>NC_140590.1:1145338362-1146538362 GCF_964204655.1 Triturus cristatus | reverse complement strand
GACATATAGATCACTTTTCATGGGAAAATAAAGAAAGAAGAGCAAAGTGAAAGGTTCTGAAAAAACAGCCCTCACCCACAAAGGTTTCTGGCATGCTTCATCATAGGGCAGCTACGTACACCTCTGCGCAGACCAATGCAAGAGGTGGAACAATAGGGTGAGGAAGACAATACAATATGAAGAAAGGTCAGGATCTAAAGAAAAGTAAGTGCAGACAAAGAATTAAAACTAACTAAAGGATATCCAAATAACTATTTTATTCACAGATTCCCTTGTTAGAGCTAGAAGGTGTCTCCTACCAAAGGATGGTGGTGAAGTGAGTAAATTATGCACCATTCACCCCTCAGGTTCTGCAAAGAATTCGACTTGTTTCAGCTGGATATCATGTCTTTCTCGGCTTTCTTCAGGACTATTAAATCCCTTGTCTTACTCCCTTTCTAATATACCTTAATCTGTGTATTTGATTGCTACACCAAGGTCCTGTAATCACACTCCAAATTGGATTTGTAACTGAAAAAATAAAATGTACAAGTGAAAAGAAAACTGGGAATCATATAATTTTAAAATACCTTGTGTTTTCTTCTGTGAAAAAAACTTCGCTATCTTTACCCTTTCTCAGCCCATTTGGTGCGATGCGGCTTATTTATCACTTATATTCAACACCTCTCATGGGGACAGTGCCCTTATTATACCATGAAATCAACGATCACTTGTCAGAATTTCTAACACATTAAAAATTATAATATGTACACACATATCAATCTCTATCAAAATATCACTCTGTGAAAGAATGACATGCATATACCCATGTTGAAAAATCTAGGGTCTTGAGTCAAATACTCGGTGAGTCTTATGGAGTTTCACTGCGGAACCTGCTTGAACTGGAGTGGGAAAGAGGGCGACACCCTGTAGTCACACACTCGTCAAGAGAATAGGGGTAATGTATAGGTAGTTAGAGAAGGACACAATTTGTAGCCTGCATCTCACACACCAGAGGTGTCGTTACAGCCACCCCTGACCTTCGATGTAACCTAAGCAAGATGTGTAAGTCAGTGAGCATGTTTGGAACTCAGTTATCTGATGCCCGTATTTAGATGAGGAGCGACAGCTAACCGATACGTCCATCCATTCACTACCCCTTCTTAAAGCTAAGCTCCTGGTTACTTCATCAAGGTGGGTGAGCCACTTGTTCAATACACATCTTTGCAGCAGGCATATTAACCCTCTGCGCTAATTTACGGCGAGACAAAACAGGCACTAGACAAAACTCTGATCTGTCTCTCTAGCAGGAAAATTAATCACAAGAGTTATCTTGACATTTTTAATGCTGCCTGAAAGCTGGAAGCACAAGGAACTCTGCAGCAGGTGCTTTGAAATCATACGTTATTGGTAAGCACAGCCCCTCCCCCCCATGAAGCCACTGCGCCCCCTCCAGGTCAGCACCCAGTGCAGCCACACCAGTCGCACCGCCCTAAAGCCGGCCCTGGTCCTTACCACACCCAATAATGGTAATAAATGCCATAGTGCACTCAACCCTTCTCCATATCTGCTAGCTATGAATAGCATCCATTGGTGTTGGGATGCACCACACAATGAATGATCCCAGGTCCTTTAATAAGAAATTATATAAAACAATGCTACTAATTGTATTGATCAGCTGAGTCGTCTTTGCAGAATACTCAACATTTCACATGGTAGGATGGCTCTCAGTGCTTCCGCTGTATAGTACAGAGAGTCCCCGTGCCTCTTTGTAGAATATGGTGAATCCAAGTGGCCATGTTGCAGTGTCTCTCTTTCTCTCCTTCACATGTCACTCATTATCTCTCGTCCCAGTTTCCCAGAACTCTCAGTCTCCCTCTCCCTCGTGCCGCTTTCCACTCGTAGTCTGTTCCTCACCAGTATGTCTGTCTCCTGCCCTCCGTCTCTTTGACCGTCTCTCCTCCTTTCTTTCGCAGGCCTCACCATGGAACTCTTTATCGAGCAGAGCGAGTACATCGAGACCCTCAGCACCACGGCCGGGGTGCGCGTGGCTCTGCACAGCCAATGGGAGATGCCCTTCCCGGAGGAGGAGGGCGTGAATGTCCCGCCCGGCCAGGAGTCTGACATCGGTGTAGTGAAGGTGAGCGGGAGCGAGCAGGTGTGTGGGGAAATACGGCGGGAAGGGGTGGGGTAGGGGGAATCTAGGAATACTGGTGCACCAAGACTTTTGTGCTGCAGCATTTCTGAACCTCAGAGACACTGAGTCGAGGCTCCTTGTTCTGAGGGGACAGTGGGACAGAAGGTGTCCTTCACTGGAGAGATGCTGAGGTATAATGCCTCCTGTTCTGAGAAACTGCTTGGATGAAAAAGAAAATGTCCCATACGTAGGAGACACTTTGAAATAAGGGCTTCAATGCATAAGAAACACTGGGACAGAACCTGTCCTGCACCGAGGGAACACTGAGAAACAGCCTCATGTATGGAGACATTTTCACTGCGATGGTTACAGTCATCCAGGAACCACCTTTTCTTCTCCGGTTGGAAATTTCCAAAGACCATGAGTGATTTATGCCTTTAATGTGCCTTTGTGGGGGGAGTGGTTTGGATAAGGATGGATTCCAGGTTGGATTAATCCTGATAGGTTGGATGAACTCAAATCATTTTCAAGGAAGACTATGTGGGAGAGGATGGTTCTATTGTCTCAAGAGTAGAAGTCACAACATGTTCTGTGTGAATGAATTTGCTCTTAAGCTGCTGCTTTCGTCTTAGGAATGTAATCACTTCCAGGAGATTTCAAAATGGGGCTGAAGGGACCGAAGGAAGCAATGGTCATCTTTGCTCACAAATAGAAGAGCGAGAAAATATAATACATGTGTCGGGACTTGTACGTAATCAAATCGCTATGTTTTGAGGAAGAGAAGCAACATACTTAATGTGAACTGTGGTGAGGTTCATACAAGGTCCAAATGATCTGAAACCTAAAAAGGCGAGGAATCTCTGTCTCACCAATGGTAGCTAGGATCGAGTTTTAAGGATTCTTCCAGAAAAAGATGCAGTGGTGCATGTGTAATAACTAATTAAAACAAGTTAGAACCTCCAAACTTAATATGGCGTAGGGGACAAAGATATAGCAAAAACTAACAGGAGTGACTTGGGGCAAGCAAATCTCTTCTGTCATTCGTGCAACAGGTGCAGTAGCGTTGGGAACAATGCACCGCAATTGTAGCTCTTTTAATACACAAACAGGCGTGAGAGGTTTCATTGCTTGCACTAAGCCTCGACTACACGTGCTCGACTGCTGCTCAAAACTGCCACAAGGAAGAAGCAGTGCATTTGTTTTGGCATTGCAAGGACACAATGAGCCCTTTTAGAAGTATTTTCAGATCCCAGAGATTCAATGCAAAGCTGAGGAGAACTTTCCTCAACTCTTTCTTAGGCTGGGGAAAAATTCTTCAGGATAGTAAGAAGGTAAGTCGTCTTATGTCCCTCGACAGAAGAGAGAGATGGGGACATAGGAAAATTAAAGGGTAAAAACAGTGTCAGGGTTTTTCCTCCTATATTCTGTTTCAATTTTTCCCATTTCCTATTCTACGGAGGTACTTTTAAGGACAATCTGTTCCACACTACCTTTCATCTTTGCATCCCAAAATGGTAGATCCTTGGATTCCTTGGAACCAGCACTCACATTCCCCAAATTCTGCCCTAAGCTGGTCCAATGTCTGCTTCAAAGCATTGAAGGAAATGTCTGCATCATTAATGTTAGTCTTTTAGCCAGCCCTCCAATGTTTGTGCTCCTGTTTCTCCTTTTTTAATTTAGTACATTCTACCATTAGTGGGTGGAATGTTCTAATAGCCTTATAACCTATCTTCCTCAGGCTATACCTGTTGTTAAAAACCCTCACCCTGTTATAGGCCCTCACCTTGTGCTCGGCTCTATAACTCGGGTTCAGGGCCTTTAACAACCGGTATAGTCCTCTGCAGCAGACTATAAGGCTATATTAGAACACTGGAATGTTGAGAGGTCCATTGATGACACGGGAGTTGCTCACAGCTAATAATAACTGGTATAAGCCTTCTGCTTCAACATTACAATGTTTGTATTCCTGTTTCTCCCTTTTTAATGCAGAACATACTACCCTCAGTGGGTGGAATGTTCCAATAGCATTATAGCCCTTCTGCTTTGGGCTATACAAGTTAGTAAAGGCTTTCTCTGTTGTCAGGTTCACAGTCTTTAACAACTGGTATAACCTTGGTCGCGTTCTATAAAGCTATATTATATGAGCTAATTTTAAGGTGTCACTATGTGGAAGACCCATAGAGTAATTCCTTTCACACATAATTCTGCGTGGAAGGGTCCCCTGGGGTTCCCATGCACCATCCAGAGAACTTAATGCTTTCCCAGATTTTTAAAGCTGGGAATGCGTCAAAATCCTATGCCTCCCCAGGGGAGGCGTAAGGAGGGGCAACGAGGAGAAATACTATAATTTCTCCTCGTTTTTTCTTTTTTCAATGCGTGCTGCCTTTTGCAGCACGCATAGAAAGAGGAAAATGCCTTTAATTATTGTTTTTGTGCAGGAAGGTATCACTTTCCTGCACAAAAACAATTATCCCCTGTAGGAAGCTGGCTCTGTATATACTATACCAATGTAAGGTATAGTGTGCACAGATTCCAGTAGAATCCCAAAGGTAGGCAGAGGTAAAAGTAGATAATACCTTACACTCTGTGGTAGTGTGGTCGAGCAGTAAGGCTTTATCAGAGGGTAGTGTTAGCATTTATTGTACACACTCAGGCTCAACTCAGACCAATTTGTTTGAATACAAATATTATTTAGTTGTATCTTCTTTTTAGAACCAAGCCAGGCCTGGTACAGGTAAGTTTAATAAGACTTTCCAAGAATAATGCAGTTAAATACAATTGAAATGCAGGTGGATGCAATTGTTTTTTTTACAAGTAAGTCAACAGTCAAAATTACTTTACAGTTACTTTTGAGATTACTTTGTACGTTACTTTTCAGATTACTTTTTTAAGTTACTTTCTCAAGTCAAGTCAAGTCAATAAGTCTTTATTTCGATTGAATTCATAATGAAAGACATTTGGAGAAAAAATAAAAAAGAGAACATCCACCAGGAAAGAGACATACAAAAAATCAGAACAAAAGTTAAAAAATGGTAAAAATACTTTCCTATTAAGATCAAACATTAAAACTCCATAGTTATAAATAGAATTAAAATCAATACAATAATGATAAAAACTAGATAGAAACACGACACATAGTTACCATTATAACCTTGCTCTAATAATCCAAGCCCAGCCTAAGAATTTGGCCACAGCAATTACAGTGAGTTCACTCGTGTCATATCTCAGTAATCTTAAGGCCACTGACCCCACTCTAATGCCCATATTGCGGCAAATGGGTTTAAGCCATTTCGCTCGGGGAGCGGCGTAGGCTGGGCATTCAAAGAATATATGTCCAAATGTTTCTCTGCGATCGATACACCAGTGACAGGATTCGGGGTTCCTCCCCCTTCCAGTTTTTAGTAAATGATCTAATGGGTAGGGAGCCGACCCTTAGCTGGTGATAGAGTTTCCTGTCACTGGACTTGCAGATAGTATCCCAATATTCTTCTAATAAAGGGTCACTTTTACACACCAACAACATGCCGGTCAATGAGGTAGCCGAGATTTGACTAAAATGTTTCTGCTGGATATGAGACCAATATAAGCTTTTAAGTAGTTTTTTAGAGGGGAAGGGATTGTCAGCGGGATCAGACCACAAGGTTCACAAGCCCATGGACTCCAGGAGCAATCTAACTTGCTTAAACCATGCTAGGTTTCCCAAACCCAAGATGGAACGGACATCCAGGATAGCCTTAGCATATGGGGCTAGTTCCGGGGTGGTCCAGATTCTTCTCCATAGAGCCACTGGTTTAAACCGGGCAATATCTTCTATTGAATGACACCCAAGATCCAATAGTAATGGTTTCACGGGGCTTGAGCTAGAAAGACCAGTGAGGTTCTTCAGAAATTTATTTTGGACTTTAACCAAAGAAGAAAGGTCCGCAAACCCCCAGAGGTCCGCGCCATAAAGAATCGCCGAACTAATCCTGGAGTTATAAATCTTCATTGCTGGACCTATTCTTTTGGTCTGAGACAGTCTCAGCTCTTTTACCAAGCACCCGGATAGCTGGGCACACTTTAGTGATAAGATATCAATTTGGGGCTTCCAACTCAATTTACTTTCTAGGACGATCCCCAAATAGGTCATAACATTAGTTTGTTCCAGCTTCTCGTTATTCATCATAACATGGCCTGCCATACGCCTTCCCTTATTGAAAACCATAAGCTTCGTTTTTGAGACATTGACTTGTAAGTCATGATCAAGGCAGAAGTCATCGAAGTTATTCAGGGCCGCCCGCCTGTAGACCCATCTGTGTCTGCGATAATAAAAGGGTGTCATCCGCAAACATGAGTAACGGAAACTTAATACCACCAAGGGAAGGGGCGTCTGTTGAAATGGTTGAAAAATACTGCACAACCCTGTTAATGAATAACAAAAACAGGGTAGGCGCTAAGACGCACCCTTGCCTGACACCCCGTGTTACTGCAAATCTATCTGTGACCTGCCCTTGATTCCCCCATCGTACCCGAGCAAAGTTTGCATCGTGCAACCTAATCACAATGTTCAAAAGATCTGGGGGCATCCCTAACCTACCTAGGACCCCCCATAATTTGGACCTAGGGACTAGGTCAAAAGCTGACCTAAGATCAACAAAAGCGGCATACAAGGTGCCACCGCCTAGGTAGACCGTTTTCCACACGATCAATTGAAACCTAAAAACCTGATCGATGGTACTGATACAGGATCTAAACCCAGCCTGTAGGGGAGATAGAATCTCCTCCTTCTCGATCCAAATCTGAATTTTAGCTAATACCATCCTGGCAATGATTTTTTGGATCGAGTCGATCAGACTGATCGGGCGATAGTTCCCTGGGCATGAGCGGTCACCCTTCTTAAATATAGGCAGTATCTCGGCACCTTTCCAAGATTCGGGGATAGCAGCCCCCTTAGCTATGGCAGTAGTCAAGAAAGCAATATATGGTACCCAGTTTCCTCGATCGTATTTGAAAAGGTCCGCCGGGACACAATCCATACCCGGGGCCTTTCCACAGGGTATCTGATTTAATGCTGCTTCGACCTCTCTACAATCAAATGTAAGATTCTGCGTGTTGGTCATATCACAGAAATTGTGAGGGGTAGTTTCATCAATCAGGTTAAAACCTGAAAACTGGGACTCAAAATGCTCCACCCATAGTTCCGGAAGAACGTGGTTAGTGGGGACCTGTGCATTCAGTGAATTACCCCACTTTACAATATGCCAGAACTTAGTCAGGTGTTTAAGTTTTCTGGCAGCCAAGAGCTCTAGCCAGTGTTTGTTATCCCAGGATTGTTTGGCCAGAGTTTTGGCTTTGAGGTAATTGCGCCTAGCTATTTGAATGTCACCCATGATCTTGGTTTTAATGGCAGATTTCAATTTACCATAAGTCTCACGGCACGTTTTGTTGTACCAATGATTGCGCTTTAGTTGAATTAGTTTTTGTACTTTGGTGGGTTTGGAGAAATACGTTTTTAGGCCCAAAAATAAGACCTCGTGAATTTTTGTGATCTCCCTATTGATGGCTACTTGGGATGAAAGGGAGCGCAGGCCTTTCAGGGCACATGAAACTTTTATACTGATCTCCTCTAGTGCTCCAGTATCAATTGCGACCCTATCCCAACGCACTCTACGTAGATTATTAGTAAGAAGGGCATCAGCGGTGGCTATCTCAGTTTGCTCGACACTTCTGTGGGCAATAAAAGGCAAAAGGCATAGAACCAGGGGGTTATGGTCACTCCCAGGGCGGTCCAGAATCACCATATCTCTTAGGGTGGACCAGAACTCCACTTTAATGAGGGCATAATCAATTCTGCTATGACGAAGACCATCGTCAAATGTGTCCCGACCCATTTTATCGGAGTCAGTCCGTCCATTTGCCGCCATAAAACCACGCCCCAGGCACAGACTCGTCCACTGAATAGCGGAATCAGTCCACTTCTTGACAGGAGGAAGGTCAAGAGAGGGAATATTCCATAAGATATCCACATCAGTCATAAGTGTTTCCCCATTAACAATCAGAGGCTCAAAACAGCAGTTGAGATCCCCCAATATTATTACATTAGTATCGGGGTTGACTGATTCCAAAAACCCATCAAGATGTAAGAAAGTGTTGGAGCCCTCCTGGCTGACCTCTATTATAAACATTAATAATCATGATATCGGGGCTGCCCTGGAGGTGCAACAATAAAATTAAGAGATCTGGGCTGTCTATGACCAATTCTGTGGGTCTACACTTGATGGTTTGCCTGACCCAGATACTAAGACCTCCTGAGGGTCTACCCTTGGTCCCTCTGATAGCTGCTTTATGAAAATTAAGGTAGCCAGATAGATAAACCGGGTCCACTGTCCATGTCTCCTGAAAAACCAGAATGTCATAGTTTTCCACCCATGCGGACCACTCATCTATAGAGATTTTACTCCTAAGGCCAGCTATGTTCCAGGAGACCAGAGTAAGCTGTTGGAGAACACTATCAACAAGCAAATGGTGCGGAGACAAAACCTGGGGGTTAAGCAAATTGTCATTCTTGCCAGGAAGTAGGGACCCTATCTCGCGGGGGCTTGGTTCCGAGCGTGTGTGAATGGCCATGTCACGCTGGGCCTCTCTAACATTGGGAGCTAACACTAAATTGGCTGACTTTTTGCGAGGTAGATTTCTGCCTTGGGAGCGTTCGGGGGAAACAGGAGGTAAAAGAGGAAAATCTAGTTTTCTATATAGCACAGGTGATATAGAAGGTGCAATGCTTAGTCGTTCACTCCCAGTCCCTTCAAACCCCCCCGAGTTACCTCTACAAAATGCTTGCCCCGCCCTGCTAATGCTTCCATACCCCTTGTTTCTTTCACTGTCGAAACCCATGTTGTTATCAACCAGTCAATCCACCCCCTCCATACTACTCAATGGTCCAAATCGGTTGTACAAGGGGAAGAGGAAATCCTGTCTGAATGGGCCATGTGGACGTCTAAAAACCCTTTCCCACCCATCAATCTGGGCATTGTATGTACCATGATGGATAGTGGGGTAGAAATAGCGCAGATCAAAAGAAAGAATTCCTCTAGTGCCCTGGATATTGGGTTGGCTGCAGATGTGCCTAACCACTCTTGGGTCCCTAAAGTTTGTGATTATGCAGTCACCCTCCACATCCTTGGTTTTAGTACCTAGCCAGCTCACTCTTCTAACAGAAAAAATTTCTGTATTCATGTTAGGTGGGAGAGGCCTATTCCTATTAAGCCAATGTATGACCTTATTTTTAAGCTCTCTGTGGGACTCAGACTTATCACGGGATATCCCAGGAACACCTGCCAAGATTACCGTATACGGTAAAGAATCAGGGGGTAGGTTAATACACGGAGATTTAGGAAACAGACCTTCTCTCCGGGGCGCGGTGATCCCTCTATTATTGGGCTGCGGTCTAGGATTGTTAGTGGCCAACTTCGTCCTACGCGTTCCAACGTGTGTTTGACCTTCTTCCCTGATAGAGTCCAAAGCAGGTGTATTTACTAGCTCTTTGGACATAGTAGAGGTAGGACCAAGAGGGAATTGGCTAGGCAAGATGGAATGAGGGGTGCCAGTCAAAACGTTCTGGGCATTTGTAACTATACCTAGAGATGTTACTGGCCCATGATCAGCGATGGGCTCGATGAATTTATTTAAAATAGCCGTATTGGCAAGCACAGTACTTTCCAGGTTCCCAACATTTATACTAAGTTGTTTGACTCTCTCGAGTATGGGAAGCAATAACGATTTCAACAGTTGTTCAAGGGTCTCCAAGATGCCATTTGGGAGCTGGTTAACACAAGACTGGCAAGATGTTATCTTATTAGACCTAGGACTAGGGGCGACTAAGGAAGTGGTATAATTGGCTAAGGGGGGGGGTTGCATTCGGAGTAATGTCGGGTTTAGACACTTTAACGCATCTACCCTTTTGAGTCCCTCCCCCACGTTTTTTCCTATTTCTTTTACCATCGACATGCTGGGTCGTACTCCCCTTTTCCAAGTTATCAGCCAGTGGTGCTATTACAGGGGGCAACGGGGATTGGTATTGGGTTTCACGGCAGGTGGTATATTCTCTAGAATGGAAATACTTTCGGGGGTAGTGTCTAGACTGCTATAATTAGTTATATCCGACCCCACGATCTCAGTACTTGACGCCGGGTGTAATTCGATGCACGCTGGCAAGCGCTCAGGAGAAACAGCAGACATCATGTTACCAAGGGAGGATCTCTTAGCCAATAACACTAGGGACAATCTTTTCTCGGTAAGGATAATTTCGTGCTCGAGAACACAGGCCGCTCTTGTGATGAAATTATCTAAAGTCCCAAACACAGAACCCCCTATACTATCCTGAACGATCTTTCTCCCGGACCTTAGGGAAGAAGCCATTATTATTTGACGCTCCGTGTATTTCAATGGAACACACTACAGCCACGTCAAATTAAGCTGCTGGGTGTTGTTGATCACACAGTTATTGACGGGCAATGACTCATGCACATATAGAGAACAATCACCCTTATGCATCAAGCCAAAATCCAGTCGGTAAAATACCGATTCCTTATTAGCTCCCGGTATTAAGTAAAAAATACCCAATCCCAATGCATCAACCCAAAAGCAGAAATCGGTATTTAAGGAATCCTTAAATAGCGATTCTTTAAATAGGGATTCCTTAAATACCGATTCCTTCAATAGCGATTGCATTTAAGGAATCCCAAAGTGAGATTCCTTAAATGCAATGCATCAAAGTTAAAAAATTAGCGATTTCGCTAATAAGGGGAGCAAATTACCATGAAGATGAACTGCATGGTAATTTGCAAAAACTTTGAAAAATGCACTTTTGTGCATTTTTCGAAGTTTCATGTTGCGCACACACATGCCCTTAGAGCATGTGTGTGTGCAACATATGTGCACATATCATTTTCAGGGGTGCAACAGGGTGTCCTTTTGACACCCTGGCACCCTTGAAAGTGCTCCAGCTATTAGCGATTCGGTAATACCGAATCGCTAATACAGAATGGCTTTACATTCATTCCTATGGGCCTCCAAGCCCATAGGAATGAATGGGTAGGTATTCCTTATTACCGATTCGGTATTACCGATTCGGTAATAAGGAATGTTAAGGAATCGCTATTTGAATAGCGATTCCTACATGCATAGCCTTTTGCTATTCCTTATTAGCGATTCCTTATTTTTCGCTAATAAGGAATCGCAAATGCTAATGTTGATGCATATGCCCCAATGTAGCGAAGCACCCCTAGCTTAAGCACAGATACACAATAATGGCTCAGGAGTGATGATGGACACTCATTTACAATGTACAGGTCCCGACATAGCGGTATTTAGGGGGGTGGCCCGTCCCGTCCTCCTTCGGCCCCTGACGACCACAGACGGCCCGCCCTTTGCCCGGGTTTAGCCCGGCGACGCCCGCGCGCGTCCCGCGGAGCGGGAGGTGTTCCGCTGTTAAGTAGCGCCTCCGGGCGCAGGTGGCGTCGTCAGCGGTGCGGAGGTGATTGCTGGGGCACCAGGGGGATGTAGTTCGTGGTTAATGCGGCGCTATCAGCCTCGCGTCACTGCCCCAACCGCCGTTTGTCCTCACAGCCAGGAACACCGGGAAGAAAGAATCAGCGCCAGGAAGGTGAGTTTTTCAGGAACACAGGGAGCACTCGGCGTTCCGCTGTTAAGTAGCGCCTCCGGGCGCAGGTGGCGTCATCAGCGGTGCGCTGGTGAATGCTGGGGCCCCTGGGGGATGTAGTTCGTGGTTAATGCGGCGCTATCAGCCTCGCGCCACTGCCCCAACCGCCGTTTGTCCTCACGGCCAGGAACACCGGGAAGAAAGAATCAGCGCCAGGAAGGTGAGTTTTTCAAGTCTATCTCCCGCCGATAATTGCATAGTCTCGTACGCTCTTGCTCTGGTCCCCTGAGTAGTTTTCAACCGATAAACCTTTCTCTACTCAGTGTGATATGCCTAGATATCACACTGGGACATTTCCTAGAGGTAAGACAAGTAAATCAGTTTTTGTACATTTGCAGCCTCTTAAGATTTCATACAAACCAAATGGGCTACTGACCTTAGGGTGACTACACCCTTGGTGTGCTCACCCCAAGTGGGGGAGTGGGCCCAATCTCTAATCCTGGGGGAGAGTGCCTGCCATCTGCAAGATGGCGGACACTGAAGAGTGGGCTTCACCTCGTCTCCCCCACCTGAGGGGTGGGGTTGGCAGTGGTGGGCACACCTTCTGGGCTGCTCTAATTGTTCCCGACAGCCTTCCCGCCGAAAAGGGGGTGAGACAGGATGGCCTGCTCCTGATAGCAGGAGAGGCTGGGGGTCGCATTACAAAGGCTGCCAGGCCTTTGAAGCTCCCCTGCCACAGATGGATCTTCTTGACCTGGGGAGGTGTGACCAAATTCGCCCAGGAAAGGCTTACTTTCTGGGCTCACGGAGCGAAGGCTCCCACCCCAGGGGTCCAGAAACATGTCTCATGGTGGCAGGCTGGTGTTTACCGGTCAGTGAACCCGCCAGAGGCTGGTCGTTTTTCAGGGAGCATCTCTAAGATGCCCACTGAGCGCATTGTATAATAAATCCCACACTGGCATCAATGTGGGTTTGTTATGCTGAGAAGTTTGATACTAAACCTCCCAGAATTCAGTAAAGCCATTATGGTGCTGTTGGGTTCGTAATGACAAACTCCCAGACATATACACTTTATGGCTTTACTTCACTTGCAACGTCTAAGAATGGACTTAGACACTGTAAGGGTACAGGGTTCATGCACCTGTACCCTCACCAGTGGCATAGTGCACCCAGCTACAGGGGTGGTTGACCTATGCCATTGGCAGTGGGTTGTAGGCATGGCACACAGAAATGTGGGCCATGTCAACTCTTCATTTTTCTCTGCACCAAAACATGTAGCCTGCAGTGGCAGTGTGTGTGCGTTAAGGTACAAGACCTCTAAGTGTGACACAATATGTGCTGCAGTCCTTAGAGGTCTTTCCTCATCATAGTGCCCTTGGTACCCTTGATACATTTTACAAGGTACTTACATGTAGCAAGTGAGGTGCCAATTGGCGGTAGAAAGGTACAGTTTTGAGAAAGAACACAGGCCCTCGAAACCTGATTGGCAGGGACCCAGGGCACATCAAGTCAAAGTACATCAGAAATCTGGCAAAAAGTGGGAGGGGGGTTACTGCAACAGAAACCCAGCTTCCTACATGCCGGCAACGCAGACACCCTTGCAAAATGACGCAAGGGTGTCTGCGCTGGCATACAGCTGCTGTTTGTGTGCCTGCACAGGGGAGAAGAACTGGAATGCGCCCTCTCTCGCTAGATACAGCGCATACCTGCCCTTTTTTTAACGCATTCAGCACAGCAGGAAGGGTTGCCGCGCTGCCATGCATCAAAATATTGTAAATGATGCCCTCCATATTTGATATTTAAAAAATGGATTAAGTACTATTGATAATAAAATCTGATATTCTAATTATTCTTTCTTACCAAGTTATCTAAATGCTGGATCTACCAAATGAAAGTGTTAATTTGAATTTCACATTGTTAATATGCTTGACAGATAATCCACCCCAAACCTCCACCCTCCATCCCTTCCTTGCTGTGACTCTTCTGTTGTTTTTTTGCAACCATAATGTCGGGGGTAGGAAGAAACTCAGAGGTATGGTGTTTCTGCTTGACCTGTAACCCCAGTGTGGCTGGTTACTTCCATTCTGCATTGTGATTACCGGGCCATTTCCCATTAGGCCCTCAGGAGGTGGCTGGACTTCACAGGGGAGATACAGGAGAGCCAGAGTTAAGTTTAACAGTGGGTATCTCTGCTGCAAAGTGTGGTGATTATGTGTTTTCCCCGAAAAGTGGATTAACTGCTTTCATCCGGATTTACTGAGTGCTTTTCTGAGCAGTTTTCATCATTTTTGGTTAAAAAAACGCTGGTCTTTCTCCACTCTCTCATGTGTGCCATTTCTACCTTTTAACAGGTACATGTCCATCGCCTCCAGGAGCCATTCAGCAGTAGATGTACAAGGGGGCATGAAATTCGCAATTACTACTCTGAAGTCTATGGCATGGCCTACAGTCAAGAGGTAAGGATCAATTAACTGAATCTAAAATAAGGAGGTGAAGGTCAGTCAACTGAACCTTACCTCACATCTGTATGTATGTATATGGCATTTCTATGAAGCATTGCACATGGTCAAATGCAAGCTTAAAGTTATCGAGTAATAGGAGAGGATGTTGGGTTGAGGACCGTTAAAGCATTGTGATGTAGTGTTCTTTGTAAAGGTGCGTCTTTCTAAATCGGAGCAGTGTTGGAATGGTCCTGATAGATACTGGGATGTTGTTGCAGAACATGGGGGCATTGTTGGAAAAGGCCTGTTGTCTCGTGTTTTATTTTTTACACATCTTAGTCTGCATTCTGGTGTGTCCTGGCTACAGGTGCACCAAGAACTACCAGAAATGGTGAGCTTCTATGCAAGATAAATGGGGGTGCTTGGTGAGATGGCTTTGTAAAGGAGGCAGCTGGTTTGGAAGATGGTGTGGGCAAGCAAGAAGAACCAAGAGAGTGCCATCAGGATGGAGGCGATGTGATCATATGTCTTTCGGCCCTGAAGGACAAGCTGCGGCATGTAGGATGCCCCTAAAATGTGCCAATGTGGAGTATGAGAGGCCATGGAGTAGGGCATTGCCACCACACAGGTGCAAGAGTACAGTGGCTAGAACAACTGTTGTGAATCGTTGTATTCAGGAAATGGTTTCACTTTCTTTAGAAGAGAAAGTTGGTAGCATGCCGGCCTTTTTTTTTAGCAGTGTGTTCCTTGAGGCTGAGTTTGGTGTCCGGGGTGAATCCAAGTGACTTGGTATTCGTTGAGAGTTTGGGTTCGAAGCCATCAAGGTTCACGTCATAATGCCAAGTTTGTACTGTATCTTGTTTGTTGTTCTTGGCAAACAACAGAAAGTCTTGGTTGAGCACTGGACATCCAGCTCTGGATAATGTGCAAGCAGTGTTTGAGGCATTGCATTTCTGAAGCAGAGGGGACTTTCAAATAGAGTTGTGTATTGTTGGAACCAGCACTTTCGGATTGGCTGAAGGGATGCCCCCTGCCAGGAAGAACCTATCGCTCACATCAAGGGTGGGTGATTACACTCGCTGCATAACCGGTGCTAACCCTTGGTTAACTTGGCATTGAGCTGTCAGGCTTGATCCAGAGGCAATATGTAAAACAAAGGCACAGCAGACAGCCGCAATAAATACACTGAGCATCACAAAAGAGACTTCACACAAGATGTATGTAAAGGCGTTTGCAATAAACACTCATATTCAATCCTTATAACATGAAGATCAGGTACTTTTGGGCATAAAACACTTTTGGGATTATTACTAGCAATACCACTCATATTGTGATGGTATCAACACTATGTAGGTGGGACAACTCCTAATCCAACCTTTCCCCACCAAGAGGGAGCACCCTTATGCAGTGCGATTCACTGTCCACCCCAGGCCTACTCTGGCAATCCTGATGATACAGTCCCACACAGTTATTTGGTACACCCTGGGTCATAATGATATCAACAGAATGTATGAGAACACTTGTTAGAAGCAACACGGGCCAGAGCAATGCGGGAAAACTCAATGTCAGATGTATTGTGCTTTTGGCACAAAATCAACATACAACGCGGTACTGCAGGCCAGTGTTGTGAATCACAGGCGGTCCACACACTCTCACCCCCACTTGTACACGGTCATTCTGCACCACTTTACGGTGCAACAAGTAACAAGCACAATCTGTACGGAATGCTCTTGCACACATGCACAGTCAGCACCCTAACGCGGTGCCACTGGTACTCAGCAGGTCAATGGTGAACACAGTCTGCAGATTCAGTGGCCCCAGCCTCCCTCCACCCTCCAGTTTACCCCAATTTTCCCATCCCCCCGGATGGTAAATAACCAACCCTGCCTCCAAGACATAAGGCAACACGCGTCTGAAGTCACTTAGTCTGGGTATTTATGTAGCAAGTTTAATTAAGAGGTAGACGTAAACAAGGGGAGTTTAGCAGTCACTCAGGAAGTTCACCCACAGGTCTCAAAAGACAATGGAGTCATACAGTCTGATGACCCACTTCCAAACAGTTTCAGAAGTGTTCCTTCAACCCAATCAATCTCTCTCGCTCCTACCAGGTGCCAAGTTATCTTCGGGAGGGGCTAGGTGAGGAAAGGGTCCATGATGATGAGAGTAAAAAAAGGAACAACCGATGAATGAGGAGTAACACAGAGGACCCTCTCGGTAGGATGAGGCACACCAACAGGTACAAGATGATAATAGTCATGCCCAGGCAATCTGGGCACAGCGTCTGCTGCACGTTGGTATGAGCCTTCAGATCTCAAACACGATAAGTTGCAATTTCTGTACCTCCCTGGAAATGAGGCACTATGACTGATGCACGCTGAAATGGGTTGCACCAGGCAATTCCGGTCACACACAATGAAGAGTTGCTAATTCCGTACCTCACTGGAAAGGATGACCACATCTGGTGCACGATGATCAGGTTGCACCAGATTGATCTAGTCACACACACTTGTTCAGCTCAGCAGAGCTGCACAAGGTAGCCTGCAGCACTACTACGGGTACACCCCCACCTTCGAGGGCCGGACCCTCAGAATTGGACACCGCACACAATGAACATGCAGTCTGTGTATCACATGAGAAAAATGCAGCTCGATCGACGAAGCAGGT
The DNA here is from genome assembly GCF_964204655.1 of Triturus cristatus. NCBI lineage: Eukaryota > Metazoa > Chordata > Amphibia > Caudata > Salamandridae > Triturus > Triturus cristatus. The sequence continues at coordinate 1,146,521,501 of NC_140590.1, read as the reverse complement.
CACTTTGGATCCCGCAACCAGTGAATCCTCTCACCACCAACTAGATGCTTATGAGTGTTAGAGTTCCTGCCTTTCGAGAACCACACGCCTTAGATGCAGGGAAGATTTCTGGGCTCTGCACTAGACACTCCGGTCTCCAGGGATTAGTCTTAGTTCTACGCTCACACCACGCAACCCGTTGGGATTTAGTAACCGGTGTGGGCACGTGGGAGAGCACCGCTCTCCAGATGTAAGGTAGAAGGTGTAAGTCCTTCGCAGAAGATCTTTGATGTCCCTGTGATCCCAGAGAGAACAGGAGGCCCGCAGACGGGCCCTTGGAAAGCACACTTCAGGGCACCACACTTCAGCAGGTCTCAGCCCAGGCAAGCCACTATTCCGAGAGGGGACTCTGTCCCCTTCGTGAACAGTAATCCTCCATGTGCACAACAGAGTCCTCTGGCAATGTGAACCACGCAGTCCGGTTCTTACGTCCCCCGTCCCCACAAGTGTATTTCACCCTTTGTTGAAGGATGGCACCCATAATTATACTATTGTGTGCCTTTGAAGGTAGGGGGCGATGTAGGGTTTTTCCTCTGAACCCTAGATGTGCCCCCTAAATTATAGGCCTGTCTGCCATGAAGCCGTGGAATGTAGATCTTAATCTTTAGTGAGGCCATGATCCGGCCCGAGAGGCCTAGTGTCAAAAACATTGCTCTCACTATCTATTCCATCCGACCCTAAAATTACAGAGGTCTTTTGTTGCCAATGTATGCCCATGGTTTAGGGGTGTTGATGGGGAATTGTTCCCCCCGACCCCTGGTGTCCACTGGAACACAGAAATGTCCATATTCCATAAGTGGCATTTCTATGAGAGTTATGCCAACATCACCGTTACCACAGGAAAGGGGTTGGCACAGCAAATCGATTGATATGAAACATCATGAGGCTGCTCTACTGCAATCCACTATTGCAGCCTGAAGTAATGTCAATCACTTCCCCATGTTAACCTATGGGAAGAGCAAGCCTCATAGGTAGTGAAAACACACAAATGTATTCCTCACTACCTGGGCACACGTGCGCAATTGCCCAAACTTACCTGCAATGGCAGGTCAGACACATAGTCTCCAGCACCAGAGGTGCAAGTGCGCCCACACCAGTCTGCAACTACAGACTGGAAACAGGTTTGATTAAGATGGGGTCAGTGTGCACCACTCCTGGGAGGGCAGGGTGCACACTCGATCACGGGCATCATAGGTATGGGTGATCACACACAGCAGACTGCACTGACATGCTGCTCCTGAGTTTACTCAGTATAGATGTTAGCAATCACTGGTCTGCTAAGATGGGCCCATGTTGGAAAACATTAGGTCCGCGCTACTTCCCAACATGGGTAGGAAGGGCGTGTGCACTTTTACACTGCATTCACAGTGAGAAAGTGCCTGGAGGCCACACAAGAGAATCAGCTAAACCCAGTTGAAAAAAGCAAAAAGTTTAGAGCACCGCTAGCTCATGATTATAAGGTCCAATATGTATCATCAGCGTAGTGCTGCATCTTGATGCTGCTATCTTTGAATAGAGCCCTAAGTAGCTCCATTGAAAAGTTGAAGATGACAGGAGACCGTATGGAACCCTGGGGACTTCACACTTCATAGGGATCTGTTGTGACCTACAGGTGCCCATGTGAACAAACTAGTGTCAGTTTGCAAAAGTAGTGGGAGAACCAGTGAAGGACATTGCTGGTGAATCCCATTCACGACTCAAAGGCGCATCCCAGGGTGGGATGGTTGACGAGGTCGAAGGCAGCTTAGATATCAGGAAGCCGGGATCATCTTCATCTGTTGTCAAGAGGGCATTGTTTCTGATGTTTAAAGTGGCTGCCTTCGTACTCCAGGGTGATCCAAACCAGACTGGTAGTCCTGCAGAAGATGGTTAGCATTGACGTGATCTTGGAGTTGAACATGGATTGCTTTTACAATGATCTTGCCAATGAATAGTAGGTGATGGGCGGGTAGTCTGGAGGTCATCAGAGTCTAGTGTAGGTTTCCTTAGAAGTGGGAGGATCTGGCCAGTCTTGAGAGCTCCAGGAAAGATGCCTTGAGTGAGGGAGGCATTTGACAATGGCAAGTAGGGGAAAGAGAGCATCCCCAGAGAGAGCTTTAATGAAGGACAATAATAAAACATCATCGTCATAAGAAGTGGCTTTAAAGGAGTTGAGTAAGTTAACCAGATCTGGGAGAGATGGGGCTTTGAAGCCTGACCATTGCGCGATTCTATGGGAAGGGGTGGGTATAAGAGAAGAGCAGGCTTGGTATCATTGATATGCTATTGGAAGGTCTGTGATTTATCACAGAAGCAGAGGTTAATGGCATTGCACTTTTCTATGGAGTGAGGTATGGGTGGATCTGGCGGGCGGCTGAAGCAGTGCTTGATTGTCTTAAACAGCATTCTGCTACTGTTGGTGGTTTCATTGATGGTGATGGTATAGTACTTTGTTTTGGCTCAAATGATGAGCTGTCTGTGTGTTGTATTGAGGGACTTCAGTATCAAGAGGTCCTCTAGAGTTCTGTTTTTCTCCCATTTTCTTTTCTGTCTGTGAATGGATCGTTTATTGTTAGCATGATCTTTATAATACTATAGTACTGAAGGCTTTGGCTTGCACTTGCATGTTCTAATTGGGGCTTCAATGTTCACATATCTTTCCAAAAAAACTAATGTTTCTGAGGGTATTGGCATCTAATGTGGTGTTAATGTGGTGAGAGGTGAGTTCAAGCATTAGGTTTTCTATGGAAAAGTCTTTGAAAGTTCTGCAGATTTGGTGTTCTCTTTTTGTTGACCTTGGTTTGTTTATAGTATGCAAAGCAGGAAAAATAGGGATAGCATAGTTGTTAGAACAGTCCAAGAGTATGGGTAGCTTGCATTGGATTGTGTTTGGTGATGTTGAGAAGACAAAGTCGAGGGTAAGGCCTTTGGAGTGTGTTAGTTGTGTGACATGCTGTACCACATTGGGTGCACTGATGAGGTTGAAAAGTGTCTCTTGTGTTTTTGAGCTTGTGTTGTCTGGGAGGTTGAAGTCACCCAAGATGAGGCAGGACTACATCCACTTATTGAGTTTGAAGATTATGGGTAAATGTTCCCTTAACAGAGGAAAGGAGGTTATTCTCGGGCAAAATGCTTATATTGCCAAAGCATACTTTTGTCCAACCTCGCCGTAGTCTTCTTTGCCCCCATGTGCTAGTCTATGAGGTCCCAATTTCCTCACCCTTCTCTTCAGTCAGGGGTATGGATGAGGGAACTGTTGTCTGTGACTCACTGAAGTTTTGTTTTGTTTCCAGGCCTGTAAGAAGAGTTGTGGCCAAGCAAAAATTATCAAAAACTGTGGCTGTCGCATGTGGGAGTTTCCGGCACCCCCTGGGACTGAAGTACCTCTTTGTAACATCAGTGAGACAACAGTCAGTACGTCACCAAGTGTGTCTTTCGCTCCTCTATGCCTGCCTCTTTCTGTTACTTTCTCCTATCTCCTCCCTCTAAGTCTACACTTTATCCTCTGCCCATCGCTATAAACCTTCCCTTGGTATTTGGTTCCTGCCTAATTGTATTTTTCCTCAGGCCCTGTCTTTGTCCACAGTATTGTCCATATCTTTGTCCTTTTACTTCTTTGACCCTGATGGAGGCTGAAAAGGACCTGAGGAATGATCAAGTAACAAATGCTTGTGGGAGGGAGCATGGAGATAAAGATTACTAGAAAGAGGAAATCTGCTGGGGCAGCGAGGTGTCGTTCTCTCAGACAGCCTCTTGTCCTGCAATGGGTCAGAAAGACTGCACTGTGAATATCATAATTACTTTGGGAAGGTATACAAACCAGTTTAACCTTTTCAAGAGAGAAAGACAGTGGTCAATGTTGTACCAGAAAAGAAAAACTGTAGTTCTTTGTGCCATCAGGACAAAGAACATAGACAAGTGGTTCTTAACCTGTGGTCCGTCAATCTCTGGAGGCCCATGACACCTACTCAGGTGGTCCGTGACTGCTTTGAAAATGAAGTAATATTAACTGGTTAATAAAGTACATATACATAAAAAGCAATATTTAAAATTTTTAAATATTCTTCAATGTGAATGAATTTGAAATAAATTGAAAGCTAAAAATTACGTTGGTATCTTTATCTTGATTTGTGTGAGCAGCGCATGTACAGGAAACGTATTCCTGTATAGATGACTGGTGGTCTCAATTGAAGCAGCACTGGTATCCGCTGACAAAAAAGAGAGCATGCATTAGGAGCAAAATCGAGAGTGTGTTATACTAGAATTTAGCATATTGCTTTGTCTTTCAGAAATAAAGTAAACTTTAAAAAGCTCTAACCTTCTCATTAAAATCCAAATTTCAATTTCAATTTTCGCATTTTTTTGTCTGTGCATTAAATAAAATATATCATAATTTGTGTATTTGTTTGATGTGTAGTAGTTTCTGTTCTTTTGTGTATTGTTTTGATGTTCAGGTCGTAGAAATATCTAAGATGGTGGTCCCCGGCTTCCAGTACTGATTCTGTGGTTATACAGAAGTCGAAAGGTTAAGAACCACTGGCATCGAACATCTAATGGGTCTTCTACAAGGAATGTATGTCGATACTTCTCATACCATTCCTTCGCATGCTTTTAGTGCAATGTTTTTACTTAGCATAAACCATTACTTCGCATGTTTTCACGCAAATGGTTATAAATGTACTATGGTTTATGCTAATTAAAAACATTGCACTAAAATCATGCTTACACTAAACTACCTTACACTACATTACACTACTTAAACACCACTACGCTACCCTAAACCCTAATACACTACCCCCTACACGACCTTCCCCGTTCCTGGACCCTACACTCTAACACTACACTTCACGACTCCCCCGACACTACCCTAAACCTTAAAACACTACCCTACACTGCACAAACACCAGACCCAAAGTTGGAGTGGTGCACTGCTCCGAAGCAATAATTGTATATCAATAAGTCATTTAGTCTTGTTGTATTGTATCAGTAAATCCTTTATTTTCATAAACATCCAACAGTAAAAGATACCAGCCAACGTGTTTCGTTTCATATGAAATGAACTTCTTCAGGGCATTGCGTGATGTATGATAGTGGGGGGGAGATGGTTCTTGGTTCCCCCAGGTGTTCTCATATACAAAGCACGAACTTGGTCCAGTATGTTCATACGTAGCAAAGAAGAATGTAAGGTGCACAAATTAATGTGACAGTGTGGGCCTCCTTAATAAGGGTCAACACTTGGTGAGTCTGAAGTGCAGGATGCTGCAGTTGAATCCGCACACAATCGAACACAGCAGGAAAGTGCGGTTACAGTGTCCGCCGTTGTCCGCAATTGTTTTCAACTACACAAACACCACACCACTACCAAGGCCGGACTGCCTACCGGGCGTTTTGGCATGCTGCCGAGCTGGGGGCTGATTTCGTTGATGGGGACCTGCGTGTGATGACCGAAATTCGTTTTTCTTTGTTTATTTCGAAGCACACGCAGGTGTCCATCCACAAAATTAGCCCCCACTGCACGGATATCAGCACCCAGCTCGGCAGCATGCCAAAAAGCCCGGTAGGCAGTCCGGCCCTGACCACTACCCTAAACCCTAAAACACTACCCCCAGCACGACCCTGCCCCTACCCCCAAACCGGACCCTACATTAAAACACTACCCTACACTACACAAACACCACAACACTACCATGAACCCTAAAACACTACCCTACACTACACTAACACCACATCACTACTCTAAAACCGAATACACTACCCTCTACACGACTTTCCCCCTTCCCCCTGCCTGGACCCTACACTCTAACACTACACTTCACGACCCCCCCCCCGACACTACCCTAAACCCTAAAACACTACCCTACACTACACAAACACCACAACACTACCCTAAACCCTAAAACACTACCCTCAGCACGACCCTTGTGGTAAATATTTCATTACCGGTACTATTTTTTATGCGGTAAAGTCTAGTAAGAATAACTCAGTAAATATAAGAGGCAGAATCCGTGGTATTAGAGGTTCTAAAAGGCTTTATTCCTTTACAAAGGAAATACAATTCGAATTGCAGGCTTCTAATTCCATCACCACGAAAGTTCAGGAAGGAAGGGCATACATTATTGACAGATAATCAGTTTTATAGGAAATGCATTACAGTGAAACAGATGCAGGAGGCGTAACAGCTGATAATACAGATAAAATATGCATACGTAACTAAAGGGACGGACATATAGGCGTAACTTAGATAACGTCATTATACATGATGTCACAAGTGGGTGGATCCATAAGAGAATCCTGCAATGTCAGCAGAAATATTTGGCAAAGATGCGCGCGCAGCCGCATGACGTGTGATTGACGTGCAACTAGAGGGTGAAGGGGACTTGACATTTAGCTCTACATGTGGAGACAGAAGTCTGGGGGGTCATGTCAACCTAATCCCAAATCATATCTAATATCCTATGTTTAAAGAACTGTGTTATCCAAAAGGAAAGGTCTCTAGGATAGAATCTATTCTATACTGACTGTTAGTGCGTGTACAAGCGTCTAAGTGTCTACATGAGATGCGAGGGGGTAGGAATATTCCATGGTAACAGGGGCTATGAATTACTTGCATGAGGACAGCGAGGCCTGGCCCTTTGCACGGTAGCTGATGAAATGTTTACCTAAACTACTAGACAGGAATGCATCGGATGAGGAGCGGAGCAGATAATCTTGAAGGTGAAATACAGTTTTTGGCAGGCAACAGGCTGGATCAGGCACCGTTAGCCGCGCAGGGAGTAGGACAAAGTTCATGGATACAGATGCAGGCTCAGACTGGAGCTTTCAGAGGCAGAAGGCAGGAAAAGGCTTGATGACAGAATTCTGGGCCTACTCGCCTGAATCTGTAAAATGTGGAAAGTGAACCACATAAAGTCGGTGGCTTTTCATACTTAGGAATGGAATATCTGACCCATTCATGGTGGATCTGAAAGAGGACATGTTGACGGTGGACGCACATATATTTGCGTCTTCAGACTGGAACTGGAGGGAACATACATGTACTTATAGCATGCACATGGAGCCGTTGGGGTCTACGATAGGGGACATAACTGATCACAAAATTCATATTTCCTCATTCCCTCCTTGTCCCCTACGGACCCTCAGGAGATATCGATCTTCATCAATCCATCGATCTGTTCATATAGCATCATTTGTTCTTCTTTCTTCTTCCGGGATCTTGAACGAAAACTTGGATGTGGGATACACGATGTGGCACACAGACCACAAATCGCTGGCCCACATTGTAGACATAAGCAGCAACTGAATAATATGAGAAAGCCAATACCTAGGAAGGATAGGATTCTCCATCCCCAGGCTGACAACACGCTCCAAAACCAAGTCCAGGTGCCTGGACTCTGGTGTATCTGGCTCACAATCTTATGAAGGCGAGTTATGGCTTTATATACTGACGGCGAATTTTCTGGTATGAAAACACAGCAACTTGATCCGATGACCCTACAGGCTCCGCCCCTATCGGCCAGGATGACGTCAAGGACAAGACGATTTTGAAGCACAACAATCCGCATAGCAGACTGCTCTTCTGTTAAATTGCCTAAGGCGGAAGTAGTCTCGTTCACTACTGCTTCAAGGGTTCTAGTTAATCTACGTATCAGCTTACTATTAGTAACTGTACCTATATAGGGAAAGAAACCTTTATTGAAATCTGTGTATTGCTCCCATGCTGTTTCAGTGTAATCGACAATTGGGAGATCTCTCTGCTGTCTATTGTGTACTAAATGGGTATTTCTATGATAATCAGGAGGGGCTAGGAAAACAGGTGGCAGAAGGAATGCTATGTAACAGGTACCATCCCAATCTAGAGGTAGACATATATATGCGGTCTGGCCACATATGAAGTAGGAATGACGGGAAGCTCTAAATGTAGACTTGCCTTGATCACTGAATTTTATTACAGTGGTGCATTTACTATGGCCCATGTGTATGGAACCATTCTTTCTTACACATAATTCCCCTTTTACTGGGAATACTGACATGGCGGGCAAGATTGGTGTAGCTTCAGATTCAACGTTCAGGATCATGAGGTTAAGTGTAAAATTACCTAATCCATATACTTCATTTTCTAGATCAGTTCCTGTTCTTTTGGGAAGTCCCTCCTTGTTAGGGTAGCAGACTTTAAGCAAAACTAGGTTCAGGTTTCCCCATACCCAGTTGTCTTGATAAACTGCGGAATTCGAATCTAGGGAATTAATCAAACTAAACCATGCTCCACAGGAGCCATTGTGTGTGAACGGATATGGAAAGAGGGGCAAAACTCCCTTATAGTTCTGATAGGGAGGGAGTCGGCCACATATCCAACAATTTGTGGCATTGCTGGTCTGATGGGAATGATGTAACATACTAATGAATGTGTTGTTGCGCAGCGCAAATCTATAGGACAACTCATGCGGAGGTAATTCGCTAAAAGAATGTTCTGCAGTTACATTGTAAGCACGCTTAAAAATAGGGTAATACATGTGCAATAGTATACTGGAAATGATGATCAGAAGACTTAGAAAAAACAAAATTAATAACGTTACTGTGCAGGGACTACGAAGTGATTTACAATACGCATGCTTTTTAAGCTGCATCTGTTGATTTCTTTCTCTATTCCGGTCTAGAGGATACATGTCAGAGACAAATTCAACCGATTCACCTTGGAGAGGACTTAAACAATCAAATTGTCTGACTTGCTAGACCTTAATTTTAGTTTGTAAAGTTCTGTTTTTGACTGCTCAACCAAGGGGAGCTTTGAGTCTGTCTGTGAGGGAATGCAGGGTTGAGTATTCACACTGGATGGTAGTCCATAAAATTTCTTGATGTGACTCGAGTGCAACCACCCTTTACGTCCCTCGATTTTCACGGCTGTCCTTGTGGTTAGTAGAACAAGCTTTGGCGACTTCCACCTAGGCTCCAGTTGGGTCTTTCGGTCGAAATTCCGGACCAGAACCAGGTCGCCTGGAACCACGTCATGGGGCTTCACCTCAGTATTATCGGGAAAAGCTGCAGCTACCTGTGGACGACAAGATTGTAGTGCAGACATCAAGGAAGCCAGGTAGTCTGTCAGCATATTACAGTCAACATCAGTGATTTTGCGAGGTATAGGCGTCCCCCACATATTTGGTGGTCTACCGAAGATCACCTCGTACGGGGATAGCCCTGTTCGAGAATGTGCTACCATTCTCATGTAAAAGAGCGCAACTGGTAAGGCTACTATCCAATCGACACCTTTTTCTCTACATATTTTGGACAATCTAATTTTCAGAGTTTGATTATGGCGTTCCACGAGACCTGCTGCCTCGGGATGTCGGACACAGTGGAATTTCCATTGGTAGCCTAACAAAAGGGAAACGTGTTTCATTAGTTCGGATGAGAATGGCTGGCCGTTATCTGAGTAGACAACACGTGGTAAACCGTACCGTGGGAAGAATTCTCGAACTAACTGTTTGGCAGTAGTCGGGGCAGTGTAATCTGAAACCGGGTAGGCTTCTGTCCAGCGAGAAAGAGCACAGACAACTACGAGAACATATTTGAATCCTCGACATCGTTCCATCTGGATATAATCCATCTGGAGGACTTCAAAAGCATGATCGGGAGGTTGAAATCCACCCTGCTCTACGGGGATGCTTTTACCTGGATTGAACTGACAACATATCATACAGGTACGAACTTTTTGTTTAGCTGCTGCTCGCAAGTGTTTGTTGAACCAAATGTGTTGAATGCTGTCTAGCATAGCTTTTTCTCCTAGGTGCGCTGGACTATGTATTGTGTTAATGATGACTTGAACCATGGAGTCGGGAAGAAACCATATAGATTTTTCCTTCGTCATCCATCCTTGATCCGTTTGGATCCCTCCTAATTCAGTCCATTTCTTTATTTCTTCTGGTGTAGCATGTGTCTGTATGTCAATTACATCAAGGGCGGGATCCTTAACTGTCATGCAATGTGTTGGTGTCGGAACTATTGTCTTTGTCGTGTCAGTTGTGTGAGTCTGATTCTGAGCAGTCTGTTTAGCTGTTCTGTCAGCTAGGTCATTACCTTGAGAAATGATATCGGTAACTTTTGTATGGGCTTTGCATTTCATAATCGATATTGCAGTAGGTAGATGAATCGCGTCTAATAGGGCTTGAATGAGGGGTCCGTGTTGGATGTGGGCACCGTGAGAAGTTAAATAACCTCTCTCTCGCCACAGTACACCGAAGTCATGAACGACTCCGAATGCATAACGTGAATCTGTGTATATGTTGACTTTCTTATCTTTGGCTTGAATACAGGCTTGTGTCAGAGCGATGAGCTCTGCGGCTTGAGCTGACAAAGTGTTAATACAATTTGTTTCAATGACTTCAGTGTCTGTTGTAACTGCGTAAGCAGCCACTAACTCTCCTGTACTTGTTCTCATACATGAACCATCTACATACAATGTCAGGTCTGGATCTGATAAAGGGATGTCTGTCAAGTCTTGTCTGGGTTTCGTCGTGATAGTAATGACTTCGACACAGTCATGTGCCAAGGGATCTGTTCCGCCTACTGGTAACAGTGTGACAGGATTTAACGTATTACAACGTCTGATTTCTATGTGTGGCTGAAACAATGTCAATTCGTAACCAGTGAGTCTCGCTATAGTCAAGTGTTGTGTTTGTGTGCGGTTCAAGAGAACCTCTACTGCGTGTGGTACTTGTACTGTCAATTGGTGTCCTAACACTATGGCATCGCTTTGTCTGATTGCTAAAGCTGTTGCTGCCACCGATTTCAGGCACGCAGGAAGAGCCTGAGCTACTGGATCTAATGTACTAGAGAAATAAGCACATGATTTGTGTGATCCTGCTTGTTCCTGAGTGAGTACTGACAAGGCAGTACCGTCGCGTTCTGTAACAAAGAGTGTAAACTGTTTACTGTAACATGGTGTTGCTAAAACAGGTGCTTGGCATAAAGCTTTCTTTAAGCTTTCAAAGGCGTGTGTATGTTCTTGAGTCCAAGGGAGGACAGTCGATGTGGCTGCCTCCTGTGTTGTCAACTGGATGAGTGGTTCTGCTAGAAATGCATATTGAGGGATCCACTGCCTACAGTATGAAGTGAGACCTATAAAAGCCCGCACCTCCTTTTGTGTCTTGGGTGGTGACATGTTAGCAATTAACTGGATGCGGTCGGGTGTAAGCTGTCTTCCCTCCTTGGACAGCGAGTGCCCAAGGTAAACAACTCGCTGGACACAGAATTGCAGCTTAGAAGGGGACACCTTGTGCCCCTTGTCGGCCAGAAATTTTAAAACCGTCAGTGACGCTTTTTCACATTCAGGTTCGCTTCGGGCGGTGATCAGCAGATCATCGACATATTGAAGCAAGGCAGTGTTAACTGGCATGTGAATACTGTCAAGTTCTCGTTTCAGTGCTTGGCTATAGATGCTGGGGCTTTCTGTAAATCCTTGAGGTGCGCGTGTAAATTTAAAACTTCGTCAGTTTAAACTGAATCCGAACAGATATTGACTTTCGGGATCTATTGGGACGCTAAAGAAAGCATTCTTGAGATCAATTACAGTGAAGAACGTTGCTTCTGAGTCAATAGCTGTTAGTAATGAAGAGATATCTGGGACCACAGGGTATTGTGGTACAATACATTTATTTAATTCGCGCAGATCAATAACTAATCGATATACTGGTGGTGCTTTTGGATCCGTTCTTTTAAGAATCGGAATTATCGGGGAATTGCACACATTGGAGTCGGTTTCAACAACCACTCCTTGTGCAATGAGCTCGTCAATGATTTGCAGCAAAGCCACAACAGCATCTGGTGGTAACTTGTATTGTCGCATTCGTGGTAGTACTACTCCTGTTTTCAGTGTGACTCGATATGGTGTAATGTTCATGCAACCAACATCAGTGGGGCCTTGTGCCCATAAATGTGTAGGTAAATTCTGCAGCCGGTGATCCATGTCTCTGGACACGTAGTGACCTTTAAAGTCACGTAAAAATAGTCGTACTCCTTCCGGAGAACAACATATAATGGCTCCTAGAGCTTTCAATGTTTTTATACCTAACAAGTTTTCTGGACATGATTTAGTAAGCAATAAATCTGTAGTACGTGTCAATGGACCAACTGTGAGTGGAAGAGGTTGTGTTACGTCATTAATTATAGGTTTTCCTGAGAATCCAAGGGAAATATTTTGTGTGCCTGAGAGGGGTGCCCCTGGAACTTCACTGCGTCGTATAGTTGTTCTGCTTGCCCCTGTATCAAGTAAAAACTTTCTGTCTTCCCCTAATAGTTCACTATGTACATAAGGTCCCTCTTGGTCTACAGGAACCTCAATAAGGGGTAAGCCAACTTCCCTCTCTAGGCTATTTCATGTGTATCGCTGATAATCGGGATAATCTGCTTGTGCATACTGATACATCTGTTGCGTGGTTGCTTGTGTGGCAGCAATAGGCTGCGCTTGTGGTGGTGCCATGGTCTGTTGTGGAGCTGCCTGTTGCGGAGCTAGTTGTTGCGGAGCTGACCTAGGTTGTGCATGCTGAGGGATTTGTTGTTGATTTTGATCCTGTCTAGGTGGACGCGGTCTTTCTTGGGTTCTACCTGTGGCAATATTATGTTTCAGGACTGGACAATCGTGTATATAATGACCTTGTTGTTTACAATAGTTGCATGTCCCTTTCGTTGGACCTGCGGAATCACCCTTTAGATGACCATCAGCTGGAACTGACTGAGCAACAAGCATTTTCATTTTTGTATCTTTCATACGTCTTTGTTCGTGTTCTTGTTCTTCTCTAATTCTATTGTGGTGATATTGTAACATCTGTAACATCTGTGACGGGGTATTACCTTGCCAGGTACTTTCGAATTTCAATACTCTATTTTTGACTTGTGGTAGGGAATTTTCAACTAATTTTGTCACAAACAGATGTGGATATGATTCGCTACTTGCTTTTATGCCACTATTTATACCAAAACATTTTTCAAATCGGGAATAGAAATCACTAGTGTCTTCATCTTGCTTTTGTTTACAGGCTGAGATTGCACCCCAGTCTTCCTTTTTCGTAGTTAATAAACGTGGCAGTACCTGCACTAGTAATCCTGGTAATGCTGTAGTCTTTTCCCCAAGCCCTGCTCCTGCAGCTCGGGCCCTTTCTTCATTTTCTAATGCTGTCCAATCTATCTTTTGGTCTCCCACCTCCCATTCTTTTTCTTTGAGTTTCTCGTAAACACCGGCGGGTAATAGGACTTTTAATATTTTCATAATGTCGGGGTAGGTATACTCTCCCATGAGTAACATGTCTTTTATCTCACGGTGGAAACCTGCTGGATCCTTGTCATGGCTGGGTACTACTTTCTTCATTTCTAATAATTCCATTTTAGTTATAGGCGTGTACACAAACACGCGTGTAAAGTTATTACCTTCACCTCTGATTGGGTGTACTTCGCGTAACGGATTCTGTCTATCTATGTGATACATCTTTCTTCCCATAATGGGAACTGGAACGTGTTCTGGGCATACGAAAGTTATATACTGGTTTCGGAATTCTAGAATTTCATTAATTAAATCAGTACCTGACCCTCTCCATTTATTCGTGAGTAATTCTGTCAATATGTCAGGTAAGGGTCCTGGATCGGAGTGTTGGCTTTTATATAATATAAGGAGGTGTTGAATCATGTATATACTAGCTAGACGCTGTTCGTATGGGTCAAGATTCAGAAACGTGTGTGCTAGTACATCATCATTGTATTCGCTGGGACTGTCAGCCCATTGTACTGCTGACCTGGCTAATTCTTGTTCGTTTATGGAATCGAGCATGTGGTACCCCCTTCGATCTCGGAGTAATTTATCAGTAGCTTGGAATAGATGTTCAGGGGATCTTGTATTTAACATAGGGTTTGGAAAATGTCTATTACATTCTGGACGTATCGGGCGTATCGGATCATTAAAGCCTCTAGTATTATTATGGGGTCTTCCTCTACCTACGTAAGCTATCGTTTCTAATTGTTCTGATTCTTGCTCCTCCTCTTCCTCTGATTCAACTCTGTCTGCTTCTCGTCTTTCTTTATGTATTCGTTCTACTTCCTTGCGGATCTTTCGATACATGGCGATTATACACGCCTGTCTATCATGTTTCTCTTCTGATATGTTCTGACCCCATTTGGCAAGTCTTTGCATGGTATCATGATCTGCCCCAGGCCTGTCTTGATTCCTAATTACGCAATTTATGAAAAAACGGAGTAGTTGTCTTTGTACATCCACTTTCTGGTACTCCATAGCTTCGTTAATACTCTCTGGACCTCGCCCTGTTTGGACAAAGCGATATATATCGTCTAGGTGTTCAACCATTCCTGGTATCGTCATTAAATACAATGTAGCTCGTCGTATACGTAGTGATGATATGAGCAATTTGTCCTGTTTACCTGGTACTGGGTCGTATCTACAATCCACAAGCTGTTCTTTAAACATGTCGGATGTCGCTAGTTGGGGTGTACGTTGGAGTGCTAAATCTCTAAGGGTCTGCTTATTTCGCGGCGGTGTGGCAAACATGTCTGTCGTACCTCCTGTAGCACCATCTGAGGTGCTGGGCAAGAAAGGATTCGTTGGACGTAGGATAGAGATTGTAGTTGCGGGAAAAACAGTAGAAACGGACGGACCTGTTGGAGCTTGTGTAGGAGTTTGTTGTTGCGGGGATACAGACGGATGCTCTTGGTGTTGAACACCATCGGCAAGCGGTGTGTGTGGTATGGCATTAGCATACTCGGGAGCTACGTCATCTAAATAGGAGAAAAGGAAAACGTCCTTTGCTGTTTTGGGATGTGTTTTGGGATGTGCTTTTATCGGGAGCAATGGAGGAGTTAAGTCTTTTGGTATTTCCGGGGTAGCCTTAGGTAACCCTTCGGCCAGAAGAGGATACATACCATTCATAAGAGTGTTTCTTTGTCTATCTACTTGTTCTGATTTTATTCGGGTACCTTCCTCAATTAATAGATTTTCTCGGGTTTTATTTGAATTCTCTCTACCTTTCTCTTCCTGTCTGAGTGCTTTTTCTGTACGTCTATATGATTCTTTACGCCATAATTCAATGGCATCTTTCTGTGACTGTCTGGCTTTCTTTTTCCATAATTCTTCTTCTACTCTCATGATGCAATCTGCATCCCAGGTCCCCGCTGCGGGCCATCTCTGATTTTCTGGCAAATCCTTGGTGTAGTCCACCCATAAATCAAGAAATAATACGGCATCTAGGCCATGCTTATGATACATAAAGTACCCTGGAGTGTCCCTAGGTGGAATGGGAACAGCTTCTTCGAGTACACCTTTTCTAGTTTTGATCTGTCTTAGCTTCGAAAAGAGCGGCATTTTTAGATGGTTACTAGAACACACTTTATACAATGAACACAATAATGAACAGTCATTCACACCACAATATATAGAACGTATTAAAACATTTAACACTTAACAGTTTTACGAACGATAATAACTAATAGAAAACTAGTTACTGACATAATACTGACACTAAATAATACTTATTTATATGCAAGACATACTAGATATACTGCTAAACAGTACAGATACACTGCTGAAACAGTGCAGACCGGATTTGTGTACCCAAACCCGTCTCGACCGGCACAGACTATGTGCACGTTAAATGCCTCCCCGGTAATGGTACTCACCGGGTAGCTCGGAACGGAAGGCCTCGAAACGGAACTGAAACTGGACCGGACTGGACTCGACTGGACTCGGAACTTCGGAACCTGGTGGGCCTCTGTATACCTCGGATCTTGCTCTCTCAGCTAGGCTCTGGTCGGGATACTTCGCACTTCTCACCGCCTCGTCTGGGTGTTGATCGCAGCCTCAGTCGCCCCCGCTTGGCCGGAGGGAGATACAGGAAATCCTGCAGGTACGCGTTTTTGTCCGTTCAGCTGTGGCAGGAGACCGGGCCTGCAACGCACCGCCGGCGCGTGAGATGAGAAAGTGTCCCTGTTCGGGCGCCAATTTATGTGGTAAATATTTCATTACCGGTACTATTTTTTATGCGGTAAAGTCTAGTAAGAATAACTCAGTAAATATAAGAGGCAGAATCCGTGGTATTAGAGGTTCTAAAAGGCTTTATTCCTTTACAAAGGAAATACAATTCTAATTGCAGGCTTCTAATTCCATCACCACGAAAGTTCAGGAAGGAAGGGCATACATTATTGACAGATAATCAGTTTTATAGGAAATGCATTACAGTGAAACAGATGCAGGAGGCGTAACAGCTGATAATACAGAAAAAATATGCATACGTAACTAAAGGGACGGACATATAGGCGTAACTTAGATAACGTCATTATACATGATGTCACAAGTGGGTGGATCCATAAGAGAATCCTGCAATGTCAGCAGAAATATTTGGCAAAGATGCGCGCGCAGCCGCATGACGTGTGATTGACGTGCAACTAGAGGGTGAAGGGGACTTGACATTTAGCTCTACATGTGGAGACAGAAGTCTGGGGGGTCATGTCAACCTAATCCCAAATCATATCTAATATCCTATGTTTAAAGAACTGTGTTATCCAAAAGGAAAGGTCTCTAGGATAGAATCTATTCTATACTGACTGTTAGTGCGTGTACAAGCGTCTAAGTGTCTACATGAGATGCGAGGGGGTAGGAATATTCCATGGTAACAGGGGCTATGAATTACTTGCATGAGGACAGCGAGGCCTGGCCCTTTGCACGGTAGCTGATGAAATGTTTACCTAAACTACTAGACAGGAATGCATCGGATGAGGAGCGGAGCAGATAATCTTGAAGGTGAAATACAGTTTTTGGCAGGCAACAGGCTGGATCAGGCACCGTTAGCCACGCAGGGAGTAGGACAAAGTTCATGGATACAGATGCAGGCTCAGACTGGAGCTTTCAGAGGCAGAAGGCAGGAAAAGGCTTGATGACAGAATTCTGGGCCTACTCGCCTGAATCTGTAAAATGTGGAAAGTGAACCACATAAAGTCGGTGGCCTTTCATACTTAGGAATGGAATATCTGACCCATTCATGGCGGATCTGAAAGAGGACATGTTGACGGTGGACGCACATATATTTGCGTCTTCAGAACTGGAACTGGAGGGAACATACATGTACTTATAGCATGCACATGGAGCCGTTGGGGTCTACGATAGGGGACATAACTGATCACAAAATTCATATTTCCTCACCCTGCCCCTACCCCCAAGCCAGTCCCTACACTAAAACACTACCCTACACTACACAAACACCACAACACTACCATGAACCCTAAAACACTACCCTACACTACACGAACACTACATCACTACCCTAAAACCGAATACACTACCCCCTACATGACCTTTCCCCTGCCTGGACCCTACACTCTAACACTACACTTCACGACCCCCCGACACTACCCTAAACCCTACAACACTACCCTACACTACACAAACACCACAACACTACCCTAAACCCTAAAACACTACCCCCAGCACGACCCTGCCCCTACCCCCATGCCAGTCCCTACACTAAAACACTATCCTACACTACACAAACACCACAACACTACCATGAACCCTAAAACACTACCCTACACTACACGAACACTACATCACTACCCTAAAACCTAATACACTACCCCCTACATGACCTTCCCCCTTCCCCCTGCCTGGACCCTACACTCTAACACTACACTTCATGACCCCCCCGACACTACCCTAAACCCTAAAACACTACCCTACACTACACAAACACCACAACACTACCCTAAACCCTAAAACACTACCCCCAGCACGACCCTGCCACTACCCCCAGTCCTGTCCCTACTCCCAAACACTACCCTGCTCACCCCCGGACACTACCCTAAACCAAAATACACTACTACACTACCCTAAAACCAAAATGACTACCCCCTGCACGACCCTCCCCCTACCCTTAACCCTTAAATACTACACAGCCCCTCTTACCTCTCCCTCCTCGGTTCCTCTCTTCTCCTTCAGCCGTGGTTCCTCTTCTCTGAGCTTCCAGTGTCAGGTGTGCACGTCGTTGTGTGGAAGCGGAAGAGCGTCTGTTTCCACACAACGATGTTGATAGCCTTTGCTTCGCAAGCGTTACAACGCATGCGATGTTACAACTTGCGTAGTAAAGGCTAGTAAAGGCTACGCGATGTAACATCGCATGCGTTGTAACGCTTGCGAAGTAATGGTACGCGGACTAACATCCGCGTACTAATGGCTGTTTACCTTCCACAAGAGAGATGCAGATGGAAGGGCTGCATTATTGCATCCGTCCACCCTTCAATGGCACTGACGCTACATGATTTCTCACGTGTATGAGTAACACCTAGAGGAGAGTATCACTGCAGGGACCTCAATGGCACAATTTATTGGGATTCTGAAATAATAGTGCCAAGAGCAACCTCAAGTAGGTTGTCTGTATATAAATCCCTCTGAGAGTTGTTGAAAGACCACCACAAAATGCCCCACAGCCCCACAGACCAAAGCACCTCACATCTCATTTTTAGTTGAGCAATGAAGACACCACTCCATTAAGGATGTGCAAAGTTTTCATACGTGTGTGAAGTCCTGGATAGATCACCATTATCAGGCTACATGTGAATCAATGTGTTATTTTTACTACATTAAAACCTTTGCATAGGATCCTCAGTAGTTTGGTAATATTTCCTTGTAAATTTTAGTTACCTTTAAAACTAGGGGGCATATCAGCAACACTCGGCGATAATTATCGCTCAGCGCTCTTAGCGTGAGGATAATTATCGCTGAGTAACGAGGATTTTTATCGCTGAGATAGTGTGCTATTAGCAACGCTTATCTCCTCAGCGACAAAAATCCTCACGCTAACTGCCTAACGTGAGATTATCGCTGGAAACCCAGCGATAATCTCACGCAATGTGGTGTTAGCTTGCTGAGAGGGACTCACAAACTTAGCCATGATATCCACCCTCCATAGGATATCATGGCTAAGTCAGTCCTGAAGCAGGCGTAAGGAAAGTAGCGATAACAGGGGTTATCGCTACTTTTCTTGCCGCTATGCTTCATAGCGTGGGGCTTGATGATAGGAGAAATGTCGCTTAGCGACATTTCTCCTGTCATGTTAGGTCAGGAACGCCCACTTTGCATCTCATTAGAGATGCAAAGCTGGGCGTTAGGAATCCCCATGCTAAAGCAAGGTTTCACGCATTAGCGTGGCCTTGCTAATTAGGCGATAAAATTATCGCCGCTTTTCGGCCGAAAACGGCCGCAAAAGCGGCGATAATTTTTTATCGCCTGCTTGTAAATATACCCCTAAGTGTGCAATTTCCTCACCGGTGTATACATACCTCACAAAAAGTGTGTACTCGGTGTTAATATTACATCCTGAGCACTAGACACAAAGATCACAGGAAGTGCCCTTCAATGTTTGTGCAAGCTCTATGCAAACATTAGGGAGAATGCCTGACCCATCACTGCGCAGGCCGAAGTCAAGGGGGTTAAAACAGTTTTTCTCATGGCTCTGATATTGGACGAACATTGGGGCATATTATCAAGCCAGGCGATAAAATTATCGCCGCTTTAGAGGCAGAAAACTGCCGCTAAAACGGCGATAATGGGCTTGATAATATGCTCTATGGAATTCCAATTGAAGCCCATGTTAGATGTCCTTCACATTTAACATGGGCTTCAATTGGAATACCATAGAGCATATTATCAAGCCCATTATCGCCGTTTTAGCGGCGGTTTTCTGTGTGATGGATGAGGAAGCTGAGAGCAAAGCAAAGACAAATATAAAACAAGCATTGGCAAAGCAAATATGTCTCGCCTATGCGAGATCTATTGGCTTTGTCAATGTATTTTAACCATGTTGTACAGGAGCACAACTGCTGTGCAGCACTGCTGAAAGTGTAAAACAAAGTGCTAGGACGCAGTCAACGCTGTCAGTGCCATAGCACTTTTTTTTTAACTTTCAATCGTGCTGCACAGCAGGCACTAAGCTGTACAACAAGGCCTAAAAACCACTGAAAGCAAATAGTGAAGCTGTTTTGCTTTTTCATTGTTTTCTTTGACATGTTGAACAGCTGCATGGTTATTGTGCAGTATGGTTGAAAGTAAAAAAAATGCTATAAAGCAGCCAACGTTGACCGGGTCGTAGTGCTTTTCTTAAAAACCTTTAGTCATGCTGCAGAGTAGCTATGCTGCTGTACAATGTGGCTTAAAAACATTGACAAAGCCATTAGATCTTGCATAGGTGAGACCTATTTGCATTGCCAATGCTTGTTTTTAAAAGTGCAACAGTGCTGCAGGGAACATGTGCTTCTCTAAAACCATCATCTCTTCGTTGTCAGGTTTTACCTTCTAATAGGGTTGCCCTGCAGCTGCCGAACCACTGTTCTCTCTTCCATTGCTGCCAATATCGACGTCATAAACGCTTGGAAGCATGTTTACACATCGGAACTATAGGCCTAATTATGATGGCGATTGGTCAGACGACCCACTGCCATCGCATGGGATTGCCCGACAAGGAGTCGGCGGTCCCTCCCGCCATATTAGGCCGCCTTGTAGTTGGTCGGAAACTGCCTTTTTCTACTGCGTCTTGTGCTGCAGCCTAAGAAAAGGACCACAGTGGAAAAAAGGCGGTTTGTGGACATCCATGCACCATGTGCCAAGCACCACGAGGTGTCTGGCACATGGTGTATGGATGTGGGGGGGGGCAATACATGTGCCCCCAGGCCACTTAGCAGTGGCCTACGGAGGCCCTAAGTCCCTTTCCGGCTGCCTTTTCATGGCAGTGGGACCATCATGAAAGGCAGTTGGAAAGGGATATCCAAATCCCTACGGTGGAACCTCCGTAGGCTCCACCCCCATTGTAGGGTTAGGAATTGGACCGCCGTCCCAATGGAATCTTTGATCCTGTCGAAGGACGCGGTCCTACCCCCGACCTCTGCACTGCAACCACTGGTAATGTATTCCGACGGTCGGACCGATTCCGAAGATGTCAGACGGACTGCAACTGATAGCCTGTTGGTGGCGGTCCATCCGACATAGTGATGATCCCCTATATTAGAGCAATATAACCATCAGGGTGACTGTAAGCTTAGGGAAGACATGGAAGGCTGCAGAGAGTGCCAGCGAGTTTTGCGACAAAGCAGAATGTCTCAAGGTAGCATAGCTGTGGAAATGCTGGGCATCAGCGACTTGTTCATTTATTGGGCCTTCGGTGGATAAAAAAAAGGAAGTATCTCTGTACCTCTTAAAGAAAAACACTAAAATCAATCAGAAGAGAAATAATTGGAAGCCTCTTTCACCTTCATGTATGTATACATACTCCTGCCTCTACTTCCCTCAGGTGATGTGCTTGAAGCAAAATGGAGAAGGGGTGGGTGGGAGGGGGAAGAAGGATGTGGGCAACCAGAGCTGCCAGTTTCTGAACTGAGAAACCAGGTTTGAATCTCGTCGTCAACTCAACATCTTGTGATTCTGGGCAAATCACCTAATCTCCCTTGGCCTAACATGATTGGAAATGTGTGTAATGTAACTGGTATTCATTTAAAGAGCTCTGATCCATTGCCAGAGTAGCCCCAGCAGGCATGGGGCATTTCAATGGAAGGCTTGAAAGGGTGCGGGGTGTTTTTGTAGCTGTGGGGGCCGGTTTTTTTAGGTCGAGCTCAGAGCAGCGCATGCGCTGCTTCAGGCGAGACATTTAGTAAGTGGCTTTTCAAAGTGCTGCCAAAGGCTTTTCCCGGCCACCAACGTGCGGTTACGCACGTCGTGAACGTGCACAGGAGCCATCTGGCTTTTGTAATGGCTCATTAAGCCTTACAGCACCTGAACCATGCTCCTCCACCCCCTCTCTCTTGAGTTCCCTCTACCATTCTCGGTGAACAACAGAAACAAATTCAGGAAGCAGTAGCTGCACACGCAGGAAACCACTTAACACTTATCCGAGCTTCCTCCTTGTTAGATTTCTATCTCGTGCTTTTATTCCGTCTGCCCCTCCTATCTTCCCCTCCTTCTCTCTTCTCCTTAATCTAATTGTATTTCTCTTTATCTTACCCACTATATGTACTTATTTCTTGTTTTTTGCGTCCTCTCTTGTCACTGACTGAAGCCTGTGAAATAATAAAGTTGCAAGTATCTGTAAAGCATTTTTGCAGCAGCTTGTTATATTTGTGAAATGGCGCAGCCTTCTATTGATCCCTCGAGAAAATAGTTTTCTTACCATCTGTGATCTGAAGTTACTCTTTCAAACTTTTTCGACCTTCTTCCCTTGAATCCAGATTCGCTTTACCCGTGCTCGTTGCTAAACATTTCTGCGCACGTAGGAAGCGCGAAAGCTCAGGTTACAGCCGCCTTTCAATAAGGAAACACTGCTCTGAACTTTAACCAGTGTGACGCAGCACGTAGAAAACTAGGTTTAGGTCGCCTCTGGTTTACTGTGCAGCACTGTGACAGAGCTATTCAAAAGGCAAGATGTGAACATAGAAGAACAACTTTTGAAGAAGATTTAGCTTTACAAAGACCAACCGTGCAAAGGTTCAGTTAACTGGAATTGAATGCTATTAGTTTGTTGTACAAAAGGGGGTGGTGATGGACGGAGCATCAGAACCAATCAAACACTCACACCCAGTCAACAGATCTGGGTTTGATCCATCACCGTTCTTTAGCCCACTCTGCCACCCCAGTTCAGACATGGCCATATGCAAATCAGTCTGACCCTGTGCCTCATGGGAACAGTCCAGCCCGAACTGCTAAGCCATGCCTTCCCTGGACCGGAAACAAGCTTCCTAGGACCGGTTTCTGGCATTTCAGCCGTCTTCAGCCAGGCTTGCTTGAATCCAGTGGCAAAGTGAGCAAGGGACTCACGTCTGAGCATACCCTGCCAACTTATGGCGAACAAAGCGGTACAAAAGGGGGTGGTGATGGACGGAGCATCAGAACCAATCAAACACTCACACCCAGTCAACAGATCTGGGTTTGATCCATCACCGTTCTTTAGCCCACTCTGCCACCCCAGTTCAGACATGGCCATATGCAAATCAGTCTGACCCTGTGCCTCATGGGAACAGTCCAGCCCGAACTGCTAAGCCATGCCTTCCCTGGACCGGAAACAAGCTTCCTAGGACCGGTTTCTGGCATTTCAGCCGTCTTCAGCCAGGCTTGCTTGAATCCAGTGGCAAAGTGAGCAAGGGACTCACGTCTGAGCATACCCTGCCAACTTATGGCGAACAAAGCGGTACAAAAGGGGGTGGTGATGGACGGAGCATCAGAACCAATCAAACACTCACACCCAGTCAACAGATCTGGGTTTGATCCATCACTGTTCTTTAGCCCACTCTGCCACCCCAGTTCAGACATGGCCATATGCAAATCAGTCTGACCCTGTGCCTCATGGGAACAGTCCAGCCCGAACTGCTAAGCCATGCCTTCCCTGGACCGGAAACAAGCTTCCTAGGACCGGTTTCTGGCATTTCAGCCGTCTTCAGCCAGGCTTGCTTGAATCCAGTGGCAAAGTGAGCAAGGGACTCACGTCTGAGCATACCCTGCCAACTTATGGCGAACAAAGCGGTACAAAAGGGGGTGGTGATGGACGGAGCATCAGAACCAATCAAACACTCACACCCAGTCAACAGATCTGGGTTTGATCCATCACCGTTCTTTAGCCCACTCTGCCACCCCAGTTCAGACATGGCCATATGCAAATCAGTCTGACCCTGTGCCTCATAGAAACAGTCCAGCCCTGTTTCAAGTCCAGGGAGGACCTGGCTTGGCAGTTCGGGCTGGACTGTTCCCATGAGGCACAGGGTCAAGACTGATTTGCATATGGCTGGGTTCAAACTGGAATGGCATGGTGAGCAAAAAACCAATGGATTTAGGCCCAGATCTCTGTACTGGGGTGAATGTATGACATTGTTGTGCATTCTGTCCATCAATTGTTGTTTTTGCATTTGTCACCCCGAGTGGGACGGGTATGCTCAGACGTGAGTCCCGTGTTCTCCATGCCACTGGAATCAAGCTATCGTGGCTGAAGAGGGGTGAAACCCCGAAACCGGTCCTAGGATGCTTGTTTCCAGTCCAGGGAGGACCTGGCTTGGCAGTTCGGGCTGGACTGTTCCCATGAGGCACAGGGTCAAGACTGATTTGCATATGGCTGGGTTCAAACTGGAATGGCATGGTGAGCAAATAAACGATGGATTTAGGCCCAGATCTCTGTACTGGGGTGAATGTATGACATTGTTCTGCATTCTGTCCATCAATTGTTGTTTTTGCATTTGTCACCCCGAGTGGGACGGGTATGCTCAGACGTGAGTCCCGTGTTCTCCATGCCACTGGAATCAAGCTATCGTGGCTGAAGAGGGGTGAAACCCCGAAACCGGTCCTAGGATGCTTGTTTCCAGTCCAGGGAGGACCTGGCTTGGCAGTTCGGGCTGGACTGTTCCCATGAGGCACAGGGTCAAGACTGATTTGCATATGGCTGGGTTCAAACTGGAATGGCATGGTGAGCAAAAAAACGATGGATTTAGGCCCAGATCTCTGTACTGGGGTGAATGTATGACATTGTTCTGCATTCTGTCCATCAATTGTTGTTTTTGCATTTGTCACCCCGAGTGGGACGGGTATGCTCAGACGTGAGTCCCGTGTTCTCCATGCCACTGGAATCAAGCTATCGTGGCTGAAGAGGGGTGAAACCCCGAAACCGGTCCTAGGATGCTTGTTTCCAGTCCAGGGAGGACCTGGCTTGGCAGTTCGGGCTGGACTGTTCCCATGAGGCACAGGGTCAAGACTGATTTGCATATGGCTGGGTTCAAACTGGAATGGCATGGTGAGCAAAAAAACGATGGATTTAGGCCCAGATCTCTGTACTGGGGTGAATGTATGACATTGTTCTGCATTCTGTCCATCAATTGTTGTTTTTGCATTTGTCACCCCGAGTGGGACGGGTATGCTCAGACGTGAGTCCCGTGTTCTCCATGCCACTGGAATCAAGCTATCGTGGCTGAAGAGGGGTGAAACCCCGAAACCGGTCCTAGGATGCTTGTTTCCAGTCCAGGGAGGACCTGGCTTGGCAGTTCGGGCTGGACTGTTCCCATGAGGCACAGGGTCAAGACTGATTTGCATATGGCTGGGTTCAAACTGGAATGGCATGGTGAGCAAAAAAACGATGGATTTAGGCCCAGATCTCTGTACTGGGGTGAATGTATGACATTGTTCTGCATTCTGTCCATCAATTGTTGTTTTTGCATTTGTCACCCCGAGTGGGACGGGTATGCTCAGACATGAGTCCCGTGTTCTCCATGCCACTGGAATCAAGCTATCGTGGCTGAAGAGGGGTGAAACCCCGAAACCGGTCCTAGGATGCTTGTTTCCCGTCCAGGGAGGACCTGGCTTGGCAGTTCGGGCTGGACTGTTCCCATGAGGCACAGGGTCAAGACTGATTTGCATATGGCTGGGTTCAAACTGGAATGGCATGGTGAGCAAAAAAACGATGGATTTAGGCCCAGATCTCTGTACTGGGGTGAATGTATGACATTGTTCTGCATTCTGTCCATCAATTGTTGTTTTTGCATTTGTCACCCCGAGTAGGACGGGTATGCTCAGACGTGAGTCCCGTGTTCTCCATGCCACTGGAATCAAGCTATCGTGGCTGAAGAGGGGTGAAACCCCGAAACCGGTCCTAGGATGCTTGTTTCCAGTCCAGGGAGGACCTGGCTTGGCAGTTCGGGCTGGACTGTTCCCATGAGGCACAGGGTCAAGACTGATTTGCATATGGCTGGGTTCAAACTGGAATGGCATGGTGAGCAAAAAAACGATGGATTTAGGCCCAGATCTCTGTACTGGGGTGAATGTATGACATTGTTCTGCATTCTGTCCATCAATTGTTGTTTTTGCATTTGTCACCCCGAGTGGGACGGGTATGCTCAGACGTGAGTCCCGTGTTCTCCATGCCACTGGAATCAAGCTATCGTGGCTGAAGAGGGGTGAAACCCCGAAACCGGTCCTAGGATGCTTGTTTCCAGTCCAGGGAGGACCTGGCTTGGCAGTTCGGGCTGGACTGTTCCCATGAGGCACAGGGTCAAGACTGATTTGCATATGGCTGGGTTCAAACTGGAATGGCATGGTGAGCAAAAAAACGATGGATTTAGGCCCAGATCTCTGTACTGGGGTGAATGTATGACATTGTTCTGCATTCTGTCCATCAATTGTTGTTTTTGCGTTTGTCACCCCGAGTGGGACGGGTATGCTCAGACGTGAGTCCCGTGTTCTCCATGCCACTGGAATCAAGCTATCGTGGCTGAAGAGGGGTGAAACCCCGAAACCGGTCCTAGGATGCTTGTTTCCAGTCCAGGGAGGACCTGGCTTGGCAGTTCGGGCTGGACTGTTCCCATGAGGCACAGGGTCAAGACTGATTTGCATATGGCTGGGTTCAAACTGGAATGGCATGGTGAGCAAATAAACGATGGATTTAGGCCCAGATCTCTGTACTGGGGTGAATGTATGACATTGTTCTGCATTCTGTCCATCAATTGTTGTTTTTGCATTTGTCACCCCGAGTGGGACGGGTATGCTCAGACGTGAGTCCCGTGTTCTCCATGCCACTGGAATCAAGCTATCGTGGCTGAAGAGGGGTGAAACCCCGAAACCGGTCCTAGGATGCTTGTTTCCAGTCCAGGGAGGACCTGGCTTGGCAGTTCGGGCTGGACTGTTCCCATGAGGCACAGGGTCAAGACTGATTTGCATATGGCTGGGTTCAAACTGGAATGGCATGGTGAGCAAAAAAACGATGGATTTAGGCCCAGATCTCTGTACTGGGGTGAATGTATGACATTGTTCTGCATTCTGTCCATCAATTGTTGTTTTTGCATTAGTGTGTTGTGGCTTTCCCTCGGATCATAGATTAGGCTTGTCTTGAAGGGACAAGGGTAATATGTTGCTTAACGACAATCCTTAGCTCAAATAACCTCTAGTGCTATTTGTTTGTAAAAGGTACTTAATGTTTCTATAGCCGCTTGATGATTTTTATAGTCAATGGACCACAGGCCTGATTCACAAAGCATTTTCTATAAATTGTCGTCCATTACTTCAGGTTTAGGGGTTACTAACTCATACATTTACAGGAGTAAGACGTCTGTTCATGGAAACAAATGTTTTGTGGTTCTCAAAGCTTTTTTCTGTAAGTGGGTTTTGGATTCCACCCTTTATTTGGGTGACCGCCAGTGGAATGCCATAGTGTCTGCAAAATATGGTCAGTAAGTTTCATTCCAAGGGTAAGACAGACAGCATAGGTTTCCAGTATTAAAAGCTTGTATGTTGTTTGAGTAGTAATATGTAGGAACCTATCTTTTTCACTTGGTCCCCCCAACAACTTTTGGTATTTATAGACCTAGATTTCTAATATTTTTTTAATCTCTGAGCAATGTAAGTTTGGTAAATGCCTCTCATTGCTCATGCTCTACTAAAGCATGACGTGTAATTGGCAAAAACCAAATGGCTTTTACATAAGCACAAAACTGGTCAATTTCATGAATATCAAATGTCCAATATAGGCTAGAGTGTGGCTTTACACCAGCCACATGTGGAATTAAAAAAATCTGGTATCTCTTTCACCCTGCCAGCGAGGTTGCTAATGTGTCAGATTACACTGTTTTGACATGTTTTAATCTCTCTCTAATATTAGATAAGCCACCTGCAAAGTGTGCCTTAAGGCCCGCAAAGCCCTGGTGCATAATGTTCATGAGTGAAGCATCAGAGTTGAGTTGAAAGAGTAACAGCCCATAGAGGCCCTCATTAGGAGCAATCCATTAAAAAATGGGGGTAATGCCTGTTAAAATCAGTGAAATTTGATTTTAATCTGCACATTATTCCCCATTATAGGTGCTATCTATTGCACCTGATTAATACCTAGTCCCTATGGTGGTAGATTGTATATTATATATCTCCTGCAGAGAGTGTAAGTGTCATTATCAATCTGAAACCGATGACAGATTTCCGTTGACCAAGTGTTTTGAACAAACATTATATTCATGTATATCCATCTAGGACCTAGGCACAGGCTCCATCTGTGCAGCAATGCATGCATTACACAACATCAATTCTAAACCATAGGGGAATTTGCATTTGTAGTACCACAATGTGGTTCCTAGAAACTTTTTATTTTTGTGCTTAATGAAATGGTAACAAACCAGCCAGTTCAAGCAAACCAGGACCATAGCACTGGGATTGTTTTTATTCTTCACTAAATAATGATTGCAAATGCGCTCTAATGGAAGAATCATGGTCCTGTTGAGGAAGAAGGGGCAGAGGGTGCTGTAGGCCTTCTTCCCCCAAAGACACAACACCACTGCTGCCCAATACTCAATTATTGACAAAATGTAGGCCGTGTAGTCTCTGAAAGTCAGAACAATGCTGGAATGTGTTGATATCAAGATGAAGATGACTACTTTCGGAATACCCCAGAGGAATGACTGAAGAGTTAAATCCTGATTGCTCTTGAACCCATGTCCAGAAGGATGCTCGCAAAGATCAGGGAAGTCGGCCTCCTGAAGTCTGAAGTTCACAGGGAGATTAAGGCCTAGGGTCATGTTGGGAAAAGAAGCAGGGCACCAGTAGAGAGTGGACAGCACTTTCTGAAGGAAGTGGTTGACAGACCTGCCTCCTAATAAAAACAAGCATTGGCATAGCCAATAGGTCCCACCTTTAGGACCTTATAAGTGTTTAGCCATGCAACAGTTGATAGTAAGTGGCTTTTCAAAGTGCTTCCAAAAGCTTTTCCTGGCCACCAACGTGCGGTTACGCGCGTCGTGAACGTGCACAGGAGCCATCTGACTTTTGTAATGGCTCATTAAGCCTTACAGCGCCTGAACCATGCTCCGCCACCCCCTCTCTCTTGAGTTTACTCTACCATTCTCGGCAAACAACAGAAACAAATTCAGGAAGCACGCAGTAGCTGCAGACGCAGAAAACCACTTAACACTTATCCGAGCTTCCTCCTTGTTAGATTTCTATCATGTGCTTTTATTCCGTCTGCCCCTCCTATCTTCCCCTCCTTCTCTCTTCTCCCTGCTCCAATTGTATTTCTCTTTATCTTGCCTACTATATATGTACTTATTTCTTGTTTTTTGCATCCTCTCTTGTCACTGACTTCTCTCTCTTTCTCCTCTAGATCATTCTCCTCTGTGTTCTCTGTCTCTATCTCACTGTCTCTGTTTCCCTCTCTCAACCTCTTTCATTCTCTCTCTTTCTCCCCGTTCGTGGTTGCCCTCTCTTTCCATTTAATCTCTTCTCCTCTAATTAATATACTTGTAATGAATTTTGGATTCTGCAAATTATATAAAGATCTCCGCGGAAGGTGCATTAATTCGCCATTCATCTTAGTGCAACCGACCAGGGGCTTAGGTCCTCCTGCTGAAGCAGTTAGCTTTAAGGCGATCTTTACTTTTATTTGATTCTGCCCCAGTCTGGGGTGACCCTGCAGTACCGACCAGGCACTGTCGAACAATTCGAATTTTGTACTTTAAAATTAGATTGTTTTAATCAAATGTGATTTTAGAACTTGAGCTTGGTCTGCGGTCGATAACCTCTGTCGCTGATACGGTCATGCCACCGGAAAGGTGTTTGCCCAAATGGTCACTGGAGGGATATTTACAGATTGCTTGGAGTTTTCCAGACCCAGCACACAGCATGCACCAATGTAATCTCTCTCTTTTGAAAACAATGACATAACTCACATGATCCCAACTCACTCATTTCTCAGCCTCTCTCTCTCTCAAGCAAAGCAATCAGTCCTTTTTTTAAATTAAAATATAATTCGTCGCATTGCATCTGTTGGTCTCACGTGTCTGATGTATTTAGTGGTTCAAAAGATGCATGGACTGCTTCATATTGACAGGACCATTAAATCTGTTTCTCGCAGGCTCCCACCAGATAACAAGTGTGCTATGTTTCCATTGTCTGTCAATCTCACTAGAGGTGTACATGTCGTATATTCAACACTCCTCTCCCCTCAAGCATGCAAAGAAGGCGCCACAAAATGCGTTTTGATGATACTGTCGATCCAATACCCGTGTTACTTAAATATACGCATCGCATCAACAAAGCACTCCGGTAGTGGCATAGCGCACTGAAATGTCGAAGAATTATCAGTGAGTGTCTGTTGGTGAGCAAGCGCATGCGCAGCTGGCTATCTTTAAGTTTCAGCACTGACCGATGCCGGATTGTCTCATCTGCTTGCCTCCCGCCCAGTTCAGCTGGTAAGCACTGGCATGCTGTGCCATATTTATACACAGTGAGAGGCATGACTTTGCATGATTGACGTACACTCTTGTGGTGAGGCTGCTGTTGGGCGGCGTCTCTCTTCCACCTTTTCTTTTTCTTTTTTAATGGTGTGCCTCGATAGCGCAGCTGTTACACGACAATTATGCCATCATCACTAGGCGAGGGGGTTTGGCTCTGCCCACACGTTTGGGGGAAGCTGTGTCTTCCACGAAACAAGCCTTGGCATAGCCAATAGGTCTCGCCTTTGGGACCTTATAAGTGTTTAGTTATCCAGCACAATATCCTTAGTGCAGCAACATGAACTGTTGCATGGCTAAACACTTATAAGGTCCCAAAGGCGAGACCTATTGGCTATGCCAATGCTTGTTGTTACTAGGGACCGGTTTAGCAGCAGTCAGTAGCGGTCCGTGGAGGGAGTTCCGTGGGGCGGTGAGGCGGGGCGGGGGAGGGGCAGGGTGGGGAAATGTAAACACCGGAATATGGATGAACGGAGGTAAGTACACATTTAAATAAATAAAACTAATTTCGTTGCGCGCGCGCGGGTCAGATGAGTTTGTGCTATATAAAAGAGCAACACCAAAAATAAGAAATAGTAACTCAATCACAGCTGTTAGCTGCGAATGGACACTAATTAAGATATATCAATCTGTACTTGGTCTATACTCCACAGTCAGACAAGGAAGTGGCACCTCGCTGGTGCTGCCGAAATAGAAATTAGCAAGGAAGAGTGATAATGATGGCAACCAATGGTAAGTAATGTGCGGCCTAGGGGCTGGTCCAAAGTGTGCTGATGAGATTGTACAGGGTGCACCGCTCTGCCATTAATGGCGGACACTAGATTCTGGTACATCAGAAGGGGAATAGGAAGGTTGAAGCCATGTTCAGTGACATTTATGTTAATGGGGAGAGGAAGTGGCCTAACGGCTAAGAGCGGTCGACCTCGAAGGTGGGGAACCGGGTTCAGTCTCAGCAGGGACGCTTAATATCCTGTGATGCTGGGCAAATCACTTAATCTCTACGTGCTTAAAAAAATGGACGTGCCGGAATGTAATGCAACTGGTACTCAAGTAAAGCGCTCTGATACCTTCGGGTCGAGTTTGCGCTATATAAAACTCCGGGAAAAAAAAGTCACACTTGTCAACAAAACCACTCCAATCCATTCCTTTCCATCCCATTTGGTGCTTGTAGAGCGCACATAGATTTGCCACGTCTCAACTTCATACGTCCTGAGGAACATCAAAGTTCAGCGAATGGGACTCATTTGAATGACACCTTCACTAGCCAGTCCCAAACAAGTCCCCTCACCCTTACAAGGTCTAGAGTAGAATAAAGAATTTGTCACCATTTTATGAGTCAGGCAGCTCGCCCCATTGCTCAGACTCATCGCTGCCGCCCTGTTGATGGATACTCCTGTAGTGAAAATACCGCAAAAAGTATTTATGAATGTGGAGAAGCAACTGCCTCCGGTAACAACTGAGTCACTTGCAATGCATCCCACTTCCAGAAGTTCTATGGAAAGCACTGAACATGCAATCATGTTGCGGCGCGCAGTTTGCATTGCACGTGTAGGCTTTGTTCATTGTGAGTAAATTGATAAGGGACTTTGTGTTGCTTTGTGGCGTTCAAGCGTCTGCGCAGAAAGATATTAAATAGCCTCGATGGTCTGCTGTGAAGGCCTTGAGGTTACAAGGGACCTGGGGCAAAAGAAGTATGTATATTACGAGAGGGTAACTGTTCCTGAGGAATTATGGTTGTGTTTGTTCTCTCAATGTGGTGTGGGGAATTTCTCCTTTTGTATATAGTGCCCTCACACACCCTTTCGGGTGTCTTGCTTCATCATAGGGCGTTGCTCCTCGTGGGGGTGGCGCTGCAGTCCCCCACGGGCCCCGCAAGAGGGCTCTTTGGCGGAGATCTTTTGATTGGAGACGCCGCAGTTGTGCATGGGTGTGTGTGGGCCTAATGGAAAACAAGTGGGTGGTGCGGTTAAAAATTGCTGGGTAGAGTTTCAGACCTTTATTCACTGCTCTACCTGGCAAATGATTAAAAATGGTGATCCTGGAGCTACTCTTAATGAAAAAATAATAAAAGAGGGCAGATCCTGGAAAGTAACTGCTGCTCTCAGGAATGTGAGTGGGGAGCCTACTGGTGAATGGTCAACATGTTTCGCGCTTACGAATGGGTCCTTAAGGGATCCCAAATGCGCTTCGTCAGGACCTAAAAAAATGATTTAAATAGTGAGTGAAAGTGTTTGTGAGTGAAATAGAATAACAGGTTTCAGTGAGGTGTGGTACTGTAGACCTGTTGTACCTCAATATTAAGGATAGTCCAGCGTCTTTGCGCTGAGAGGTTTACCTGTCTTTTCTGGAAACCTCAACCCAACCCTCAAGTTGTAGGGATTAGGGCCCCATCAGCGTAGTGGAGTTGGCACTAAGGAGAAATCGTGCTCCTTCGCCCGGGACGTGGTAACCTACCCCCTCTCCATCTACCGCTGGAACGGCAAAGACGCTGGACTATCCTTAATATTGAGGTACAACAGGTCTACAGTACCACACCTCACTGAAACCTGTTATTCTATTTCACTCACAAACACTTTCACTCACTATTTAAATCATTTTTTTAGGTCCTGACGAAGCGCATTTGGGATCCCTTAAGGACCCATTCGTAAGCGCGAAACATGTTGACCATTCACCAGTAGGCTCCCCACTCACATTCCTGAGAGCAGCAGTTACTTTCCAGGATCTGCCCTCTTTTATTATTTTTTCATTAAGAGTAGCTCCAGGATTACCATTTTTAATCATTTGCCAGGTAGAGCAGTGAATAAAGGTCTGAAACTCTACCCAGCAATTTTTAACCGCACCACCCACTTGTTTTCCATTAGGCCCACACACACCCATGCACAACTGCGGCGTCTCCAATCAAAAGATCTCCGCCAAAGAGCCCTCTTGCGGGGCCCGTGGGGGACTGCAGCGCCACCCCCACGAGGAGCAACGCCCTATGATGAAGCAAGACACCCGAAAGGGTGTGTGAGGGCACTATATACAAAAGGAGAAATTCCCCACACCACATTGAGAGAACAAACACAACCATAATTCCTCAGGAACAGTTACCCTCTCGTAATATACTAGTTATTCTGAGGGAGCACGGGTACTGGACCTATTTTCTAACTACGCTCCCGGTCCCCCCCTCTTCTTGTGATATAGCAAAAGAAGTATGCCCAGCCTGACATCACCACACGTCACAGGTCAGCAACAACCTTGAGACAACCTCTAAGACTGAAAGGGCCAGATGTATCAAGGTTTTCTGTGTTCGCAAACGGGCCGATTCGCAGAATTGTCCAGTGTGTGAACGCAAAAAGGCCTTTTGCTATGTATGTAACTTTTTGCATTCGCAATATAGGTAATCGCGATTTTTTGCGATTATCTAAATTGCGAATGCATTTCATGAATAGCAATTTGTGATTCTTTAAATGCAATGTATGCAGTATTCGCTAAATGCGACTTTGCCTTTAAGAATCGCAAATTACCATCAACTTCAAGTTTATGGTAATTTGCGAATCCTTTGAAAAATGCACACAAGTGCATTTTTCAAAGTGCCATGTGGCACACACACATGTGTGTGCGCCATATGTGCACACTTACCTTTTTTGGGGGTGCATCAGGGGGGCCTTAGACCCCCTAGTACCCTTGGATTTGCATTTGCAAATTGCGATTACCAATTTGGTAATCACAAATTGCGAATGAATGCCCATAGGAATGAATGGGAATGCATTCCCTAATAGCGAATCACAATTTGCGATTCGCTATTAGGGAATGGTAAGGAATCGCAAAATATTTTGTGATTCCTACATACATTGCATTTTGCAATTCCAAAATAGCGAATTGCTTGATACATCTGGCCCAACGAGCGGATTTCAATTTCTCCTCATTGGAAATGGAGGAGAGATGTTTAATCCTTAGGTAAGTGACAGGGGCAGCATCTGGCAGGTCACTCAGCTTAGAGCTCCACCAGGACAAGAGGATAAATTCACTCTGGCTTTCGATTAAAACTAGTGCACTATTTTGGTAACTTACCCTCACGCACTCATTTTTGCACAGTTCAGACTTGACGCGTTCAGCCCTCGGACACCCCCAGGTTTAGATGCCTTATCAATTTCTTCGATTTCAGAGAGGCTCCAAGCCCGGGCGCTTAATGGGCACCGTGGAAGCGTGGTAAGTGACAACTGTTCAGAAGAAGTACCACGCAAACATTTAAGGAAAAGAAACAGTATTAGGTGTTGGAGTAGCCTGTTGGTCTGTATGGCAGTGCCCGATGGGCCGGCTTGACAGGGCGAGTGGGTGTAGGGCCGGCTTTTGCGCTGGTGGTGCCCGGTGCAGCAATGTTTGTTGGTGCCCCTCCTCCAACCTCTCCCTCCCCACTTTCTTACTCTGAGCCTGCAGTTATACATTTATTTAGGTCCTTTTTGTACCGCTAGATGTCATGTTGTAAGTACCTTTGTCTGTCCCTCGCCTCTTTTTGTGTTCTATCCGCTCGCCTGCCTCATCAGTATTGACTCCCATCTGAGTGTTTACTGTCTCTCCTCAGATCACTGTGTGTCTCTATATGAGTACAAACTGTCTCACGACCTGCTGAGGTGCCACTGCCCGCTACAGTGCGAGTGAGTATAAACTCAACATCACTCAAAATGCGTGAGAGGGCAGCAGGGAGTCACGCAAGTGCCTCAGCGACTGCTGTGTGTAGGAGGCAGCGCTTAGAGCGCTGTAGTTCGCGTTTCTGTGCCGGGCGGAAGTACCTTACTCCACTTTCGTTTCTCTCCTTTCTCGTAGAGAAGAGATCTTCGAGCTCACCCTGTCATCAGCTCAGTGGCCAAGTGCGATTTACCTGGTAAGATAAAGGGCAACATTGGATTATGGGAGGTGGTGCGGGGGGGGGGGGGGGGTCTTTCATCTGGTAAGGAGCTACAGAAAAAGAAAGCAGCATGTGAGGGGACCTGAAGGGAGGAAGGGGAGAGAACCTGGATGAAATGGGTGTAAGAGGGGGCCCAGAGGAAATATGGCAAGGAGCGAACTGTCTGGCGCTAAATGGGAAGACCAGATAGGGCATTTTCCAGAGGGGAGGGAGGATATTGCCAGGGAGATGAGTTTAATAATTTCAGGAGTGTGTGAAATCGCTGAATTTTGCCCTCGTGACACTTCAATATATATTAGGATTGCCTTGAAATGTGATTTGCTGGTGACAGTTTTATGCAAGGTATAAGTCACACGAGATATGGGCAGAGATGTCTCTTGGTGAGACATCCTCTGCTCAAACTAGTCTCACGCAGGCAAAAAATTGACTCAAAATTGTGTAAAGCAACATTTTCAATTTTTCCCAAATTTTGAGAATGTTATTGCAATTTAGCACTGGCCCACAGTGTGTGACCTAGTACTTTAATCCTAGGGATGTTTTAGACCCTTGGACTTAAAGATGAGGCCCTGAAAAATAAATCACGCATAGATGCCAAAGAAAGTACAGAACAGGCCCATATATCTCAGCTACCCTCAAGCCAGTGCAGTAAGCATGAAGAGACTTGTCTTTTCGCCCAATCACACGTATAGGTCTTACTCAAACAAGTTTATTGATGTTTGATAAAACCAAGGTCGGTCCCAAAGTCAATCTCATGCCTAGAATCTGATTAAAAGCTATGTAGGCAGACACATGCCAGGGCAGGGAGGGACTGGAGCCTTTTTTTTTGTAGATCATGCAACCACGTCATGTAAATATATGATAAAGTCTGTTCAAAATTAAATAAAGTGTATTTCTATGACATGCGCAAACCTGTCACTTTAGTACATCAGATTATTGCACTACATCCAGAGGCATTTATGAAAGCAGATTTCAAACATTAACTCTGAAACCTTCCTGCCCCAGCCCTGCCATTAGTTAACTGAGAGGCAAGGCAGTGGTCATGTGCACCCTATCTCTGGCCTCGAGCCCTATGACTCATGGACCGACTTTATAGTCAATGAAATCAAACACTAGATATTCTAGCACTGCACATATCGTGGCCTCACGTATTTCAAGATGCCCAGCAGCCACAGTGAAATACAATATTTCTCAACAATATCAGGATTTGGCCACCTCTCTCTCTCTCTCTCTCTCTCTCTCTCTCTCTCTCTCTCTCTCTTTCCCTCTCTCTCGCTCTGTCCCCCTCTCTCTCTCACTGTCTCTCTCACTGTCTCTCCCTCTCTCTCTCACACTCCCCCCTCTCTATCTCTCACTCTCTCTCTCTCTCTCGCTCTCACTCTCTCACTGTCTCTCCCTCTCTCTCTCACACTCCCCCCTCTCTCTCACTCCCTCTCTATGTCCCCCCCTCTCTCACCCCCCCTCTCTCACCCCCCTCTCTCTCACTCTCTCTCTCTCTCTTTCATGCTTTACATCAAAGGTTAATATGTCTCTTTAATTCCTAGTGCATGAGAATGCAGCCCGGGTGTCAGCAGAAACCGCATGAAATGTGTTGTAATGTGCTTATTATCTATACACTCTCCCTACTCTGGTTCTCTGCCTGCCTGCTCAGCCTTTGATGAGGTATGATAGAATGTTGAGGGTGGTTTGGATTCTAGTGGGATCAGTTGGAGATATGCTCAGTGAGTGGTGTATCATCATAACACATGTTGATTGTTTTCAAATATTATAAGGGGGGAGATGTGTTGTAATGTGCTTATTATCTATACACTCTCCCTACTCTGGTTCTCTGCCTGCCTGCTCAGCCTTTGATGAGGTATGATAGAATGTTGAGGGTGGTTTGGATTCTAGTGGGATCAGTTGGTGAGAAGGGGCTGAGCAGGGAGGACGCTGCTCCTGGTGGGGCATTAAGAAGGAACAGAACATCTCCTGATAACCTGTAACATGTGATTTGGATCTGAAGAATAAATCACCAATCATTAATACAAGACCATGCCTGCGCTCATTTATTCCTTTTAACACTATCTCAGCTCATTTTGGGCTCGTGGGTCGAAGAGAACCTCGAGCTGAAACAGAGCCAGGCCTCTGGCTCGAGCTCAGCTCGAACCTTCAGCGGCCTTCCCAACTCTATGAGTGACTAGAGAGGAGGGAGAGGCCAGGTTTGACACAGGAGTAGTGCATCATCCTGCGTATCTTGCTAAAACATAATTTATGTTTCAGGATTCCTTTTCCCGGAGGCTCGAGAGCAGACGAGGAACATCTAGCCAGAGCACAGAGAACATCAGGTGAGCTGGTGTGTGGGCTCCATCTTAGGAAATGGATTGAAAACCAAGGGCAGGTGTGCGGTGCGCGGTCATAGTGCCAATATCAGCAACACTCCCCATCCCACATACAGCAATATACAGCAATATTATTTGGAAATAAAACACACAACACTTTGTTTGTGGAAAAAATTGCTGCAGGTTTATTTGCATAACAAATATGCCAACATGGTGGGTTATCTTACGGGCGATCCAAGCGCAGGCAACCCCTCCGGCGCCTGCCCGCCTGATGAGCCAAATTACACCGTGGCCTTTGCCAATCGGTGCTACCAATTTTGGAGGAGAGGCTAACCCTTCCCACCGGTGGACCGCCAGTTCACCACCTTACTCACGTCCTCGAAGGGACGGAGCGTTCCAGGCAACCCCCGGTTGCTCAGGTCCACAGCCGCCCATAGGACTAACGGGGCACTGTCGCTCCTCCAGGGTACCATGCGAGGACCTCCCTGGGGATATTTGGCCTTTGCACCCTTGTTGTGCTCCTGCAGAGGGTACTCCTCTGTACCTTACAGCCTCTGGATTGCCCTGTAACTCCGCCACAGCTCCAGGTGTGGCCACCGTCACAACCAGGGCCCCCCACTGAGGTAGGCATCTTTACCTACATCCTGCTGATTTTTACGGCCTCTCCCAGGTCCAGCAAAACACGTCCATGCCCACTCTGGACAAGTGCACCCCCACCTCTTCAAAACTCCCTGTGGACTTTGGCATGCAGCTGGCCATGCCTGATCAACCAGACCCCCATTGTTCAGTGACTCTGCGCCTGGCACTGTTAACTCTCCTGCAAGAGGTTTCCGCGGCAACCCCTGACCGGTCCCTCGCCACACTAACAGTGGGGTTATCTCTGGCCATCATAACACACATGCCCACAATTGGTTGCTTAACTTACACCAGGAGGGTTTCATTTCTGGCAGTCGTGCCCTCCTACCCAGGAAAGACAAATCATTGCCTCCCAGGTGTATGGCCAAATGTTGGGAGGGGAGACACCCCCATTAGTCTGTGCCGCCGCTTCTACAGCAAGCTGATCCAGCGCATGCCTGGGACCCCCAACCCAATTATCTCTGTAATGTGCCGCAGCTTCTTCTGCAAACTGTGCCAGCGCCTGGCTGGGCCCCCCAACCAAATTAACTCAGTGGTGGAAAGCCCATGCCTCCATTTCTTGAATTCTGCCCGTCGCGCCACTCACAGAACGCCCAGAAGGCCTTTCCCCCCAGACCATTGGTACTGGCAAATTAAAGAAATGCTAGGTGGCTAAACATCCTTTGTTGAGCACTGCACACCATTTTATATAACTGATCCAGCTTGCACATAATTTGCCTAATAACACTGCACCCCAACAAACCTCAGATGCCTCACAGGGGTGCCTATGGTATACTCACCATTCGCCTGTACATAAAACACTTAACCTGTCTTCCGACCACTCCCCTGCGTGGCTGCGGATGGATGTGCCTTTTAACACATTGGGATTCCCATCGTCCCACCTGCAAGGTGTGCTCTGCTGACAAGCCTGCCCAGAACGCTGGGCTTGCTGCCCCTGCAAAAGAGTGATTGCAAGGTTGCCTGCCAGGACCCGCATAACCTGACATTTAATCATGCTATCCATACCCGTTGAACCCTAAATTGGTAAGGGGCGTGCTGTCAGCTGAACCAGAGAGTACCCCTCTCCCGAAGGGCCAGGTAAGCGGCGACCAGACCCATCTATCTCCCAGCTTGGTGTAACCAGAATACCCTTCAGCCAAGTCTGGTCAGAATGTGCCCTTCTCCTTACCACCCCAGCCTGCATTCCTAGGCCAAAATTGGGACAGTAGTCCCCTTGTTAGCTGACCGCTCCCAAGGATATTTAGTTTAACTGAAGCAACCTGTATCATGCAGCTTTTGGATCTGAGGACATGGAGTAAACCTATGGGCATTGTACCTGTACCCTCTTCAATATAAAAGCAAAATTTGCTCTGATA
Source organism: Triturus cristatus (assembly GCF_964204655.1). NCBI lineage: Eukaryota > Metazoa > Chordata > Amphibia > Caudata > Salamandridae > Triturus > Triturus cristatus. Next base: position 1,146,482,025 of record NC_140590.1, on the reverse strand, counting down.
CTTGTCCGTCTTTGTGATTATGACCCTCTATTCCAACACTATTGGGGTAACAGCACCATTTTGGGAATGGCAAACTCACGCCCCAGCTGACTGCATAGAGCTTTTCATACTCGGTCTAATGACCCGAGCGACACCTCAAACCCCAACAAGATGAGACCTGCTAACCTGCCCCCACTATGTGGAAAGAACAACCTGTGCATGCTTCGGGAAAGCCTGCCACCCCAAAACCTTCCCCGGCACCCGGGGGTCATGCAGTCGCTCCTTAGCCTGAAACTAACCAGGTTAACATATGGATGATGTCTAAGGACCCATCCCTCAGCGCATGCTTGCAACCTGTCCCCTGCATCACACTGGTGAGAGAAAACGACTGCAGGGAGCATGCCGAGCAAGTCGTCCTAATTTGCTGGCCCAGGTCCCCACCCTCACGTGAGTAGCCCATGGCCAGACTCCTGCTGACATATCCCAGAATGCAGGCCTGTGTGTGGAAAACTACTGGAGTTGAGGAAACAATCAAGCAGTTTACCTGCTCCTTCTACATATGTGAATGCTCAAAGTCCAATAACTTGTAGTCCTTGCTCTTTGTGCTGTTGCACTCCCAGCGCCAGTGGCATTTTCCTAAGAACTGGGTGGTTGAACCTGTGGGCATGTTTGAGCTGTAGAGGGAGGTGCCAGGCTGAGAGAAACCCCACGGGGGAACCGTGACCGGGAGGTAGAACCCAGGCCACGCAGTGGATGCTGTAGTTGCTCATCCCGCAGAACCCAGGAATAAGAGCTCCTGCTCAGCTGACAGAGTCCCATCCCAGTCTAACTACGGATAGAAGCCGGACGATGTGTAGCCACCCGGCGCACCCACCCTGGTGTGGATTATCCAGCACTCAGATTGGAAGTAATGCTGGGATGCAGGAGAGGAACATGCAGGAGGCTTGGCTACACTTTGTCCGCAAGCGTCCTATTCCCAGTGTACCCCGCACCTACGGGCACCTTGCACTACATGTGGACCGGGTATCCACTGTGTAAAGCTTTCCCTTCTTTTGTCTATTATGAGCTATGTTAGTTCATCCCATCCACAAGCATTGAGGTAGACCCTAGTTGTGCCAACCCAAACCTGTATTTGCGTGCCCCACCCCGAAGGTATCTTGGTTTTTGATGGCAGGTGGCTGTTACTGACTAGGTGATATTAACACTGTCGACCTCGGGAAACTGAGGGACTGGGTGGACCTACTTGGCTGGGCGACAGCTAACCGGCTTCTTCCCTCCCCATGTGATCCTCCTCCCTCCACAATGAGGCTCAGCAGGGAGCCACATATCACTACCTACTCGCCAGCCCAAAGACCATTTATCCGTTGGTGACTGTCCCCACATGATATGTGCCTGCCCAGCTTCTGATGCAATCTGTTGCCCCCTGCTCTATGCGGTCAACCCTGCTGAGACTGGAGGGGGACATATAGAATGGCTTTGTCCTGAAGCTTTGTGAAATGACAAAACTGTCGGCATCACACGGCCCTGATGCTTACTATGGACAGGATCAAGCCCCATGCCCCCAGGTGTGCACGGAGAGCCTGCGGGGGTTAGAGGACATACATACAGAGCCGTGACAAAATAGCATTAAGGTGCAGTGCACAATCGTTCCTGAATAATAATAATAATCATCTGCACTGGCAAGTTCGCATAGTGAAATTATTCCTTCCTGCACTGTAATGGTCCTACGTAACACTTAAAGACATGTATGCTTTCTTGATGTGGTGATGCACATGTCCGCTGGCTGCTACTAACGTTATTTAGCCTACATCTCCTATGCTCAGAATAGAGTGTACATGCTCTGTATCCTCTGGGTTCTTGTCTGGCCTTCCTCTTATGCCCAGATATACCTAAGGCGCTGCTATCAATTCTAAAATGATGGGGCTGTGCAAGAGCTGTAATGAGTCTTTGCCTGCACAAGTCACCCAACAGTCAAGTCGTCCCTGTTCAGGTGCCAGAATTGAAGAGAGCATTGCCTTTGCTTGCTGCCCCCTGGGGTAAACACAATGCCTGTGCACCAGCCGCAGCGTAATGCTGCCCTCGTGTCACATCGAGTGCTTGGTCAAAATAACTTGCCAACACGCATAACTCCTTTGATGAATGAGAATGCCTCAAAAGGATGACTTCCTATCAGACGACGGATGCCATTGTAGTATCACCAGTGCTGTGAATTGAACCTCTCGCACCTAACAAACCAACACGGCCTCCACCAAAACAATACTCTCAACGCGCCCAGCACCAACCCGTGCCTATCCGTGTGCGAGGATCTCCGTATGTCATAAATAACCGAGCCTAACTACCAAATTCAACTAGGCAATGCTGCTTTAGAGTATTACTATGATATTCCACAAAAGAAAGCCAGCCATCTCTATTCTAGCTCACTATTAGCTTGCCACTCACGAGGATAGCGAGGAGTGGATGAAATACCAGATACAGCATTGTTGGATGGCATAAATAGCATGCACCTATTCCAATGTGCCACCTGCAGGTTTAAAATTATCCAGGCGTGCCATCCTATGGCCTATTGATTCTGACCAGATCACCTGCTCTGTCTTGGTCATTGGAATAAATTATTGTGCTGAAATTTATGCTTAGCATAGCGTGCTGCCTAGTTCACCTTTTTCCGTCATTGTATCCATATATCTGGTCCACCCATAATTTCACACCTACAGGAGACTGGGGCCCTCGACCTAGTCAATGGTTGCAAGTTGCCTAAAGTAAATACGTATCCCATTACCTCAGCAAAGGAAACCCCTTGGTCCTAACCTCTACCAAACCCCAGCCCACACGAAGAGTTAATTTGCGTGCCGAACAGGAGTGAAAACTTTCTTTACCCGAGATTGGTCTGCTGAGAATGGGTGCATCTGTTTCATATGCGCTTGCCAGCCCTACCCTGCAAAACATTACCCTTGCAATCATATGCACTGTCTCCACCTAGACGGCGCCTTCTAGTCTCACTTCCTCTTACACACGGCCGTGAAATTGTCTCCCCTTGCTCTGCCAGTCTTATCTGATAATCCAAACACTGGCTAGTTTGCCGTGTTGTTTTGCCGGCTTGTCTCCCTTGTTTCCTAATGATGGATGCAATGGGTCAGCACTGAGCCAGGATGTGTCCCGGGCCTCACCTGTTAAATTGGTCCACCACGCTTAGAAGCCCCAGAGGATGCCCAAATACCCTTTCCAGGGCGAGCTGCGGCATGCTAACCGTCATAACTAGGCTCCCAGTGGGTAAAGTGGAGCAAAGACAAGCAAACTATTCTAAAAGCACCACACTGCCAGCAACTAGCTAATCAAAAGTCAATTCCGGATAGCCGCCCCTTCACCGGAAGCCCTGTCTAAATCCTGGGCGGAACCATTTTAATAAACAAAACAGATGACACCCTGCCAGACAACTATTCAGATATGGAGGCGGGCGGTCCGGTCTATGAGTTGGTGGGGTATGCTGATCAGTGCTACTCCCCTCTGGCAGGGATCACACCTCCGGCCTGTCTCGACACGAGTGGGGTTTCATAGGTGAGATGATATTGGGATCTCCACTCTCGGAGATATTATGCTGTGGTCCACGCTTAAGTCCTTCCAGAGGTTGCAGGAGGATTTCGACCTCCACAAATCACAGTCCCATAGGTACCTACAGCTCCATCATGCTTTGTCCCCGCCTGATAAGGCATCTCACGTCGTTACCCAAGTTTCACCCGTTAGATGGTCGGTTGTTGATGGGGGATCTGGGGGCCCACAAAATCCAGCAAATTTATCAAACCCTCACTACACACTCAAAAACCACTATACATCTGACCCGAGTGGAGTGGGAGGCGGACTTGCCCACCCTGACGGAAGACGATTGGGCCGAGGCGCTGGCTAGCCCTAGGTACTCCGCAGTTTCCATGAGATACAGGCTGATCCAATTTAAATATCTCCACAGAATATATTACACACACCTCCGCCTCTGGAAGATAGGGGCTATTCAGTCCCCCTCTTGTCTCCGCTGTAACTAGGACGAGGGGTCGTTTCTCCATACGGTGTGGAGTTGCGGGGCACTGCAACACTTCTGGTCAGGCGTTTTGTCTTGCATGGGGCGGGTATTGGCATGGGACATTCCAGCAGACCCTAGATTGACACTCCTACACAGCAGAGAAGACATTGGGGGGAACAGATATAAAAGACACCTTCTGTTCTTGAGCCTCACACTGACAAAGCAAGATATTGCACAGCACCGGAAGGCTATGTCCCCACCCTGTATAGCAAATTGGAAAAAGGCCATGTATAGGTGCATGTCTGCGGAGATTGCAGTGTTTCAGGCAAGGGGCTGTCCACAGAAGCATGGGAAGATCTGGGCCAGGTGGGCCAAATACCGAGATATTGACTTGTCCTTAATAACGCAGCCAGTAAACCGAGACCCTCTTGAACGGCTAGTGGTGAATGACTAGCCAGTTTAATGTGATAGAGTTACACAGATGTAGACGGATACTCATTCGATGTGTTTATATCATGTTTTTTATGGAATGTATGGTGCGTGGTTGGGGGAGGGGAGTGGTTTTTTTTCTGGTCTGACGTTCCGCAGACCTCAAGGGTGAACATTTTCAGTACCCTGAGTTTTTACAATATGCCCTTCAAATGTACGATTCTTGCCGGGCTTGGCCCATCTGGTACTACCGAAAAGCAATAAAATCTGTTGTTAAAAAAAAAAAAAAGATGACGCCCGGACTGCTAACCAATTCTGCTTGCCCCTCTTGTACTGGTGAAAGTGTCACCCGTGATCATAAACCGTCGCATTATTACACTGAAAATAGGAACATGTCAGGCAGGCCCATGATGGGTTTGAAAAGAGTCCTTTTTCCCCCTTGGGTGTGTTGAACTCGATGTTTTTACTTTGCTTCTTTTTCTTTTAATCAGTGTTCTGTCTCATTTGCTTTGTGCAATAGTTGTTGCAGTTTAGCATAGCGTGAACTCGACCAGCAGGTACTGGAGCGCTTTACATTAGGACCAGTTGCATACACAAGGGCACCGTCAATTATTGTAGACCCGGGGAGATTAAGGGAAGTGCCCAGAATTTGAGGTTTGTGAGCCGATGCCGGAACTCGACCAAAGACAGCAGCTCTGGTGGGTATGCCACATCGTTTGAGATTAAAACTGAGGAGGTCTCTTTGAGGGGTAAGGGCGTGGCTTAAAACAAGCAAGCTAAAGTTTGTGCTTAAAATAGTGTGCCGCCCGACTTGTATTTGGCTGTTTCTTTCATTGCATCCAAGTATATGCTATAACCAGTAACATCATACCTATAACAAGTAAGGACAGTTGGCTTTGTCAATGGTTATTAGTTGCAAGGTTAAATAGGCAGCAACTTGAGATGGACAGCAATCCTGACTCCAGGTAGAGCAGACCAGGGCCGGGAACGAGCAGGAATCCCCAGAAGCAGACCCTGAGACCAGCACCCCTGTCTGTCCGCTGTCCAGGTCACCCCGCGGGATGACCGTGAAAAAGTCGGAGGGGCAGAGAAAACCCGGTGCCAAGGTGAAAGATAGCAACAGTGTGTGGGAGGAGACACGCCCCTAGTCGTCATGACTGCCCCCACAGCTGACATTTAAACATGTTAAAACAACATTAGCGGTGAGGGCCGCAAGCACCTTACCGGAAACCCCACGCGCCCAGAGGCCAACCAACTTGACCGACCGCCCAATGCCCAACATGCAACTGGCGGAATGCCCCACAGCATGTGTCTCCCACAGCGGCGAAGAGGACGCAAACGGCAGCATTCGGTCTGGTCCCTCTCGCGACCCGAGAAACCCCTTCAGTTCGCGGAGCCAACCATGGCGAGGTGACCCGCACCCGCCCACCGTCCCCAGGGCTGCTCCTGTGTCAAGAGTCCTATCCGTGCTGGACTGCGCACAGCCTGGGGCGTCTCAAGGACTGCTGCTCCACTACAAATTACCGGGACCCAGAGGTGAGTGCTCCCTGGCGGTTGTACACGGGTGTCCCTCACACCGTGAGTTCACAGGCTGCAACTGCCCTATGGCAGAAAGGGAGCAGAGGTGTTGAGCCCGTAGCATTGTTGACTCCCCAATTGGTCACCTACTCTCGTCGGGGCCTGGGCGCGCCACGCTGCGCCGCAAGCCCTCAGCCTGCGCCACTCCCCATGCCCCCACCACCGGACAAAGCCGCACTTATGCGGTGGTTGAAAATTGTATACACCCCCATCGTAGTCAATGGAGGGGGGGGGGCTGTGCTGCTAGTTCAGACACACCAGTCTGTGCTAATCGGATGGTAGAGCCACGAGCTCACCAAATACACAACGTCTGCCCGTGCACCATGACGTGTCCATACTGGAGGCTGAGATTGGCTGGGGTTCGAAACCCATTCTCCTGGTTACAATTAACCCACTAGACATAAGTGGGTTTGTCGGCAGGCCCGCGGGCCTCCAACCAGAGCCCCTACTTGATTCCCACCCCAACCCCCGGACCGCGCCGCTCGGCCCTTGGCCCACGGCACAAACGTAGGAATGTGTCCTGTGCGGGGGGAGGACACGACCCCGAGCACCCGTGGGTAATGTGCATCTCGGGGACTACAACCCTGTAACCTCGGCATCCAGGCCGCAAAACTTGCCCAACCACTTCCCTAGCCCGAGGAGATGCCTGGAGGTGGAGGAGGCATAGTACCCCCAGGGGCACCCCGCTGTCCCCCCTCTCCCCCATCATAGGTTACCCCAATGACACACACGAGACAGTTGGTGTTGGGTAACAATGCTGCAGGTTTATTACATAATTCCAGAATATGTATTGGGTGGGTTATCTTACGGGCGAGCCACGGGCTGGCAACCAACTGGGTCGCCCGCCCGCCTGATGAGCCGGGCAGCGCGGGAGCGATGCCCGCCGATGCTGCCCTCCAGGTGATTCTTTCACGATCACGTGCCGTTGGTATTTCTACTCACGCCCCCCCTCTCGGGGCAAGGCGTCGCATAGCAAGCCCCCGGTTGTTCAGGCCCACAACCGCCCGCAGGACTAGCGGGGCGCCGACACGGCTTCCGGGACCTCCCTTGAGGCTCCTCGGTTTTGAGTCAGACACCCCCTATGGTGCCGCGCAGAGGTACCCTTTGTACCGGCCTGCTTCCAGATCGCCCTGTAACTCCGCCTGCAACGAAAAAAGAAAACATTACAACGCTCAGAAAACACCCCCCACCCAACAGCGGTAGGGAGGGAAAAGGCGAGGTGGGCGACAAAGAGGTCGCCAGGAAGGGTGGGGGAAGGCTAAATAGTCTCCCCCTCCCACCAGAGCCAGGAAGTGACACGCATTGCGCGTCACTTCCGGCCAACCCGAGAAGGGGGCTCCGGTCGGCGGGGTGGGGAGGGGTGACCGGTGCCCCGGGGGCACTAAGGCGCCAACCGCCTATTGGCCCCCTAGGACTAGCGGGGCGCCGACACGGCTTCCGGGACCTCCCTTGAGGCTCCTCGGTTTTGGCTCAGGCACCCCCTATGGTGCCGCGCAGAGGTACCCTTTGTACCGGCATGCTTCCAGATCGCCCTGTAACTCCGCCACAGCCCTGGAGGTGGCTCACCGTCGCAGCCAGGGCCCCCCACCAACCCGCTATAATCTTACCTGCACCTCTCCTGTCTAGGGCTTCCTGCAACTAGCTGGAAGGGAAACATCCCTGCCGAAAGGGGAGTTTGAAATGTTGCCCCCTTTCTGGCCCTTCGACAGCGCTGGCGGGACTCAACCTTTGACCTGTGGGATGCTTTACAACCCCAGGCACCAGGTCGGATAGGGTCTGCTATTGTGGCAAGAGGAATTTACGCAACTTTGGATAGTCCCCTCTGTGCGCTTAAACCTGGTGCACAGGAGTGCTCCTGGCTGACAACGTGTGACCATGGGCAAGGAGCGACTCTTGCCTCTGCCCACCATCCCTTATTTCTCCTGGAAAATATGCCCCTACAGATCCCTCAGTGATGAAACCCCCTAGGCATACCATCTTCGGTAATCTGTCTGGTTTGAGCAGTGCGCGCTGTCTGCATGGTTCAGGCTTTGAGGATTGTCTAAGTTATATTATGTCCCTCCCATCATGCTCCCCGGTGGGAGGGTGGCCGGGGGGGTGCCCCCCCCGCCAACCCAGAGCCTCACCTGCGGTGCCAAATTCCTGCTCCGTTTAAGTAAAGTTTTGGTGGCACCCTGGGCGTGCCAAATGTTCTATTGACACACTGTCCCCTTGTGTTTGGCCCGCTCCGTTCCCTGCAGCTGTAGAACGCGAATTAGTAAAACAAGAGACATGGTTCACACTCATGGTTATTTAATCGACCTTAACGTATCCACACAATAACAAAACCACTGCAATCACGGCACACCCAAACGGGTGTGGGGTGGGGTGGGGTGAGAGGAGGTCGTAGGACATCGTTTCAGGGGCGAACATACGTTTGTAATAGTCTGACTCCCCCCGCCCCACCAATTCCACCTTGGCGGGGGCTAAAACAGCTAGGTGGGCCGCCGTGGCTGCTCCGGTCCTAAATGAGTGGCTGGAGTATCACTTCTCTGGCTGTCCCAGCCCTGCCCTGGACAAGCTGGCCCCCATCATTCGCTCAAACTGGTATCCGGGGTGGGTTGGCCAGGGCTGTCCCGCTTGGAGCAAGCAGTTGCGGCATGGGGGGCCCCGCATTTGCTGCACTTGTGAGTGAACCGGCATGCTTTGCCCCAGGAGCAAGACCCTGCATTAAAAAGCCTGCAGGTGCCGGAGGACTGAGCCCTAACGCCCGGCTTGCGGCCCCCCCCTCGACTGCCCCGAAAGGACTTCCTGCCCTGCCCATTCCCCTCCTGTTTATCTTCCTTGCTCTTTTCGCTACTCGCTGCGCCTGACTTTGTTGTTGCCTCCTCTGTGTGCTTGCCCATGTGCTTTACCCATAACCTGACTTCCAGCTGATCCCACTCAAGGTCTGGACAGATAGCCCTCTGTTTCCGGAAGTCACAATCATAATGGTACCACCCCATGCCCCCGCCCTTGGCAGCCTCTTCTGTGATTACGCTTGCGTAGTGGAAGAGACCTGGCCCTTCATCCGGGAATTTCTCAACTATCACGGCTGCCATGATGGCGAAGGCCTGGCCCCAGGTCCCAATATTCTTTGCAGGATATGAATGGTACCGCACCTTCCTGTCCTCCTCCTTGGTGCCCATCCTTCTGGTATCTACCCCCTCCGCCCCGTGCATGAGAAGGGTGAAGATGTCTATGAATTCCCTGCGCCAAATCCCTTCCTTGGCCACTAATGGAACCATCCAAGCTAGGGAGCAGCGGCCAGACACTAGCGGGGCAGTGGTAACTAGCGGCTTGGGTACTACAGCTAGAGTCTGGGCCGGCGTGGGTCCCACCGGGGGGGCCCCCGCTGCTAGGTTGAGGGTGCTCGCCGCGGCACCAGCCACTACATCCATCGGGGGAGGACAGCGGTGGGGGTGCCACCACAGCCGGAGGCTGGCCCCAGACCTGCGCGAAGGCCCCCGGCCCCGGAGTTACGCTCGGTGTGGGTGGGGCGGATGGGCCGACCCCTGTGGGTGACCTGGCAAGCAACAGGCCAGATCTGACCTCCTCCATAAAGTTTTTTAAAGTATCTGAGAGCTTACCCAGGTCGTCAGATGTCGCAAATGTCACCTGGGATGGGCCCGGGAGTGTGGGGAGTGGCCCAATACCCAAGCCAGCGATTGCCTGGGGGGCCATTGTGGCCCTATGAGGGGCAGCGGCTCTGATCCGTGCCGGCGGTTGTTCGGCCAGAAAGTCCTTTATTGTGGGGCGGTGAATCCTTTTCGACCGCGAGGGGCCTGCGTCCTCTCCCAAATCCCTGTCTGCGGACGGAACGTCACTGGTTATACCAGAGTCTGAGGGGTTACTGGCTTTCAACAGTTCCGTTGCCCAAGCTAAGCCCTTGGTCTTTGCCAACTCCAAAAAGGCGGCAATCCGGGCTTCTTCCGATGTGCCTGCCTGAGACTCCTCAAATTGTGGCCCTGGTGTGAACAGCGGGGTGGAGGATCCTTGACTGTCCATCGTATTGCGGCGACACTCTCTAATCTGCAAGGGGAAAGAGAGACAATTAACCTCATGTTCACCCCCTCTGTGCCGGTCACCCTGCTCCATGGCCTAAGGATGCAGCTCCTGGCCCACCCTTCCCCCGCCTGTCCGTACTTACTCCCGTAAAGGTGCGGAGTACGGAGCGCGTCCAGCTCGCGTTTGTCTGCTGTCACGTCAATGAGCTGCCACTTAACGAATTCGGCCGGTGCGTAACTGTAAAACAAACCAGCGTAAACAACAAGAAAGGGCCAACAAGATCACACCCGCGTGAAATGAAAAGTAATAAAGCGGGTGGGGGGGAATTCCGTATGCGCAGAGGCGGGTAGACATGCACGCAGGCATACACAGCTTTTATAATTCATCCGCCTCGTGCGCCCCATCCCCCTTCTATACCCATCCCTTGTCCAGCAACAACACTTGGTGCCCCTGATATGCCGCTTAAGGCCCTCAAGGCAGCCAGCGGTTACAGCTTGCGTAATTGTGTAGCGCGCACTTCTTTGCCTCCCCTCTCTCAGCGCCGCTGTCAGCCCAGAGCCGGTATTGAGAGGAGAAGGCATGGCCCCGAGCTGGGTGTGCACAGGAGCAGAACAGGGAAAGTGCAAGACCCCTCTATACTTTGCATACCACTTAACATTACAAGAAGTGACATCACAGGAAGTGACATCACTTGACCTTCCCGTTAACATTGTAGTGACTTTCCATGGGCATCTTTTGGACTTAATACACTTTAAAACAAATTCAAATAAAGGCAAACTCCCAACGGCTCCCTTAAGTTCCAATGCCTTTCGTTGATCACATTAGATAGTAAAGTTCTCCTCAGGACTTTTTATTAACGGGCCAATAGAGTTTAGAACAAACAGTCCCATGAAAGGCTGACTCTCTTAAAATGCAATGCTAATCTTCGAGTGCTCCACTGTCCCCGATCTCGCGAGCCCCGCAAATGCGGGCGCGACCTCACGGGCCCGAAACTTATCTCTCCCGACCACTGCGTGAGCCCCGGTGTTTCACTCATGCAACGCACAAATGGCTGGAGGGATTGACAGGCTAATTTGTGTTCAACGCAATTATGTGTGTCAAATAGCTTGCCACCTGTTTTATTTATATAGCGCGAGCTCGCCCCGAAGTTATTGGAGCTCTTTAAATAGCCCGTCTAAGCATGCCGCCTGTTTTATTTATATAGCGCGAGCTCGCCCCGAAGTTATTGGAGCGCTTTACATAGCCCGTCTATCCATGCCCATTCAGGCACGGTGAGGTTGAGAGATTTGCCCAGAAGCACAGGATGAAGGACGCGAGCTAGACCCAAAATTATTGGAGCGCTTTACATAGCCCGTCTATCGTTTCCTGCCCAGAGGTGGCAGTGAAGCCGATGAACCACGTGCACGGTGCATCCCGCGCGTTAGCCGGCAGCCTCCCAGATCCCACAATGGGCATTGCAGCCCTCCCGCCCACAGCGCATCGTAACCGCCATGGGGACAGGGGTGGGGGGGAGTTATGTGCACGCAACCGGACATGCCACTCACACCGCATCCCTAACGAGGCCCTGAGCCCTCTTGGCCCAACTTGCGCCCTCCCCGCCCGTGGCCATCCGGGCCACAGGGCCCCGTCAACCTGGTACTGCCAAGGGAGGGGGCCGGGCGGGAAGGGTAAAGCAAGACTCACCGTAGTGCAAACGAATGATGGCGGTGGGGCCCGCGAGGCGATGACGACGGCAAAGATCCCGAGACAGCGACCGATCAAAAGGCGAGGTGGGCGACAAAGAGGTCGCCAGGAAGGGTGGGGGAAGGCTAAATAGTCTCCCCCTCCCACCAGGGCCAGGAAGTGACACGCATTGCGCGTCACTTCCGGCCAACCCAAGAAGGGGGCTCCGGTCGACGTCCACGCCCCCTTCCCATGGAAGAGGGTGGGGAGGGGTGACCGGTGCCCCGGGGGCACTAAGGCGCCGACCGCCTATTGGCCCCCTGAGGGGGACGCGGTCAGCGGCAAATACTCCATGACTCCGGCAAGCAAGCCGGTGCGCCACAGCAGGCCGGATCACGCACTCCGCGGAGCTCGGAGCAGGGAGCCACGCCACCCGGGTAAGCTGCGCCGGCTCACCGCATGGCGGCTGAGGCTGACCCCCGATTGCGAGGATTCCCCAAATGGGTGGGCCCGCTGCACTGCTTGCAACCCCCTGAGCATCGCCTCCGGGACCCCCAGGCGCGGATGTGGGAAAGGGGGCCGTGCTGGATGCTAGGGAAAAGAGCGAGAAAACTCTCCTCATACTCCAGCTGACCGTGCAGGCCTACGCGGCGGATGGCCGGGGAGTTGGGACTCCCCCTGCCCAGCCCCCCGTTCCTCCCCTCACCACAACTCGGTACTGGCAGCAGAACTGACTGGCATTTGTTTTAGTGCCAATATCGGCACAATCCCCAGCCCTCCCACAGCAAAACATGTAATAACTCAGACACAACACATTTTTGGTGGAGAAACTTGCTGCAGGTTTATTAGCATAACAATATGTCAACATGGTGGGTTAACTTACGGGTGATCCCAGGGCAGGCGGCCCCTCGCCGCCTGCCCCCTGATGAGCCATAAAACCCGGTGGCCGCGACCAACCGGTGTTTGGCCTTCAGTCCGCCCCTTACTCATGCCCCTCCCAGCTAAAGGGGGGGCGGAGCGTTGCAGGCAACCCCCGGTTGCTCAGGTGCGCAACCGCCCGTAGGACTAACGAGACGCCGTCGCTCCTCCAGGATCCTACACGAGGACCTCCCTGGGGATAATTGGCTTTAGCACCCTTATTGTGTTCCTGTAGAGGGTACCCATCTGTACCTTACAGCCTTTGGATCGCCCTGTACCTCTGCCACAGCCCTGGTGTGGCCTCCGTCACCCCAGGGCCCCCCACCATATAGCGCTACCTACTTACACCTTGCTGTTTCCTAGGCCTCCCCAAGATCCAACTAGAATAAGTCCATGCCCACTCTGGACAGGTGAATCCCATCTGGTTCGAAGCACCCTGTGCATTTAGCGTGTAGCAGCCCATGGCGGATAAACCCAAAACCCCTTTCCTCCGTAAACTTCCGCATAGCGCTGTTCACCCTTCTGCGCGAGGTCTCCATGGCATCCCCGGAACGCGCGCCCCGCCATACCTGCCTAGGTGTGATTTCCGACCACCATAATTCACAGGGGAGGCAGGGGCTCACCTGTCCCCCTCTTAGCTCTGCCATGAAGTTCTTGAGCGTGTCAGTGAGCTTACCAAGGTCCTCATGTGTAGCGTACATAGATGCAGCCGGATTGTCTTGCGAGGTCGTTGGCCCCAAGGGCTGAGGGGTAGCTTGCTGGGGCCCTATCTCCTTCTGCGCGTGCAGGGCCCTGGATTTGGCTGGCAGCGGGTCTGCAGGGAAGTCCTTTGACGTTGGCTTATGGCCCGCTTCGAAGCTCTTGATGGCCCGGCCTCAGTGTTGAGGTCCAGCTCAGGAGGAGGTGGCGGGCAGACGACGCCAGAGTCCTCCGATTCGACGGCCTTCAGGATTCCCGTGGCCCAAGACAGGCCCTTCCCCTTGGCCATCTGAATAAACGCCGCCCATTGTGCTTCCTGCGTGGCATCCGGCAATGAATCGTCCACCTGCGACGTCTGCGTGAAAAGGGGTGGTGACCCTTGGCTCTCCATGACCGATCGTCGGATCCCGCGTCCCTCAATCTATGGAGATAAAGATAGTGTCAGACAGCACAATACTACGCACTGTTTTGGCCAGGACTCTTGCTGCTAGCTGCTGTGTCCCATCCACACCACCATTAAGCACTTACTCAGAGAAGACGTCAGAATGATTGTGTGCGTTCCGAGACTGAAAACGGCGATATTCTAAGTGCAAGATAAAAGACAAGTTAGCATAGTCTCCCGTAGTGTCCAGAGACTTTTTTTTTTTTTGGTGGACACTGTTAATTCTGCGACCCCTCGGAGTCCGTGTCTGAAACACACCCTCCCTGAAGCACCACCTGCCTGTACCTGATCCAATGTTCAGCGTATGCTCCTCTTTTTTCCGCTTGAATGTTTGTCCACCTAACTTTTGCAAATAGAAAACAAGCGTTAGCCTCCTTGCCATGTTGCCTCAGCCCCTCGCACACTGGCCCCAGTGAGCTCTGCCCTTGTAGCTGTCGATGTTACTGGTAGCTCCCAGATGAGTTGGGCAGCGATCGGCGCTGTTCTTGCATAGGGACATAAGAGAAAAACATGAGAAACCCCCTTCCCCCCGACCCCCCATCAAGCACACAGCTGATAAATACATGTGGCCCCACCCGCCTCCATCTAGATGGGCCTTGGCGTAGGAGGCAGTGGAAAAGCGCATGTCCCAGCCCAACGTGCATTGAAAAGGGGGGGGGGGCAAGGAAGCACGTCGATAAGGAAGGGATTAAGTGGGCGAAAAGCTATGCAGGAGTGGGGAAAAAAAAAGAAAATTTACCCTCACCATGAAAATAATGTAGGACCTGAACAGTCCAGCACAAAGCAAATAACTGAACAAATAATGGGACCCTGCACGAAGGAGGGCACCGCAGGAACGACAGGGCAAGTGGGCGAAGAAAAATTGAGCGTAAACAGTCCCACGTGGTACGGAGTCCCACGTGCCGCTGTTGCAATCTACTGAAAGTGCACAGAAAACTTCATTGATAGAAAGAGAAAGGAAAAGGAATGATGTTCTCCCGGGAACAACCGTGACACAACACTCTCACAGGGGCACAAAGGGGCCTCACCGGGGAGGCGCGTTGCCACCTAGTGGCAGAGAAGCCACGCGGCTGCATTGCTTGGGGGAGGGGGGGCGCATTGCTTGTCTTATGCGGGAGGCAGGAGGGCCGCGTACGCAGGCACAGGGCACGAAAGAGACGGCACCTGCGTGGAGAAGAGCAAGGCAGGGGGTTAAAGGCCCGCACGCAGGGCCGGCGCATGGGAAGGCCCAGGAAAAGGCTAAAAGAATGCGGGGCCCCGTGAGCAGCAGCGTGGTGGCGGGAGGCCCCCACGCGACAAGGAGAGTGAAACGGCCCGCGCTGGCGGTGGTAAAAACGAAGTCCAGCGAGGGGTGCGGCAAGTGCGGTGAAAAGCCCGCGTCCGAGACAAGGCCAGGCTGCGGGGGTTCTGGGGAGGGACGGTGCCCCATGATACAAGGCAAAGAGAATCAGGCCTGGTGTGAGCAGGACGCCACTGCAGGAGGAGCAGGCGGGAGCCGGGGAAGGGGGGACCCTCGCCTGGCCCACGGGAGTCGAAGATAAAGGCCCCCCAGCTGCGCCGGAGGAAGGCCCCGACAAGCGCGGGACCCAGGGAGGACCAGGCCCCCGCCGCTGGTTTTGTCAAGCCGGAGGAAAGGAGGTGAGCGGGCGGGGGCAAGGGCTGAACAAATAAAGGGTGGGGGGGCATGGTAAAAGGACGAAGGACTGGGCCGGAGGACGCTACAGGCGAGACCCTAGACCCCCTTCCAGGAGGCCTCGACCGATGGCCCGAGCCTTTGGGGGGGGAGCGACCCCTCCAACCTCCCTCACCGTGACAAAATATACCCCAGGGAGGAGGGGGCAAGGGGGAAGACTGGGGAGACACTCACCGTAGAGGGCAGCCGGATCGTAGGGTGGGCCTCGTCACCAACAGTCAGTGGTCAGCCGAAGGGCGAACAGCGTCCGGGCAGACCAGCAGGAGGGGCACCGTCGGTCAGCGAAAGAGGTCGCTCAGACGGCGGGAAAGGTTTAAATACCTTTCCCCCGCCCCCCCCCCCCCCTCCTGCCGGAAGTGACGCTGCACCAAGGGGACCCACCAGGGTCCCCTGACCACTACACTGCTGGCGACAGTGCCATCCTGTGGCACTAAGGCTGGCCGCCCTCTTAGGAGGGCCCCCTGCGTGGGCCCGGGGCAGCCTGGCAGTACCGCAGGTACCGACTCCAGCAGTACACAAAACAAGACCTGCCCGGTAAAAACTTTTTATTTTTATTTTTATTAGCACAGTGAACACGTTATAGTCAGTGACCCTAGCTCTTTCAAAGCTGTTGTATTTAATACTGCATGTGCGGCAAATTTTTGCCATTCACCAACCGGGTCTGATGTCACTTGCTATTTGAAAGAAGACTCCTACGTGTCTAAGTATTTGTGAAAGTGTTTCCCTAATAATCTGTCTCCCAAATAATATATACAAGGAAGAGAGCTAGACAGAACCAAATAGTTGTGGTACCTGTTCAAAAACCACAGAGATAGAAAAAAGGTGAGAAGGGACTGGCAGTGCCTCACGGAAGTAACCCCAACGAGGATACGCAGACAGGTACTCGCCTGCTACCTCACGTTCTCATCATAGGCAACTGCCGCCCAAAAAGGAAAAGAAGGAATAAATCAAGAAACCTCAAATCAATCCCAAAAACTGGTGTCTAGTGAAACTTATATTCTAATTTGTGTCTGTGTTCAAAAAATAATAAGAATGTCGACCCAAGGAAGGAAGACTGAGTCTGATCAGGACCCACGTCGATCCGAGTTAAAACCGAGCAAGACTACACTGGCTGCATGATTCTTTATTCTGTGCTGTGTGTCTGCTCATTAAAACTAACATGTTTCGTTGCCTGTTTAAATTAGCGGCAACTTCTTCAGGGCTAGGGTCGACTGGCCTCTCTGCGTTGCTAGTTCAGACCAGTAATCTATCTGTCTGCACCTGAGGGAAACACAATTAAAAAACACATTCAGCTTTTCACCCATATTGCTCATACGGGTCCTTCATATATACATGAAAGCAATTTGTATCTTCGCTAACTTGCTTAAACAAGACGGTGCCTGCAACACCTTTGACATTCATATTTACTGTGAAGACTGTTCTCGTTCAGCATACCTCAACCCTTCGTATAGGTAGGTGTGTGCTACATCCAATAATCCTGGACTGCTTGCCCAGTGGCCGCGGATTCGCATTTCTAAAAGGCACAGAAACACATCCAGTTGTTACACACATAGACCGGGAAGTTACAGCCCCCACTGTTTGTGTGACTGCTGTCACCTATGCTGAAGCTCGTTGCATCGTTACTACAGGCTGCTACTGGTGTTTACCGCCTATTGTTGCGTCCCCAATATGTGTTACTTTCGTACATAGTCTGATGCACTCTGAGCCCCCGCTCTGCTCCCGTACATCCAGCCTCCTCCCTGCAATTAACACTGATGTCTCACATTCACAGCTAGTGAATCAGCGGGATCCCAGTATTGCCGATTCTTCGGTAACTTCCGCCCACCATGAGGGGAACCCCTATGTCTATAGGTAACCCGCTAGTAGGTGTTAGGTCAAATATTTGAGTCCGCAAGATTCTATCCTCGATATACAGCCTGAGTTCGATCTCACCTCGTCAGCCCTCCAGTCCGGATGCTACTCGACCTTCATCACGGGCTGGACAACTACTTCCCATTTAAATACGTACCGCGCGCTGCCTGCGCGCATGCGTGGATGTATATTGAAGTCATCGGCGGCCATGTTGTTAAACCGCCGTGGCTGCCTGAGCTGCGCCTTGTGTATACTGCTTCACTATCACGCTAAGCTCACTTTGGGTATTGCTTAATTACTGTGTGTTCGCCCGGCAGAATTATAATAACTAGTAACTGCACAGTTGGTATGTATTATGTTTATTTAGTTACTATCAGTTTGTATAGACTTATTCATTTATTAAAACAACACACGCAGGTGGTCAATGTATGATTTAAATCACCCATAAGCTGTATCAGATGAACTGCTATGAGGGTGTTGCAGTGCTGAGGGAGCTGCTCAAATCAATAAGAGATCAGCTTGCGGAAATGACTACCCAATTACTCGCATATGGACACCTGACAAAGATGGTTTAGCAGGGAAGGTGTGTTAGTGAATGGGCTACTAGTTCAGTACCTTGTGCCACTCAATGTAACCATTTAGACCCTGTTGGTCCGCTTTCTCTTGGAAAATCCAGCGTGCCTCCTTGGTTATTAATCTGGCTTCCATATTATGGAGGTCCCCCATTACCCGCTCCAATACAACCCAGCGGAGATCTTTGGGGCTATGTCGGGCCGTCAAGAAATGTTGGACCAATTTCGTGGTTAATTTACCCACCCGGATGGTACTGAGGTGTTCTTGTACTCTGACCTTCACTTTGCGTGTAGTAAGGCCGATATAGTGAATGCCACAGGGGCACGTCAGTCTGTAAATGACGTTGCTCGTATTGCAGTTGCTAAACATGTTCAGATACCATGTTTTGCCTCCTGCTAGAGTGACACTTTTTGTTGATGTAGTAAGTTCACATACTGTGCATCCGCCACATTGATAGTTATTATAATTCTGCCGGGCGAACACACAGTAATTAAGCAATACCCAAGTGAGCTTAGCGTGATAGTGAAGCAGTATACACAAGGCGCAGCTCAGGCAGCCACGGCGGTTTAACAACATGGCCGCCGATGACTTCAATATACATCCACGCATGCGCGCAGGAAGCGCGCGGTACGTATTTAAATGGGAAGTAGTTGTCCAGCCCGTGATGAAGGTCGAGTAGCATCCGGACTGGAGGGCTGACGAGGTGAGATCGAACTCAGGCTGTATATCGAGGATAGAATCTTGCGGACTCAAATATTTGACCTAACACCTACTAGCGGGTTACCTATAGACATAGGGGTTCCCCTCATGGTGGGCGGAAGTTACCGAAGAATCGGCAATACTGGGATCCTGCTGATTCACTAGCTGTGAATGTGAGACATCAGTGTTAATTGCAGGGAGGAGGCTGGATGTACGGGAGCAGAGCGGGGGCTCAGAGTGCATCAGACTATGTACGAAAGTAACACATATTGGGGACGCAACAATAGGCGGTAAACACCAGTAGCAGCCTGTAGTAACGATGCAACGAGCGTCAGCATAGGTGACAGCAGTCACACAAACAGTGGGGGCTGTAACTTCCCGGTCTATGTGTGTAACAACTGGATGTGTTTCTGTACCTTTTAGAAACGCGAATCCGCGGCCACTGGGCAAGCAGTCCAGGATTATTGGATGTAGCACACACCTACCTATACGAAGGGTTGAGGTATGCTGAACGAGAGCAATCTTCACGGTAAATATGAATGTCAAAGGGGTTGCAGGCACCGTCTTGTTTAAGCAAGTTAGCGAAGATACAAATCGCTTTCATGTATGTATGAAGGACCCATATGAGCAATATGGGTGAAAAGCTGAATGTGTTTTTTAATTGTGTTTCCCTCAGGTGCAGACAGATAGATTACTGGTCTGAACTAGCAACACAGAGAGGCCAGTCGACCCTAGCCCTGAAGAAGTTGCCGCTAATTTAAACAGGCAACGAAACATGTTAGTTTTAATGAGCAGACACACAGCACAGAATAAAGAATCATGCAGCCAGTGTAGTCTTGCTCGGTTTTAACTCGGATCGACGTGGGTCCTGATCAGACTCAGTCTTCCTTCCTTGGGTCGACACTCTTATTATTTTTTTAACACAGACACAAATTAGAATATAAGTTTCACTAGACACCAGTTTTTGGGATTGATTTGAGGTTTCTTGATTTATTCCTTCTTTTCCTTTTTGGGCGGCAGTTGCCTATGATGAGAACGTGAGGTAGCAGGCGAGTACCTGTCTCCGTATCCTCGTTGGGGTTACTTCCGTGAGGCACTGCCAGTCCCTTCTCACCTTTTTTCTATCTCTGTGGTTTTTGAACAGGTACCACAACTATTTGGTTCTGTCTAGCTCTCTTCCTTGTATATATTATTTGGGAGACAGATTATTAGGGAAACACTTTCACAAATACTTAGACACGTAGGAGTCTTCTTTTAAATAGCAAGTGACATCAGACCCGGTTGGTGAATGGCAAAAATTTGCCGCACATGCAGTATTAAATACAACAGCTTTGAAAGAGCTAGGGTCACTGACTATAACGTGTTCACTGTGCTAATAAAAATAAAAATAAAACGTTTTTACCGGGCAGGTCTTGTTTTGTGTACAGTTTATGAGTGGGGGGCGACCTGCCTATTGACCCCCTAAGCTCCATATTGTTGAGAACCGACTCCAGCAGACCTCCTGCGGGGACCGGGCCAGAGAACTTGTGACTGGGATGGAGGTCCCACCCGGGCATGGCCCTCGCGGTGGGACCCGGGGGAGGGGGCTGGGGGGTATGGGTGATGCTCACCTATCCTCCAACCTCGCACAACAACGCACCCCACAGCGGCTCTGCAACAATCCGACAGCACAACCCAGACGGCGTCAAGGGAAGTCGGGTAGGCCGGAAGGAAGGCTTGGTGAACAAAGCCTACGACCGACCATAGCCCCTCGCTGGCCAGCAGTGTGCTGCCTACGACCCGGGGAGGGGGCCGCTGCCCTTTGAAATCTGGGAGCTGTTCTACCCCCCACAAGGCATCCGCAGCCACGGCAATGGCCGGGCTTAGCAGCCTTGTCCCAGAAGGGGAGGGGGAAGGTGAAAGCACTCACCGCCGACAGCTCCTGGAGATCCCACGTCCAAACGGCGTCAAGGGCAGTGGCAAAGAGGCCGCCAGGTGGTTGGGTAGAGGCCCTTATACCTCATCCCTGCCCACCCCCTACCAGAAGTGACGCTGCGCGTGGACCCCTGGGGGGGGGCTCACACGCTAGACTGTCTCGTGTGCCCTCATGTGGCACTAAGGCGGCCGCCCTCTTATGAGGGTCCCCTTCGTGGCCCACAGTAGCCAACAGTCTCACGGTCTGAGGTGTAACACAGGCCCCGCATCCCCCGCGGTGCCGGGGGGGCCGAGCTTCATGGCTCCCCCTCAGCACAGTAGTCAGTCCTGAGAGCACCAGGTTCAATCCGGAGCGGGGGGCCTCCATGTACCGTGCAGAGGGGTGGGGGGGCTCCACTTTCGTTACACCAGTGCTCACGGTGTAGGGTCGTGCAGCTGCATAGTGAGGTGGTGCTGTGCAGCTGCTACAGGCCCGGTTCTAGAAGGTGGACCCTGGGGGCTAGGCACACCCAAGGAGTACCCTGGCCAAAATTAAAAAACAAATGTTTTTTCACCTTAATGTTTCACAGGGGTGTGCAGCAGCCCAGTTGGCACTCTTTTATTGTTTATTTTAATGATTTACACCATCGACATAGGATACTTTCAGGCCTGGGGAGAGGTGTGAAGTCAGCAGAGTTTTTTTAGCTGCTATGATGCACAAATGACCAGCATGGATATCCTGAAAACTGAATAATGGGTTTTTGCATCGTATTTTTAAACATCAATGCTTTGTAAAGTTAAAAGCTACCAAAGTTTTTTAAGAACATAAAGCTGTAAAGTGGCTCTCAACAGCAGCAGAAACATTTATGCCGCTGTACATGACCAAGAGCATGTTGCATTCTTAAAGTTCTGCATTTTAAGGTTCTGACAAGCAACTTCCCTCCCCTTTCCTAGAGCCGGAAGCACATCAGAGAAAGGAAATATGTAGCTCATTTGGTGCTGATTATTGTGTTAAAAATGTCAAAAGCAGACAGATGGCAATACCTAAAATATCAGGTCAATCAAATCCTTAGTTGTTTTTTGGACAGTACCCATTCATCTTCATGGTCCACCCATGGTTCTTTATGGCCCTCCAAAAGAAAAAATCCTAGAGCCGGCCCTGAGCTGCTACTGTGGTTTTGTGCACCATATTAGTTGAAGAAAATTGGTGGAGTTGGATTAGAACCATGGAATGGCATAGCTTGATTGGCCAGTGGTAATTTGTATATAAGTGTAGGGTCCAAAGTTTTTTTACACTCCGCCACCGGTGCTGCCGAATGGCAGGTATGTGGAACACCACAGCTGCCTAGTTTTGATTTCATCTCATGCCTCCTTCTTCCACCACCATACACTCCATCTTGATTTAGGTCATTTTTGCAGTTTTTTTCTTTCTTAATTTGTCAATGTGTTCCTATCTTTCTCTTCCTCATTCCTTCTACTTTTTCAGATTTTTTCTCTCTTGCACTGGGGCAAAGACTGAAGATAAAAATAAGCACCAGAGCCCAAAAATGAGTGCCAGTGCCGTCCACCAGAAACCACCAGCACAAATTAAGCACTGAAAGTAAATTAGTTCCATTTGTATTTATTATATGTAAATTCATCATCTGTAAATATTCAAATAAATCAATGAGTGTGGCTCAATGATTAGAGCGGCAGACACTGATGCAGAGGTCTAGCCCGGGACCAGGGTTCAATTCCCCACCTCGGTGGGACTTGGGCTCAAAAATTCCACGGACCTGATAATTCTCGCCTCGGTGCCATTCCCATCATGGAGTCCCACTCTGCAACTCTGGGCAATAGCTTGCTTAATCTCCACAACGGCCCCCACAACGCTAAGGATGCCTGGCCTCCACCTTGGGGGTGCCCAGGAGTGGACACCTCACAGGGAAAGCCAGGATGGGTTCCACAGCGGTATTTGTACAAGCGCCTTGAGACCCTTGCGGGTGAGTAGTGGCTATACAAGTATCAATTTACATTTACATTTACATTTATACAAGTTTTCCTTTGTTGCGACTTTGGTGTAACCGCAGGGCATTAGTGGGCACTAGGCAGTCGGCTAGGACGCCAAAAGAAAGAAGCTCCAAGTTTACTCTGGAACTGCAAAAGGACACTTTCCCTAAGGCAGGAAAAAGTCTTGAAGTTGCCCCGCCTTTGGTGTGCCTTCTTTGTAGCATTTCAGTGCTGTACCCCTCACTCAGTGCCAGATCAAACCCTGTGGAGGCCTACAGGCAGTCGAAAGTCCCGCCCCCAATGCAAATTATCTCCTAATACATTTTTAATTTTACCAACCAACAATTTAAAAAAAACAATTTTATTACACAAAACTAAACATTCACAATTATTAAGGTTATTAAACAAAAGACAATTGGAAACAATTTAAGAAGGCTTGATTGTAAGTTTCTTTCAAGATCAAATCAATATTATTTTGATCTGTTGTCGCTGAGCCCCTAAAAGGAGTGGGGCCCATAGGCCGGTGCCTACTTTGCCTATTTGGTAATCTGGAACTGGCTTTACTGACGTCATCAGAATAAGTTCACAGAGGCCTGTCTCTTTGTCAACGGCTAAACAAGATAGAATAGGTGGCATGTGACTTTTGAGGTAGAGAATTAAAATGATAAATAGAGCGGTTTAGTTCTGCAAAATTAAGTGTCAGTATACTGACACTCCTTTAGGTTAGCCAAGGGCGGAAATTAAGAATAACAGACAGTTTACTGTTTGTTTTTTGTTGGTGAAACGCAGAAGACACAGTTGCTCTTTGTTTCCACGTGTGTTTGCCTTGGCAATAGAATCCATGGTGACAGAACTAAAATAAAATACTTAATTAGTATTAATGTCACACAACGTAGTTTTCTCCTTGTGGGTATCTTCCAATATGATGAGGAAGCAATGCTTGTGTCTTGGTGAGGGATATTTTGTGGGTGTTTGGCTTGGAGTTCAGATTGAACCGCACCGTCGCCACTTTGTATAACTAAATACAAAAAAAGCAAGATAGTAACAGAAGCTTAAAACAGCATAAATATTTTTGCCTCTGAATTGATTTTCTAAGAAAGAGTACCAAGTGTTTCATTTCATATAAAACATAAGTGCAGGGACTTAAAGTTTGCTTGGACTTAAAGTTTTCTTAAACTTAGAAGTCCACCAACGGCACTCCTGAATATTAAATCCGTTGAATCCCACGACTCTCTTACAGTGGTCACCCCACTGTTCTGCGAGCAGTAGTTAAAGGAAAACTAATATAATTATAATTATAATTTTAGTTTTGTATTTCCTGGTGCGGGGCGGGGCTGGACTGCCAGAGCAGGGGCCAGGAGGAGGATTGGTTGCTCCACTCTAAAGTGCGCATGTTTGGTCGGCCCGCTCGGACCGACCATACCAGTCATGCACACTTTGCATATTCTGCACCCAGGCTGCATTATAGCCTGGGTGGGAACATGCCCAGTCCACCATTCCCCGTCTGAGCACCAAACCACGGCTAGGGGAGTCAGGAGCCTGAGTGCTTCCTGGTTTCTGCTTCAGAGGAGCAAGAGGCGGCAGCGAGCGGACCGAGAGGCGCCGGTCGGGTGGCTGTCCTGAGGGTAAGGGGTTCTTTGCTATTTTTTTTCATTTAGAACCCCCTGTCTCCCCCCCCGCACCCTGCCCCGCCACCTCCGGTACATAGCGGCTGCCACTGCTCCCTTGTCTGTATTCCGCCTCTTGCCGCTTTCACTGTCGACCCGACACCTCCGGTCTGTTTAGCTCACTCTTGCAGGTTCTTTTTCATCTCTCCTTTCCTCCTTTGACGCTGTTTTCCCCTCTCTCTTTCCCGCCTTTATCCTCTTACTGTTGGTCAAAGTCGGATGAAGAACACTTAATCCAAGTAACCACAATTGAGGGCAGAGCACCAGAAACCACTGGTACAAATGAAGCATAGCCTGTACTGAACACAAAGTTTCATTTTTTTGTGGCGAGTCCTCTACAATATACCAACCTCAGCTGCCCTCATAGAGAAAACTGTCTCAAAATTTAATCCTAATGGTTGCAAAGTGCAGCGTCTCAACATCTTTTTTTGTTTCCATTTGTTTCAATTTCAGCGTACATTTGTCTCTGAGTTCATTTTTATGTACAACACGAGCCACCAGAAATCCCAAATTAGACACATTTCGATGATGGACTTTTAAAAAAGCTTCTAGTTCCATATTTTGTATTTCCACCCTTGCCACCCTTACAACTCACTAGACCGTGAAAATGGAGGCTTAAATGCAGAAAAGACGATGCATGTTTTTCTATGATGACAGAATTTAACAGTTAGCTTTAGGATGATTTCTGTTTTTTTATTATAAGGTTTTAAATAAAATGTGCATTTGATAGCATTGTTCAATGCCAGTGAGACAAATACAACCTGTGTTGAAGAGTTCAGTTGGATTATACCACAGGAGAGGTATTAGATAACTGACCACAAAAAAGGAAGTTTTTCTCAAATTTGAATTTTATCATGCTGTGTGATGGTCAGGTACATTATTGGGATGCATTTTTCCCCCGGAGTTTTACATAGCGCGCACTTGACAAAAAGGTATCAGAGCAATTTACATGAGCAGCAGTTGCGTTACAGACACATTTATATTTTTTTTAAATGTTTTTGTCAAGCATGGGGAAATTAAGTGATTTGCCCAGAATCACAGGATGTTGAGCGTCCCTGCCGAAACTCGAACCCGGTTCCCCAGCGTTGAGGTCGACCGCCCGAGCTGTAAGGCCACATCCTCTCCCGATGTTTTGTGATGTGAGACATACCATTTATTTGTATAACACAAATACTTTTGTGTTGAAAATGTTGTTAATTGCTAATTAACAGGGTCGGACTGGTCTATAGGGCAATCAGGCGGTGCCAGAAGGGCTGATCTGACAGATCCTCATGAGGCCGTTTTTAGGTCTCGCCTGACCCAGCGCTTGCGCTGGTCTGGCAAGACTTATTGAGAGGGCTCCAAAAAGTGCTACCAGGCCAGCCTAGGGCTACAGTGCATGTGCGCGGCGGTGCGCGCCGCGCTTTACCGCAATTACTTTCACTTTCGCGGCCGCTTTGAAGTTTCATCGCGATCACTTTCACGGCCGCTTGTTTTGTTGGTTAAAAGAACCTCTGGCTATGCAAAGAACATACCTCACTGGAAAAAAAAAAACAATTTTCATGCTTATTGCTCTCCAATGTACAGCCTATCACGAAATCCCATAAACGGAGCACTTCCATACACTAATGTCTTACTGCGATATGCAAATAAATATCTTACCCTGTTTCACACAAGGTGCTAGAAAAAAAGCGCGCCATATAACTTAACAGCTGCATAAATCACAGCCTAAAACAATCCTGGAAGATGAGGGCGTTTCAGAAAACGTATGTCGAGGGCTCTATTCATCTTAGAGGCTAAATAAATGAAGAGAAATCACTGGAATGCTCTGAGGCACCGACCCCGCGTCCCCAACGCTCGACACGAAGCGAGGCGGCTTATGGAGGCGGTATCTGCCTTACTGGAAGTGCGCACGCCGCACTGTGCATGCATTTGCTGGGTATGTTAGGCTGTCATGCTGAAAACTGTTTTTAAAACATTAATCAAAACTGCCTCTGTAAGACAGGGCATTGTCTGAAGGATGTAAGACGAGCGCATCTTGTAAATGGATTCTTCCTCAGACTGAAGTAATTTCCACCCACAGCCTCTCCCCAGCGCTCCTCAAAGAGCGGCGCCGAGAGATAAAGAGCACTCTTCTTGGCGCACTGCTACCTGATGCAAACACTGGGGAAATCACTAATGTACGCCATGCCGTATTTCCATGTCACACATGACACATTTGTCTAAAATTACCCAACAGGCTTTGACATCAGCTGCATATTCCAGAAGCAGGCCTTTCAACTGACATCTGCCAAGAAGGCGCTTCAAGTGAGAGCTTTCTTCTTCTAACAGGTAAGTTGGAAGTAAAGTAACATCATACCTACAACAAGTCAGGTCTATTGGCTTTGTCAATGGCTGTTAGTTGCATAAGATAAATAAGCAGCAACTATGGCTTATATATAATATTGTAAAGGCTTCTACTAAAGAACCTGGTGACACCATCACAATTTTGCTGCTCCTGAGTTTCAAAAAGAGAAGGGAAATCCAGAGAGAAAATTACTCTCTTCAAAGGATTTCCCTTCCTCTACAACGCTCACCTGGCATGACGTAATGCCGTAACTTCTCCACTAGTGAGAAGTGAGCAGTGTGACCACACGTACATCATGTGCCTGCTGTCACTGCAGTCTGGGAATAAAACAGACCCCTGTGCCAGGGCACAAAACAGAGCCCAATAGAGACCCGTTTCGAGGCCTCCTTTAAACAAGCATTGCCATGGCCAATAGGTCTCGCCTTTGGGACCTTATAAGTGTTTAGCCATGCAACAGTTGCATAACTAAACACTTATAAGGTCCAAAAAGCGAGACCTATTGGCTATGCCAATGCTTGTTGTCTTTGTTTTATGGTCTGGTGAGACAACTTTTTAATGTTGATTTCCCTGATTTAACCACAAACACTGCATGTAGCAAGCACAAATGCATACAGGCTCCCATACCTTGCAAAACACCTACACAGAGGCGCAACTAGAGCCAAATTTCGGGGGGGGCTAAGAAAAGATTTCGGGGGGGGCTGAATCTTTTAAGCCATAGGCAGAGTGGAGCTGCAGGGGCTCTTAGAAGGGGTGAAACAACAGCGAGGCCTCATTAACATACAAATTGTCTTTTAAAGACCTGTGAAGTGCTCGGGTGCGGCTGTGTGCGCGCCGGGAAGCTGTCTCATCACGGGCTGCCACACACGACGGGGGGAGGGCTGAAGCCCTGTGAGTCCAATGGGTGTTGCGCGCCTGCACCTATACAACATATCTTTACAAGTTTAAAACTCGCAGGATTTGAAAATTTGTGGGCCACTTTTGTAGCTATCTGATTCACTTTCTGTCCTAGTTCGATCCTGCTAATTTGCAGTTATAAACATTATATTAAAAATACACCTTTATCGTTGAGCACAGGGATAAAGAGTTCAATCCCATATCTATTTTCTTATCACTGTACGAGCTTACTGGCATGCATTTTGCTTTTCTTTAATCTTATCCGAAGAATTTAGCAAATTTACATTTGCCAGTTTGTTTGCAATTCACTTATTACAAATAACAAGAGCCAGCTTTTTTTCTGCAAGAGAATGTTTCTTCTGGTGCAGTTCACAGGGTGCAACAAGCCTTCCAACCAGGTTTGAAAGGGAGGGTCTGTGTTTACCTTCCAACAAACTGGTGTCTTCACAATCTCAAGTCTGTGCCTCCGGTGAAACTAGGTATGTAAATTTGCTTTATTTCTCTGATGAGCTTTGAGGAAGCATTTGCCAGGAACTGCATGAAATGAAACGAATAATTTTAAATTGTAAGACTACAATAGTGTCATCAAAGCCACTGGATTTACAGGATTCTGCAGCCATGGTGTTTTGCATATACTCCTGGATTTCGGCAACTCCCAAAAAATCCTCCATCTGCTGCATATTAAAAAAAAATCTACATCGAAACTGTTTCTAGATCATTGGATCAAAAAAGACTTTAAAAAAGCGCCATTTCTTGTGCCACGCTGTGGCTGATCATCTGGAAAATGGTACAGGAAACCTCTTAGTTTCTGTTTGCATTGTAGTCAGGTGTTCCTCTGGTACTAGTGAGGTGAAACCTTTGCACAGGCAGTATTGGGTCAAGAGGGGTGCAGCACAGACCCCAGACTAGCTTGTTGGTGTGAAAAAGGCCGCTTTATTGGAAACAGGTGAACCTTACATCCAAAATTCCTTGGCCTGTGCCTTACAAAACTAAACCCCACTAAATATTGTCCTTCTACTTCACCCCCCACCACCTCCCCTAACATTGTTCCCCCTGCAAACAATTATAAACCCCCAAAACTTGCAATTTCCTAACCTTTCTTCACCTAACTATGTAAACTTCCTATGCTCCTTCCCCTTCCTGCGTGCTCCCCGAGTGACCTTCCCAACCAATAAACTGTAACTGTACACCGCTGTACCAAAAATGACCCAGGAAAAACGCCACACAAAAAAGTCTGCTCCAATTACTTTTTTGACCCCCCACACTAGGACTCCTGTTGCCTCGGGTATCTGTATACTCCTACTGACCTGTCCAAAGCCTCCTTAAGCTGAACTATGTACAATTCCATCCCCTAGCGGGACAGATGAACCCCATCTTCCCGAAAGAAAGACACTGCCGCATAACGCAGCTCTGGGTGTTCCATCCTTCCAAACCCCTCCTTGTCGCAAAAACTCCTCATGTCCCTGTTAATCTTCCGACAGGCCCTATCTATGGCCGCCGGCCGCTCTGCCCCCCTCCAACATCTCCTGGGTATAAATTCGGAACCATATGACATGAAAACCTGACCACTGCCGCTGAATCTCCAACAGGTCCCGCTTCATTTGCTCCAACAACGCCAAACCCTTCCATTGCACTAGATCGTTCTCTCCTAAGTGAATGATCAACACGTCTTGGCAAATCCCACCCCTGACTGATTTGCTCAATGCCAGAAACAACTTGTGCCACCTCATGCCCCCTTTCCCCTGCCAATGACAACGAAACAACCTAGGATCCAATTCTAAATTTAAACTTTTGTATTTGTCCCATTCGTAACGCTCCGCTCGTTTCACAAAAGAATGTCCTATGACGAGGATGGACAAACCTTCCAAGGCAGGCCCCGCCACCGCACCTGAAAAGACACATACGTGAGAAAGGGAAGTGAAATCATGCTTCCCCCTTTCCAGAGCCCCGCATCCTGACGTATGTTTTATAACAGTCTCATTTCCATCGCCCCAAGCTCATAAGGTCTTTCCTCACCCACCCCTTCTTTGCTGCATCCGTTGCCGCACCTATGCGAAAATAATGCGTCCCAAACTGCCTGGGGTTCTCACCCATACCTTGAAGGGCACGCCTCAATACCCAAAGCAGTTGAGACGCTGTCACCCTGCCACCGTCCTCCCGGCGGAAAACCTCCCCGGCATCGAGACCCGCCCCGCTGCTAGGATCGTACCCCATGCCGCGGGGCACACCGAATGTTCCACCACAGGTCCCATGACAACCCACTTTCCCGCACCCCGTTGGTCTGACTTCGAGA
The DNA here is from genome assembly GCF_964204655.1 of Triturus cristatus. NCBI lineage: Eukaryota > Metazoa > Chordata > Amphibia > Caudata > Salamandridae > Triturus > Triturus cristatus. The sequence continues at coordinate 1,146,452,405 of NC_140590.1, read as the reverse complement.
GCCGCAAGAGAACTGCCACCTCCTTGACCCGCAGCTCCACCTCCCCCCACTGTACCCCCCGTGCCCACCTTGACCCCAGGAGCTCCGAAACCCAAAAAGCCCCGAAATACATCCACGACATCAAGGTGGAGAACAGAACCATTTCCTCGCGGTTGCGGCATTTCTGCGCCATGAGCCGTGTCAAGCCGACGAGAATACCCACCGTTATGGGCCTTAGCTGCTGAGTGTTGGCGCCTCGCTCCCGCGCCCATCCTTCCAGTAAACATGCGCCCAGTTCGCCTGCAGACGGCGCGTAACCCCACCACAGTTTCTCCATAAAGGCTGTGGCTGACAGTTTGCCTGCTATCATCACTTTGGACAGTGCTTTGTCCATCATAGCCAGAATAAATTGTACCACCTGTTCGTCCCTTACCCAGAGACTGTCATGTCGCGATGCGCCACTGTCTAGAAAATCCCGCCAAGCCTGCTCGTATGCCCTCCAGGTGGAAGTGGCCACTGACCCTCTTACCAATTGCACGACCCTTTCTCTCCTACTGACCACATCCCTGCTGGCACCGGCGTCCTGCATTTGTCCGCCTCCGTGGCTAGCCCATGGAACCTCTGCCACTGTGAACGAGACAAAGCATCCGCAATGTCATTGTCCACCCCCGGCACATGTCGGGCTTGAAACTAAATATCATGTTCCAAACATCGCAGCACAAACACTCTCAATAACGTGAGCACCTGCGGGTCCAGGGCTGACTGCCTGTTCACTACCTGCACCACAGACATATTATCCACCTTGAAAATCACCTTCTTTTGTGCCAAATCCCGTGCCCACACAGTCACTGCCACCACCAATGGGAACAGTTTAAAAAGGCAATGCTTCTCCCTCCGTTCTTCCATTGTGACGGCCATTCCTCGGCGCACCACCTCTCCTGCCAGTACAGTCCAAAACCTCCCGCCCCTGCCGCATCTGATGAGATGGTCACGTCTCACTCCCACGCCTCCGAGGGGGCCATTGGAATACCATTGAAGTGTTCCAAAAACGCTCGCCACATGCGCAAGTCCTCCTTTGTGCCCGCCGAAAAGCGCATATGATGATGTGGCAGCGTCAAGCCGGACAGGGACAAGCCCAGCTGTCTGCAAAAGGTTTGCCCTGCCCGCACCACCCGGCACGCGAAATTCAAGTGCCCTAAGAGAACCTGGACTTCCCGTACCGTCACCTTCTTTTTCGCCAGCAGGGCGTCGATCAACAACAGCATGTGCACCTTCTTATCTCCAGGCAAACGGGCTTCCTTGCCACTGAATCAAGCTCGATACCCAGAAATGACAGCACCGTGCTGGGACCTTGCATTTTCTCTGGTGCCAGGGGCACACCCAGGTAGCCCATGAGTTCTGTAAAACTATCCAGCTGCTGCTGGCAGTCCGCTGAACGGGCAGTCCCACCAGGAAAAAAGTCATCCAGGTAGTGCGTCACCGTCTCCTTGCCAGTGTACCATGAAAAAACCCACTGCAAGAAGGTACTAAAGCGCTCAAACAAGGCACAAGATATTGAACACCCCATTGGCAACGCTTTGTCCACGAAAATGGACCCTTCAAACTGTATACCCAACAGTTAATAGTCCTCCAGGTCTACCTGGACCAGCCATAAAGCTGGCTTGATGTCGCATTTTGCCACTCCGATAGGGGAGATGATCAGGTCCCGAATAGGGGTATCCAGAAAGGGCCCGGCCATCAGCCCTTACCGTACTTCCTTGCCCAACTTGTCCCTCACCACTGCCCCGTGTGTCTTGGCAGATTTCATATTTCCGCCCAGCTGGCGGCCATCGGACCCTCGGACCCCAGCCGGAAACCATCCCAAAAGCCTTGCCGTAGCAGTCCCACGTCTTCTGTCCGTGGATAAGACACCAAGAAAGTTTCCAGTCTTTCCTGCTTAATTGGAGTATGCCCCTGTTCCCCCCACCTCTACCCACCTGCTGCTGCCCCGCCGGCGCGGACTGCTGACCCTGACCGCCGTTTCCCGCCCCCCAGCATTGCACCACTGGGTGTCGCCCCGCGCCTTTGGAGCATTCGTGCCGGAACTTAAAATATTGCCTCGCGCAAGCGCCCTTGTTGAAATCCCAGCATGCTCCCACCGTGCCTCCGGTGGTGTTCCCTCCCTGCCCCACCCCCCTTCCTGCGGGTGGGGCGGGTCAGAAAGGGGCGAGGCGTGAGCGGTAGTCTCCTGGCCGTGTATATCGTTTTCCCGAACTAGGCCCCTCCCATGGTCTGCTGGTATAAGTCAGAGTCGAATTCCCCCGATTTCGCCTCCGGATCCCAGGCCAGCCGCGCCCGAAACTCCTCGTCATAGTGCGACCAAGCATACTCCCCATACGTGACCTGCGCCTGCCTGATCACGTCCATGTATTTGAACAGGGCGACGGACCTGTCAGGGTACTTTTCACAGTACACGCTGGCGAAAATCAAGAATCCCGCTGACCAATTTTCAATCTTCAGGGGCACCCTCGGCCTCTTGGCCAGTTCTATCTCTCCTTCCTTGGAGCCCTCCTTCGCTGTCAGCTCTCGATGGAGGAGCTTCAAGATATACACGTAATCGCCCTTCCAAATTTTCTCTTTGGTGGCCCACGACAAGTGGGCCCCCAAGGACTTCATGATGCCTATATATGGCAACTTTCGCACAGGGATGTCATGGCTCTCCTTACCCGCCTTGGGCGCTCCCCCACGTCTTCCTTCCCTCCCCCTGCAGCCTCGCTCTTGTTCTCCCCGGGACTCACCTCCTCCGGCCCCACCCCCATGTCCTTCACGTATGTCCCTTTACTCAAACGCACCCCCGTCCTCCCCCCCTCCTCGCATCAGTACCAACCGAGACCCTGGCCTGGGGCCCATTCCATGCCTTACCTGGCATCAAGGTCGGCGTCCACAACGGATCCCGCCGCCAAACCAGTCGTGCAGGTGGGGCTGTCACTCTCTCCGCTTTGTTCCACGTGATCGCACTTCCCTGTAAAAGACTAGGCACAGCATTACTCCGATTCCCCCTCTTCCTAACTCTCCTCCCCCCGCCCCCGCCCCCGCTCCACTATTTCACCTTCCTCCACGCTCTCCTCATCGTAATCCAAAAGTAATGGGCCGTCCTCTTCGGACTCCAGCGCCCTCAGCCCTGTGCGCTCCCCCCTGCCCGGCTTTGCCACAGGCCGCCCTCCGTGGGCACCAGCCTGCTCAATCCCGCCCGCTCCCTGCAAGTGCGTAGCAAGTCTCCCACGTCCACGCTCCCTCTCCGCTGCCCTGCGCGCTGTTCCTCAGGGTCCCACTCCATGTCATCGGACCCCTGACCCCGTCCCCCGGCGGCCGCATCGACCCATCGGGGTGGAGCCACCGGGGACCTATCGCCCCGCCTCCTGTATGCTGCCACTGTCAAGTCCCTCGTGGGAGCACGGCCCCCCGCATGAGGCAGAGCTGGCCCATCCTCTCAGTAGGTTGGAGCCGCATGCTGCTCTCCCTAGCACCTCGCCATACTGTCCTGCCAAAAAGAAGTGGAGTCTGACATGCCGGGGTTAATCTTGCCCCCTAAGCCGCCACACCCCCAACCCTCCCTCCGGAACCCCCCAGTCCCATCCCACCCCGATGCACCGGAGGAATGGCCCCCCTGCCGCAATGGGTTAGACTCCCCCTCCTAATGCACCCCCCAGGCCACCCCCTTCTCCCCCTTCCCCATCGCTCCAGTCCAACGACTCCAGCTCCTGCCACACCGCGCCACCATCCCAGGTCCTTCCCGAGGCCCCAGCGCACCCCCAGCACCCGCCGACTCCGACGGCTTCCCCCACTCCCCCATGGCCGCCCACCGATTGCGCAGGCCTTCTGGCGCCCTCTCTAGCCATCCCCCGGCATCCAGTGACGGCATGGGCCCCCAGTGCAGACCCTCCCTCCTTGCCATCCCTGGCACCCTCCCACCCCCCTTCCTCCCCCCCGGACCTGTTCGGCGAGCCCCGCACACCCCGGGTCTCACCCCCCCAACCTGCACCTGCCCCGTCCCCTCCCCCCCAACCCTACCCTGGGACCCCCTGGTCACCTCAGCTATACCCCCTGCCTCACTCATCTGCCATCCCTGCTCCACCTGCCCACGCCCATACCCCCTGCCCCCTCCCCATCCTCCCAACTCTCTTAATAGCGGGGAGGACCATCCGCTGTTCATTATCGCGGTGGCAGCTCCCCCACCGCTCCGCTCCTGACACTGGGCCTCTGCAGCTACGTCCTCCAGACGGCCATGTCCTTTCCTCTGTGCCTCCCCCCTATGGCCCTCTTCCTGCCTGATGTCTCCTGTACCCCCTTAGCGTGCGCCACCCCCCCAGCCCCCTCCCGGAACTTCAGCAGAGGCTGCAGAGGCCGAGGAGCTGCGCCCCGCCTCCCGCCCTGCGAGCGTTTAGACGGAGCGACCGTGTTAGCTAGGCTGCCGCACCCTCCCGCATCCGCAGGCACACGTTTTCGAGTTTGCGGCGGCTCACATGCAATTACCGCCTCCGCGACTCCACTCGCTGCCCGCCTTGAGGGGCCTCACCTTGACGTCGGGCCGCAGCAAGTCCTAGCGGCCTGCGTCCTCCAAGAGGCGGAGCGCCTCCAGCACCCGGGGATCCTGTCCATGCGCGATGACAACCGATCGGGACGCTCTTCAGACAATGCTGCCACCACGAAATATACCCGCATTGCACAAATGCGACCACCACAACCACAAAAGTACAAAAGCTAACACCACAACCCTCCCAGCCGGCTGTCGTGTCACAAACCACCAAAATGGTTGCCAGTGACCTAAGATGGGCAGCTTTATACCACCCCAGCCCAAAAATAGCCCAGCCCCAGCCCAACGAGCCCCAAAATAGGCCATGGCAGCCCAACCAGCCCACTGGGCTCTGGCTGCCCCCCGGCCCAAAATCCCCCAGGAGGGGCAGGCCTCCCGGTGGTCGGCCGCCGCCCCCAAAGCCCTATTACACTGTTAAAAATGACAAAATAATAACATAATATTGCCACACAAAGTGCCACATTGGGACAGATGACTTACCTTTTGTTGCAGTATTATTTGGTTTCTGTCGCATACTTTGGTCTTCCTTTGGTGCATAATTCAAGTGACCCTGACCACAATGTATCCTAATGTCAAGGGTACTTATAGAATTGTCAGTAGATGTCATTCTAGTGGCAATCTTGGTAATGGGGTGTGAATCAATGGGGTGAGGGGCGGATTGTCATTGTTAAAAGTAGAGAGGTAGGGTGCAGTCTGGTTTTTGGCGAAGTCTTTCATAATGTGAGGGACAGAGGGATCCTGGATTGTGGCAGACAAGTCTGGGGGGGAGGGGAGGGAGATATTTAGTTTTTGCTACCAATGATTAGGGCTTTTATTAATATTGTGCTTGGGGGTCTTAGTTTCACTATTTCATAGCCTAGCAAGTAGCTGGCATTACTGTTACACAACTTGGGCATTTGTGGGTTGTGGGAATACGGCCCATCACAAGATTTCAGTTGAGAAATGGGTGTGACATATGGGATATAGTGTTTTCACGCCAATCTTACATGTTATTCCTCCCCGTGGCTATTTTTCACCTGGACATTTGACTGCTTTGCACGGCACTTGTAATTACTGCTGTCAGCAGGGACGCTTTCTATATTAGCGCTCTGGGGCTGTGCCCCAGTGAAATTCCTTCCTATTGCTACACAAATATTAAATAGATCGATTTATTTAGAGGTAATAGCGTATCTCTTAACAAATTGATGTATTTAAGTCTGCTTGTACCTGGCTGCCTGCCCCGCCTCGCTCTGAAGCAAGAGACGGAAACCAGGCAGTAAATCAACTTTAAGAACTGTGACGCACAACACAGGGCTTACCGTTCTAAAGCCCTTTATTGCCATTGTACTCAATGACAGAATCCATTGTAGGCCAGTGACACTTTTAGCGTCATAGTTTTGTGCGTGGGAGCCTCCATCCCTGCGTGAAGGTGGCCACTCGTCATTCACAGGCGTAGAACCCACCCTTCCCATTTGTCACAGGTAGGAACGGATGCAAGCATGGTAAGTGTTATAATGCTAACCTTGGGTTATGTCTATTGTGCTGAAACCCCTCACCATGTTAACCTCCCCCTCTGTGACACCCCAGGCCCTGGCTGCACATCGCTGTCCCCTTTAGAAGTGGAGCTGCGGTATTTGCTCCCCCGTGAAATTGACCCAGAAGACCAGCAGGGTTTTTGTTACCTTGTGAAGTTGATCCAAATATCTTGTGGGCACTTACTTTACATGCTTTGTTATCTGTGCATTTAATTTACCCTGAACTTGCCCTTCTATTTTATTGTTTGAGAGTTGCATTCCCCTCTATGTTAGTGTGAGGACCCCATACCCTAGGCCCTGCCCTTGCATCAGACACCAAGTTCCGTGTTTGATTCCAGGTAGAAAGGAGGCCTGCATGTTCCAATTAACATTTTTTGCCAAATATCCTTATTTGCACATAATGGTTGAAAATTCCATTCTCCTCCACTCTCTTTGTTTTCATTTACTGCACTGCAAAGTAACCCTGGCTAAACAGTGGTAGGGGGAAGTTTCTAAATGCTTGCTGAACTTAATGACAGAGTTTGCATCATGTAATGAAATGCTTTTATTAAAACCATAGGTGGGTCAATAAGTTAGAGGTTCACCTCATTAGTAATCTGCTGGTTCAGAGAACTGAACCTGTGCACCGGGGTAGGGTTACAGTGAAATGACAGCCAAAGGTAGCTTAGAAGGATCTGACAGCCACAGAATGCTTCCTGGACATGGACAATGGTTGGTATATTCCTGAAAATGAAGAAATGTGAATGAGGGCCGTAACCTCACATTCTACCCCAGATGCTAATTAAAGTTATATAGTGAACCAGCAGAACATGGCTGCAGAATTTCCCTCCTTTTACTAACATCAGCGGCTTGTAACGTATAGTTAAAAGCAAAAATTCCATTGTAGAACATGACAGGCCTGTCTGTGAACGTGCACACATATTCTTATTCATGAAACCAGTGTGGCGGCAGTGTAGGGAATATCCAAATATCCGAGTCACGTGCTAAGGGAGAAATATGTGCTTATAGTAAAGACAGTTGCCTGCTGTATGGAGATAAAACTGTCCCTATCTTCATGGCCTTATCATTAATGCCAAAACTATGTATTGATTTACAAATAATGAATGTTTAAAACGTTAAGGTAATGCATGCCAGTGATTTAGTACCTCTCTTATTTCACATTTTACTTCATCTTGCATTCCCTAAGAGTGTTAGCTGTTTCATCATGTTGTGTTTCCGTATTATTGTGAGCATCTTATTACTCTTGTACACAGTAGCGGCCAGTGTCTGGGCAAAGTGGCGGGCGGAGAGAGATGGGGGACCGGGGACAGGCAAACAAAAAATTAATAATAATAAAAGAACTTAGCTGCTCAACGCTCCTCTCTGGCTCCGTCACCGTGCACTGCAGACAACGGCTCCCAGAATCCCCTGGGCCAATGCTGAGGCTGCTTTCATGCTGCATGAAAGCACCATCAGGATTGGCCTGGGCGCCAAAGATTTGCTCTTCCAGTGAGACTGGGAGCCTGTGCCTGCTCCCTCTAACCCAGCAATGCAGCTCAGTTGGAGAAAGCTTCAGTGCGCATGACGATTTGGCCAGCCTTACACGGCAGGCTAAACCGTCATGCACACTAACAACCAGTGCACCTACTACTTCCCCTCTGCCTGTCATCCCTATGGCCCCACCCCCTAGACAACGCTACAGAGAAAAATAAAACAATATTAAACACAGGTTCATTATCGTTTTGTTATTTGGCTGCTGGCAGGGGGGCGACGCTTTTCATCTATAGTGGAGCAGCCGCTGCTGCTTGAACAGTACATACTCTTAGTTGTTCTAAGTGCTTATTAGGGGCCTTGATAAAGAGCTCTGGTGCTGAGGCTGAAGTCAAAGCAAAGTGCCTGTCAGTGAACTGGTCTCGCTACAGAGCACACAGAACAATGGTCATGTATTCCAGTTGCAATTGAAATTCTATGAAAATGTGTGTGAAGAGGGTACACAGATGTCAAAATATTTTCACAGCAAAAGCAAAAGGCCTTAAAGTGCTTGAATGTGAATGAGTGCAGCATATGTTTGGAAGTGGTAATGTCTGGGAAATGTGAATAAGTGCTTTCGAGGAAGAGTGAAAAGGGGGTACTGAAGAGGAGAGAGAAGCTGTTAAAGATGTGCAGATGAAGGAGATGTGCAGAGAAATAGGGCACAAATATCTCACATAAAGAGCACATAACTGAAGGCCGAAACTCCTTCCCCAGGCCTCAATACTATTTAATTCAAAGGCTCACAATTTCAGAAGTGAAACATTTACAATGTTAATTAGTTACAACAAATCGTCTTTGTTACTCATCTTAAACATCTAACAACAATTGACAACGCCAATCATGCTTACAGGTCTTCGGTGTATCTAAGCTGTTATTCTATATATCTGGATACAATTACATCTCAGAGAGAAACCGAAATCGCGGTCATGTAGCACACTATTGGAATCAGAAATGTATTTTACATGTTCCTTTTTAGAGAGCCCCCATTATTTTCCTCCCACTTAAAGACCTGTCTGAACATATTTTTATATGACTGATTGTATCCAGCAGCTGTGGGTGCTTCCGGAAGCCTGGTTAGAGCATTTTCTTCCAAAGTTAATGCTGCAAGCAGTGCAAGACACTGGGCCAGCACACACTTTAAAGGGCCTGAAATTGTCTGCTGTACAATTTGCACATTGCAGTAACTGTTGAACACATTAATGCGGTAAGCTGTAGGGCAGTTTGAAATTTGTTTAATATTTCAAGACTATACTTTTCCACTGCTCTGTAAGCCATGCATGATCACAAAATTAATTTGCTTTAAAATGCACCATTTGCCAATCATTTTTCCTTTTTTTCCCAGGAGGAAAAACCACCCTGGATCCCACTTTTTAAAGCGTGCTTGTGTCGCTCGCTTGATAAAAGTCATGCCCAACTTTTGCTCCCCACGACTTTCAAATGTCACCAGATGCCACTGCTGCTGTGGCCAGTAACTTAAATTTCCGGCTGCCGCTGGAATTAGAGACCTCTGGTAGTGAGGGCCAAAATGTTGGCCTTAGAAGGACAAAAGCCAGAGTTGCCCTCCTCGGATTCTAACCTGTGACCTGCTAGTTACGCAACCAACGCTTAAGTCAATGATGCATTTCATTGACACGAAGAAGGGTGCCTTGGCAGGAACTTTAACGCGGTTGTACATTTTTTGGCAGGATTCGAGACCTCGTTATTGAATTGTTCTGTGGTGCGTTTCCAAGGACATTCCATTCTGCAGGCTACTACTTTACAGTCGTCAAGGTCAGGCGTGCCTCAGGGAGCTTGACTTGTCTTTCCTCTAGTGATGCCAGAGTGTGTTGCTAGTGGTGGATTGGGGTTTTTGCCTGAAACCTGTTGTTCCACAGAGCCAGGGAAAGGAAAGGGCAAGACCCACTAAGAGGTCCTGATAGTTTGGCTGTTGCTGTTGATCTTAAGTTTGTGGCCTGCGGGGAACCTCGGAAAACACCAGGTTGGGCCTGTGTTCGAGTGTAGGGGTAAGGACGGATGGTGAGTAATTTTGGGGAACATTTACAAAGAGTCAGACAATGCACTGCTGCGTGAAGATCTACAAAGTCGCGTTGGGTGAATGGCGAAAAAACTGGGCATCATTTTTGTTTACAATGTGTCGCATTCCGATGATGTCATCGACCACATAAATGCTAATAAGGTCACGCATGCGTGAAGCTGAACACAATTTAGCACTGCACAACACAAAAAGCATGAGTGAACATTGTCTTGGGCTTACAAGAAAATTGTATTCGAGGCATACCCTCAGAAAGAAAATTTCTTTCTGCAGACAACCACCCAATGGTCCACATAAAATGAATAATTTACCTGTATTAAGTTTGAAAATATCACAACATTTTCAATTGTCAGTTGTTTGCAGCTGCTTTTATTTGGTGCTAAAATTCAATGGACTACCAGGTTGCACTTCTTTAAGGGGCAGGATATATGGAATCCTATGGGCGTTTACGCTATTCGCGCCCCCAGGGCCGGCTCTGGGGCGGAGCGACCGGTGCCAACACACTGGGTGCTCACTTCACATGTCGTCATGTTTGCAAGTTTATTTTGGAATTAAAAACACCTGCTGCCAAGTTCCTTGCCTCCAGCAATTTCCAGGCAACAATAAAATTGTCAAGATAACTCCGGTGATTAATGTTCTTCCTGGAGAGAGATCAGAGTTTTGTCTAGTTGAGGTTTTGACTGATCATAAAATAACACAGAGGATTATTATGCCTGCTGCAAAGAACAAGTACCATGCAGATCACAAAGTGCATATAATGTAAATAGGTCAGTGGGTTATTGCTTTTTTAAGAGACATCCTTTTGTTCCTTGCAGTTTATAAGTTAAACTCCTAATATAGAATGGTGAATTATTAACTAGCATCAAAGAGCTGCATGCACACTGCAAAGTATAGATTACAGCCTAGATTAATGTTGCAAAAGGAGTTAATTTGGATAGAAATCCATTGTAATCATTAAAGAGATCCTCCTACTATGGTGTTCCGTTTTAAATTCTGAGTTTGTGCTTCTACAGACCAAGCATTCTTAAACTATACTGCCTACCAGTATGGGTGACATGACATTCCTACTCCTTGCAGTCCTCTGGCTTATATAACATTTCATATACACTGATTTACATATATATGATTGATTGTCGACTGCTGCGGATGCCGCGTCAGGGTGGAGGTGGCTTCATCTTGGGAGGTCCAAGATGTCTGCATTCAAGGAGGCGTGAGAAGGGTCAGGTGAAGGAGAGCTGGGACTGACAGAGATTTTGCGGGCACATGGATTTGGTGGGGAACAAGCGGCTGGTGGCACTAAGCGCGGGGGGAGGAGAGATAACAGGCACAATCCTTTGGGTTTCAATTAATCATTTGTAAGTGCCTGACTTGTTCATTTTTTTTTTTTGGACGTTTTTCAGAGACAATGTGGTGAAACTTGTGGTTTATTATCAGCAGCTGAACTATGAACTCATCGAGGAGACCCCAGCGATGCAGGTGAGCCACTGGGACCCTGGAGCTGCGCGCTGCAGCTTCCCTCTCCATCAGCTCCATTCTTCTCTTCAGTCCAGCTCTCTCTCTCTCTCTCTCTCTCTGTCTCTCTCTCTGTCTCTCTCTCTCTCTCTCTCTCTCTCTCTCTCTCTCTCTCTCTCACACACACCCACAAGCACCTCTGTGCACACTCATACACACAAACACAACCCCAGAGGCGCAACTAGAGCCACATTTTTTTTTTGGGGGGGGGGGGCTAATTAAAATTTCAGGGGGGGGCCTAATTCTTCCAGCAATAGTCAGAGTGAAGATGCAGGGGCTCTAAGAAGGGGTGAAAAAGCAACAAAGCCTCATTAACAAGTAAATGGTCTTTTAAGTGAAGTTCTCGGGTGCGGCTGAAATAAGACAGACTCCAGACCAGTCAGCCCACAGCAGCTCAAAAACTTGCACACACCGCCTTACCGCAAACGTTTTTAGAAATAAAAGTGTTTGTTATTGGCAAATATTTTCAAGAACAAAGAAAGATGCTCACCTTATGAGAAATATTTCATCAATCTAAGCTTTGTTTTTTCCTTTGTCGGCCACAATTCATGTTCCTTCGGCCGGCCTCGGGTGAGAGTCACCTGAGTAAAAATGGCGACGCTCCCCGCACGTACAACAACCAGGACTTACAATTTAAGGCAGCCTTGATGACAGCAGGTGTGTCCTTATCCCTCACTGCTTTCAGTCATGGTTGGTACAGTCCTGTGCTGAAGTCACGAATGTGCATCAATGGCAACTGCACCATGCCGGTTTGAGATTTTGTTGACTTCATTTAAATGCTGCAAGAATGTAGTTGTGTTTAAGTTTAGGCCTGTGTAAAGTTGTGAAGGTTGGAGCCTTGCAACTTGGCTATTTTTAGGTCTGACCTTTGAGGCAGCTTTAGGTATTGTTTTTCAAAAACATCATAAAACACACATGCAGAGGTTTTTTTTGCTCAGCAGATTTCATCCATTGGACGGTTCAACTGTCAATCACATTTTACTTCAGTCCCGACAGCATACAGCATGGGCCAACAGGTCAGCCTACTTTTTCCATTGGCTCCCTTCACTTTGTTTGACTATACAAAGACTGTGCACATGGTTCACAACCACCTAAAAATAGTTCCTTTCGCCTCAGTGACAAAGATCGGTCAACGTCTGTTTTTATTTATTTTAACATTCATATCATATCATTCAACTTTATTCGATTTTACAATTAAATCATAAAAGCATAATAAAATACATAATCTTATCCAAAAGTGCATAAATCAATACAATGACAAAATTAATAACAAATTAACTACACGAGACAGGGTTTTATCTAACCCATCACATATTGTTTCCATTTGCCGGGTACTCTGTATTATAAGTCTGTCACGGTTTTAACATTAAATACCATGTATTTGTTTTGCCTGCACTCCAGCTGCCCATTTAATTGGGGATTTATTTTCCATCAGTTTGCTGTTATAAAGTGTTTAAGTAGCATTGTAACAGTGTAGCAGCCTGCATTTAGAGTGCTTGGTTAGGTTGAGATTTATTCTTGTCTCCTTCAAAAACAATAACAGTAAAAAAAATGTATGGAGCAGCAGGTATTATATTTAAAAAAAACATCACAAATAATGCAGTCATTTTCCTAATGTTATTTAAAATCCAATAACATGATGACCATATTACGTGATGGCATATTTTCTTTTTTCGTTTTCGTTTTTGTGGCACATTATATTGCAATAAAAATATGTCTTAAATTGACCTTCACCTCAACCTGCAAAAGCCACACCCATTGGCTTTGCCAATGCTTGTTTTAACTGTGCCAGTTTTACAAATGTCAATGCCAAGTCAAGTCAAGAAAAACTTTATTTCGGAGGATCTCCATAAAAGTACATAAAATGAATATAAAAACATTTAAGAACAATAGATAAAATGGTTAAAAGTTGTTGGTGCAGCCGCAGGGCTAGATACCTGGTAGTTACATATAATCATGTGCCTTATAACAGAGTACAAAACGAATCATGGTGACATTTTTAAATACCGCTTCCGTTTGTGCCATAAAGCCCCCAGAAATTTTGCCACAGCAAACACAATGTGTGCAGCCATATCGCTTTTAAGAATTCTAAAGGCTTCGTGGCATCTGGTAAGACCCAGATTCCTGCAAACGGGAATGATCCATTTTCTGCGCGCCTCAGTATAGCCCGGGCAGAAGAATATAAGATGCAGCTCGGTTTCATCACTTGCTCTGCATGCCGGGCAAATACTGGATGTCAACGCGGACCAACGGCTAGTAAGAGCATGAATTGGCAAGGACCCGTGCCTCCATTGCAAATAAAGCTTACTGATTATTGCAGGGTAAACATTGTCAAGGGCTAGTTCAAAACTATATGTGGTCTTCATGTGAAGGAATTGATGTGTTAACGACCCTAAAGATTTTGAAGGTCGAAGTGAAGGAGCCTTGGAATCATAGTACAGTTTGATAAGAGCTTTTTTAGGAAACTTTGAACAGGCGTTCCAAGGATCGTTCCAAAGTGCATCTAGACCTAGGCTCACCAAACTATTCCTTACAAACTTGAGCCAGGCAATGTTCCCCGAATTTGGGAAGCCAAGAACTTCCTGTAAACCCTGTCTGTAATGAATCAGTTCAGGCACCGTCCATAATCTACACCAATAGATCACGGGACGAAGCGCCAACTCTTCCTCCAGGGGTCTAATACCTAGGTCTAGTCTCAGAGGCACTAGGGGTGTACGCGGAGGAAGAGCTACTAAACACCTAAGGAATCTGTTCTCCTCCTTTCCCAAGCTGTCCAAGACTTTGTGACCCCATAGTTCGCTGCCGTATGTGACTGCTCCTCTGGCTTGTACCCTATAAATATGAAGGGGTGGGCCTATAGGTTTAAGGTTCGACCTATTCTTCCCTATCATCCTTAGTATTCCACTGGTGTGTTGCACTAATTTCAGCCTGGCTTTCTCCTGGTGTGGACCCCACGCCAATTCCTCATTGAGGGTAACACCAAGATATTCAAAGGTGTTTACTCGTTCAAGTGTGTTATTCCCTATACGTGGGATGCGGTGGAGCCTGGGTGGCGGATTGAAGGCCATAAATTTAGTCTTTAAAGTATTGATCTCCAATCCATGCTCCCTACAGAACTCCCCAAATCCATCCAACACACGCTGGATTCCCATCGGTGACTTGGAGAGAAGGAGGGTGTCGTCCGCAAACATAATTGCCGGGACCCTCCTTCCCGCCAACTTCGGGACATCCGAATTGGGGACCCCGTTGAGGTGATCAATAACGCCGTTGACAAAGAGGCAGAACAGGGTTGGTGCGAGTACGCACCCCTGTCTTACCCCTCTGTCAACGGGAAACTTATTTGACAGTGCTCCATGTCTACCACACCTCACACAAGCATAGGTGTTTGTGTGGAGGCGGATGATCATGGTCAGGAGATCAGCTGGCACCCCCACATTCGCCAGCACTTCCCAGAGCTTACCGCGTGGAACCAGGTCAAAGGCTGCCCTTAAGTCCACAAATACAGTATAGAGACTGCCACCCTCAATGCCAAAGTGGTCCAAACAAGTATTTTTAATGACAATAGGTCTGGTTTATAAATGAAAATGTCTTTTCTGTCACTGATGGATTTAGGCACACGCTTGGTCACCATGTGTGCACTCTGGCACTCATCTTTGTGCTAATGTATCCATTCATCCCACCATGTACTCATTCTTGCATTCACCCACTTACACAACCACAATAATAAACAAACTCAACAACCTATGCCCGATAAATTAAAAGAATAAAAGTAGAAAAAAGGAATAGGCTCCCACCTAAACATGCAGGGCATATGCATGCAATAACAAATCAAATTAAACATTGCAGTGGGTGGCCATTTTGCACTGGTGTTGTAAATAATGTATCACTATTTTAAAGTTCCAGCATGGCTGCCACATTCAGAACCAATCTGCTGGCCATTTTGGATTAAAACAATGATACACTATGTTCAAAACCACTCCGGAATGGTTTCCTTATTTAAAGGAAGAAGCTGGGTAGGATGCGGAGCACTGCAGATAAATTGAGCAGCGTGCAAGCGACTGGTCAGCACTACCAGACAAGCTGTAGTAGTCTCTAAAAAATGAAAAGAGGAGAAGAAAAAAAATGAGAGGGAGCCTGTAGAAAGATAAAATGGCAATCTAAAGGACTGGCTCATCCGCCCTGGAACTGACGTGCACTCATTTTCAGGTGCGTGGACACCTTTGATCAGACAAAGGCCGTCACTCGCATGGCAAGGAAGTCAGTGACAAAGGCTGGTGGACCCATTTCCCCATGCTCTTATGCTGCCACAGATGGAAGCAGAGTGCAAATGACAATCAAAGAGACCAGTCTTGGACGGTTGACCCAAAGCCATTAAAGGCTTATTTGGGTTAACATATGTGTTTCATAATAAATAAATCAGGCCAACTCACTTTATCGTAGCTTTTCATTTAAAACAGAGCAGACCTACGCTATCGGTAATAACTTTACCCATTGAACCAATCAGGTGTATACCCTTTATCAGTGGCTTTTCACCAGGCCTCTCTCTGGCCTACTGTCTTGAGCGTAAGCTTTCCAACAAGGCAACCATCAGGTATACTGCAATAAAAGTACATATATGTACAAAATGAAAGTTGTCTAAGCAACATAAAATTATCCTAAAACAGCCTGATAAGGATTTTCAAAGTGAAGATCTTCTATGCCCATGGTTTGTTTGAGTGGTACACCAACCCCACAAACCTTGCCTGCTACAGTAAACTGTGAGAGTCCATGTAATAAAATACCTGCCTATAGGCTTTAGCACAGTGTAATACATTCACCCTTAAAAGCCTTTCGCCTTTAACACATGCTTTGCACAATAAGTAAGCCAGCCTACTGGCTTTGTCATATCTTTTCATAGTTAACCAATCAAACCTATGGAATCTGATATAAAGTTTATCAATGAACCAATAATGCCTACAGTACTTATCATTGGCTTGACACCATAACCTACACCCACCTACTGATATGAACATAAGATAGCAGCCATTGTGCAAATAGTTACAAATATGGATAAGATTACAGTTAGTAAAACATTATGCGACCTCGTTCAAAAGGACCCAACAAGAAGCTTTACAGTGAAAACATCCAACCCCTGGGCTTTGTCAGAGTGGGTGACCAACACCAAAGCCCTCGCCACATATGTCATGCTGTGAGACAGGCTGTAACGCAGTGTGATAGCAATCCACTCTTTAATGCCTATTGGCTTTAACACATGTTTTTCACAATAAATAAGCCAGGTCTACGACCTTTCTCATGCGTTTTCATTATAAACAGAACAGATCTAGGGGATTCAGCATACCTTTTCCTAATGATCCAATCAGGAATATAGCCTCCATCATTAGCTTGTCACCATAACAACGCAGGGATGCTGTACTAAGTGTAAGCAATGCCACCAGGTGACCACCAGGCACACAGTCATAACATTGTATATGTGTGGAAGGCTCCACCTGGCAAAGCAAAATATTATGGGGCCGATTCACAGAACTAACTTAAGACAAAATCCTAAGCTTCCTACTTTTGGTATTCACAGAAGTTAGGATTTTGTCTTAAGTTTGTCTTAAGACAAACTTAAGACTGACTTAAGACAGACTTAAGACAAACTTAAGACAAACTTAAGACAGACTTAAGACAGACTTAAGACAAACTTAAGACAAAATCCTAACTTCTGTGAATACCAAAAGTAGTAAGTTTAGGATTTTGTCTTAAGTTAGTTCTGTGAATCGGGCCCAATGTCTTCTAGGAGTAGCTAACATGGATTATTACAGTGCAGATCTATTGCTATGGTGGTAACAAATATCACAGCCCATGTCTACTAAGGTAATCTGTGAGATCCCATGGAACAAAACACCTCTCTGTAGGATTTAACACAGAGTGATAGCAATCCACCCTTAAATGCCTATTGGCTTTCACATATGCTTTTCACAATAAATATGTCAGGCACATAGCCTTTATAGTAAGTAGCCTTTCATAATAAACAGGCTCAGGCCTACAGCCTTGATCAATGGCTTGCCTCCATGACCAACTCAATCCTGCTGTGTGGAACATAAGCATCCCCGCAAGACAAAGAGCTAAATACAAGCACTCTTTTTCATTGGAAGCACATAACTGTGGTCCAATCAAATGTTGTGCTCAAGAACACCAACACGTGGTCGGAACCTAAGCCCCTCTCTCAGTAGTGCTTCTGAAAGCTCTTCTGTTAATCAAGTAGGGTAGGCAACAGCTGCGCTGTCATGCCCGACCTACGAAATGGGACTAGAAAAGAGCCATGAAGTGCAGTGGGAACTTTCCCACTCCTGTGCACAGCTGGAAGCATCAGCCTCTCAACTTCTTCATTGTCGTAGCCTCGCCTCGCTCCTTCTCCCTTACCTGGAAGTCGGCAGGCAGGATTTCCTGGAATGGGAAGTGACAATGATGGAGCCGAGATGCAGCCCTTGTGTTTCAGGCAACACAGGGGGGGAGGGGGACTCAGAACTCGGCAACCTGATGTCCTGTCCATCCAGCTGCAGGAATCGACGAAACCAAACAACTAATGTGAATTCGGGGAAATCTCATACTTATTTTTAAATATAAAATTCCACAAATGAGCCACCTATGGGGGCTTGATTAAAACTTTGCACATTCCTAATTATGTTTGAAGATCTTTCCTAAATGAAGAGTAATAATATTCTCGCCAAAGGTTGCATTTTAAGGCAAAGAAAACCGGATTACATGATCATCCCCAAGGGAAAAAAATCAAATTGGTGAAATATATTTTGAGTTTCTTTTTAAAAATCACTAGTAAAGCAAAGAAGCACTTACATAAAGTGTTTGTTGTGCTTCGGAAACAGTAGGTGAGTCCTTCTGGTAAGTAGGCAGATAAACTTCTTTCTATTGCTGATCAATGTATCTTTGGCCACTAATAATTTTTGTAAATTTACCATTGAAAATGGAGCGTGGGTGTACCAAAAATGCACTCCTGCTTTTTTTTTTTTACGTCATGCCAGTACAGTCCTGAGCGCTCAGCCTTTTACCTGTCCACTCCCAAATGTCATGAACCCACCTGTGATTTTTTTCCCTTCTTCTTTCTCAGCTTGTGGATCTCGTCTCCAGCCTTGGGGGTCTCGTGGGCCTCTGGATCGGGGTCTCTGTCTGCACTGTAGCCGAGTTCCTGGAGCTTTGCTTGAGCATCATCACCTTCACTGTTCGCCAAGCCCTGTATCGCGACGACGACTCCCCTCCGAACCCGTACACCATCTGCGATCCTGCCCTGCAGGCTCCCGAGCTCAGCTGTCACACCTCCAGCTCAGCTCCCACCCAGACCCCGGCCCATGATGCTGCACCTCTACTGTGGTCGCACCAGCCTGAGAAGCATCAGCAGGGTTATGAGGTCAACCCATACATGGTCGACGAGTTATGAAGTCAGGAATGTGGCCTTTTCCATGACCAGTGCACCAAATCCGCATGATCCTGAGAGACTGGACAAGAATCTTCAAGTTTACAGATCTTGGAATTATTTGCTGGACCCTCCACTTCAACCTGGGCACCACTTGATTTAAAAATGGGTTATATTTCCTGGTGATTCCCATCTCTGATAGGTCCATCCTATCTTTATGTTATTGTCTTATGTTGCTCCCAGATGATGTACTGCATCCCTTCTCAAAATGATATTGTAATACTGCATCTTTCTCTGTTCCAAGCTGCAAAAGCCTGGACTATTGTATTTGTTTCACCGCACACATTTTTCCAGGTTTGACCTGGTGAAATTTAAGTGGCAAAAACCACCAGGTAATTTCACAGAAGTTGTGATCCTGACTCGGATGAAACCACCCTTTTGGGTCCTGAGTTTGCCCTAATTTCTATCTTGAGGGTCCAACCTCAGCCAGCCCCAACCCCTAAACTGAAAACGCCTTGCCAACCAATGGCACTGACCCCACATAGTGAACATACCGGTCACCCAGCTCTACGTTACTCACACAGACAAGCATGTGCAATGCAATAGGTCTCGCAATTGCGAGATTTTGAGCTATTGGCATTGTAAATGACAATGCCTTTTATTTGAGTTTAAAAAACCTGCAATAATAAAAGGCATTGTCATTTACAATACCGAAAGGTCAGAGTTTAAAAAATGCGAGATCTATTGGATAGCAAATGCTTATTGTTTATAAGCGCCCCATGTTGCGCTTTTGCGTTCATAGAGGCCACACCCCTTTCTTTAGATGAGCCGTGTCTAAAGAAAGGTCCGTGGCCTCTATTAAAGTGAACACATGGTATGGGGCGCTTTTACTAAAAACAGCATTTTTTGTCAAGTTGACAAACAAATGCATTTATTGTGAAAGCGCCCCGTGAGAGCGCGCATGGCGCGCTGAATTCCGCAGGAAAGCATGTAGTGCCTGCAGTAGGCGAAACCATTAACGAAAATAGTGCTTACAGATTAAATAAGACGTACCGTGTAACAATGGAAGTAAATGGGCCAGTCCTCATGGGAGGTTACAAATATAGACAAGGCCGTACTAAGGTGGGACTAACAAGCCTATTAACAAATCAGAAGCCAGCATTTATGAAGGACAATGACACAAGCCAATGACAAATATGGGCGGAGAGTGGGCGGGGCTTTAAGTCCATAATCATGGCTCGCAGAGCAGCGCATGCGCTGCCCAGGCTGGACCTAAAAACACTGACAGCACTGTCAGAGGCCCGGTACACAATTACCCACTGTTTGAGTTCTTATGGTCGCCCTCCGGATGGGGCTAGCACATACATGCCAACCCTCCTGATTTAGGCAGGAGACTGCCGATTTCAAGGCTAGTCTCCAGCCTCCTAGTTCCTATATGCAAAAACCCAATTCCTCGTCAGGCTTCTGCAGATGAGTGGTGTTGAGTGACTCAGATTATGCACTGCCAGTAACCTGCCCCTGCAGACCAATGCACACATTTTTGTCACGCTCTCTCTGCCTGCCTTAGCGCTTTTTCCGCGCCCCGGCCAGGTAAGGTAAAAAAAACAATATTTTCATTTAGTCCCAGTACAGGACAATTGACCAGATTCAGGCCTCAATAGAAGTCAATGGGATAATACAGTATTCCGATTAATTTTGAAAAACTCGCACTTTCCCCTTCTAAAATGTTGACATGTATGCTAGCATGACCCTACATTAAACCGCATCCTTTACTATATCACCTGGGGTTTTCTGGCAACATTACACTTGCACACTGTCCTGCCTGCACATTCATGACTTCTATCTTCAGCAGCTATGCCTGTGTCACCCTCCAGTTCCGATGAGTGATATAGAAACGTGTCGACGCCATGAATAAGCGTCAACAGGAATGCAGAATGCTGCACTGAATTTTTGTTTGCAAGTATGACGTTGTGGTGGAAGCATCTACCTGATAAGAGAGATGCCGCTCTCCCAAAACATGCCTTTTTGGGGGGGGGGTCATGAAATTCTGATGCTAAAATATTGTGAGGTATTTTTTTTGTTTTTTTTAAATAAATCATTGCCAATGACATTAAGCAATTTTGAAAAATACGGAAATGTTTTACGCCATATTTCAGTGACAAGAGGTGAGTGCTCTTGGTACAAGTAAGACCAACCGTGATCACAATGTAAGCCCTGTCAGGCACATTAGAAAGGGAAGGTCTGAGAGGCAGCCTTTATCGGGAACAAAATGGCGGAAAACACAAGGACAGAGACCTTTGGTAGATACAGAATGCAACTGAGAAACACTGAGGTGGCTGGTGGTGCCACATGGCGGCCCTAGACACCTTTTTCCAAAGTTGGGAGGAAAGGCGTGCTACTGAAGCACAACCTTGTGAATGAGGGGAAAAGGGCTCTCTTTTCTTCTGTGGCTGCCTGGAAGTAGATGAGGGAGTCATCGAATTCCAAGAAATGTGTATTTGAGCGAGTCAATACTCGAGAGGTTGACACAAATTTAAAACATAGACTTGAGTGGAAGTCTATGTCGTTGGGGCATATTATCAAGACAGGTGATAAAATTATCGCCGCTTTAGCGCCAGAAAACTGCCGCTAAAACGGCGATAATGGGCTTGATAATCTGTTCTCTGGAATTCTAATTGAAGCCCATGTTAGATGTGAAGGATGTGCAGTTTTCTGCCGCTAAAGCAGCGATAATTTTATCGCCTGTCTTGATAATATGCCCCGTTGTCACTACTTCACAGGCCTCCAAACTCACTCATTGCGAGTGAGACTGAGAAATGTAGAAGTTTCTCACTCACGGCAGGGCAAACGTCACACCAGGTCACAAGGGCTAAAACCTGAACTTTAAGGCCCTGATTAGGAGCATGCATGCATCAAACCTCTCAGAACAGGGAATATAATGTGGAATACTGCACAGTAACTCCGTGTCTGCACAGTTATTCCCCATTATGGGGGCTTTAACTCAGAATTGCACAGCACTGGTGGGGGTTCGCACCTGAACAGTAATTATGTGAGTGGAGTTTGCACCCCGCCAGTGCAACTCATTATAAGGGCCTTAATGTGACATTCGCTCAGTGCTTTACTTGTGAGCTTTGGGCGATGTAGAAGCTTCAGGAAGCCATGACACCATACAGGGGTTCCTACAGAACCCTTCATTTTCTGGAAGACCTTTTTAGGATTCCTTCAGTGACGCTACGCCACTTTTGTGAGCCAAAGTGGTGAGGTTGTGATGTTATTTTATTTGGTTTACATTAATTTAGATTTGTTTTATCATTTCACAGATCTCACTTCTCACATTGTCATTGATGTCAAAGGTTGTGTGACATCACTTCCTGCGATGTCATCAAATCTGCTAATTCGTTCTCAC
The DNA here is from genome assembly GCF_964204655.1 of Triturus cristatus. NCBI lineage: Eukaryota > Metazoa > Chordata > Amphibia > Caudata > Salamandridae > Triturus > Triturus cristatus. Next base: position 1,146,430,466 of record NC_140590.1, on the reverse strand, counting down.
TGCTAGGAATTTTCAAAACTTGAGCGCACTGGTCCTTGGGTGAGAAATCTGAGACCTTGTTTTAACAAGCATTTGCAATGCAATAGGTCTCGCATTACTGAAAGTTTGAGCTATAGGTGTTGCATTATCATTTGCAACGCCACTCGCTCCAGCTTTCAGTAATGCGAGACCTTTTGCACTGCAAATGATTGTTTCCTTTTACAGCACTATATTCATCATGCAAAATAATTAAATTATTAATACATCATTTGTGTTGTGCCTTTCATGTTAAATACACCAAGAATTCTGCATGAACCGGATGCAGAAAAATGTTATTGTATCAAAGATGTCAATTATGCTGCGTTTGCATTTTTTTGCTCACACAAAACCTACTGGTAAGAATAGAAACATTTGAAGTGATACTGAAAAGTGAGAGGCCTTTTATGATGGAGGGGAGGGGGCAAGTTTGATCTTTGGCCTATGTACTGTTGTCACATTAAAAAAGACAACATCTGGAAATATCCTCAGTACGTTGTTTTTGGAAACAATTATTTGAAATAGAACGCGTGTTGTAAAGTATGTTTTTAACAGGGGTTCTTAACTCACTCCGGTTTGAAAATGTTGTAAATAGTCAGTATTATTCTTACCCAATAAAATGGTGACCAACTTAGATGGGATTCTTACCTCAGCTCACAGCAGATGCCAGCGACGACTAACACTTCACAGGCGTGCACCCCAAAAGAACAAAACAAACGGCAAGCTCCTTATACAAACACATCCATGCACCCAACACCCTGCAGAAATAGGGTCTAGCCGACGATAGCCAAGACAGTTCTTTCATTAAACAATGCATAATCCATTCTGACCTGGCCAGCTGTTGTCCAATATAATGATCATTGAAACAACGGAGAGCGAGTAAATGCAAAATCCAGAGAACTGTGGGGCATATTATCAAGAAACGGCGTTAAAATTATCGCCGCTTTAGCAGCAGAAAACTGTCGCTAAAGCGGCAATAATGGGCTTGATAATATGCCAGTGAGAATTTCAATAGAAGCCCATGTTCTGGTGTCCAAAGATAACAGTTGGTTCTGTCGGGTATGAATAATTTCTTTAAACTGTTGAAGCACTCCTTGAGTTATTCACAAGAGAAGGCAATTAAATCAAAAACAATACACACAATGAGACCATAGAGGGTATTCAAGGTTTTATAAATTACATCATTTATAAATACCCAATTTGAATTGAATGGCTGTCAAAGTACGAAAACAAGTAAAGAATTTCGTGACAAGGTGACATGTGGTGCTCAGTGATGTGGTGATGATACAAAATATATACAAAGTGATTGTGAAAGTTTAAAAAGGCCAGCAAAACAGGTAATCGAATAGGTCTGCAGGTTGAGTAAATGGGTCTTTATGCAGAGTCTTTCTACTGGTCCGGGGGGTATATGTCGACGTTTCAACCCTGGAAGCGCACAACTGTCTAGTCAATGCGGGTCTTCATCAGGACATAGAGAGGGTGTGACAGCCTGTAGAATAGCAAGGTGTATGGTCAGGTGTGTGTAAAAAAGCGGGAAATGTTGAGATTAATCCGGCATGTTAAGGTAAAAACTCACCTAAGACGGCCCAAGGTCGCTTATGGGACGTGTTCGAAACTCTCAGTTAAGTGAATGTTCATCAAGGAGCAAGGATCTCCTATACCATGTTATTTCTACGAGAAAGGAGGGAGTGGAAAGTAATTTCACTGCACCCATTGATAGCTCTATTTGGTCAGGTAGGAGCTAACTATACGCTAATGCCGACTCACCCAGTGATGAATTGCAGTCGTGTTGTAATTCTTCAGTCTAGTTTCAGGAAAACTAAAGAAGGGGCGCAGGCGTTCGTCCTGTCTCCTCCAGGAGTGTTAATCAATTCTCTGTAAGGTATTGACAGGGGAATGCATTAGTCTCCTCATTGCCAATCGTGTATGTACGGACCAAAAGGACACCCTCATTGTTCGTTCCGCTCACCTTAAATGGATTCCGAGTTACAAGTTACTTGGAGCGGGGCTCAGGCATACGTCCTGTCTCCGGTGATCGTATCAGTGAGTGTGACTGTGAGCAGCTCGGTGATATACTTTCTACGGCGCGTGTACGTGGCGCATATCACCGGCATACGTGTCAGAGGCTCGTTGCTAGGTTACACGTTTGGCGTGCTGCGCCGCTACGTCATAAGTTTGTGCGGTTGCTAGGCAACTAAGCGAAACTCCATGAAGGAGCCGAATTCAAGCATATGCAATTAAATGCTAAGAAGTAAAGTTCGGCACAATGTTAAGAGGCGCGCTAGGCATAGTGAGCAACCTCGTCTTATTCTGAGCGAGTCAGAGTCATAGTCAGTGTCATGCAATTGGGGGTGGAAAATGAATTCCCAACCAGGATACCGGAAACATCAACAGTATCTCACCAGTGGGGGTGTGTACAATAAACAAATATTAAGTAAAAAATCATATTTATAATTGCATATACATTTCTTCAAGCGTCAAATGTTTAACAAATTTCTATATGATTAAAATGCATTGTTGGCATGTATTATAACTTGCAGAAGTATGTGTAAAAGGACAAGGATTGTCAGTCTCTGTGAATGTGAACAGTAAAAGTTTGCGCGTTTGCTAGGCAACTAAGCAAAACTACATGCAAGAGCTTGACAGAATTCAAGCATGTGGACTCAAAAGCTTAGAAGTAAAGTCATGTTCGGTAAGGGCTCAATATTAAGAAGCGCGCTAGGCATTGTGAGTGACCTCGTTTTATTCTGAGCGAGTCATAGTCAGTGTCATGCAATTGGGGGCGGAAAATATATTCCCAGTCAGGATACCGGAGACATCAACAGTATCTCACCAGTAGGGGAGTGTACAGCTAACACATTCTCAGCTAATATTGAGTGCAAAATCATATTTATAAATGCATATACATTTCTTCATGCGTCAAATGTTTACAAGTTTGCATGTATAAATTATAACTTGCAGAAGTATGTATAAAAATGGACAAGGACATTCAGAAGACTTAAGAATTACTGTGCACAATATAAATAGTGTGGTTCATTCAGAGTGCACGTGGTCAGTTTGGGCTAAGTAGCTAAAGTTGCCCCATTTATTTTGCAGTCTCCTCCATCTCGTTCAGCCCGGTCTGTACCGAGCCGAGCGAATGAATCCATCTGCATTCCTTGTAATTAAGGGCAACTGAAATCACGCCTCCCCTTGCATTGGGACTGATCTTCTCTAGAATCCACCATTTTATGCTGTCAGGAGGATGGTTATGTGTAACAAAGTGGTCAACCATGAGTGCACCCTGCACTCTGCATCTAATCCTGCTCATGTGTTGTAGGATTCTAGCTTTTGCTTTCTGAATCGTTTGACCGACATATATCAGACCACAGGGACAGAGAATAGCATATATGACATGGGAGCTGTTGCAGTTGGTAAAATGCGGTAGCTTGTATGTTCTGTTGTTATATGCAAATGTCGTCCCCTCCTGGCAATGGTCACACGCTTTGCAATTCCCACATTTATGGTGTCCACTCACCGGTGGAAGAGCAAGGTAGTTTCTAAGATCCAATTGCTTTGGGGGTTCTAGGAATGCCCTGACTACGGTGTCCTTGATGTTTTTGCCTCTCTTAAAGGCAAAGATGGGGTCTTGTTCGATCTTGAGTTCGCTAGCCACAAGGTTCCAGTATTTCTTTATGATCTTCTTAATGTCATTACTCTTGGTGTTAAAAGTGGTTACGCAGACCACATTATCAGACTTGCTGTCCTTCACTTTGACCTCCAAGAGCTGGTCACGCGGACAGTACCATGCACGTTTTTTGGCTCGTTTCAGTAGTCCATTCGGATAGCCTCTTTCCTTCAGACGGCTTGTGAGAGTCTCTGATTCCTTGAAGAAATCTATTCTTCTGGTGCAGTTTCTTCTCAATCTGAGGTATTGCCCGTAAGGTAAGTTATCCCTCAGGTTGCGTGGGTGATGTGAGTCATACATCAGTAATGTTTAAGAAGAAAGCAGGGTTAACGGCGGACTCCAATGACTGCACCTCCTTACTGTGTTCCCAGTGTGTATAAAATGGTATACTTGATGATGGTGTGCATACTAACACCCCTGCATCCGCCGTTAGTAGATGCCAACTGCCAGGCAGATCAATGAAATTTCAAAAGGGGTTTGGGGTGGTGCACCACCAATTTGCTTGTAAATATATTACACCAAGTGGTCAGTAGTTGGTACACAAAAAGTCTTTATTTTAAGTTAATTGTCCAAACAAAGCCTCAGCCAACGCGTTTCGTTCAGATTGAACTTCGTCAGGGCATGAGTAGAAGTGCGAGTGCAATCCAATAATATAACCGAAGTCTATGTAGACCAATATCCGTCTCGCGAAGAACTGTGAATCACGTTGTATGTTTCAGGTAAACAATCCTGATTGTGCTTCCAGTGCCACCTTGATAAGGGCACTGTACACGTTTCTGTAACGAAACGGTAGTCTGTGCTCGCTGAGGCTTTGTTTGGACAATTAACTTAAAATAAAGACTTTTTGTGTACCAACTACTGACCACTTGGTGTAATATATTTACAAGCAAATTGGTGGTGCACCACCCCATACATCAGTAATGTATTTCTTTCCATTGGTTTTCGATAGAGATCACAGTATAGTAAACCTTCTTCCACTCGAAATGTGAGGTCCAGAAAGTCTATCGACTCGTTGTTGCTCGTCATTGTAAATTGAATGTCACTTGTTCTTGCATTCAGCCAACCATGGAATTCATTGAGTTGTTCAGTATCGCCGGACCACACCATTATGACATCGTCAATATAACGTTTCCATACGGTAATCTGATTGAGGTATGGATTTTCATGACTGTACAGGTGTTCCTCTTCGTAGTGGTCCATGAAGATATTTGCCAGGCTCGGCGCATAGGTGGCTCCCATCGCAACTCCCTTGCATTGATAGTAAAATTAATTTTTGAAAATGAAGTAGTTCTTTTTCATGGCGATCTCCAAGAGTGAGGTCAGAAAATCAGTTGGGATCCAGTGTGGTCTCTGCCGCTCATCCAGTGTTGTTCTAATGATGTTCACAGCTTTATCCTGAGGAATTGACGTATAGAGTGAGGATACATCTAGTGTTACGAGGAGTTGCGTGTGCATGTCAAAAGCCTGTCCCTCCAAGAGTTGTATGATGTGTATGGTGTCTCTAACAAAAGATTTCGTTTTGGGGACCCAAGGTTGCAGAAAGTGGTCAATGAATTGGTTCAGCGGTTCCAAAATTGAACCACACCCAGAGACAATCGGTCTGCCTGGTGGCTTAACTAGCCGCTTATGCACTTTTGGTAATGTATAAATTGTAGGGATTCTTGGTTCTTTTTTGTTAAGGAAGTCATATTCATGCTGGCTCAGGAATCCAATAGTCATTCCATCATTGGTTAGTTTTTCTATCAATGATCTCAGTACAGGGGTAGGATCACGTGGAATCGGTTGGTAACTTTCCAAGATGCCCAGTTGTAGTTCTATCTCTTCAACATAGTCACTAGTGTTCTGCAGTACCACAGCACCGCCCTTGTCTGCCGCTTTGATAACGATAGAGTTATTGTTGCCTAAAGAGTTCAATGCCAGTCTTTCTTCCTTGGTGATATTGTATTGTATATATCTCCTTGTGTCCAAGAGTTGCATGGTTTCCTGGAGAACAATCTTCTCGAATGCCAGTATCTTCTCACTCATCAGGTATGCACCAGGTGTAAAGGTAGAGACAGGTCTAAAGTTGGTGGCAGTTGACCTCGGATTGTAGGTGTTTTTGCTAAAGTAATATTTCAGTCTGATTTTCCGAAAGAATTGCTGGAGCTCTAGCTTAACTTGAAAAGAATCTGGTATAACCGTTGGTACAAATGAGAGTCCTTTGGCAAGGACATCTCTTTCAGTATTCGAAATAATGTGGTCTGACAAGTTGATTACGGGTTCACTCCGATTGGGAGTATCGTGTGGACAAGCCCTCACAATCTGTGTTGGGATAGTGTTAATGTCGTGTAAGATAACCATCGTCCCTTCATTAGTGGGCATGACTGTAGTGTTGCTGGTGTTGTTGTCAGGGATGGAAAGGGTAAGATCACTTTGTGTCTGGGTGGTTTCCTGATTCCCTCTCTGGGTTTCTACCATCTGTAAGTTTGTCTCCGAGTGGAGATCTCTCCGTGGGTTTCCGGCTGGTAGAAGCGGACACGCGATGTTCCCTGCTGTGTGTTCCTGCCTCTGTTCCAACCCCTTGGTCTTACCCAGTTTTGTGCCTTCCCTCCTCCCCTGTTCGCTTGGCGGTAGCCTTCCCCTAAAAAATGGGAGCCCTGCCCTAAAAAATGGGAGCCCTGATTTCCTTGATAACTGGTGGAGGGTCTATCGGAGTCAGAGTCTGTGCCACTTCCTGCCGATGAATCTGAAAATGTTTTGAACCTTCTTGGGCCCTGTCTGCTTCTATTGGAGAAAAAGCCTTGGCTATCCTGTTAGTAATAGTCGTCAGACAGGTAGGGGTAAGTAGTATTTTTGTCGTAATTTCTTACGTCTTTTGCGAGTTTGTCTAGCTTCCTGTTTAGTGTGACTGTGTTAAACTCGGCTAAGGTCTTTTCTGCTCACTCTAGGGCTTCTCTGGCGTTTGAGAGGGCTCTATCTTCTAGTATTTCCTTTTTTAAATCAGTGATTTCTTGCGTGAGTTTTTTAACGTATTCAATCGCAGTCTCTACACCAAGCACCATCCAATGTCTGGAGCAGTTGTTCGCTACGTAACTAAACCCTTCCCTAAATTTTGGGACGTCTATAAAAATAGCTGGTTCGTTACGAACTTGCAATCCTTTGGGAATTATATTGGATTGCAGGTACTTGGTGAGTACATGCCCATGTAGGCGTGATCTAATGAGTTTTTTCTCTAGTCTTTCGATTTTGGCTAGTTTCTCATTAAGGCCTACATCAACTGATGCTCTGTCTGAACCTAAAAGAAAATTGGAAGCACCTTGATCCTGTATTAGCTTCGCTATATAGTCTTCACTGTAAGACAGAGTTTCTTTTTCAGACATATTATTCAAACGTGATCACAATACAAATAATTCAACACAATACAAACAATACTTACAAAAAAACACTAAATGAGAGAAAACACCCTCGCAGGTCAAAACCTGCACTTGTATAATCGAAAAAGCAATGGGGTAACCCAGTATCCCTCAGAACCTGGGCAGTAGTATACAAAGATAACAGTTGGTTCTGTCGGGTATGAATAATTTCTTTAAACTGTTGAAGCACTCCTTGAGTTATTCACAAGAGAAGGCAATTAAATCAAAAACAATACACACAATGAGACCATAGAGGGTATTCAAGGTTTTATAAATTACATCATTTATAAATACCCAATTTGAATTGAATGGCTGTCAAAGTACGAAAACAAGTAAAGAATTTCGTGACAAGGTGACATGTGGTGCTCAGTGATGTGGTGATGATACAAAATATATACAAAGTGATTGTGAAAGTTTAAAAAGGCCAGAAAAACAGGTAATCGAATAGGTCTGCAGGTTGAGTAAATGGGTCTTTATGCAGAGTCTACTGGTCCGGGGGGGTATATGTCGACGTTTCAACCCTGGAAGCGCACAACTGTCTAGTCAATGCGGGTCTTCATCAGGACATAGAGAGGGTGTGACAGCCTGTAGAATAGCAAGGTGCATGGTCAGGTGTGTGTAAAAAAGCGGGAAATGCTGAGATTAATCCGGCATGTTAAGGTAAAAACTCACCTAAGACGGCCCAAGGTCGCTTATGGGACATGTTCGAAACTCTCAGTTAAGTGAATGTTCATCAAGGAGCAAGGATCTCCTATACCATGTTATTTCTACGAGAAAGGAGGGAGTGGAAAGTAATTTCACTGCACCCATTGATAGCTCTATTTGGTCAGGTAGGAGCTAACTATACGCTAATGCCGACTCACCCAGTGATGAATTGCAGTCGTGTTGTAATTCTTCAGTCTAGTTTCAGGAAAACTAAAGAAGGGGCGCAGGCGTTCGTCCTGTCTCCTCCAGGAGTGTTAATCAATTCTCTGTAAGGTATTGACAGGGGAATGCATTAGTCTCCTCATTGCCAAGTAAAGAACGAAATTCTTTACTTGTTTTCGTATTTTGACAGCCATTCAATTCAAATTGGGTATTTATAAATGATGTAATTTATAAAACCTTGAATACCCTCTATGGTCTCATTGTGTGTATTGTTTTTGATTTAATTGCCTTCTCTTGTGAATAACTCAAGGAGTGCTTCAACAGTTTAAAGAAATTATTCATACCTGACAGAACCAACTGTTATCTTTGTATACTACTGCCCAGGTTCTGAGGGATACTGGGTTACCCCATTGCTTTTTCGATCATGTTCTGGTGTCAACATGGGCTTCTATGGGAATTCTCTGTGGCATATTATCAACCCCATTATCGCTTTTTTAGCTGCAGTTTTCTGCCGCTAAAGTGGCGATAATTTTAACGCCGTGCTTGATAATATGCCCCTTTGTGCCTCCGAGAGAGCACCTCAGTACCGTAAAGTGTGCCCGGATTCCAGAAACGCTTCTGCACTATACGGATGATTTTAATGGGCTATAAAAAGCACGCAACATATTATATTGAAGAGCAGACATCTCTATACCCTTACACTGATTTGCTTTCTACATACGTTACCGTGCGGACGTCTATTAAACTTTGATACTGTATGCTTTGTCCGTTCGTTTGAAGTCATCCCTGTATTGTAGAAACCAAAACGTATTCTGGATGTACGTGAGATATACTCCCAAAATAAATAACTTCTGCAAAAATATATGCACACACATTAATTTTAAACAACTCCCAAGGTGCGTCAACTGGCATATGCGTAGTTCCGTCAATGTGTTCAGTGGAGCCTGCTGCACACTGTGCTACTTCCTGTCGGTTGTGAACTGTGGTTGTCCTGATTTTATATTCACAGAGTTTTTGTGCAGTGAAAGGTAGGACTGATGGGAATACCAACATGAAAGCAATACCACAAATGATTTTTTAAACTTCTCTGAACTGCACAAACAGCAAGGCACCTCAACAGCCAGTTAAAACTAACAGTGACGTAGCAAGGGAGCCATTGGCCTTCATGCACACAAAGAAACTGTGACTGTTTACCAAACATTTGGTAGAAAAAAGGCAGTCATGATTTGAGGCCAGCCTCAATCCTCAGGACCCAGGTACCACTGCTGCACTATTGGTAGCTAAGCCCCTGGACAGAAAGAAACATACGTTCTGCGGCACACCTGTGTGTTGTGGACTACTGTTTGGAATCCACAGTGCTCCTCATGCTGTGTGTTATGTACAAAGTCTACGAGTAGGGCTATAAAAAGCAGGCACAGCACTTAAGAAGTGAGAACGTGAAAGCATGTCAAGCCTGCCCTCTCTCAGACAATGGGATCCGTTCATGTGTGTGGAGAAAAACAGAAAAGGCAACGTTTTTGCAATGACAATCTGAATACGTTTCTGAACTTCGCGTTTCAGGAGGATGCGTAACTTTTAGCACGATTGCTGTAAGGGAAAATGACATATTTATGTTTCAGATAAATTGTTGCGAATAGCACCGAACATCTGTATGTGGAGGACTGAAAACATGGTCAACTTTAAGCTATAGAAAGAGCGTCAGCCGCCCCACAAGGTTTACATTTGCACCAGAAGATGAGTCTGACCCTTGGAGGTGGCTGCTCACAGAGACTTCTTGCATGCACACCACAGCCGAAGACTCCTCGCTCAATAATTACACTCCACGCTGTTGTTGAAGTGTAAAAGGCCATTTATTAGGACAGGTTGTAAACACAATACTTTAACCAAAACATCAACTTTAACTCTAAACAATCCCCACCCTAAAACATTTCATTCTTCATACATTCCTCACACCTTTTCTGCACACTTCCCGTTCCCCTCTGTGACCTCTTCCAACTCTCCATTCACCTCCTCTCTTATCTTTCAACATCCTCTCCTGTATCTCCGGCCAACGCACTCTTGCATCCTGCCCCCCCATCATTCACCTGTTTCTTTCCCCCAGAGGGGTGGGTGCACTCGTCGAAGACTACCCACCCCTCCAAAATACTGCCAAACCCGCCTACACAACACGTCCTAACTGGCACCCTAATCGCCAAACCATCCCTGCCCTCAAAACTTGTAGGGTGGGTGGGTGGTCCAAACTTCACTACCCTCCCCAGGGGTGTCGGCACAGGAAGAGGACGAGTCTCCTCCCCTGGCCCTTATAACCTGCCACCTAATCCCCACCCCAATCCCCTGACCCCAACAGCCGTGTCCTTTCAGCCCTACCGCGCGAAAACCCCGGGGGAAGACTGCTCTGCGAACTTACTTCCCCCAGGAGGGCCGCATCAAGTAAAGAATTACACTACACGCTGTTCTTGAAGCATAAAAGGCCATTTATCAGGACAGGTTGTAAACACAATACTTTAACCAAAACATCAACTTAAACTCTAAACAATCCACACCCCAAAACATTTCATTCTTCATTCATTCCTTACACCTTTTCTGCACACTTCCCGTTCCCCTCTGTGATCTCTTCCAACTCTCCATTCACCTCCTCTCTTATCTTTCAACATCCTCTCCTGTATCTCCCGCCAACGCACTATTGCATCCTGCCCCTCTATCATTCACCTGTTTCTCCCCTCCCGGAGGGTTGGTTCGCCCGTCCGAGACTCCCCACCCCTCCAAAATGCTACCAACCAGGTAACCCCCGTAGGGCGGTTACCTGCCCCATCTCTCTCTGTCCTGCACCTTTCGCCCTCACTCTATTGATTCCCTCGGGTACCAGATAGATTCATTCCACAACTTACTTATCACGTCCTGCATTTCCTTCATGTAATACGCATTCCCCAGTTGCGAAAGGTTCGTGCCATCGTCCCTGAAAAGCAAAGGCTCCTCCAGTCATAGCCCAATGTGACCAATTGCTTTGATGTCCTTAGAAGCACAAAAAACTCTCATTGCTCTGTTGAGGTTCCTGCGTGCTTTCTCAACAGCTGCCGGCTTCACTGCCCCTTTACACACTTTACGTGGTACAAACTCAGTCCACACAATACAAGTTTCCGCCATATTTCTTTTCAAGACCTCCAGATCCCTCTGAATCTGCTGTAGTATTGCCAATCCTGACAGACGTATCAAGTCATTTTCCCCCAAATGCAGGACCAACATATCCAGGCAACCTCTTTTGTCATCCAGGGCAACAATGCCCCAACGCATCCCTCCTTTACCCCACCAATGTACTTCATGGTGGCTGCTCTTCAGACCCATGTTACGGCCGTAGACCTGTTGATTTGCATACCTGGCTTCCCAATGTACGAAAGAATGTCCAACAATCCAGGTAACCGTCTTGGCCCCTGGACCCCCCACACAACCTATGACAAGAAAAATATGTTAGACCACACATCGCGGTTTTCATCCGTAGGTGTCGCGCGCAAACCCCCCCACCCCAAACCTATCCTCCCTATTTGTGCACATATTTCTCGCAGCACCTGGACCTCCACCTCCCAATCTGACGTATCCTGTCCCATGACCAGCCCAGCCGTGCTGCCGCTGTAGCTGCTCCAATGCGAAAGGAGTGTGTGCCATACCTAGCAGGGTCCTCACCCACTGGCCGTAAAGTCATGCACAGTACCACCAACAACTGGAAAGCCGACACTTTCACCCCGGATGCGTGACAAAATATTTCGCCAGACATCCCCCTTGACCCACCCAAGAAATTACACCATTCCTGCACTGGGCAGGCACCCACACAACCAGTCTCACTCAACCACACCCATTTTCCTCTCCCCGCCTGGTCTGTTTTAGACTGCCCCAGCCAAATCCCCAGTTGTCTCCATCCAGACGTATTTCTGCGTATGTTCTGCCCATCCTCCCTTTTGTGCCTAACAGCTCTGAAACCCGAAACGCCCCAAAAAACATCCACAGCATGCATAGCCGGAAAACTGAAACTTCGTAGCCATCATAACAACAAGTGGGGAAAACTCCCAACAACTTCTGAAATAGTTAAAAAGCAATGGCCTCCCTGAGTGCCCCCCCAACCTTTCCTCCCGCTCCGACCCCAACCTTTTAGCATCCTGCTTAGTAGCTCATCCTTCGCTGGGTCAAAACCTGCATACAATTTACAGTCAAAAGAAATCCCAGCCAGCTTCCCGGCTATTGTCGTCTGTGATAAACCTTTATCAATACAACTGAGAACAAAACGTATAACTCCCTGCTAATTGTCATGTCGTGACATGTTCCATGTATCCTTGGTCCAGCCCAAAAATGATCCAAATTCAGCCCAAGCCAGCCTATAGCTATGCCTCGTAGATTCCGCTATAGACTTCTCAACCAGGCCTATCATTCTCACTCCCTCCAGGCCCGGATGCCGCCCGGCAGCTCTGTCTTGCATGCATCCGCTCCAGGTGCCAGTCGTCGGAATCGCCACCACTGCGAACGAGACAATCATCCGCAATGTCATTACTTGACCCTGGGACATGCTTCGCTCGAAATACTCCATTCAATTGCAGACATTTCAGCATGAAACTACACAGCAGCCGCAAGACCCTCAAGTCCCTCGCTTTCTGTTTGTTCACAAGCTCCATTACCGTCATGTTGTCGACATGGAACAGCACCAACCCATTCTGTGATTCTGCGCCCCACACAGCCAAAGCCACCAGCAAAGGAAAAAACTATAGGAAAGCTATACTCCTCCCTTGTTTCACCTAATGTCTTGGCCATTCTTCGGCACACCATCAGCCATCTCAAAAAACACCACACCCAGAAGCCCCTGCTGCATCGGAGAAGATTTGAACTTGCCAGATCGTCCTGTCCTCTACAAAGTCCAATGACACTCCATTAATGTCCATCAAAAATGTCTGCCAAACTCTCAAGTTCGCCCTGACTGCCATTGAAATCCTGACTCTGTGATGTGGGAACACGGCCCTAGACATAGCCATGCCAAGGCGTCGGCAAAACGTCCTCCCAGCTCTCACCACCCGGCAAGCAAAATTCAAGGAACCCATGAGTTGTTGTATTGTCCTCAAATCGATCTTCTTCTCACCAATCACCCTTAATAGGAAAGTCTGTATTTCAAGCACCTTCCCTGCAGGCAAACTGGCCATCCACAGGACCGAGTCCAGTTCAATGCCTAGGAACGTGAATCTACAGCTGGGCCCAGCTGTTTTCTCTGGCGCCAAAGGAACCCCAAAAAGCTTTGCCATGGCCTGAAACTGTTGTAACGCCCTCCTGTAATCTCCTGACCGTCCTCTGCCAATGAACAAGAAACCATCCAAGTAGTGTGATACCTCCCGATGACCACTTATTTTCATGAAAGCCCACTGCAGAAAAGTGCTGAACATCTCAAACAAAGAGCAAGAGATTGCACAGCCCATTGGCCGGACCGTATCTACGAAAATGCCCCCCTCAAACTGCATCCCTAGCAACCAAAAATCTGCAGGGTGTATAGGCAGTAGCCGGAAAGCTGATTTCACATCACATTTAGCCAGTTCCGCTCCCTGCCCACACAACCGTATCAAGCGGATCGCGTCGTCCACCGAGGCATACAGCACCCTCGAATCCTTTTCTGCAATGAAGTCGTTAACGGACCTCCCTTTCGGCCAGGACAAGCGGTGTATCATCCTATACTCTTCGAGTTCTTTCTTAGGGACCTCCCCTAAGGGGGAAATATTCAAGTCTTCTACTGGCCAGTCGACGGGCCTGCTATCCTGTCTTCCTCAACTTCCTTTTTCAGCTTCCGGGCCACCACTTCAGGTAACTCTCTGGCTGATTTCAAATTTTCAGCCCACCTTCTTTCTCTAGGACCTTGGTAACCCACCTGGAAACCTTTGATAAATTCCATTGAATCCTTAACGCAGCTTCTCTATCCGGGTACTTCGCGAGCCACAGGCCCATGGCCTCGATCCTAACTGGGGTAGGAGCCCTTTGGCCCAGCCTGGCCTCTTCCTTTAGTGGCCCTCCACTGTTCTGAAGGCATGGCTAAGGCGAAACACTGAGTGAGAGCGTGTCTTCCCCCCACATTTGGAGCATTCATGTTTGAATTTGCAGGCGTATCTTGAACAGTAACCCTTGTTGTAGTTCCAACAGGCTCCTGTGTTCCCTCCCCCTTGCTTAGGAGGATTACCGGCATCTCCTGCTGGAACGTTACTACTTCCCACTCTGGCCTGGGCAGGACACGCCGGAAAAGACCGATACGTCACCGGCAGGCCACTCACTCTGTGTGTGGATGCGGACAACTGCGTGGATGACATCCACTGCATCCACAGTTCCTGGTCCACCTTCCCCCAAGCTGTATCTGGGTTAACACTGATGCGGGCCCTAAACTCTTCACCATAGTTTAACCATGCAAACCCCCCGAAATGCATCTGTGCCAACCGGATGATATCCATGTATTTCAATAGTGCTACGGCCCTATCAAGATGCTTTTCACAATAAATACTGGCTTATATCAGAAAAGCTGAGGTCCAGTTCTCCATGTTAATGGGAAGTCAGGGCCTTCTGGTCAGCTTCCACTCTTCTTCCTTTAACCCCTCTTTCACCTGTATCTTTCTATGCAATAGTTTGAAAACATCCACGTATTCATGCCGCCAGATTCTGCTTCTTGTTTTATCAGATTTTTATCAGATAAATGAGACCCTAACCGCATAGCCAAACCCATATAGGGAGCTTTGTCTGATGTTTGTCCTCTTTTGCCTCGTCTTTCCCTTCTACTCTCTCAATTTTTTCCGTCTGCACACTGGCCACCGCCAAGTGTTTTGACCCCTCCCCCACACCCACCGACTGGCAGGCCTTCTTACACCCCCCCTTTAGGACCCCTGTCCAAAGCCGCCCACCAGTTGCCCTCACCTGTCAGGCTTGATCGTGTCTCCCGATCCCTCCCCTTGGTGCCCATCTTCTTCTGGCTCACAGCCTTCGTCTTGCCTTTTGCCGCACTTGCCCCCTGCAAAACACCAATTTTCTTTGTTGTCGCTCCCCGGCTGCCCTCCCCCACATGCATCAACTCATCATCCTCATCATCTCTCACTTCACCTTCCTCAAACTCATCACTCTCTTCCCCATAGTCCAGTTGCAACTCAAACTCCTCAGGCGCCCACATCACTTTGCGCACCGCTCTCTTCTGTCCTTTCCCTTACTTTACAAGTGCACCACCAACATCATCCGTAACTGGCGCCTTTGCCCAATCCCTCGGTGGAGGGTGGGCTGCCGCGGACCCGTCTGCTCCTTCCGACAGGCATTTCGGGACCGTTTTGCGCCCCGCTGCCCCCCCACCTGTCTACCAGTCTCAGCCACCGGTTTGCGCCCCCCCCAGGCTGTTCCAACCTGAGGAGGCCCCAACACCACTGGGTCTTACTGCTGTCTTGGCTGTCCCTAGCCCCGTCTGGGGTGGCCCCTATCCTCCACCCACACCCACTTGCCTTTGGGGCTCTGAAAAGTGTCTTCCAACCCTGCTGCTGCCTCCTCCTCCTACGTGGGAGTAGGGGGCCCCCTCCCAAATGTCAACTTCCCTGACCCCCCGGGCTGCGCATAGCTCCTCCCACCTCTCTACAGATTCCTGGATCAGCCTGCGCTGGTCCAGAATTTTTTCTTCCAAAGACATCCCCCCACCTTGGAAGCAGTGGTGGAGGGCTCCTGCCCCCATCCTCCAGCTCCCTCTGTGCCCTCAGAGTAACCAAATTGCCCCCTGAAACCCCCCCGGGGCGTGACTCTAAAATCTTGCTGCGTGGACCCTGGCCCTGGCCTTCAAGAAAGGTCCAATGGGGCCTCCCCCCTAGCCCTTCAACCTGTACTGTTGCCCCCAAATGGCCTGATAAATCCAAGGCCTGCTCGTGGCCTATTGGCCCCTCCCCTCCTAGCCCCCTCGCCTGCGCCCTGCCGGAATTTAAGTGCCACGCCGTCCCACCACGAGAAAACTTCCCAGGGATCTGTGCAAATGATACACGCTGCAGCACGTGCACCTCACCCGCCCGCCCCTCCTCCCCAGACGTCGGGTCAATCAATCCCGCATCACAAGGTAGACGCGCAGTCAGGCTCTGTTGCCTGCCCCCACGCTTGCCAGTCTCCTTTTTGGGCTGCCCCCACCCCCTACCTGCAGCCTGTTTGCGTCCCCGTGGTGGCTCATCCTGGCAGGCCACCACCGCTGCTGCCACTCCTGCCGACGCCGTCCTCGGCGTGTGTGCCATTCCAGTCCAGGCCTAGTCCAGGGCACCAGGCCTCAGGAGATCCTCCCGGCCGGCCCGGCCGAGCACCCGCAGTGCGGCCTGGACGGCCCCCACGTCTGGCACAGCCATCGGATCCGGAACAGTGAGCCAAATCCCCCTGACAAATATACCCTGGCCTAGGTACCCAACCAATCGCCAGATCGGTAATCCAATTGACCTCACTACCCTCCTTTGTCCACTAAACTACGCTTTCTCCAAACTTCACTTCCCTCCCCAGTGGTGTCGGGCACAGGAAGAGGACGAGTCTCCTCCCCTGACCCTTATAACCTGCCAACTAATCCCCACCACCAACCCAACCCCCTGACCCTAACAGCCATGTCCTTCTGGCCCTACCACGCGAAATCCCGGGGGTACCACCTTACTTCCCCCCGGGGCCGCATCCTCCCCTCTCAAAAAAGGAACCGCGCTGAGCAAGGTGGAAAGCAGGGGAAGCACGGCACCGACGTTTTTGCAATGTGTAACTTTTATTGCACGACTGTTGTGAGAGAAAATGGCCTCATATTTATGTTTGAGATAAATTGTTGCAAATTGCACTGAAAATCTGAATGTGGGGGGCTGAAACATGGACAACTTTAAACAACGTAAAAAGCTAAGTTTACACGTGCGTAAGCGTAGAGACTGAAAGGTGCCTTGAAATATGGGACCATCAAAACAAAACAAAAAGAAAGAACAGTCCTAATGGCAGGATGAACCTCTGGAGAAGAGTGGCAGTTTTCACTGGGACTCGGGCCAGTGCGCCTAATGGTTTTCTTGATTCCTCTGTTATGAAATTAATGTGATCTAATAGTCCCACGATTCCTTGCTGGCTGAGAAAATCTGTTGTTCTGGAAGCGTTTTGAGGCTGAGTCTTTGCCTGGCGCTGCTGGTAACTGCTCGCGTCTGGCCCTAGATTAGATCTGTTAAACCTTGCACATTACTTGGAACTTTCTAGAACTAGAGTGGAAACCAAAACCAACATATCTACAGCAAGTTGAAGAAACGCTTCTTGACATGCACGCGCTGCATTTAAATGGCATTTAGATGATCCCTTGCTTCTGCTGCTAAGAAGTGGGGGTGGAGAGAGGTGTTGTCATATGAGTCTGGAGAAGTAGCAGTGCTGGAAGGCATAGAGCATGCCCGCTACTATGAAAGTGAAAGCGTGGTATGACGCGCTGTAAGAAGTAAGAAATCTATCTTTGTAAAGTTGTTTTTGGCAAGCTGTGCATGAGAAAACAAAAGCACAGCAGACACCTTACATATTTAGCATAGTGTGCATGCTGTTATGAAATTGAAAGCGGGGCATGGCTCACTGTCAAGAGGTGAAAATAACGAGAAAAAGAAAAGCACAGCCGCCATTATCCCAGCTGAGTCGACTGTGCTGGTTAAATAAATATATAAGTGTTGCGAGAGAGAGAGAGAGAGAGAGAGAGAGAGAGAGAGTGTGCTGCAGCAGACAGAAGAAACCAATCAAGAAAATAGTGCTCTCAGGCTGCAATTAAAGCATATTGAGTAACAACACATGTAACAGGGGATATCCTCATGGGAGGTTATAAGAAGAAAGAAGGCAGTACTAAGGAGTGACTTCTAAGCCTATTGACCAATGAAAAGCCACCATTTACAAAGGTCAGTGACAGGAGCCAATCAAAAAGATGGGTGGAAAATGGGCGGATGTTCATGCCCATATCCTGAATACAACATGTCTCTAAGAAACAGCGCAAGCGCTGCCTAGTGGAGACCTAAAAATGAAGGCAAGAGTCCTGTGCACTGTTGTTTACATTATGGGGGTTGCCATCTTGATTATTGTTTCATCATTAGCCTAACTTCCTGCACAAGTCATTGTCATAAACTGGAAGAGGATATTTGCACTCTTGTGGAGGTCGATTCATTTACTTATACTGTAATGCAAATGTGAAAAATATGAGGTTATCTTTAATTCTTTTGTTGGTGAATTGCAGAATTTTTTTCAGAACAAGGTGATAGACTTACAGCCTGATAAGTATACTGTAAAAACATTTTGGGCCCTGATTATGGGGTCTCTATCCTACCCGAAGCAGTAACTCCAGTTGAAATTCCATCACTTGCCATTGTGAGTTGCCCAGTGTCTCCATGACGGGAATTAAGGAGCCTGAAAACTCTCAATACAATAATTTGGGGCCTAAAGTCACTGGACTGTGCTTCAGTAGGTGAGGATGCACGCCTGGTGAAATTGTTGAAGGGATAGGGGCATAGGGTGAGAGTAGGAGCGCAACCCACCCCTGCAGCATCAGGCCTATACTTCTTTTGGCCCCCACTCGCCTCCAATACAGCAAGGCAGAAGAGTCTTGCAGCTGCGGCCCGTGCAGGTGAGAGCGGTAGGGCCGGGTGCTTTGGTTTCGACAGACGACGATGAGGGGAAATTAATTATTTATTTACTTTTCCCTCTAGGTGTAGTCTTGTGAACATCACCAAAACCACAAGGTGAGAAGACCATGCTCTCCTTGTTCCAAGAAGACCTCAGAGCCCTCTCTAACCCCTCCCTGAAGAAGGAAAGCCCCTGGCCAATGACAGAGGCTGGGTGTGTGTACAACCCTCCCTGTCCTCCCCCTGCTGCTGTCACCTGCCCAGACCTCCCCACCCCATGAGCCCCACCAGCCTGCCTGCTGACCTCTTGTGCTTCCTCTGGACCGTTCTGCCACTAAAACTTTCAAATGGCAATTGTTGGTGTGGAAATACCAGCAGGAGTTGGACATTCTGGGCCCCATTTTCTCACACCAAATCCGCAATATTCGTAACCGCGCCCTTAGTGCCTACCGACTGAGGAATGTATAAAAATGATGAGAGAGCGCTTGTTGCAAATTCAGTATGTTGTTTATGTGTGAAAGATACTCTATACAAATTTGAAATATAGACCTGTGGGACAGTGGTCCATTATGATGTATATTTACGCATGCATGACAACTCAACTCCCCATTTAATTTTGAATTCGAATATAGTGCAAAGTATTTTAAAATGTTGCTTTTACCATAAGCTTGCCACAATGCAATTTAATATGTTGAGAACCAGGCACCTGTTACTGTGTTTTATTAAGCTTTTTTAGCTGGTATTCTTTACAAAGTATTACTAACTAGAACGGCCTCCTGACACGTTATAGTTTTGTTCTGAATAACTTGCCCAAGAAGGCTTGCTCCAATTACATATGGCAACTTTCATTAGCCTGCGTCCTTCTCTACATAGTCTCATATGATGAAATCTCCACACCCTGGAGGACAGACGCATAGACTTTCTGAGCTACAGGCAAAATATCCCTTTGCCTACTTGAGCGCTCCCTACAAACTAAAAACTGGTCATTCTCAGACCTTCATGGGTATTTGGCTCCACCACATGATATCTCCGCACAGCTGCGGATTCACCTCGCCGTATCGAAGCACTTCGGATACCAATATTGTTCCAATCTTTACTTTTCATTTTTAAGCCTCTCCACTTCAAGGAAGGGTGCAATATGCCCACCGCCACTCTCACCTCATGAACAAGTGTAAGCAGACACATGTGAAGCATTTCTTGCTCAACACAAGGACATAGAGGAGGACTAGGCTACCAAGCCAGAAAAACTCTTTGATACACTGCATAAAGGCCTGCTGTCAACCCCCCCTTCCCCCCACCCCCCTTGCCATCCACCCCTTGCAGGCCTTAGTCCTGAGAATGCTGATAGCACAGCCCAGCCAAATGCATCTGACACAGAAGCCGTTAGTTGCAAACAATGACGGGATGCAAAGGCAGCAGTGATATCCCTGTTTTTTCCCTTCTCTGTCATGGACACCCCTTTCTTCTGCCCAGAAGGTGACCTCTTCTCTTGTGTCCCTTCTCAAAAACCTTGTTGGAAAGAAAACTGTTGTCAATCATAACCAAGAATGTGTGGTATCAGCATATAATTGTCAGAATAGTGTTTGACATAAATATTGTGTTCTGAATATGGTCTACAAAAATATCACCTCAATGAAATTCACAATAGAAAATCTACCCCTAGCTGGATTGAATTTTTTGGAACGATATTTAGGACACAATATTTATGTGAAACTTTATTTTTATATACAATATTTAGACATACATGCCATGCCAAAATGACTGTTTGCATTGTCCGCTTACTCGTGGTTGACTGCTGTTGATTATGTCGTACCCCAACATCAACAAATAACTACTCGGAGATGTGGAAACCTACTGAATGAGGGAAGTACATATGAATAACTTTTCCCAAGTCCAAAGCGATGAGAATAAAACGTCAGAAGGAAAAGTTCATGCTGGCAGTGGAATTTAGAAACCAGAGAGAGATTCAGGGAATCAAATTTTCCAGAAGGAAAGAAGATTCTGATTTGCACGATAGTCACAGAAACACCCCTAAATGGTGAGATTACAGAGCTGTCCCGGAGATAAATTTAAGGGGCAATTCTTATACAAGCACACGCATGCCCTCCTGAAGGGCCATTAATGCAACTGGAATATACCAAGAGAGCACCGGGGATCTACATATAAGGGATCAACAAAGACGACCTGTCAACAAACGCTGCAGAAAAGACAGAATAGGCCCTGTCAATGCAGGTGATGTTCTCACAGCTCTTTAAATGCTTCTACTACCACCGGATGCTCTCAGAATGGCAGCATGGCTTAGAACAAATCCAAGGGGAAGCATTGGTTCTCGGTCCTGGGCAGTCTGTGGGTACTGGGCAGTGTCAGTGATGGGTATTTATCACTAGTGTTCCAGAGCCCCAGATACGATTGCATACAAGAAGGATAACTCAGCTACTCTCTTTGTACAGTTGACCCTCGAAACAGAGGCACATTGATCTGTCACAGCATACACTCAGTGGTGGTAGTAGATATTGACTCCGATAGAGTTTGACAAAGTATTCACACATGATTAGGTCAATATTCCATTAGAGCTACTATTTTAAAGAGAAAACATATAATGATATTTATGAACAACTAAGTGCAAGTAAGTGACATAGGCAGTGAAAATGATCATAAAAGAAGGAAATCAGAGGATCTTCTGGTCCTGAGATTCAACAGCGAAGTCCGGTAACACTGAGTCCTCGGCCGCTCCTGAAATTTTCTGACCTCGTTTACTTTGGACTCTACTTCTTCTATGTACCAGAAAGAATGTTGCAAGGTATCCAGTGTGCTTGACACATCTTGCCTTGGTCCTAGATTCTCTGCAAATTTGGGTCCAACAGGGGTGGGAGGGAGATTGATATAATGCTTGAGTGGGACTGTTCCTGGACGTGGGTCCTGGCCTCACTGTGCCACTGGAATCAACCTATCCTGGCTGATGAGGGGTGATACCCCGAAACCGGCCCTAGGATGCTTGTTTCCGGTCCAGGGAGGACCTGGCTTGGCAGATCGGACTGGACTGTTCCCATGAGGCACAGGGTCTAGACTGATTTGCATATGGCCAGGTCTAAACTGGGGTGGCATGGTGAGCAAATGAATGATGGATTTAACCCAGATCTCTTGACTGGGGGTGAATGTTTTGATTTGTTCTGCATTCCGTCCATCAATTGTGTGTCTTTTGCATCCAGTGTGCTTGACACATCTTGCCTTGGTCGTAGATTCTCTGCAGACCTGGGTCCAACAGGGGTGGGAGGGAGATTGCTATAATGCTTGAGTGGGAATGTTCACATTTTGCCCTCACCGTCAACTCATTAATTCACAGTGAACTGGGATTCCATCCCACAGAAGGGAAATTTCTAATTGGCAAGGTGAAACTGGTCCAAAATCAGAATTCCTGTTGAGGTACTGGGACCAATGGGAAAGTGGAAAGGAGCAAGTCAGGCACAATTCAGCCTGCCTGGTAAGTGTTAACTCAAACTCATGGCAGGACAATGTTCTGAGAGACACTGGTCCCGCAAAGGATTTAGAAATAGGCCTGGCCAAATGTTTATTTGTGCAGGTAAAATCTCATGAAATTCAAATATCTTGTTACTCCAGTATCATTGAATTGCTTGAAAAATTGCATTACTTAATTTGAAATAATTTTTGCAAAGGGGAGAGCAGAAATTTCTCTTGTGAGCTGAAAAGCCAGAGACACATTTTCTGCTTGAGTCCTGCTGCTGTTCTATCGCATGTTACTTTTTTATGTTGGGCATTCCTAAGCGATGTAAGTCCTGCAAAATACTAGCAAATAACATTTCATGCTGTATGTGTAATTTCATGCAATTTTTATTTAATTTCTCAAACTTTTGCATAGCTTATTTACTCAGTTTTACTCACCCTTATGTGGCACCACACTGGGTTGTTCAGGGATATGTCAACTTTAAGGTCACATCTTTCAGCCTGTTTTCTCCTTAGTTGGGCCCTGCTATTTGCAGCTAAGCAAGGGTTCTCCAAAGTCGGTCCTGGCGGGCCGGATCCATGCCAGATTTTTAGCATATCCCTGTTTAGATAAATGTAGTTATCTTAAAAATCTGGCATGGATCCGGCCCTCCAGGACTGACTTTGGAGAACCCTGCCACGTAGCCAGGTCTGAGATGTGGCCAGTTATGTCTGTCTTATCTCCTGGTTCTTTGGTCTTGAAATGTCACTGGCACAACTCATTGTCAGCTACCACCTTTCCTAGTATCGGGGGCACCAAAATACTTTGACTGCAACCAGGCAGTTTTAGATATGAGTCTTTTAAAACCCAAGTCTCCTTGTAATACTTACAAAATCAACAGCAAAACAGAAAATTCCCACCTTGTGTTCCAGGAAGACACCTGGAAACCTCCACGGAAAGACAGCTGCAGAGCCTCTATTGACTCGTGGTTCTTTGATTTTTCCAAGTGGGCGACTTAATTGGACTTTTATCAAAGGTGAGTGTAAGCCGGAAGCCCTGAAGTTAAAGTAAAAGGACACTAATGTGTAACCTAGACCAATACATTATGCTATGTTTTCTACGCCAAGGACTGATTGCCGCAACGCAGACCTGGTAGAAACCCACAAACCAAAGCCCTTTTAAAAGTCTTCAGAAAATCAGCTCCTTACATTTTACCTGGCTTGTCTTTTATGTCTGATTTTAAGGAGTTGGGGGGGGGCTATGGGTGCCAAACAAGGGTTCCTGTTAACCTCCCCCTGGTGCCTTTAGTGGCATGAAATGATGTGTGAGTTATATCTTTTTTAAACACAGAGCTCAAGTTTCACTCCCTCAGCTCTCACTGGCCAGTCTGTGACAGAGGAACATTAAGCCAGTCAGCTAAGGAAGAGGAAAGAAAACATCTCAGTCAGCAGTGTGCAGTTGAAGTGTCAAAGCCAAGTCATTTATGATGCTCAGGGCCTACTGGCCTCCAGTTATCACCAAAGAAAATACCTGAATTTACAAATACCAGTTGCATGCAAAGTTATAAAAACATACCCAGGCTATCTGATGAGTTCAGCATTCATATGAGGGAGTCATGACATCTGCACTGTTATCATTCATGGTTGCTCTTTGAGTCATAGTCAATGGAAGAATGGTCCTTGGGGTGCTCCAGCGCCCCAAAAACAACGATGCTGGAGTTCAGAAAGTGAATGAGCAATACAGATGCTTTTAAGGTAGTCTTTTATTTTGTCACATTTGCTGTGCATTCAAAGACAGGTCAAATGCGCGACTGTCTTCTGACAAGTTGTTCATTATTCCATGAGCAGGGATATTGCTGTTTACGGTTCTTTATCTGACTGAAAGTGAGAGGCTTTTGTAAAGTACATTTTGTGACAATCTTGCTGGGTTACACAGTGTGTGACAAGAAAGACCACAGGATGTTATATTTTTCAAACACACAACAAAATTTAAATACATGCAAATGAACTGTACAAACATTTCAAACTATATCAGTAGTTAGGAGAGAATAAACATAGCTATTTTTTTGTAATTCTGAACTGTGATTGAAACAAAGATTTTAACCCGTTTACCGCGGCGATAATTCCGCCGCGGTGCGGGGCGTTCCATTAAGTGGGGGGGGGCCGCGTTGGTCAACGGACGTGCGCAGCACTACCGAGGTAGTGCTCGTGAAGGCCGTTGGCCGACGGTCGTAACGAACAGGCTTATAGGATAAAAACAAAACAAGACACTTGGTGATGTGCAATTGATAAATATATGCTAAAACCCGATCCCCACATTTCCACATTGTCGTTTGGGCGCTGTATAGTTTTATCCACAAAAAACCCATGTCTGTGACAATTTAGCATCCATTTCAGTGGAGAGTGGGGTTTCGGAAAATGATAGTGTACAACAACACAATGCTTTAGTGCTACATCTGCAACAGTGTGCTCCAAAACGCACCACCTGCTACATACCACACGCCTACCACGCTCCTGCTGAATGCTACAGTTATTCTTTGTGTGACGCTTGGCTTTTTCACAACCCCTATTACTTCAGTGATGTAACATCGATGGCAGCACTACCCTATGAGAATTATTCCAGAACCACTGCTTTGAGTTCATTCAGATTGCATAGGAGAAAAATAGTGAATATTTTGAATTTTATTTCACTATAACAATGTGAGTCACAATGTTTATGTTTTGAAGAAGTACATTACATTGTTTGCTATTGGGATGAGACTGTACAAAAACATAATGTGGGTGTGTTCTAAAAATTACATAGGCATATTTTCTTTAGTGATTATTTAGAAGTGTTGTTCCACTTCACTCGACCTCTCTTGTATCTATAATTTAAAAGGGGGAACTTATTGTCACAGAGACTGAATTTTTTGCCTGGAATGCTGTTGAATTGGGCTTATGTTTGGATTATTTTTCAGCATTATGTGACCTCCTGTTCCTTAATATATCTTCATTGCCCAAGTAAACCCAGACTGTTTCATGTGGACTTATCAACACTAATTACTTTAATGTCATCAGTTTATTCAACAAATTGCTTATTTTACAGCCTTTTTTATTATCTGGGCAAAACTAGAAGACTAAAACTCACTTGCAAAAACACATTTGTGCATGGTACTAAGACTTAAGTGAATTTGCCTGCCAATGATTTATCGTAGTTAGAAATGTTAGAATTGGTTAGCCCTCAGCAGGATATTTCTTGTTCTGGGGCATCGAAACCATCTACATTTTCAAAGATAGCAAATGTCACTGTTATTTCTATGGATAAGACATGAAAAAAAGATACATCACACCGGTTAAACATTCTCCTGTATTGAGAATAGAAATATTATTACAGGAAATCAGAGCTTTGATGGCATATATGGAACGCGAATAAGAAACTTAAAAGAATTGATGACAAGAGGTATGTCATGGAAAAGAGGATATGAGTTGGTTTAATGTAGAAGATATGTCAGGCAAAGTTAAAGAATTGGATGTGGAGGTGGCAGCAATTGAAAAGCGAGCTGAAGATTTGGAGAATCGTTACTTCAGGCATAATCTACACATTTATAGTTTGACAGAGTATTCAGAAGATGTATGCCAAAGGTTCTGGGCTTAATAGATGCAGCTGTCCTGAGCATCCAAACAGAAAATCATCTGGGTTAGAGCCACCATTTCTTGATGCATCAGTCCACACCCAGACATGTTATCATTTTGCTCTTGGAATAAAATGACTTCATGAAAATGACACCAGCAGAAAAACATAAGAAACACCTACCTTGGTGAGGTGATAAATTTTACGTTTCACAAGTATCACCAGCATCAGGAACGAAAGTGTTCCTTGATATGAGACCTACTTTGAAAGCACTAAATGCTTTTCGTCCATGTTTCTTTAATGCGTCTTTTAAAGAAAAAAAAACTAGAACTTTTGATGACCAAGCCAAATTTTGGGACTTTATTTCAAATTGAAGAAGAGAAAACACAAATACATCAAGATCTAATAGGGCATGGAGTTCTTTTGCATGTTTTTCAGAGATGTGCTTACTGTCTTTCAGGAGTTGCTGATATCCTGACCATATGGTACAAAGTACAGGATATCAATGTCAATCACTCATTCTTTCCATGATGGTCAGCCGACATCCTGTATAAAAATTCAGGACAGTGAGAGAACCCCAAATGGAAATCTCTCACTTCCACAGACAGGTGGCTTGAAGACCTGGACTGCACTCACAAGACCAATAGTAAAGACAAAGTCTAGGATGAAGTAGAGGGACTGGGACTTTGCTGCCAAAAGAGGGAGAGTGGAAGATAAATAAAAAAGTATGAGTAAACAAACACATAAAGTAGAGCAGACATATACAGATTTGACGTTCCTGGTGTGTAGTGTAGGCTGTCTGTGATTAGCCAATAGGCAAATTAGGAATCTTGCCCAAGAACTGTAGTAGAATGGGTGAACGTCTTCAGCACCATTCCAGTAAATAGATGTTTGCAAGGAGTGAAACCCACAGCAAAGTCACAACGTGATTCTAAGTCCAAAGAGAAACAGGGAACCAGTGAGGGAGAGGAAAAACAAAGGTGCAGGGATGAAAGGCAGGATGGGAATTGTAGTGAAAGTGAAGGAGTTGTAACAACTGCTCACATGGGGAGATCTTTATTCTACTCTGTCTAGATCGATCTGAAAAGGTTCTTCAGTGTGATCACCCCAACAGTGGTTGGTGTGGCCTAGTGAACTACATTGCATTGGAAGTGTTTGTCCTGCATACTTGTAGTTTCCACTATCTTCTTCTCCATCTTCTCCACATTTGAAGTGGTGTAAGTCTCTTCTAAACTGGCACACCTAGTGACCTGACAGCAGATTGTTAAGTAAAGTTATACTTTTATATATACTAAATCATTTATTTTCTGCTTTATTTATATAGGTTTGCCATCTTTGCTCTTCCATAGTTTTTTGTGCAGTTTATTGTCAAAACATGCCACTGGGAGCACCTGATTTAGTCATGGCTTTTCTCCCTGTACTTTCTGTTATTATACTACTATTGCTCTCTTTATTGTCTTTCTTCCTCTTGAATGTCTCTTTTGGTGTGTCGTCTATGTATTTTCTTTTTTTACTTGGGTTGCTGTGTTTTGTTTGTTTTAATTGTTCTTTTATCCATAATGTGTTATAAATGTAATGTGCCAGTGGGTAACTTTCTATTTATGGATATTCAGGGTAATTGCATTGAATGTTATGAGGTTAGTCAAACTTGTGAAAAGGCAGACTTATAGCTCCTCTTTCTATATTACATGTGTGTGTTGTCCTCATACAAATTCACACTGTCAGAAATCGATGCAGGTAAGCTAAGCAGACAATGGTTTGGAAATAGTTCCAATTCATGATTCCTATGGTAGGTAAATTAAGCTATGAAGATTACTAATATTCTTACTATTTTTAATGTTTATGGCACAAATCAATCTGATACAAATGTATGCGAAGGTATTGGTTCTAAATGTATGACATACACTGACAACAACTTGGTTTCTGGAAGAGGTTGAAACCAGAATACAATACCCTTCTAGACAGGAACTCCACATTTACTTTTAATCCAAACAAAGCGCAAACAATTGTTTAGAGAACCATTTGCTAAAGTGCCCTTGTTGATTCCTGGAGGGTTTGTAATCCAAAGACAAAAAAGTGTTAATTGTATGCTCTTTTTTATATATCCAAAGAAATATCGACCATATTTTTATTAGTAAGCAGATGTCTCAGTCTATAATAAATGCAGAGATTTGTTAAATTTTAATGTTCAGCCATGCACCAATCAGAAGTGACATTAATTTGGATCTATCTAAAAAAGGGTTCTGGTAAACGGAGATTCAACAATTCACTATGGAAGGATTTTAATTTGTCCTCCAGCTTGCGAGCATTTTGTGTAAAGTATTTTGCATTTAAGAGAATGATACACTTCTTTCAAGATTCTATGGGATTCATTAAAGTCAGCATCAAGAGTTTTGAATGATTTTCGTCTCAAAAAGGAAAACTTTAGCTGGGTAAAACCTAGATAAATTGGAGCATGTATAGAACACCACAATTTCTAAAATTGCAACACATCATTTGATACTAACTGAAATCCAGTATAACAAGAATACAACAGAAATTGCCAGTGGTTTTCTTCTCAGGCAAATGCAAGATATACTGGAAAAAAGAGCTAATTAAATGCCAAAAAGACTACACTTTAACTGAATCATTGGTGGTTGAGGAGAGTTGGAGTGTTTCACTAATAAAACATTAAAAATTATTTTCTGAAAAATTATACAAATCTTCAGTCACAAGAAAATGTCTCTAGTAAGGATAATATTTTTGATTATCCTCAATCAATAGATAAAATCACAAATGTTCAATTATTTTCATTGAACAAGATGTATCCTTAGCTGAAATTACTAAGGAAATTGATATGCTTAAACAAAGAATTGTTATTTCTAGATAAAATTACTGATTTTAAATTAATATTTTTCAAAGTTATAAATTCTCAAATTGTATGACCTGTGTACTTTCCTAGAACAGAAAATAAAGCTGATGGTTCTTTTTGTGTAAGCCACACTGTGTAGCTTAGCAAAGGAGGGTTGGGGTCTAAAGCAAGTAAGAATTATAGGCCTGTTACACGTATAAATGTTGATTGCAAGAATTTTGCAAAGTTTCTTGACATGTGTTTAAAATCATACTTACCACTGCCATTTGTACCAGAACAATATAGTTATATAAAAGGTAGACACTTCAGGCAGTCTGGATTTATAAAAGGTGTCTTGTCTTCAGATAACACATTAAAACATTTACATTTTTTTAAGCAGAGCTACTAAGATTGGATATCCATTAGCTGCTATTGTAATGGATGCGGAGAAACCATTCAGTCATTTGAGTTGGAGTTTTAACGTAAAGGTCTTGAAATGGCATAGCTGTGGTTTCATATTTTTTCATGATCTCTTTATTGTATACTTTTTCTAAAGAATCAGTTTTTGTTAATGGACCTTATCCTCCATATTTTATACCTAGTTGAGGCAGAAAGGCTTGACTCCTTTCTCCTTTGTTATTTCATCAATCACTAGAACAGTTTTGAGCTAGAAATAGGCAAGGTACTGCTCTAATTGTGCTGAACTTTGGAGATAACTAAATTAAATTGTCAGTTTATGTTGATGATATTATACTTTATGTTGTTTCTATTCCAGATAAAGCCATGCCAAGTTTCTTTTGTGAGAGTAAATATTTTTCAGAAATTTCAGAATATGATAAATCAATAAAAATCAGCAATATTATCACTTAATAATTCTTCTTTAAATCGATGTTTGATTTCCATGGATGACCATGGATTAACACTAAAATCAAAATATTTGGCTCTTTGGTTCTCAAAATCCATAAGGGATGTGATTAAATTTAGTTTACATAAATGTGATACAAAATATTTACCATATGATTTATAGTTTGATGGACAGACTACACTGCCACATATCTGGTGGAATACAAGCCTATCAAACAATCAGTCCACCCACTCTATTTTGAATCAGAGGGACTGTCAGATTCCCAGATTCCCAAAGGCTGTGTCCTTGAAAGCTCCCCAATCGGAAACCATATTTAGAGAGCCTGACAAAATACGGGCCATTTGAGTAAGAATACCAAGATTCCTGCCTTATTTAGAATGGATAGTCTGATTTATTTTTTGTTTGGTACTGTCAGGGAAAACCTTTTGGACTCAAACACAAAATTACTAATGGCCCTACACCCTGGGAGACAACTCCCAGGGAGTCAATGTCATTTCTATTTTGTTTTTCAAAGACACATTTCTTGCTATGGGAGTTTGTTAATGAAAATCAAAAACATTTGGTGTGTGGCAACCCGAAACATGGCAGCCACTCACTAAACATACTGTTTCTTCACAGGAGCTGCTGTGGCAGCAGCAGCTCCTGTGAAGATATAAAGATCACTGCAGGGCCAGAGGTAACCCCCAATATGGACTATGGAATATATACAGTAGTCCATCATGGTGCCCGATATAATGTCCTCCGCCAGCCAGATGGATGGCAGACTGCAGCAAACCAATAAATCATGCCCTATATCTTTAATATAATGCTGCAATACACTGTTTTTATCTTGTGGGTATGCTTAGATTAAAAAAAGATGATAACAGCTACAGTAGTGTGGAATCACGTATCAATGATTCCACTCAATATACCAAAAACATTTTTCAAAAAAAGAAATTCCATTTTAACTAAAATGTTGTGGAATAATAAGAAAGCCCTTTTTTAACTAAAAGAATTGCATCTAAGTTTGAAGGAAACATTATATTTACATATTAATATTCATATAATGCGTTAGACAGGGTTTGTTTTGATTTGGTGAATGTCAAAGCATGTCGATCCAGTTTGGGTGAATATAGAAAAAAAAATCACAAAATATTCTAATAGCTCAAAGGATTCCCTCCATGTCTTTACTAGTGCTTAAACTATTTGACACTATTCAAATACCAGATTCTTTCAGGAGGGAGTGTGAAAGATTCATCAATATGCAGCTACCAATATGGTAAATCAATATGGTATAGTAACAGACCAGGTAAACAAAAATCTATTGTGGATTGAGAAATTCATAGACAATTATTCTGTCTCCTCCTTTTCTACTATCCAGAATGCTTTTGATTTTACCAGGTTCATTTAGTTCAAAGTTGTCTTTTGTAATTCCAGATTGGTTGAATAAGTTAAATGATAATATTGCGAGGTATCACATAATTCAGAGTTTCTGGATATTTTATCTATGAATCCAAAAATTCCCATGATTTCTAAAACTTTAGGGATGAACTGGAAGGATATATTAACATCTAAGGATAAATAATTATTGGAAATTCGTCAATATTTCTTGACACTTTAAATTATAGAACAATGTCTGTATAAAAATCAAAAGTATATCTTGGCTTGCCAATAGAACACAAATATCAGTCTTTTTTTATAACGATTACCAAAACTCACTTTGTCACACTAACCAGGGAATTGATGGTAAATAATCGTCTTGAGTTGCAATTACTGGTATCTTGATGCATACATTTTTCACTAGTACCCAGGTTTATAATTTTGGCTAAAAATACGGACTTAGATGAATCTACTTTTTTATACTAACTTTCTTTTTTATTTTTCTAATGCTGCTTTCTGATAAGTTTATCAGTTGACTGGTATTTGTTTCCTGTAAAGGGCAAATTAGTTGCCTTAATGCTGTTTCTGTTTGTCAAAAAATGAGTTGTAAATGGAAAAATGCATCCAATATTTCTATCAAAGCATAATGGAATGGCTTTTTCTAAAAAAACATTGTTCAGAGGGTGCACATGTAACCCCTACGACTTTGGCTATTAAAAGAGATTTACTATGGTTGCTATTAACATCTTTACTAATCAATCTGCCTGTCATTGAACTTACTTACAACAGATTTGCATTAGGGAAGTTCCTAAATCACCTTTCTTTTTTGTCTATAATATTTAGATATTTAATTTCTTATTTAGAATTTAACCTACACATTTTACACATTATTAGTATTTCTCTTTTCAAACATTAAGATGTGTTAATTATTTGCTATTCAGGGAGTCATTTTTTGTCATCCATACACAAGATAAAATGTTTTATTAATACTGCCCACCAATACCTGTTATGTTCCCCTCTGCTCTCCTCCTCCTCTTTTCCCTATTCATATATAAGTGATAAACATTAGAATATAGTTAAATATTGACATGTTGCTCTGTTATATAATTTCTTTGTGATTTGTTATTTATAAAGATGGTTTATAAGTATTCATTTGCACAATTTGACATAGTATCCATTTGCAACATGTCAATTATTGTAATACTGAGAATACCAATAAAGCTTTTAAACTAGGGGGGGGCACAACTCACGTAATTCACTGTAAAATAAACGTGGAATTACCTAAAAATCTGCAAGATTTAGCTTGAAATCCGCGAGAAGACTAATTCTGCATTTAGGGCTATTTCTTAGTGCAAAAATGCCCCCCTGGAGTCCAAAATGGCCACGAGAAGGCATTTTGTGCTAAGAAATAGCACTAAATACACCAGAACATGAATAGTGGGTGGCCGTTCGCACTTGCTAAATGTGCTCTTGGAGTAGAATTTTTCACCAATTTACTATCAAAATTTAGCATTATTTCCTTGGGGCAAAATGCACCCTTGCATCCAAAATTGATGCACGGATGCAGTTTGCACTAAGAAATAGTGTTAAATTAAGCAGAAGGTGAGCAGCTGCTTGTGCTTGCTAAATGTGCTCTTGCGTTAAGATTTTTACCCCCAAAATTCTAATTGCGTAATCATTGGAATTCCATGTCAAAGAGTAACGTGGAATTAGCTAAATTACTCAAATTACTCCAGCGTAAATGAAATCCCACCCAGGCCTATTTTAACTAATAAAATGAATGTGTTTGTGGTCCAATCTTAGCGTGTAAGAATAAGAAATTTCTTTTTTTCACTTTTGTGTTCTGATTATTCTACTCTTATTTTTCTGAACCTGTATTAAAAAAGTATTTCTCAACAAAAAATAGCTCTAGTCTGAAATTTCTCTTTATTAAGTGTGATAACAATTGTGCTACATTGAACCTGTGCTCGGACCACTAGTCACATTCTATACAAAGGGCTTTATTACAACTTTGGCGGTCCTCCAGCGGCACCGCAACTGCGACGTCCGCCGGAGGACAACATAGCTGTGGTGTGCCAGTTCATTGAATTCAGATTTTAATCCTGTTTGGGTAAGCGATGCTGTGGCAGTCTCACGATGGTGGGTGTTATGCTCATTGGAGAGCCTAACATGCAGCCCGCTGCTGTGACAGTATCTGCAGCACAGTCCTGCAGTCCTGCACGTGTGACATGCATGCCACACCGTGCAAGAATGAAGGTGCATTTACAGGGGGGCACAGCATGTGCCCGACCCCGCATGTACCCCCAGGCCTTGATCCAGCAGGGGCCCCTTTAGGGCCCTTCTTAGTTGCCTCTCCGCCACCCTATTCATGGTGGGCTCACCACCAAGAAAAGGGCAGTGAAAAGACAACTCGTAACATGCTTGGCGGTGCTGGCAGTGGGACTGCCAGCATATTAAAGCCGGTTGCAGACTGCCGGCCCAGCGGGTTTTTGTATCCTGGAACAGCCGTTTAGTGGCAGTCCGACCACCACACTCTGAATACTGCGAGTGGACTCACAGTGTGACAGTGGTCGGACTGCCACTACGAGTATGGCTGTCCTGTGGACCATAGTACCCATCATAATTAGGTCCCAAGCCTTGATTAATTAGTCACAGCTTCCACTGGAGGTTCAAGGGAATAACCGAGCCTCGGCTACGGATGTATGACGTTACAACGCACACTTTTACAACGCATGCACTTACAACGCATTTTTTACAACGCATAATCCATTACAACGCACTACACTTACAACGCATGACACTACAACGCATTTTTAAAAACTACCATTACAACGCATACCATTACAACGCATAATATTTAATTGCATTTAAGGTAAGTATTAGATAGTATAGGGGTAAAAATTACTTTTCTAACTCCAGGGGGTGCAACAGTAGGGTAAGTGTTGGATAGTATAGGGGTAAAAATTACTATTCTAACTCCAGGGGGTGCAACAGTAGTGTAAGTGTTGGATAGTATAGGGGTAAAAATTACTATTCTAACTCCAGGGGGTGCAACAGTAGGGTAAGTGTTGGATAGTATAGGGGTAAAAATTACTATTCTAACTCCAGGGGGTGCAACAGTAGGGTAAGTGTTGGATAGTATAGGGGTAAAAATTACTATTCTAACTCCAGGGGGTGCAACAGTAGGGTAAGTGTTGGATAGTATAGGGGTAGAAATTGCTATTCTAACTCCAGGGGGTGCAACAGTAGGGTAAGTGTTGGATAGTATAGGGGTAAAAATTGCTATTCTAACTCCAGGGGGTGCAACAGTAGGGTAAGTGTTGGATAGTATAGGGGTAAAAATTACTATTCTAACTCCAGGGGGTGCAACAGTAGGGTAAGTGTTGGATAGTATAGGGGTAAAAATTGCTATTCTAACTCCAGGGGGTGCAACAGTAGGGTAAGTGTTGGATAGTATAGGGGTAAAAATTACTATTCTAACTCCAGGGGGTGCAACAGTAGGGTAAGTGTTGGATAGTATAGGGGTAAAAATTACTATTCTAACTCCAGGGGGTGCAACAGTAGGGTAAGTGTTGGATAGTATAGGGGTAAAAATTACTATTCTAACTCCAGGGGGTGCAACAGTAGGGTAAGTGTTGGATAGTATAGGGGTAAAAATTACTATTCTAACTCCAGGGGGTGCAACAGTAGGGTAAGTGTTGGATAATATAGGGGTAAAAATTACTATTCTAACTCCAGGGGGTGCAACAGTAGGGTAAGTGTTGGATAGTGTAGTGTAATATTATGCGTTGTAATGGTAGGCGTTGTAATGGTATGCGTTGTAAAGGTAGTTTTCAAAAATGCGTTGTAGTGTCATGCGTTGTAATGTCATGCGTTGTAATGGATTATGCGTTGTAAAAAATGCGTTGTAAGTGTAGTGCGTTGTAACAGTTGCGTTGTAAAGGTTGTTCCCCCTCGGCTACTCATTGTAAGGAACAGGAGCCAGGCATAGTGCAAGAGACATAACACTACAGAACACTGATACTGCCCAGCACTGCCCACTTGCATCAGGACCTGAAGAAAAGGCCTTTCATCCATTGTGTAACCATATACAAGGTAGACATCTAATGAAGGCTATTCAGAAGGAAACAGAAGAAGACATTGTGCATCATCTGACCCCAAATTAATCCCTTTTCATCATGTGTTGAAGATGTTCCATCGCCTCACTTTATGCTCACTGGCTCACCCTTTCTTCTGTTTATAGTAAGAGGCAACACAGCATCTTTCGCTGATGCAAATGGTATGTATAAAGTCTGATGTAATGCAGTATGCATAGCTGATGCCAATGTATTGTACAGTGACTATATCTCTTGTCTGTCCTATTTGTAGCGCTCTAGTGCTCCGAGGGTCTCAGAGTGAGCCCCGGAAGCACGTTGCACCATGTATCACTTTCTGGCCAGGCGTGGCCAGAAAGCTTTAAATAAAGGGACCGAAGTGGCACGGCACTTCCGGTCCACACCAGCATAGCACCGGTGTGCGTGTCATTTATTGCGTCCATCGCGCGGCGCTGCGCTGCGGGGTCATCCAGGCCTGAGGCCCCCACACTGGCGACGAGGATGGGATGCTCGCAAGTTAAACGGCACCAGCAGACGGAATGACCGGCTCAAGCACCAGATGACCCGGCTGCCCCATCCGTAGCGACCACCGGAAGCGACGCGACACGCAACACTCACCGGTAAGCAGCGTGCCCACAGAGCTGCGTGAGGCACCGGCGGTAGCAGCGGCAGGGAGGCCCAAGGCAGCGACGCTCGCAGGAGGACGATCACGCGTCCCGGCGGCGGACCCGGAGGTGCGCGCATGCGCAGAGAGAGTGAGAAGCGTCGTCACAAGACACGAGACCTAGCGAGTCGAGCCTCAACGAAGCGGCCAACCGAACGAACAAACACGAGCAGAGACAGTACGCACAGACGGGAAAGCGCCAGAGCGAAGGCAACCAGCAACCAACAGAAAACAAAAACAACAACCACGAGCAAAGACAACACGCAAGTTACCTCACAGCACCAGAATGAACACGAATTCAGGAGGCGCGTCGGGAGGAGCCGGCCAAGCTCAACAAGCAGCACCACAAGCGCCAGCTCAACAAGCAGCACCACAGGTGCCAGCAGTAAACCCCGGGCCACCGCAGCCAGTACCATCAGTCCACTCACAGATCCAAGCCCTGCCACCTTTCAGCGAGCTGATAGACCCCGGGACGGCAGCCCCCCGATGGGCTATATGGCTAGGGCAGCTCAATAACTACTTCACTGCCACCAGGGAAAAAGACAACGAAGTGAAGAGGTCCCTGTTGTTGCACTTTGGAGGCACGGAACTGTACAAATTGTTCAAACACCTCCCGGACACAGGGGATGACGACGACTACGACGGGGCGGTCAACGCGCTGAACGCACATTTCGACCCCCAGCTAAACCTGCACTATGAGCGGTTCAAATTCCGACAATCCAAGCAAAGGGAAGGTGAAACCATGGATGCGTTCCATCCGCGGTTGAGAGACCTCATAAGCACGTGCACAGAAGATGACGAGAAGAAAGAAGTGACCGCACAGCTAATCCAAGGCTGCCGCAACAAACCACTGAGAACACTAATTTTAAGGCAACCGCGCATCACACTGGAAGAAATATTGGTCCTGGCCAGATCTCACGAATTATCTGAAGCACGCGCAACGGCAATGGAAGCAGCCCTAAACCTGCGGGCGGAAGCAGGAACCGTAGTGAAGACAGAAAGGGTGGATGCAGTCCGCCACACCAGTCGGGGAAACAGAGGAGGATGGCCGACGAGGTCGCCACGCCGAACGCCGTGCGGATACTGTGGCCGAGACGCACACAACCAAGATGGCTGCCCAGCACGTGGCAAGACGTGTTCAGCATGCGGCATACCCAATCACTTCGCAAGCGTATGCAGAGGTGGCTCCCGAGGAAGAGGAGCGTCGGGGAGAAAACCAGTCACGAGGGCCGTGAGGCAGCTGTCACTAGACGACACACCGCCATCTCGGTCCCACAGCTCACTGCGGCAGCCCCAATTCGACGGGACTTCCACCGAGGATGAGGAAGAATGCTACTACGTGTCGTTCGTGAGTGAACTAAAGAAGAGGCGGAGACCCCAGCCGAAATGCCACATACACATCGACGGCTCCCCGGCGACGGGTGTCATTGACACGGGAGCCACCGTGAATGTCATGGGGATCCAACACTACAAAGCACTAAAACCAAGACCCAAACTAGTCCCCTCGAAGGCGCGGATACTCACATATGGCAGCCAAGAACCCCTCCCGCTGCGAGGGAAGATGACGGTCCAAGTAAAGGCGGACAGCAATGAGGTGACGACGACGTTCCACGTAGTGGACCAGGAAGCAGACCTGCTCGTAAGCAGTAACACCGCGGAAGACCTCAGCCTCATTGCATTTGCAAATGCGGTCACAGCACTCCAAACAGAAGACATTATAGAAATGTTCCCCACGCTATTCAAAGGCCTCGGCACAATCAAGCGACCGCCGATCAAGTTGCACATCGACCCTGCCATCCAGCCCGTAGCCTTGCGGCACAGAAGGATACCGTACCACTTGCGTGCAGCTGTCGAAAAAGAACTCAACCAACTTGAAGAACAAGGGGTGATTGAGAAGGTTTCGGGGCCGACGCCGTGGGTATCCCCAATGGTGATAGCGGAGAAGCCGCGTCAACCAGGCAAAATTCGCATCTGCATCGATATGAGGGCCCCCAACAAGGCCATTCGCCGGGAGAGGCACCTCACCCCGACAGTTGATGACATCCTGACAGATCTGAACGGGGCCCAATGGTTCTCAAAGTTGGACCTTAACGCCGGATACCATCAGCTCCGGCTAGCGGAAGAGAGCCGTTACATCACCACATTCTCGACGCACCTGGGGCTGAGGCGATACAAGCGACTAAATTTCGGCATCTCATCCGCAGCTGAAATTTTCCAGAATACAATTAAGGAACTCCTGTCAGGACTCGACGGAGTGCTGAATGTCAGCGACGACATTTTGATTCACGCACACACAAGCGAGGAACACCACCGCAGATTGAAAGCTACCCTGCGGAGACTGGCGCAGTATGGCGTCACGCTACACAAAGACAAATGCCAGTTCTTCAGGAGATCGATAGAGTTCTTCGGATACGTATTTGGCTCAGACGGGGTTAAGGTAGACCCCCGCAAATCACATGCCATTAAAAACGCCCCAGCACCGGCAACCGCATCCGAAGTAAGAAGTTTCTTGGGCATGGCACAGTACTGTGCCAGATTCATACCCAATCTTGCCACGATAGCAGAACCTCTGAGAAGTCTGACGAAGAAAGACAGCCCATGGCAATGGACGGCGACAGAAGACGGAGCGTTTCATAGGATCAAGGACGCACTGCTAGACAGCACCACGATGGCATACTTCGACACTGCGAGACCCACCGAAATACTTGTTGATGCCAGCCCAGTAGGCCTAGGAGCCCTCCTGTCGCAAGAATCTGAACCGGGAGTGTGGGCACCGCTGGCGTTCGCAAGTAAAGCCCTGACAGCAACAGAATCGCGATACTCGCAAATTGAGAGGGAGGCGCTGGCAGTGAAATGGGCGTGTACCCATTTTCACCTCTACATAGCTGGTCACCCATTCAGAATGGTGACGGATCACCAACCGTTGATTCCCCTATTCCGTGGCACAGCACCGCATCCACCGCCGAGGATTGAACGCTGGGCAATCCAAGTGCAGCAATATCAAATGGACCTAGTGTACCGCCCGGGGGCGAAGAACCCAGCGGACTTCCTGTCCCGCCATCCCGCCGCGGAAGAATCCCGCGACACAGAACAAGAAGCCCAGACCGAAGAGTTCATCAACATGCTGGCCACCGGCGCATGTCCCCGTGCGCTGACTGCCGACGTCGTCGTCTCCCACTATGACGGTGACGCAGTCGTCCGGAGAGCGAAGGAAGCGATACAATCAGGCACGTGGGCAAACTTCCTGAAGGACACCAATGGGTGGGACGAAGCAGACAGGACACGCCTGCAACAATTCTGGAAGATTCACAATGACCTCAGCCGCGCTGACAATGGCCTTCTACTGAGAGGGACTCGCGTTGTAATTCCCAAAGCGCTGCAAGACAAAGCAACTGCACTAGCACACGAAGGCCACCAAGGCACCCGCCGCATGAAGGCGCGGATGCGAGAGAAGATATGGTTCCCCAATATGGAGGAGAACGTCGAGGTGTGCGTGCGGGAGTGTCGGGCATGCCAAATCACCAGCAGCCCCGAAGTGCCTGCCCCAATAATCACGGAGGACCATGCCCCATCGCCGTGGGCATGGCTGAGCCTAGACTTTGGCAGTTTCCCGGATGGGAGAATCACCGTCGTACTAATGGACAACTACACCAAATACCCCATTGTAGAAACAGCGGCATCTACCAGCTTCGCGAACATTCGCCCCATCTTCAGCAAAGCCTTTGCCCTGTTCGGCATCCCGAGGGTCATCAAAACGGACAACGGACCCCCGTTCCAAGGGAGTGAGTTCAAAGAGTTCATGAACGACCTTGGAATTACACACCACCGAATCACCCCGCAATGGCCACAAGCCAACGGCGAGGTCGAAAGATTCATGAGGACAATAAACAAAATATTGCGGATATCATCGGCGGAAGGGAGTGACCCAGAAGACGCACTGCAAGCGTTCTTAAGGGAATATCGCAGCACACCGCACAGCACCACCATGCAGTCCCCGTGGGCATTGATGATGGCCGGACCGCGGAGAGACTTACTACCCATGGCTGACAGTTGGGCTCCCGCACCATACTCGCCAGCAGACACCCAAGAAAGGAGAAGGAGAACAAACGAAAAGGCAAGCCGCAAGAGGAGAGCCCAGACACGAACCCTGAATCCTGGAGAGACTGTGCTGATCCGAACAAGGAGACCAGGAGGAAAGTTCAAGACTCCGTTCGAACCGGAACCCTGGGTCATCAAGGAAACCAAAGGAACAGCCATCACGGCCAGCCGAGAGGGAGTAGAAGTGACTCGCAACGTGTCATGGTTCAAGCCAATACCCACTCCAAGAGGACAGAGTTCAAGTGAAGGCATACCTGCAGTGGGGGATGAAAGAGAGGGCGCAGCCACAAACGACACCTCGTGCCTGCCCCCGGACGCTACCGAACGTCCACCCCTGCCGCCACCGGAACCTTCGCGAGACTTGGTCCCTCCAAGAGGCAAGGGGCAATATAATCTTCGATCCAACCCACGGCCAAATCACAGACTAGCAGATTTTGCATGTTAATAAACTGGTTGTCATAGTTGGCCTGGAAAGGAAAAAAAAATCCAAGTTGGGAAGGGATGTAGCGCTCTAGTGCTCCGAGGGTCTCAGAGTGAGCCCCGGAAGCACGTTGCACCATGTATCACTTTCTGGCCAGGCGTGGCCAGAAAGCTTTAAATAAAGGGACCGAAGTGGCACGGCACTTCCGGTCCACACCAGCATAGCACCGGTGTGCGTGTCATTTATTGCGTCCATCGCGCGGCGCTGCGCTGCGGGGTCATCCAGGCCTGAGGCCCCCACACTATTCCTCGTCGGATTCACCACTAATTTGTCTGTCCTTTCCTTCTTACATCTCTTTCTCTCTCAAAAAACAAACTAAAGGGGCTAGCTATATATACACCAATGCGTAAACGACTATTACCCAATCTGGGCTCACCCGGTAACAATGGTAGTGATCGCATTCTCTGTAAAAGCAAATAAAAATGTAAATATAATAAGAGTTATAGCAAAGGGACGGGGAACAATATTTCTCGTAGAGCCTCTGAACACCTTACTCTGTTCAGGTGTGAAGACGTTCTCCGTGTGTACCTCCAACAC
Organism: Triturus cristatus; assembly: GCF_964204655.1. Lineage (NCBI taxonomy): Eukaryota > Metazoa > Chordata > Amphibia > Caudata > Salamandridae > Triturus > Triturus cristatus. The sequence goes on along the minus strand of NC_140590.1, from coordinate 1,146,389,936 downwards.
TCTACCACATCACTTCGTGAAATTGATCATCTTCTTTGAACAAAAAGAAGCTATAAAAATCCTGTTCCCACAAACACAGTAAGCGGCTTTGTTGTTCTTTGTTAAACACAGTTTTAGAAGTGAGGGTTTTGTTTTTTGTTTTGCTCGCTTACTGCCAAGAGCCTACATATTGTGTACGTATCGAGTAACAAAGTCCCTATTACATAACATAACAAAGCGTGGGACTTGGACCCATGGAATGAGACCTGGCTGGAGGCCCTAAGCCTGAGTGAAATAATGCTTCCCGCCTTTGTTGTAGCTCAGGAAAGGCGCGCAAGCAAGCGTAGGCATCTGAAGGCTGTTCACGCGAATAACAAAACAAATATGCGTCAAGTTGAGAGAGTGGTGCTCAGAATGGGCAAAACATCCAGGGGGCTGTGATTGTTTTACCTTTCAACTGAATCAAAAACTGAAACTCAGAAGGTTGTATTGGACAAAAAGGTTTAAAAAACAGTTCTAGTACATGAATTGTGGAATACGTACTTCCATAATCTGTAAAAAAAAAAAAAAGTGTAGTTTCAGTTTCCTTTTTATCATGAATGGCTGCTGGAAGAGCAGTAGTATAAAAAGAAAACAAGCATTGGCAAAACCAAGAGGTCTCACCTTTGGAAACTACTGGCATTACCAATGATTTTGGCAATGGTGAACAGCATCGGGAAAACGCAATGCTCTTGGCCTGTGCTGTTTACTATCAGGAAAAAAAAAGGTGCTGCTGTTGGCAGTCACGTCATTGTGTAGGCTTGCATGCGCCATCATGCATGCGCGCCTACAGATTAGCGCATGTGCCATTCTCTTTTAGTTCTTATTGACCGATCTAAAATGCCAGGACCTTTTAGATTGGCCGATAAAAAAATTAATTGTAAGTGTGTGAAAGTACTTTTGTGGAGGGTTATAAGCGATTTGCTGCTAGGTCCTTCAAAATAAATAATTTAAAAAACAGAATGGTGGTGGTGGGGTGGGGCAATGCAGTCTTTAACCCCACTGTAAGTTATTGGTAAGGTGACAATAGGTATTTTGCAACCAGACAGCTTGCCCAGTCTGGTAGGCTTGACCTAAAAAAAATGGAGTACTAATCAGTTCAGACCATCATCATTTTTCACATTTACATTTGATGCATCACTAGACAGGTGGCCCCATGTTTGTTTGAAAGTGTGAAGGCTGCTTTCCATGCTAGCTATCAGGCACTCAAGATCAAAGGCTTCGCTAAACTGGCTGCACCACTCCCAGAAAGAACTGTTTTTAATCTTCCCATTTTTTGTCTATTAAGGTCTGTACTGTGGCTAGTCAATAAAGAACGTTCTTCTCTTGTTGACTGGAAAAATGAGCAGTGACTGCAGCGAGAGATCTTTATTCCTCCTAGGTGTACAAGTGCTTCATAAAACCCCTTTAACATAACATACCATTAAGGGTCTTATTAAGAGTACGGCGGTCTGAACACCACCACCACTGTGGGTCTACCTGCAGTATTCTGAGTGTGGCGGTCGGACCACTTGCACTGCCGGGATCAAGGATCCCGCTGTGCCGGCAGTCTGCATCCGGCCTCAATATGCTGGCGGTGTCAATGCCTGCACCGCTGCGCATATTACGACCTGTTATGTTATGTTATGTTATTCGGGCTTATAAAGCGCCTGGTTACACTATACAGTGTGTCCCCGCGCTGCGGTGCACGTCGCTTTAGTGATCACAGAGACATATCCAGGTGGGAATAGGTGAGTTTTCAGTTTCTTCCTAAACATGCCCTCAGAGGGTTCCAACCGAAGGCTCTCAGGGAGTTTGTTCCATAGTTGGGCAGCCAAAAAGCGGAAGGAGCGACCACCCATCCTAGCTCTCTTTACAGCCGGGACGCGTACCAGTCCCCTCCCCTCAGACCTCAGGCGGCGGGTAGGGGCGTAAGGGGTAAGGAGGTTCAACAAGTAAGCAGGCGAAGTCCCCTGGATAATGCGATGACAGACACACAACGCTTTAAACCAGACTCGCTCCTGTATAGGTAGCCAGTGGAGAGAAGCAAGAGCCGGTTTAGACCTACATATCCCCACCCTATTCATGGCGGTGAGCCCGCCATGAAGCCATGAAAAGGGTGGGGGACATGCAGGAAAGAGGGTCCTAACAGGGCCCCCAGCCAGACCTAGGCCTGGGGTGCATGTGGGGGAGGGGGGCACATTTTGTACCTCCCTGGAATTGCACCCCTGTTCCTGCACAGAGAGGCATGCATGCCACACCGTGCAGGAATGTGCTGCAGGGGCTGTCACGGTGGCGGTCTGCTGTTAAGGTTCTCCTATGAGCCGCTGTCATGTGAGCACTGCAGCACTGCCCGCCCACCCTGGATTGCACTCATAATCCAGCAGGCAGGTGCACAACAGGCTTGGTGGTACTCCTGTTGGCGCGGCAATAGCGGGCCAAAAGGAGGACAGCCAAAGTTGTAATAAGGCCCTAAGTAGACCTCGAATTGGCTAAAAATAAGTATTAGCATTGAAAAGTCAGTCAGAACCGTGCAGTGGGCAAACATGCAGGCTGTTTGCAGACTCAACAATGCAGCACGTGCTACATGCTTCCTTAGAAGAGTGTAATGGTCTATGTTTAACTGCATGATCAGAGGTCCAAATCCCTTCATGTCCACATAGGCTTTCTTCCTTCTGATGTCGATACATTTGGAACACTTAAGCTGGAGAAATATAACCAATAAACAGTGTCAAGAGCCGGCTCAAGCCTTGAATGTGTTCTATTGTGTAGGATTTTCACATGTAGTGCTCATGCGGTCAAAATCAATCACAAACCTACAGATGGGAGAAGCAAGCAACGATGTTATCAACCTGGCCCCAACTCAAAGTATTAGTAAATAACAATCCTCATTATACTCATTTGTTACTGATAACTTATCCTGCCGCCCTCGAAACCATGATAACATTTTACTGGACCTGCATGCCCAAAATCGACTACAACCCTATGTAACATCATTAAAACTAAAACGAGATAAGGCAAGAGAAGATTGGGCCTGTTCGATCTGGGCGAACAGCGGCAAAAATGGAAACATTCATGCTCTTCTACAAGCTGAGTTTCTGCTCTTGCTGCAAGGACTCTGTGGCACGTGTTATCTTCCGCTGTCCAAGTTTCACAATAGCACACTTGAGACTCCCACTTCCGTCCTTCAGGCGGATAAACTTTAGACTTTGCTCAAAGGCCGTAAGAGAAGGCTTTCACCCGTTGGACATGAAGTTGGCCAATGGTTTTTATGAAGTTCTTGAAAGTGATTGTTTCCAGACTGGCACCTTAAGTCTAATGCAAAAGTATATATAATATGCATGATTCCACTAATCACATACCGATTTGCATATTCTTACACCTTACATTTGAATAAATTAGCCTTTTATGGTTTTGCTGAACTCTTAAATCCATTTCTCGTTATAAACATCAAAGAGCTAAAAGTAAAACGTGTGAACAAATCGTTAGACCATTAAGATCAACAATCCCGCCCTTTGCGCTATTTGTAGATTTTTGAACTATGAACATCTTGGCATTTTGTAATGGTTTAAACCGTGTGATACATTTTGTAATGAACTTTATTAACTATACAATAAATGTATTTGATCTTATTAGAAAGGACATTTGCAAGGCAGGTGTTCTTGCACCCTTTGACACACACCTTACTACCTTTCTTACTGTTGACACAATTGCTTGTGGATTGGATGCTGTCCTTTCCCAAGAGCATGTGGGTGTTGAGAGAACTGTGGCGTTTGCCTCTCTCTCTTTGTCCGATTGTGAGAGTAACTACTCGGTCATCGAGCGCGAAGCTCTGACAGCTGCCTGGTCAGTCGAACATTTCAAGACCTTCTTATGGGGTCTTGTCTTTTGTATTCGCACTGACCACAAACTCTTGGTCAAGGTGCTGAGTCCAGGCGGTGCTGGTAAAGGCTCAGCAAGACTGGCCAGACTTGCTTCTTGGCTCCAAGAATACCGGTACCGGGTGTCTTACATTCCGGGGTGGCAAAAATGCACAAGCGGATTGCTTGTCTCGTTTGTCTTTGATGGGCAGAGGTGAGCTGAATTTGGGTTCATTTTGGGAACAAGATGGTGCTGTGACCTCTTTGGGTGATGTGGAAGAGTGTGTTGGTGGTGCTTTTTTGGTGGACAAGTGGCTTATGTTCATGGATCAAGACGTTGTCCTCAAGAGTGAGGAACGCATGTTGGTCTTGAGCACTTTGGCTCACTCAGTAAGACCGTTTGTGAAGGTCATAGATGAGTTGAGTATAAGTGATTCTAAAGTACTCATGAGGAGTGATAAGTTTGTACCTCCCGATGGCTTGAGGCCCAAGATTATCAAACTCGCCCATGAAGTCACCTCGGTCAAACCATGACCAAGAAACAGGTGCGAGAGAATTTCTGGTGGCCTTGCATGAATGAACAGATCACATCTTGGATTGTGAATTGCGAAGTGTGTAGGGAGAGCAAAAAGAGACTCAAGACGGGGTGTCATGCTGCACAGGGTGACAATGAGGATCCTGGTGTACCCTGGGGGACCGTTTATGTGGACTTTATTGGGCCTTTGCATGCTGTGGAGGAGAAATTGAAGAATGCACTGGTGATGGTTGATGTTCATTCTAAGTGGCTTGTTGTTTGTTTTATGTCTGATGTTATGACTAAGAGGACCATTGAGCAGTTGAAGATTATTTTTCAAGAAGAGGGTATGCCTCGCATTTTTGTCACAGCCAACGATACTCAACTTGTTTGGTATGAAATGAGGAACTTTCTTTGTAAGTGTGGTATTTCACATCACCGCATGGCTCTCTACAACTACCAAGCCAATGGCATGGTGGAACGGGCCAATCGTCTTGTTAAGGGTACCGTTTCCATGGCGGTACAGAGTGGGAAAAATGTCAGGAAGTTGTTTGACGAGATGATCTGGGCTCGTCGCACTACCATCCATAGTACGACGGGCATTTCCCCCTTTGAAAAAATGCACGGAAGGAAGCCAGGCACCAAACTTTTACCTACTTGGCTTGTTTCTCCCAAGTCTGTTTTCGTCAAGAAGGATGGTGTCAAGATTGATGCAAGTGGTGTGTGTGCTGGTGACTGGGTCAACATTAAACTTGGCAGGTTTGTCCAAGTTCTGAGGTCCTTTCAGAGTGAGGCAGGTTTTTGACAGCCACGTTCTTCTTGACAATGGAAACAAATGGAACAATCGCAAAGGGGAGAGTGTGTGTGAGACAAAGCAGCTAGACCTGGTGGCAGCCATTCTGGTGACAGTTTGAATGGCTTCTTGTTGATGAGTGATGTAGATCTGAGGGCCAATGGCTCAGGAGAGAGTAGAGAGGGTGGCTCAGGGGGTGCTCCCATTTGCCTTCTCTGTGGTCCTTCTCATCCTGTGGGTGCCGAGTTTACCCGTCCTTCCAGGTCTCGCAGACCGCCTAGTTATTTGGAGGATTATGTTCTATCTTGAGGCTCCTCCTCCTATATTCAGCACATGTACTTTGCATTGTTTTTGCCATCTTACGTTCTTGTTTCTGTTTCCTTTGTTTTCTGTTTGTATGTTTTTGGGTAGAAGGGAGGTGGTATGTTGTAATGTGTACCGTGCATTGTGCTGTGCTTTGCTGTTCCTTGCTCCAGAGTTCTTTTCCTCTGGAATGTCAGGGTCGCGTGGTTCCACCAGCGGCAGTTGGTCTGTGGCTGGCGATGGTGGGATCACGCTTCGTGCTACTGTTGTCTACTTAAGAATAAAGCATTACAGTTTGCTTCCTGTTGTCTGCTGTCATCACTACAGTTTGTTTAGCATGTACTGTAGCATACATGCCAACACATCCGATTCAAGTGGGAGACTTCTACCTTTTAATGCCAAAATTATTTTATTTCAGTTGTCGGGGAACGGTTTTTCATGAATCAAAAAAGTATGGGCAAGTTGTGCCCCTCCGAACCTGCACACTTCGGCCTCTGTATCTTAGGCGTGATTGGGAGTGCAGAGCCTATCTGCACCGACTAAGCTCGCTCCTTTGCAGCCCTACAGTGAAATTAAGCCTAGACCTCATTCTGGAGGCTGCTTGCTGTCCACAGTGACAGACTGTTAAAGTGCAGCCGAGGAGGGTGGGCAGGTTCACCTTCGAGCCACATCCTTGTGCCCCACCTGCTACTGGAGGTATGCTTTTTTTAAATAACAGAGTTTTATATGGCGTGAACTTGACCCGAATCGGGTATCAGAGCGCTTTACATAGCACCAGTTGCATTAAATGAGGACACATTCATTTTTTGTTAGGCATGGGGAGATTTGGGGGCATATCAACAACAACCGGCGATAATTATCTCTAAGCGCACTTAGTGCTAGGATAATTATCGCCGGCTAGCGTGAATTTTTATCGCTGAGATAGCGTGCTATTAGCAACGCTTATCTCAATAGCGATAAAAATCCTCACGCTAACAGGCTAACATGAGATTATCGCTGGAAACCCAGCGATAATCTCACGTTACCTTGTTGATAGGGACAGGCAAACTTAGCCATGATATCCTCCTTCCATAGGATATCATGGCTAAGTCAGAAAAATACCAGACGTAAAAAAGCAGCGTTAGCGCTGCTTTTTTTGTCTCTAACAGGGTTAGCGACATTCTTGATAATAGGAGAAATGTCGCTAAGCGGCATTTCTCCTATTATTTTACTCTGGAACGCCCCCTTTGCATCTCATTAGAGATGCAAGGGGAAGCGTAGAGTAAAAGGGTGCTAACATGCAAATTTGCGTGTTAGCACCCTGTTGTTGATAGGGCGCTAGTTTTATCTCTCCTTTTTTGGCTTTTAAAGCCAAAAAAGCAGAGATAAAGCCCTTGTTGATATGCCCCTAAGTGATTTGCCCAGAATCACAGGATGTTCAGCGTCATTGCCGAGAATCAAACCCAGTTCCCCAGATTTAAGGTCAATCGCCCTCGCCGTTAGGCCAACTCCTCTCCCTCTATGCTTAATGCCCTGGCCAATGGGACGAGGCACAGGTGAGAGCAACACAGGCCTGCTCCGTGGTATAATTGCGTGCTGATTACGGCAACATTAAAGGCTGATATTCTATGGATATTTCCCATTAATTTGATCGGCAATAAAATACTGACACTGTGGGATATTACGTGCAAACCTTTATTTTCGCAGGAGCTTCATCTTCAGACTTGGCGCAGAACAAATGAGAGAACGGTAGAAAAGGAAGAAAAAGAGAAAGATAGTGAAACATTCATAAAGGGCGAAAGAAGGGGGAATAAAAAGATACTTAAAGAGTGACAAAGGGAAAAAGCACGGCCAAAAAAGGAACTTCGAAGAAGCTGTGAGCAAAATATGAAGGAAGTGTAGAGTGGTGAGAAAACACTCGAGGCACGAGGAGGCATTAGGACTGGGCGGTCTCGGTATTCGCAACGGCTAAATACTACAAAATCACGAATGAGAAAAGTATCTGTATGGAATCAGGGGCGTAGGAGACACTAAAATTCTGGGGGGGACAACCTTGTGCACTTTCCAGTGACCCTATACAAATCACCGCCCGTTAAACAAATACAATTGCATACTTTCGAAGTGAAATATTGAGAAAAGCAGGCATGTAGTCACAGTTTGCATGTATGCTTTATTGTTATTTACATTCATATAGTAATGAGACCAAGGGCCTTATGTAGGTGGGCTGGCATTTACCACTTCATAAATACCGAATCATACCGATTCGGTATTTATGAAGTGGTAAATGCAATGTAGGTAATGAGTCGGTAAATATTACCGACTCGGAAAAATTCGGTAATTACCGAATCGGTATTTACCGATTCGGTAATGAGGCATACCTTCCCATTGATGGGAAGGTATGCCTCATTACCGAATCGGTTAATACCGATTCGGTAATGGGGGAGCACATGCAAGGGTGGCAGGGTGTCACATTGACACCCTGTTGCACCCCTGATTCGGCCATGTGTGCACATGTGGCGCACATACATGCCCTAAGGGCATGTATGTCTGCCACATTGCACACTTAAACGTGCACAAAAATGCTTTTTTACACATATTCGTCATTTACCACCAACCTTTAGTTGGTGGTAAATAACGAATTCCCACACCCACCACACACTCCCCCTACATCTCATTTCATGATTCGGTATTTACCGAATCGGTAATATTACAGAATCGGTAATTTTACCCATTCGGTAATTTTACCGATTCGGTAAATACCGAATCATGAAATGAGCCCCCTACATCTCAAAAGCCAAAATACCGGTCGGTAACGGTATAATTTCCGAAAATCGGCCGTTACCGACCGGCATTTGGCTTCCTACATGAGGCCCTAGATGTTTAAAAAAAAAACATATAAATGAATCTTGCATCTTAATGCACAAAGCAAACAAAGGCCGCTGACTTAGGGTGGGGGCGTCGTGTTTGCAAGTGCATTATGGTTTGAAAAGTACCTGCTGCTGCATTCCTGGTCTCCAGCAATTTTCAGGCAACAATAAAAATGTGAAGATAACTTTGGTGATTAATGTTCTTTTTTTAAGAGAGATCGAAGGCTTGTCTAGTGAAAGTTTTAATTCAGAAGGTCAGTGAGTTACTGCTTTTGTCTGAGATATTCTTTTGGTATTTGAAGTTTATAAGTTAAAATCCTAACATTGAACAGTGAGCTATTAACCGTCATCAAAGAGCTGCATAAAAACTTCAATGTATAGATTAGAACGTTATGATTTTTCCCCAGTCTTTCCCTATCCTAATGTTGGAAAATGGGTTCATTAGGATAGAAATCAATTCTGATTATTGAAGAGAACCCCCCAACCATGGTGTTATGTTTTACATTCTGAGTTTGTGTTAATCTCTAGTGTTGCAAAGCCGCCCTAGGCACTCCCCAACTTTTTGCTGACTGGTACTGGTGGTACCTGACTGACTGACCCTGGCCTCTGCCTAAACAGCCAGTGCTATTCTGAAAGAGGCACTTAAAAATACAGTGAAAACACCTACATACACTAGGGTGCACTATGGGTTAGGGTACCCCTATGATTGGCATGACCTCTCCTATAAGGCCCTAGTACATAATAGGGCAGGGGGATTAGAACTACTTTTAAGTCCCTAGAATATAATAAGGCATGGCAGTTTAGAGGCCAGCAGCCCTTTCTGCGCTTGCATGTGTGCACTGCTGAAGCCTGAGGTCAGTTTAAAAGTAGCCCTGTGTTATAGGGCTGCTTTTAAAATGCAAATTGTGCCCAAACTCGACTTTTGGGTTTGGGGAACTTACAAATTGATCAACTACAATGTTGGGGTAAAATTAAGTGGAAAAATGTTTTCCACTTAACTATGGCTGTATCATATTTGCCACATAATACATCATCTGCTGCATAATCTAACGATTTCCTCCAAAACAATTTTGTAGCTCAAACGGATCCCAAATAACTAAAAGAAATGTGACTTGTGTTGCTGTGAAGTTTAGGGCCCTTTGCAAAGGTTAGTAAAGAAAACAATTCCTAAGAAAACAATTGGTCCCAGACACTCCTAATGACACTCAAATTAATACCTGTAGGAGAGTGTAGTATGCAATCAATTCATACAACCGAAAATGTATAATGTAAAGGCACATTCAACAGGGAAATCTCATAGATAAGAGGCCAACCAAAGTCAATTAAATTGCAAACATCAAATTATTTCCCGCTGAATCATATTCATAAAATGCAAACTTAGGGGCTGACTACGATGGCAGGCGGACTTCAGTACCACCGCCATTGAATCGGGGAATGGGACCGCTGGCCTTCAAGGTGGAGGCCCCACGATAGGCTTTACAATGCGACTGCCACTAGGGTGTTCGCAGTGCCTATCTTTTACATTGCAGCAGGTGCTGCTGGCTGCATCATCCGCAGCAAAGTAAAAAAAAAAAGGAACATGTTAAATATATCGGTGCCTGCCACATGGTGCAGTGATATGTTGTGGGGCATCATAGATGCCCCCCAGGACCCATGTCTGGGGGGCAGGGGTAAAGGGGCCATGCTACGGGCCCCCAATGTCCCTTTCGCCAGCATTTCCATGGCAGGTGAACCGCCATTGATAAGCTGGCGGGTAAGGGACATCGTAATCCCTGCTGCGGTGCATGGTAGGCACCACCAGCATTGTAGGAACCACAAGCCCCTCCACCACACCGGCGGGATCAAGAAGCCCGTCGGGTGCGTGGTGGTTGGTCTTTCCGACCGCCAGGTAACCACCCGCCATTGTAATATGACGGGCTGTGATGCAGTCACCAATGGCGGTGGGACCGCCACCGACGGGGTGACGTGGCGGTCCCACTGCCATTATAATCACCCCCTAAGTTTGGTGTGCATGCAAATCCTACATTGCCAACCCCTGGCAAGTTGCACTGCTAGTGCTGAAAAAAGGCCAATGGAGGTACCAATGGGTGAGGTGGACTGGCCTCAAGGGTCTTGTGACCTCAGTGACAGATTCACTGTCGATCTAGGATGTGCTTCTTCATATGCCTGCCCGTAAGACTGGAAGTGAACTGCAGTATGGATTGTGGTGGACAGGTCCACCTGCGGGTGCTAAGACACCTGGGCTTCTAAGGTCTATCGGGCCTTCTAAGGTGTAGCATCGGAATAAGCTCTGTCAGGAGTGTGGTATGGTGAACTGGTCATGAAGGTCTGAACATGGTTCTCCAGTTCCAAATTCAGCAGCTCTGGCCAGAGTGCCACATCCTCTCCTACACTGAACACCATACTGCCCCACTGAGAGAAACTCGCACTGCCTTCAGTACAACTCAAGTGTGCTGCGACTAAATTCAAAGTATGCACTAGACAACAGTAAAATGCTGCTTGAAAAAAATGAATAACACCCTGGAAAAAGCAAACACTCATAGGGAATGCAAGAATGAGCAAAGCATGTGAACTGTAATCAGAAAAAAAACATGGTTACCTTAACGGTTTTAAACTCATTATTCAGAAATCAGTAAGTGATTTTGCCTGAAAAGTTCAAGACATGGCTACAGGACCAGGAAGGGACCCCTTTCAATGTCCATTGCTTATATCCTTTCAAAATGTATGCAGTTTGGTTTAAAAAAGACCACATCCCCACCACAGAGCCGCATTTTATAAGCTAAAATAATTAAAAAGTTGAAAACGATCATATTAAACATTTCCACTCTACCCATCAACCAGGTATTGCAGTCCCTTTAGGAATGGCGCACTTACCCACCCTGGGAAAACAATGTTGTTCAAAGAAAGAAGATAAAAAGAAAGTAGCGCTTTCACTGGCAAACTCTGTAAAGTGGCGCTAATGTGTGTGGGTGTAAATAACAGTCTGGCCTGTCTGCTGTCCACTCTGTATTGCTTTATTTAGGTATTTAACTATTTTTTCTCTCCATTCCGAGGTTTTTCTTTTCAATAGAAAACGGTCAGAAAATGAGGACATTTACAGCCAAAGTGTTCAGCCTTTTTTGGATCAATTTCCCAGGGGAACAAATAAAGAAAAGGAGAGGCAAGAGAGAGTACCTTAAGAGCTGCCTCTTGAAATCAGCACGTAAGCAGGAGCGAGACAGAGACGGAAATAGATGGAGGAATAAAGAGAGGAGGGCAGCCGCCAGAGGCAGATCAGGAGTAGTGGACACCGTCCTTGCCATGAAGGAAAAGACACGGCGTTTTTTCTCCGTTCTCTGCCCTTCTCAGAACGGCTGAGCCTTCCTGCAGCAAAACCAAAGGCAGAGGGCGGGTGGCCTCTGACTCCAGGCAGGTCAAGTGCAGGGCCATTAGGTAGCGCTTTCGCGTGCTAATGGCCCTGCGATAACAGAAGGGAGAGGGGAAATTCCTTTGTCCCCTCGTCCCCGGCACCCTTGTCCCCCGTGTCCCCCCCACTCCAAAATCTGGGGGTGATATATCCCCCGCGTCCCCCACACTTCCTACGCCCATGCATGGAATGTTAGAAGTCGGAGATCTATTCGGCAAATGGTTCAGGCAGGCAGTGTGAGGGGGCTGTTAAAGCAGATTCTGGCCTTTCGCCCGTCATACACACGGCCGTCCCCTGGGTGGCGCCAGCAGTCTCCAAGCGTTCATAGCGTGGTTCTTTGCAAGTTTTTACAGCGCCCCCGGGACAGCCCCGCTCTTCTCATGCTTGGTGATCTTTGAGTAACTCGGTATAAACTCCTGTAAACAGAAACAAGCATTGGCATAGCCAATAGGTCTCGCCTTTGGGACCTTATAAGTATTTAAATATGCAGCACAATATCCTTAGTGCAACATCAACTGTTGAAAGCTAAACACTTATAAGGTCCCAAAGGCGAGACCTTTTGGCTATGCCAATGCTTGTTCTGATGTTGGATGCACTGGGCATAAAGCCTGTCATCCGCACATGCCTTTGCGGCATAAAGACGGTAAATAAAGCAATGTGACTGCCGCTCTTTATTTCTGTCAGCCTACTTTGTTGTGCCACTGTGCAGATTCCGTGATCACAAATCCTGCCCGTGCCTGTCAACGGGTGGCTGGGACATATGGAGTGCACGTAATGCCTTAATAAAATATTTCCCAAACCTACCTTCAGGTCGAGTTTGCGCTATATAAAATTAGTAAGAGCAATTTACATATGCATTAAGTAGATGTAACGGATAATTTCCGGTAAATACATTTATTTAAGGTATTCATTTGAAAACTGTAGTCTGCTTTTGTTTTGAACGTTGTGGCACCGGTACCAACAAAGCCCCGGAATAACTGTGTGATCGCTGGCAGGAGCGCTAAGTTAGGCCACACACATAGTGAAGGTAAGGGGCTAGCGGCAGGGCACACTTCCTTCGTACACCCAGTGCAGGCAGGGCCATCAATACTGCACACTTTGCACAGTTGTGCTGAAAGGGCACAAATACATTTGTTTTCGCCTGCCTCCAATGGAAAGCTGGACATGGAAGAAGCCCGGCATTGTTAGCACCACTTCTTCTGTGCGAGAAGGAGACACAGCCGTGCAGAGCTCATTCGAACATATTTTTTAAAACATGTACATGGGAATTATGCCCTGCTTTTTCTGATGTTGGCTGCGCTGGGCAGAAAGCCTGTCATCAGCACATGCCTTGGCGACATAAAGAAGGTAAATAAAGCCATCTGACTGACGCTCTTTATTTCTGTCAGCCTACTTTGTTGTGCCACTGTGCATATTTCGTGATCACAAATCCTGCCCGTGTCTGTCAGCGGGTGGCTGGGACATATGGAATTCACGTAATGCCTTAATGAAATATTTCCCAAACCTACCTTTAGGTCGTGTTTGCGCTATATAAAATTAGTAAGAGCAATTTCCATGTGCATTAAGTTGGTGTAACAGGTAATTTCCTGCCAAAACATTTATTTGTGATATTCATTCAAAAAAAGTAGTCTGCATTTGTTGGGAACATTATGACACCGGTACAAACAAAGCCCCGAACTATCTGTGTGATCGCTGGCAGTTGCGCTAAGTTAGGCCACACACATAGGGAAGGAAAACAAATGATCACAAATCATGCCCATGCCAGTCAGCGGGAGGCTGGGACACGTGGCTGCAGGCGAGGGAAAGCCACCGACAGTTGATCCTGTGAATTGTTTCGGTCTTTCATCCACTTAAATATGTAAATGTAGGCGGCGCCAGTTTGTATTAAAGGAATGGCTCTGCAGGATATTGCGACCTGTGTTTAAGATAAGGTGTGCTGATTGAGGGGTTGGAGGGGGGTGTTAGCAGTAAGAGTAATGCAAAATCGCTAAAGGAAGAGGCAGCTGAACATTTTTGTTTTATTTCACCGCCATTAAAGTTAACCAAGCGCGCACGCAAAGAACTGTGAAAGATGAAGATAATTCGGGCGTCATTAAAGAAAACAAACATGCTCATAAAACTATGTTAAAGCAGTAAGCAGTTCAGGTTTGTTTCACCACCGCGCAAAAAAATGTTAAAGCAGTAAGCAATTCGGGACGCAAAAAAATGTTAAAACGAAAGTAATAGCGATCGCGATCAAAGCGAAAGTGATCGCGATCGCTTGGACGGGAGCGCTGTGTGGCAAGCACGTGAGTGGTGCACGCGCAGCAGTGATTGGCAGCTGCGCGCATGCACGCTCACGTGCACTGAAGCTTTAGGCCACAGGCAGCACTTTAAAAATCCCAACTACAAAATGTCTCTCCGAGCCAGCGCATGCGCTGGCCTCAGCAAGACCTAAAAAGCTCTAAACGCTGAGGAGCGGCCAGTCAGAGGCGGGTGGGGCGTTGCCCTTCTGAGATCATTGCCGAGACACAACAGAAGGTGTCGGAGGATGAGAAGCTGGCGTTTAAAAGGGACAGGTTGAGATTAAAGGTCATACAGGGAAACTCTCAAACGTGGTGAGAGTAAGAGCACACGTGTGCGACAGAGCCAGCCTTAGGGTGGTGTGTGTGGAAGCCAGGGGCGATAGCGAGAGCATGCGATGCAGAAGTGTGTGAGAACCAGGGTTATTTTCAAGCCGCGCGTGGCGCTGCGCTGGCACGGCTCTTTTAACATGGGGAAAAGTGTCGTACCGGCGGCGCAAGGGTCTTGTAAATAAGCCTGAGTGGCGCATGTAACAGCATCCAGGGGCGCAACTAGACTCGAACTCCTACCCAGGTGCAACAGTCTTTTGTGGCGCCCTCCCCCATTTCCTCCTTCTCCATGAATTCCCTCACCAACAATGCACCTCATCTCTCTATAGCACTGTGGGAAAGTAGGATCTGCTTTCATGGTCACTTCCACTTTTTGCTGGTGTCATTATGTTTTTCTGACTAGTCTATCTGGGATCCTGCTAATCAGGACCCCAGTCTGTGCTTCCTCCCAAAATTGGACATGACAAGTACCTAGGTACCCCCCAGATTGGCTACTGATGTACCATTGTAAGTCCTTAGTATATGGTACTAAGGTACCCAGGGCATAGATACACCAGGGCCCCCCCATGGGCTGAAGCATGTATTATGCCACCCATGTGAGACCACTCAAATTGTGACTACAGACCTGCAATTGCAGCCTGAGTAAGCTGGTGCTAGCACCACTTACAACAGATATAGGTTTCCCTATATCTGAGGTCACTGCACTTAAAACCTATAAGTCACCCCTAAGTCAGGCCTTTCAATTCTCAAGACAGGGTGCTCGGTTCTAAGTATGAGGGTGCCCCGTATGAGCAGTGCACCCCTACAACCTTCGGAGTCCATTCTCCTGGGTTGTGAGTGCATCAGCCATGACGATACATAGAGTGGCCATGCGTCATTACACGACGGCCATCTCTAAACTGGCTGTAACAGACCCTTTTGTGTTTGGTATGAAACATGGAATCATATCCCAACACTGTAAACGGTGTAGAAGGTATGATTCCATGCACTGTAAAGCTCCTCCAGGAGGCCCTCAGTGCTCCCGGTGCCAGTCTTCTAGACTCGAACAGCAGGTAATGGATGCTGCCAAACAGAGACACGATTCTGCCCCCTTGCTGCTAAGCCAGGCTCAGGCAGGGGAAGGCAGGACAATAGGTTTCTTGTCATAAGGAGGTGTAACCACCTCCCAGACAGGACTTAGTATATTGGGACAAGGTGGGGCGTTTGCCAGCACCACTGAGACTGCTTGAAGGGCACATTTGGTGCCCTCTTTGCATACTCCAGTTCAAACCAGCTTAGGGAGCCCTTGGCTCCCGCTCTGGCGTAAAACTGGACACATGACATATCCTCCCCACTGTCCAGCCCTTCCTCTGGGAGGGGCCCCATAATTGTCCCAACACTCTGCTTAGGGTACTTAAGTGCTTACCTGTGGGTGGGTCCCTAGATTTATCGTGGGACAAGATTTAAATCCAACTCCACTTCCTCTTCGACTTTCTGGGCACTCTGGATTTCGCGTTGGGAACCGAGACTGCAACTGGGGAGACTCGTTATGCAAGTCTTCTGCAGCGTCAGTGCCCATGCTCCATACAGGTTCTTCACAGAGCCTGTGAACATCCAAGACACCTGAAGGAATCTCCCTTGGAGTGAAGTAGTCGCTCCCCTGCATCTGCAGGCACCGCAACGCAGGTGATCAGTCTGCTGATCCTGGGCTCTCACGGACTCCGAAAGGCTCAACAACACAGATGGTGGTTCTGCAACTCTCTCGAGGCCTGACCTGTCTTCACAGCAAGTTTGAAGCCAGTATCCCTCGTCTGAATCACTGGAGCAGAACCCCTGTGCACTACGTCAACTTGCTGTTGCCAAGGCTTGTTGACATTCTCCTCTAGAGATCTTCGGGCTACAAGAAGCTCCAGCCTAAAGCATCTCCTGCAGCTAAGATCTTCGTCCTCACCGCATTCTCTGCACCGTGGCCCTCCATCCCTGGTGAGCTGTTCGAGGTCCACTTGCGACTAATGTGCCTTTGGCCTGTGGGTCCTCTGAAGGGCCTTCTTTGGCTCTAGTAGGCTCCCCTGCTTTATCCAGACCTGCTCTGACTTAACTGATCGTGGTGAGTCACTTGGACCTTGCTGGTCCCGACATTGCCGTTGTCAAGGCTTGTTGGTGCCCCTGGTGGACACTGACCTCCTGGCTCTCGACACCCAACGTGGGAAAGCTCGTAACTGACTCCTGGTTGCCCTCAGCGTTGCCTGGTCCGCACAGCTGCAACTTCAAGGGCACCGGCAACTCTCCTGCATCTATCAACATCGGTGGGCATTTGCCTTCTTTGCCTCCTAGTCAGTCCTGAGTGGCATAGACTCTATCCCCTTTGCTTGCAGGTTCTTATCACCTTGAATTCACCTTTGGGTTCCACGGGACTCTTTCACCTTCTTCGCCAGCGGCATCTTTACTGAAGTTCTCCATTTAGGTCTATGGCGATTTCTGACATCACTTCACACCTATGCACTCGGCTTCCCTGGTGAAGGTATCCTGGTTCCTGGGGTATCCGCGGGTGGTGTGACTCTCCAACCTCCCATCTTCCACTGGGTTTCTTCAGGGTCCACTGGAAAGGGTTCTTCTTCTTTAAAACTGCAACCGCGACTTACCCATTGACTTGTATTGAACACGCGCTCATGTTCCCTCTCTGCATATGACCTCCGTGCGGTTCCTAGATACTCACCTTGGGTGGTTCCTTGGGTCCCGAATCTTCTACGTCCTCTGGGTCCCCCCCAGGAACCACTGTGCATTTGTGCTACTTACCTGTTCTATTACTGAAGTATTTTGTGCATTGTGGTAATATCTCCGGGTAGGAGATATTGCAATGTGTTAGTGAGTGATTATAATAAATACTTCTTTTTGTAAGTGCACTGTGTGGTTCTTTTTTACTTAACTCACACCATAAGATAAGGTAGTGGTAAAACAAGCTGCTTAACACTCCTTCTGGACCGAGCCCGAAGGCTGCTCTCCACAACTACCAATTAGAGAGCTTTCTATTGTTGTCTAGACCACTAAAATCACCATAAGGGTTATCTGGATTAGTGCAGGGTGCTACACTTACATAAGTGAGTACCATATACTATGCCAGCCCCCTACAAGCACCTTTCTGACAAATATTTCATTTTTTTATAGCGCTACTCATAGGGGCATATTCACAAGAACGTGTGATAACTACAGCAAGAGTAGCTTAACGCAATTCTCATCTTCGCAGCCCATCATGGGAAAATAACCCTGTGTCAACGTGGAATTCACAACAAGGCAGTACCATGCAATAGTCTGCCGAAACCATGGACAATGTCCGCGATACAACCACCTCGATGGAGATAAAAACACAAACCACAACACCAAAAAACCTGCGATGGGCCAAAGCGTGATGAGGAAATCAGCGACAAGCAGCGCCAGGCCTGCAACTCACACCTGGCCAGCGGGAAAAATCTCCATTAAAGTAGAAAAAAGCACCCCAACACAAACTGACCAACACCCAAGCACCATGGAGGCAGCCGGAGCAGGCGCAGAGGACAAGCGCAACCCCACAAGCAACCAGACGACCAGCCAGGGACCGGGGGGACAAGGACAGGAAGAAGAGGAAGATGAAGTTCAGTCCGCAGGTGAACAGGATCATAGTCACAGAGGTGATGGAACACCATCAACAACTGTTCGTCACCTCCAACGTGTCATTGGGCACCAAAACTGGAAGATGGCGGGACATTGTGGACAAGGTGAATGCTGTCGGAGAGCACAAGAGGACAATGGATGAGGTCAAGAGGCGATGGAATGACATCAAGCGGAAGACCAAGGAGAAACTCGCAGCCAACCAGAAGGCAGCAATGCAGACTGGAGGTGGGGGCCTAGCGTCACAGCTTGAGCTGGATGACATGGAGGAGCTGGTGTCGACAGTCATCAGTGTGGATACTGTGGCCGGAGTCGGGGGACCGGACACTGCTCGAAAGGACACAACACAACCGCAACAGGGTGAGGGACCACCAGATGCTGGGGGGACGGGTGGAGATGGCCACAATGGCGCACATGCACAATCAAGCAGAGCACAGTGCACACCCTCAATGACTCTGGGTCATCGCCCAGTTCCATAGACTGTTGCAATGTACAATGCCATGCTGTCTGAATGTCAACATGTACCATGCGGCTACATACATGTGGACACATTGCAATACACCATTTCCCCTTCACATTGCAGGGCCACCGTCAATACCCTCTGCAGAGCAGTCCCAGCCACTCTTCACTGATGACGAGGAGGACAACCCCAGCATCGACACCCAAGCCCTCCTAGACATCATTGACATCATCCGCGACTCACCTCCAGGATCAGGACTGACTAGCTGCATCGAGGAGACCCCACCCACCAAACAAGCCACCCACGGCCCGCCAGTCTCCCAAGACCCCCAGGAGCAACACATGGCCTTCCAACGGCGTGTGCTGGAGGCCCAGAGGGAGACGGCTGAGCAGGTGCAGATGGGGTTCGACCTCATGGCTACCAAACTGGACGCTATCCATGGGTGTCTAGACCCGCTCCATGGCCTTCAACGAGCCCTGACTGACATCGCTGGAGTCCTGACACGGTGAGAAGAACACCTGTCCGCTCAGAGGGGCTCCAGCGATAGCAGCCGTGAGCTGGCACACATGCGTAGGCTAATGGAGGACATGGTGAAGATGGAGGCGGAAAGGATGGCAGCCACCGCTGTACATCAGCGAAATGTAGCTGGGATCTACCATGCCCTGCAGACCATCATCAAAGCATCGCTGCCACAAGGCATGGCGCTGATGAATGCTGCTGACTCCACACCATCCACATCTCCGCCCCCTGGTGTGTCAGTGCCCCACCGTGCGGCAGGCGTATACACTCTGGCACCTGATGTGTCACTGCCACACAGTGCGGCCGACAACCCTCCTCCGGCCCCTGATGTGTCGGTGGCACACAGAGCCCCAGCCGGTACTGCAACATCCACAGTGGGACAGAGCACACATCCGGGGACGAGGACGTGGATGGGTTTGTGATCAGGAGGTACTAGCATTCATTTCCGCCACCTGGCCTGTTACTGCTTGGTGCCGCACATGGCCCCATGACCTACCACTGACCCCTGAAACACTCTGATGCCCTCACCTTGGACAGCGACATGGACTGCCATATCCTGTTTGATGACCAATGACACGGCTACCAGACTGCTGACTGCAGACTGTACCCTACCTCTTCCGCAGTACTAGTCATCCCCGGATGGTCTCTGGCTGGCCCTCCACGGGCCCATATTGTGTAGTGTGCTCGGCATTGCCCTGTACCGCTCCAGCTGCAGGACTGCACTGGATGTGCAATAAACATCCAGGTATGAATGTGTGGTTGAGTGTAGGGACAGTGATGTCCCTTGCGTCAATGATGCTAAACCTGTGGGATACCAGTCAGAGGGTGCTACATTGCATATTGTTAGGCTTTCCTGTTTTCAGTTTCTATTTTTGGTAAATTCTGGTGGTGTTTTTTCAGTGTTCTCCAGTGATTTCAATACCTCAAAAAAACAGTGCTTTTCAGTGGTTACTAATTACCGCGCCATAAAAAACAACTGAAACGGTGTTTTAGGGACGCTTTGCTTTTATTATTGTTTACTTTCTTAATTGGTGCATGGAATATAGACAGTCTATGTACAGTGTATATGAGGTTTAAAATACATTTTTACAAGTCGAATATATTGTAGTAAACCATACAATATTTCTTCAGTGAATCTTTGGTCATTCGCGCTCTCTCTTTCATACCCATGTGCACTTTTATTTGGGAAAAGGCCCTCTCGACATTGGCACTTGAGGCTGGCAACACCAAAACAGACAGTACACAATTTGCCAACTCTGGCCACTGACGTAGCTTTCCATGGCAATACTGGTACACCTCAAGGTTGACATTGTCTGGGCCAGGTTCTGAAACATATGAGTTGAACTGGGTGCATAGGCCCTCAGAGGTGTTAAAGCGGTCAAAAATGAAGCTGTACTTCGCAAAGTCTGGAGAAAATTCCCCTTTACGGAAGGGATCTAAAACTGAGTACCAAAGTGAGGTTTCATTGGCTACAAACGCCATGGTTGGTGAAGAGACATTTCTATGCATCATAGCTAGCCATTTCTCATGCATTCAGGGAGTTGCGACTGGGGGAGACTTGTCTCCATATTTACAATACAAACACTGGAGATTAGTATCTCCACACTAACTTCAGTCTCTTGCATTGTCAATCCCAACACCGGGCACTGCCGCCTTAAAACATTATTTCACAATGTGGTCTCCAAGCAACACGCTCTAATGCTGATGCAACATTGGGGGTATAAGACCACAAACCCATTACAAATTATTTCACAAAAGGAGATGCTGCACTCAGGGCCGGCTTTAGGGCGGTGCCACCGCACCGGGTGCTGGCTTCCTGGGGGCGCGGAGTTTGAAAGTTTATTAAGCTTTTGAAGCACCTGCTGCAGCGTTTCTTTACGCGGGCAATTACCAGGCCTCACATAAATGTCAAGAAAACTCGTGTGATTAATTATCTTCCTGGAGAGAGATCAGCATTTTGTATAGTTGAGGTTTTGATTTAGGCGAAGTAAGTGCAGAGGGTTAATATGCCTGCTGCAAAGAACGTGTACCAAGTAGATTACAGAGTGGGTATGATGTAAACAGATCAGCAGGTTACAGCTTTCAAAAGAGACATCTTTTTGTTACTTGCAATTTATAACTTAAAGTCCTAATATAGAATAGTGAGCTATTAACTTTCATCCCAGAACTGCATACACACTGCAAAGTATACATTATTAGAACATTGATTAATGTTGCAAAAAGGGTTAATTTGGCTAGAAATCAATTCTTATTATTAAAGAAAACTCCCAACTATGCTGTTTCTTTTTCGACTGTGCATTGGTGCTTCTCCACACCAAGTACTCTTAAGCTATACTGCCTACCTGTATGGATGACATGTCACTCCTACACTTCCAGTCCTTTGGCTTATGTAACATTTCTTATACACTGATTTACACACGTATGATTGATTGTCTCTGTGTAATGTGTTTGTGATGCAAAGTGCTTGGACACCCTACACTGGTATGAGTGGCGCTATATAACTAATTCAATGCATCTGAGAGAGTGTGGTTATGGTGACTTGGTCACTGCTAAAGGGTGCTAGTGAGAGAATCCGTGGTGGAGGTGGTTATTGGGGGGCGCCAACAAACATTGTCGCACAGGGTGCCACCAGCACTAAAGCCGGCCCTGGCTGCACTCCCAGGGACTTTTGCAAAATCCATTTATTCGATCAACAGTCTTGAAGCTAAAACCCTACGATGTGTGTCGACCGCTGTCATCTTCAAGTAAGTGGGGTTTATAGTAAGATCAACTTTCATGCTAATAACTTTTAACAGGCATTATTGGAAATGTGTCTTTATAGTTCCAGCACAGTGCTGAGCTATTTTAAACCTTTTCAGTTGTTTCCTTTATAGTAAAATCCTATGACCATTGCACTTTTCTTTGCTGTTCCAATCTGAAAAGATGAGCTGCTGGCCCCTTGACCCTTTCTCCCAAAGCAATGATAGACCACATCAATGTCTTTGGTGCAAGGGACTGGTGCTCTCCATATTGCTCGTTAGATAAGGGTGAAGTTGCACTAGGTATATTTATGGTATTACGACCGCGGAACACTGACTCATACATGCCAATGTTTCAGAAGAGCAAATAGGGAACATTTTTAGAAAAAATCGGGAGAATGGGGCCTTGAATCGGGTTACTCTCATGTATGGGCTTTGGAAGTGTGCTGCTGCAGGATCGGACATTTGAAACGCAAATGCATGTTTTTTTCTTCATGGAGCGCAATGGCAGGCAGAAAGAGGGTGATGCAAGTATTGTAAACTGGCCTGGCAGGTTGCTGGCAGTGCATACACCCCCGGGCACGCACACAGTACTTCACAGGTCTTTAAAAGACCATTCGCTTGTTAATGAGGCTTTGTTGGGTTTTCACACCATCTAGAGCCCCTGCAGCACCACTCTGACTATTGCTGGAAGAATTAGCACGTTACACAATACCAATACCTGCTCCTTAAAAACATGTGACTATTTCATGTCTTGTGAAACGAAATTTGAATACGTGCTCTTGATTTACTGTTTCTTTAAAGTCGCATAAAACCTTAAAGTTTCGAGATGCAGGCAGGGACAGGCTTTATACCGCCGTTTGTTAAATAACTCCGCATTTATGACACCAGTTCCTACTCCAAGCACAACTACATAAAGCCCTTTCCACCGACGGGGTGCACTCATTCGCAGTACGCCAGACCCAAGCGTGAATGCACTACAGTGTTTATTCAAGCGAGAGTTTTACTGTACACGGCGATGGACATTCGAGGGCCTAGGCAGACGCATTTTCTGTTTTGGTTTAGATAGCCGCGCGGGAACGGGGGGACAGGCATGTTTTTTTTTAACCTGGAGCAGCTAAAAATAACAGACATGATAAAACTGCATTAAGCCTTTAAAAATGCATTTGTTGTAAAAGCCGAGACTCTGCCCACGAAGTTCTGTTCAGTGGGAAAGCCATGACTTTTAGTCAGTGGCAGCTATTGCGGAACAGGAGTGGCGGGGGGCGGTATAAAAAATAAAAATAAAGATCCCTTACCTGTTCACGCTGCACGCTTTTCGTCGTCCCCTGCTCTTCCTCACTCCTGGAACCACCCAGGAGCCAAAGTTTTCCAAATAACATTTTCTGAGCCTTTTGGGGTGAACTGTGAAATCTTAGAGACACGGGCGCGATAATTGACACCACATGTCTCGCGCGCACACCACTCGTTTGTACAAGGAGGGGACCTAGTTCCTGGCATTGACGTCAAAACCGTGACTGTAACCCGCATTTTAAAATTATAAGAGCAAACAGGTTTCCTCGAAGTTGGTGTTCAGTTAACTTTAACCGCCATATGATGAGAGACACAGAGGCAAGCAGGCAGTTTCCGAATGTATTGACCCTGTAAATACATAGAATCACTCCGTAACTAAACAATTTATGGACTAGTTACTTGTTTAGAAAACAAATATTCTATTTTGGGGAAAGGGAGTCCATCGGTTGCACTATAAGTAGCCGACTTCATCTTCTATGTTATTGCTTTCATTTAAATTGGGCAACGCCTTTTATTTTTTGCTATGCGTGTGTGCTGCCGCTGACAGGTATGTGCCTCACTTTTTTGTTTGTACCCACGTGTACACCCGGCCCTTTATTTCCTCCTCCGCCTGCCTGCGCAAATCTCCTCCCAAAGTCATGGTGGTCTGCTGCACCAGAAAGTGTTAGGTGGAGGCGTGGAGCTCAACAGCCGCCTGCACACATTCCTTAAACCTCTGCAGACGTGTCTTTTAAGCAAAGTGAAATACTCCCCTTCACCCACCCCCTCCCAAAGCACAAAAGTTACCAAGACTAAACGCATACTGGAGCGCCCAAAACCGCACTCGGGTCACACATGTTAGCATGCGCATAATGGAGCTATGAACTAGAAAATACAGTTGTAAAGTGCCAACTACACAATACCCGCATAGTGCATTATTCATCCATGTTATGTCTGCTGAGGATACAATGTAATACGTTCTTTATGCTGTGGCTGGGAGTGAGCACAGATCAGCTGCCTCCCCCAGGTCTAGCTGTGAATGTCTCTGAAGTGTTGGACACCCCCGTGCTCGTCCTCACATTCTTTCATCATCCGGAGGCTCTCGGAAGGTCCGGGCAGGTCGGGGGAGCTCAGGAGTCCATGGTGAGTCATCTCGTAGGACTCTGCTGCAGCAACCCAAACACCAGTGAGCCGTGTGAGGACCTCCATGCCCCCCTGCCCCCCCGGTGATGGGGTTGCGGGTCAAGAATCCCCGCAGAGGCCACATAATGCTGCAGGTCCTGACAGCCTCCACGCTCTACTGACATGTCTCTCTGGGGGACAGGGGCTGGGGGGCCTCTTGTGGGACCACAGGTAGGGTGGATGGTTGCCTCCCCAGCTGGAGGCAAGATAGCTCGTATCTCAGCTCCTTGTGGGAGGTGCGCTCTGTCAGCAGGCCCTAGGAGCTCCCTTCCGCCGTATGCCGCACCCGCCCGAGGAGCGCGCCATCATCCCGTCTTCATCGCCGGATCCCACCGTCTCTTCCCGCTCCATGGCTGTGCCCCAGTGTTGCAGCCCCGGCCTTCAAGTGCCCCGGTGTCGCAGCCCCAACCTCCACTGCATATAAATTAGCATATTAATGCATTCGTGTTAACAGTACAACTTTTGCTGTAGTGGACTCACTTTTCTTAAAGAATATCGTAGATAACTCATGATTAGCCCTGAGTGTGACCCTCGCAGATGTGGAGAAACACGAGTGGCAAGACAATCTCTCCCTCACATTCATAGGAGAATCGAACTCTCTGGTGTTCTTCCGTAACTTATATATTCCGACCTTTGGCTCCATCAAGTGGCCAAAACGCGTAACAACAATGAAAATCAGTGACACTCGGTTTAAACCGGGTCAGCTGATTTTCGTCCGGTAGGGTACTCTCGGGCATAATCGGTTAAAACCGAATTCCGGACAGCATACATATTGTGTACCGGGTCCCGTGAACGCTACAACATGGACACACTCATCAGTCACTTCCATGTCCCGTCATGGACTGCACCACGGCCAGATCCCATGAGTCATTCTTGCAAGCCCTGCGCTGGTCCGGCGTATGGCATGCCAGACCACTCCTCTTACGCTCCGACGGGAGACCCTCATTGCTACCTGTCGCAGGCATACTCGCTGGTGATGTGCAGGTTTCTGGTCTAGTTGTCAGCATGTCACAGCCACTCCCTGAGGGCAGGTTGGCATGCACACCATACCCATCCGGCACAGGCGACACAGGCCATGTGACTCCACCAACATCCCCCTCTGCCGGTGGTGACTGGTTGACGGATGCTCCACAGTTCTCAATCATAAATGGCCCATGAGTTGTTGCGCACCCGAGGCCTTGCGGCCGTCACGGGCCTGCCACCACGTGGTGCTGACTGGGGTTGCACAGAGTTAGTGGCACCTGGAGCATTGCGGCCGGCACAGGCACCCCGCCACAGGACGGTGACTTTGGGTGCACTGAGTTAGGGGCACCTTGAGCTGCTGAGCGGGTGTGCAGCCTGCGATGATGCCCCGTCCCGGCGGTCCAGACAGCTCAGGTTTTGTGTGCCCTGCTGGACCGCAGTGTAGGCCAGAGCCAGCGGGCAGCATGGGCCTACCGCCACGTGGCATCGCTTCCGGGATCACAGGGTTGGTGGCACCTATTGGGCTGAGTGGGTGTGCAGCCTGCGATGAGGCCGGATGCCCTGGTATGGCCTCTGCCATGGAGTAATCAAGACCCAGCACCAAACATGAGACCTGGTGGCCTGCGGAGCGGGGCAGCATGGTGTGGAGTGTGCCATGTCCGCGGGCCCCGGGCTTGTGGATTGCAGCGG
Source organism: Triturus cristatus (assembly GCF_964204655.1). Lineage (NCBI taxonomy): Eukaryota > Metazoa > Chordata > Amphibia > Caudata > Salamandridae > Triturus > Triturus cristatus. Next base: position 1,146,364,157 of record NC_140590.1, on the reverse strand, counting down.
CACGTGGTGGGACCTCCTGTCTGCATGCCGGTGGCGGAAGGTGAGCAGTGCAGCCTGGGTGGGCATGGTCCGATGGGCAGCGGGAGGGGCTGGGGTGCCGCTGTCTGGGTGTGCATAGGCAGGCAGGCGATGTTGTCTTGTGCAATTGTGTGTACTGTGCCAAACATGTATCTGGACTCTGTTTCAGATGACGGGTCTGTCTCAGATGTGTGACCTAATGGTCCGCAATACATGCCGGCAAGTGGTTGGAGACACACCGGTGACAGCAGGTGAGCAGTGTGGCCTGGGTGCACAGGGGTGGCTCCCTCTCTCTCTCTCTCCTCCTCTCTTCTACTCTCTCTCCCCCCTCTTCTTCTCTCTCTACCCCTCTCTTCCTCTCTCTCTCTCTCTCTCTCTCACTCTATCTCTATCCCCCTCTCTTCTTCTACATCTCTCTCTCCCCCTCTCTTCCTCTCTCTCTCTCTCCCCCTCTCTTCTTCTCTCTCTCTCTCTCTCCCCATCTCTGCTTCTCTCTCTCTCTCTCCCTCTCTTCCTCTCTCTCCCCTTCACTCTCTCTCTGTCCTTTGATGTGCGCAGGACACTCCTTCTCATCATGATTTTTGTCTTGCAGGCTGTGACCTACGGATTGGCCAGAGGGGAGCCGCAATGTGTCTTCATTTCATTTCAGTGTTCATTGTAATAAAGTTTGATTTGTTGCTTCGGAAATTAATGTGCTAATTTTTGTGACGGCACATGCATGTCACCAGTTGTGATTCTGCGACATCATGCGGATAATTTTGTATGTGATTGGGTGTAGCTGATTTGGCATGTCTTTGGTCGGGGGGGCTGGGGAGTGGGGGTCCTGGGGGTGGTTACAGTGGGTGTTGTTTCCGTTTCGGCCCTCCGGGCTGCATGTTCAGTTGCCCGGGTGCATCTGTTGTTATTCAGGTCTGGCTGTAGGCTGGTCTCCCTTTTGTGGTGCAGGCTGTGTCCGACTTAGCACCAGGTCAGAGCAGGTGTTATTTTCCTGCTGCTAACGCGCCTTATCACCTGTTTCGTGTTCTTATCGCAGTTCTGTCTGGTCATTGTGAATGTTGTGGAGTGGTGTTGTCTCGGCTTTGGGCACGGGAACGCCTACTCATCTCATTAGCGATAGTTGCGGGGGTCTTCTGTGGCGATGTTTTTTGCGGCTGCTATCACATGTAAACTGGTGCTCTGGGCTGTTAACACCAGCTTGGAATTGGGGCGATAAGTTTATCGCAACTTTGGCTGCGATAAAGTGCCGTTAAGTCAGCGATAGTGCCTTGTGAATATGCCCCATAGTTTACTCCACTCAGTTCGGTGATCTGCATGGTACACGTTCTTTGGAGCAGGCAGATTAACCTTCTGCGATGTGTGGGTGGCAGGAGTGCCCATGTGAGTGCATGGTGAGCCATGCAACAGTGTGAGAGTAGTGTAAGAGGAGTGACTGAGGTGACCATATGAATTTGTGTGCGGATGTAAGCACAGAGTGGGACGAATGAATGCATGGTTAGTTATGGGCTTGTTTGATTGTTTGAGTGAGATTGCAGATTGAGCAATGAGGGGGACAGGTGAGTGAAGTGTCACATGAGTGCAGGGTGAATAGTGTGCTCTTGTGACTGCAGGGTGAGGTACAGGGTGACCAGCGCAAGTGCATTGTGAGTGCAGGGTGATCACTGTGAGTGCAGGAAGAGCGGGTGAACAGTGTGAGTGCATGGTGATCAGTGTGAGTGTATTGTGATCACTGTGAGTGCAGGGTGAGCGTGAAAGTGAACGGCGAGAATGAGCAGTGAGTTATCTGAATGCAGGGTGCATTCCCAGACACTTGAAGTAACTAAGAATGTTATTGACGGCGGCGCAGGGTTTAAGATCTAAGTTAAACTATTGCTGTTATGGCATTAATCAGTGATCGAGGGTAGAGGAAATAAATAATGTGCTGATCCTGCAACAAACTTCCAGCCTTATGATTAAGGTTGCCAGCTCATTATTTTTATGTCCCAGACAGTACAAAAATAAGAAGTCGCCTAAAGCGGTATTTTCAGCACTTATCTGTGCATACTTCAAACAGCAAATATAAATAGAAAGCACTTTTAATTGTGGTCTAGGGCTGTCTAAATGATCCATGACTGATAATTAAAGGGGACAAAGACAGGAATGAATACATACTTTTTATTTATAACCCTATTTAGTGTCAGGACAAGGTCTTTGCAGGCTCTTTAAATACAACACATGGCTGGCATTTTTTCTTTTGGCAACCCTACTTTATATTCCTTTTCAAGACATGCATTGTCACACTACAGCAGTAAATGTAAAATGCAAATTTAAGGAATAGACAGAGTGGGGGCCCGGGTGATACTTGAAGCAGGAAAAAACACTAAGCCTCCGTAACCAGTTTACAAAAGTATGTAAATATGCAAATGGTCTTTAAAGACCTGTGAAAAACTCGGGCGTGCTGGAGACAAGACTCCAGACACTGTCCAGCCGAGCCCACAGCAACTCGAGCTGCAGCAGCCCGGCTGAGACATACGAAGGGGTAGGGGGGGCTGAAGCCCTTTCAGCCCTATGGGCGTTGCGTGCTTGGTGCCATCCTGTGTATGTAAGAGGAAGAGTGTGAACACTTATGGACACCAGTGTAGGCGCTCATTTCTGTGTCAGTGTAGTAGTGTGTGAGTGTGTTTGAGCGTGCAGCATTACTTTATCTTCTAGTGTCCCAGTGCATTATAACCCACCAACTGGCAGTCTGCTAGGGATGCTTGTGGTTGTACAGGTTTGGGCACATTTTCTTGTTTGTGCGTGTGGTATACACTAGTGCTTCTATTCTATTCTGATTGTGGATCCCTGAAAATTCTCCACTGTGCATCTCCAAAACAACACTGTCACAAGCAGGACATTTAGTAATAAGATCTCTGTCCTAACATGGAAACATGGAACAGAGAGAACTCTCTTGGGAGAGCCTGGCACGGTGATCACCTGGGGAAGCCTCAGCTCAGCATCTTCTTCTGTTCTCTGTCTCGGCCTTCGTGGCTCACATACGCTAGTAACGTGCTATTTCTCATTTCTCTTCATGCAGGGCAGGGTCACCTCATCCCTTCTTGACGGTGTATGGCTCCCAGAAGAGGCCTATGCCTACTCGGGCAGTAGTCTTCCGAGCAGGAGTGGGGCTGATTCCTCATAATGCCCTTCTCAGGTCCACATGTGAACTGGGGTTTGATTGCAACCCGTGGCTGGGATATAACATAACATGTGTATTTGTAAAGCTCACGTTCACCCCAGCAATGGGGCATCTTGGCTCTGAATAACAGATGTATATTGTTACCCAACTCAATGGTACTCATTTTATCGATCACAAATGGATGAAAGGCTGAGTGGACCCGCCAGGATTTGAACTTGTGACCATGAGGGCGAACACAGGCCCCTGCAGTGGATGCATTAGTCCACTGAGCCACTAGACCCGGCCATATGATAGGCATCTGACGATGCCTATGCCCCAGTTGCTCTTGGACCCACCACCTCAGAAATGTAAGCTTCTCCTGATATCCAGTAACTTGCACAAGGGTTTAGTAGCAGTTAGTGGTGTCTCGCTCTGTGTTACCCTCTTATTGTCCCACAGGAACTGTGGGTTCAGGTCTGGTAACTCCTCTCCGACTATTGTGCGGCCATGCATCTCACAAGAACAAGCTCCTTGATATGGAGAACCACAGGGCACATGCCTACCTGAGAGTTGATGAGGCCTTGTGCCTTGCCATGCAGCACTTCGGTCCTCTCGGATCTCGTACTTCCTGTCAGGTTGCAACTCCCACCCAAGCCTACCTATGTTCCTCCCCTCAGGGGCAGTGACACATTCATCACACATGCCAGACTTGGCAATATAGAGGCCTGACAGGGCCATCTCATTACAGCGCTACTCCGCTCTCTCAGAGACTAGCTCACAAGTTGGCTAGGAACTACCAGAAAGTTCCACTCATACAAATCCATGCTGACATGGTCACCCAGTCATATGACACGTGTGATCCTCAGCTTGCAGATGACAACTAGAGCTCGGATAAAGGTTGCAAGGGCAAACATTATTTGGAGCGTTCAGATGGGACTAGTCATAACTTGCATTCTTTAAAAAACTCACACACCTTGGTGAGAAGACAGTAAAGCTACATTCTCATACACAAACCACTGCCAAATGTACATAGTCCTCGGACTGGTGGAAAGTCGCAAGACGAGCTCAGTCTCTACAACACTCACCACACCTCACCAATTGAAACCCCACACTAGCCCCAATACACTTTTGGGATGAACCAACCTTTAGCTGAGAAATAAGACCAGCATCTACCAGCGAAACACTGGCCTTCAAGGGTCTGCAACCCTTAAATATTTCCAATGACAACAATTTCCCAATGCCAAAAGTCCTAGTTGATCCCCACTGCAAATGATATTCCTTCAGCTCTTCATCCCATTGGACCAGAAACTGGATCTCCTTCACGGAAATCTCCCCAAGTTAGATGTCAAGATATTCCACCCAGGCTCCAGGCTTTCTTCTCGCTTTGACTCCCTACTCCTCCAACTGAGATCACCTAATCACTGGTGCACTCTTCCAAGGAGCAATCTCCTATCTTGCCCCAAGAGATTCCTAACCAATCAATCTCAAGCAGATATCGTCTACCTACAGCACTCCATTATCAACATTCTCTTCCACTCTTTCAACCTCATCTTCTCCACACAATACAAACCAGTACAATATTCAGACTATTCTACCAACTAGGAATAAACATCAGTCACACACGAAGCGGGCATTGCCTAAACATCAGTCCTACTCAAGGCAGGCCCTGGCTAACAGGAACGTTATTCCGATCATGACTACACATCTAAACACCCCTCTCACCATATCTGTCCCCTCAACCTTACAATGCATGCTTCATAACTGTAGTAGGCAATGAAGTGCAAGTTGGAAAATGCTGACACTATCTCACACTATAATCTTGACCTTGAAAGGTTCTGTGATTCTAAAGAAATAGGACAGACGGTTATGTGCGCGGCCGGGCTCCAAGCACAGCAATATAAGACTATTTTCGCACTGTATTATACCACAGCGAGAATAGTACAATGGGGTGGTACGGTAGGAATCAGCTGTCCGCGCTGTGATGCACCTGCGGCGGATCTTATATATGTTTGCTTCTTGCCCACACTTAGAAAACCTATTAGATGCTATTGGGAAGTTTTTCGACCTGTCATTAGGGCTGAAAGTCACGCTAACCGCTGCCATGATTTTGCTTGGAGTTAGCATCGGGGATGTTCAAGATCCGGCCTATCAATTCCTCTTCTTGGCTATGGCTGTAGTTAGGATTAATATTGCTTCAGTCTGGCTGGATCCGCTCCCTCCTACATTTCAGCAGTGGTTGTCGAGATTACTTTCAATATTCTTTTTGGAAAGAGCTATATACGAGAGAAAGGGTAAAAAAGCTAGACTACTCGGTCGGCGTATATGGGCCCCCTTAATAAGGTGGAAGGAAGCTAATTAAAATTGTGTAAAATCCGCAGGCAGTAATATGATTGATTCAGGGTAGAGCACTGTCTCAAACTTAAATTTTGGATTATAATATGCAATGGATGTATTATTGTTTGTTATATGTTATTCAGCTGGATGGTTGATAGCTCGCGAATGCTCATCTTCTCTTTTCTTTTTTCTTCTTTTTCTTTATTTGTAATTATTGGATGTAACCTCATTGTTAAAATATGGTATAAGAAATTGTGCTGATCTTGGAATTTAAAAAAATCTGAATAAAGGAATTAAAAAAATAAAAATAATCTTGACCTACTGATCCTCACTGAGACTTGGTTTAATCACACATCGAACAACATACTGGACCTTCTACTTCCTCCATACAACTCCATCATCAGAAAATATTGTATTGGTAGAATAGGGGGATGCTTCTTTGCCTTCTTCCAAGACTCCTTACAATGTAGGGAGATACCCAACTGCTCCTTTTCCACATATCCATGCCTATCTCCAGATCTACATCTACAACACAGCCCACCTTTTCAGATTGAATGCCATCTATCACACAGCAGTTGACAATTTGGCTCTCAATGAGAAATACATGGATCTTGAAAACAATGAATGCAGAGTGACAAAGTGATCTTTCAGGGAGACTTTAATGTTCACTGTGGAAACAATGAAGATTCAGCTGTCAATCATCTGGCCTCCTTTCTTACTGGAAATTATCTGATCCAACACATCTTAAAACAAACATACACATTAGGAGCCACACTCAAATTGATAATCTCAAAAGATGACCTACACTTCGAGAATGAGCTCATACCAGTAGACTGGTCAGGTCATTTTCCCATCCCTTTATTTCAGTGACTCTCGCACTCCATGACCATGGGTCAATCAAAAAAGCAATAACCTGGTTTTACAACACCAGCAATACCGATGTCAGCATCCTCAGCGACAATGCACAGAACATTCTACCACACATCAGCCTAGACACAGATATCAATGAGGCATCAGCACATTACTTTGTTTGCATTTTAGATCTCCTTGCCTCAAGCCTTTGGCTCCCTGGTTTTACAAAGCCTAATATGACGAAAGAAGAGCCTTAAGAACTCTGGAGAAGAAACGGAGACAAACATCCTCCACTTTTAACCTCACATGTCTCCAAAACACAAGATCACTTTATAAAAGTCATATTTTCTGTGAAAATTAAAATTTCTTCAATCACTCCTTGACTCAGGCAAGAACTGACCTAAACAACTCTTTGATCTAGTCAAAGCCACCAACAATCCCTCTATGGACATGTCTATCGTATTTGTCGACCCAACCTCGAAAGCAAAATAATTTGTGCAATTTGTTTATGCTAAAATATAATCACTTCTATGTCGAGATGATCATCCCTATCCTACTACTCTGTGCAAATCCAAGAGCACTTGGAAGCTATTTGATAGAATAAGCAACACAGACATGCTGAAGACTATCATGAAAACAAAACCATCAAACCACTTTAAGGACCCTATCCCACGTAATGTAGCTAAAGCCCAGCACCAGGACCTCTGGCCTGACCGCCACCCAAAGATTCACCTCTGCTGACCTCCAAGTCCGACCCAGGACGCCGCAATAATAATTGCTGCCGCACTTCCCCCTATTCCACAGCTGGACCTTTCACCTGCTGACTCTGCTTCTTCTCCTGCAGCACCAAAGCTCACCACTACATGGACCTCGACCACCCCAGACCATCTCCACTGCTCCTGCTCAATGCATGATCTGTCTGCAAGCATGCCACCGAAATTTGGGACACCATCCCCTCCCTCAACCAAACATAATTTTCCTCACCGAGACCGGGCTTAACCCCGCTTCCGGATATCACCGCAGCCATGCCTGACGGCTACAAGATCGCACACCGAGACCGCATGATTAAGCAAGGAGGGGGAATCATCATCATTCACAAGGAGACCATCCATTACACCACCACAGCAGACGATGTCATCCTGAACATGGAACACCTCAACTTCCAACTCCAAGCAGACAGCAAAACCACCATCAGAGGCACCTTCACCTACAGACCCCCAGAACCTCACCCCAGCTTCTACAACACCATTCCCAAATTCATTACTCGACTCGCCTTAGATTCTGGAAAGTACATCTTCCTCGGTGACCTCGACTTTCACCTTGATGGCTCAAACGATGCCAACACGGCTAACCTCCTCGAAAGCATGAGCATCATCAGCCCCACCAAACTGTTTACCAACCTCCGCCCACATCGCAGGACATACACTGGACCCGATCTACACTGCTAGGGACAGAATCAAGTACAGCCATATCATTGAGTCCAAATTGACCGACCACGCCATCGTCCATTTCACCATCTCTGGATTGCTCGGCCTGCTCCCAGGCCACCCAGCAAATCACACCGCAGCTGGAGCAAGATCTCAGAGAGCCAATGGACCGACACCCTCAACACCTCCCATCCTCAAACTGCAACCAACATCGAACAGGCAGTCAAGAACTTCTCTGCCTGGATCCTAACATAGCCACCCCCTGCAAACCCACCAAGTCCAAAAGATCCTCCAAGCAAGCCAGTTGCTACACGGCGGATCAAATAACCTTGAAGCACACCCGTAAATCACTCAAAAATAAATGATGCACCAGCAGGAAGCCCACAAACCAAACTACATTCAAAACCACCCTCAATCATTACCCCCAGCTCCTGAAAAAGATGAAAAGAAGCACCCTAGCCAACTGCATTGAAGCATCTCCAACCACAGCAAGGAACTCTTCAACATTGTCACAGAGTTCTACAGCCCCTCAGCCACTGAAAATGTCATCACCCATTCACAGGAACTGTGCGACTCCCTGGCAGATTTCTTTCACTACAAGATCTCCACCATCTACAGAAACTTCGAACCCAAACCCACCAACCTCCACAGTCATCTCAAGCCCAGAAGCAAAGAACACGACCACCTGCTCACCACCTTGGACCAGCTCACCATGCAAGACACCACAGCCATCAGTATCTCTGTCCACTCAGGAGCACCCATGAACCCATGCCCTCACAAAATCTTCAAACTCAGGAGCAAGACAATCAGCAGCAAACTCACCACCATCCTCAACACATCGATCACCATGGCCACATTCACCGAAGAATGGAAGCATGCAGAAGTCAAGCTCCTACTTAAGAAACCATCTGCCGACCTCAACAAACCCTAGAACTACTGCCCCATCTCTCTGCTCCCCTTCCCTGCCAAAGTCCATGAGAAGGTCATCAAACGCCAACTCACGGAACACCTGCAGAACCACGATCTTCTGCACACTTCCCAATCTGGACTCTGAATCAACCACAGCACAGAAACCACCCTAATGGCAGCCACAGATGACATCAGATCCCACCTTGACCAAGGAAAAATGGTGGCCCTGATCCTCCTCGATCTCTTAGCAGTGTTTGACACAGTTTCGCACCACACCCTGATCAAGAGGCTGCACAACATCGGAATCCAAGGAAACACCCTCAAGTGGATCGCCATCTTCCTCATAAATAGAACAGGAGAATCTGCCTCCCACCCATCACCTCTCAACCTACGAACAACATCTGTGGCATCCCTCAAAGTTCATCCCTCAGCCCTACCATGTTCAACACTTACATGACTCCTTTGGCAACATCGTACAATTGCATGGACTAAACATCATATCCTACTCTGACGAAACCCAGCTCATCCTCTCACTATCAGAAGAACCCCTCTGCCACGCTGACAAATTTCCACAGGTGCATGACGATTATCGCCGACTGGATGGGAAACAACTGCCTACAACTCAACACAGACTAAACAGAAGTCGTGATCTTTGGAAACTCCTCCCCATGGAACAACGCCTAGTGGCTACCCCCGAACTAGGATCCTCACCTACTCTGACCAACCACACCCACAACCATAGCATCATCCTGGATAGTAAGCTTACCATGAAGAAGCAGATCAACGCAGTTTTATCCGCCGGCTTCCTCATCCTCCGCTTGCTCCACAGGATTTTCAAGTGGCTCCCTATTGACACTAAAAGCACTGTCACCCAAGCCCTGGTCACAAGCTGACTGGACTACCGCAACACACTCTATGCAAGAATCTCCATGCACCTCCTCAAGAGATTGTGGACAATACAGAACGCAGTGGCCAGACTCATCCTAGACCTCCCTAAGCGGACTCACACAACCCCCCACCTCAAGAATCTCCCCTGGCTCCCCATTCCAAAGAGGTGCCAGTTCAAGATGCTGATACATGCCTTCAAAGCACTCCACAACCAAGGACCAGCATACATCAGCCACCGACTAAACTTCCACCTTCCCCCCAGACACCTGTGCTCCACTTCCTTCTGCCTTGTCCACACACCCTGCTTCTGCCACAGCAACAGTGGAGTACACTCTTTCTCCTACCTCGCTGTGAAGTCCTGGATCAACCTCGCTCTTCACCTGCGGATCTCATCCTCTGTGCTGGAATTCAGAAAAGGACTCAAGACCAGGTTGTTTGATTGAGCCCCATCTGCAGTAATCTCAGTGCCTGGATACCTTCATAGTTATTTTTTATTTTATTTTACAGAGTTTTATAGAGCGCGAACTTGACCTGAATCGGGTATCAGAGCATTTTACATAGCACCAATTGCATTATATGAGGACACATTCATTTTTAGTTAGGCACGGGGAGATTAAGTGATTTGCCCAGAATCACAGGATGTTCAGCGTCATTGCTGAGACTCAAACCCGGTTCCCCAGATTCGACCATCCCTAGCCGTTAGGCCAACTCCTCACAAACTCCTCTCCCCATAGTTGATTAGCCACACTTTACAAATCGAAATTGATTGATAGATTGATTGATTAACTCAGTCTGGGAATATTTCCTGACTGTCTCAAGACAGGTCAAGTCAACCCACTTCTCAAAAATTCCACCGCAGATGCGAAAGACCCCAAGAATGTTTGCCCTGTCCCGTTCCTGTAAAAAATCATTGAGAGTTGCATCACTGATCAACTTACCGAACACATCAGAGACAACAACAACAACATCCTAGAAGAATACCAATCTGGCTTCAATCAAGACTGCAGAGCTGAAACACCACTTTCCAGGTAGTCAATGATCTACTCCAAGTCCTAGACTCAGGCAACTAATGCCTCTTGATTCTTCTCGACCTATCAGCAAACTCTGAAACAGTAAACCATTCTATGCTCCTCAACACATTTAAAAATTAAATGAGCATTGATGGCATGGTGCTTAAATAGTTTGAATCATTCCTCACAGACAGTTTATAGATGGTAAAAATTGACAACTGATTCTTAACAGCCATGGCTATAGATCAAGGAGTGCCTCAGGGATCCATCCTTGTTACGACCCATTTCAAACTTTATATTGCGGTGCTTGGAGTCTTAATTAGAAAATCTGGGATCTTCTGCCATCAATGACACACAATCATACTTAAGGATATGCCCGCCCAATGACATCTCATATCTTTCTAACACTTTAACTACTGTTCAAAACTGGATGACTTCACATTCCCCAAACTAAACCCTTACAATCCGAATTCCTCCTCATTTCTTCATCGAACCCCACATACAATCCTGGATGGAGAGACTCAACATCCTAAATAGTAAATCCACCATAGTTGACAGCGCAAATTCTCTAGGAGTTATCCTAGATAAAAGATTAAACCTCCGAAGCACATCGTTACAGAGTCACTTCCGCTATGCTGGACGCGTGTTTCTCACAGCGCGTGTTTGCGTGAGAATCGAACAACACAACCACGCACATCAGCGCACGCTCTCTCCAACTACACAAAGGTCACGCACCTCCAATACCTTCTTGACCTGTCACTGCAATAGCTAAAACCTTTCGGGACTTGTCTCTCACCACAGAGCATGCACCTCTAGGGCCTGTCACCACAACACCAAGACCCCTGCACATCTCGGCTTTACCTTGTCAGCTCTAAAGGAAAGAGCTCCTCCTGCACTCGTCTGCTTCACTTTGGCCAGCAGTGACTGGTCCACAGAGATTCTCCAATCATACTTTCAGGAATGACAGGATGCTGGAGGACACCAACCCATCACCACTATTCAATCCAAGACTCCTTCATAAGGTGAGTAAGGTGTACTTTTTTCCCTCAAGAATATTTGTGCATCCTCCAGCTCTTCTCTCCAGCAGCAACTGCCGTCCATAGAATTCCACTTGCTTCCATTTCACCCTTCAATTCCAAATATTCTGTATTCCAACCCCTACCATTCTAGATAATGTTGAGTATATTAATACAACATAAAGAAACAAGGAAGTCTATTTCTTAAAAATGTTATGCTTTACGTAAATAGAATAGAACGGTGTTCCCACTAAAGGGGTTGGAACTGCCAAGAACAATGGGACCCTGGTTACCGTGGCGTGAATTTCTAATTTCTAATTTAAAACACTTGTAGAGCGCGGCGTACACCTTGCGGTTTCTTGGCGCTGGAGGTTCAGTAACTGAGGAAAAAGGACCATGGAAGGGTGGAGTAAGTATTAGGCGGGGAAAGCCTGGCTGAAAAGGAAAGTTTTCAGGTCTCTACGGAAGGAGAGATACTGAGTTGCAGAACGGAGATTGTCTGGAAGTGAGTTCCAGAAAGTAGGGGCCAGAGTTGAGAAGTTAGAACCGCCCCACTTTTTGCGTGAGAAGCGGGGGGTCTGGAGAAGGGACTTGGAGGAAGACCGGAGATTTCTAGCGGGGACATAGGGTTTAATTAGTGAGGCGATGAAAGCGGGGGCAGTGCCCTGGCGGGCCTGAAAAACCATGCATCCGATCTTGAAAAGGGAGCGTTGTTTCACGGGGAGCCAGTGAAGCTTTTTTAGAAGGGGGGTGGAGTGGTGGTAGCGTGGAAGGCTGTATATCAGCCTGGCCGCCTGGTTCTGGATGGTTTGGAGTCTACGCAGGCTGTACGCTGGAATGCCATGATAGAGGGCGTTGGCGTAGTCCAATCGTGAGATTACCAGGGCGGCTATGATGATCTTAAGTGCCTGGGGAGAGAAGAAGCGGGAGACAGAGCGGATAGTTCGGAGAGTGAGGAAACAGGAGGAAACCACGGAACTGATTTGTGAGTGAAGAGTGAGCTGATTATTCATTTTAACACCCAGTGTTTTGACCACGGTGGAGGGGGATGGTGCCGGGCCAAGAGAGGGGGGCCAGAAAAGAGAGTTCCAGGGGCTGGATGAACCACCAGTGAGAACCAGCTCGGTCTTGTCAGGGTTCAGTTTAAGATGGTTGTGGTTCATCCAGTCCCTGATGAATGTCATAGTTGACTGGAAATTAGAGACCGAGAGAGGAGAGGGGGACAGATCAAAGATGAGCTGGAGGTCATCCGCATAGTTGTAAACAGTGACCTCCAGCTGCTGGAGTGCATAGATAAGAGGAAAGATATAGAGATTAAAGAGTAAGGGAGAGAGAGAGGAGCCCTGGGGAACACCGCAGGTGACAGAGAGAGGGGTGGAGGTGAAATCGCCTAGTCGGACCGCCTGAGTGCGGTCCCTCAGAAAGGAGGAGAGCCAGACCAGAGCTGATCCCCCGATGCCGGCCGCCTTGACACGGGCAAGTAAGATGGTATGGTCCACCGTGTCAAAGGCGGCGGAGAGATCAAGGAGGACCAGTGCCTGGTGGTTGTTGTCATCCATACCCTTTCTGAGGTTGTCTAGGACTGAGACTACGACCGATTCGGTCGAATGCCTGGGGCGGAATCCTGCCTGGCGAGAGGCCAGCCCCCCATTCGCCTCGATGTGAGCGCTCAGTACCGCGGTGACATGGCGTTCCATCACCTTGCCCAGGAAGGGCAGCAGGGAGATGGGGCGAAAGTTAGCCGAGATGGAAGGGTCCGCGCCGGGTTTCTTCAGCAGAGGCACTATGGTGGCGGCCTTTAGTGCAGGGGTCACAACACCCTGAGCCAAGGAGCTGTTAAGAAAGGCGATAGGGGGATCAGGGCAGCTAGAGTAGATTTGCTGTAAGATGCGTGCGGGGCAGACGTCCGCCGGAGACCCCGACTTTACTTTGGGAAGTATTGCCAGAAAAGATTCCTGAGTGAGGGGAGGGATGAGGGTGAGAGGGTTCTGGACGGTGGGGGGGGAGGGATCAACAAAAGCAGACGAGGGTAATGGAATATTAGCCTTGATAGTTGTGATTTTGTCCGAAAAGTAGTGATTGAGTTGATCACAGAGGGGCTGGGAGGGAGGGATTTGGGACGAAGTTCGGTCAGAGAATGCCAGGTCATTCACAATGCCAAAGATTACCCTGGATTTGTTGTCGGCAGACGTTATTTTCGTGGAGAAGTAGTCGGTTTTTGCAGCCAGGATTGCTGATTTATATTTAGCCAGTGATGCCAGGAAGTGGGTTTTAGATGAAAGGCTATAATCTTTCCTCCACTGCCTCTCCGCCCGTCGGGCGCTCAGTTTGAGTTCTTTTAGGTGGTCGTTAAACCATCTATTGGAGTCCTTGAGTCGGCGAATGGAAATGCGACGTAGGGGAGCCACTAAGTCGCAACCTCCAGCCAGCCAGGTGTTAATGGCCTTGGCTTGAGAGGCAGATGATAGGCCAGAGAAGGAGGGAATGGAATTGCGGAGCAGGGAGGTCAAGGAGGGGAGATCCAGCCTGTTCCAGTTCCGCGCCCAGGTGTTTTTGGCACGCGGGGTTTTGGAAAGTGGGTTGTGGAGGATGGAGAAGGAGATGAGGGCATGATCAGACCAGGGGCATGGAGAGACAGCCACCGAGGCCAATGGAAGGTTGAGAGACCAGACCTGGTCGAGTGTGTGCCCGTGAGAGTGAGTGGGGACAGTTATATGTGACACGAAGTTGAAAGATAGTAAGGATTCTGTAAATTCCTTTGAGGCAGGGCACTCGTGTGGGTCTGAGGGCCAGTAATTAAAATCCCCCAGCACCAGAACCGAGGCATAATTGACCACCAGATTGGCCAGTAGTTCTTGAAAAGCAGGTAAAAATGAAGGTGAGGGCTGAGGAGGGCGGTACACGAGAAGGCAAGTGATGGGAGGGGAGGATAAGAGGGAGCGGACTACTAAGAAGTCAGCAGGGAGCATAGGGGGAAAAGGAAGTGATAGAAAATGCAAATCTGACCTGGCGATTAAGGCGACCCCTCCGCCAGCCCTGCCCGCCGAACGGTCGGCACGTAGGGCCACGTAGGAAGGCGGAAGGGTAGCCAGGAGGGCGGGGAGGGAGGAGTCACAGTACCAGGTTTCGGTCAGGAGCAGTAAGTCCGGTTTCTCGGTGTCGAGTAGGGCGTACAACTCGTGGTGGTGCTTGACCGCTGACCTGGTATTAAGTAGGATGACAGACAGTGCTGGGGTCGTGGGACAGGGATCGGCGAGGGGGGGGCAGGGTAACAGGGGGGTGCATAGCGGGGGTAGCGGAGGTGTGGGGAGGGTAGGGGCAAGGCCTAGTGAAGAGACGAGTCTATGGACGGAATCCGGGAGTGGCCAAGGGCCTTGAAGGGCGATGAGGTCCTTGGGCGAATAGGACAGGATTTTGGCATGGTGTCGTGCCCCTGGCCCCGATCGGCCGCGGACGGGCGCAGACGGGCTTGACTTATGCGCGACTTCGGCGCGAAGTCGGCGCTCCCGCTGCGCTCGTCCGCTGCGCGTTCTAAAATGGCACATTGTTATAGGTGGCCGTAAGGGCGGGAAGGGGGCGTGGCCTGAAGGTGGGCGTGGCCAGCCGGCAGGAGGGCGTCACGTGAGCGCTTGATCCGCTACACGGAGCCCTCGAGGTGCAACCAAGCAAATAGCAGCAGGTAAAGTTTAAAATACACAAAATACACAATCTAAAAAGAGCGTCTCCCGGCTTTCCGCCTCAGGAGATGTGAACCCAGTGAGCGCTCGAGAACTGGCGCTTAAGAAGGGCGGGAAGGGGGCGTGGCCTGAAGGTGGGCGTGGCCAGCCGGCAGGAGGGCGTCACGTGAGCGCTTGATCCGCTACACGGAGCCCTCGAGGTGCAACCAAGCAAATAGCAGCAGGTAAAGTTTAAAATACACAAAATACACAATCTAAAAAGAGCGTCTCCCGGCTTTCCGCCTCAGGAGATGTGAACCCAGTGAGCGCTCGAGAACTGGCGCTTAAGAAGGGCGGGAAGGGGGCGTGGCCTGAAGGTGGGCGTGGCCAGCCGGCAGGAGGGCGTCACGTGAGCGCTTGATCCGCTACACGGAGCCCTCGAGGTGCAACCAAGCAAATAGCAGCAGGTAAAGTTTAAAATACACAAAATACACAATCTAAAAAGAGCGTCTCCCGGCTTTCCGCCTCAGGAGATGTGAACCCGTATAACCATGGTAGCTGAGAGCCCTAAGTCAGTAAGGGATGGATCCAGTGGTGCACAGTTTAGTGTGACCAGGCTATATAATGAAAGATACCACAAATGTCAATAAAGTAAAGGGCACAATCTTAATGTTCTGTTGGTCCAGCGTAAAGGAAACTTGGTTATCACACAGAGCAATGGGAGGTTGTAGCAACCTCCAAAGGACACACTCTTAATCTACCACAGACTTACGCGTCAAGGTAATCACTACCAGACTGCAGGAGGTGGTGCAAACTCTCCGTCAGGCACAGTATTTGGTAATGCAGGTATGTCGGCCACCCTCTTGTTATGCAGGAGCTTCGCTTGGCTCTCAGGTTAGTTCAGCTGTGAAGCAGATCTTTCTCTCAACTAAACAGGCTTCTGCCCTTGAACTGTTCCTTGAGATGGTTCTCCTTGCTGGTCTTGGTTAACTGAGCCTTGGCACTGTGCGACACTGCTAGGTCAGCTCCTCTCTGCCCCAGCCCAGCTCCTCGTCTCCCAAGCGGGTCCAGCAGCTTCAGTCTTCTTCGTCTTAGGCCTAGCCACTGCCTCGAGGGAAGTGGCAATCGGATTGTTTGCCTCTAGCCCATTAGTCTGAGGGATGGTGCTTCAGGCGAGACATGGGTGAAACTACTAGGAGTTCCCTTAGGTGCAGGCCCTCGAGGCTGCTTCAAATGCAGGGGACCCTTGATGGAGTGTGCCCCTAGATCAGGGGTCGCCAACCCTTTCTGCAATAATAGTTACTTATGTTCAATGAAAACCAACCTGAGCTACTAACAATTTTTAGTGTTGCAATAGTGACCACATCAGATAGGATTACATTAGTGTCCACCATATCCAAGATTACCAGCAATAATCACTTCAATTCATCAGTCACAGTTGCCAGCAGTAATAAGTTCTGAAAAGGCCCACATTTTCGTCTCAAATACCCATTTTTAAAATTTTGGCACACATATATTAATTTAACCAAGCAAAAGCTTTGAATTTATTAAACTGGGTTGCACCCAGCAGAGCTACTTAGAGGGAGCTGGAGAGCTACCAGCAGCTCAAGAGATATTCGTTGGAGAAGCCTACCCTAGAATATCAAGGTAGGAATCTTAGTGGGACCAAAGATCATGTACACAATATCAAAGGACAAAATATGGGTAAGTAAGTAGGTAAGTAAGTATAGATATTAAATACTTAACTCCACATATATGTTTCTTGACTATATATATATATATATATACATATGTCCCAACAACGGCGTACCACTCGCGCTCTCAGACAGCAAATAACGTAGAAACAGCGGACTTCAATCCAAATGCAATTGGGGGTTTATTTTAGTCATAAACCCGCCGTGACGCGTTTCGCCACCATCGTGGCTTGTTCACACCCAAGCGATGGTGGCGAAACGCGTCACGGAGGGTTTATGACTAAAATAAACCCCCAATTGCATTTGGATTGAAGTCTGCTGTTTCTACGTTATTTGCTGTCTGAGAGCGCGAGTGGTACGCTGTTGTTGGGACATATTATTTACCGGTTTTGCTCCGCCGGTCTCGCGCCACCCCTCAATAGATTGAGGACACCGTAAAGGAGGATCTCTGATTATATATATATACATATATATATATATATACATATATATATACATATATATACGTTGAGTCCTTAGGCATATCAGGACTACTATTACCAGCATGCCTATGGTAACGCCCACACGGGCGGGACTCGGCCCACATGGGCGGGACTCGTGAATTAAATAAATCAGCTGTTCAGAATACACCGGCTCAGTTTTCATCATTTATGCCAGTGAACAAGAGCTTTCTGCTCGAAACGCGTATGGCTGTTGTAAAGGACTGCGACATGCTGACAGCCGACTACCTGTGGTTTCGAGAGCGGTAACCCTTCCTTGAGTGGCGGATCCATATGGGCAACCTTGGTGTTTGGACATATATATATATATGTATATATATATATATATATATATATATATATTTCTCCAGTTTTGTACGAGT
Source organism: Triturus cristatus (assembly GCF_964204655.1). Lineage (NCBI taxonomy): Eukaryota > Metazoa > Chordata > Amphibia > Caudata > Salamandridae > Triturus > Triturus cristatus. Next base: position 1,146,346,358 of record NC_140590.1, on the reverse strand, counting down.
GAAATGTCCAACTAACTATAACGTCCTTGAAACCTATGGTTTTTTCAGTGAATTTCAAAGGTTTTTTAAATGCTAATTTCAAACTATAACGTTCCTGAAACCTATGTTTTTTTCAGTGAATTTCAAAGGTTTTTTAAATGCTAATTTCTAACTATAACATAGCAGTCGCGTTTGCAGAGTGGTGGAGAAAGGTGAGCGTCCAAACACCTTTGTGGGATTTAGAGGAGGTAACAGGAGAGATAGTTAGCCCCCAACGTCAACCTTGGGGACCAACTACCCCTTTTATTACTTCCAGTAAGTCCCACACAGCAGGATTGCTAACTTGTTATATCAACCCCCGGCACCTCCCTGCACCACTGTGCAAAGGCTCCCCCTGGCGTGTTGTAAGTTGGGGGATTAAGTCCCCTTGAATCTTGAGGGTCCCTGTGGGTCAAGTAGCCCACCAGGTACCTCCAGTTAGTGCCACAGAGCTGCTTTGCAGAGAGGTGTTCTGAGGTCACGTCCCTTTTTACACCACGCTACAAAAACGGCTGCTCGGAGGATGAAGTCCACTTGTGTCCTGAGGTCCTCAGGACACAAGAGGACGTCATCGCCCCACAAGCAGTGCACCAGAAGCCGTGTTTGCAGAGTGGTGTAAAAAGGGTGTGGTCTCAGACCACCTCTCTGCAACACAGCTCTGTGGCGCTTACTGGAGATACCTGGTGGGCTAGTTGGCCCCCAGGGACCCTCAGGATTGAAGGGGACTTAATCCCCCAATTTACAATGCGCCAGGGGGCGTGTTTGCACACTTGTTATATTAGGCCCCTCCCCCTCCCTGCACCACTGTGCATACGCACCCCCTGGCGTGTTGTAAGTTGGGGTATTAAGTCCCCTTGAATCCTAAGGGTCCCTGGGGGCCAACTAGCCCACCAGGTACCTCCAGTAAGCGCCACAGAGCTGTGTTGCAGAGAGGTGTAAAAAGGGGCATGGCCTCGGACCACCTCTCTGCAACGCAGCTCTGTGGCACTTACTGGAGGTACCTGGTGGGCTAGTTGGCCCCCACGGACCCTCAGGATTGAGGGGGCTTAATCCCCTAACTTACAACGCGCCCGGGGGCACATTTGCACATTTGTTAGGTCAGGCCCCACCCCCTCCCTGCACCACTGAGCAAAGGCGCCCCCTGGCGCATTGTAAGTAGTGGGATTAAGTCCCCTTGAATACTGAGGGTCCCTTGGGGCCAACTAGCCCACCAGGTACCTCCAGTAAGTGCCACAGAGCTGCGTTGCAGAGAGGTGTAAAAAGGGGCATGGCCACAGACCACCTCTCTGCAACGCAGCTCTGTGGCGCTTACTGAAGGTACCTGGTGGGCTAGTTGGCCCCCAGGGACCCTCAGAATTCAAGGGGACTTAATCTCCCAATTTAGAACATGCCAGGGGGCGCATTTGCAGAGTGCTGCAGGGAGGGGGCGGGGCCTTTGGTGAGTTGCCGGTGTCCTTTTTTATAATTCTTATTTTCTAGGGGGGGTGGATGCGTGGCCTCCTTCCCCTGTGCCACTATTGGCCCCGGGGATGCCATCCTCCGGGGCCTGGCCCGGTTTATTTTTTTCCTTATATTTCCAGGGAGGGAGCCACATGGCCCCCCTCTCCTGGGCCATTTCTGCCCCTGTGGACCCCTTCCCCTGGGGCCCGCCCATTTAATTTTTTTTAATTAACGCAGAGGAGGGCCGCGTGGCACCCCTCTGGGGCCACTCCTGGCCCCAGGGACCCCATCCCCCGGGGCCGGCCCTTGACTTTGGGGACTGTGGGGGGAGCCCCAATGCCTCCATGGTCCCACCGCCTCCCCGCCTCCTGCGGGAGCCACCATTGCTTTTGAGCAAGGGGAGTTGCTGACATGCAAAAGCAATCATCTGCTTTGCTTCGTTGAAGCGAGAGCAGGTTTCCCTGCTCTCACTTCAACGAAACAAAGCAGAGTTTGCTATGCCAGGTGGGAGCTGTGCTCCCGCCCTGCCATAGCAAAAAGCAGTGTCCCCTGGGGTGGGCACCCCGGGACATTGCAGGAGCCGGCCCTGGGGGGTGGCAGTCCCCAAGGCCATTGAGGGCTCCTGGAGGGGGGCAGTGCGGCCCCCCTTCCAACATTTTCAAAACCCCGGGGAGGTGGTAGTCCCCAGGGGTCGATAACGGACCCCCACATTTGAATAATTAACGCCCCGGTAGGTGGTGGTCCCCGGGGCAGTGTGGGGAGGGGCAGTAGCCCCCACACACTTTTTAAAAAAAAAATCTGCCCCGGGGAGGTGGCAGATTCTGGGGCTTGGGGGGGCCAGCGACCCCCCCACCTTTTAAATGTCAATGCCCAGGGAGGTGGCAGTCCCCAGGGCAGCGTGGGGGGTTGGGACCCCCCACGCCTTTATAAACAAAGCCCCGGCGAGGTGGTGGTCCCTGGGGCTGCGGGGTCCACGTGTCCCCGCATTCAAATAATAAGCCCCGGGGAGATGGCCCCCCAGGGGACCTGGCCCACCCGGGGGCTTTTTGAAAACAAATCGTGGGAGCCCACGCTTCGTTTTTTTTTTTGCGGCAGGATTCGTGACCCGAATGCGAATTCTGCCTTTTTTTTAAAAAAAGAGAAGCTTTTTTTGGCCCTGGGGGTCCTTGTGGGACCCCCTGAGCAGGCCTAGGGGGTCAGGGTGTTTCTACACTGCCCCCTTTTCTTGTTTTTCAACCTTTTTCCACTCTTTTCTTGTGACTCGGTTACCGAGTCACAAGATGGCTGCCAACACTTCCTGGTTTGGAGTATTGGCAGCCAATCAGAGTGAAGCTCGTGCCCGGGAGGGTTTGCAAACCCTCCTCGGTGCTCAGATATCGATATTTTTCTTTTTTTCATTTCACAGGAACTACTGAACCGATTTACACCATTTAACAAAAAGGGCGCAGTCTAAACCAAGACCTACCTTTTTGCCAAATTTGGTGTAATTCCATTCAGCAGTTCGGGCTGTAGCCTGTAATAAAGTTCCTATGAAAAATAACACAGAGAAAATGTGCTTTGGGACCCCCTTTTTTCTTGGCCCCCGCTTGACGAATAACCCCAAAACTTTTCAAAACACACAAACTGAGCAGTCCAACCCTATTTTTTTAAAAAAAAATTCACGAAGATTGGTCAAACGGCGCCAAAGATATTGGCAAATCAACAAACGCTTTTCCTATGGAAACTAGGTCCCAACCGCCAGTAGGTAATATATATATATATTTTTTTTCACCGAAAAAAACATAGGTTTTCAGGGACGTTATAGTTAGAAATTAGCATTTAAAAAATCTTAGAAATTCACTGAAAAAAATATAAGTTTCAGAGACGTTATAGTTAGTTGTGAGGAAAGATAGAGGGTTGTGCCCTCTTAATTGATCAACGTTGGTAAACAATAAACATCAAAGCATTTATTTGATATTTATCACATGCTTGGTTTTATTTATGTATCCATAAATGGGGTGTAGATAGAGATTGTGAAGAGAAAATCCGACACGTGTTTCGCACTAGTGGCCCATTGGCCGTGGGCTTTTTCAAGGCAGAGCTTCGTTATCGTCAATATATTCCTTGGATATTCAATTCATTCGTCTCTGCGGTCCCAGAACACAGGCTTTTTCAAGGCAGAGCTTCGTTATCGTCAATATATTCCTTGGATATTCAGTTCATTCGTCTCTGCGGTCCCAGAACAGGGTTTTTTCAAGGCAGAGCTTCGTTATCGTCAATATATTCCTTGGATATTCAATTCATTCATCTCTGCGGTCCCAGAACACATATAGTTAGTTGTACATTTGACTCATAAAACCAGAGAAATTCGCCTGTTATAGTTAGAGCTAACTATAACTTGCGCGCTCGCAATGCACTGCTGATGACGTCACATATTACATCATTCATGACATGGTCAGTGACATCACTCATGACATCACTGATGACATCTCAAATGACATCACTGATGACGTCACTGATGACATCATCCAGTGAATGTGTTTTTCGGTAAACTGCAAATATTTTTCTTAAATATCTATGCCAAGGTCTATTGAAGAATGAGTCGATGTATAAGTGCCTGAATGGATTATTTAGTAGATGCATGGCTGACTCTATAAATCACTGATTAAACGTATGTTACTGAATGCATGGATTAGTGACTAAACTGTGTGAATGTCTCTATTAGTCTCTCAGTTGGTGTGTAAGCAGGTGCATGGGTTGGTGAGTAGCTACATCAGTGTCTATATTGGTTATTGATTGTTTGTATGAGTATCTGTATGGGTGTCTGAGTGTCTATCTGGGTGGGTGGGGGGTGTCTGACTGTGCATACATATCTGAATAGCTGTTTCACTGGTTCTATACATTCAAAACTACATCTCGGAAGGGTTGTATGGGTAGCTAACTGTGTGTACAGGTGTGTTGATTAGTGAATAGATGTCTCAGTTGTATATATGTGAGTAAATATATGTTTTTAGAAAGTATATGTGAGTGTTGGGGTGTATAATTGACTATATGTGAGAGAGAGTGATTGCAAGAGTGTCTACATACACAAATGTGTACTTGTATTAGTGATTGTATAAGAGAGTAAGTATGTGATAGTATCTATATAAATAAGGGTAGTGGTGTGTGTATAAATAAGTCAGGTGTTGTGTATATATCTGCATAGGTGAGTACATGGGTGTGTGATTGATTTTTGGCATGACTGAGTAGATGTGTAACTCTATGGATCAGTGATGTCATTTGAGATGTCATCAGTGATGTCATGAGTGATGTCACTGACCATGTCATGAGTGATGTAATATGTGACGTCATCAGCAGTGCATTGCGAGTGCGCAAGTTAAAGTTAGCTCAACTAACTATAACAGGCGAATTTCTATGGTTTATATGAGTCAAATGTCCAACTAACTATAACGTCTCTGAGACCTATGGTTTTTTCAGTGAATTTCTAAGGTTTTTTAAATGCTGATTTCTAACTATAACGTCCCTGAAACCTATGGTTTTTTCAGTGATTTTCTAAGGTTTTTTAAATGCTAATTTCTAACTATAACGTGCCTGAAACCTATGTTTTTTTCAGTGAATTTCTAAGGTTTTTTAAATGCTAATTTCTAACTATAACGTCCCTGAAACCTATGGCTTTTTCAGTGAATTTCTAAGTTTGTCTAAATGCAAATTTCTAACTATAACGTCTATAAAACCTATGTTTTTTTCATTGAATTTCAAAGGTTTTTTAAATATCGAACTACTATTGTGCTATTTGTCATTACTACTGTTTTTTCTAACTTTTCAACTACATAAAATAAACTGCAAAACTACTATGTAATGAAATATATTTCACAAATTGCAGTGAGTTTTTAAATAATACAAAACAATTTAACATTCAGAAAACAACTTTTCTCCTTTTTTTGCTGTTATCAGCTACTACTTAACTTCTCTATTCACAGTTATGTCAGAGTAGTTTCATCAAAAACAGCAGGGAAAAAAATAATCAACTAGATTGTTAAAAAAACAAATCCCTAATTCTCACAAATATAATACAAAATCAATACAAATAACACATCCAATACTATTTCCAATCTTCAAATCTTACCTTTACTTCGTAGTTTCTGTGAACATTTTCCCAATACACCATATAATGTATCAAAAATTTCGCTTTGAAAGCATCCAGTATGAATTCCTTAAAGTATCTTTACACCTTCCCACAAATCTGAATGGTGTATCTAAAATCTTTGTTTCAGAAATATCAAGTATGAGTTGGGTAATTAATAAGGCAATCTCGGTTTCATTTCCAAGTGTGTATCGTTGCAGTGACTCCAACCATTATTACACTTTAAACAAACTGTATAATGTCCACTTGTGGTAGTACTTCCAGCATGGAAAACAATAGCAACTGTTGCAAAAGTTCTTCCAGAAATAGATACTTGACTAGCAACAACATTTTTAATTTTGGTTTCCACTTTTCTTCCATTTGGTCTACAGCGTTGTAGCATTATAATCAAATATTTTCCATATCTTTGTAGGCATAATGTAGATAGCATTGTTGATTTACAACGAGAACAGATCATCTCGTGATCTGCTTCTTTTAGCAATTTGGAAAATGGTACATATTTGCAGTCAGGTATTGTCAAATATAGAAATCGTTCTCTGTCAACTATAGTGCTTGAAGTTAACGAACACTGTTCACATTTATGTTCCCATTTGCAACTGAGTCCAAATAAACTCTTAATCTGAATTCCTTCATCTTCTAGTACTCCAAGCATAGCCATCAGAAATTCGTGTGCATCTTGCTGTATATTAGCACTGAACGTTAAAGATCCAGTACATGTATCCAACAGTTGGCGAATACCAGAAGCAGAATGAATCTTACTTCTATCAGTTCTCAATTCTTGAAATAAAGTGTAAAGTGCAGAACATAAAGTTTTTTCCTGACTTTCCATAATTTCACCATAAACATCTTCAAGATAAAATATAACATTTAGAATATAACTATAGCAGTTGACACCAGAAGCATTTTCTAATTGGTATCCAACAACATCATCACTTGTTTGTATTTTCTGCTTCTTTCCATCTTTTCTTTTCTGTTGATTTTCTTTCTGCTTTTCAACCATAGTTAACTCTTGAACATATTTGCGATTTGAACACACAACACATTTCTCATAAATAGGATATTCACCTAAATGGGGAGCCTAAAGCCTTCTCAAACGATTATATTCTCTTACACAATTAACATCAGCACTAACCTTGCTCTCATCAAAATCAATTAAATACAAACCAGACAACGTCCTAACTCGAGATAATGCAACGTATACCATTCCCTCTTTAAACACAGTTTTGCCAACATTTACCAAAGCATTATCTACACTTAAACCTTGTGATTTGTGAATAGTTATTGCATATGCTAAACAGAAGGGAAACTGTTTTCTATGAACATACAATCCTTTTACAAGCAAAAAACGTGTGGCAGAACGTGCAATCTGTCTTATCTCTGCAATCTGATCAAATTTAACTTTCAAAGATTCAATTCCATTTCTATTTTGCTATTTCGCAAAATCAACAACTTTCCCCATTGCCCCATTCACTAAACCTTCTTCTACATTCAGATTACGCTTCAAAATTACCCGACAGTTTAAACATACATCTACATTTTTTTCTAAGCCAGCAGTTTTTGATACAGACTTTTCCAAAGAATCCAATTTAGTCTTTCTGAAAGAACAATTATTATTCCTTGATGCTCTATTTTATCAATAGCTTCAATGTGAACTATTTCTTGATTTTCCAATTTCATAAGCTCTCTATTAAATGTATAACACTCTTCCACTGTAGGCATTAAGCAAACTATAGACTTTTTTCTTTCATTTTCTTGTACATTACTTCTGCTGGTGTGTTTTCATTTGTAAACAAGTTCTTTAGTAGACGACTTTGAAAAGCTTGTTTACCATGTTTGCTTAGAACACTAATTCTTACATCTTTTAGAATATTTCCATAATCTTCATCTCTTGCTTGTCACATATTCTGAGTGAGTTCTTTATATTAAAAATTTAACCACAGATTCACATTTCCAATACTTCCAAAGATTTCATTGTGTCTTCATGTAGAAGAGATTTAAACACTGGTTCTCCTTTTACAGGGGTTAGTTGTAGCCGATCTCCAAATACAATTGAATGTTTTCCCCCAAAGAGAACTTTGTAATCTGTTTTTAATACCTGTTGCATTCTTAAGTGTAGAAAAGCAAGCATTAAGTTTGAGACCATGCTCACCTCATCAATAATTAAAAGTTTCATTTTCTTCAACACTCTTGACACTTCATAAGAAGCTTCTCCAGGCAACTTCTGATATTCTAATATATTATCATGCTCCACTGGTAACATCAATAATCTATGCAAAGTAGCTCCTTTAACATTGTGTGCAGCTAATCCAGTTGGAGCTGTTACCACGCAACATAAATGTGAACCAGTAGTTTTTTTAAGATAACTGGTCAAAACTTTAATTCAAAAACTTTTACCTGTCCCAGCTTGACCACTGATGTACATCAGAAGAGGTTTAAAAGATGAACACAGACATTCTTTTTTTTCATGCAACAAACCATGTTCTATCCGTTCTCTCACTTGCACATATATTTCTTTCTGTTCAATATGTACTTGTTCTTCTAACTTTAAAAATGTTATATTCTCCTCGTGTGCTTGGTGCATTGCAATTTCGACTTCATGCTTAGCAATCGCTTCTTCATTTTCCAGCATTGGTTGTCCAAGAGGATCTTGACTACATGGACCACTACTTTGACTTTCTTGAGAACTTTCATGAGCTATTTCAGCTATAATAGGCTTTTCCTGTTCAACTTCATCATTCAACATTTTTAAATATGTAGGGAAAATTGGACATCGAATGCTATCTTTACAAGCATTAAAAGAATCTTCATAGCAGTCAAACTCTCCAAGTAATTCACTTTGGCTACGCCATGGTTTAAACAGCTGCAGAAGTGCTAAATAGTAAAATTCTCGCTTATCTGGAGTTTCACAACTAAGTTTCTTGTGGTTTATAAGATTACGCTTTGCATGTTTGACTAAACAACCATGACATCCAACTACTGCAAGCTTTCCTTCTTTTAAATTCTCTTTAACATTTATTTTAAAGCTGTAATGTTGAAGTACTTCATACAGACATAGCTGTTCCAGATGTTGACTCCTTTTCGGATAGTATGTGTCCAACATATTAGTTTTAAGAATGTCTGTACTATCTGGCTCATTTGCTGCTAATTGTTTAATTTCTTCCAATGATTTCAGCACTCTATTTCGTTTACAGGCAAGACCTAAACTTACCCAAATGTTTCCTTGTGACTTTGAATATAAACTTGAAGAACACAAGCGGTCTGAACATTCATACGATCCAATTTCTCGGTAGGAAAGCATTTTCAAACTAAAGCTGTACAATTTTTTGCTAAGACTATTCTCTTGTGCAATTTCTTCCCACATTTGTTTTATCTCTGTTTTTTCAGATTTTGCTATGTACGATGTAACATAACGTGCAACAGCAATTGAGTTTAGGGGTGGGCGACAATTTCCGTTCCGCTCGCGGAAACTGCGACATTTCGACATTTTTGCGTTCCGCGCGGAACACGAAAATGTCGAAACTTCCGCGATCCGCGACCGGAACGGACATATGCAGGTGCAGGACAGGATTCATTCTGGCACGATGCTCCTGTCACAAAAATTAAATCTCAACAGGAAGCACTTACAGATATAAATAAAGCAGGTGCCCGAGTTGGAGCTCAAATTCAGTAACGCATTAATCAGCAAAAAACATTCGGGAGCTAGGTCGAGGCTGGGCAGGTGTGCTTTTCTCCCCACATCTACCGTCAAAAATTAGCTGTGATCCTTGATGGAGCTCTGTGCATCCACGACTTTCTCGAGCTCAATCCCCGTGTAGCTCCTGACGCCAGGAGGTTCTGTCTCCTCATCTTCTGCTCTGATCGGTCTCTGTCCCTTTATAAACAAGAGGCATGTGAACTGCAATGGACAGCTGACTCGAGGGACCCCGGGGCCCATCGGCGTGGTGGCAATGTTACAGACACACATGGTCACCGTTCGTAGACAACTCTTCTGGCCCTTTATGCAGCTGTAGTGTGGGAAAAGCATTATACATTTACCCAACGAGGTAGCACTTACTGATTAGCCAGTAGAAAGTACTCCAGTTGAGTAGAGGTATTGCACAAAACGGTGGCATCTTCTTGGGTAAATATGCAGGGCAGGATTCATTCTGGCACGATGCTCCTGTCACAAAAATGAAACCCCAACAGGAATTCAGTAACGCTTTAATTCAGCACCCAAAAATCTCCGCGATCACGCGAAATTTCGCGTGATCGCGGAGATTTTTTGCCGTTTTGCGATAATTTGCGAAAGGCACTTTCGCAAATTCCTCCCACCCCTAATTGAGTTATCCGCAACATACTGGATGTCCATGTTCGCATTCCACATTTTTAAAATGACTGGATTGTAGTCATTGATATACTTTGACACTTCTGTTCTTTTTAAGTTGTAGGTATTCTTTGGTGATTTCCGAGTTATTGTGTGCCTCACAGAAGAACAAAAAAATGTACTCTTCCTTTACAAATGACTGGATGGGGAAAACCAAACCGACATTTGGTGTAAAATTTTCCTGTAGACTTGTATTTTATTCTGCAATACTTTCCACAACGGTGACTTTGGAAACGTAATACTTGCTGTCTCAAGCTTCTATCTCCTCCTTCTCTTGAAATCTCACATGTCACATACTGCTCAATGAAAGACAATACTGTTTCATCAGAATCATTTCCAAATTTAGGTGCATCCTTGAGCCATACTAGCATATGTATATGAGGTGCACCTCTTGCTTGATACTCCGTTCTCCAAAAGAAATCGGTAACTTCTCCAAGAGTTGGATTCTTTTTATTACAGATAAAAGACATCATACCTTGAAACTTATGATTAAAATATCTGCACACATTTACAGGATCAAATGAACACAGTTCACCAGGAGTCTTTATTTCAACATTTTTTATATTAGAATTTGCTTCTCTTAAAAACTCAAGCAAATCTTCCCATGCATACTCTGCACAGCTAAGTGTGACAAACCATGTTGGTGTACCTAAGTTCCATAACATACACTTTAGTCCTCCATGACGACGATACCAATACTCATTTGTTCCACATTGACATGCCATCAAATTGATTAACTGTGCTTCTAAATTTTCATCTGTTTCTTGAACTTTCTCCACAAATTCTTTCGCAGAAAGAAGTGATTCATGAACTCCAGTTTTAAGTATATGATTCACTGTATACGAGAGAGAAGACAGATCACTTTCAAACAAAAGGTGAAATATGTATGAAATGCACTGTCGAAATCTAGGATCTTCAGAATATAATCTTGTTGACCGATATTCTGAAGCTGGAATCCGTACAGGTTGGTCATCATATCGTCCACCTTCTCCAGTAGGAAACAACTGTGGAAAACAACGAGCTTCCAAGCTTTTCTCCCATACATTCATTGGCGTTCCCTGTGCTTTTTTCATTTGAAATAACTCAAGGATACTTCCTGTCACTTATTTTGAATGCAAAGGACATATTGTATAATGTTCATAAATCTCTTCAGTCCTTGGCTTGTCCACTTTCTCTATTTGACCACTTGAAATTTCAAAATCATCTTCTAAACGTATTACCTGTTCATCCACATTTAAATTTTTGTGATAAATATTGTTCTCTATAAGTATCCTTTTCAACTTTATTAACATCCTCAAATTCTTTCCATATTTTCTCACTCTTTGTGGGTACACCATTTACTAAAATAACTACCGCCTCATCTTCCTCTTTCTCTCCAGCAATAGTTTCAATGTTTTTCTTAAAATCCAAAGGTGAGTACACCACTCTTCCTTTCACCCCTCTTTGCAAGTCTGTTGGTGGCAGTTTACCTGTTTTAGGCTCCATTCGAATTATAGTTTGAAAAGGATGAATAGATTGAATTAGAACCGACTCATATGTATTCAATTTGGCAAGCTCCTGCAGAATAGCTACTAACTCCAACTTATTATGCACTGCTCTAGCAGGCACTTTATTCTCTTCTAATTTGTTGTAACAATATTTACATATACGTTGATCACTACCTAACTCAAATCGACCTTCAACAAACAAGTAAGTTGCAAATTCTTCCCACTTACCATTGTTCTCCTTTTCACTTTTCAAATACAAATAAACATTCCTACTTTGACTTTTATAATGAGTACATCGACAACAACCACAAACATAGTTTGGTATTTCAGAGCACACTACATTAAACTTTCCAATTTCTTCTTCAAACTGATCAGTGCTAATCACTTTCTCATCTCCTCCAACATCTGTAATTGTTAAACTTTCACTTTCTATGAACTGCTCTTCTGAACCAAAATATTGCATTTCGATATCATCACACTTTTTTTGAACATCTGATAAAGAACCATATAAAAGACTTCCATTCAGTTCACTTAAACTTAATGCAGGACTTTTTACATAGTACAGTTTCTTTACAAAGTTCCGCATTTCTGAATGGTGTACTGCTAACATCCTCAAATGATGAAAAACACTTTTACAAACTTTTCTTGAAAGACAAGCCAGAGAATGCCCATACTTCTCAGTATATTTTCTTATATTACATGGATCTAGTCCTTGTAACAACTTAATCTTCTGTTTTATGCTTTTTTGAGTATATTCTCGTAGCAAATTTCGCATTATATCAATGAATTCCTGTTGAATACTACAAATGCTACTACAACTCCACTTATACACAGGAGCTCGTAGACATTTCCCTTGCACTTCTTCAGGTATTAACTCTTCTGCACTTTTACCAACCTTTTCCTCCTTTGGAACAGGAACACCATCCTGAACTTCATAGCAACGACCTCCAGTATCAACTGCAAATGATAAACTATTTTCCTGGAAGTAACTTTCCTCATTAAAAAAAGTCTCAGTACTAGAAGTATGTCTCCAATGCCCACTAAAGATTTTACAAAAGTTGATTTCTGTTCACAAGTCTTTTATTTCTACTTTTGTCTTTCAATACTTTGACTATTTTATCTAATTCTTTCATTCTCTTTAAAATCAAAATGAACAACTTCTGTTTCAAATTGAAAGCAGTATCCACTATACGTTCAACACGCTGCTTCTCTTTGAATTGGAACATTCTTCTTTTATATTTGCAGCATGTTTTCAATAAATTCTGAATCACTCTAGATCGAAAAAGTCTCTGACGAATTTCTCGAAATTGTTTTTGACTCCGAGTACCAGATACAATTTCTTTATCATCTTTCCTTTTCCTCGTATTTGAAATTGAACTCTGCTTCACCTTACTTGAAAAATTCTTCTTTTTGCTTTGTGTGATGTTTTTCTCATTAAATGTTCGTAATATTTTTTGCAAAAATTGTCTTTTGCTTTTACTCAAACAAACAGTTTCTCTACTAGTCGCATTTTTTTCTACTTCAAGATCTTTCCTTTTCGTCAAATATATATTTTTCTTCTCTTTTCTTTTTTTTCACTTCTTCTAGGCATTTCCAAATTTCAATCCAAACGAAATAACTTTCTGAAAAACAAAAAATAGATTCAATTATTTTTCACATTTCTTCACTATGCTAAAATAATAACATACAATTGCAAAACTTCCACTAACAACTTCCAGACCCAGTGCTGCAAAGTGATGAAGCACGACAGATGAGCACTAGGATGACAAGTAATGCCATAGAACATAAAGCAAGTATTTATTTAATTATTTACATACTCCTTTACAATTTATATATAACTGCACTACCTCATACTTTTCACCTCTCCGCCACACCCCACCACCCCACACCACTTTCTCTGCAACCCACCGCACACAACTTTATAAATAGTATTTTTAAAAATGTTAATCTATGTACTTGGAATGATATTATCAACCAAACAGCACACATACAAATTTCCATTATTACCTAACAATTTTATCAACAACTTCGCAAACATAACACTGCACCCAGGGCTTTAACTGGAGGGGGTGTCTGTGGGGATGTGACCACCAGCACTTTATTTTTGGGAGCCTCAAAACGGGTCTTTATAGGGCTCTATTTTCCGACCTCACAAACGTAATCCGTTTTTTTTCTTTATTGCACTGCAGTGACACTGTGAGAGCATGCACATTGCTCACTACTTAGAAGTGCAGACATCATGCTAAGTAACTCGAATTGTAGGAGAAGGGAAATCCTTTAAAGAGAGATATTTTCTCTCAGTATTTCCCTTCTCTTTTTACAACGCACCAGCAACATCATCGTGGGGTGATTAGCAGACAGACCACCAGACGCGCAATGCCCATTGCCCCGGACTCTCTGACACAGCTTCCCGGGGACCCACACAGAGCCGCACCGAGTACTTCACCGGTCTTCAAAACATCATTTTTTTGTAAAGGAGACTGTGTTCTTTTTCACCCTTTTTTACAACCCCTACATGCCCACTCTGCCTATTGCTGAAAGAATTAGGCTCCCCCAAAATTTCTCTCTGGTTGCGCCTCTGCAAACGACCACAGCAAGGCAACTCCAGCACGAACCTGCTCTCACCTTACACACAGTCTTGTTTTAGTGCTACGAAAACACACACTTTGCTTGCCTCACTAAGTTCTCACACCCCCTCTTTAATATGAACATAAAAGCTTTCCAATTACTATTATATCCCTATACTGTACTTCACATGGAAATATAGAACTCAAGGTTCTCACCACCCCAAATTAGCTCTCTGGTATACTTTCTCAAGTATAAGAAGTACAGGTATTCAGTATCTGTCAGTCACGGCCACTTTAAAACAGTGTACCTATAAACAACTCGACAAAACGTTATGTTTCTAAATTAACGTATTACACTTAAAAGCACCTTTACATTTCTTTCGCTAGATGTACCTTTGCTTAAAACATCACCAGAGATGGGTGTTGAAGTATGCTCCACAAAGAGTAACTCAAAGCTTTGTTATTCTTTATTACAAAATCTGCCTTTTAATGCTTTTCGCAAGCCTTTTCAACGCCTTAAGAGGGTAGCTGGATGAGTATAATACGTCGTATTTAAGATCGGGGCGGATGATGCACGGAAATAAGAACGTATAGTTGAATAAAGGGTGAGGTGATGCATGGCCAAATGCATCAATGGATAGATACATAGATCAATGTATCAATGTATGGATGGATGGAAGGATGAATGAATGCAAAGACCAGTACTTACGATAGACGGGTGGGCTGATAAATGCTTAAGATTGATTCTGGGACAGATATTTCTATGCATATATAGGCGTATCGCTGCATTAATGGCACAGTGCTTACTATAGGCGAGTGTGCTCATAGATGCTTAAGATAAGCGGACAAACAGACTTATGTATATATATAAGTAGGAATATATGCATCAATTAAAAGATGGTTGAATGGCGCAGTGCTTAGGATGCATGGATACTGCGCTTTAATTGGGCCGGGTCTGGGGACCGGCACTTATTTTCAGGGAGCCTCCAAACGACTCTCTACCAGGCTCTATTTTTGGCCCTCTCAAAGATAGTCATTTTTTTTTTATTACACTGCAGTGACAGCATGCACATCGATGTACGCATGCTTATTTTGCTCACTACTGAGAACTGGAGATATCACGCTAGATTACCCACGTTGTAGAAGAAAGGGAAATCCTTTAAACAATGTTTTTTTCCGAACCTACGATAATTGGAGAGGATTTTCTAAAGCACACAATGATACTTATCTTGATTTATACCACGCCCCAACTTGCATAGCCAACACCCCTTTAAGAGCTTTGCCCCTCCCCCTTTTAGAGCACCCCCACTTTTTTTCTCCCACTTAGAACCCTAACTACGCCATAGTAACAAACAAACAGTGTAACGTTCCATTAAAATCTACAATGGCACCAAGTTTCATAATTTTCCATCAACGCTATCAGCCTTCTATCACAGTACAAGAGTAACTATCAGCACGAAGATGTCTTATCCACAGAAATGTTGTGTAATTTCTGTACCTGTCTGCTGGAACACTCATCACCAAAACGTATTAAAACATGGGAATTTGCCAGAAAAACATATACCATACCATAAACCGATTCATAAATGGGCACACTGCCACTGCACCACCCTCTTCCCCATCCTTCCTTAACTTCACAAAATTAAAGAAAGAGCCACACCTAACCTAGTAAACACACTATACCAATACAAGAACTTAATTTCAACAACCGTCTACCCGAACGCTCATGAGCAAAGCGTATTAAAACATACAAATTTGCGGGTAAAACATATACCATGCCATAGGGCACTTTATAAGTGCTCCCAGTGGTACTACATCACCTTCAGTAGCTCGACATCTGCACGTTACTAAATTCTGTATTTCAATCAGCAACATAACCACCTCCCCCACACCCACCCCCGCCCTTGCTTAACCGTATGAAATCAAACAGAAACCCCCACCATTCTCAGTAGCACCACTATACCCATTTACGACGTTAATTTTAACAGGTGTCTGCCGGAACACTTATCAGCAAAAAGTATTCAAACATGCAAATTGGCGGGTAAAACATAAACCATCCCATAGCACGGTTTATAAATGGGCCCAGTCGAACTACACCACCTTTACTAGCTAGACATCTATATGTTACGAAAGTCGTTTAAACACTCTGTAGAGTGTATAGCAGGGCATGGGGAGAGTAAACAAAGTTCTAATTCCCAAACTTTTGATATGCAGTCCCTTTACTGTATCTATATTAAAGATATTAAATGGAATGAATAAATTGACGAGTGTCTCAAAAGGGATAGTGAAGCTCACCATCAGTAAAACATGAACCACTTCAACACCTACATATATCCGCCACAGCGACACAGCCTGACAAATAGTATCACTTATAATCACATGTAGTTCTCTAATGTCAACAAAGCCATACAGAAAATATACCGCACATTTACATTTTTTTTTATCTCTCACACATTTATAAAGCATCTCTTCTAAAGAAGCACTCCCCTACTACTTCTATTCCATAAGAAAAGACAATAATTAATATGTTTACTACCATATATTTTAGTATATCTACCTTTTTATTATTCACTAGTCAGAAACTACAAAAACTATTCACTATACCCAAATGCAAACCAGAAACCATATTCATATTTATCTCAACTCAGGATCACATGATTCAAACTATGCGTACATATAAAAGGAACTTATCACTTTTCCTATCTCCATCTCCTCTCCATGTAATCTCCAAACACTGTACACGACCCCACTGTACAACAACCTACCCTGACTTACATTCAAACCTACCCCTCAGTGTCAAAAATAAGACCATAACCTGCCCACATAACATTTCTGCATTTCGTTTTATCGCTTTTAACTTAATAACACATACGTCTCCTACCACCACCCCCACCCCACTATTTCCACAAAAACTATCAGTTGCAAACGTGCAAAATTTTCTTTATCTCTCCAAATACATTACAAACTCAAATTAACGCTGTACCTCATTTTCAAAACAATACAGGCTTATAAAGATGACAAACTACACTTCTTCTCTGTGAAAAATTCCTAAACATATATAAAATACTTATATAACAACAGCTCGAATGTTATGCATATTTCATAACCAATATCAAACACCACACTTTACTAACACTATATTACTTTGAAATAAAAAATACTTTCAAAATTAAAAACATCACCTCAAATACTGAATCAATACTATAAAACACATAATACACCTTGTTCATTTCTAACTCACCTTTGTAGTTGTTATCCAGATTTCAAATGACACACACATACAATTCTCTCTTTCTCACATAGTACATGTAAAGCTCCGACTTCATCAAGAATGAAACCAGGAATGGCACAATTTCTCTGTCGCTCCACACATAAATACATGTAAAGAACAAATCAGAATACTTAAATCCTTCAACGACATTCCAAAACTTACTTCCATTGGTTAATTTGGAATTTTCCTCCCGAAAAGCTACTTATTATTCCGCGCCACATACAGGTCACAAGTCCAACCTATTTTATCACCACACTTTCTGGAACCTTCTACGACACCTGCAGGTTAAAAGTTCATCTTTTTTTTTTAACCTACGATATACTTTTGCAACATTTTATCGAACATTTAACGGCACGTGCACATTAAAAGTTCATAATAGGGGTCAGTAGTTCCTCAGCTTTATTCCCAACTCCAGCAGCACCTCACCTTACGCCCCCAGCGCCATCAGACCCGTAGGAGTCAGTGCTTTCCACTTTCCAAATACCAAATTAATTTCATACACACAAATTTACCTTCGCACTCCCTATATAACACCCCCTAAGCACCATACACGAGTTACAATGTTCGAAACAAAAGTCCCTCCAAGTAGCTATAACTACATGCTGACACTACTTGCACAGATGTGGCACAGTGGCCAGAGCACATGACTTCACAGCATATTACACACAGTTTGGGCTCACGCTTTCATCCCCGAGTCCGGCAGCAGCTCAGCTTAGCAGCATGAGACTCTACACACTACCTCACATATTTTCCGTACCCCAGAACTTTCAGACCAGTACGGGTCAGTAGTTCGTCCTAGTAGTTATAAACACATGCTGACACTACTTCCACAGCTGTACTGCAGCGGCCACAGCACATGACTTCACAGCATAAGACACACAATTTAGACTCACGCTCTAATCCCTGAGTCCCGCACCATCTCACCTTAGCAGCATCACACTCTAGGCAATACCTCACTTACTTTTTGTAGCCTAGCACTTTCACACCGGTAGGTATGATTAGTTCACTTCGTACCCCCTCTATAGCACACCCTAAACACCCCTCAGAGGTTACAGTGCTCCTACCCTCCTATTTCCCACTTATTTCACCCTTTTTTCCCCTTACTCGCTTCAACGGAATAACAAAATGGCGGCCAACACTTCCTCCTTCCATGAGACTCTAGACAATACCTCACATATTTTCCGTACCCAGGACTTTCACACCACTACGGGTCAGTAGTTCATCCTAGATAAACACATGCTGACACTACTTCCACAACTGTACTGCAGCGGCCAGGGCACATGACTTCACAGCATAAGACACACAGTGTGGGCTCACACTTTAATCCTCAAGTCGCGCACAAGCTCACCGCAGACAATCAGCAGAAACTTTGTGCTCGTAACGCCTCAGCCAATCAGATGGCAGAATTCCCAAATATCGATACCTGTAAATTTCGATATTTCTCAAAAACTACTGAACGGATTTACACCAAATAAACAAAAGTGTGCTTTCTAGACCAAGACCCTTCTTCCTGTCAAATTTGGGGTAATTCCGTTCACCCGTTCGACCTGTAGCCTTGTCTAAAGTTTCCTATGGAAATTAATATTGAAAAAACACGTTATGGGACCCCCTTTTTACTCGGCTCCCCCTTGACGAATCACCCCCAAACTTTCAACATAGGAGCTGATCTCAACAAAGAATTAGTTTTGAAAATATCACGAAGCTTCATCAATCGCGCCAAAGTTATTGCGAATAGGATGTTGCCATTTTCCTATAGTAACTAGGTCCTAACTATAACTACCTACTGGTGACCGCCAGTAGGTAATATATATATATATATATATATATATATATATAGATATATATATATATATATATATATATATATATTTGGTAGTATTTGGTAGGGGTATTTGTAAAGCGCAGCGTTCGCTCCAGAAGGAGCATCTTGGCGCTGAGAATCCTTGATGACCGGTCCTGGAGACAGAAAGGGGTTAGATGGCTGCTTTAGTGAGGTCATCGGGGAGGCTGAAGATCCAAGTCTTCAGAAACTTTCTGAATGGTTTTTCTTGGGTTTGTTGCCTGAGGTGTTTGGGCAGATTGTTCCATGCTTTGGTGGCCAGGTAGCTTAAGGTTTTACCTCCCTTCGTCTTCAGATTATACTTTACAGGAAGGATGAGGTTGTCCTGGGACGAACGGAGAGATCGCCTGGGGGTGTAGTGGGGAAATCGTCTGTGCAGGTATTTTGGACCGGATTCATTGAAAGCTCTGAAGGCGACAATTAGAATCTTGAATAAAATTCTCTTGTGGAGAGGCAGCCAGTGTAAGGATCGAAAGGCTGCGGAGATGGAAGCTCTACGGGGCAGTTTGAGAACAAGACGAGCAGCTGTATTGAGCACGCTCTGAAGTTTCGCGAGAGTGCTCTTTTTTGCCCCTGCCAGTAGGCCGTTACAGTAGTCTAATCGTGAAATTATAAGGGCTACTGTTACACTCTTTCTGGCGTCGAGAGGGAGAAAGTTGAAGAACTTTCTTAAAGATCTTATTATCCCAAAGCATTTACCGGCTACAGTCTTAGCATGTTGATCAAAGGAGAGATCTGAGTCGAAAATGACGCCTAGATTCCTGGCCGTTGTTACAGTTTGGGGGGGAGCGACTGAGTCGTCTGGCCACCAAAGGGCTGGGCAGAAGGAGGTGTTCTTTCCAATCGGGAGAATCTCCGTTTTATTTGAATTACACTTCAAATGATTTGCGTTCATCCAATGGAAGACCTCCGTTAGGCAATTCTTGAGGTTGAGCTCGGCGCTGGTAGAGTTACCGTCCAAGGGCACGATGAGTTGAGTGTCATCGGCGTAGGAGGTTACTGGTATTCCAAAGGATTCAATCAAGGACAGGAGTGGGATGAGATAGATGTTGAAAAGGAGGGGACTTAGAATAGAACCCTGCGGGACGCCTGAGGAAATCGTCTTCTCTTTTGAATGGAAAGGGCCCAGAGCGACGGTCTGTGATCGGTCAGCAAGGAATGATCTTAGCCAGGATAAAGCGTAGTCTGAGATCCCTATGTTCATCAGTCTACTGATGAGGATAGAGTGGGAAATGGTGTCAAACGCCGCGGTCAGGTCAAGAAGAATGAGGATTGAATTTTTTCGCTGATCTTGTAGCAGTTTGATCGTGTCTGATAGTTCTATCAGCGCTGTTTCCGTCGAATGTTTGGGACGGAAACCCGACTGCTGTGGATGGAGTATGTTATTTACTTCCAGGTATTGTCTAAGTTCTCTATAGACCAGTTGTTCGGTTATTTTTCCTAAGGCTGGGAGTAGTGAGATCGGGCGAAGATTGGTCAGGTCAGACGGTGGTTTATTGGCCTTTTTCATAAGGGGCTTGACAATTCCTTTCTTCCACCGGGGGGGGACAATTCCTGTGCTAAGCGACGAGTTGACTATGTCGTTGATTGCTGGGTTGATTACGTCAATAAGTTGGTGAAGAATTTTGGGTGGACAGGGGTCGGAAGGGGAGCCTGATTTGCAGGCCAGGATGACTTCTCTGGTTTGCGCAAGTGTTACAGGGGAGAAACTGCTCAATTTACCGGAAAAAAAGTCAGAGGGAGGGGAAAATGAAGAGGTACAGAAAGGGGGGAAATTGCTTTGGATGGAAACAATTTTGTCTTCAAAATAGTCGGAAATTTTGTCGCATAAGTCTTGTGATGGAGGTATTTCTGGTTGCAGTGCTTTGGGCTGGGTGAATGACTTTACTATAGAAAACAGAGTCTTTTGTTTTTGATGGGATTCTTTGATGGCGTTCACATAGTAGGATTTTTTAGCTGATTTAATACTCAAAAGATAGGATTTCCTTGTTTGAATATATAAGAGACGGTCATCGATGTCGTAAGACTTGCGCCATTTTCGCTCTGCTTTCCTACAGAGTAGGTGAGAGGTAGCAAGGTC
Organism: Triturus cristatus; assembly: GCF_964204655.1. Taxonomy (NCBI): domain Eukaryota; kingdom Metazoa; phylum Chordata; class Amphibia; order Caudata; family Salamandridae; genus Triturus; species Triturus cristatus. Next base: position 1,146,325,169 of record NC_140590.1, on the reverse strand, counting down.
GGGGGTAAACCAGGGGGCATTAATTTTGGATTTTTTATGAGAGATGCCTTGACGTTTAGGGGGGTTTCTGGTATTCATTTCCTGTGCGAGCCAGTTGTAAAAGAGGTCGGCATCAACTTCTACGTTTCCGGACAGGGTAGGGGTATGGGATTGATTCATAGGTTTAAGAGTCAAGCTTTCTTGGACTTTTTTCCAATTGATAGGGTTGGAGGGGCGTGAGTTAGTATTGTTGCGAGAGGGGGAGCGCACGCTATGGATGTGGAACAAGATCAAGCTGTGATCAGTCCAAATTTGGGGAAGCGGGGGCAGGGTGATAAGAGAAGAGAGATTGGTACATACCGCATCAAGGGTGTGACCAAGCAGGTGGGTAGGCTGGGAGACTAGTTGTTGGAGATTAAACATTTCTAGTGTTTGAAGAAAATTGATGGCTTGAGTATCAGATTTGGAGTCGAGATGAAGATTGAAATCCCCGAGTAGGGTGAAGTGGGGGTACCGGAGAAGAAAGTGGCCCAGGGAATCGCACAATGAATCAAGAAATTCAGTGGCATTACCGGGCGGGCGATAAATAAGACCACCAGAGAAGGAGGTTTGCTCGTTCAATTTAATTGAAAAACCTAGGCCTTCCGTGTTTTTTAGGGGCTCTAGGTTAAAGGAATGGCAGGGGAAGGTGTTCCTAAGTATAATGGCGACACCTCCACCTCTGCCTTTCGGTCTGTCCTGCCTAAAGAAAGAGTAGCCTTGAGGTAGAGAAGCAGCAATATCAGGATTGCTATCTTCTGTTAACCAAGTTTCGGTTATCATTAGGCAGTCCAGATCAAAGTCGCAGATAAGATCGCATATGTCTTGATTATGCTTGCACATAGAACGTGCATTAATCAGACCTCCTTTAAAGAGCGTTGGGGCGGCCTTGGGTTGTGATAGGTAAGTGGGTGTAATGGCTGAATGATTTGTAGTCGTCCAGCGGCAATTTTTACAGCTGATAGTGCCCGCAGACTTAGTTAGATCGAATATACAGGGGCAATGTTTGACACCCTGTAATCGATAGAGGTCTTCAGGGAGGTACCTAATGAGGGTTGAGATTTGAGCAGAGTTTCTTGCGCTAGGCGCGGTCTTGGCGCGGACGGGCGCAGACGGGCTCGCCTTAGGCGCGCCTTCGGCGCGCAAACGGCGCTCCCGCTGCGCTCGTCCGCTGCGCTGGGTGGGTCGACACATTTGTAATGGTCGTTATGGGCGTGGCCTCGCAGTGGGCATGGCTCCGCCTTTGGCGCGCTGGCGCTGTTGTCGTTTCCTGAAGGAGGGGGTCTGAGTGAGCGCGAAGCAGCAGCGCTTCAACTATCAGGTGAGCAAGAGCGTTTTTGTGAGGATTAAAAGCAAGATATTAGTGACAGTTTTTTAAAAAAAGAAAAATATGCAATTTTAGCAAAAACCTCCGGCTTTCCGCCTCAGAGGGGATCAAGAATTGAGTCGTTGCGCTTTCCTAGCGTTTAAGTAGTGATCGGTGGGCGTGGCCTCGCAGTGGGCGTGGCTCCGCCTTTGGCGCGCTGGCGCTGTTGTCGTTTCCTGAAGGAGGGGGTCTGAGTGAGCGCGAAGCAGCAGCGCTTCAACTATCAGGTGAGCAAGAGCGTTTTTGTGAGGATTAAAAGCAAGATATTAGTGACAGTTTTTTAAAAAAAAGAAAAATATGCAATTTTAGCAAAAACCACCGGCTTTCCGCCTCAGAGGGGATCAAGAATTCAAGGGGCATAGAGGTGAAGTTAATAACAATCAATCTATACGTTCTCTATATGTACTTACCTTTCGATATTCAGTCCCTCGATATCCACGATATTAGTCTAGCTCAATATTCCTAGACCCAAAATTACGTACTACAGTCCTTGATTACATTAATTATAAATTAGTTATCCTCCATCCTGTACTACACATCGGGCACCCATTGAGCAGACACCGCTGGCACAGCAAAATGTCTCCATGAATACCAGATATAATGGACCACACCAGCCATGCAGAACTGGGAAGCCCCAGCTACAAGGGGTTGGGCAGATGTCACAGGAATGTCAGTAGAGCACTCCCCCGGGTGTACAGGTAAATATGGCCATGTTTATTGCCACTGTCTAGTGAATGGCAGTAGATTCTGTTTTCATTTAATTTATTGTTTTTTCTTGTCAAAGTCAGAAGGATTGCTGCAGAGATTACACAATGAGGTTAAATATAAAATACAGCACAATAGAAAATACATATTTTTCAATGGCTACACTATATACACAATGTAGAAAGGTGCAACAAGAACCGTTTTCAACCCTTTCCTAAATATAAATAGCACCAAACCTAGCAGAATAGGCAAGAACCTGCCAAGATGAGCAAGAAGCTTACTGCCAGTGGCTTGCATCCCTCCTGAGAGCTCAAGCTTCACAGCTGAGAATGAAGCTTGTTGCATCTTAAGAGACTTTGACCCTGATGGGTTTGTCGGCATCCAGGTGCTTTTATTGCACCAGACAAATACTGATACCCCGAGGTACGTTATTTACATTTCTCAGGTGGATAAATGGGACGTACTGGTTCAGAGTGACAAAAACTCTGTCAACTCCTCTGGCGGAGAGGAGTTTACTGCCCCCCCCAGAAGCAACATGTGTGAAGATGAATATGGTGTGTATTCTCATACTTTCTAGAGTCCGCACTGATACTAGTGGCTGAGTATAAAGCGGATCTGAGAGGAAATCAGCAGGGTATTTTTCCTATCAGTATAGATCAGGATCAAAGATTGCATTACAGTTCTAAATGAGGATGCAGGATACAGAAGTAAGAAAAAAGGGCAGCTGATAATAAACAGTATGATAATTTTGGTAATGTATGAGTGCATGGTTGAATTAGAAACTGTGAGAAATTCCCAGAGACCTTCAAAACTCAACCAGTAAGAGAAAATAACAACAATTGTTGGCTTGAATTGAGAGTCAAGAAGACTAGAGTTGTGGGGGCATATCAACAAGCGGCAGCGATAATTATCGCTGGCCGCCCTTAGCGTGAGGAATTTTATCGCCGGCTATCGCAGATAATTATCGCCATCCTAGCGCTGTATTACCAACGCATAGGTCAATAGGAAAAAATGAAAAAACACCCGGCAAGTGTATATGATCCATAAAACGCATGTCAACGCTAGACGGACAGATAGTCTAAACTAGAAATGCAGTCATTGATACAAGTAAACAGTGAAGTTTTTTGTGAAATACTTATTTTTTAATATTCTTATTTCTGTTTTTTAACTATACAGAAATGAATTTTTTGATAGATAAAAGATATACATAATACATGAAATGTCTCAATAATATTTATAACCACATATGTACATTTCTATGGAGCAAAAGAAATACATATATCTGATAGTTTCATAGCATTCAATGCCTACTAATATACATGACATAGCCTAAATGCATCACTTACTATTTTTATACAATCTGATATTTGACTCTGCGGATACAGGTGTTAAACATTAGAAGATTGGCGGCTTGTTGACAAACAACGCTTTTCGGCTAAGCCTTCGTCAGGTATCCGCTCATTGTGGTTAGCTATATGAAAAAATGTTAATCAACATGATTATAGTCTAGAATTAACCAGTCTAAAAACAAATCTATTAAAGTTAAAAAACACAATTACATATTAAATAGAGTTAATCTAGTCTAAGGTTCTTGTACTATTATCAGGCAATATAACTCAAATTAAACTATCGATTGCAACGAAACATACATATACATAATGTTTTCTATACAGGTTAGAAAAAAAAAGGGAAAAGGGTTTTATTAGGAGGGGAAAAGAATGCTGTGTAAACCTCTACTCAAGTTGAATGTGCAAAGATAGCAATGACAGTGATAACATCCAAACAGAGCCACACACCAGTGCATAAAGTTAAAAAAAGATGAGTGAATATGACACAATTTAATGAGGAGTATATCTTGATAAGACGTGAGAAAATTACTCATGGTGTAGGGTTAAGATTCGTGGAGCCTACCTCTTCAATATCTTGACGTAACTATCTTCAAGTGAATATGGCTGTAGACGATTTTATTCTCAACGATATGAATGACTGTATTAATTGAAACAAGAAAGTGGGGAGGAAAACCTGATATTAGTCACTCTGTGTTTATATTATACAAAGTTGAGGTTTTTAATAATTAAATCTATCTGATTCCTTGGTTGATATATACCTACTTAGAGAATTTTCTTGATCCCTTTCTCTCTACTAAGCTGGAATGGCGTGAGTAGCTATGCTTCTATATTGGGGTTTTTCAAAATGCTTCAACCTAATATTAATAATAAAAGCAAAAGAAAAGGAGAACATAACTAAATGCTAATAAGATAATGTCTGCTAGCTAATAATAAAATTACTATCTTAACCTATAGTTGCCATGCTTACTAAATAATTTTGAATCTGGGTTTATGCAGATGTAGGCAAAGAGATTATTACCTTTTTGTAGTCATTCATAGTTTCTATTTGGAATGTTTTAGTTCTTCTTCAATAAAAAAGCTCTCAATAGTTTCAATAAATGGTTTTCCTAAAAGGATTAAATAGGTAAGCATGTAATCTACATCTTAAAAGGCAAGTATTCCTTATATAGATACAACTTCCAAATGTATACTGACCTTACGATAATGAGAGAGAACATTCCGATTTGAACTTAGTTATAAGAGAAACTGATTGAAGCTCCATCGTGACATCCCTGCATCAGTCAATAGGATAAATACAACTAGGGAACAGACAAAAGGGTGCCAATATAAGTATAAAGCACTATACCATGATGTCAACTCGTGTGGATTAACTAGGTTCAATGAAAGTAATGAACATGATAAGAAATTAAATAAAATATAATACTCTACCTACGCTTACCGCGTATATCGTGTGATATATGGTAGTTTGCATGCCTCTTTGACATTAAATGTGCTGCGTTGCTACTGAATGAATTTTTAGCACACATATAGACCAACGTATCTATATTGATATATAGCTAGTAGAGATATGTAAAGCACCATAATTTGTTAAAATAGCAAGTGGTTGTCAAAGATTATGGTGCAACCTGTCTGTTTTTATATTGCTGATAAAGCTATACAAAGCGCCAAGTTTTATGTTGCTTAGGTTTGAAGACTCAACAATTAATTTAGTACTAAGGCGCTTTGAACACCCGGAACAGCGTATTATTCCGAGCGTGGGTGTGTTTAATAATCGCATTTAACCATCAGCAGTTTCGCTAATACACTGGATCTCTCCACTGTGGTGTGTTTAATAGCTGTTGACACACATATAACCCAACATATGTGTATTTGTATATAGCTAATAAAGATATATAGGTCGCCATAATTAGTTAAAAATGGCAGGTGGTTGTCAAGGATTATAATGCAACCCATCTGTTCTTATAATGCTAATGGAGCTATACGAAGCGCCATGTCTGGTATCACTTAAGGCTGGAGGCTCAACAATTCATTTTAGGATATCAGCGCTATGAGCGCCCGAAGCAGCGTATTATTCCAAGCGTGGGTATGTTGATAGTCGCGTACAGCCGTAAGCAGATTCGTTAATACACTAGACCTCTCCACTATGGTATATTGAATAGTCACGTATACCCGTTAGCAATTTCATGAATATACTCAACTTCTACACTAAGGCTGGGCCAAATTGCTGATCCCAAAGGAATTACTGAATCAACAAGGGCTCGTGTTACAATTACTGCCGCCAACCTCCCCTAAATTAACCAGACTAACAACGCCATTAATGTTCACTAAGGAGAAATCTCAATTACGTATTGTTAATTAATAGTAACTATAGACACGATGATTGTGTCTTACCTTCCAACAACGCAGGGATCCCGTATTCATCATGGAGTCAACAGGCAAACCGGGTAGGATCGCATCAGTTCTATTTATGTGCCCGTGACACTCGTTAAGTCATGAAAACCGTCATAGAAATAGGACTAGCTGGATAAAATAACTAACCTTAAAGACGGGCGCCATCTTGAACTATCTACACAACGCATGTACAAGCTGACTTATGTATTGGGAACTACTCATCATGGCCCCATTTTGTTGGTCCCCGGTGCATTTACCTAAAAGATAAGAATCTTTTTGTTAGATGTTATAGGGTCTATATAGACTGATCCATTTTGCTTGCAGGGGTAGTAGCCTAGTTCCTATTAATAAGGAAGTGAAGGTCTATTGTCTAGTACACTATTTATTAATTATTAAGCTAAATGCTATTTTTGATGGCTTGGTCCCAAGGTATTTCTGGGTTAAGCCCTTTCACTGATGTGCCCAAAATGAAAATCCAATAAACTTCTCTTAACTTCCTAATCTTGTCTGTGGTAGTCCCCTGTTTGTGGTAAATTTTCTCCAAAGTGTACCATTGCATGGCTTCAGGTGCATGCCCTTTCTCCACATAATGTTGTACCATAGGCGCTGTTAATTTCTTCGTTCGAATTGCTGATCTATGTTCTATCAGTCTTGTATTGAGACTTCTACCTGTTTCACCCACATATCCCAGTTGACATGGGCATATAATGAAATAAATTACATCAATCGATTTGCAATTATTTAAGCTCTTGGGAGATATAAGTTGACCATTGAAAGTAAATGTGGATGCTTCAACTTTGTATAATATAAACACAGAGTGACTAATATCAGGTTTTCCTCCCCACTTTCTTGTTTCAATTAATACAGTCATTCCTATAATTGAGAATACCATCGTCTTTTTGTCTACAGCCATATTCACTTGAAGATAGTTACGTCAAGATATTGAAGAGGTAGGCTCCACGAATCTTAACCCTAGACCATGAGTAATTTTCTCACGTCTTATTAAAATATACTCTTCATTAAATTGTGTCATATTCACTCATCTTTTTTTAACTTTATGCACTGGTGTGTGGCTCTGTTTGGATGTTATCACTGTCATTGTTATCGTTGCACATTCAACTTGAGTATAGTTTACACAGCATTCTTTTCCCCTCCTAATAAAACCCTTTTCCCTTTTTTTTCTTTCTAACCTGTATAGAAAACATTATGTATATGTATGTTTTGTTGCAAACGATAGTTTAATTTGAGTTATATTGCCTGATAATAGTACAAGAACCTTAGACTAGATTAACTCTATTTAATATGTAATTGTGTTTTTTAACTTTAATAGATTTGTTTTTAGACTGGTTAACTCTAGATTATAATCATGTTGATTAACATTTTTTCATATAGCTAACCACAATGAGCGGATACCTGACGAAGGCTTAGCCGAAACACGTTGTTTGTCAACAAGCCGCAAATATTCTAATGTTTAACACCTGTATCCACAGAGTCAAATTTCAGATTGTATAAAAATAAAAAGTGATGCATTTAGGCAATATCATGTACATTAGTAGGCATTGAATGCTATGAAACTATCAGATATATGTATTTATTTTGCTCCATAGAAATGTACATATATGGTTATAAATATTATTGAAACATTTCATGTATTATGTATATCTTTTATCTATCAAATAATTCATTTTTGTATATTTAAAAAGAGAAATAAGAATATTAAATATAAGTATTTCACAAAAAAACTTCACTGTTTATTTGTATCAATGACTGCATTTCTAGTTTAGACTATCTGTCCGTCTAGAGTTGACATGCGTTTTATAGATCATATACACTGTGCCCGGTGTTTTTTCATTTTTTCCAATTGAGTTATTTCCCTGCCTGGGTTTAGTATCAATTTTGCAGGGGCCCCGTTCCTTTCCCAAATTGATTATCTCGCAGCCTGTCTGTGAGGGGTGTCTGTCATTTTATCTGTTTTTGTAGTCCCTCATAAGGACACTTGTATGTATAGTTTGTAGACTCTTTTGCGCTAGAGTCAGGCAATTTGTCTCACACTGTTTTTGTAATTGTTGTTGTTACATCACTGATTGTATTTTCTCTTCTCCTCTCACGGCCTACATCCATTTCTTTCTCATTAATTATGGCAAATCTTCCCACTTTTGGGTTTACAGATGAACAATTTGCGAGTATGGTTGGCAATTCAGCCAACTTTGGCCATCAAATAACTAATATTACTGACAAAAACGATGATGCAATAGCTCTTTTAGCTCTTAGAAAAAAGATCAAACGAATAGAGCTACATGGCCAGTATATGTTAGAGTACTTAAAGGCAGGGGTAATTCCCCAAGGCCAAAGGGTAAGAAACATACCGGGACTATTTGTCCAAATTAAACAGTTTTTGGAAAGCTGGGCCATGATTTCTAATCGTTGTTCCCGCGACTACATGATGCTAATAGTGGAAATGGCCAAAGAGGTTATAGAACAACTAATAGCAGAAATGTTAGATTTAGAGAATAAGATCAAAGCCTCATGTATAGTTTTAGAGTCTAAAAAAAAGCTGGAAGACATAGAAAAAGACTTGCACTCATACACAGAGTACTTAACCAAACGTAAAGTAGGGAAATTGAAAAAAGATGTGCGATTCTTTAGTAAAGAAACAACCTATCCATATTTGTCAGATGGCTACTACAATCAAGCAGAAAACATACAATATGACCCAAATACCAATAGACAAACTGAATCTGGAAGAAAAGTCACCACTTTTTCTGATACGTCAAACTCAGATAGTGAAGGACAAACAGGTAGTTACGAGTTTAGAGGCAATGGCCAGTATACCAGGAGACAACGTGGTACACAGCCTTTTTTAGGGAGCCGATATACCAGACGCAGCAATTGGAGGCCCCAATATATGCCACGCTTTCAGACCAATCCTCAATACCAACCGCGCTTCCAGGGCAATCCAGTGATGGACTTCAATCAATACCTAGTTACTCGCCACGCATAGTACTGGAGGGAGTAGAAACGATACCTATCTTTAATCTAAGCAGTTCCCCCTTGACAGACTCTGCTATTTCATTGCTATCGAAAGGGCTCACATTTGCCCCACACTCGGGCCTCAAAAGGTTTGAGTTAATTAGAGATCTAATGGCCTTTTTTAGAAAGATCAGATTGAAGATATTTTTTGCCAACAAAGACAAGCAACCAGAAAGCGTTAATGTGTCTGGCCTCGCTCCTCCATCCTTGTTCACCCCGACAGTGGACCAGCTGCCGCCAGAAGTGGCAGTGTTTGAGCAAGTAGTGTACAATAAGATTATGAATATCACAAAACATGTGCACAAAACTCCTTTTAACCTTAACAAAGATGAATACAATGCCTTACAAGAACTGAAAGAAACTCAGCATAAAACTGTCAAGGCTTGTGACAAAGGAGGAGGCATCGTTGTTTTTGATACACCAACTTACATCTCTAAAATGGAAACTATGTTGGGAGATACCTACTTTTACTGCCCAATCACTAGAGACCCTACGTCTAATATAACAAACAAAATACGTAGACTGACCAACAAAGCCTTAAAAGATGGTGACGTTTGTGATAAGGAATGGTTATTCCTTAACAATGAGAAACCGAGAATGGCCAGCATTTATGGTATACCCAAAGTACATAAAAATGCCATAGACCCACCATTGAGACCAATAGTGACTACAATTGGATCAGCTACTGAACCATTGGCTAAGTACGTAGACGCTATGCTATGTGCACATGCATCGAGAACTCTTGCATTTGTTCAAGATACACGACATATTATCAATTTAGTTGAAAATACACCTTTTTGTGCCAATACATGGTGACCATGGACATAGAAGCTCTTTATAGTAATATCCCTATTGAAGGAGCAATAGCAGCGGTCCATTGGTTCATCAATGCGTACAAAATCAAATGTCCCTCCATCTTTGTCCTTGAATGCTTAAAAATAGTTTTAGAGGACAATGTATTCGAATTCAATACACAGCTATACAAACAAAATCAAGGCGTAAGTATGGGGGCATCGTGTGCCCCCACTGTAGCCAATATATACATGTCCCTCTTTGAGAAGAAATTTGTATTCAACGAGATAGCACCATTCTATGAATCTGTGACCAGATGGTCACGATTCATAGATGATGTTTTTTCATCTGGACAGACACACATGACAAGGTTCTGGATTTTATTGAATGGATAAACCTATGTGACGACAACATTAGGGGTGGGCGGAATTTGTGAAATTAACTTTCGCAAATTATCGCGAAAATGCTGAAAATCTCTGCAAACACGCCGGAAATATCGCAAAGACGCTGAAGTTTTTTTCCCGCCTGTTTGCGGTATTTTTTGCGTGATCGCGGGTCACCAACTTACCCATGCGGTTGCTCACGGGCGCGGCCATCTTGTTTTCACTTGTCCCGCCCTCTCGCGATGCTTACTTCCTGTTCCGGGTCGCGCAATGCATGTTCGCGCCCGATCGCGGTAGTTATTTCCTGTTCGCGACCGCTTTTACTTGATCGCGTTGCTTTTTGCTTGCTCGGGGAGAAAATATCGCGCAAACTTGCGCACGTGGTCGCAATGGGCGCAGCCATCTTGTTTTTCACTCTATTGCATGGTTCTGGGGCCTGATTTTGAATCCTCCCAAAATCTTTTCAATCCATTGTTTATAGCCACTTTTTTAAAATCTTTCTTACTTATTATTTCTCTAACTATTTTCCTGCTTCTATATTTTTGGTTTTTGTCTACTTTTTTTTTATTTTTTAGCTACTTTATCTCTCTTTACTCCTTTACTCCTTTATTTTTTTACCTTTTCTTTCCCGCCCCGTCCCCAGAACCATGTCTAAGGGTAGGGCTGTTCGCCGTCGCAGCCAGAGCCGCGACCGCCTTCCTTGAGGAAGGCGGCGCCCACAAGGGTTGCAGGCACGAGCCTTATTTGGGGAGGTGGAGTTGGCTGCACTAATTTTCTTTGTGCAGCGCCACATTCCCTCAACCCTGGCAGCAGGTGGCAGGCCTGGGTCCGGGTACGGCCTCCGGGAGCGTCTGCAGCGGTGGGGGAAGGTGCGCCGGGCAGTGTCGCGCTTCTCTGGGGTCTGGCGCACCCAGGCGCAGCTGACGCACCGGTGGTCCGACATCCTGGACCGTGAGCAGGACCTGCTGGACCTGCTAGGAGTGGAGGTCCCGGGGCTTGGTGAGTACCTATTAAATTATTACAACTTTGTGTCTGTTCATCTGCTCTGTGTTATATATTGCGAATATCTTTTTTTCCCTCCAACCAGCTAGAATGTTGCTGCTTACAATACATTCCAGGTTAATAACGTTAAAAAGTCTTCTGTGATTATGACACAGGTGCTCTTCTGCGCTACTACTAATCTTACTTGTTTGCAGCCTTGCGTTTGCGCTTGCTTAGCGTGATTCTTTACGAGTTTATTTTAGAGAAATTAAGTTACGTAATGCTACAGTGACTCTAGTCCACTCCTTACTTTGTCCTGTCACTAATAGATAGGGGCGGATTGATACTTAGGTTTAGGTACTTTGTATGAGCTTCTAATTTGTTAGTGGTATGCGTGATGCCCCCTCACTCAGTTACGTGACGTGCTGCTAGTACGGCAGTCTTTATTAGAACCTTTTCTAGTTTGTTCAATGAGTGGTGGTAGGCTTAGCACCAGCAGATCAGCATCAATCAATCAAACCAAAATTTGGTGTATACAAAAAATGTAGTCATGTGTCCTCCATGATTTGACCATATTATTGTTGAGGAATACAGTGGAAATGCATACTTAATGTACAATTGGCATGCCTGGAATAGGTGGGCTAGGTTGGGTGGTACGTCGTACTTAGGCTTAGTTGTAACTTAGTATTCTGGAATCAGAATGGAAGACTGGATTACTGTTGATAAATAGTAACTTAAGTAGTCAAACTGCGAATCCCCCGATATTACTTGTTGACCAGATAAGATCAGTCATTTTAGTTATTGCAATTGTTGTTTACATCAGTGTTTTTTGACCGTTGTTGAAAAATATTGTATTTGTTTGACACCATCCATCAATGTTTGTCTCTTTCTTATATCTTTCCTGTTCATCAGCACCCAGGGGCAGGCACCCAGGGGCAGTCGGCGGGACAGTCAGAACACCACCAGGAGGACACCAATGAGGGCTCCTCTGCTGGCCCCAGTAAGTCTTCTTGTTTTTAATAATATTTCTTATTCCATAACTTTTACTGCCCCATATTATTCACAAACTATTGTTTGTTTCCAAATGCTATTTTTTTACCACCAATTGTCCTTCGATCTGTACGGTTTCAAAAATCTTATCCCTGCCTCCGCTTTGATGACTCTCAGTACTACTACTACTACATACTATCAGTCTGTCTGTACTGTAGTAGCTAGTCTTGCCCAGTTGGCCAGTGCCACTCTTTATGTGAAAGGTTGTAATATAAAACTCACATTCACCAGTAGCTCGAGCCATTGAGTCCAATCCTTTGGGTCGTCGTCTTGTACTACTTTTACTCTTATTGATCTTGAGTCTTTGTTAATCTTGAGGCTTTGAAAATTCACAGCAACAACAGCCCTACCAGATTTATTGCTATTTTGATATGATAGCCTATAGGACATACTACTACTGTTGTAGGGATCTTGCACATACACAGACATTTGCACCAGAAAATAGGATGTTGGTGATGGTAGGTTGGACCTTCCTCGCACACCTCAATCAGAAATTCCGCACCCACCACAATTCCACTGCTTGACTATAGTACTGTCTTGTCATAACTATTAGGTCTCGGAACCCTCCCCCCAAAATACCCAACAAGTAGACAACCCAGAACATAACACACCCAACCTCTCAGTCGTGGAAGCAATGCACATGCACACCCTTACTTTAATTTGCTCACTCGTGTAAGTTAGTCCACATCAAATACCACCAAGTCTATGTAAGTTCAAAATGTTTATTTCAAATTGAGAAGCTCTGTACACTGTTTTATTATAAAATGCAGCACCAACCGGAAAATCAATAACATTAAAACAATATACATTGTTACACTTATACAGTTGGGAATTAAATCATGATAACTGAACAGTGGTGGAAGGCAGCACCACCATCCCCTAGGAATTTAGTTTATATAAATTTATAAATGAAGATGTGAGTGAAGGGACCCCTCACATTAGAAGAACCTAGTACTGGTAGTTGTTGCATCATTCAGAAGCTCTGGTTCGTAGAAGGGAATCTTCCGTCTGTAATGCGAAAAAAGAAATGGTGTGCGTTAGTATATTGCAACTTGCAAGCATTTCTCAGCCGTGCCAAAAAGTGTAGCATTTATGGATAAGCAATATGGACTAACAGTAACAGTACACCAGTACTTCCTAAAAAAGTGGCTTGTTAATGTTTTTGTTGACCGCTTGTACGCAGCGCGTAGACTAGACAGTAGCAGTGTGAGGCAGGTCATGTGGGCTCAAAGGTGTCTTATACAAGAAGCTGCAAGGTAACGTCACATGTGCAAAAATAAAAGACACAAAGGTAAAATGGTAGCATGGCTAGGGCTAATTAAGCAAAGGCTACAATGATCATATATAACTATTAGTGTCTACTCTACTACTACCTGATTTGTACTAGTGATGTATGTTAGTATTAACTCATTTTTCAACCTTGCTACTGATCAATAGGGGGGAGGTGTATATGACGCCTAATAAATGTGTAATGTTTTCTAGGCGCACTACCGACCACCATTGCCGGGGCCAGCGAAGGCGTCGCGGAGGGCGAGGATGCGGCAGTTGCTGCAGATAGCAACGGAGCGGTAGGGGGAGTGGCAGCACCAGTGGCAGGCGGTGGTAAGTTAGATTCATATTCCTTAACTATTGTTGAACTTGACAGTACACTCACTGCAAGGGTGTACTGTATGTATATGTATACTGTACAGTTGTGACTTAGGGCCCCATTAGGATGGTGGACGTATTGCCCCCGCCGGGCCGGCTGGAATTCACTGCCGACACCGCAGGGGCAAACTTACCGCCATCCCTGTAGAAAATATTCAGACCCCCCACATGTCGACCAGGCGGAAAAGGGTTCAATATGGCGGTGGTGTCTCTCTGAACACACCGCCAGCTATATAATCTGCATTTTGGAATGCCTTTGCGTGGCGGCATTGCCGTCCGCCACAGAAAGGCATGCAGACATTGCAGAGTATGCTTGGGGGCACACATGGAGGGTATCTACCTATGCTATGGTACCCCCCCGCCTTTCAAAGCAAAACGTGACAGGCTCCGTGCGGGGCCCGTCATGTTGTGCTTGGAAAAGCAGCACAACATGTATTTTTAGCATTGCTTTCGGCAACGCCAACCAGAATGTAAAAAAAACAGGATGCGCCCGCCACTGTGCCAGGCGCATCATCCTAATTAATTGTCCCCACGGGACCCCCACCCTTTTTAGCGTATCCGATGTCATAAGTAAGTATGAGTTGTTGGGGACGTTTGAAGAGTGAACTAGAAGACTAGAATTCCCTTTAATTGGCATAGGAGCGGGAGTATTGAGTAACCAATGGCCTCATCTATCTGATTTCAACTCCGCTTTGAAAGTTTTATGGAGAAGAGCACCTGGTGCACTGTTCAACTAAAAAGTGAAAGACGGGTGGAAGGAAGAAGGACGGGCGAGATTTAAAATGTAATGTACTACTGTGCTTTATAGTGCTACTCTACCATGCCACTATGTGTATAAATAATTAACTTGTCTTACTGTTTTTCTAAGAGTATATTTTACAATTGTCTTGTTTTTTTCTTTTTGATACACAGCTACTCCGAAACAAAATCGCAAGGAGTTGGCCGCCAAGGCACGGCGCCGGAAGCTGGAGGCAATCCAGCGGGAATACCGGCGGCTGGTGGTCTTAGCCGAGGAGGAGGAGGAGACAGCGGCAGCAATTGTTCAAGCCTCCTCCAGTGCCCCGGACCCCAGCCACCGCCCTCCAGCGGTACGGCGCCACCGTCTGGCGGCTGCCCGCCGCCACCGTAGTGCCATCTCCGGTGCCCCCCCACTGTGGCTGCAACTGCCGCACCCTTAGACGCCGCGTCGCCCGTTTAGAGGGACAGATGCGTGTCCTCCTTGAGTCCTGCCCCACCCCACCACTTAGTCCCTTTCATCCTGTTCTGCCCCTTTTTTAATTCTTCTTTGGGTAGGTGGGTGGGAACTTGTTTGGGCGTTACAGACTTTTTTCTCCTATGGACATTGGTTGGGGTTAGGGAGGGGGGTGGGTCAGCTTTTGTGGGTTTAGTTTATTTTTTTAAGGTTAAATCAAATATATTTTTCTATGTTACATGCATTGTTGTTAATGTTTTGTAGGTGGGGTAACTGTTTTACATCACACTGTTTCCTTGCTGGTGCATGGCCGCCCATAGCCTGTGTTTGATTTAAATAATTGGCTGACTGTATAAGACACAAAAAGATAGATGCGACACACCTCACTCATTGACTTGTCCTGCTAGTACTTTCAGTCTGTCCTCTAGTCTATGCATTCTTTGGACTGGTGTGTGAAAATGAAATCATTGACAACATGTCCATTATTAATTTTGCCTCTCCCAAACTTCTCTCTTACCGGTGCTTGATGTTTATGTCCAACTGTGGCACAGCACTGGCTGCATGGTGAAGATGGTTTCCTTTTTCATACATGCCATGATTGGGGTGGTGATGGTGGTAGCATAGTAGTAGTAGTAGACACTGGCAGGGCGGCAGCATTTGCAAAAAAAGAAAAGGAGACAGTCAATCGCCTTTGAGAGACTGTTAGAGGAGTGGTAGAATGAAGTACAGTACAGAACTTACCGAGCAACAATAATATGCTCAAATATTTGACAAAAAAACATAATGGTGGTTGGGATAGCCTACTAGACAGAGTTACAAACTATAGTTGTGTCGAGTCACTTGACTAGGCCTACATCCTAACAGTTAGTGCTGTATATGAGGAATGACAACAAACAAATCCAATCAATGCCGGCAATTCATGCTGAGGTATATGTTCCTTTGTTAAATAAAATATCCTCTGAAATATCCTACTCATGGGTGGGCAAGCAGAAGAAGATCATCGCTCTGCCTTGAAATTGAAGTACTGTTGCTTTCACCACATCCGCACCAGCAAGTGTGTGATTAAGTATTGGTGTACATTTAATTTAGTCACACCTCGACAATAAGTCACACAGCCCAGGGGAAGAGGGTTAGGGTTTGTTGAATGGATGGGAAGGGGGTTTTTGGGAAAGGTTTGCCATAGAAAAACAGTATGCATGGACAAACAAACGACAATCATTGAAGACTACCATATCCATATGTTAAGGGAGAAAAAGGAAATGCATGCATGATGATGAGAGACCCGGATTACATACACTTCTAGTTCTTGTTCTGTTGTTCCGGCCTTAATACTTTTACAGATAGCAAATAGAAATTTTAAATATTAGTAGGGACGAATCGTAAACACAGAGCAAACCTAATGATGATAACAACAACTCCAAGAACACACTGTTGTAAAGATTGCATACAAAATATTAACTAAATTATTTAATAGAAGATTTAAGTGGATACTGTTACTGTGTTATCTTGGTAAAAAATGTGGACTGGATTTGCATCTCGGCATTCCTCTTGCTCCTCTCGTCCATCAATCTTGGGTGAGTCGCTTCGAGTCGCCACTCGCCACTGCCCGGCTGGAAAAAAAATGTTGATTTATTGGTAAGGTAAGTGTGCATTGTAATGTTTTCCAAAGTATAGGGCAAGGCCCGGCCTGTAATTGTAGATGGAAAACCAAAGGGGATATTGAGAAAGAAAGTTAAAACAAATGCACACCTTATGGTGTAGTGCAACAAGAACACTTTCCGAGGTGGCATGTATGCATCATCTCAGTCTACTCTAGTCTGTTTCCAGCATTGACCTTCAACAATAACAGGAGAGAGCAGGCCCACAGTGCTTAGCAGTAGCACATCCTACGTTAAGACTTTAGAGTACTTTTTTTTTTTTTTTAAAGAGTTGGACAAAGGCAAAGCACATTATCCATTCCAAACATAGCATTTTACAGTTTAAGTTAGTAAAATCAATGCACCGCAGTCATCCCACCGCTACAATCTATTCCACTTCTACACAGACATTTGGGTCGGCTGTGGTTGTTGTTGACGTGTTTACCTTTAGGCTTTACGTTTTATGCCACTCAAGAAACATCCTCCTGACTTCATCATCATCTCCGATACTTTTACTGACTGACTGTGAAGATCGGCCTGCAGTATAAGTAAAATTTTTATTACACAACAAGAGTAGAAATATTACTAACTTGAGTCATTCTTTAGTGTGTACAGAAAGATAGATTACTAGTACACTTTGACTTCACTTTGTTCATAACAAACAAACAACGAAAACACAAAGACCAATCGCTCAGAGTCAGGTGTCCAATGCATGCCATTAATTGTCATTACCTGTTCCTTCTCATCTTAAGTTAACGGGCCGTCTATTTCGCCATCATCATGATGGACGGTGCTGTTGTGTCAATCATACTCATTGCGCAGATTGAGTGAGTACCCTTCCTGTATTGAATTAAAAGCAATGTATCACCTAGCTGGAGGAGAAGTACAAATTTAATATTTTCAAGAAGGGGAAAATTTAATTTACCTTGAGTTAAATTTAGTGTGTTCTGTAGAAAGATGATTAGTGGCAGTGCACAATTACATTACTTCATGCACAGCAAACACAACAAAATAATTCAGTCTGCGACTCTGCGTCCAATGCATGGCATCAATCATTACCTGTTCCATCTTATTTTCAGTTAATGGGCAGTCTCTCTCGGCTCTGAAAGGAGAGCTATAGTAGTCATCTGATTCATGCTCCACTTCTTTTAGCAGGACTAGGAAAGTTTGAATTTGTTCTTCTACTATTGTTACCATCATCCAATCATCATTCATGAGGGCAATGGATTTGGGCGGGAGATTCAGTATGATGGAGCGGAGGAGCTGGATTCGGAGTACTGTACTGTCAAATTGCAGACACCTGAAACTTGTATATTAAATTAGAAGAGTAGAAGACGGTGGTAATGGATTTGTTGTGATTCACAAGTTTGTAACCGGAACGACAGACACACAAACAAAGGGGGAAAAAAGGGAGGAAGACAGTAAGTGCAAGCCTAATTGTCAGGGAAGTATAGCTCGTCCTCAAACTCTGGGGGTTCAGCCAGTAGTAGGTAATCATGTGACACAATACTTCCGTCACCTCAGCCGCTGTCCTCATCTTCCTCCATTGCTTCACGTATTTTGTAATTCGGTGGTATGAAGTGCTGATTCATTTTGATCATTGTTAACCTCTCCACGTTTTTGGGCGAGAGACTGCTCCTTCTCAATGTTACAATGGAATGAGCAGCACTGAAAACACGTTCGGAAGAGACACTTGCGACAGGGCAAGCCAGATAGCTTATCGCCAGCCTGCTGAGCTGTGGCCATTCAGACCTTTTCCTATACCAATACTGTAATGGGTTTTGATCAATGTACACCTCTGTTGGGTGGTCCAGATAGGCCTGGACCATCCGCTCAATGTTCAGGGTTGCTGCTGGTAAGGTTTTGGGCTCTTTTCTCTGTGCATCAGCACTGTGCTTATTAATGCCTAACTTTACATACCAATCGTGTAATGATTGTACTCCACCTACTGATCCAGTTATTGTTGCTGTGGTCGATAGTGATGGGGAGTCTTGTGATCCAAACGCACTGCCCTCAGCCGACGAAGTTGCACTTGATCCTGCATGGCTTGCTTCAGTCCTTTTGGGTTGATCTTGCGGGCTTTTAATTAGCAGCCGTTCGTTTTCCAACTTACTGGCTGCTTCAGCTATACAACTTTTGTAGCGGGCAACATCAATCTCAGAAAAAGCAAAGAATGTCTTCAGTCCAAATTTAGCACGTGGATCCAGAATTGTGGCACAAATGTAATGTTCTTGTGACAAAATGTTATTTTGTATCCTTACATTTTCAGCTAAGCGCCGGGATAAGCTCTCCACCAAGTCATGGGCTTGCCTTTTGTCCTCCTCACCTTTGTGTGATTCAGACACATTATTCAGTTGATCCTCTGGCATTTGCAATAATGGGATAGCTTGGCCCATTGTACAGTCCTCCTTGCTGACTTCACGTGTGAAGACCTCAAAAGGACACAGCATCTCAGTCAGGCATTTAATTAGGCTCCATTGCTCCATGTCAAGGTTCATGCCTTTAACAGTAGCATCCCCTCTTCTGTTCCAGACATATTCATGGAGTGACCTGTACTGCTCATACAGACGATCAAGCATGTAATACGTTGAGTTCCAATGTGTTGCCACCTTCTGGATGAGTGCCTTGACTGGCATCCTATGTTCACGTTGGATGATCCTCAGCTGCTTCCGAGTTTTAAAAGAATGGCTGAAATGAGTGCATATTCTTCGGCAGATGGCCAGTAAATTGCTGACTATGGGTTCTTTTTTCAGAAAGTCTTGAACTATAATGTTTATGAAGTGCGCCAAACACGGAACCCTGAAATAGGAACCAAGTTCCATGGCCTTAAGTACATTACTGCCATTGTCTGTGGCAACAAAACCAATACCAAGCCCTCTTGGCCGCAACCATTCCAAAACCTTGCTGCGAAATTCGTGTAAAGTGTTTTCAGCCGTATGAGATTTCTCCATGGCGAACATGGCTACAGTTGCATGTTTCCGAGTACCTTCAAAAATTGCAGCTGTGTCAACAGCACCTCGTGCAGATAGCTTATCTCTAACCCCCACAAAAGAGATCCAGTGTGCAGTGATGCACATGTAATCTGTGGCTTGGCAACTGGTCCACATGTCTGTTGTCAGGTGGATATTGTGAACAGCACTCTGCTGCAAAGCTTGTCCAACCAATATCAGCACATCATGATGTAGTGCCGGAACAGCAATTCTTGCGAAATTGGACCGGCTGGGAACCTTCCATTTAGGGCAGATGGCAGACACCAATTCAAGGAAACGCACCCCTTCCACAAATGAAAAAGGAAGAAGGTCCAGGGCTAACATTTTAGCCAGCTTCGCATTGTACAACCGTGCCGTTGGGTGGTTGCGTTGGAACTGCCCCTCCAACCTAAACATGCTCTCAATGGTAGGCTGAATTACTTTCCTTTGTTGTGCTAACCAACTTAGGCTCAACGACACAGATTGTCTCATTGCGGTACTCGGTCGCCTTGGTGTCTCAGCCTGACTCAGAGTATCCCTCTTACTGCGGTGCCACTCTGATGTTACTGAGGAGGATGTGGGCGGTACCACTGCACTACTGGGGACAGGGCTAGAAATGCCTCCCTCTTCTTCACCTTCCACCGCAATAATATCGCTCCCTGATTCTTCCTGACCAACTTCAATGGGTTGAGTTTTTCTATTTTCTTTTAACTGAAGTAGGTGATTCTCCCATATGATAGTGTGGTGTATTCTGAGATCACTTGCTTGTCCTCCGGTACCATAGTTTGTACCAAGCTTACCACGCCGAACACCTTGCCGACAAATTGAGCATATAGCAACGTTCTCCTCCTTGGTGCTAACAGATAAAAAGTCCCAAACTGGAGAGGAGAACTTTCTGGCAGTGCTGGATGTGCCACTTTCAATACCAGATTAACTGGAGGTTGTGCTTGAAATGTGACCCTGTGCACCTAGACTGTGACTTTTACTACCACTACCTACTGAGATGGTTGAGCTGGATGTAGGTCCCTGCCGGGCCTTGGAAAATATGGCAGCTGGAGGTAGTGGTGGTGTAAGCTGCATTGGTGATATCCGTGCTACATTCCGCTCAGTAGCAGCCTTTCTGGATAGGGTGAGAATGTTGGTCTCCAATCCCTTTGGGGCGGGAGTAATGTGCGTGATGACTGGCTCGTCTTCATCAACATCATCATCAGCCCCCTCTTCTACATCTACCTCCATAACTCTAAGTTTTTCTGGGACATTCCTTTTCAGAAACATTGTCTTGTGGCGTATATCACTCTCAGACCGAGCTGGTGGGACCCAAGTGTCATCACGATCATCAGAAGCGGGGCTTGAAGTAGAAGATGATGGACTAAGCCTCCTTTTCCTTGCTGGTGGTCTGGAAGACAATAGATCTTCTGAAACAGTGGTTTGACTTTGCTCCACTTTGTCTGCAGGAAGCTCGATTTCCTGAAATGCCCCTACGTCAGGAGCAACAACTACTTTGGTGGGCTGTTGCGGCCGCTGCTGTTCTTGTTGCGGCCCCTGCTGTTCTTGTTGCGGCCGCTGCTGTTCTTGTTGCGGCTGCTGCTGTTCTTGTTGCGGCTGCTGCTGTTCTTCTTGTGGCTGCTGCTGTTCTTGTTGCGGCTGCTGCTGTTCTTGTTGCGGCTGCACACTTATCTGCTGAGTTTGCGCCTGCGTTGAACTTGAATGTGTACTACTTTGCGGTAATGACATTTCTTCAACATTGCTGCTCGGTAGTAGACTGGCTACCTCTGTGACACTAAAGCCCTTGGGCCTAGGTTGGTGTGGTTGGACCGCTGTGCTGCTCCCAGCTTGGTTGCCGGACAACGCTGCTGCAGGCGTAACTTCTTTGGTGCCAAAAAAAACATTGGCCGGCACACCACCAGTCGTGGTTAGTGGCACTTCCTTTTTCTATTCCTTCTTCTCACCGGCAACTTTCTTGGTACTGGACCTGGTAACTTTCTTTGGGGCCATCTTCTTCAGATGTCAGGCAGGATGCAGATGCACAACAAGCTCTGGTCACACGTGGACGTGATGCGCAGCAGGACTTCTGTCTGGCTGGCAGTACAACGGGTAGCCGGGTGATGCTGATGACACCGCCTCGTCTGTCTTTTGTGCACCTGAAACCAAATATGCCAGGAGAAGAACATCAGTGAAATGTTGCATTTGTTGTTGTGATTCAGTTACTTAGTACTGTACTAGTGCAAACAAAAAAATATAGTCTAGCCATTTATGACTTTTTTTAAACAAGGGCTATGTTATACTACTGTGTACAGTCACACACTACACTCTCAGGAAGGATAGGAAAGTTAATAATAACCACCAAAATAAAAATGTAATGGAAGTGGGGTGGACCCTATTTGCCATTAAATGTTTTGAGCATCTCGGCATCCATGGAGCTGCTGCCGGCAAAGGGAGTGGATGAATGGAATCAGTAAGCCAAATAGCCAATAGGAAAACCATGCAGGCCTATGGCAAAAGCAGGACAATAATAACTCCCAGTCCAAACACTAAATAAGGCCACCAGCCACATGGACACTCACAAAACACAAACAAGCAGGGGGCCTGGAAAACACCAGGAGCTGACAAAAGGCCTATAAAAGTCAGGTAAAGGCTGCATGCTAAAGCACACTGCTCTGCCTTTTTAATGCAAAATGAAAATACGAACATTCTCAGGCCCCAAAAAGGTCTGCAGGGTGCATGCATTGCACACCAACACACCAGACACATACAACAAAAGCATGTCTGTAACCCCTTGAGTGCCCCGCCCTTTCCCCCTCCTGTGCCGGGCATTGTATTAGCGGGCGGGGTCCATGACGAGATAGTCTCGTCATGGGCACAGCGCAACCGCGCTCCATGACGAGACTATCTCGTCATGGGCATAGAAGAGGTTAAGACAACCAACATCAGAAAGGCCACCCCCGAAAAACACACTTCCCCAACTCAATCCAATGCCATCCATGCCCTAAATGATGTCTAAATTCAACAGACCACATAGAAATCACTTGTTTAATAAAGCTGTGGCTACCTGCTCTGATCCTAGTGGATGAAAAAGCAGGCCTGTTGGCAGACAAGGCCAGGCAAGCTTGCAGGCCTAGGCTTCAAAATGGCCACCAGCCACATGGCCAGGCCCAACAACATCACAAAGGCCACCCCCAAAAAACACACTTCCCCAACTCAATCCAATGCCATCCATGCCCTAAATGATGTCTAAATTCAACAGACCACACAGAAAACACTTGATTAATAAAGCTGTGGCTACCTGCTCTGATCCTAGTGGATGAAAAAGCAGGCCTGTTGGCAGACAAGGCTAGGCAAGCTTGCAGGCCTAGGCTTCAAAATGGCCACCAGCCACATGGCCAGGCCCAACAACATCACAAAGGCCACCCCCAAAAAACACAATTCCCCAACTCAATCCAATGCCATCCATGCCCTAAATGATGTCTAAATTCACCAGACCACACAGAAAACACTTGATTAATAAAGCTGTGGCTACCTGCTCTGATCCTAGTGGATGAAAAAGCAGGCCTGTTGGCAGACAAGGCCAGGCAAGCTTGCAGGCCTAGGCTTCAAAATGGCCACCAGCCACATGGCCAGGCCTAACAACATCACAAAGGCCACCCCCAAATAACACACTTCCCCAACTCAATCCAATGTCATCCATGCCCCAAATGATGTCTAAATTCAACAGACCACACAGAAAACACTTGATTAATAAAGCTGTGGCTACCTGCTCTGATCCTAGTGGATGAAAAAGCAGGCCTGTTGGCAGACAAGGCCAAGCAAGCTTGGAGGCCTAGGCTTCAAAATGGCCACCAGCCACATGGCCAGGCCCAACAACATCACAAAGGCCACCCCCAAAACCACACTTCCCCAACTCAATCTAATGCCATCCATGCCCTAAATGATGTCTAAATTCAACAGACCACACAGAAAACACTTGATTAATAAAGCTGTGGCTACCTGCTCTGATCCTAGTGGATGAAAAAGCAGGCCTGTTGGCAGACAAGGCCAGGCACGCTTCCAGGCCTAGGCTTCAAAATGGCCACCAGCCAAATGGCCAGGCCCAACAACATCACAAAGGCCACCCCCAAAAAACACAATTCCCCAACTCAATCCAATACCATCCATGCCCTAAATGATGTCTAAATTCAACAGACCACACAGAAAACACTTGATTAATAAAGCTGTGGCTACATGCTCTGATCCTAGTGGATGAAATAGCAGGCCTGTTGGCAGACAAGGCCAGGCAAGCTTGCAGGCCTAGGCTTCAAAATGGCCACCAGCCACATGGCCAGGCCCAACAACATCACAAAGGCCACCCCCAAAACACACTTCCCCAACTCAATCCAATGCCATCCATGCCCTTAAATGATCCTTGAAAATAAAATAAATTCAAAAAACACTAAAGGAACAGTTGCTTCATCCTGCACACACACACCCATAGGCCATGCCCATGCTGCTCGGGCCTACTACTGACTAGTACTACCCACAACATTTTTTAAAAAAAAGAATGATGATAGTTACCAAAAATAAATTGTAGTTACAAAAACTGCAATGCCCCCAATCAAACAGACACAACAACCACTTACTTGTAAAATGTCCAAATCAAAAAATCCTCAAATCCAAATGCAATGATGCAGCAGACAAAAAGAGTGATCTTTCCAGCTCAAAATCCAAAGGTAGAATGAGCAGGAGATGGACAAAGCACTGGGAGGAGTCTGCTGGACAGGAACAGGAAGTTGGAGATTCTGTGTCACTTCCTCCCTCTCCCCACCTTTTTAAAAAAGGGCTCCTTGCACAAAAAAGGACAGCCAAATGTCAATCTGAGGAGTTGTTTTCATCCAAAATCATCTTTTGCAGATGGTTTCATGCTGCTAGAGCTGATATTCTTCTCCAAATTGAAAATTTCACATGTTCGCGTTCTCGAGCTTCACATTACTTCCGCCGGATGTCGATTGAGTGTCGAAAATGACTCGATCGCGTTCTCTCGCTCCCTGTCGCGTTGGATATGACGTGTTCGGGATCTCTTTCTCCTTTTCGCGTTCGGTTAGACGTGCCCGTGTTCTCACTCTCTGGCTCACGGTGGAGAATGACGTGTTCGAGATCTCAAGCTTCTCATTCTCTCGCGGTGCATGATCGCGAGAAGAAAGACGTGATCGCGCGACAAATGACGTGTTCGCACGACAAATGACGTTAATGCGGGCGCGAACTGTCGCGAGACAGCGCAAAATGGCTATCAACATCCAACATCTCGTGGAGAACGCGACCGGGTCGGGAAAACTTGTCAGCGAACGCGGGAATCCAGGTAAGGCGATCGCGCGCACGCGAGAATGTATTTTTTTACAGCGTGAGCAAGAAACAAATTATCGCTAAGCTGCGGAATGCGGAAAGTTTTACATTTTCGCACTTTCCGCGGAACGCAAAAATGCCAAATTATCGCAATTTCCGCGAACGGAACGGAATTTTGGCCCAGGCCTAGACAACATACGTTTCACTCACAAAATGAGCACCGAACAGGTTGAGTACCTGGACATTCTTATCAAACATGACACGGGTATCCTGGTAGTGGATTTATATACCAAACCCACTGCCAGGAATACGTTGTTACATTACGATAGCTTTCATCCAATGACTCAACAAACAACATTCCTTTTGGCAAATATTTACTCCTTAGGCGAAATTGTACAAGTATAAAAGATTTTGATGAAAGATCATTAACCATGAGAAACAAATTCCTAGTCAGGGGTTACCCCAATAAGATTGTACGGGACAAAAGAGCCCGTTTCTATGACAGGCAGCATTTGTTAACCAACATTAAAGTTAAAAAGGATCCTTCGTTGGTCTTTGTCACACGACATTCGATGCATAATGATCGCATTCGTCAGGCAGTTTGTCAAAGTTGGCAAATTCTAAATATAGACATGTCCACAGAAAGAAACCCTATTCCCAAACCTTTATTTGCATACAGACGCAATAAAAGTTTAAAAGATCATGTAGTCTACTCAAGGATTAAAACTACCAACACATTTTTACAGACAAGTATTGAGAACAATAGAGCAGTGGTAGGAAATTTTAAATGTACCACCTGTAAATCCTGTGACACTGCCATTGAAGCATCCACATTTACTTTCAATGGTCAACTTATATCTCCCAAGAGTTTAAATAATTGCAAATCGATTGATGTAATTTATTTAATTATATGCCCATGTCAACTGGGATATGTGGGTGAAACAGGTAGAAGTCTCAATACAAGACTGATAGAACATAGATCAGCAATTCGAACGAAGAAATTAACAGCGCCTATGGTACAACATTATGTGGAGAAAGGGCATGCACCTGAAGCCATGCAATGGTACACTTTGGAGAAAATTTACCACAAACAGGGGACTACCACAGACAAGATTAGGAAGTTAAGAGAAATTTATTGAATTTTCATTTTGGGCACATCAGTGAAAGGGCTTAACCCAGAAATGCCTTGGGACCAAGCCATCAAAAATAGCATTTAGCTTAATAATGAATACATAATGTACTAGACAATAGACCTTCACTTCCTTATTAATAGGAACTAGGCTACTACCCCCGCAAGCAAGATGGATCAGTCTATATAGACCCTATAATATCTAACAAAAAGATTCTTATCTTTTAGGTAATTGCACCAGGGACCAACAAAATGGGGCCATGATGAGTAGTTCCCAATACATAAGTCAGCTTGTACATGCGTTGTGTAGATAGTTCAAGATGGCGCCCGTCTTTAAGGTTAGTTATTTTATCCAGCTAGTCCTATTTCTATGACGGTTTTCATGATTTAACGAGTGTCACAGGCACATAAATAGAACTGATGAGATCCTACCCGGTTTGTCTGTTGACTCCATGATGAATACGGGATCTCTGCGTTGTTGGAAGGTAAGACACAATCATCGTGTCTATAGTTACTATTAATTAACAATACGTAATTGAGATTTCTCATTAGTGAACATTAATGGCGTCGTTAGTCTGGTTAATTTAGGGGAGGTTGGCGGCAGTAATTGTAACACGAGCCCTTGTCGATTGAGTAATTCCTTTGGGATCAGCAATTTGGCCCAGCCTTAGTGTAGAAGTTGAGTATATTCATGAAATTGCTAACGGGTATATGTGACTATTCAACATACCATAGTGGAGAGGTCTAGTGTATTAACGCATCTGCTTACAGCTGTATGCGACTATCAACATACCCACGCTTGGAATAATACGCTGCTTCGGGCGCTCATAGCGCTGATATCCTAAAACGAATTGTTGAGCCTCCAGCCTTAAGTGATACCAGACATGGTGCTTCGTATAGCTCCATTAGCATTATAAGAACAGATGGGTTGCATTATAATCCTTGACAACCACCTGCCATTTTTAACTAATTATGGCGACCTATATATCTTTATTAGCTATATACAAATACACATATGTTGGGTTATATGTGTGTCAACAACTATTAAACACACCACAGTGGAGAGATCCAGTATATTAGCGAAACTGCTGACGGTTGAATGCGATTATTAAACATACCCACGCTCGGAATAATACGCTATTCCGGGTGCTCAAAGCGCCTTAGTACTAAATTAATTGTTGAGTCTTCAATCCTAAGCGACATAAAACTTGGCGCTTTGTATAGCTTTATCAGCAATATAAAAACAGACAGATTGCACCATAATCTTTGACAACCACTTGCTATTTTAACAAATTATGGTGCTTTACATATCTCTACTAGCTATATATCAATATAAATAAGTTGTTCTATATGTGTGCTAAAAATTCATTCAATAGCAACACAGCAGATTTAATCTCGAAGAGGCATGCAAACTACCATATATCACACGATATACGCGGTAAGCGTGGGTAGAGTATTATATTTTATTTAGTTTATTATCATGTTCATTACTGTCATTGAACGTAGTTAATCCACACGAGTTGACATCATGGTATAGTGCTTTATACTTATATTGGCACCCTTTTGTCTGTTCCCTAGTTGTATTTATCCTATTGACTGATGCAGAGATATCACGAAGGAGCTTCAATCAGTTTCTCTTATAACTAAGTTCAAAGCGGAATGTTCTCTCTCATTATCATAAGGTCAGTATACATTTGGAAGTTGTAGCTATATAAGGAATACTTGCCTTTTAAGATATAGATTACATGCTTACCTATTTAATCCTTTTAGGCAAACCATTTATTGAAACTATTGAGAGCTTTTTTATTGAAGAAGAACTAAAACATTCAAAATAGAAACTATGAATGACTACAAAAAGGTAATAATCTCTTTGCCTACATCTGCATAAACTACAGATTCAAAATTATTTAGTAAGCATGGCAACTATAGGTTAAGATAGTAATTTTATTATTATCTAGCGGACATTATCTTATTAGCATTTAGTTATGTTCTCCTTTTCTTTTGCTTTTATTATTAATATTAGGTTGAAGCCTATTGAACAACCCCAATATAGAAGCATAGCTACACACGTCATTCCAGCTTAGTAGAGAGAAAGAGATCAAGAAAATTCTCTAAGTAGGTATATATCAACCAAGGGATCAGATAGATGTAATTATTCAAAACCTCAACTTTGTATAATATAAACACAGAGTGACTAATATCAGGTTTTCCTCCCCACTTTCTTGTTTCAATTAATACAGTCATTCCTATAATTGAGAATAACATCGTCTACAGCCATATTCACTTGAAGATAGTTACGTCAAGATATTGAAGAGGTAGGCTCCACGAATCTTAACCCTAGACCATGAGTAATTTTCTCACGTCTTATTGAGATATACTCTTCATTAAAATGTGTCATATTCACTCATCTTTTTTTAACTTTATGCACTGGTGTGTGGCTCTGTTTGGATGTTATCACTGGCATTGCTATCTTTGAAAATATTATGTATATCTATGTTTTGTTGCAATCAATAGTTTAATTTGAGTTATATTGCCTGATAATAGTTCAAGAACCTTAGACTAGATTAACTCTATTTAACATGTAATTGTGTTTTTTAACTTTAATAGATTTGTTTTTAGACTGCTTAACTCTAGATTATAATAATGTTGATTGAAAAATGTTCATATAGCCAACCACAATTAGCGGATACCTGACGAAGGCTTAGCCGAAACGCGTTGTTTGTGAACAAGCCGCCAATATTCTAATGTTTAACACCTGTATCCGCAGAGTCAAATATCAGATTGTATAAAAATAGTAAGTGATGCATTTAGGCTATATCATGTATATTAGTAGGCATTGAATGCTATGAAACTATCAGATATATGTATTTATTTTGCTCCATAGAAATGTACATATGTGGTTATAAATATTATTGAGACATTTCATGTATTATGTATATCTTTTATCTATCAAAAAATTCATTTTTGTATATTTAAAAAAGAGAAATAAGAATATTAAAAAATAAGTATTTCACAAAAAACTTCACTGTTTATTTGTATCAATGACTGCATTTCTAGTTTAGACTATCTGTCAGTCTAGAGTTGACATGCGTTTTATAGATCATATACACTGTGCCCGGTGTTTTTTCATTTTTTCCAATTGAGTTATTTCCCTGCCTGGGTTTAGTATCAGTTTTGCAGGGGCCCCGTTCCTTTCCCAAATTGATTACCAACGCATAGGGCAATGGCGATAATTATTCCTGTGATAGCGATGTTTTCCATGGAACCTCGCTGGTTTTCCAGCGATGTTCCATGAAAAACGGCGATATCCTTGTTGATAGGACTGGGTGGTCTCAGCCCTATAATCCACCACCCATTGGTTAACATTGTTTAGTCAAAGGAAAAGCAGGCGTAAGGAAAGTAGCGATAACCAAGGTTGGCGCTACTTTTTTTATCGCTATGCTTGTTAGCGTGCCCATTGATAATTGGAGAAAGGTCGGTTAGCGATATTTCTCCAGATATTTTGGGACGGAAAGCCCACTTTGCATCTCATTAAAGATGCAAAGGTGGGCGTTACGGGAAAGGGCGCTAAGGCAAGGATTCACGCGCGATAATTTATTATCGCCGCCTTGTTGATATGCCCCCCGGTTTCTTTTTGACTGAAGAGAATATTGCAAAGTCCATCTTTCTTGGGTTGCAATTTAAATTTGCTTTTGCCATCAAGGTCTCCAGAACGCAGCCCTGACGGCAGCGGCGCTCTTTTTACTGAGAGAGGGTACTCTGTGGGTGCAGCCTCATGCAGGTAGAGCCTTGTGCTCTGCCAGTGGGACAGTAAAAATACTCTGCAGCACCTTCAGAATACTAAAAGTTATAAGGGAAATTGAAATAAAGTCAGAATTAGCAAAAAAAGGTTAAACAAGCATTTGCAAAGCCAAGAGGTCTGTCACTGGCTGCCAGTCATTTAGCTATTCCCATGCTTGTTTTGTTTCATTACTACCTTTGCATCATTCATTGCTATATTTTAGCTCAAAATATGCCCTTGCACCAATTTTTGATGCAAGGACACATTTGTGAATAGAAGACAACTGCTGCGAACTACAACCGCTTGCA
This sequence comes from Triturus cristatus, assembly GCF_964204655.1. Lineage (NCBI taxonomy): Eukaryota > Metazoa > Chordata > Amphibia > Caudata > Salamandridae > Triturus > Triturus cristatus. Next base: position 1,146,295,128 of record NC_140590.1, on the reverse strand, counting down.
TTCTTGTTGCTCATGTTCTTCCCATGCAATTATTTTGCAGCAAATGGTGGTATAATTACATGCGTAATGGTATCATTTGTAATTTATGCATAACAAACGTGAAGCCAAATTCTCAAAATTATGTGAATGGCATCAGCTTATTTTCAATTTCGTCCCAGCCTAGTGATGATCTGCTTGGGGGCATATTTGTTTTTTCCTGCAACAGAGTGTAGGAATGTGGAATCTGAATGCATGGTTACCCCCACTTTTTTCCTGGTGTTTTGCTGGTTTTTGACTAGGATCCTGACTGGGATCCTGCTAATCATAAGTTTATCTGCTTTCTCCCTAAATTGGTTGTGCATGTACTTTAGGTACACTCCAGATTGGATACTGGGGTACCCTTATCAGTCCCTAGTATATGGTACACCATGTACCCAGGGCATAGGTACCCCAGAGGTCCCCCAGGGGCTGCAGCATGTATTGTGCCACCCCTGAGAGATGATTCAAAATGGCACCACAGGTCTACTACTGCAGCCTGTGTAAGGTGGTGCATGCATCCCTTACTTAGATATAGGTTACCTATATCTATTCTAAATCACTGCAGATATAAACCTATCAGTCACCCCTATGGCAGGCCTTATCAAACCCTGGCCAGGAGGATCACCAGGAGGATCTAGATGATTCCAACTTGGAAAATCCAACTCTTCCTTCAGGTGGGGGAGAAGGCCCCAGTGGCCCTCTCTTTACTCCACCAGGAAGAGTACTGAGTGTGCCTAGGAGATCTAGATCACCCTCCTTAGAATCTACTCACTCAGGTACTTCTGTAGGGACCTCTGCATCTCGTAAGAGGGAATCCTCTCATGATAAGCATTGCCAATTTCTGGAACTTGAGAGAATCAAGCTCAAGCTCAAGAGAGAGCAATTGGCCATAGATAGGGAATCCCTAGAGCTCCAGAGAGCTTCCAGAAGGTTGGGGCTAGAGCCCCATGGTGGCAGTTACAGTGTCCCAAGAACTAGAGAGTTTTCTCATGATCATAGGAACCTGAACAAGATAGTCCCTCCCTACCAGAGTGGGGATGACATCCAGAAATGGATAACTGCACTAGAGAGGGCCTGTAAAGTACGGAGGGTCCCTCAAGAGCAGTGGACAGCAATCTTGTGGCTCTCCTTTGCTGACAAAGGTAGAGATAAGCTCCTCACTGTTAGAGAAGAGGATGCTGACAACTACTCAGTCTTGAAAAGTGCTCTCATTGATAGGTTTGGCTTAACCACTGAGCAATATAGGATTAAGTCCAGAGACACCCAGAAGTCACCCACTCAAGACTGGGTTGACTTTTTAGATTGTGCTACTAAGGCTCTGGAAGGTTGGATACATAGCAGCAAGGTGCATGACTTTTTAGGATTGTACAATTTGATTATAAGGGGGCAGATCCTTAATAATTGACAAAACCAGCTTTCACACCAGTACCTGGTGGACTCAGATTTGACTTCTCCCCAAAAATTTGGAAAGAAGGCAGATAAGTGGGTCAGGACCAGGCTGAAGCCAAAGAATCAGGGTGGTGACCAGAAGAAAGATTCTTCCATGAACCAAGAGAAAGGTGGGGATAAATCAAAAGATAGATCCACTACACGGCCCCAGAAGTCATCTTCTGGGGGTGGGTCCCAAACTCCTTGCTCTCCTGAAAAGAAACCTTATTGCTTTGTCTGTAAAAAGCCAGGCCACTGGAAAAATGATCCCAATTATCCAAAGGTCAGCAATAAGGAAAATGTTCCTCCCAACACTACTACCACTCCTCCTGGTAATACAAGTAGTAATCCCTCATTTGGTAGTAGTGCACCCAAAAAGTTAGGTGGGTTCTCATGGGGAACTGAGGTGGACCCTGACTTAGCAAGGTCCCCCTCACAGGCCTCCTCAGTCTGTGAAGGTGGCATGGTATTTGCCACTTTTACTGTCAGTCCTAATTCTTTGGGCAAGTACAGACAGGAGCCACTGATCAATGGTCAGAAAGCTGTGGCCTTTAGGGACACAGGGGCTAGTGTCTCCATGGTGACAGGGAACCTAGTGCCCCCTCAACAGCTTTTATCTAAGTTTAAGTACCGGTACCAACATTGATGGTATCAGGACAGATCATCCCATGGCTATAGTCAATCTCACCTGGGGAGAGGTCCCTGGCCAAAAGAGAGTGGCAGTATCCCCAAACTTGCCTGTAGATTGCCTGTTGGGCAATGATCTAGAAATTTCAGCTTGAGCTGAAGTTGAATACCAGGCCCATTTAAGAATGTTAGGCCTCCCTGAGAAAGTTGGTTGGACCCTTAGGGCCTCAGTCCAACCCCAGAGAAATTTTGGAGGAGTGAAGCCTGAAAGAATGGCCCACTCTACTCCACCAGAGAGCAAAGGGATTGAAGAAAAGTTTTCTGCTCCCCCAGACTATAGGTAAGGATCACCTTCCTCAGGGAACTGATCCTACCCCTTGTGGAGGAACTACCCCAGAGGTGGTCAAGCCTGTCCTGGCAACACCCCTGATGGCAGGGGACCCTTCCAAGGTGGTACCCAGTCTGGAGCAGGTATCCTGTCTCTCTCTACCCTACCTCAATCAGCCTAGGGCTGCAGAGGTCAGGGTGGGCAGTGGACCCCTAAGGGCTCACTGTCCAGAGGAACCCCCTCATCAACAGATTAGGGACAACCAGTCTAGTAGCCCTAGCCAGGTGAAAATTCCTCAACACAAATTCCCACTTACCCTTGGGTAGGGACCTTCCCCAAATGGACTCTGTTGGGCAAAGGCAAACCTGGGACCAAATGGTTCCAAACCTTCCATGGCCCTCCAGTGTTCCAACCAAAGGGACCCAACCCCCCGCTGTAGGCAGCCAGAGGCTGACCCCTAGGGCCAGATACAACTCAGTCATGGAAAGAAAGGCCTCCATGGTGACCAGTGCTCTGAGGAAGCTGAGACCAACTTTATTAGGGCCTCACTTCTCTACTCAGACACCCCACCAGCCTTTTACTTTGCCACAACACACTACAGGTAGTAATCCCAACTTTTGGAGAAAATCCAATACCCTTTAGGGTAGGGACTTCTTAGTAGACCATAAGACAGGGGATATCCATGTTAGTGCAGGACCTTCCTTATATAGCCACTTAGTCAATAAAGTCTCCACTGGGCAAGGTTAGCCTTAGCGCCTTTCGTTTGTGGGGGTGGTTATGTAGGAAGGTGGAATCTGACTGCATGGTTACCCCCACTTTTTTCCTGGTGTTGTGCTGGTTTTTGACTAGTCTGACTGGGATCCTGCTAATCAGGACCCCAGTTTATCTGCTTTCTGCCTAAATTGTTTGTGCATGTACTTTAGGTACACTCCAGATTGAATGCTGGGGTACCCTTATCAGTCCCTAGTATATGTTACACCATGTACCCAGGGCATAGGTACCCCAGAGGTCCCCCAGGGGCTGCAGCATGTATTGTGCCACCCCTGAGAGACGATTCAAAATGGCACCACGGGTCTGCTACTGCAGCTTGTGTAAGGTGGTGCATGCATCCCTTACTTTGATATAGGTTACCTATATCTATTCTAAATCATTGCAGATATAAACCTATCAGTCACCCCTATTGCAGGCCTTATCAATCCTGAAGGCAGGGTGCTGGGTTTTATGTGAGAGAGTGCCCTTGCATGAGCAGAGCCCCTCTGCAGCCTTCGGAACCTATTTTCCAGGGTTGTCTGTGATGCAGCCAACCATATATATTTAAGTGCATTATAGCCTCGCGGTAAATGCTAACTTTAAAACGGCTGCTTAGAAACATGTTGTGTTTGGTGTCAAACACCTTGGAATCATACCTCCCCGCCAGTAAATGGTGGGGGATGTATGATTCCACCCTTCTAGAGGGACATATGTGAAACACCGGTACACCCGGTACCAGCTTTCTCAACCTGGGCATCACAAAATGGATGCTGCCAGCCACAGACACGAGTCTGCCCTCCTACTGCTGAGCCAAGCTTGAGCAGAGGAAGGCCTGACAATAGGTTTCCTGTCACAGGGAGGTGTGACCACCTCCCAGACTGGCTTTAGTGTATTGGGTTGGGTGGGTGCACTCTAAGAGTGACAGAAAGTCTGCACTGGGGGCACATTTGGGGTCCCTGTGCATAGTCCAGCTCAAACCGGTTGCAGGATACATTTGCTCCTGCTCTGGCACAAAACTGGACAAAGGACATAGGTGTAGCCACCCCTCTGTCCTGACCCTCCTGTAGGTGGGTCCCCAGAGTTTGTCCAACCCCTTTCTGGGGTATAAAGTAGGAACCCTGACTACAGGACTTTAGATTTTACCTGGACTAAACTCTGCAAGCAGAAACCAAGTACTTTGACGATCTACACTTCGCTGGACGACAGAAGAATCTCCCTTGGAGTAAAGGAGTTACTCCTCTGCAGCAGCAGGCACCTTAACGCATCTGACCAGTTTGTATCTCCCGAGCTCCTGAAGACTCCGAAGATTTCTGCAACACAGGAGGTGGGTTCCCGAGTGTCTCTGAGGTCGATCTGCTCTCTCAGCAATCCTGAGACCAGTATCCCTCGCGGGGACCGTGCAACCCGAACCCCTGTGCACAGTGTACTTTTGCAGCAGCATATGCTATTTGGTGATTCCTGAGGCTGTGCTTTGGGCTACGTGTAGTCCTCACCCCGAGCAGTATTTCCACCGAAGATTTCCGGCCTACACTCAACGAGTGTTCCGTGGGCTGGTATTTCGTGATTCAGCTCGAGGTCCCTTCGCAATGTTAATGTTAATGTTAATGTTAACTGCTATTTATATAGCGCATAATCACCAGCAGGTCTCTTAGCGCTTTGAGAGAGAGGTCCGAAACCCACTGCAGTCCCCAAGGAACACGCGTTGCAGATGGTTAGATTGTGTCCAAAGCCTCCCTGAACAGGATCCCAAGTCCGTTGGCCTGTGGGTCCCTGTGAAGGTCATTTTACTTTCCTTGGGCTTCCCTGGTTGCTTCAGACGTGCCCTGACTCTCCATTGCTTGGAGAGTCCCCAGGACCTTGCTGGTCCTCACCCTAACTTGTTTACTCTGCCAGCGTGGGTTGCCTTTGCCAAGGCTTGTTGGTGTTCAATCCGGACACTGACCCCCCAGCACTCAACATCCTTTGTGGGACAGCTCACCTCCAGACATTGGTCATCGTCGACGTCTCCTGGTCCCCGTGGCTGCAGAGTCAAGCATCCCATCTTCACACCTGAAGCACCCGACATCGATGGGCATTCGTCTATCGTGCCCCTGGTCACTCTGAAGTGACCCAGACTCTGTCCCCTCTGCTTTCAGGTTCTTCCCACCTCGGATCCAGGCTTGGATTCCACCTGACACTATTCATATTCCCGGCAGCAGTACTTCTTCGCAGCACGCCATTGAAAACGACTAGGGTTTCCAATACCACTTGACCCATGTTACCTATCTGGGATAGGTAACATGGGTACCTCGGTACTCACAAGGGTGCTGGCCTTAGAACCTTATGTTCCAAAGGGTTTGCTTGAAGTCCTCTCCGAAGTGTCCTTAAACAGTAATTGTCCAACCGCGACTTTCCCTTAGCGTTGTACGGAGCACGCGTCTGTGTTCCCACACTGCACCCGTCCTCTGTGGGCTCCCTGTGTCACTCCTGTGGGTGGTTCCTTGGGGTCTCAGCGATTTTACGTACTCTAGACACTGTGACTATCAAAGTCGTGGTTGTTATACCACTTTCTTAGTATATGGTTCGGTCTCCCCCTGGAGACCGCTGTGCATTGTGCTATTTACTGACGTTCTGTTGAATAAATATTGTGTGCTTTGTGCTCTAATCTCATAAAGAGATTAGTAGAGAGTGTTTAGTAATAAATACATATTTTTTGTAATAACACTTGTGTGGTTCTCCTTTCATTTGGTCATTCAGGAGGTTCTGTTCTGGTAAAACAAGCTGCTTTACATTCCTTCGAGAATTAGCCTGAAGGCTGATCTCCACAGCTACCACTAGGATAGCTTTCTATAAAGGCTGTCTTTAACCTAATCATCAATAAGGGTCATTTGGACTGCTGCAAGGTGCCCACTTTAATTAGTGGAGAGCATATGCCAGGACAACTTCTCACACAGAGTACTGCTAATGGCTAAGGATGACTTAAGAGTCCCTTTGATAGTTTATTCAGTGTATTTGGGATCCTGTTAGCAGGTGCCTCCGCAGTGCATGTTCTGTTGTACTGCCAGTATGAGGTAGGCCCTCTCTCGCTCCAAGCATTGACATTCCTAAAACTTTTGAAAGTTCTGCAGGAAAGGGCTGGCTTCGTTGTGGCTTTAGAAAGAGTTTTTAGATCTAGTGTTAGGCAAGAGCTTTTGATTTTACTAATATGCATATCTACTTACAGGGGCTTTCAGCCAGCTTTCTTTGTCCAGTGGTCTATTATTGTGTCATTCGCATGTTTCTTCCAGCCACCACAGCATAAATCGTGGGGTAGCCCACTTCAGGCATTGGCTAACTTCACTGTGAGTCACATCCTTTTGCACTTTAACAAGAAGCACATCCACACACAAACCAAGTGTCAGGGACTACTACAGCAATGTGTGTTTTTTGAGACGCAAATAAATACTTTTGCTTTTAACCAGTGTTTGTTTTTGTAGATTGATGAGGTCCCAGCAGCTTCCCAACAAAATAATTCTGCAAGTTTTGTAAAAACTATTAAAAAAGTCAAAAGGCTGGTGGCCAACACCAGACCTATTGACTTTGCCAATGCCTGTTTAAAAAAGTTGTACACTTTGGGGAAGAGCACTTCTTACAGGACAATGCACGTTACTCCCCTCAAGTCCTATGGAGGATATCGTGAGCTGAGCACACCTTTCTCCTTTTTCTTAAAACATAAATAAAAAGCATTGTCATTTACAATGCCAATAGCTTAAACGCGTGTAAATGCGAGTCTTATTGCATTGCAGATGGTTGTTCTTTTAGTCCATCCTCCTGCTGCCAATTCCTGCTAGGCACCATAACTGCATTTAGGAATGAGACCCTCCACTCCATCAAAAAGAGTTTCTGACACTCCTCAAACTCTATAGATTGCCCGATAATTGAAAAACATTTTGGGTGAGAACGACAGTTTCCGTGCCATATCTCCATCTGATACACCTACTATTATATGGGGCTGCTCTAAAGAAGTGTTCCAATGTTTTGTCTGAGCAGTGTCCTTCTCAATGTGCTCAATGTTTGCTGCAGAGTCATTTGTGAAGGACTTCCAGGCTCCAGCATCTGAGATGCAGGGTGATCAGGAGTGCTGAAAGGTCTTCACCCAAATGACAACACAGACCAGGTTTCTGTCACACATGATTCAATGGTGAGAAGGATTCGGGATCTTATGGAGTGCGCAATGTTGGTAAACCATAGATTTAAAATACTTTGGCTGATGTTTCTTTGCGATAATGTAAGGAGACTTATCAAGCATTGTCGGACTTGTTTATATATAATATGCCAACAGTGTCCTTGTCTATAAGATTTCTATTTTTATGTTGTTTTAGATTTTAAATTTGTTTATCTTGAAACTGCTTGTTTGTTTTTGTTATAAATGGGGGTCTCTAGTTGGCAGAGGTAGGTACCTTTGACCAAGTAGGTGCCCTTGCTTCTAGTCAGGCAATGGGAGATACACTCCTGAATAACCCCTGCTCACCCCCTTGGTAGCTTGGCACGAGCAGACAGGCTTATTTCAGAGGCAGTGTGTAAAGCATTTGTGAACACATACAGTAATACAGTGAAAACACTACAAATGGACACCACACCAGTTTAGAAAAATAAGTAATCTTTACTAGACTTAACACAAGACCAAACCACAAAAATCCACAATACTGTAATAAAAATATGACTTTAAAATGGAAGATATAGCTTAGTTCAATGTAGATGGTAAATGCAACATGTAGGAGATTGGCATCGACTGCATAGTTGCCCCCAACCTCTTGCTGATGTTTTGACTGTTTTTTGACTCTAGCCAGGCTGTGGCCCTGCTATCCAGGACCCCAGCCTATCTGCTTCCTCTCTAAACTGATGTGAGTACTCTAGGTACATACCAATTGGATACTGAGGACACCCTATGAGCCCCTTGTAGATGGTACCCTAGATACCCAGGGCATGGGTCCCTCAGAGGCCTACCAGGGACTGAAGCACTCATTGTGCCACCCCTGGGACAGCCATTCAAACTGACACCACCAGACCACTACTGTAGTCTGGGTAAGGTGGTGCTTGCACCCCTTAGAGGGATTTAGGTATCCTGTATCCCAATTAAATACAACACATGTATCCTCATAAGTCACCCCTAAGGCAGGTCTTGCTAATCCTACAAAGCAGGGTGCTGAGATATGTGTGAGGGGGAACCCCTACCTGAGTAGGGCCCCTCTGCAACTTTCGTAAAAACTAATGCGAGGCTGTTTGTAGTGCAGCCATACCATATACTCTTAAGCGCATTATAATCAATCGCGATAGCATGCTAACTTGAGAATGGCTGCATAGAACCATATCGTGTTTGGTGTCAAACATCTTGGAATCATACCCCCAATCCAGTCATTGGAGAGAGGGCATGATTCCACCCTGCTAGTAGGGTGATATGGTAAAAGCGGTTTATTTTAGACACCAATTTAAAAGAGCACACGTAGTACAAAATGGATGCTACCCGCCACCCACACGATTCTGGCTGCCTGTTGCTGGGCAGAACTCCAGCCACGGCAGCTGGACAATAGGGATCCTGTTGCAGGGAGGTTTCCTCACCTCCCCAGACAGACTATGTGGATTGGAACTGGGTGGGTGCACCTTAGGATGTCTTTCAAACTTGCACATAGGCTTCTCCAGTGCCTACTTCTGCATACACCGGCTCAGACCGGTTCAGGGGCATCTTGTCCCCTGCCCCGGCGGGAAACACACAAAGGGGAGAGGGTGTAGCCGCCCTTTCCCGCCTGAACTCCCGTTGGTGGGCTCTGATTTAGACACTCCCCTAATCCCTGGATAAAGGTGGGTGCAGGGTCCCCAGAGCCTCAGATTAATCTTGGACGAGAACTCTGCTTCAAAGACTTGAAACTTCGACGAGCTGCCGCTCAGCTGACGGAAAAAATCTCCCTTGGGGTAAAGGAGTTACCCCCCTGCGTGGCAGGCACCTGAAACACTGCAAGTGACCCAGTTGGAACTCTGCTGCTCCTACGGACATCAAAGGCTCCTGTCTACCCTGAGGTGGGTTCCCAAGCATCCCAGAGGCCAGTGAGTGTGCACAGCAAAGCTTAGCACCGTGGACCCTGTGGGTGCCGAGATACCCAATACCCCAGGATACCGGCAACCTCTTGCCCAGCACACAAACCCGATGAGTGGGGAAGTTGTGCTTTGGCCCATCATTGAGCCAACCTCTCAGCATTACCTGTGCCAAAGGACCACGCCCCAGCCTGCTTCGGCGACCCGTGGGCACATCTTTACGCACTCCAAATTGCTGCCTCCCGCAGTCCCTTGTCTCTCGACTGGTGGGCCCTAGCGGAGGTCAAACTTTACTTTCAAAGGCTCCCCTGGTTGCTCCAGGCCTGCTCTACAGTCTCCTCACTGGAGACCTCGCTCAGACCTCGTGGGTGTGCACCGTAGCTGTTTCTTGATCCTTGCTTGGGTTGCGGTTGCCAAGGCTTAGTGGATCCAATCCGGACACTAACACCGCAGCAGCCTTCATCCTTAGTGGGACAGTTGCCTTCAAGTAGCTAGCCTTCCTTGAAGCCTCCTGGACCCCGTGGCCGCTGATCCAAGCTACCCATATTCAACCTGGAAGCACCCGACATTGAAGGGCTCTTTCTCCTGAGGCCCCTGGTCACTGGCTAGTGACCCAGACTCTGTCCCCTCTGCTTTCAGGTCCTTTCCTTCAAGATCTACATCTTCAATCTGCACGACATCGACGACGCTTTTCGCCAGCAGCAGTTCTTCACGTTTTTCCATAGAAAACGAGACATCGACCCGACACTGAAAACAACCTATGCACCCGGCTTCCCTGGGGCAGGTAACAGTGGTACCTCGGTACTATCGTGGGTGTGGGCCCTCCAAGAGCTTAACTTTAAACTCCTGAACTTGAACTCCTGCTAGAAGTGTCGAGATTCTTGCATTTTCTAACTGCGACATTTCCCATAGGGTTTAACAGGGATCCCGACTGTAGTTTGAACACTGCACAAGCGTCCCGTGGGTCCGCTTCCTCACTACCTTGGGTGGTTTCGTAGGGGGCCAGCGATTCTAAGTGCCCTAGGCACTGTCTGCAGAACTGTTGTGGTTCTTATACCACTTTTTTAATATATGGTTTGGTCCCCCCCGGGGCCCTGTGATTCCAGTGCTATTTACTGTTATTATAAATGCTTTATTGAATTGTATCTTTACCTCCAGCCTCACAAGAGACTAGTGGGATTTGTTCTTAGAATAAATACATATATTTTGAATATATACCTGCGTGGACTACTCTTTCATTTGGTCATTCAAGAGGTTATCCATGGTAAAACAATAAACTTAACACTCCTTCAAGACTTAGCCTGAAGGCTGCTCTCCACAGCTACCACTAGGATAGCTTTCTTTAAAGGTTGTCTTTTAACCTATCACCTTAAGAGTCGAATTGGACTGGTGCAAGGTGTCCCCTATAACTAGTGGACAGCATATGCCAGGCCAACTTCTCACATTGGTGTGCAGCGGTTGGATTCAAGCTTGCCATTGTTTTACCAGATAACAAATTGAATTTCTAAAGTGAAAACCACTTTGGTACTGAAGGTACATATAAATTCAGCATAGAAAACAATAAGTTCTACTGAACTTAGGAGTTGTGTGTAGAGGGCTTAGCACACCTTGACTACAACTCAAGAAAGGGTTCAGTAGACCACACCTAGTGTAGGTAGGTACAACAATCCACTACACTAGAAATGTATTCAGGATCAGGAGCCCATAAGGCCCTGGAAGGACCTCAAAGGGTCCCAGTCGACAGGTATGACAATCTCACTTTTGCTGAGCTAAGGGAGATGTGCACTGCTAGACATTTGAAGACAACCAAAGGTTCCAACACACAACGTCTCAGAGAAATTCTGCTCATTGCAGACTTCATGCAGACTCTAGTGTCTGATGGGGCAGACATGTTGGGTGGGCATCCCACAGAAGAGGACACCCAGGTGGTGGACTCTGATGAGGACCAGGAAGAGGACAATGAACTCGACCTGGAAGAACCAGACCACTCACAACATGGAGGTGGGGACCCAAGGGGCACCCCCTCCATCCCTAATGGGAGAGTGGTGGATCCATACAGGAGGAACAGATCACCCTCAGGGGGGTCTGCCCATTCTGGGAGATCCCAAAGGAACTCTGCCTCTTCTCAGAGAAGAGATTCCTCTGAAGAGAGGAAATGCAGACTGATCCGGTTTGAGCAAGCCAAGCTTCAGCTCAGGAGAGAACAGCTAGCATTAGACAGGGAGTCCCTGGAGCTTCAGAAAGCTTCAAAAAGGTGGGGTCTAGAGACCCCTAGTGGCAGTAATAATACCCCTAGAGTTAGAGAGAAAGCTCCTGACAATAGGAACCTGCATAAGATTGTGCCCCCCTATCAGACAGGGGATGACATCCATAAGTGGATCACTGCACTTGAAAGGGCCTGTAAGGTTCAGAGGGTCCCAGTAGAGCAGTGGGCAGCAATCTTATGGCTCTCCTTTGCTGACAAAGGAAGAGAAAAGCTCCTCTCTGTTAGAAAAGAGGATGCTGATGATTATTATATCTTGAGGAGTGCTTTAAAAGATGGGTTTGGTCTAACCACTGATCAATACAGGTTAAAGTTCTGAGATACCCAGAAAGCACAGAATCAAGATTGGGTAGACTTTGTAGATTGTGCTACCAAGGCTCTGGAGGGTTGGTTAAATGTCAGTAAAGTAAATGATTATCAAGGATTATACAATCTCATCATGAGGGAGCAGATAATTAGACTGTAACAAGGCCAAAGACTCCACAGCTACCACTACACCTACCCCTAAGGCATCTGTTCCCCCTAGTCCAGCTATAGGTGGTGGTACACAGAATAAGGGTTTAGTAGGGTTGACCCTGGGATCTGGAGAGGACTCTGGCTTAGTCAGAACACCTACTCAGGCTGTGCTAGTTTGTGATGGGGACCTGTCCCTATTTGTGAGTCCCAGTGGTCTGGGCAAATACAAACAACAGCCTGGGATAAATGGAAGGGAGTCTATAGCATACAGGGACACAGGGGCTAGTGTCACCATGGTGACTAAGGACCTTGTGGACCCTAGCCAAATCATACTTGGGGAAACTTACCAAGTGACCAATTCGAGCAATATCAGTACTAACCATGCTCTGGCAGTTGTTAACTTCTCTTGGGGAGGGGTATCTGGCCTAAAGAAGGTTGTGGTAAGTGCAGACCTACCAGTAGAATGTTTTCTAGGAAATGATTTGGAGACCTCAGCATGGGCTGAGGTGGAGCTAACTACCCATGCAGCAATGCTGGGTATCCCTGCAGAAGTGTTTGCCCTGACAAGGTCAAAAGCTAAGCTGACAGAAACTGAACATGCCTTGGATCCTGGAAAAATGGACCAAGGACCTCCCAAGAGGAGGAGTAGCAGGGGTAAGGCAGTGTCTTCCCCCCAGGATCAGTCTGAAGAAACTCTTGTAGCAGAAGAGAATCTGACCCCTGAAGAAGGAACTGTCTCAGATGAACTTGAGCCTGATCAGGTTGAGTTCTTGGGGACAGGGGGACCTTCTAGGGCAGACTTGAGCCTGGAGCAGCAAAGCTGCCCCACTCTTGAACCCCTCAGACAGCAGGCTGATGCTGAGGCTGCTGGGAATGCTGGTGGAACCCATAAAGTATATTGGGACGATGGGCTCCTTTACTCTGAGGGTCGAGACCCCAAGCCTGGTGCAGCCAGGAGGTTGGTCATACCTCAGAAGTTTAGGAGTTTCCTGCTCACACTAGTCCATGATATTCCCTTAGCAGGACACCTAGGCCAAAATAAGACTTGGGACAGACTTGTCCCTCATTTTCATTGGCCTCAAATGAGTGAGGACTGCAGGAGTTTTTGTAGCTCTTGTATTACCTGCCAGGACAGTGGCAAGGCAGGTAAGACCACAAAGGCCCCCCTGATACCACTACCTGTGGTGGTGGTTCCCTTTGAACGGGTAGGCATTGACATTGTTGGTCCCCTTGACCCACCAACGGTATACAACCTTTACAACGCAACTTTTACAACGCACTACACTTACAACGCATTTTTTACAACGCAACATCCACTACAACGCATTCCATTACATCGCAGGACACTACAACACATTTTTAAAAACTACCTTTACAACGCATTCCATTACATCGCATACTACCTTTACAACGCATACCATTACAACGCATAATATTACATTAAAACCCCTACACTATCCAACACTTACCCTACTGTTGCACCCCCTGGAGTTAGAATAGTAATTTTTACCCCTATACTATCCAACACTTACCCTACTGTTGCACCCCCTGGAGTTAGAATAGTAATTTTTACCCCTATACTATCCAACACTTACCCTACTGTTGCACCCCCTGGAGTTAGAATAGTAATTTTTACCCCTATACTATCCAACACTTACCCTACTGTTGCACCCCCTGGAGTTAGAATAGTAATTTTTACCCCTATACTATCCAACACTTACCCTACTGTTGCACCCCCTGGAGTTAGAATAGTAATTTTTACACCTATAGTATCCAACACTTACCCTACTGTTGCACCCCCTGGAGTTAGAATAGTAATTTTTACCCCTATACTATCCAACACTTACCCTACTGTTGCACCCCCTGGAGTTAGAATAGTAATTTTTACCCCTATACTATCCAACACTTGCCCTACTGTTGCACCCCCTGGAGTTAGAATAGTAATTTTTACCCCTATACTATCCAACACTTACCCTACTGTTGCACCCCCTGGAGTAAGATTAGTAATTTTTACCCCTATACTATCCAATACTTACCTTAAATGCAATGTAATATTATGCGTTGTAATGGTATGCGTTGTAAAGGTAGTATGCGATGTAATGGAATGCGTTGTAAAGGTAGTTTTTAAAAATGCGTTGTAGTGTCCTGCGATGTAATGGAATGCGCTGTAGTGGATGTTGCGTTGTAAAAAATGCGTTGTAAGTGCATGCGTTGTAAAAGTGTGCGTTGTAACGACATACATCCCCCACCAACAGCATCTGGGCACAGGTTTATACTGGTGGTAGTGGATCATGCCACCAGGTACCCAGAAGCTATTCCCCTTAGAACCATCACAGCACCTGTGGTGGCAAGAGCCCTCCTGGGAATCTTTTCCATGGTAGGGTTCCCTAAGGAGGTATTGTCCGACAGAGACACAAACTTTATGAGTAGTTACCTCACAGCAATGTGGAAGCTTAACACTCCTTCAAGACTTAGCCTGAAGGCTGCTCTCCGAAGCTACCACTAGGATAGCTTTCTTTAAAGGTTGTCTTTTAACCTATCACCTTAAGAGTCGAATTGGACTAGTGCAAGGTGTCCCCTATAACTAGTGGACACCATATGCCAGGCCAACTTCTCACACAACACTTTACTCTCAAAGTACCTTGGCTGCGTAATGCAAAACAAACAAAAGGGTCGCAGGGAAGGCGATGCTTCAGTGCCTTGCTTTGGGGAGGCGCCGCACCTGTTCCTTACTGCGGCGCAGTTGAGGCGATGCGTCTGTTCCTTACCGGAGAGGAGTCGAAGCGTCTGTTTCTTACTGTGATCCGGTACGATGCAACAAGATGGCGCCTCGATGCGAGGCGACGATCCAGTGCGATGCGACAAAATGGCATTGTTGATGCGATGCGACAACGACGGCCGCCCGGTGAAATCGATGAACTTTGGAGCTGCGACAGGCTCTGCGACACACCTCCTCGGCGATGTGACGGCGAACAGCTGTGGCGGCGATGCGACGGCAACTGCTGCGGCGGCGACACGCTTCCTCTTCGTTGCATCACGCTTCCAGCTCCCAACGACACGCAGTTTCCCGAGGGCCCAAAACAACAGCAGGCACCTCACTGCAGGTAGAATTCCCAGCAAGGAAATTCAGGGGGAGCTGGTGGTGAAGTCTTTGTGTCCCTGAGACTTCAGAACAGGAGGCAAGCTCAGCTTCAAGCCCTTGGAGATCTTCCTCAAGATAGTAAAAGTTCACACAAAGTTCCTTTTCTCCTTTCCTTGGCAATAAAGTAACCACTACAGGCCAACCCCAAACAGCACAAGGGAAGTAATCTTCCTTCAGCTTCTCCGGTTCTTCTCCTTGGCAAAGGGTTCGTCTTGATTCACAGAAGTGATCTAAAGTTCTGGGGTCTGGGCCCCAATATTTATACTACAAAATCTTTTGTTCTCTGAAGGCAGAGAGTGTCGGTGCCCAGCCAAAACCAGTTCTGTCCTCCCTGGTGCATCTTCCTGGCAGGAGGTGGAGACAGCATTGTTGAAAGCAGACCTGGCACAGGTAGCTGAAAGGAAAACTCCTCCCCCTACTCTCTATTCTATGAAAGCTCAGGTCAGTGAAAGGAAAACTCCTCTCCCTACTCTCTATTCAATGAGGGCCTATTCAGCCCAGCCCTGACCCATCAGACTGCTGGAGCCAAGGCCCTCTCTAGCCCCCTGTCACTCATAAACCAGACATGGAATACACAAACCTAGCAGAGGAATGCTGGATGGTTAGGCAAGAAAATACCTACTTTCTAAAAGTCGTATTTTCAAACACAGAATGTAAAAATCACCCACACTAAAAGATGTATTTTAACATTCTGAGTTCAGACATACTAAACTCGTTTTTCTATCTTGTTTCCTGGGTCAGTTAGGATTATAAGATTGTGAGAAGTTGGCCTGGCATATGCTGTCTCCTAGTTATAGGGACACCTTGTACCAGCCCAATTCGACTCTTATTGATGATAGGTTTAAGACAACCTTTAAAGAAAGCTATCCTAGTGGTAGCTGTGGAGAGCAGCCTTCAGGCTAAGTCTTGAAGGAGTGTTAAGCTTATTGTTTTACCATAATAACCTCTTGAATAACCAAATGAAAGAGTAGCCCACACAGGTATATATATAAAATATATGTATTTATTCTAGACAGAATCCCACAGTCTCGTTATGAAGCTGTGGCAAAGTTACAATATCAAACAAGCATTGATAGACACAATAAATAGCACTATTAACATTGGGCCCCAGGGGGGGACCAAACCATATACTAAAAAAATGGTATAAGAACCACGACAATTCTACAGGCAATGCCTAGGGCATTTAGGATTGCTGGCCCCTTAAGAATCCACCGCAGGTTATGAGGAAGGGGACCCACGGGAGGCGCGTGCAGTGGAAGTAGCTGCTATCGGGATCTCTATTACAGCCTATGGAGAATGTCGCGGTTGGAAATAAACAGTTTAAAAATACTTCTAGCAAGAGTACAAAGTTAAAACTTTAGACTTAAGCTTTTGAGGAGCCCACTACCACGAGAGTACCGAGGTACCACTGTTACCTGCCCCAGGGAACCTGGGTGCATAGGTCGTTTCTGCTGTCGGGTCGCGGGCTAATTTTCAATGGGAAAAGAGTCAAAGGTTCTGCTAGCCAAAAGCGTCGATGATTCCGTGAAGATCAAAGATGTGAAGATTGTAGAGAAGAACCTGAAAGCAGAGGGGACAGAGTCTGGGTCACGGCAAAGTGACCAGGAGGCTCAAAGCAAAGAGCCCTTCGATGTCGGGTGCTTCAGGTGTAAAGTGGTGTAGCTTGGATCTGCAGCCGCGAGCTCCGGGAGGCTTCAAGGAAGGCCAGCTTCTGGAGGGCAACTGTCCCACGTCGGATGAGGGTCGCTGCAGTGTTAGTGTCTGGATTGGATCCACTAAGCCTTGGCAACCGCAACCCACAAAAGATGAACAAATCTGCTACAGTGCAGACCCACGAGATCTGGGAGAAGTCTCCTTCAAGGAGACAGTAGAGCAGGCCTGGAGCAACCAGGGGAACTCTTGATTGTAGAAATAGACCTCCGCTAGGGCCCACAAGTCGAGAGACAAGGGACCTCGGGAGGCGGCAATTTGGAGTGCGTAAAAGGGCACCCACGGGCCACCGGAGGGGGCTAGGGCACTGGTCTTTGGCACAATTGCTGTAGAGTGGTTGGCTCAAAAACGGGCCAAAGCACAACTTCCCCACTGGTCAGGGTCGTGTGCTACGCAAGAGGTGGCCGGTGTCCTGGGATATTGGGGATCTCGGCACCCACGCGGTCCACGGTGCCCAAACTCGTTGAGCACACTCACTGGCCTCTGGGATGCGCTGGAAACCCACCTCAAGGGTGCTGGAAGTCGTCGAAGTCTGTAGGAGCAGCGAGGTTCCAACCGGGTCACTTGCAGTGTTTCAGGTGCCTGCCAAGCAGGGGGATAACTCCTTTATCCCAAGGGAGATTTCTTCTGTCAGCTGGGCAGCAGCAAGTCGAAGGTCAAGACTGTAAAGTTCAAGATTAATCTGCCGCTCTGGGGCCACGTTATTCAACTTTATCCCCAAGATTAGGGGAGTGTCCAGAGTAGTGTCCACCAATGAGAGGTGAGGCGGGAAAGGGTGACTACACCCTCTCCCCTTTGTGTGTTTCCCGCCTGGGCGAGGGGCAGGATGCCCCTGAACCGGTTCCAAGCGGTGTATGCAGAATGAGGCTTCTGCAGCTGCCTACGTGCAACTCTGAAAGGACATTTGGTGCACCCACCCTGTTCCAATCCACATTATCCTGTCTGGGGAGATGCTAGCACCTCCCTGCCACAGGAGCCCTATTGTCCAGTTGGCGAGGCTGGGGTTTTTCCCAGCAACAGCCAGCCAGGGTCGTGTAGGTGGCGGGCAGGAGCCATTTTGTATTACTTGTGCACTTTTAAGTTGGTGTCCAAATTCTACCGCTTTTCCCATATCGCCCCTATAGCAGGTGGGAATCGTACCCTCATGCCCATGGCTGGAATGGGGGTATGATTCCTACATGTTTGACACCAAACACGATATGGTTCTGTGTAGCCATTCTCAAGTTATCGCGTTATCGCGATAGACTTATAATGCGGTTAAGAGTATATGGTATGGCAACACTACAAACAACCCAGATATGATTTTACGAGGGTTGCAGAGAGGCCCTACTCATGTAGGGGTCCCCCTCACACATACCTCAGCACCCTGCCTTGTAGGATTACCAAGGCCTGCTATAGGGGTGACCTATGAGAGTATATGTGTTGTAATGGGGTGGGATATAGGGTACCTATATCCCTGTAAGGGGTGCTAGCACCACCTTACCCAGACTACAGTAGTGGTCTGGTGGTGTCAGTTTGTATGGCTGTCCCAGGGTGCCACAATAAGTGCTGCAGCCCTGGTAGGCCTACTGAGGGACCCATGCCCTGGGTACCTAGGGTACCATCTACAAGGGACTGTCAGGGCATCCTAGGCATCCAATTGGGTTGTACCTAAGGTACTTCACATTCGTTTTAGGGAGAAAGCAGATAGGCTGGGGTCCTGGATAGCAGGATCCCAGCCAGACTAGTCAAAAACCACTCAAATACCAGGCAAAAAGTTGGGGGCAACCATTAGTCAGATTCCACCTTCCTACAAAGATGTTATAATCAAACTGCCCATTCTGGCCTATGGGAACAGATAGCCTTGCAATAGTGAAAAACTAAATTGGCTGTAATTCACTATCAGGACATGCCACACACATCAGGGCATGTCCTACCTTCTACATACAATGCACCCTTCCCATGGGCCTACCTTAGGGGTGACTAATATGTAGAAAAGGGAAGGTTTAGGGATTGCCAAGTCGACATGGCAGTACCAGACTGCCCACAGGCTCTGCAATGGCAGGCACGAGCCATATTTTACAAGCTGCTTCTATGGGTGGCACAATCAGTGCTGCAAACCCACCAGCAGCATTTGATTTACATGCCCTGGGCACACACGGTGCACTGCACTAGGGTCTGACAAGTAAATCAAATAAGCCAATCATGGAGTCACTAATCCATTACAACAATTTACAATATGGAGCACTTGCCCTTTGGCACGGAATAGCAGTGGCAAAGTGCCCAAAGTTTCTAGACTAGCAAAAACATAACAAAATCATAGGTGGCAACAGCAAAAAAATGGAAGGGAGACCCACGCCAATGGTACCAGGTCTAACAGTTTTAATATGTACATTTGCTCTTACCATGGTAGTCTTTTCATAAACTATGAGGTTGCTGGAAGGAACTGCCTCAGTTTCATTGCTACCCATAGTCATTGGATCAGGACAGTAGCCCAGTTGCCTTACACAAACATTGAGTTGTCTGACAGATCTAGGAGAGGTTCATCTGTAGCACTCCCATCTCTGTGCCTCTGGTCAGCGTCTGTGCCTCTCAGTCAGACATCTGATGGGAAGCCACCTGGGCAGTGCGCTTGACTTTTATTTCGATCTATAAGGTCTACGTGGGATATGGTGGATCAGGTGATTTGGGGGTCAAGGAGTCTCTGTTGCAGATGGATCCCATCTCTTGGGTTTTGTGAAAATGTATGCAGGTGTCACAGGCAGCTCCTGGACTGGTATATCCTTATTTTTCTTTTGGACCCCGGAGTATTCTGCTTTGGTACATCCTCATGGTCAGTGGGGTGGGTGGGGAGGTAATGCCCCTGATTACTTGCTGGTATACCATTGCTCAGTTCTCATTCTTTTGCCTCTGTTTTCACACGTCTCTCTCCAAAAGGACTTGGCTCCTTCAACCTTCTATACACTTTGGTATCCACACAGGGGGCATTGGGGGAGAGGTGGTATTTTAAGAGTACCGGGAGGTTATAAGGTACAGAGGTGCATTTACTTCCTTGAGGTCTGCTGTTAGCCATGACCTTTTTTTAAATAAATATATTTAAACTATGCTTACTTATGTGGGCCTTCAGTAAGCCCTCTTCATGCAGTGGGCAGCTGTAGTGTCATTCACATTTTTGCTTCCTTCCCCCGTCCCAGGCATACAGCATGAGGTACTGGGTCAGCCTACTTCAGCCATTAGCTCAACTGACTATGAGTGAGGGCACTCTACTCATGCACAGTCTGCACATTTGCAGAAGAAGTAGTCCCTCTCAGTGTCAGGAACTGCTGGTGCAATGTGTGATTTTACATCTAATATAAATGAATTTTGTTTTAAAAACAAAAGCTTACCTTCATACAAAAAGTATTCATAAACAAAATAATCATGGGGAAGCCGAAAGGTCATTAGCCAACATGAGGCATATTGGCTTTGCCAGTGCTGGTTTGTGGAGGCAGTTGGATGCCTATATCATGAGGTGTGGTCTCGCCTCTCAGAGAAAAGTCTAGGACAAGGAAGAGAGACCGAAAGACTCAAAGCGAGGGACTCTGAGTTCATTAAGGAGAAACCACACGGAGGTGGCGTTAGAGCTAGCGCTGCTGACTTAGGAGCGGGGAAACCAGGTCCGAGCCTCGGCGTCGGCTCAACATCCTTTGTTTCAGGGCCACTCACTATATCTCTCTGTGCCTACCAAAAAATTAATGTGTCCTTGTAACTGGTGCTCATGTAAAGCGCTCCCATACTTTCGGGTCAAGTTCGCGCTATATAAATCTGCAAAAATATAAAAACGAATTACATTTCACGAGGATGTCCCGTCCGCCCCCGGGAGCAAGTGAGATGGGTGTGGCTATTTGAAGTGCATCTGCTGAAGGAATTTGTGTTCATGTTACTGCGTTTTTGATTTACCTTGCACGCATTTTTGTTTGAATTGGAACGAATGTCCTGTGTGCTTTCGTTTGTGTGTTTTGTTTCATGCCCTCCCACTCCATCTTTGGCTCTTGACTTTCTCTGGGCCAGCACAACTTGCACAAGCCGAATTTTCCGCTTGCTTTGTCATTATTTATGTGAGCAAATTTCCGCATGTTTTAAAGTATAAATTGCTTATGTTTCTTGTTTTCATCATAATTGGCTTTGTTATTCCCTTGATCCAGTGTGACGGCACTGGCACTAAATCCAATTACACGAAATATTGAGTTTCCGGAGAAATTCGCTCCTTCTCTCCACCCACGCCTGCTGGTACAAAGCACTCTCTCTCATGGGTAGAGAGGGACCTGTCAGACTACGCGCACGTGAGCACGCCCCCTATGGTGAGGTTTGGAAGCACAGCCTTATCAGAGGGGCTGTGCTCTGGGATTGGGCCCTCGAGGTACGACGCACACTCTGCCAAAAACCGCACCCACAGAATTTAACCCGCCTGTTACCCCGCGCGCCCTTCTACTCTGACAACCTAGCGGCCTGAAGCAGCAGGGTGAGACTGCACGTGGCGCTCTGTAAATCAGTAACAATATACCACACACATGAGTTCCGCTTTGGCAGGCATGTATGGCTGGAATTTAAATCGTGATATATATTTGTGTGTGTAAACAGATCTTGGCGCACACACGCACGCACACACACACGGCTTTAAGCTGAGCACAGGGAGTTTATTAAATGGGGGCTTGAAAGGGTCTCTATCGGGCTCTGTTTTGTGCCCAGGCACAGGGGGTCCGTTTTTTTCCCCGGACTGCAGTGACAGAAGGCACATGGATGTGCGCTGCTCACACTGCTCACTTCTCACTAGTGGAGAAGTTATGGCTTGACGTCATGCGAGGTGAGCGTTGTAGGGGAAGGGAACTCCTTTATAGAGAGTCATTTCCTGTCTGGATTTCCCTTCTCTTTTTGAAACTAAGGAGCAGCAACATTTTCGTGGTGTCACCAGGGCTTGAAGTGAAAGCCTTTTCAATATCGTATACAAGCCATAGTTGTTGCTTATTTATCTTATGCGACTAACAACCATAGACAAAGCCATTACTCCTGACATGTTGTATGTAGGTATGTTGCTTGTATCATATATCCGGACGCAATGACAGAAAGAGCAAAATGCAAGTCGGGCCTCGGACGGCACACTATGCTAAACACAGATTTTTAGCTTCTGTGTTTTAAGACGCGCCCTAATTAATTTACCTTTATAAGACCACCCAGTTTTTTCATCCCACTTAAAGCCCAGCACACACACACACACACACACACACACACACACATATATATATATATATATATATATATATATATATATATATATATATATATATATATATATATATATATATATATATATATATATATATATATATATATATATATATATATATATATATATATATATATATATATATATATATATATATATATATATATATATATATATCTATCTATCTATCTACGAGGACCAGGGGTGATGCAAAGACTGACAAAGTTAAGAGACTGGGGCCACCGTAAAAGAGTTTCTAAGTGTTTGTAGAAGCCGTTGTACTATCAGGCCACATGGGCTTTTACTCTGACCACATAGGCTTTTACAACTTTTTGTCAGGACCATACCTGGTGGGAGAGGGTGAATAGGGAGGGTGGGGAAGGTTGCCTGACGTTCTAAATATGAGTAGACCTGTGACATAGTGTGTTGAGTGTAGGCACGGGGTGTGCGCGTGGGCATCATGGTGTATGAGCGTGCTCATTGCACGACGTAAAGAGGAGTACCTTTCGCAAGTGTGTGTGTGTGTGACATCGTGTGTATGTGCCCGTCGGTTACTGTGGCGTATTTAAATTGGTGAATATATATGACTGATTACACTTTCGAGAGTACGTCGCGCGGCCAAATATGCGTGAATATCAGACAGACAAAATGTGACTTTGATTGTTTAAACGTTTTTGACAAGAGCTTGTGTGACGCACTTTGAACGAGGGAATGTCTGTCAAGCTGTAGCGAAATGCGTGTTTTTAAGACAGTTTGAAAGTGTGAGTATCTGTAAGTGTGTACGGTATGCGGAGGTGTCTGTGAGACAGTGACATGGCGGGGTGGACCCCTCCTGCGGAGCCTGCAGCAGCCCTCGGTTCCCAACATCAGTGAGTGTCTACAGTGTGCGGGTGCATTTGTAACCCAGTGGCAGTGGCCCCTCCTGCAGAGAGAGTTGCAGCTGCCCCTTCGTTTCCGGGCTTCTCCCTCTGCGGCACTGGGTCCCTGCCAGTGAGGCGAGCGCCGTAGCTCTCTGTTGCGAGAGTCAGACTGTGCCCACTGTGGGGATGTGCTCGCCGCTGTCACCACCCCTCACACACGCCCTCCTGCTCTGGATGTGGCTCCGGGCTTCAGAGCGCCCGGGCATCTTCCAGTGCTGGGTGGACCTTCAACAGCCCTGAATGTGCCTGCACCGCGGCTCCCGAGACAGACCTGTTGCGCTCTGTAACCTCTTGTTGCGCGCTGTGACCTCCTGAGACCGGGTGCGCGCAGGGACCAACTGAGACCTGGTGCTCTGTGTGACCTTCTGAGAACTGGTGCTCTCTGTGACCTCCTGAGACCTGGTGCGCGCTGAGACCTCCTGAGACCTGTGCGCCCTGTGACCTCCTGAGACCTGGTGCGCGCTGTGACCTTCTGAGACCTGTGCGCCCTGTGACCTCCTGAGAGCTGTGCGCGCTGTGACCTCCTGAGAGCTGTGCGCCCTGTGACCTCCTGAGAGCTGTGCGCCCTGTGACCTCCTGAGACCTGGTGTGCGATGTGACCTCCTGAGACCTGTGCGCCCTGTGACCTCCTGAGACCTGTGCGCCCTGTGACCTCCTTAGACCTGGTGTGCGCTGTGACCTCCTGAGACCTGGTGCGCGCCCTGATGAGCGCTGTGATCGTCTGAGACCTGGTGCGGTCTGTGACCTCCTGAGAACTGGTGCGCTCTGCGACCTCCTGAGACTTGGTGCGTGCTGTGTCCACCTGAAACCTGGCGCGCGCTACGACCACCTGAGACTTGGTGTGCTCTGTGAACTCCTGAGAACTGGTGCGCTCTGTGACCATTGAGATCTGGTGCGCGCAGGGAGCAGCTGAGACCTGGTGCTCTGTGTGACCTTCTGAGAACTGGTGCTCTGTGTGACCTCCTGAGACCTGGTGCGCGCTGTGACCTCCTGAGACCTGTGCGCCCTGTGACCTCCTAAGACCTGGTACGCGCTGTGACCTCCTGAGAGCTGGTGCGCGCTGTTACCTCCTGGAACCTGTGTGCGCTGTGACCTCCTGAGACCTGTGCGCCCTGTGACCTCCTGAGACCTGGTGCGCGCTGTGACCTCCTGAGACCTGATGCGCGCCCTGATGCGCTCTGTGACCTCCTGAGAACTGGTGCGCTCTGCCACCTCCTGATACCTGGTGCGCGCTATGACCACCTGAGACCAGGTGCGCTCTGTCAACTCCTGAGAACTGGTGAGCTCTTTGACCACTGAGACCTGGTGCGCTGAGTGACCTCTTGAGAACTGGTGCGCTCTGTGACCACTGAGACCTGGTGCGCGCTATGACCACATGAGACCTGGTGCGCTCTGTGAACTCCTGAGAAGTGGTGCGCTCTGTGACCACTGAGACCTGGTGTGCTATGCGACCTCCTGAGACCTGGTGCGCGATATGACCACCTGAGACCTGGTGAGCGCTATGACCACCTGAGACCTGGTGCGCTCTGTGAACTCCTGAGAACTGGTGCGCTGTGTGACCACTGAGACCTGGTGCGCTCTGTGACCTCCTGAGAAGTGGTGCGCTCTGTGACCACTGAGACCTGGTGTGCTATGCGACCTCCTGAGACCTGGTGCGCGCTATGACCACCTGAGACCTGGTGAGCGCTATGACCACCTGAGACCTGGTGCGCTCTGTGAACTCCCGAGATCTGGTGCGCTCTGTGACCTCCTGAGACCTAGTGCGCTCTGTGACCTCCTGAGACCTGGTGCGCTCTGTGACCTCTTGAGACCTGGTGCGCTCTGTGACCTCCTGAGACCTGGTGCGCGCCGTGACCTCCTGAGACCTGGTGCGCGCCGTGACCTCTTGAGACCTGGTGCGCTCTGTGACCTTCTGAGACCTGTGCGCTCTGTGACCTCCTGAGACCTAGTGCGCTCTGTGACCTCCTGAGATCTGGTGCGCTCTGTGACCTCTTGAGACCTGGTGCGCTCTGTGACCTCCTGAGACCTGGTGCGCTCTGTGACCTCCTGAGACCTGGTGCGCTCTGTATTCTCCTGAGACCTGGTGCGCTCTGTATTCTCCTGAGATCTGATGCGCTCTGTGACCACCCGAGACCCAGTGCTCTCTGAAACCTCCTGGGACATCTTGTTCTCTGGGACCTGCTGCCCTTCACATCTTGCTGCCCTTGGGTCGTTCTGCCCTGTGGGACCCGCTCCCCGTAGGACCTGTTTCTCCTCGTCCTAAACGTTCTGCCCCTTGCATTGCTTCTGTTCTCTGAGAGCTACTCCCACGAGACATGCTGTCCTTGAGAAGCTCTGCCCCCTCCCTCCCTCTGTGACGAGCCCTGGCGCACTGTGAGATTAGCAGACATAAATCGCACGAAGGAGGCGCACACGGATCACCCAGATACGACAGCGCTGAAGAGACAGCCGTCAGCGTGTTTTCAACAGTCTCGTTAATACACGGCTCCAACTATAGCTCCTAGAAACTAAAACGGAGACACGGCTATGTGCGAGACCCCCATGTGAGAGACTCACTAACCTCTGACTACCTCAATCATTATCTAACACCCCACTGTTCCAGACTCTTAATCCTCTGCTCTGACATCCCACAGTCCCAATCCCGAGACACCTATTGGGCTATTGTGGGTGAACGACGATTCAAGGCGTGAAGGTGTAGTGACCACTTGTGCACAGCAAAGAAAAGCTGTGTGCTGCAGAGTCCACTAGGGTGCAGTAGAGTCCATTCTTGGCCCTCCCCCTTGAGGCAGTACGCATTATTTGTGGAAGATGGACAGAGAGCATTAGAGTTCAACACGGCGCCTTTGACCTAGGAGCCGCAGAGTCCAGCAGTGCGCAATTGCCCTGGGGCAGTGGAGCCCAGCAGTGTGCCTTTGGCCTGGGGCAGTAGAGTCCAGCAGTGCGCCGTTGCCCTGGGGCAGTGGAGCCCAGCAGTGTGCCTTTGACCTAGGAGCCGCAGAGTCCAGCAGTGCGCCGTTGCCCTGGGGCAGTGGAGCCCAGCAGTGTGCCTTTGACCTAGGAGCCGCAGAGTCCAGCAGTGCGCCGTTGCCCTGGGGCAGTGGAGCCCAGCAGTGTGCCTTTGACCTAGGAGCCGCAGAGTCCAGCAGTGCGCCGTTGCCCTGGGGCAGTTGAGCCCAGCAGTGTGCCTTTGGCCTGGGGCAGTAGAGTCCAGCAGTGCGCCGTTGCCCCGGGGCAGTGGAGCCCAGCAGTGTGCCTTGGGCCTGGGGCAGTGGAGTCCAGCAGTGCGCCGTTGCCCTGGGGCAGTGGAGACCAGCAGTGTGCCTTTGGCCTGGCGCAGTAGAGTCCAGCAGTGCGCCCTTGGCCTGGGGCAGTAGAGTCCAGCAGTGCGCCCTCGGCCTGGTCGGATCAGTGGGAGGCTGCAGGTACCGTCCCGTGACCCGAGGGACCCATGCCGAGGCTCCTGCATGAGACCCGCAGACTGTGCTGACCATGGTACTGAGATGGAGGTGGTCACTCTGGCTCCCCTGGACCGCCTCAATGCTTCCTACAACGGCAGTCTCGAGGACCCCTGGAGCCCTCCCTATAGCCCTGTGGAGACCACCCTCATCCTGCTCGCAGGGGTCACCATCATCATCTCCGACCTCTTCGGAAACGTGCTGGTGGTGGTGGCTGTGCGCACGAGCCGGGCCCTGCGGGCACCACAGAACCTCTTCTTGGTGTCTCTTGCTTCTGCGGACCTCCTGGTGGGCACCGTGATCATCCCCTTCTCACTGGCCAACGAGGTGATGGGCTACTGGCACTTTGGCAGCGTGTGGTGCAGCCTGTACTTGGCACTGGATGTCCTGCTCTGTACCTCGTCCATCGTGCACCTCTGCGCCATCAGCCTGGACCGCTACTGGTCGGTGACCAGTGCCATCAGCTACAACCTCCAGAGGACGCCCAGGAGGATCAAGATCACCATCGCCGTGGTTTGGCTCATCTCTGCCACCATTGCCCTGCCGCCCCTCTTCATGACCAAGCACGAGCTTTGGGAGTGCCCCCTGAACGACGAAACGTGGTACGTGCTGGCATCGTGCACCGTGTCCTTCTTCGCGCCTTGCCTCGTCATGCTCCTGGTCTACTGCCGCATCTACCGCGTGGCCAAGCAGAGGACCGGCGCGCTCTATCCTGTCAGGAACGGGTCCTTGGCTGCGAAGCCCTCCCCGTCCGGGGGTTCCGTCAACGCCGAGGACAAATACGACCCGGAGAACGCCAGCAGCCAGAGCTCAGGGTACCCCCAGCTCGAAGGGGAACCCGACAACGTGGACTTGGAGGAAAACAGCACCTCGTCCTCCACACCCAAACCAAAAGAGTCCCGGCTGTCCCAGCACAGGAGAGCCGAGGAGTCCCCGGCCACGGACTCTAAGCGCAAGAACAGGCTCTCGTGGCCCGTCAGCCGACGCCAGCAGCAGAGGCGAGACCGCTCCATCTCCTTGTCCAAGGTCCGCCTGGCTCAGATGCGAGAGAAGAGGTTCACCTTTGTGCTGGCCATGGTGATTGGAGGCTTCGTGATCTGCTGGTTCCCCTTCTTCTTCACCTACAGCCTGGAGTCGGTGTGCCGCGAGGCCTGCGCCATCCCCCCGGTGCTCTTCAACTTCTTCTTCTGGATCGGCTACCTCAACAGCTGCCTCAACCCGGTCCTGTACACGGTCTTCAACCAGGACTTCCGCAAGGCCTTCAAGAGGATCCTGCTTCGAACCAGCAGACGGGCCCTGGGGAGAGCGCTGCGATGACCCTTTGGTCCATTCTGTGGGCAACTGTGACTTCGCAATGCAGGATTTGTGCCACAATGAGCCAGTGGGGCAGGATATTGGCCACAATGTGTTTAGGGTGCCCAGGATTTCTGCCAGGGTGTGCCCACGGTGCAGGATTTTGACCACAATAAGCCCAGGTGAGTTACAATTAAGCACAGGTGCAGGGAATGGGCCACACTCACCCATCAGGGCAGGGTATGCTTGTGCTGAGATATCGTTGAAGGGCATGGCCTGCAGGCAGCCTATTGTGGGCAGAGGCACTTTGGGGCGCTTCCCTTGGAGGGTACGGCGTATGGAGGTCTCTTTCCTGGGTACAGCCCTGGTCTTCCATCTTTAGAACTCTCTCTGATGTGCGGAACATCATTACCTCACTTCCTGCGCACAACGAACGTATTTTACTTTCTGCACAGACCTTCACCCACTGGCAGAACTTAAGCCGCCCCCTGGCCCGCCAGAACTTCACCTCCTACATAGAACTATAGCTAAAAAGCTTTACTTCCGGTGTCCAGCTCCAGAGTCCACGTTCTGTTCAGAGCACCAAGACTTTACCTTCTGTGCAAACCTCCAGAATTTCACTTCGGTGCAAACTTCCTGAACTTAACCTGCTGCATGTAGCTTTAGATTTACACTTCATTTATAGATTTTTAAAATGCCACTTGACCTGTAGAACTTTACTTTCTGACAGCACAAAAGACTCACTTCCGGTGCAGAACTCTAGAACTTCACCAACTGGAGAGACCTTTCACACTTCCCAAAACATTCAGAAAATGACCCGCTGTCCAGTACTCATAAACTTTACCTCCTGTGCAGACGGCCGAGCCTCACCCAGCGTCTGAAAGAGACGTCTCCATGTGTATAAGATTCCCTCTGCAATTTGTAAATATTCATTTTTTACTGTCATTAAAATATTGTTTCAAACTTTTTTATGGGTATCTTAGAGGTCCTGCTTACACGACACTTAACCTTTTGCTACCAGGATAAAGGCTGGACTGAACAGAGGCTAAGATGAGATGTGTAATAATGGGAGTCCAGTGGTTTATATCATACCAGGAGTATCTTGTGGATATCGCATAGATTTAATGTGTAATACTGGGAGTCCAGTCAAAAATATCACACTGAGAGTGCTCTGGTAATGTAGGCATACAACTAATATGTAATACTGGGAGTCTAGAGGTATATATCATACCCGGAGTATTCTGTGAATATACTAGAGTTACTATGTAATACAGGGAGTCCAGTGGCATGTACAATACCAGGAGAAACCTGTGAATATAGGATATAGTTAACCAGTAGTACTGAGAGTTCAGAGGTATATCATACCAGGAATATCCTGTGAATATAGCATAGAGTTATTGTGTAATACTGGGAGTCCAGTGTAATATATGACGCACAGAGTACTCCGGCAATGTAGCACAAAGCTAATATGTAGCACTGGGAGTCCAGTGGTATATTTCATAGCAGAAGTATCCTATGAATATAGCATATAGTTTAGGTGTAACATTGGGAATCAAGTGATATATATCACACCAAGAGCACTCTGTCAGTGTAGCTTAGTACTAATATGTAATACTGAGAGTCCAGAGGTATATATCATCCCGGAGTATTCTGTGAATATAGCATAGAGTTAATGTGTAATACTGGGAGTCCAGTGGTATATATAATACCCGAAGTATCCTGCGAATATAGCATAGAGTTAATGTGTAATACTGGGAGTCCAGTGGTATATATAATACCCGAAGTATCCTGTGAATATAGCATAGAGTTAATGTGGAATACTGGGAGTCCATTGGTATATATCATACCAGGAGTACTCTGGAAATGTAGCATATAATTATTATGTAATACTAGGAGTCCAGAGGTATATATCATATCCGGAGTATCCTGTGAATAAAACATACAGGCAATGTTTCATACTGGGAGTCCAGTGGTATATATCAGACCAGGAGTCGCCTGTGAATATAGCATGGAGTTCATGTGTAATACTGGGAGTCCAGTGGTATATATTACACCAAGAGTAGTCTGGCAATGTAGCATAGAGCTAATATGTAGTACTGGGAGTCCAGTGGCATATTTCATACCAGGAGTATCCCGTGAATATAGCATAGAGGTAATGTGTAATACTGGGAGCCGAGCGGTATATGGTACACTGAGAGTATTCTGGCAATATAGCATAGACCTAATGTGTAATACTGGGAGTCCAGTGGTATATATCACACCACGAGTAGCCTGTGAATATAGTATAGAGTTAATGTGTAATACTGGGAGTCCAGTAGAATATATCACACCAAGAGTATTCTGGTAATCTAGCATAGAGCTAATGCGTAATACTGGAAGTGGTATATATCATACCCAGAGTATCCTATGAATATAGCATAGAGTTATTATGTAATACTGGGAGCCCAGTGATATATATTACACAGAGAGTACTCTGACAATTTAGCATGGAGCATAGAGGTATTTATAATACCGGGAGTATGCTGTGACTGGAGCATAGAGTTAAAGTGGAACACTGGGAGTCCAGTGGTATATATCATATCAGGAGTATCCTGTGAATATAGCATAGTGTTAATGTGTAATACTGGGAGCCCAGTGGTATATTTTACACCAAGGGTATTCTGGCAATGTAGCATAGAGCTAATATGTAATAGTGGAAGTCCAGAGGAATATATCATGCCCAGAGTATCCTGTGAATATAGCATAGAGTTAAGGTGTAAAACTGGAAGTCCAGTGGTATATATCATACCAGGAGTAACCTGTGAATATAGCATAGACGTCATAGAGTTAATGTGTAATATTGGGAGTCAAGTGGTATATATTTCACCAAGAGTACTCTGGCAATGTAGCATAGAGCTAATATGTAATACTGGGAGTTCAGTGGGATTTATCATACCAGGGGTATACTGTGAATATAGCATAGGGTATTGTGTAATACCTGGAGCCCAGTGGCATTTATTAAACCAAGAGTATTCTGGCAATGTAGCATAGAACTAATATGTAGTACTGGGAGTCCAGTGGCATATTTAATACCATGAGTATGCCGTGAATATAGCATAGACGTAATGTGTAATACTGGGAGCCGAGTGGTATATGGTACACTGAGAGTATTCTGGCAATGTAGCATAGACCTAATATGTAATACTGGGAGTCCAGAGGTATATATCATACCCAAAGTATTCTGTGAACATAGCATAGAGTTAATGTGTGATACTGGGAGACCAGTGGTATATATCATACCAGGAGTAACCTGTGATAATAGCATAGAGTTCATGTGTAATACTGGGAGTCCAGTGGAATATATCACACCAAGAGTACTTTGGCATGTAGCATAGAGCTAGTAAGTAACACTAGTAATCCAGTTGTATATTTCACTCCGGGAGTATCCATTTACTATATCAGAGAGTTAATGCGTAATGCTAGGAGTCTAGCGGTATATATCATACCAGGAGTATCCTGTGAATATACCTTAGAGTTAATGTGTGATACTGGGAGTCCAGTGTTATATATCATACCAGGAGTAACCTGTGACTATAGCATAGAGTTAATTTTTAATACTGGGAGGCCAGTGGTATGTATCATACCAGGAGTATCCTGTGAATATAGCATAGAGTTAATGTGTAATACTGGGAGTCCAGTGGTATATACCTTACTGGGACTACCCTGGCAACGTACCATAGCAATAATATATAATACTGGGAGTGCACTGGTATATACCCTAACCGGAGTACCCTGGGAATGAAGCATAGCAATAATCATAATACTGGGTGCATATATATCATATCTGAAGTACCCTGGGAGTACAGCATAGAGCTAATATATACCCACTATATGCATATGTCTATATACCTATATGTACTATATGTTAACCACTGGAAGTCCTCTGGTAAATAGGATACCATGGGAATGTAGCACAGCAATACTATGCAGGACTGGCACTGCATTGGTATTTTCCACGCCAGGAGTCCACTAGGAACGTAGCATAGGGCTAATAAGTAAGTCTGGGAGTTCAGTGGTATATAGCCTACTGGGAGTACCCTGGAAGTGTAGCATAGCGATGAAATGCTATAGTGGCAGTGTACTGATAAATACCATACCGGGAGTACCTGGTGAATTTTGTATAACACCAGTGGGAGAGGTGTGGTGCAGTGGCCAGAGTGGCTGACTTCGGAGGACAGGGCTCACAGTTTAGGGCTCACAGGGTTCAGCTCAGCATCAGTCACTCCGGGCAATAGCTCACTTAATCTCAGTGACTCCGGGCAATAGCTCACTTCATCTCCCCGACGGCCCCAGCGCCTTGAAATCTTCAAGGTTGATATGTTCGTGCTATACAAATAGGAATTATTATTATGATATAATATATAATTCTGGGAGTGCACTGGCATGTACCATACTGGGGGTATCCTGGGACTGTAGCATTGTATTAATATATAACAGAGGGAGTGCACTGATATATAATACACCGGGAGTACCCAAGGAATATAGCAAACTGATTATATATAATAATACAAAGACTGAACTGGTGTATACGTGCACGGAGTATCC
Source organism: Triturus cristatus (assembly GCF_964204655.1). Taxonomy (NCBI): domain Eukaryota; kingdom Metazoa; phylum Chordata; class Amphibia; order Caudata; family Salamandridae; genus Triturus; species Triturus cristatus. The sequence continues at coordinate 1,146,262,864 of NC_140590.1, read as the reverse complement.
AGGGAGTGTAGCAAAGTTATTACGTGTAATACAGGGAGTGAATTGGTAGGTAACATACCAGGAATACCCTGAAAATGTAGCAAGTGATAATATATAAAAAACAATGAGAGAGAAAGGGTATTCTATAAGGGAATACTCCTGGTCCCCTTTAAATGATATCGCCAAACAATAGGAGGAGTACACCCTGGTGACACCTCAATGTCTCCGTGGTATAGAAAGAGCTGCACAAAAAGGACAGATTAGTCCTTTCTTAGAAGACCCCTCACTCACCACCCTAGTTGTGACATGCTTCATCATCGGGGTTCCACCCGGATAGCCGAATGCCATCCGGGTTTGCTACGACACCTGAATACAGTGGAGCGGGTTTTTTTTGGGTGCAAGTGAGTGAAAAAGTGGTTTAAAAATTGGCCAGATTTAACTCTCTTAGAAAAAACTTTTTATTATGGAGCAACTGGGCAATGTCAAAAATTCATGAGATACCATATCAGGTTAGATTGACTTAAGGTATCAAGTTGTGAAAAGAAGTGAAAATAAAAGGTGGTCTACATCTTTTAACCTAAATGTGGTATTCCCAGGTTTTCGTCAGGACCAGTGACTGTGACCAGGGCGGTCTACACACGCTAAGGTGTACCCTACCCTTGGTCACTGTGAAACCCAACCATGTACTCACAGTAGGAGGGACTTTGATGGGGAGCACATTTGCCCCTAGTGTGGCTGGACTATGTCTTTGATTTTGAGAAAAAATTCATACTCAAGGAACAGAACCCATTTTTTGCCAACATCGTCTTCTGGAAAAGGTACATTGAGGTGTCTCCAGGGGGTACTCCTCCTATTGTTTGGCGATAGCAAGTGATAATATATCATACCTGGAATTAACTGGTATATTCATTACCGGGAATGTACCATACTGGGAATTTATTGGCTATATACCCTCAGAATGTATTATTCTGTTGATGTAGTGTACTGCAAATACGCTGCTACCTACATACCAGAGATTCCCAGGGAATGTACCATGGTGATAATGCATAATAGAGGGAGTGAGCTGGATATGTACCAAGCCTGAAGTACCTTGTACATGTCTGCTGCCGGCTGTGTATGGAGAATGTACCACGCAAGGCGCATAGTATGCATGTACCTATGTGGCAACGTTTTAGAAATGTATCACACTATGAGTGTAATTAGAATATACCATTCGGAGCATATTGGAACATGTTAGAAATGCGTCACACCCAACATTATAGGATTTACTTAGGAATGTACCATGTCTGGAGTATTGTCATTTTACGTTATTAGACGCACACTTGGAACGTACCACTGTACAACACTTGGAACGTACCACTGTACAATGCTAAGGGCAAATGTGTCTCTGCAGGGGATTTACTGGCATTGCTCTGTTGAATTATTTACAATGTTTTTGAAGGCAAAAAGCAGCTTGTCTGTTAGATGTTGACATTGTACAATAGTTTTCTTGGCTTGGACTTCTTTAGTGATTTATATTGTATTAACAGTTGAGCAGTTTTGTGCATGGTCTCTACCCTTCGGCGGTTGTAGTAGAATGTCTGTTGACTTTCCTTCATAACTGGAGCTTTTGGCGTGTGGGATTTCCAGAGGGGTTTTGTGGTGGTCTCTTCCTGTTTTTTGCCGCTCTTCGGGGGATCATTTGTTCAACACTTTTGCCTTCCTTTGTGTAAGGCAACTGAGAGCGAGGCTCTCTCTCTGTCTGGCATTGGCCTGTCTGCAAGACTCCATCGCGTGTACTGACACACGTGAGGAGGTTGCTTTTCACAGTACCTATGGCTGCATGCTCTGAAATGGCGTGCTAATGGCGTGCTCTGAGGGGAGTTTGGAGGATCGTGATCTGAGGCTCTGTTTAATCTGTGGTTCGAGGCCATGTTTCAACAAATTACAAACAAATCTGCATTTTGGAGTAACCTGTAAATTCCCACCACTGGACAGTTCTCAGCAAGGTCTAAGGTGTGATCTGCTGTGGAGGGACATGTGCACTGGACGGAAAAGCTCTATGTTGTGGATGTGGGTGATATAGGGCTTCCGCGTGTTTATTTGAGTGCCCATTAACCCACAGGCTTAGATCCCTTAATAAACGGATTTTGAAGGATAGCACAGGAAGGGTAGGATCATATTTACAGATGTGTCTATGAGCGAAACATCTAGCCTGAAGAGTGGTTATAGAGCCATAACAAAGGAATTGGTAAACAAAATGCATTTTGTGATGACTCAATCAATCAATCAATCAAACAAGGAATTTGTACAGCGCACTACTCACCCGTGAGGGTCTGAAGGCGCGGGGGGGGGGGGGGGAGGGGACTGCTACTGCTCGAAAAGCCAGGTCTTGAGAAGCCTCCTGAAGGTTACTGGGTGTAACGAGGTCAACTTGAGTTCCCACGATAATCCCTGAACATTCCACCAGCGCTGCTCCACCCAGCTTTTACACATCTACTTTTACCATTAATCTCCAATCCTTCTGGTAGGAGTTCACCCAGCGTGTAGGCGTAGTTGTTGGCCAAACATATTTCCGTTCGTCTTTGTTATTTGTTGTCTTGGTTTTTAAGATAATTACGGACGTTGGCAGCGCCTTTATACATTCTTGGCATCAGTAGCTTCGGTTGACTGAACTAGAACTTTCCTCTTGTGAGTGCTTTTGGCCCCAAGGCTCGGATGGTGAAATAGACTTCCTGGGAATGAACTTTATGACAATATTTGAGCGCCCTCGCTACCTCTGGTCTGCTACCACTGAAAAGGGGAGAATATAGGGCAGGGTATGCCATACAATGACCCACTGTGATGTCATGCTGGGAATGGAACACACTGAGAGAATATGGGGGTAAAACATCATTGATAACTTACTTAAATGCACATTCTGGCAATGTTCTCTATGGGGACAATACTGGAATTGTACCATGCTTATAACAGAATAGAGGGGTGGGGGAGTGGGATGGGGGTGGGGGGCAACATGGCGTCAAAGGACCACTTTAGGATGATTTTAGGAATGCAGCTACAGGTAATGTACTTGTATGCTGTGTATTGGGACTGTACCATAGTAAGGTCAGAGTAGGAGCATACCACAATGACCACATGCAGAGAGTAGGTTGGGAGTGTACCACCAGGGAAGTGTACTTGGACTGCACCACAGTGTTAGATTACTGGGAATGCTCCATGCAGCACTTAAAACTGGAATCGTTCTGGAAATGCACCACAATGGTAGCATATTTGGATGACCTATACAGTGAATGACCTATACATGGAACATTCTGGGAGTGTCACCATCGTGGTGTATACATTTATCAAAAAACAAAATGACGGAGTCCCATTTCTCAGAATTCAAATAATGAAAAATCCGTTTATTGGACAAACACATTTGTAGAATTGCTGTTGGATTGAAAATAATAAATAAAAGGCACAAGAACAGTAAAAATAATATTACATTACAAAAAAACACTTTATTAAAGGCAACAATGGATACTACTGTGAGCCCTTCAACACTGCTGTAATATTAAAACAGAATAAAGAAGGAGGGGACAAAGGTAGCAGAGGCATGGGAAAGAAAGAGTTTAGACTAGAGGAGGGCTGAGGACACAGAAGGAGCCGCCCCCACAAAAAAGTGGAAAAAACGTGCAGCATGGGGGAGGAGAAATACATTTATTTTAAACAGCGGGTGAAAGAGTGGGGAGGCAGGGTGTCTCTTTCCCCCAGGAAAGGAACACGTGGAGCGAGAAAGGACGAGGCAGAGGAAGGACGGGAAAAGAGGGTGAGAGGGGAAAAAAACACTTGAATGAGTGGAAGGGAATTGGGATTAGGGCCCCCTCTTGCCTCCGAAACAACAAGTTTAAAAAAGAGAAATGTCACTCAGATGCTGCACGTGGGAACGTTATGTGGGAGAAGACAAAACGGATCTGTGTCAACCATGAGGTTGAAGCATCAAAAAGGCAAATTCGAAAAGAATAGGTTCAATGCCATTTATCTTGAAAATATCAATGAATCAGTTTAGGTGAGAGTTTTCTACAAAAGGTATTCTTCGAATGAATTTTTCTATGAAATTACGTTCAGCTGCCTTCTATACTGACTTTATGCTCTGGGAGGACAGTGGAAAAATACAATATTAGAAGTGCACTGGAAATGGGTAACACTGATCACATATGGGGAATGTACCATAATTAGTCAACCCCTTAGTTTATTATACTGGGAGCTTACTGGGAAATAACATTACTGGCTTCAAAACGGGGGGAGTACACAGAGAGTAAAATATGGAAGGTGTATTTGGAAATGGACAACACCGGGATCACACTTGGAATCTACCATTCTGAGTTCAAACTCATAGAGGCAACATAGTGGGAAGGTACCACGCTGGGAGCATATTACACGCTGTGATTAGTAGATAGGTTTATAGACAGTAGGAGTGAACCTCAGTACAGGAGACCAAAAGGAGGTCATTTCCTATTTGGGGCAAGAGTCATGTAAGGCTGTCCGGGGGGGGGGGGGGGGGGGGGGGGGTTGCGCAGCGGCCCGCCCGTGAAGCAAGTGGACTGGGGGTCCACAGATGGGAGGGGTGGCCCCTCCCAATATTTGGTATACACCATTTGGCATTGCCATGGTGACTCTAGGCTTAGCAGACGGGCAGGCGGCATAGGGGCTGGCCTGCCCTGGGATCGCCCGTAAGATAACCCACCATGTTTGCATATTGGTTATGCTAATAAACCTGCAGCAATATTTCTCCACTTACATTACAGTGTTGTGTGTTTTATTTATGTACTTATGTGTTTTGTGATAACTGTTGCCGATATTGGCACTATGCGGATTACCCACATTCAGGCCTGCGTTGATTTAAAACACTTTCCCGACTTAAGTGGGAAGAAGTGGGGGGGGAGCGGGGGGGGGGGGACCTCGCAACATAATTCTTGCCACAACATGATAACTGAGGTAAAAATACAACTTTTTGAGTTCCCTGTAGGGAGGAAACAACAGTGATTGAGGTACAGCTCTCGTTTGAAGGCTACGGGTTCGAGGAATGGAGTCCTCATGTTCATGTTTCTGATTTAAGCGTTAACCTCATATGGACTGGAGGGGCAGCCCATGGACAGGGGCTATGTTTCCCAATGAATCTGGACACCTTAAGTTTAATTTAGAAAATGCACTACCAAGTTAGGGTGAATTAAATACATAATACACCAACTGACTTCCTAAAAAGGCATAGATATATGAGATCAGGGCCCGTATTACAGATAGGACCCACTCTCTATGATTGTGCCACGGCACACCTCAAATCAGGTGCGCAGGGTGCCAACACGGAAAGTGCGCCCTACCAGGAAGAATGTGCCCCCGGGGCAGCCACGAATTCACGTTGCCCCCAGGGCAGCACATTCAAGAGAAATACAGAGATGGGGCCAGAATATGCAATGTGTCCTGGGGGCTCAACAGGGATTTACACCCACTTTGTGCATCCTGGGGGCAATTTGGTATTACATAAGGGGCCACAGATGCTTGTATGGGCCTTTCAGTAATAGAGATAGCGCTGGCGCACATATAGTGCCAGCGCTATTATCAGGGTGTGTTCCTTTATTTGCATGGGGGTGTGGCCCTATGCAAATGAGGGAATTTCTGCACCCCGCCGTATTATAGATATGGATGCAAAGGTAAAGAAGCTGTCAGGAGGTGCGCTGATAGTGCACCAACTAAAAGGTGGTGCACTGTCAGTGCGCCCCCTGATAGCGGCCCGCTGGTGGAGTCACTCACTGCACCTGCCTGCAAGGGGATCTCTCACCTCTCTTACAAGTGCAGGTGGGTGGCCGCCCGCACAGTGAAACACAAAGCAGCTGCTTGAAAGCAGCTCTGTATTTCACTTGAATGCGTAGCCCCCAGGGCAGCACAACTTCACAGCTGCCCTAGGGGCAGTGCATTCAATGTAAAATGGTGCACTCTCCTTGGTAGCGCCAAGCACACATTTTGAAAGGAGCTCCCAGTGCTAACAAGGAAAATGCGCCACACTGTATAATACCGCTCCAGCGGTTTAAAAGCTGCTCTGTGTTTCTCTGTGCAAGCGGCAACCCTCCTGTACTAAAGGGATTAGAAGGCACCCTGAAAGTGCATCACCTCTTTGTGATGCACTTTCAGTGCGCCTTCCTAAAGCATGTTTGCCTCTGCGCCCAGTAATACGGCGCAGGCGCAGAGGCAAAGTGATTCCCTCATTTGCATGGGGCCACGCCCCCATGCAATTTAGGAAACGCCCTCTAATGATAGCACTGGTGCTGTATGTGCGTCAGCACTGTCTGTATTACAAAAGGGGCTGCATGTGCATCTGCGGCATGGCCCCTTCTATAATATTGAAGTGACCTGGCGGTGCATTAAGCTGGTCAAAGGCCCGTTGCACCCCTGGGGCACTTGGCGTAATACGGCCCCAGGTATCCGAATACAAATCTGAGCGAGAGATATGGTAAAGATAGTCATAAGACTGGAGTCAAAGGTTTAGAATGAGTGAATAGCTCAGACGTATAATTTCTGGGGAGGTGTTTTGTTTCCAAATCTCGTGGGATTTCACCAGTGAGAGAGTATTAAAAGCAAGCCATGCTATAACCCTACCATTTTTCAGTATTGAATGAAGGAGGACCACAGCGAAGAGGCATCATGTGGAGGTGGTGGAAGACGCGGCGTTTCTTTCCTTACCTCATACAGACTCGCAGTCCATGGTAGCAGAAGCAGTTTCTACAATTTCAACATCTGCAGAACCTTCATCTAAGAAGTACCCACGAGATACTGATGTAGGTTACGGTGATGCTCAAGAATCCTTACATGCAAGGAAACATATACCAGGATCACACCTTCAGGAAGTGCTTTCCCGCATGAGAGCTGTCAGGAATTCAGGAACTGGAATTGCAAGCTACTGTTGCTTTCTTTGCTCAATAAGGATCCATTTCAGCAGACTTTCTCCCTCTTCATAGAATAATCAGGGACAATCTATTGAAGGAACGGAAAGATACAGATAGGACAGGATTTCCAGGGTTTCTGTCAAACAGATCCAAAATAAGTGAATTTGAAGAGGAATTTCCATAAACGCCCAAGGTTAATTCTCTTCCACCAAGAGCATCCTTTTCTTCATCGCTGGCATCAGAAACGTCAGAGAAGAAGGTGGACTCATCTATAACGAGGTCCTATGCAGCATCGCGTGTTTTATTATATGTAGATTTTATGCTGTCAATGTAGCTCAATCACTACTAAAAGTACAAGTATTTAAAACTTTGTGTAGGGGTATTTGTAAAGGAGAAGATCTAAACCAGTTCATGGGCGACATGGAACTGTTGGCCCTTTTTATTTCTGACATCACTTTTTATTTTTTTTACGGGCTTGAGCAACAGCTTTAGGAACTTCTACAACAGCTAGGAGTAACTGTGGCTGAAACTATGGAAGGGTGATGGTAGACAGTGGTCTATTTTTTGTATTTTGCCCCTTTCAAGGGCAAGCACTGTTTAGGGCTGAGTTAAATGACCATTACAGAAACCACAAGATGAACAGAAGATTTTAAATACTTTCAGGTCCCATCAAAATAGGGCAAACAATTCCTAAATCGTAAATCCCCAAAAAGCTGACACAAGACAAAGCAGCTCTCTTACATGGAAAAGACTGAGGCTGGGGGTGGGGGGGTGGGGGGGGGTAGGATTTAGGGTCTGCGCTGGGATATAAAACGCAGCCCCCGTCACAGAAAGGAAACATTAGTTACAAAAATCCTGAGTATGCCGGTATGACAAATGTAGGATGCAGAATTCTACTATTTTCAAGACTTGGCTTTAAATTATAACAGACAAGTTGGGTCTTGAAAGAGTCACATATAGATATTCTGTAGAATTAGGGATCCCCCAGAAGTACCCCAATTCACGGACACTCTTGTTCCAAAAGATCAAGAGAAATCACTGGCCATGTTGCAAGGAATTCAAGCCCTCCAAAACAAGCAAGCGTTTTTTTCTTTAGACACATCAGGATTAGCAGTGGTCAGGGATTCCATGAATTCCCAGGTGGATCCTTCAATCCCAAATAAAATCTAAAGTATGTGCCGTATGTTCCATTTATGCTTCTTTTCCTGCAGATTGCGGTTCAGTCTATATCTCAAGGAGAATTCCTGACAAAAATAGATTTACTGGGTGCATACTTCCACATTCTGATTCACACACCTTATCCAATGATAGCTGAGATTTGAAGTGGGAAAGCAAAATTGCCAGTTCAAAGTCCTACCTTTAGGGCTGTCTGCTGCTCCATGGACAGTTCACTAGAACAGGTCAATGATGGGCATATGCCATGGCGCAGTATTTAAGACTAGGGTTATTTCTTCTGGTATAGGGCATTTATTTGCTATTTTCTCAGTGTCCATAGTGATTCAGCTAACCAGCTCTGCTTTTACTGTGGCCCAGATCTATTTGCCTTCTGTGCACCCTGTGTTTTGAATTAGACGCACTATTTTCTGCCTTATGTGGTAAGCTTTCTTGGAGACATCAGTGCTCAGTGTGGAACACTGAGATACTTGTATGACTTAAGTGTATCCCCTTCAGAACTGCTGGTACCAGAATTGTATATACTACTTTCGCTCGTGTGTTGTAAAATGCACCACCTGACTGCCATGCATCTTTCCAAGTCTAGTCCTCTTAGGCTGAATGTTTCTCCAGAGTCCCTTTTCTCTTTCGCCCATCATGTGGCCAAATTCACTCAAAGTTCTTTCCGGTTTCTTAGTTATGTTATGTTATGTTATAGGGTTTTTATATAGCGCCTATCACCGCCGGTCTCTAAGTGCTCAACAGAAAAACCACAAACATACAGACGCCTCAGTGCCCTCTGCCTGCTCCAATTAGGCTGGAAGTGTTACCTTTCCAAATAAGTGTGTCTTAAGTTTTTTCCTAAAGGAGAGTAGCTGTGAATCTTCCTTCAGACTAGCCGGAAGATCATTCCAAAGTTGGGGAATGATCACTGAGAGAGCACAGCCTCCTTTAGTTTTTAAGTTAAATCTAGGTTGAGACAAATTGGAGACATGGCCAGAGCGTAGAGTTCTGCCGGGGACATACTTCCTCAGACGTTGCTTAATATACTCTGGGGCTTTGCCAAAGAGAGCCTTATGGGCAATGCAGAGACATTTAAATTGGACCCTAAACTTCACAGGCAGCCAGTGCAACTCACGGAGGAATATGGTTGCATGTGAGCTTCTCGGGAGAGAGAAAATCAGCCTGGCTGCGTCATTCTGCACAACCTGCAGCTTCCTCAACAGCTTCTGCGATAAGCCGAGATACAAGGCATTACCATAATCCAGCCTTGAAATAACAGTCGCTGAGACAATGGTTTGTAATGTGGAAGCTGAAAGAATAGTGGTTAGCTTACGTAACTGCCGCATCACGGCCGTGCAGGAGCCCACCACAGCCGACACTTGAGGGGCCATGGTAAGATCCGCATCAATCTTTAGGCCAAGGCTCTTTACCACGGTGCCAGGAGTGGGAGTTTTTCCAAGTTCTGGGGGCCAATACAGGTCATCCCAAGGGTTGGCCTTGTTGGTAAGCACCAACACCTCCGTTTTCTTGGCATTCACCTTCAGGAAGTTACTAGTCATCCAGTTGACCGTGAATCTAAGCAAATTCCTTACTGATTCCTGTGCTTCTCTTGTTTCTTCCAGCTGCACCAGCAGCTGAGTATCATCAGCGTAGTTGAAAATCTCACAGTTTCTACACGTGAGCTCTTCCATCAGAGGTTGCAGGTAGATGTTGAAAAGTAAGGGAGATAGTGCAGACCCCTGAGGCACACCCCATGTCACGTCCCTAATCCCAGACAGCTGATCCCCCATCTGAACCCTCTGAGTACGGCCTGACAGGAAGGATTCTAACCACTTGAGCGCCTGGCCAGTTATCCCCAACTTCGCGATACGGTCCAGCAAGATGGTATGGCTGACCGTATCAAAGGCTGCCGACAGGTCAAGGAGAATCAGAGCACATGGTTGTTTATTATCTGCTCTGATTCGCAACTCATCGGTGACCGTAGCCATAACCAGTTCTGTACTGTGCTGTGGCCGGAAGCCCGCCTGTCTGGCATGAAGTAGATGGTATTCTTCTAGATAGTTGGCCAAGGCGTTCAAGACATGTTTTTCTAAGATCTTGCTAAGAAAAGGCAGTTGGGAGACAAGCCTATAGTTTTTCAGTGCCTTAGTGTCATCACCTACTTTCTTTAGAAGTGGGGAAACTCTGGCTTCCTTCAGTGATGCTGGAAGGTAGCCCGCTTCTAGAGAGGCATTCAGTAGGTGCAGCAGTTGGGGCTGAATACCTGGCAAAGCCAGCTTGAAGATTTTCGGGGGACAAGGATCTGTACTAGATCCTGATTTGACATGGCTGACAAGTTCCGTCAAACGCTTTCCATCAATCTCTGGGAAGCTATTCAAGGTCCCAGCTGGCTGCTGAATGTCTAGGCAAGATGGCAGTGACAGACTGTCTGAAAGTGTGGCAATGTCCATCAGGATATCCTGTACCTTCTGAAGGAAGAAGCCTTGAAAGGTATCACAGTCGGGTTGGTCCACCACGAGACTTTTATCGCTTAGCTGCGTGAGTTCCCTTAGAATCACGAAGGTTTCTCTTTGTTTGTTAGTGGCCTCCCTGATTCTATTCTCATAGAAGGCGGATTTCCTTGCCAGGATGGCCAGTTTATAGCTAGCAAGAAGTGACTTAAAAGTGAGTGACTCTGCTGGTCCATAGTTAAGTCTCCACCTACGCTCTGCCTTGCGGAGAGCTTGCTTCTTTTCTTTAAGTGATGCATCAAACCAGGGAGCACCCTTCCCTTTTTTACGAGTCAGCTCCAGTCGCTCCGGAGCAAGCTTATCTAGAGCAGATCAAATCCAGGTCGTAAGGGTCACAGTGTATGAGTCCAGATTTGCCTGCTTCGTCTTAGGAGGGGGGGCGGAGAGCAGGGTCGAAATTAAGGAATCGGCCTCAATCTTCTTCCAGGAGCGGACTTTCCTCCTCATTTGTAGAGGGGCCGCTGACACGGGGTCTCCCGGAACCCAGCACTTGATCATATAATGGTCTGACCAGATGCAAGGGCTGACTTCGAGAATTTTCATCAGTGACGAGGACCAGACGAGGTCTAGAGTGTGGCCCTTCACATGGGTTGGGCTCCTTACGAGTTGAGTTAAGTGGAGAGCAGAGAGGTTAGTTTCGAACTCTGTCTCAGTGGGCCCCCTGGGGACCTTGTCCCAGTGATAATTAAAATCCCCTGCCACTATAAGGGACTTATATCTAGAGGCCAAGTCCGTCAGTAGTTCAAAAAAGGTATCGTTAAACTCTGATAAAGTCTGAGGTGGACGATAGACTAGCAGCAACAGGATGCATGAGGATTTTAATGATATTTTTATCCCTAATAATTCTGCGCAATCGCAGTTTTCTGCTATAATCTGTGTCACCTTAAAACTCTTCTTGAACAAGATTGCTACCCCTCCCCCTCTGTTGTCCTTAGGGCGGTTATATCACAGAACATCAAAATTAGGGGGTAGGGCTGCTAGAATGTCCGGTGTTGATGAGGTACCCAGCCATGTTTCTGACAGTGCAAGGATGTCTATCTCGCCTTCACCCAAAAGTGTAAACACCTCAAGATGGTGCTTATGCAAAGAACGTGTGTTAAGCGTGGCGATTACCAAACCTTGTGTGCTAGTAGAATTAGGTATGTTCTCTCCCTGTAACAAGGCTTCAGACCGAAGACTGGTGTAAGTTGTCCCATCCAACACGGTTTTACTTGTTCGGAGAGATCTGAGGGTAGCAGGTGAGTAAACCCGTGGACGGTCAGGGGGGGGTGGCCCTTTGGCCCGTCCTGGCCCGGACGGGCACAGACGGGCTTTCCTCTGTCGCTCCTCCGGCACGACGCTGCGCGCGTACGCTGCGCGCGACCATATTGTCCTTTAAGTAGCGTGTGGCAAGCGGCGCTCGTTCCAACTAGAGCGCAGCCCCGGAAGCGTCTTGGGGGCGTCTCAGCCCTACACCCAAGATGGCGGTCGGAAGCTTGGTGGGACACAAACACCCAAAAGGTGCGTGGTGCTATAGAAATTTTTATGTGCAGGCAATGCGGTCAATTGGGGGACAGGCAATAGAGATATATAAGAGCAACACAACAAATATAAATTAGTCTCCTCCCCTCACCCTCTTCTCATTTATTTGCAGATTTCTTGGATTCTTTCCACCATGGACACCTCGGTCAATTCCCCTCTCTTGCTTCTAGTTCCGCGCTTAGCAGTACAGGGAACTTCAAATCAAAAGTAGGTAGGCAAAACATGGCTGTGAAAATACCACATAAATTGAAGACATTCAAAATAAAAATCAAATGAGAATACACAACACAGGGACGTGCACGTGTTTTATTTACTTTTTGTTTCAAACAGCGGCTCCGACTGAACTGCACAGTGTCATCAATTTCCGAGATATTGAGCAAACAGAACGGGTTTAGAAACACAGGAAGTGATGGCGCTCAAAGGGTGAACGTATAGAGCTAGATTGTATGAAATATTTGCGAAAGGTGCAAACTGTAGGGGAAAAAACCCTAAGCCCCTAAATTGGTGCAGGAAACCTGGCACTCTGTGGAAAGTAATACAAAACAGTGCACACAATTCATATTACATATGGTAAGTAGAATTCAGAAAAAACAGGATGGATCCATCGAAGATATCAATTCTTCTTTATTGAGAAGTTCAAGAAACAGCCAGCTGACACGTGTTTCATCAGAGAGATAATCTCTGAATCTTCAGGGCTGTAGAAAATATCCACCGGAAAAAATCTAGGGTCAAGGCTCGATCGTGAGCGTAGTCTGAGTATAGCGCACGAAAATGAGTATTTGTAGCGCACCAGTCGCTAGGGTGCAACACTCTTAGTATTACGAAGTGTCTAGGCAGTTTCACGTCTCTGTAAATAAGTGGTTCACAGGGTATGTAGTGAGTCACCATCCAAGATACGAGGGTAATACTGGGGGAAGTTAAACCAAATGACGCACCGGGGGAGACACGTGTGTTGTGTCAAATACGCCCCTGGGAGTGAGCGGGTAGCGGAGTGTGTTCCGACTATTCCAATGGATTCTCGTGGGCCTTGACCCTAGATTTTTTCCGGTGGATATTTTCTACAGTCCTGAATTTCCGAGATATCGTTTTGTCATATTTTATGTTATAATTAGGTCTAATCAAAAGAGCACAATATAACCAGCTTCTGCTCTGGGCTTTCTGCCTCATGTGACAAACGGAGACTTTCATTACAACAAAATAGAAAGATGAAACTGTCAAAGTAAGAAGATAGTCATATGAATACTTCCCCATTCCTAAGTCCCCCTTGCTCCTCATACACCTGTGCCTCTTTGAGCATGCCTCCCCTGTCTTCCAGTTCCATCAGTGGTACCTCCTTGCTTCTGTCGCTCCTGTGCTTCCCTGCTCATGCCACCGTGCCTCTTTGAGCATGACTCCCCTGTCTTCCAGTTCCATTAGTGATACCTCCTTGCTTCTGTTGCTCCTGTGCTTCCCTGCTCATGCCACCGTGCCTCTTTGAGCATGCCTCCCCTGTCTTCCTGTTCCATCAGTGGTACCTCCTTGCTTCTGTCGCTCCTGTGCTCCACCTGCTCATGCCACCATGCCTCTAAGGCCATGCTTCCTCTCTCTTCCTGTCTCATCAGTGCTTCCTTGCTCCTGCCCTGTCTGTAATTCTCCACTTATGCTTCTCCTGTTCATCTGTGCCATTCTCTGCTTCCTTGCCCAAATCCTCCCACCGACAGCCCTTGCGTCACCTTCACCATGTCTGATGCTTGCCTCTTTCTACCCTCTCATTACCCTGTGTTTTCATTTAATCTTGCTTCTTTTCCCCAATTCCCAGGCCCCTTCTTCCTCGACCCGTTCATCTGTGCTCCACCTGTACCATTTCACCTCTGTATGCCCTACTTGCATACCCTTTACATCTTTTCCTTTGTATCCCCTGGCCTTCTTTTCCCGTGTGACCTCTGTACAAATCCACACGTCAGCCATGATGGAGCAAGAGACACCTCTTCCATGCAGCATGAGCTGAGGCAAATGCCCAATGAGTCCCCCCCCCCAATAGTTTATTCAATTTTTGCAAAGTACAGAAATCAATAAAAAGATTAATATCATACATATATCAAAGGCCCAGTCTAATGGAAGGATGCCACATACATTAAGCAATGTCAGAAACACTCGATCATATGAATAAGTAGGTAATTAACCAAAGGGTGCCAAAAGTCCTATTTGGAGAGACAAAGAGTGAGTAAAGCTGGCACTGCTGCCATCTGTGTGTAAGAGAAGTTTGCACTTCTGCTGTATGTAGGGGAGAGAAGCACACACTTGTGTTGATGCTCTAGCTGTTCTTCGTATAAAGGAAGCCTACACTGCTGCACAAGTCCTGGTTCCTAGCACCTGAAAGCTCTGCCCTGTCACTGTCAACCTCGAGCTGCCGTTGGTTAAGGGCTCCTGCCAGAAATGAGTGCATAGAGCAGTGGCAAAGCAATTCGAGCTGAACCAACTCTCCCATGAAGGAGGTGATGGAGCAGGTAAAGCAAATTTTGTATACCTTCTCTATTTTGCATGAAAATACTAATTACATAATCGATTTATATTATAATTTGAATTAACTGGGTGCTGTGTTATACTAACCAACAATTTGCATTTTTGGTAAACACAAATTACACGCGGGACTCATTGCTATTTGCATGGCAGAATAACTCTAATAACTAATTGCGGTACGCTTATTAACAGAGGTACGTGTGGTGATAGAATATTGCATGATTTATTTTGCTTTGGTGACGTTTGCGTTCCTGTTAGGACCGAAGGGTGAGTATTATCGCTTTAAATGTTGCTATAAGCTAGGAAAATACTAATACATAAAGGGATTAGTGAGGGTTTAACATTAGAATCTTCATTTCCACATATTAATTACTCTTTTGTGTTTGTTTTGCTTAAGTTGGCGTTCGGGCCTACCAAACCATGACATTCAAAATGGAGTTCAGAAATGGCCACCGTCTCGTGAGCGCGATGTCTACTGCACAGATTCGGATGGCTCCGTAGATCTCCAGGCATCCTCAATTCAGAGCAGAGTGTTCCTGGTCAAGGATAGGAACATGGAGGACTGCCAAACGTTAGTTAGTGAATATCAACGCATGAAACAATGATCTTCCACAACCAGGAAACTACAATGTTGCATGGTTATGACATGAACTGAGGAAGTGACCCAGCACTTCTCTGAGAACCAAAATCTCTGGGAAAGTCAGATAACGTTAAAATTTTCTTCAAATGGACCAATCAAAACACAGTATTGCCAAAGAAATGTTTCATGTCACCCAGAATTTTATTATAAAAAGGGTAGTAGAATAGGGAGGAGTTACTCCATGCACCCCTTTCACCCTACAGACGATGACGGATGAGCTACATGCTTGCACGAACTTTGGTCCTTGGAGGAACTTTAGGACTGTGCCGTGCTGAGCAAAGAACTTTCCCGGACTTTTGAGTCTTGGCCTGCTTTCTATTGGGACAATTGAGCAGAGAATTTGGTTTATGCAGAGCCAATTGAATTAGAAAAGACCCCGATAGCAAGAATAGGTAAATATAAAATGTCATGCGATTTGTATTGATTGACTAAAATTAAATTTAGATTGACTGAAATGCTAATTATATGATTGCCAACAATATTTTAGATAAACAATAATTTGATTAACAGAAATTATGAATTTGTGGTTTTTCCATTAGGTGAATAGAGGATTCTGAAGCTTAAATGTGTTTTAGCTGGTTCTAGATCACCATCAACCAGTCCAACTAATTGGTCCGTCGACCAAGTGGTGGAGTGCCTTGATGTTAAGGTTAGGATCCTATAGGTGGTGATGCAAATATGTATATTCTGTAATATAATTTTTCTTCCCTATAGGTAATAAAGTACCCCCCCACATGTCCAGCGTATCATCATTCCTCCTGTGTGCAGACTTGTGAGAGAAACGTATGAGTGTTGGTGTTATGGGCCGCACCAATGAATGTGTGTGTGAATGAGTTAGCGTGACAACGGGTCTGCGACGCAGGGAGGATAAGTAAAATTTGCCCATACCCCAGTTTCGCGCTGGATCAGTTTTTCTGGTAGCAGAGTTATGGTTTTATTGCATTGGTTTGGTGATTATTGCTTATTGATTTTTGATTATTGATTGCGGATGTTTGAATGATTATTGATTTATGTTCTAACATTCTATTTTGAGTCGCGTCACGTTCTATGTTGTTTTGAAGACTTCTGGGATGTAGGAAGT
Organism: Triturus cristatus; assembly: GCF_964204655.1. NCBI lineage: Eukaryota > Metazoa > Chordata > Amphibia > Caudata > Salamandridae > Triturus > Triturus cristatus. Next base: position 1,146,246,580 of record NC_140590.1, on the reverse strand, counting down.
CAGATGCCCTCTAGGTACACGGGGAAAACGTGTGGCAAGTGAAGTCACATGGTGTATTGTTTGTTGCCCTGTAGGTATACGGGGAAAACGTGTGACGATTGGAGTCGCACGACGCATTGTCTGGGTTCGAATTGGTAATATCGTCGTGTGTTATCGTTAGGGACATTTTTGTGTGAAAGTGGTGTATGGGTAGCGAAGGCCACCTGTGAAATGTTGGTCTTAAGTAACAGGAGTCAATTGTGAGCTCTGATTACGCTTATCACTGGAAAGGTAATAGGTGTCTTCTAAGCTTGAAAGAAGGGTAAAGTAGAGGGAAGTGCTACTTTATCAACGAATGAAATAATTCTGTGGAAGGGCAGAGGTAAGCGCTGCTCTCGAGAAATACAGGATTCTTGTGTAAATGAACTACATTTTCCGTATGAATGTGTGTAAGTGAAAAAGTATTTGGCTTTATTGTGAAACTCTGGCCTTAATTCTCAGGAGCAGTGTAATCTCCACATGTGTTTTATCTCCGGAGAAACTGTTAGCTAATGCTTGTTAGAAGGGTAAGGTAGAGGGAAGTGCTACTTTATCGGCGAAAGAAATAATTCCGTGGTAGGGCAGAGGTAAGCGCTGTTCTACAGAATTCTTGTGAGAAAGGTTAAAACTATCTCTTGTTAGCGAAGCTGACAATGGTGGCATTTTTATGTCGTTACTAACAGATGTTGAGTGAAAGAGAATGTAAGAAAAACATTTGCAGATACATTTTTTAAAGGAGGGGTCAGCAGAAGCAGGAGTAGTGAGAAAAGCTGACGTCAGAAAAGACCGCGCTGGGATTGGCCAGCCATTAAGAGACGTAGACACTCCGGATTGGTGTGTTAGTGAACACCGCGCTAGGAGTGGAGAATTACAGGGTGACGTAGACGCTCCAGATTGGTGCGTTAGAGTCGCGCTACGATTGGATAAGACAACAGAATAGTCGTAGAAGAAATCTAGCGATACCGAATAAAGAAAATGTATTACGATCCACCAGAAAAGGAGAAAAAGTCCTGGTTTGGAAAGATTAAGAACCTATTCAAAAAGGATAAACCAATTGTGACTAGAGAAGGACAGTTGCTTCCTCCACCAAAATCGCCCGCATCCTTCATGGTTGCGAAATATGGGTATCATACGTGTATTTGGCTAGATAATTGGGCAAAGTATACGAAAGATGATGGAGTTTTAGCGTTTCCAGAACATGGTTCATTTAATTTAGCGGTATTAAGGAACTTAAGAGAAAGAATGATGAGATTAGAACCAAGACCTAGACCTACTCCGTTTGAAGCATTGACAGAATGGGAAGATGAGATGTATGAAAGAGAGCGACAGCGGAGTGGCGGAAGGTATAAATACATGTTTGGTAGACCGTGTGGACGGGAGAATCATGATGACAGAATGAGGAGATGGCGAAGTGCAAATATGGCTGATGGGATGTTCCCTATGAGAAATGCTGAAGAGACTAGCAGTAGAAAATGTACAGAGAAGAGAAACAATACAGGGTCAGAAGGCTGCAAGTATGGTGTGCATGAGTCGGAGGATGAGGTACTCGAGGACATATTTTATAAAATTCCTCCCCCGTACCAACCAAATTCCACATTGTTGACACCAAGTGCCCCAGTAAAAGAGACACCACAAAATATAAAATTTGAATCAATGCCACCTGAGGTAGGGAAAAATAATCCCTTTAGAGCAGAGGTCTTCAAATGTTTTTTGCTCTGAGCCCCCCTAAGCAAAATGTTTTGAGGTCAGGCCCCCCTCCAAAACTTCATGACAAGGATTGGGGGAGCGGGAGGGACATGGCTGCGTGCAGGAAGCGAGGCTTATGAGATGATTTCAGGAATACTTTTTCTATAGCTTATGAACTGCACCAAATATGAGACTTATAAAACAGCAAATGCATCAAACAAAAACAGATATCCCAAACAAACTGCTACCCATAATTGGGGTGTTGTGAGCCCCTCACACTGTTTGACCCCAATGCAACTATACCTGCTGCATTAATGATAACTGCAGTCCTGAGTAGCAGGCTATCTCCTTTGCCTTTTTTACCTCTTCCCCTCCATGATGGATCATCACCTCTGTCCTTATGCTTGAAAGGACAATAAGCTCTGATGCCCCTTTTTTTAAAGGTAGACGGTCATAATTGTGATGCAGGGGCCCCCCCAAAATCCATGGGCCCCAGTCCTGCTGCATCTGCTCCTTTATGATAACCAGCAGTGGACACTTACACACTTGGCAGCAGTACCAGCTTCACTAATGAATGTCCCTTTTAAAAAAACAAAAACACTTATATTGTCCCCTTCTTTGGGGTATCTCGCTGAAGAAGCGGTCTCAGACCATTTGTTAACATAAAAATGAGTCTGCATACAGTGCTCCCTATTCTGGGCCTTCTCTTTGACAATATCTATGAATCTCGCTCCTTTCCTCTGTCTCCTAGACCAGTACTGTGAGGCCCCAGCGGTCGAGAGGATTAGGGCTCTGCATCTGAACGCAACTCTGCTAGCCTTCTACCTGCTAACCCATGGACTCAGCTTTCACAAAAAAACTGCCCCGGAATGGTTAATACTGAATTTGAGATGCCTCTGCCTGAAATTGAAGTGCGGGTGGTAGTGCAGAAGGTTAAAAAAGAAACCATGGAATTATGAGTTTCTGCAGCAGCGTTTTCCACATAATTATCAGTGTATTGCATGTGCTACATAATCTGCAGATTTCAACAAAAAAAACTTGATTCTAGCTCAAACGGAACAAAAGTTACTTAAAGCGTGAAAAAGTGTTCCGGAGCAGTGGAAGGCCCTTTGCAAAGATTGACTGGTAATCTTGTGGTTGCTTACTGCTGTATTTGGGTGCTACACTGGTACTAATGAGGTGAAATATTTCCCCTGACAGTGTTACCGTGAGTTAAAATGACAAAATAATGAAGTAATGCTAACCACAAAATATTGCGCATTGTGCCGCATAATTTACCTTTTCTTGCTGCATAATTTAGTCAAACCTGCCGCATAATGTTGTCCTCTTCTGCTGAATAATTCCAGTGGATCTGCTTAAAGCTTTATGGTGGGAAAGATATATTCTTTTTAAGATGTAATGTAAAGGAGTTATCAGCTGGGATCTTGATTAGTGGAGACACTTACAAAAATGTCTGCATTTGATACAGTTTGATTACTTATTACTAAAAAGTATGTTTTGTAAGAACGTGTTTTATCTCAATCACTGCATCATGTTGCCGCTGCCTAGCTTAGAGTATGTAAATACTGTTTTAAAATAATGACTTGCATGTTCACAGTGCTTTCTGCCACAGGCTGGGACCTCATAGCACTATATACAGGGCCATTGGAATTATGCGGCAGGAGAAGACCAAATTATGCAGCATGGTTGACTAAATTCTGCAGCAAGCAAAGGCAAATTATGCTGCATATTTTGTGATAGCATTACTGCACTATTTTGCTACTTTTACACTTGTTAACATTGTCCTGGCCTTTATTGCCCCTCATAAGTACCACATTAACACCCACATATAGCAGTAAGCAACAGAAAGGTGACCAGTCAACATTTAGAAAGGGCCTTCCACTGTGAGGTAACATGTTGCTGCATTTTTCAATCTGCAAATCATACAGCAGATGATGGCTTGTGTGGCAAATGCGGTAAAACCATAACTATGCGCTGTGAGTGCAGGGTGAGAATGAGGAGTGAGTTGTCTGAATGCAGGGTGAATTCCCAGACACTTGAAGTTAATCAGCATGTTATTGACGGGCGTAGGGTTTCAGATACAAGTTAAACTATTGCGACTATGGAATTAAATCAGGGAATCGAGGGTGAAGGAAATAAATAATGTGTTGATCCTGCAACAAACTTTCAGTCTTATGATTAGGGTTGCCAGCTCATTATTTCGATGTAGCAGACGGTACAAAAATAAACAGTCACCTAAAGCCCTATTTTCAGCACTTATCTGTGCATACTTCGAAAAGCAAATATAAAGCACTTTTAAATGTGTTCTAGGGCTGCCTGAATGTTTCATGACTGAAAATAAAAGGAACAGACAAAGTCAAATTACAAATGAATACATACTTTTTTATTTAAGAACCTATTTAGTGTCAAAGCAAGGTCTTTGCAGGCTCTTTACACATACATGGCTGGCATTATTTCTATTGGCAACCCTTTTTTATATTAATTTTCATGAAATGCATTTTCACACTACAGCAGTATATGTAAAATACAAATGTAAGGAGGAATAGGCAGAGCCCAGGGGGTACTGGAAAAAGAAAAAGAACTGCCTCCGTAACCAGTTTCCAAAGGTATGCAAATGGTCTTTAAAGACCTGTGAAAAACCAGGGCGTGCTGGAGTCTTAATAAGACTCCAGACACTGCCCAGCCGATCCCCAAGCAGCACACCCACTGACCTCTGGCCCCACGGCACTCTGAGGGCTTCGGAGTAAATGAAGACAGCCTGGAAATGCAGCAAATAAACATCGCTGCACTTCCAGGTGTCTTCATTTACATGTGCTTGCAGAGGCCTTCGCGCCCCCCTGGGAACCCATCCACGCCCCCCAGGGGGGCGCGCCCCACAGTTTGAAGAACTGTGCTTTAGAGAATCAGAAAATACACAACCTGGTAAAATGACAAATGAACATTCAGATGAATTAGCCAGAACCACTTTAGAATTAACTGAAAAGATTAGGGAATTGACTAAAAATATGGAAGCTGTAACTGTTCCTGTAACAATAGGACCAGTGATGCCTATTTTTGATAAGCAAAAGGATACTGAACATTGTCTAACGATCCCTTACAACAGTAATAAACAAACCGAAATGGAAAAAAGAGATTCAAGAGAAAATCTATGGGGACAAGTGGAAGGAACTTCTGGATTAAGTACTCCTAAATATTTGACAGTGAATCAGAGCCTAGCGAATAAAGCAATAATGACGACAGAATCAGTACCAGGGACACCAAAGATTTTAGAACAAGTAAGAAATTAACCAAATCCTGTAGGTCCTACTTCTGAGGAACTAAGTGAATGGTTAAGGAGTTTACAGCAAAAGGATGCTGAACCTCGACCTTTAGATGTGGCAAAATTAAAAATAGTTTTAGAAGAATTAATAGTAGGAACTATTCCCACACAAAAATTAAAAGCATATCAGGATGACAAACTAATGTTTCTATGTAAAAGTACAACATGGAGAGCGAGAAATTTACATGAAAAATTGGAAGAAGTAGCAAGTGAAATGGGTATCGATTTTGAAAAAATAAAGTCATTACAGAAACCATACAGAGTAGACTTTGCTGAAAAAGACATTGAGAATCTGAATACTGCAGGAAGAATAACTCAAATTAAAGAGCTAATTGTTTTACTGAGAAAATGGGGCGATGTAGATAAATGGAAAAGTAGATGGTTTCAAAAACGGGACGATGCAACAGACAAAACGTTCGCAGCTTTCCCAGTAAGAGAAAAATAAAAGGTGGTAACTGAGTGTCCCATGAGGGAGATTCCAGGAGGAGGCATGTGCATGTCCCCTGGACTAGACAGGACATTTTATCATTTACAAATGACTTTCCCCGCTTGCACGAGAAGCCAGTGGAATGGTACAGGCAGGTAGACAGGTTTGTCAAATTATCAAAAGTACTGTGGATTGATTTGAACAGTCTATTTGACATAATTGTGCCAGCAGATCTATGGGCAGAATGTAAAATTACGATAGGTTGGCCTACTCAAGAATACCCTAGGGATCCAAAAACAGGTGCCACTGATACGGAAGTAATGAGAAAATACGAACAGGTAGTTACCTTCCTGAACAATAAAGTACCTCCAAAAGAAACTGATTGGGTAAAGATTGAAAGAACTCACCAAGAAGTAAAAGAATCTGTACATGCCTATTATGAAAGATTGTTATTGGCTTGTAAACAATACAGTGGTGATGACAATTTGAGTGAGAAAGATTTGAGCTATTTTGTATATCAATTTGTGTATGGGTTGCGTCCTGAAGTAAGTGAAATGATTAAACAGCATACTGTGGATTGGCAAAATAAAAAGATAGATGAAGTATTGAGACATGCAAAATATTTTGGTGATGAGATTGAAGCCAAGCAACGTAAGTTAAAAGAAAAAGCCATGTGGGCTCAAGTAAAAGTGGCAGAAAGACAGGAAACCCAACTGATTGAACAAGCAAATGGCATGAGCCATATGAAACAAAAACCCAATATTGGGAAAGGAAAAGGTCAAATTAGTATAGAAGAAGCCAAAAAGAAGTGACCATGTCATAACTGCGGAAAGATAGGGCATTGGAAATCCGAGTGTAAATTTCCCCCAAGTGCTAATGGCGATAATGCATCATTGAATCCACAGGTGCAGAATGAGGTGAGTTGTCAACCACAGCGACAGCAGCAGGTTGTTGCCCAACAGTGTCAGGTGCCAAAACCGCCTTTTCCACAGAGCGTAAATCCTCAGAGATACAGTAATGAGGCAGGATTCTACAAATAACTAAGCTGCCGCGTGCTAGTTCTGTTTCGCAGTATTGGCTAGAACGCGATGAGAGTAAGTCAGAAGAGAGTTATTGACGGTGCCGAGGAGAGGAAGAAGAGTGCGTATTTGGCGCAACTCTGGAAGTAGACCAGACAGGCCCTTTTGTGGATGGAAAGATAAATGACAAAAACATTACTTTCCTAGTAGATACTGGTGCTACTCGTTCAACTGTCAGATCAGCTGATGTTAAAAATATTCCTCTCTCGGATGAGACAATCCAAGTAGTTGGAGTTTCCAACAGACAGATAAAAACGTATCTTACTGAACCAGTTACGGTCAAAATAGGGACATTTTCCGAGATGCACCGTTTTGTCGTGTGCGATACCAGCCCTGTAAATTTGTTAGGAAGGGACTTGCTGTGCAAGATGAACTGCACAATTTTCTGTACTCCTGATGGTATAGCCTTTGAGACTCCTGACGAGGATGTACTGTACAAAATGACTATAGCTAATTTGGAACCTGAGGTTACTGAGGCATTTGCTGTATTTGACCCCGAGGAATTGCCTCAGGAATTGAAGAAAACAGTGAAAACGGAAGTATGGGATTTCACGGGAGAAGACGTGGGATTAATGAAAAATGTAAATCCCGTAAAAATTACTGTAAAGGAAGGAGTAAGTTACCCGAATATTCCACAGTATAAATTGACACCCGAGATAATTGCAGAAGTTACTCCTATAATAGACAGAATGATTGAACAAGGGATTTTGAGAGAAATAATGAGCAGTCCATGTAATTCGCCAATTATGGGTCTGAAAAAGCCTAACAGAACTTTCAGGATAGTACAAGACCTGAGAAAAGTGAATACAATTGTTGTATCATGCTGTCCCATTGTACCAAATCCTTCTGTGATTCTATATCAGATTCCTCATGATGCGGAATGGTATACAGTGATTGACTTGTGTCATGCTTTCTTTTCCATTCCATTGCACCCTGATAGCCAACAGATTTTTGCGTTTCGGTTTGGCGAACGTACTTTGGCATGGTGCCGAATCCCATAGGGATATACAGAAAGTCCATCAACATTTAATCAGATTTTGAAGAAGTATCTAGAAGATTTAAAAATGCCTGAAAGTTCGGTACTAGTCCAATATATCGATGACCTATTGGTGGCATTGAGAACTCGAGAAGCTTGCTTAGTGAATACTGTTGCCTTGCTGAATCATTTAGCAGATGGAGGACTTAAAGTATCCCCATCCAAGTTACAATTTTGTCAAAAGGAAGTACAGTATTTAGGCCATAAAATTGAAAAAGGGCTAAGAAAAGTGACTGCAGATAGAATTAGGATAATCAAAGGAATGAGAGCCCCAATGACTCAGAGAGAGGTGAGAATGTTTCTTGGAATGGTTGGATATTGCCGTCAGTGGATTAGTAATTTTTCATTGATTGCAAAACCTCTGGTACGTTTGACGAAAAGTGATGTAAAAGACCCCATTGAATTAAACAAAGAGGAGTTGAAGGCTTTTAAACAATTGAGAGATGGTTTGTTTGAAGCCCCAGCTCTTGGCATGCCTGACTATGAGAAAGAATTTGAGCTCTACTGCAGCGAAAGAAATGGATGTGCACTTTCCGTACTAGTACAGAAACATGGAAAATTGAGAAGACCAATTGCATATTTTTCAGCTATACTAGATCCCGTAGCTGTGGCATTGCCTGGTAGTTTGAAAGCTGTAGCAGCTACTTGTAAGAGCCTGGAACAGAGTGAAGGAATTGTGATGGGATATCCTGTGAGAGTATTTGTGCCTCATGATGTGGCGATCCTTTTAACTAGGAGCCGCACTCAGTTTATGACACATAGTCATTTAACTAAATGTGAGAAAGTCATATTAGGAGCAACAAATGTGAGCCTTGTGAGGTTTCTGAATGTGAACCCTTCAACACTGTTACCTGATGCTGAGAATGTGGAAGTCAGGGATGATGTGGATCATGACTGTTTGGAAGTGCTTGATTTTTGTACCAAACCACGCCCTGATATAAAAGATGTACCTCTGACAGAAAGTGACTATGTAATGTTTCAGGATGGGTCATGCTTGAGAACAGACGAGGGAATTTTGAGTGCAGCATACACAGTGTGTACTGTAGCAGCTGTACTAGAAGCATCTTGTCTGAAAGGAGTGAAATCGGCCCAGGTTGCTGAACTATTTGCATTAACAAGAGCGTGCAAATTGGTAAAGAATCTGAGAGTGACTGTGATTACCGATAGTCAGTATGGCTTTGGTGTGGTGCATGACTTTGGGCAAATTTGGTCCCGAAGAGGATTTTTGACATCAAGCAGAACTCCTATAAGGAATGCTGAAGTGGTTGGAAAATTGCTTGAGGCGATACAGCTGCCTAAGCAATTGGCAGCAGTAAAGTGTGCTGCCCACTCAAAGTCTGCTGATTATATATCAGCAGGAAACGAGTTTGCTAATGACATGGCACAATATTGTGCACGAAACAAGAATTCAGTAAATCGTGGTAGGGAAAAAGAAATGAATTCAAGTCCCTTGCTTTTTACTAACCCTGTAAACACATGGGAGGAGGTGAGGCAGTTACAAGAAGAAGCAGGAGATGAGGAAAGGAAAGGAAGCAGTGGATTAAAGGAGGATGTGCACCACGAGAGATAGATCATGTGTGGGTTTATCGGGATGGAAGACCAGTCATGCCTGATAGCATGGTTTCTACCATGGCACGGGTGTATCATGGACAAGCACATGTATGAAGGGATGCTATGATCAGACTTTTCAAACAGACATGGTATAATGCCAAGTTTAGACTTGTAGCTGAGAGCCTATGTCAGAGATGCCTTATTTGTCAACAATACAATCCTGGAAGAAAAACAGTGGTAAGTCTAGGAACGATAGGACGTGAAGGAGGGCCTTTCACAAGAATGCAGATTGACTTCATTGAAATGCCCCCCTGTAATAGATTGAGGTATGTTCTAGTGGTAGTTTGTCTGTTTTCTCGATGGGTGGAAGCATACCCAACAAGAAGAAGTGATGGAATTGCTGTAGCAAAGCTACTATTGAGAGAGTTCATTCCCAGATTTGGATTTCCAGTCATTATCGAATCAGATAGAGGAAAACATTTTCATAATGAAATCATGAAACTGATTTGTGAAGCATTGAATGTACAACAGAAACTGCATTGTGCTTATCGCCCAAAGGCTTCTGGTGTGGTGGAACAAGTAAATGGCACCATTAAAAACAGATTGGGAAAAATGTGTTAAGCCACAGGTTTGAAATGGCCTGATGTCTTGCCTCTAGTACTCATGACTATTAGATCTATCTCTGATAGGAATACTGGATTGAGTCCCCATGAAACAGTAATGGGAAGGGCAATGAGACATGTTTTCATTCCTGTCAACAAACTACTGCCTATATCTGATGACATGGTGTTGGATTATTGCAAGGGATTGGCTGATTCCGTTCATTCCGTGTTTCATCAGGTTGGATTGGATGCAACCACTCTTGAAAAGAAGCCAGCTCATGATCTAAGCCCAGGTGACTGGGTGAGAATTAAAGTGCATAGAAGAAGAAATTGTCTGGTCCCACAGTGGGGTAAACCACGACAGGTGATCTTGACCACGACGACAGCTGTGAAATGTGCAGGAGTGAAGAATTGGATTCATGCTAGTCATATCTTGCGAATTCCAAATCCAGTAGATAACAGTGAAGAAGAATACTTTGAAGAAACTGATACCAGTTCTGAGTCAGATTCAGAAGAAACAAGAACAAGACCAACTCCTGAAAGGGGGGAGTTAGAATCAAGTCCAGTTATAGCACCAGAGAATCTGCCATTAAGAAGGAGATTGCAAATTTCTGACACTAGCTCAGAGTCAGATACTGAACCAGTACAAGTACATGAAAGAGTAAACGAAAACAGTGAAGAGACTGTCAAAGAAATTCTTGAAAAGGAAGCTCCGCATGAAAAAACAAGAGAAATTCCACCTGAAATTGCAGAGGTAGATGGTGAGGTACCAGATACAGAGAGAGAGGGAAAGATTGTCGCGGAAGACCCCCGAGGAGGTGTAGGGAAACCATACATCCAGGTAGAAGAAGGGACAGTTAGTCAACAGGAAGATTGTGTGGAAGAAACACGAGGAGGGACAGAAGTAGATAAGAAAAGGGAAGTGGTGGAAAGAAAGACTACTGAAAGTAAGAGTCAAGGTTTAACTGAATCTGAAGACAGTGACGGCGAAGTACAGGAAGGTCGAGTTCTGAGAAAAAGAGCATGGAGAACTGAAAGGAGTGAAAAAGGAAATAAGTTGAAAAGGCCAGCAAAGGAGGAAGTTTGGCCAAACAAGATAAAGAGATTGAGATACCGATTGACACGAGTAAAATTGTCCAGAGCTGAACAAGTGAATGAGGTATCTAGCCAAGAGAAATCAAAAGACGTTGAACAGACACCGTCAGAGGAAAGAAAACGGACTAGGAAGCCTAACCAGAAGTATAAGTCACCAGAATGGTCATACGTGGCACTTCCTGAAGAACAAGAGGAAGCAGACAGCCAAGGGGATCTAGTGGTGACTATACCAGAAGTGGTTGAGGAAGACGAAGAATTGGAAATCCTGAGAGTTATCTTGTCCGACATCGGAGAAGAGACGGATGTTCAGGAAATTCTGAATCAAGATTGTGAGAGCAAAGTAAAAGACGATCAAATGCCAAATTGAGGAAACCAAGGTGTTCCAGAAGAGAATTTTGAAAATATTGAATCAAAGACATATCCGAAAAGAACCAAGTAGATGCCTAGAGCCTTGGGTTTAGACGAAACTAGTTGTGTGTGGACGAGGCTAAGTCAAAAGACACTGATCATTTCCCGAAATGGCAAACACAGTAATTAGAAAATCTACATGTGTGTTCCTTCGAAGATGGTGCAAGGTGTGTTGCTGTTGTACAGGATTACTAATGCTTCTGTGGAGTGTGTTAGCTTTAATAGTTTCATTTAAAGTAACATTTGAAACGATAGAAGGTCATAGTGAGAATAAGTCTGATGTAGAAAAGATTCATGATATTCATCCGACTAAAGAAATAGATAGAATTTACTTACATAAAGATAGGTCCATAACTGATTTTTCTAATAATGTTTTCTCAAAATTGTTGTATGAATATGTAAAAACCATGTATGTGAGAGACTGCTATGTCTACATTTAGTTGCCTGCATCAGTGTCTGAGGGAGTAACGTACCATCACCTTCCAGTGACATATGGAATAACATGTAGCGTATTAGCAAGTTTGTTTTATAAAACAGGGAAACTAGAATATTATTTTTCTGATGTAGATAAAAAAATTCACAAGTGCCCGTATTTCCTGAACTAAATAGGGTAAAACCTGGTAAAATTTTAGGTGAATTTTTTCTAGAAACTAGAGAATTAACTTTAGAATTTAGAAATAATCTCACTTGTAGTTTGAAGAGGGAAGAAAATACTTTTCTGGATATGGTAGAAGAAAGGAGAATCAAAATGAAAAGGAAGATACCTGAGGGAAAAGAAGAAAAGACAGTCTGGGATGTTGAAAGAGAAAAGCATTTGAAAGGAGAAACTAGTCCAGCTATGGCTTTAGATTGACCTCAGAAAGGGAAATTGTGTATTAGAAGAAATCAAACTGTGTATGATAATTACTTCATAGGTGCGAGTGATTGCCATGATACTTATAGACTCATGGGTGGATGGGGATTTAAAGGAGGAAATGATCTGGTATTTCCTGGATTATATTTTATCTGTGGGAACAAAGCTTATTATTGATTACCGGACCATGGGTATGACACATGTTACCTAGGCCTGATTTTCCCAAAGATATTTCATGTGGGAAGGGGAAAAGATGGTGCACATGAGATAGGTAGGCAACTAACACGTAGAAGGAGAGAGAGTTGGGCAGAAATTGTAGGGGATATTTTTGCAGCACTGATACCAGCCGTTGGAATATTTCTGAATGCACACAAAATTAGAAAATTGTCTACAGTAGTGGGTCGCTTATCAACAAGCACTGCTGGAGGATTTTTATTGGTAAATACAGAAATGGTTGTCATGCGAGCCATGGTGATGCAAAATCGACTTGCCCTTGATATTATTTTGGCCAAAGAGGGTGGAGTATGTGGAATACTGAAGGTTCAACATTGTTGTACTTATATTCCTGACGAAAGTCAAGATTTAAAGACATACATAAAGAATATAACTGATTTGCACGAGGAGATTGTTCCACTGGAGGTTGAAAGTGTTTGGGAGAAGATTGGAAAAGGGTTCTCTACTATTAAGAACTTTTTACTAAAATTAGGCAGTACCTTTATTGGTAAGATTTTAATTCCAGTAACATGTGTGATATTGTTAGTATTAATTCTGAGACTAGGATGTTTATGTAGTAAAAGAAGAAAATTGCAAAATCATATAAAAAGAAAAGCTGCAAAGACAAGAGAGAAAGTAAGGAAGGAAAGAGAAATGGAAGATATAGAATTAGAAGAATGGAAAGAGAATGTGTATAAAAAGACAAGAGAGGAAGAAACAGGGGAAACAATCATGTGACCTAACAAAACTTAAGAGAACTGAATTCATTTCTATTACACATTTTTTCAAAAATTAAGGGAATTTGTGTTGATATTAAAAATCACCAAAGGGGGAATTGATGGAGCAGGTAAAGCAACATTTTGTATACCTTCTCTATTTTGCATGAAAATACTAATTACATAATCGATTTATATTATAATTTGAATTAACTGGGTGCTGTGTTATACTAACCAACAATTGCATTTTTGGTAAACACAAATTACACGCGGGACTCAATGCTATTTGCATGGTAGAATAACTCTAATAACTAATTGTGGTATGCCTATTAACAGTAGTCCGTGTGGTGATAGAATATTGCATGATTTATGTTGCTTTGGTGACGTTTGCGTTCCTGTTAGGACCGAAGGGTGAGTATTATCGCTTTAAATGTTGCTATAAGCTAGGAAAATAGTAATACATAAAGGGATTAGTGAGGTTTTAACATTAGAATCTTCATTTCCACATATTAATTACTCTTTTGTGTTTGTTTTGCTTAAGTTGGCGTTCGGGCCTACCAAACCATGACATTCAAAATGGAGTTCAGAAGTTTGCCACCGTCTCGTGAGCGCGATGTCTACTGCTCAGACTCGGATGGCTCCGTAGATCTCCAGGCATCCTCAATTCAGAGCACAGTGTTCCTGGTCAAGGATAGGAACATGGAGGACTGCCAAACGTTAGTTAGTGAAAATATACGCAGGAAACAATGATCTTCCACAACCAGGAAACTTCAATGTTGCATGGTTATGACATGAACTGAGAAGGTAACCCAGCACTTCTCTGAGAACCAAAATCTCTGGGAAAGTCGGATAATGTTAAAATTTTCTTCAAATGGACCAATCAAAACACAGTATTTCCAAAGAAATGTTTCATGTCACCCAGAATTTTATTATAAAAAGGGTAGTAGAATAGGGAGGAGTTACGCCACGCACCCCTTTCACCCTACAGACGATGACGGATGAGCTACATTCTTGCACGAACTTTGGTCCTTGGGAGAACTTTGGGACTGTGTCGTGCTGAACAAAGAACTTTCCCGGACATTTTAGTCTTGGCCTGCTTTCTATTGGGACAATTGAGCAGAGAATTTGGTTTATGCAGAGCCAATTGAATTAGAAAAGACCCCGATAGCAAGAATAGGTAAATATAAAATGTCATGCGATTTGTATTGATTGACTAACATCAAATTTTGATTGAATGAAATGCTAATTATATGATTGCCAACAATATTTTAGATAAACAATAATTTGATTAACAGAAATTATGAGTTTGTGGTTTTTCCATTAGGTGAATAGAGGATTCTGAAGCTTAAATGTGTTTTAGCTGGTTCTAGATCACCATCAACCAGTCCAACTAATTGGTCCGTCGACCAAGTGGTGGAGTGCCTTGATGTAAAGGTTAGGATCCTATAGGTGGTGATGCAAATATGTATATTCTGTAATATAATTTTTCTTCTCTATAGGTAATAAGGTACCCCCCCCACATGTCCAGCATATCATCATTCCTCCTGTGTGCATACTTGTGAGAGAAATGTATGAGTGTTGGTGTTATGGGCCCCACCAATGAATGTGTGTGTGAATGAGTTAGCGTGATGACGCAGGGAGGATAAGTAAAATTTGCCCTTCCCCCAGTTTCGAGATGGATCAGAGGTGCGCCTTGTTGGCACTGCCACGGGTGACGGACCCTGCAGAGGTCCTTTTCCTAGGTACTCATTCCATCGTGCTGAGGGATTCACAGATGGCCGAGGTTGCTCAAAGCCTGCATGACCCAATGCCCCCTAATTCAATGAGGAGTTGGCACCTCCTTGGTGGGATGGATATGAGATGGGGGCCTGTGGATGGGAGGGGGGGGGGGGCTCAATTGCAACAACAGCATCTCGGCTTACCAGAGTGGAAGCCGCAATAACAGGGTCCTCGCCATGAATATTGTAGGACAAATATCAATCAAAGTAGAATTCAGTGGAAACCGGCCTCACAGTCCCACCAGCACCCCAGCCCCTCAACTGCAGCCTTAACATTTATGTTTTTATTTTGTCAACTTTAGAATCCACCAGCACCGTGGGGTTGTATTTGCTCCACTCCACAGAGGACGCCCAGACACCGTGCCACAGATACTTCCGACAAACGCCAGCAGGCAAGTGGAAACCAAGCCCTCCGTGGCGGTTTATTTCTCCTCCCCTGGTTGGCAAGTCAGCCGCCTCTGCTCAGGTCCTGGGGGCAGTGGCATAATGTAAAATGATGGCATCGAGGCAATGAATTGAACGTGACCCTAAAACTCCTATAAAGCTGGTCACCTCGCAGGTTTACAAACAGACACATACCTTCAGGCAGGAGGACCTTATATCATAGGGTTTAAAGGAACCTACATTACACTATTCCCAGTGGCCCTTCTCCTTTGAAGGGAAACACTAAAACATTCCCAGAGTGGTTTGCATCTCAGGACACTACACAAGAGTGCCTGTTCTCTGATATAAACGGAGACGGGGCCCCTCACTTCCTTCCAGGGGAGCATCTGTGTTCTGAGCTTGTTGGGAGCGTGAATGAATGAATATTAGTCTTATAGAGTGCAAACTTTGCCTAAAGGCATTAAGGCGCTGCGGAAAGAGCCAGAGGTCGCAGGTGCACAAAGGGGCTCCTAACAATTAGGTGGTAAAGAGAGTGGGATTCTTGTCTGCAGATTGACAGCGGAAGAGTGTTCCAGAGCTTAGAGGCAGCAACAGAGAAAGTTATCCCCCCCCCCCCCCACCTGGCTCTCCTGAACCTGGGAACTACCAGACAGTTTTTACTGGCAGGGAAATATTACCACTGTGTGTTTCCTGGGCCCCCATGAAAGAACACACCGGCACACCAAACAGCGTGTAGCTTTACAAGTAGATCAAGCTTGTCTGTGGTTGAAACAGAGGAAATGTGTACACTTTTCTCCACACGCATAGCATGGATAAACACAGGGGCTTATTTACAAGCCCCTTGCGCCGCCGGTGCGTCACTTTTAAAACTGACGCACCGGCGGCGCAAGGGTCTTATAAATAAGCCCCATAGATACATAGTGGTTTGGGTGGCCAAAATTATATTTCCATGCATGCCCACGATCTATTATGTAAAAAAAAACACTGATGACAACATCACGCCAAGCAGTCCTATGACTACAGCATCTTTGACGTTCATCTGGACCCAGGTAAACAGATTCCACATCGGGTGCCCTTCACCTCTCAGGGCTCCGTGGAACTACGTGCACAAATTATACCTCGGCTCAGGTAAAACCTGTTTCTTGACTAGCAGATGTGAGCAAACACAGGAGCTCATAAAACATTGTTTGATTTAAAGAACACACGAAAAGCTCGCAGTTTCCACATAGTCGGTACTCTGGAAACGTGGGCCTAGATTTAGTAAGGGTTGCGCGCGCATTCACGCGGCGCAATTTTTCCACATGATGAGACAATCGGCGCAACGCTGTGCGGCGCTTTACGCCACTGTGCAGGCAAATCACTAGTAAATAGCACACTTTGTCGTGCAAATAGAAACTGTTAACATAGTCCCCCCCCCGTCCCCCCCTCCGCGAGGCTTGCACTCATAGACGTTTTAAAGCAGGGGAAAGGGGGCTCTGGCCCAAGGCCCCACCTTTCAGCTGGCCCCCTGATAGGGCCAATTCTGTTCTGCAGAGTCTTGCCCTGATGACCTTAAATAATTCTTAAACAGGTTGCTACAAATATATTTTTAATGTATTTTTAATGTGGGTGATGTGTGACAGTCAATTTTCTGCATTTTGTGGAGACATTTTTGTGTTTATGTTTCATGCAACATGCATACAAAGTTTCTTTTAGATCAAAACAGGACCTAACATATGAGAAACGGGAGAAAGTCACAGAGATTATTTTCAGTAATATTAGTGAGCTACTGCTGTGTTACAATATTGAAAACGCACATCACCATCTCTGAATATTAGATGTACAGATATTTAGAATTTGCACTGTCAGTGACTTGGCCAAAGAGGGCATGAAAGAGCTGAAATTGGATCATAAATTCAAACATGTTCCGAACAGGGGCCCCCAATATATATTTGACCCAGGGCCCCAAAATTCCTTAAGATGTCCCCGCTTGCACTAGCTCCCTAATAATTGAACACTACTACAGATATCTCTGAAATCAAATCACTTTCTTTCTACCAGTGTCTAAAAGCCTTACTTCCAAGCGTGGTGAATCTCCTCGAAGGCCGCATACAGAAATATTGTAGCTCGTCTCATTCTAGCACTGTCTGTCGAAAGAACACCCTTCTTCCTTGCAGCTCTTGACAGCACAGTGACACTACTCTGTGACACTAAAAGGGATCTTGACAACTCATCTGCTATTTATTATGTGATTGTAGAGTCTCAGTCCAGTCACTCACATACACAATTACAGGGCTCATTCACTTTGGGTCATCAAGTTGGGTCCTCGGGCCCCATGATGGCCAGAAAGGTAACGGCACTTAATAATAATACTTTAGGTAAGTGGTACCTTGGGATAGTGAAGGTCAAAGCCGTATACGGGGAATGTGACAAGGTAGTCTACAAGAGAAAACAGCCTTTACAATGCGGCTGTTAACACGCAACCTTAACAATGCATATGCCTTCATATTGCATGTCTTTACCACACATAATTTTACCACGCATTTGCCTTTACCACGCATGCCTTTGCAACGAAAAATGTAAGTATTTTGCAGGTAAGTTTTGTACGAGTTTTGTGCGCGTGAAATCTGAGCCTAATTATAATGTCCCTGTAACCTTTGTTTCCCCGTCAAATTTCTTTGGTTTTTCTATTCAGAAGTATGATATGGCATGACCAGTTGAAAATAGAACCCAAAAATACCTCCAGGGAACAGGCGGCATTTTCAGAGGCATAGGGAATGAAAGATGTAGCTTAAAAAATTGAAAAATGTCTTATAGCAGCACACCAATGCACAAGAATGCAATATATACTCTGTGGGAGACAAGAAATATCTGATAGCAAATCACAATTATCTGTGCACCAGCCTACACCTACAAACCGACCAGACACGGGCCAACCAACACAACTGCAGAGTAGTGTTTGTATCAGCTCCCACGACTCTATCGTACCCACCATCTTAGACTACATCATGCGACACCAGACCACTCTTCTGCTACAGCAAGCCACGCGCGAAGAAGATGACAAACAGGCCACACAACAAAATCAACAAAGGGTGGAGCAATGCTCTAGGAGAGCCAGAATAGACTAAGGCTGGATTTCCCACATCTCACTTCACCAGAGACCCTGAGGACCCGCAGGCCCCATAAACAACGTAGCATCAACATGTGCACAATTGAGTCCAATATTGGGACTTGCACTCCTGAACATCCAGCAGCGCTAGAATTCTTTGCAAAAGGAGCCTCACAGTGAACAGTAGGATTAGTGCACGGCTTGTACCACCAACCTTCAGAAATATACTTTACCATGGGATGGGTGCTTTGCTGAGCGGGACTGGTCAGCATATAAGATCCAACATGGAATCCAAACAGCTAATGCCACCAAGAGAGAATTCTATGGCCTAGCAGGATTTCGTAATGTCCTTGGGTCTTATGTTTGCACCTATTTACCCCAGGTGGCCTCACACACACAGGCACAAGCCTACCACAGCCGTAAAATGCTGTTCACTGTTTATGTGCACATGGCGTGTGATGCAGACCTGTGTATTCTGCCCTGCTGCACCAGGCTTCCTGGGTCGACCCATGAAGCCACAATCCCGCGGGAGAGCAACATTGGTCAAACTATAGTGACACGTCACCATGAATGTACCTGCTTAATGTTAAGTTCCTGATAAAAAAATACCCTCGGTAGCACTTGTAGGTGTTTCTCCCATGCAAGTGATGATGGCTACGTCGCCATGCTTCATCTTATGACATCAGCATGATATCCTAGAAGTTTGCACGAGGAAGTGTGTAACCAAGCCTCACAAACAGACCAGAAATACAATCGAGTCTGCATTGGCCGCCCAGAGAGGAGATTTAGATGCCTGCCTCATACAGAAGTACACTACAATACACACCTGATAAGGTTTGCCGTATCACTGTATGTGCCATGATGCATAACATTTCCATCAGGTGACGCACACCAATGCCTGAGGACATTGTAGATGGAGGGGATAGCAGAGCTGAAGATGAGCTCCAGAAACAACAGCAGAGGCAACTGCGTATGGACGCCATTGTGATTCCGGATAATATAATCATGCATTATTTCTTAACTTTCATTCTCCTATGAAGCTAAAGAGCCCGTCACAAGAGAAAGCATCTGAAATTGTGTTTGCCATGAATTCAGAACAACTGCCTCCAGGCCTTGAGAGAGTAAAGCTGTGTTTGTGCTCTGCCTTTCGCATTTCAAAACAGAAATCTACATAATCATGAGTTAAATGTGAGAAAAATCAGACATATGGCTGGAAGTGTCATGGCTGCTTTATCAGACACTGTTACTGGATGCAAGCTCCATGGAAGGGCTTGCAAGTCGAGCCGTAGGGGCCAACCTTATCCTGGCTCTCTGTGTCTATGATGAGGGTGAGAATGACTGGGTGGTTGCTGCACAGGAATGGAATGGACTTTTCTATCCTGCAAATTGCCTTATATGCAAGAGCTACTCCCTGGCTCTCAAGTAGTTTGCCCAAAGTGCCCTGTGTCTCTGTAATGGCTGCACGTCCTTCACCATTTCCTGACTCATGTGGGTAGAGGGCCTTCACCTCTTGCGATATCTGAGATATCACTACATGGCTTTTTTCACAAGATACAGTGGGGCATATTTACAAGGGCATTGTGCCACAGAAACGCCACTTTCAATGATGTTCCTGTGGCGCAATGCCCTGCTCCATATTTACAAGGTAGCGTTAAGCCACTTAACGTGGCTTAACGGCACCTTGTAAATGTGCCCCTTACTGCAGAAATTCAGTGCTACAAAGGGGCGGGCAATGGGAGTTGCTGTGAGCGTCCCACCGCAACACCCATTGCTTTTTAACACTACCTCTTATTTACAAGGGTGGCATAAATATGGGGCAGCACCAAAAATGAGATAAGGGAAAACCTGGTCTTAAACAGGCGCAATGAGGCTCGTTTTTGCTTTTTCTATATGTGCTGCATTCTGCAGCACACATAGAAACAGAAAATTGCCATTTGTGATTGTTCATGTGCAGGAAGGTGTCCCTTTCTGCACATAAACAATCATAAAAAAATTATGTTTTGCAACTTCTATATGTGCTGCATTCTGCAACACGAGGGTGGAGGATGGGAAGCATATTGGAGAATGAGAGGAGGGCAAGTTTGGAGTTTGAATGAAACAACGGAAAGTGGAGGAGAGAGGGGGGCTGACACCACCGAGAGCAGGAGGGCAGGGGAAGTTTTGAAAGCAGAGAGAGCAGGAGGAGGACAGGGGTGAAGGAGAGGTACTGCAGATACAAGCACTCTCTAAGAGTAAATGGCGGAAGGCAAAAAAGGAGTACCTGCAGGAGCCTGCAGCCAGTGAAAGGACACAGGCCACAGGAAGCTGTACGTAGTCCATGCTCCAAGGCAGGGACGAAGACTCGATGCTCAGGAGATAGCCGAGGCAAGGAGCAGTCGCTGACCAATAGGAAGCAAGGAAACAAGAGTGATGTGGGTGCCAACCAATTGTAAGTAAAGATAAGTAATGGGTGGGCTGGAAGTCCCATTTAAGATTTGTTTTTCTTACAAGAGATTTTGCAAGCACAGCCAATCCAAACGCTGTCTTTTATACCCTTAATGTTCTTAGTAGAAGTTACACAATCTTCATTTGAGCCTCAAGGCTTCATCAACACAGCTCCAGTGGAAGGCCTTCCATAGTGAACCAGGAGCAAACATAAACAGCTAAGCACACGGAGGTGAAACTGGTGCCAAAACAAAGCAGAGTAGAAAACTCCTAGGTGGGTGTATATGGTAGTAGTATAATCACTGCCTCCAAGCATGCTTATTCTGAGGCATGTTTTAACATAATATCAACAAACTACAGTCATCTTAGCCTTGTGATCATCTGGATCTTTGTGCAACGCCAAACACACTGCTGCCATCGCTGCATCATCAAAAACATGCTACAGCAACCTCAAACACAACCAAATGACTACCAGGCTAGCAATAACAGACTAATGTTGTCCCCTCCTTTCAAAGGCCTGCCATTGCACTGAGTTTGTGGCATAGGTAGCTTGGGAGGTTCTGCTAGTCTCTTTGAACGTAATATTTCTATGGTAGGTTCCTGGTCCTCGAACCTCCACACAGACCTTGAGAAAGGGTCTTTAGTACTCCCAATGCTCCCTGTTGGCAGGTACCGAGACCTTGCTGTTGTCTCTACTATGCCATACCTCTCACCTGCGTACATACGAAAATAGAGAAAATCATTGTCCGGAATGTAATCAAGCCCGTTCCTCCACACCACACAAACACCTTTACTACAGATGAAGGCTATGTTTTCATACTCGTCTCCATGAACTAACTGTGCCTGAATTCTGGCCAATGCATTTGTTTTTTGTACGCACCAGGTGCATGCGGTATACGTCACATGTTGTAGTCATTTCATAAAAAGAAAATGGATGCACTTAGGGGCATAGTGATTAAAAAGGTACACAACGAGGAGCAGCAAGTCACCTTGCTATGCTGCACTGCATTACAGGGAAAGGGCAGGAATAAACCATATTTAACACAGTTCGATGGATTCAGCCTTTACCCCAGCGCTGGCTCACAATGGGCTGCCTTGCCCCAGACACCCTTGCACAATGGTGCAAGGGAACCTGCGTTGCATGCAGGATTGTTTTTGTGCTCGGAAGGGCACCTTCCTTCACAAAAACAATCCCTGAGGCATATTCCTCTATGTGTGCTGCATACTGCAGCACACGTAGAAAGAGGAGGTAACAAGGGGAAATGAAGATATTTCTCCTTGTTATGCCTCTCCTGGGAAACCATAACATTTTGGAGCATTCCCAGATCTACCAGTGATGGTAAATATGGGATTGCGGCAAAATTCATGGGAGTTGCGTTGGAACACCCACGCAACGCCCATGGAATACCTTCCCAGGGCAGAGTAATGCAGCGCAGCAATTTGTGCTGTGTTGTGTTACTCTTGACTTATTAAGCCACTCAGAGCCATGCAAACTGGCCTTGCGTGGCTTGCAAAATTGCATTTGGGGGTTGCGTCGTGCATGCACCATGCTGCGTGGTGCAAAAGTGATGCAACCCCCTTCATAAATATGGCCCTTTGTTTTTCTGACATGTACACAGCAAGTTCAGTCTTAGCCCCTCATGTATCATGCCAATTATGTTTGGTAAGGCTCCGATTCATAAATCAGAGGCTTTCTGAACGCAAGATGGCATTATTAAATTCACCAAACCCAATTAGTGGTTCACTAATATGATATTGAATATTAGCAAATTGCTAATTGGGTTTGGGAATAGATACTGAATTGGTATTTGGAAGGGTGTGCTAAGGGCATCCCTTCCAAATACTGAATCCTTTAGGGATGTATTAATGTTCTGCTACCAAGATCCAGTTGCAAAACTTTAATATTTTACAGTCTCTTCAAAGGAGGTGGCAAGCCAGTCCCAAATGGGAAGGGGTCCCTTGTGTGAGTGTTCACAAAACGTTTTCTATGAGCATGCTGTGGTCCATGAGACCAACGCCTGCTCATAATAAAGGTTTGTGTCATTTTTTTAAAAATGCATCACATTTTCCTCTAAGGAAAATGTGCTGCATTTAAGGTTGCTTTATTTAAAAGCAATCACAGACATGGTAGTCTGCTGAACCGAGCAGGCCACTATGCTTGCCATTACGGCCAATCTAAACGGGTCTTAATGTATGACTTACCTCATGCATATTAATGGCATAGGTCGAATTGTGACCCACTACGAATCTGTATTTTGAGAATCAACAATTCATTGATAGGTCAGTTGTTGGACATGGCCCTTCTTAGGGGCATTTACCCCAAACCTTTTTGCTTTTTCCTCCTTGTCTTCACCAACATGCATAACCTTTGGAATCTGGGCACCTTCCCAAGGTACTGCAGAGGATGGTGCACGCGCCCACTTCACCCGCATTAGGCAGGGGGTGCGTACACAATGGGTTTAGGTACTGCACCTGCGTACACCCCATAAACAGGGACACCACATACCCGGGGAGGGTACGGCTCTGGATAGTAGTGGGATGTAGCACTGAGTGTGCCACCCACCGTTTAGCCTGTCAACCATGTATTGGGCCTGCCATTGCAGGTCTTTGGGCCCCATTGTGCTCCTACCTAGGATGGCATCACTTATTCCGCAGCCAACCCTGAGTGGGTCATCCCATGTCATGAGGGCATCCCCCCAGGGAAGCCCTGACGGGCGCAGAGGGGGTGGTAGGCTGAAGGCCAGGCGAGTACAAATGGATGTTGCCTGCCCAGGAAGTGAGGAACCCCACATGTGGGGCTTCCTTTACGTTGGAGTTCGGCTCTTCCCATGGGATACTCATGGGGTGTTGCTGATTCCCTAGCGTAAACAAAGCAAACACAAGGAGATGATGGACGGAGGGCTGAAATCTTTCAGACACTCACCCCCAGTCACAGATCTGGGTTGAATCCATCATCATTCCTTAGCTCACTTCGCCACTTCAGTTCAGACAAATTCCCTTGTGTGGCCTCAGGGTGTAAAGCATGTCCTCACAGTCCAGGCAGTGTGGAAGTCCATGTGCCTTCGTACACAGGCTAGGAAGAGGCGCTGACACGGTGTTCTAAAACATGGGGCGGTCTGTCAACACAGACCTGGGAGTCAGCCCTTGCACCTGTGGGGTGTTAACTATGCGCCCAGCTGTCATTACTAGCCTCGGTGTGCACACCTGTCCTTATACTGTTTCTAATGCATGTTCAGCCTGCGTCACAGGCTTGAGGATGCGCCCTGGCACCTATGGCATTTTGGATAGGTACCCAGCCTTCAATCATGGGCCGGTGAGTGCATACCTGCATCCCCGGTGTTCCAACACCAGGGTCAGGCCTGCAGTGTCTGAGTGCTTGCACCCATGATGCTAGGGACAAGGTGCCTGGTCCACCGTTGCAGGCCGGGTGTGTGCAATTGCACCTGTAAAAGGGTCAACCCGTGTCCAGTGGACACGGGCAGTGTGGTATGCGTGCACTAGCACCTAAGGTGCTAGGGCCTGGGTAAGCCCATGTGCCCGGCTTGTCATTGCAGACCAGTGGGTGTACACTGGCAACTATCGTTATTAAGCTCAGGAGTAGCATGCCTTTGCAGGCCACTGTATGCACGCACCTATGGTGCCCTTGAATGACTGTGCAGCCTGCCTTCACAGGTCTGTGTGCGCAAATTGACACCCATATTAGTAAACCTGCGTCCAGTCTGTCGTTGCAGCCGGTGGCGGGCGCACTTGCTCCCCTGGTGCTGAGGAATATGTGTCCCACCTGCAATGCGCCCGTGTAGTGTGGAATACCTGTGTGTGTTTTCACTACCTATGAGGCTTGCTCTTCCCATAGGTTAACATGGGGAAGTGGATGACATTACTTCTGTCTGCAATAGTGGATTGCAGTGTAGCAGCCTCGTGATGTTTCCTATCTATGGGTTTGCCATGTCAAAACCCTTTCTAGTGGTGAAGGTTTTTGTGGAATAACTTGCATAGAAATGCCACTTATGGAATATGTACATTTCTATGCTCTAAAAGTCTTGTGGGCCATGTTGCATGGCTCCAGTGGACAGCAGGGGTCGGGGAGCACATCTGTGCATTCCCCAAGCGACAGCCATAAACCATGGGCATACCACTAGAACGTATGGAGGGAGAGGTGTTGACACTTGGCCTCTGGGGGCTGGATCATGGCCACGGCCCCATGGCAGAAAGGCCTTCAATTTTGGAGAGACATCTGTGGTTCAAAGGGCATACCCCCCAAACCCCCCTAACTTCAAAGACACACAACAGTATAACTACTGGTGCCATCCTTCAGCAGAAGGAGAACCTGGACTGTGTGGTTCACACTGCCGGAGGACTCTGTTGTGCACATAGAAGATTACTGCCATTAAAGGGCACCATGTTCCCTTTCTCAATAGTGGCTGACCTGGGCTGAAGACCTGCTGAAGTGTGGTGCCCAGAAGTGTGCTCTCCAAGGGCTCGTTGGCGGGTATCCTGTTCTCCCAGATATCAAGAACATCAAAGATCTCCCGAAAAAAGGACTTACACCATCTACCTGTGACATCTGGAGAGCGGTGCCCTCTCAAGTGCCGACATTGGCTACTGAATCCCAACGGGTTGCACAATGTGAGCATGGAACTAGGACTTGTGCCTGTAGACCGGATTATTTAGTGCGGAGCCCCAGAAATCTCACCCGCATCTAAGGTGTGTGGTTCCTGTACCACAGGGACCCTGACATCCATAAGTGTCTAGTTAGTGGTGAGTGGATTGACTGGTTGCTGGACCTAGCGCATCCCGTTTCCTTGATCGTACCTCATTTTTCTCGTGCGTCATGCCGACTGCACGCTCATTGCATGAGGTGTCCTATTCAAAGGGTGTGACCCTTGGAGGTGGGGGTGTACCCATAGTAGTGCGTCATTCTTCCTCATGTGACTCTGCAGAACTTGCACCTGTGTGTGTGTGACCGGACTGGTCTGGTGCAACCTGTAACATGCTGTACTGGACGTTGCGCCTCATTTCCAGAGAGGTATGGAATTTGCAACTCTTTGCATTTGAGACCTGAAGTGTCTGGTGCCATGCTTACCAACGCACACCAGATACTGTGCCTGGATTGCCTGTGCACAACCCTGATCAATGTGTGCTGGTCGGGGTACCTCCTCCTACCGAGAGGCTCCCCTGTGCTACTCCCCATTCATTGGTTGATCCCCCTTGACCCTCATCGCGGAGGACTAACTGCCCTCTCCACACCTAGCCCCATCCTGAAGACATCTTAGTGCCAGGTAGTAGCAAGAGAGATTGACTGGGTTGAAGAAACACTTCTGAGACAGTGCGTAAGCAGGTCAAGAGACTGCTTAACTCTATTGTGTATTGTGTACCTCCTAATTAAAACATGCTACATAACCACACCAGGCTAGGATCCGGACTAAGTGTGACTTTGGCCATATGCGACCTAGTGTCCAGGACGAGGGGCTGGTTATCTTCCATCCGAGGGGTATTGAACAGATAGGATGAACTAGAGGGTGGAGAGAGGCTAGGCCACGGAGTCCGCAGGGTACTGAGTACTAGTAGCACTGCATTAGGGTGCTGAGTACGTATGTGTGCAAGAACGTTCCATACTGACTGGGCTGATACCTGTCCTACCATGTTACGGTGTGGAGTGAGTGAGTGTGTGTGATAGACTGCAGATCACCTGTGATTCACGACACTGGCCGGTGGTAACGCTTTATACGTTGATTTCATGCCAAAAGCACAATACACTTGACATTGGGTTTACCCCGGTGGCTCCAGCCCACGGTGCTGCTAAAAAGTGTTCTACTTTTGTATATGTACATATCTTTGACATCATTGTGAACCAGGGTATACCCTATAACTGTGCGGGATTTTATTGTCAGGATTGCTAGGGTGGGCCTGGGGTGGACAGCGTGTCGCACTACATAAGGGTGCTCTCTTGCTCTCTCTCTGTGGGGGGGGGAGAGGCGGGGGTGTTAGATTAGTAATTGTCCACAGTGTGCATACTATTGATATCATAACAATATGAGTGGGCCTAGTACTGCTATTAATATTTCCAAATGTGTTTTATGCCCAAAAGAATACGATCATGTTATAATGATTGAATATAAAAACATAATTTACATTCATTCTGTTCAAAGTATTTTTTGTAATGCTCAGTGTATTTATCATGAGTGACTACTGTGCCTTTGCTGTACACATTGCCTCTTTGATAAGCCTGGCTGCTCAGTGCGAAGCTACCCAAGGGTGAGCACAGGTTATACAGCAAGTGTAATCACCTGCCCCTGATGGGAGCTGTAGGTTCTGCCTGGCTGGGGGCATCCATTCAGCAAACCAGAAAGTGCCGCTTCCAACATCGGTTCTCAAAATTCCCATGGATTGTTGCACAAATTGAGACCACTTCTAACAAATCCATTTTGTACATTCCATTTAAGGAACCACAAATTGCGAATTATTATCTGTCGCAACTTACGATTCCTTAAGTGGAACTAATGTACATGAGGGCCTTCATTTTTTCAGCGGGAAAGGACGAGGATCACTGTGAAGTGATTCTGTCCTGCCACCCCGTCAAGGAGCTTCTGAAGATTGTCAATCAGGAGCTTCAACTTGTTGAAGTGAAGTAGTAAGTAGAGATGAGGGCATTGTAAATTACTAACTGTGTGGTGGGTTAAGATTCACTCCGATACAAGCAACACAAATAGTGAGAAAAAGAAATAGACCACACAAATAAATACATATACAAGTGCACAGACAGTACATACAATACAGCTTTCTGTTTGTCTGTACCATTTTAGATATCTATAATTTTGAATCTTTGCGAACAGATAGATGTTGACACACTGGGGGTATAGCTGCACAATAAAATGTGAGAAAAGGGACAGAGAGTTAAAGAGAGTGATTGCAGACACAGGGACTATCAAAGAGTGCATGTTAAAAGAAGAAAAAAGTAGTGCCTACAGGGGCCTGCTGCCTGTGGAAGGACACTGGTGACAGGAAGCTGTACTTTATCCGTGCTTCAAAGCAGGGGGATGAAGACTTGAAGCCCAGGAGGAAATCGAAGATGAGGAGGAGGAGCTGTCCAATAGGATGCAAGGAAACAAGTGTGACATGGGAGCGAACTCATGGTAAGCAAAGGTAAGTAATGGGCGGGCCAAAGCCACTTTTAAGTTATTTTTTACTTTACAATAATTTTTTCAAGCACTGCCAAGGGATGGACCAGCTGAAGTTTTCTTTAAGTTTTTTAGATTTTTGCATTGCTGAATTTGTTTTTTCAATTGAAGTCCTGGACATACTTTTTTGTTTCATTTACTGTAGTGTTCAGTTAGTTGTACCTGTGCACCACCTTTATTAGAGGGTAGCTACAATAGTACTTTAACTGGAGAGTAAGCATTCCTCTTCAGAACATTGCCCACTATTTCGTAGGATAAGCAGGTTTGCTGAACCTAGAGCAACCCACGCTCAAAAGCATTGGCAAGCCATTGCATTTGGCAAAGAATAAAGTTATACTTCAAATTCACTGGAAATACAACCTCTTTAAAAGCCCCACTGATAAGTGAGAAGGATGCTGTCAGGTCCTAAGTGTCCCTGACCTAAAAGAGAGTTGATTGCTAGAGAACCTATGTGTCCATAAGGAGGCTCAGAAAGAACCTGAGGGGAGCAAGCTCCTGATGTAAGTTCTCCTCTGAGGGGTCTGGGGTTTTTACGGGGGGGGGGGGGGGGGTTAGGCAGCTATAACTGGAGAACTTTGTGCAGATGGATATATGACATAACTTGCCGCAAATCAATACAAATACATTGAGACCTTATAATCTCGCTGGAACGGGAGACAAAACAAAAATCCCACCTGTAATTGATCCCTAGTCTGAGTAATTTTCAGTATCCTTTAATGAGAGACAACCCTCACTTAGGGCAAGATTTAGAATTTGGCAGACTGCTACTCTCTCACAAACTTGAAGAATATACCAGCCTACACCTTATTTCAAGTACATGAAATATTAATGCGCTAATAAAAAGGGGATTAGGCCCTTAGTCATTGCTTTCCTGCAACAATATTTTTTATCATTAATTACTCAAAATAGTTCAATTGAATAGAGTGGGAATTCTCCGACATCATTGTCATACTATTTGCCAACCAGTGCCCAATTTGAGTCGGTGGTTGCCGGTGGGACCCACCGGAACTCGTGTTTGGGGACCAGCACTTATTTTTCCTCATCAGACATTAACTGAAAGCAAGAGAGGGAAACCACACAGATGGGAAAGGAGGAAGGGACACCTGGAAAAATCATCACAAAGAGATAAAGAAGGATCCCTAAAAAGAGAGATAAAGGGGCAGGGAGTGTCCGGAAGTGGATGGATTAAATGATACGAGGTGGATTCAAGTTGTAATGTTTATAGCACATACTGTTTATAGCACATGCCAGTCTATTCATGTTTCTAAGATGTACTGTCTGCAACTTTTACACTACCTTGAACATTTTCTGAGTTAATATATATATATTGTAGGCAGATAGGTTACAGTAAAACCAGTGCATGGACCTCTTCTGGACCGGTTCATGGTTGCTGAAGATGTTTATGATAGGATCCTTTTCCTTCTGTATATTGCATGCCGCTTTCATTGAGTCTGCTTTTCAGATCATTGCCATATAAATCTGAAAACAGGAGTGTTAGGTGCAGTGCTTTATGAGAGGCCATTGGTTCTAGAGGTGCCCATATTTATAGTGATGTTTATTGTCACAATCATCATGCATAAGCTTTCAGAAAGCAAAGCCCTGTCTTGCCCTCAGTTAAGGAGGATGATATGGTGATGCCTGCTCATAGCTCAGCTGTGAACCTGCTGGCCACTACACAGCAATGTGCAGTACACAGTAAGCTGAATCTACATGTGCTGAGCCATGCTCCCAAAGTGCGCATGGAAGTAAGTCCAGGTACCGTGCGGACAAAGGAGCATTTTTAAGTGGCTTATCCTGTCCCTAGAGGGTCATAGTGGGATTATCTATCACAAAAAAGCCTCTCCCTGTACTGCTTTGATACCAGAGGGCACTAAAGCAATACAAGTGAAGCAACATCTGGTGTTTTCTGGTTTCTACTGACAGCACATATTCACTTTTGCGGTGTTTTACTAGTTAAAATTGGTTTTAACTGAAAACTGCAAACCCTGTTTATGAGACAAGTACACATCTTTCTACGATATGTTGTGCCATCTGTGCAGCATTTGCATGACCCCACTGAACTACTGTACCCTTAATGGGCCCTTAACTGCTTCATAAGAGCCAGTTTGTGGTCCTCCTATCCAGTATTTGGTGACCATGACTTCTTAGGAAGGCATTGTTAATATACTGCTTACCAAACAATATGGACAGTAAGGTGCTACAAGTAAACTAAATAAATGAGTACCACAATTCAAGCATTTGGTTATGATTAATTATAAAAATACTTCCTACTTGCTTTAATAAGTAGCAGAGTCACCCAACAAATAATATGTGACAATTTCTAAATTTAAAAAGTTTCAGCTAGCACAAACTCAATTAAAGTCTATGTCATACACAAAGTTACATGAGCCAAATACCATGCAGTTGCCTCAATTCATTTTTGATATGTGAAGGCTCCTTGGGAGGTTGGGCTCAGCTTATCTCCCAGTACTGCGGACTGCATCACCGTATATAGTGACCCTGACCTACAAGTAACAACCGTGGTTTGGTTGTGGCATGGTCAAGTAGATAATGGTGCTACAATGCATGGGATGTGTGCAACAGCATCACAGTGTTTTGCAGTTTTATTAATAGCGTTGCCAGATTGCTTTGTGCCTACTATGCTGGTTTTGCATTTAACAAATCAGTGTATTTTGTGGGTTGTAGTCTTCATTCTCTTTCATTGTGACCCTTGAGGCTACCATACCCGACAATAATGAATTGTTGAAGGATAGGATTGAAAACATGGGGTAATTTCATCTTCATCTTACACTTTATCCGGCCCGAGCCGGAGATTCCGGCCCGAGCCAGAGAGCACGGCTTGTTCCATAGAGTACGGCTTGAGCCAGAGATTCCGGCCAACTGCGGACCCAAAGATACGACTCGTAAATGACCTCTGTGAATACCAAAAGTCTGAAAGTTCGACTTTTGTCTCAGATTGCCTTTGTGAATCGGGCCCAACATGTTCACATTAGCGAATGTGTAATTAAATGGGCTTAAGCCATGAAGTCTTTGCATATGTTGTCAGGTACATTTACCAATGGACTGTGGTGTTTACACTTACAAAAGGTGTTTTACGATGTATGTTCTTATATAGCGCTCGACTTACCCTTGGGCATCTCGGCGCTTGCTTTAGGAACCCGTCCTGGCTTTTTCCCTGTGAGATAACCCGTACTGGGCATCCCCAAGGTGAAAGCCAGGCATCCCGCCTCGGGGGGGGGGCCGTAGTGGAGATTAAGCAAGCTATTGCCCAGAGTTGCAGAGTGTGAACCCATGATTTGAGTAGGCACCAAAGTGAGAATTATCGAGTCCGTGGACACTTGGGCTCAGACCCTGCCGCGTCGGGAATTGAACCCTGGTCCCGGGTCTGACTTCTGCTTCAGGGTATGCCTTCTCTAACCAGTGAGCCACACTTCTCCATGTGATGTGAATGGATAAGTGAAAGTTGCAAGGCCAAAGTACAAATACAGAAATCTAAAATCCCAAATGTAGGCATCAAAAACAACAATTGAGGTTGTGGGTTCGTGCAAAATAATTAATATCAAAGGAGAATGAATCACATGTCCTGTGTATTTCCAGGGTCTTGGGTTCTCATTGTTTAAAAACCCTCATTCACAATCAACCTTCGATCTGGTATATCTTGGTTCTCCGCCTTGTAGGTTACATGAAAAGCATCATCAATGGGTCTTTTTTATGCTTTCCTCCACCTGGAGGAAGACCAACAGTTTTTTTTCAGCAGTTGTGATTAATAAAAGTGAGGGTGTGATTGAAGTGTGATTAAGATTACCTCCATCTCTCAATGTGGTTTTTAATTTCTTGAGGATGAGGTAAGATTAAAAGAGTAGGCGGTGCTAGGTAGAAGAGTTACTGTTCCATAGCACCTAGTGAAGGTAGTGACTGGTCGACATCTTTCGGCCCTTTGGTGCCCCAATGGGTCTGCTGGCCTTCTTCAGGACCAAGTAGTGACACAATACTTTGTGGTAGCGAGTGGGAGTAAGTAGTGCACTTGCCCTCCTTCAGAGAGGAGCCCACTTGCTCATCTTCTTACTTGAGTTATAGATGCCTCTTTTGTCTATAACTTGGAAAGAAAAAGACAGTACAGGCAAAACAAAAACAGATCCATTGTGATCTATATATTGGTGTCATATCGAGATGCTGTTTATACATATATAAAACTAAAACTAAAACTACTCTGGTTGCTGCTGAATATGGAGTAACGTTACATTAATTGTGGGACTAGGTAAACCATTCGTGGACTGTGGTTATTAATGATGAGTGTATGGTTAATAACATGTACTACATGCCATGCTTGCGGCTGTGTTACTCAATTGAATAGTGTGGCCGGGTCATCTAGTGTAGGTGGCTGGGTTCTACCTACTAGGGGAAATTTGACTCTTCAATTGGTATATACACTGTGCTTCTCGCTTTTTTAGCATGGAGGTGAATAAGGCCCACATCTGGACTTTCGCGATCCGTTTTATTGATCGTGTTCATGATGGAAGGAGGGCATAGTTATTATTAACTCTTGTTTCAGAGACTGCTCTAGCGAGCGCGTGGTGTGCGGTGCTGATAGATGTAGACTATGCTGGGATGCAATGTTAACTACGTGTGGATGCCAGTAAAATAAAGTTGTGTATACAAATTGCATTTGGTGCTCATTTACAGAAATACCTCGGGTTGGAGATGATATTACTCCATCGGGGGACGGGCGGCAGGACTCGCTCTGTTAAGGGGGAGCAAAGGTTAGAAATCTTAAGTGTTAGGAACGTGTGCGCGTATTGGGCATCCACGGTCTCTTGTGAAGAATCTACCTTTGCGAGGTCCTGTCTGCAATTGTGCTGACTTTGTCTTCCATGCCCCGGTGACGGAGGTTGGAAGAGGATACTATTTGTAGACAATTGATAATGACCAAATTGGTTGGCATAGTTGAAAGACTTTGTAGTTTTTCTGCGGTCATACGTAATGTTGATGATATTGGGGTTTTGTGAAAGATAATATATTTTGGCTGCAATATTAAGTTGAGATACAGCAATAAAAATCTGACAATAAAAAAAAATCTTGGGGGGAAACCTTGATGGTAAAAATGTTCTTGTTTGATGTCACGCAAATACAAGAGCATTGTGCCTGTGAGATCTGGGTCAATTACAGGCCCAGGACAGGGGAGGATTGCGGCGCTGATGACCACTAGAATGATTATGATCAGTAAGGTAGTTCTCAGCTGTCAGTCTTAATTATGTTCATACTTTTGTGATTCCCACTTAAAGGTTGTGATACAGCCCTTGATGTACTTTTTCATCAATAGTGTGGCAGCTAGCGGTCATTCTTCATTTTCAGCACATGACTGAGAGCCACGGTATATTGTTGTTCAGACCGTGGTCATAAGTCTTCAAACGGTATACCCACCTTTGTTCTTTCTCAAAGAGGATGTGTTCTGCATTGTCGTTCTTTATAGTGAGTGTTTCCAGGATGACCCAACTGATGTCTTCAATGGTTTGGTTTTGGTTGATGAAGTGGGTACTCATTTTGGTGGTGGTTTTGCTGCACTTTATATTACTCCGATGTTCACAAATTCTCTGTTTGG
This sequence comes from Triturus cristatus, assembly GCF_964204655.1. NCBI lineage: Eukaryota > Metazoa > Chordata > Amphibia > Caudata > Salamandridae > Triturus > Triturus cristatus. The sequence goes on along the minus strand of NC_140590.1, from coordinate 1,146,213,126 downwards.
CCTTCCGGCATGTCATCCCAATGTATTTCAGATGACATGGGCAGGTGATCATATAGATGACATAAGTGGTGTTACCATTGGTCTGTTGTCTGAGTGTCCATTTGAAATTGGTGCTCAGTTGTAGGTTCTTGGTGATTATCGTGAGTTTGCACACAGAGCAAGACCCGCATTGATAATATCCAGTTGCAGGTGTAAGGTTCCACATGTTGGTTATGGATTCCGTTTTAGGCCTTATGGACGGTGGTCTGGTAGGGCATCAACCTTAACAACGCAGTCATTACATCGCGTTACCTTCACAACGCGGTTGTTACAACGACCGCGTTGTTACATCGCAGTACCATTACAATGCAAGTCGTTACAACGACTTGCTCTAGATGGCGCTCTAAACATAAGGAATAGTAAAATTTACTATTCCAACACCTTCCCTACTGTTGCATACACTGGAATTGGAATAGTAAATTATACTACTCCTAAGTCCAGTGCGCCATCTAGAGCAAGTTGTTGTAATGACTTGGATTGTACTAGTACTGCGATGTAACAACTCAGTCGTTGTAACGACCGCATTGTAATCACATGCGTTGTAAACGCATGCGATGTAATGGTATATATTCGTTCTGGTATGGGCTAGTAGATCAGGGATGTTCTTTGTACTCCGGTTAGCAAATCTCTGTTTAGGCCATTTGAGAGTTCCTGATGCTAGGATGCGCCAATTTTTGTTTGTCATCTGTTTAACTGTATTCGTGGCTGTGCTATTGTTTGTTACGCACGTGAGGATGTCTTTGTTTTGCTCTTTGATTGTAGTTTCTAGGAGGTTGTCCCTGTGTTGATGTCTTCCTCTTTTCTGACATTTCTGTATTATTTTAACAGGGTAGTCTCTCGCTTTTAGTTTTTGGCTCAGTTCTTGTGCTTGTATTTTGTAATCACGTATATTGCTACAATTATGTCTGATGCATATGAATTGGCTGTATGGGAGGTTTTCTCTCAGTGGATGGAGATGGAAGCTATTGAATGATAAGAGATTGTTCTTGGCGGTTGGTTTGTAGAATGTTTTGATATTGATATTGTTGTTTTCTACATAGATGGTGAGATCGAGGAACATCTAATTTGTGCTCATTTACTGTGTAGGTAAATTTTAGGAATTCATCTCAAGTATTGATCCATTCATGAAATTCTGGTAAGGTGTCTGGGGTGCCTTTCCAAATCATTAGTACGTCGTCGATGTAGAATTTCCAAAATAGGATCTTGGGGGGTTAGTATCACTGAGGAGATGTGTTTAGCTTCAAAAGTGCTGGCATAGAGACCTGCAAAGCTGGGGACAAATGTACTGCCCATCGAAGTCCTGTGGGTCTGTAGATATAATGTACCATTGTACTCAAAGAATTTTCAGTGAGGGCTAGACGACAATATTCCATGATGAAATGTCTCAGGGTGTTGTGTCCCCATTGTTGTGTGAATAAGATGTCCTCAATGGTTTGTAGAGTGTCTTGTTGTGGTAGGCTCGTATAGAGACTTTCTATGTCGAGTCCTACCATACATGTTGTTCCTTCTTGGTATGTTAATTCTTTAAGTTGTTTGAGCAGGTCATGGGTGTCTTTCAGATACGTAGGGGTGTTTTGGATCAGTGGTCTGAGGTAGTGGTCGACAAATTGGGACAGTGGTTCCAGGATGGAGCCTCTACTGGATACGATAGGACGTCCTGGTGGTGTTTTTTTGTTTTTGTGGATTTTTGGTAATGAATAGAAATAGGGTGTTTTGGGGATTTGGTTGTGAGAAAATCCGCCTTGTTCTTAGACATCCAGAAATTGGTCTCACCTTCCCCAATCATCAGCTCTATAGTCTGTTGTAGCCTGGGAGTAGGGTCTTCAGGGAGGATTTTGTAGAATCTGTCATCCGATAGGAGGTCAGTACATTGTTTGTTGTTGTTTCCTGTTGTCAGTAGAACAATTCGTCCACCTTTGTTGGCAGATTTTTTTACAAGGGATTCCTGTTTTGCTAGTTCCTCCAGTGCTTGACTTTCTTTTTTAGTCATATTCATGTGGGGTTTGTTTGTTTGTTCTTTTAGGCATTCTACTTCTTTGACTAGGGCCTGTATTTCTACAGGTATTAGGTTGTTGGGTGGGCAGAAAGTACATTTATTTCTTAGGTTTGTGTCACCATCTCTAGTGTAGCTCTCCTTGTCTTTTAAAAAAGTGTTGAGTTTTAATTTGCGATAGAATTCTACTACTTCACATCGTACTTTGAATTGGTCAAATGGTGGGGTGGGGACAAAGCCTAGGCCTTTGCTTAGAATTTTCTGCTGGTCATCCGTGAGTGTATGGTCAGTCAGGTTCACTATTAGTGAATCGTTGTGCTGAATCCCGGTCTCTCTTGGTCTTTCGACATGCTGTGTGTTAGAACTCGTCGATCTTGTTCGTTCCAGGTCACCCTTTTTCTCCTTCCGCAGCGGTTGTTGGGGCCTCTCCCTAAAAAAGGCAGTCTGGTTGTTTGGAGCGATGCAAGATGTGGTGGGCCCTGCATGTAGGGGTTCATTCACCCTGTAAACTGTGGTGCATAGGGTTGGAATACTGGTGGTTGATGTTCTCCGAACTTCGGTGTTCTCCATGGTGTTGGCCACCATCGTGTGGGGTTTCTGTTTCGTTCTCAGTTGCGGCGTTTGCTATTGTGCTTCATCGCCTCTCCAATCGGTGTTGTCTGAGGAGTTGCCACCTGAAGATTCATTGTCATTTGGTGCTCCTGATATTGTGTAGTCTTCTCTGATGTAGGGGTGCATTTTCTCTTGAGAAAAACGTTTTAGATCTTTTCCAAGTTTTTGTATCTTGTTCTGTGTTATATAATCGTTTATGTCATTCTTTTCTTTATTGATTTCTTCTTGTCTTTTTTTATAGACAGAGATATGGACTGTCGTTTTTAGTTTGGCTTTGCTTATCTGTATTCGCACAGACAGGGCTTCTGATAGTGTGGTAGTTGTTTTTATAATTAGCACTAGGTAGTCTCTTGTGCATTTCCAAGAGATGGCCGCCCAGTCTTTTCGAAAGAGGATGTCTTGTAAGAAGATTATGGGGGCGTTATGAACCCAAAGGCCTTTGGGAGCTGCATTCGCTCTAAACTATTCAGTCATTATGAGGCCATGTATAGCAGTTTTTACTTGTTCTTTTTTTACTTTCTGTAAGTTCTTCCCAGTCATTGGTTGTGGCTAACGTTTGACTGAGTTCTGTTTCTTGTAGCAGGGAGGGCCCAGAGAGAATTCCATTAATCGCTTCATCCATGTAGCTGAGTCCTTGATTTTCTGCCATGTTGATGGTAGTGTTAATTGTGGGGTTGCGTATAGTCTGAAGAGTGCTGGGTTTAATGTGGTAGTTGCATTCCAGTAGCAGCAAGTTTCAGAGATAGCGAAGGAATGGTGCTCTTCTTCAGAGAAATGCTCTCTTTTTTCGAGAGCACTATGCATTTTGCAAAATACACTCCCACAGCTGCACGCTGCTTTGATAAAATAGGCATAAAATAGGCACAATGAGCTTTTACCAGTTAGTAACTTTTCATGATTCAGGTTATGATGTTTTTTCCAAACTTGTTGCAATCTGGAAATACTAGGTAGGGAACCTGAGATGACATATTGAATGTAGCTGGATATGATGTTTACACAATATTTTGTGTATTTGGACATTCTGAGAAGCGTAATTCCGTTGTACTGAGGTATATTATTATTCCATTGAAGTGCCGCTTTCATGGGATATTCTGTCTACTGAGCACACATTACTTCTGGTGGCAGTACTTGCCAGGCACAATATTTACCATGTATATTATATCTGCCGTAGCCAAGTGTTTCAGAATGAGATGGGGCCCGATTCATAGAACTAACTTAAGACAAAATCCTAAACTTACTACCATTTTGGTATTCACAGAAGGCACATACTGTAGTAAGTTTACAATATTGTCTTAAGTTAGTTCTGTGAATCGGGCCCATGATGTCTAAAGCCACACAAATTGGGCACAGAATAATTCCAATAAAACTACACGGTTTCCTTGGCTGCAGATGATCAATACATCTTTAGCACTTATCGAAATTATGATGTATTGCATTATCTTTTAAAGTTTTTATCAGTGCTGTATTTTTTCAAGTTTTCTTTTAAGTTTTATGCCTACATTGAAAAGGAATCAGATGTGGAGGCTTCAGGACTATTACACCTGCACCAACAGAGTTAAGTAAGCTGTGTTCCCAATAATGGTGGAAATCACAAGCCACCTCCCTACCTTTTCCCAAGTCTTCTGTGCTTCAAAATAGAGGAATGGAAGGGCACTAGTCTATGGGGAGAGAGAGAGGAACATTGCAAGAGAATAGGAAACCCCTATACCAGCTTCAGTAAACACTAGCCACCTCTCTAAAGCTCATTCAACTGTGTTTATGGACGTGCCAACCTGGCAAGGAGGGTTTTGTGATGGGATGCACTAGTACCCAAGCTTTTAAATCACTTGAGCAAGGAATCAGACCAGTCACCGGTGGAGACTGGCAAGTAATATGCTTATAGGGAGGTGGAATGCTCAAAGCACAGTGTCACATGTGTTAAAACACGACCATGTCTATCTTTGAAGCGTGCCATCTGTAAGCATTAAAACTGCAGTCGAACTGTGTTTACTGCCCAGTGATGCATAATTTTTTTTTTTTTATACACAATTTTATTATTTTGAAACAGAAACTACCAGCAGTAGTCAAATAATACATTGCAACATTTCTCTGAGACAACCTTCGACGTGTATAGGGAGACAGAGGTACATTACACAGTTTGTGAATCTTACATAGCCATACATGAACAAGAAGACATGGTTAGTCGATCTGTCCCAGCTATTTGCCCCAGACCTTACGGTATTTAGCTGGACACCCTCTGGATTCATACAGTGGTTTCTCCTGTGCAGCACACCAGTCCACGCCCCGGCGCCATCGTGAAATACTATGGGCTTTCGGATCTATCCAACTAGATGCAATGTCCCGCTTGGCTACCATTATGGCTGTGTTGAGGAATTGCTTGTCAGCCGGGAAGCCATCTAGACCATCCGTGATTCCCAGGAGTATGTTTAAGAGGTTATGTGGGACCTCCCAGCCCAGGACCTCCGTGAGCTCCTTTTCTATGGAGTCCCAGTAGCACGTGATGATCGGACAGGTCCACACCATATGGAAGAGCGCATCATGCACAAGATACGTTTGATTTAATACACGCCCGGAAGAGACGTTTGGGCGTTAAGTAGGCAGAATGTAAGTAGTATTGTTGAACCAGTCGGAGCCGGGTGGAGGAGGTAACTGTCCTGGGCGCCATCAAGGCATCACTCCAATCCTCTTCTTCGAGGGGTCCCACCATTGTTCCCATGAGCGTCGAGGCTGGTCCAGTGTATTTGGAGTGTTGATGGTGAGAGAGCGATAAATACGCAAGACACCCCCATTCCCCAGGTTGCCTGTCATGATGTGCGCCTCCGGGGGACTATACTCTGGGAAGGATGTGTCCTGGGGTGCATGCGAGTAAAGGGCGTAGCGTAGTTGTTGATATTTATAAAACTGCGAGGGGTGCAGGGAATAGCAGGTTTGCAGGTCGTGGAAGGTACTCATGTGGTCACCCGCCCTCACGTCCCCGAGCTGCGAAATACCGATAAGGTCCCAGGTTCGGAATCCCTCTAGACCACTGACCTCGCAAAGCCAGGTCCCCTGCCATAGCAGAGTGTATTGGGTCAGTTTGTGCGTCCACTGGGTATGGCGTAGGGAGGCTCTCCAGGCCAGAATGACCGTCTGTGCCACCGTTGGAATTGTCTTGGGGTCGGTGGCACCATAGATCATCGCCTGAATCTTGGAGAGGCCCAGCTCACCCAATTCCAGTCTGAATGCTGGGTCTGACCAGCCCCCGTTAAACCAGTCATGCAGTGTGAGTAGGCGGGTTGCCAAGTAGTAAAGATATAGGTTGGTCATACCCATGCCTACGTCAAAAGATGGGATCCGGCACTGGGAGAGGGCCAAGCGAGGTCTCCCTGCGTCCCAAAGGAATTTAATAGTTAAGCTGTCGAGGTCTTTAAACCAGGTTCTCGGGAATTGGAAGGGGGTGTTTTGGATCATATAGAGAAACCGGGGGAGTATCATCATTTTAAAGAGGGCGACTCTGCCCAAGGGATTTAACAGTAATGTTTGCATTTATGGAGGTCAGCCCGTTACTGTCCCGATGAGGCCAAAATGAATATGGCCGAAACGCGTCGACCTCATGATACAGAGGAGTCCGCCAGAAGTTGATTCATATGATAAAATTGTGTACATGTTCCAGATAAGAGAGCGAGGGTTAAAAAATCCCCTTGACCGTGTACAGGACTTCCTCATTTTTTCATTTGTTCTAATGACTGATGGAATTACGTTGTAGGTATGTCCACACGCATAAATAACGGGCTTGAAAGATAGTTTGGATACATGTAGAAATATGTATTTGTATGTTTGATTTATATGGCTTTGTATTATTTGATTTATGTGTTTGTGTTAATTTGATGAATTGATAAATACAAATATTTTTACAACCACTCCTGGAGCAATTATTGGTGTTACATATAAATGAAAAATGGTAGAGATTGATTATTTATAGACAGGGATCAATTTAGTTCTAACTAAGATAAATCAATTGGCAGATTTGTTCCTCTACATCACAGTCTTGTTTTGAGAGTGTTTTCAGCATTGACCTTCAGGAGATGTGGGACACGAGTCTCTCGGAAGGCAGCGTAGTATTCTTGAGGTAGGCCATCAGGACCTGGGGTTTAACTGCGGGCGGACCGTAGGATAGCGTCGCTGATCTCTTCCTGGGTAACAGGGTAGTCCAGGTCTAGCGCGTCTGCCCGACTGAGACGGGGGAGTTGGATATGTGTTTGGGCGATCAGACTCGAAAGAGAGAGCTCAGGCTCCTGCCTCGAGTAAAGTCTAGAATAACAAGCGGCCAAGGTCGGGGCTATCGCCGATGGGCCACGGTGGGTGACACCCCCATGGTCCAAGACCTCCGGAATAATCCAATTGGCGATAGGGTATGGGGCCAGACGATGCAGAGTTTCCCGTTCTTGTCAACCCAGCCATAGACCCTGGCGACAGAGGATCTCCACAACAGTTTGGCCGCCTCCAAGGAATGTTGTTTGATTTCATCACGTAGATGCCTGAGTTGCCTCTCATGCGTCTCGTCTGGTTGGGAGGGAGACTGGACTTCAAGCAGAGTTGCCCGGGCCTCCAGGAGAGTGACCTGGGCTTCTTGGGACTGACGCATGTGTTTTAGCTGGCCCTTGGCGAAGCCACGAATAGTGGCTTTACCGGCTTCCCATAAAATATTTGGGGAGGGGACCGAGTTGCAATTGGCCAGAAAATACTGTTTGAGTTCAGCCCCCACAGTCTTCTTGAGGGTTTTATCCTGAAGGAACCACGCATTGAACCTCCAGATCGGACGAAGTACGCCAGGAGGATCCCCCACCCCCAAGAATGTCAGCGAATGGTCAGAGATACCCCTAGGAAGGATAGCGATGTGTCTGACTTTTTGGCAGTCCAGCGCTGGCATAAAGATGTGGTCTATGCATGTGTGATGTGCAGCAGAAGTGTGAGTGTACTGTCTGGTTTGGGGGTGCCATATTCTCTAAGCGTCACATAGAGCGATTGTGTCCATCCAACTAGCAAGGAGCCCCGCCTGGGAGGACTTGGTATTGTTTGATGGGCTTGAGGCGTCGAAGGTCGGGTGCATCACTGCATTGAAATATCCCCCAATGAGTGTCAGTCCAGAGGGAAGTAAGGCAATCAGGGTGGAGGTACGTTGAAGGGTGGAAGAGAGCAGTGATGGAGGGGAATATATGGATATCAAGTTAAGAGTGGCCTCTCCCATGGTCCCACTAAGGGCAACAAAGCATCCCTCGGGGTCGGCAGTGATCGTGGTCAATGTGAAGGGAAGGCCGTGACACATGAGGATTGCTACCCCTCGGGAGCCCCAGGCAAATTCCGAATGCCAGGCCCTGTCATAACCGCATCACGCCAGAAAGGGACAATTGGTGCCCAGAAGGTGTGTTTCCTGAAGCAGCAGTATGTCAGCTGCTTGGCGCTGGGCAGAGAGCAGGACTGCTGTTCGCCTAACCTTGTCTAGCAATCCGTTAACATTCCAAGACAGGAGGCGGAGAAAATCTCCGGTGTTATTTATGGTTGCCACGGCGGATGCGGCTGGAAGGTAGCGCTGTATGGCCTGAGTGCGGGGTTGCTCGTGTTGCCAATGAACAGGAAGGCCGGGAGTGTCTCACTAGATCGTGTGCAGTATGGGAGTAAGAGTTGCTGCAAAAAAAGGGTTGCTGGCACATAAAACGTGATGAACTTCATGTAAGAACTGGAACTCGGGACAGCGGTCCCCCCCCCACCCTATACTTCGGAACGGAAGCATCTGTCGCCCGAGGGGGAAACCAAAAGCGAAGAAAACCAAACTGAAATGCTTGGGTCTGGGTATGCGTGGAGGACCCCTCCTTACATAAGGATAACTAAGAATGCATTATGGAATGCGTATACATTACAGTACAGTAACAGTCGTTAGCCGTCCAAGGCAGTCGCTGCAGAGTGTCTCTAATTGGGCCACAGGCACGTCAGGAGGTCACCCCAGGAGAGCCGGGCCACGGGAAAGGTCTGATTCGATGGAGTCTAAATGGAGAACTCTGGGTGAGGCATCTTCGGGCTCTGAGCGGGCCATGAAGTCAGATCTTGGAAGAGAGCGGGGTCCAGCCAACCCGGCAGAGTCTTTGGGGAACAACCCATGGCTTACTGGGGAGTCCGACCTGGCTCCACGTACTCTTTGTCCCTTATGGGAGTGTGTACGTCTTCCACTGGACTTAAGCGGTCTCGGTTGGACGTCACCGCTTCGAGCTCCGGATTGTGAAGTTGGTGGGTCTAATCGCAGCGGACGTTCTTCCGTTAACAAAGTCCAGGCCACCTGAGAATCAAAGAAGGGAGACTTATTTTGGAATACCACTCGGAGGCGGGCCAGGAAGAGCAGTCGGTTTGGAGGCCCAGCGCGCAGAGTTTCTGCTTCATCTCAATAAAGGATCACCACTGGGTTTGGACCTCCCTTGTGTAGTCTGGGAAAATCATAATTGGTTGGCCTTGAAAAGATAGCGTCTTTTGATTGCATGCCTCAGTAAGGATGAGGTCTCTATCCTTGAAGTTGAGAACCTGGCGATAACGGGCCTATGTGGCGCTCCCGGCAGGGGTCTTGGAGCGAGAGAGTGGTGGGCGCGCTAAATCGCGAACCAGGTGGAGAGGGAACCCTCCGGCATCCAGGATTTAATCCATTTTTCGATGAAGGTGCTCATCGGGCCACGCTCCGAGCCCTCTGGAAATCCCACTAGACGGAGGTTGTTGCGTCGTGAGTGGTTTTCCGCATCTTCTGCTCTGCGGTGTAGTTCCTTGGTGTGGGTTTGCAGGCATGCAACCTGGTCCTTCAGCTGAGAAACATCATCCTCAACCGTGGAGATGCGAAACTCAGTCTCCGCAATCCGGGCTGTCGCATTATGAAGGTCCTGCTGAATGAGGATCATCTCCACCCTGACCTCACTGATTTTATTTTTGACTGAAGTTTGCGAGGTATTGATTGCCTGCAGGATCGTGTTGAGATCAGCAACCGCAGGGGGTGCCGCCTCTGTGGACCCACCTGCCAGTTCGGGATCATTGGTTGTGAATTGGTCCATCTTGGTCTGGGTTGGAGGGGGTTTAGGGCTTCGGTCTCTCCCCATGGTGATGTGGTGGAGTATATCTTTATGTCTTCAGCGGTGCAAGGTATGGTGCGATAGGTTTCTGCAGGGCCGTGCACTCCCAGGCTGTGGTGGCTGTCTCCCTCCCCCCTCCTCAGGTTTGGATCCGGTAAAACGTCGTATTGTAGGGGAGGAGGTCCCAGGAGGTGCTCCCTCTGTAGAGGGTCCAAGGGCCCAGGTGTGTTTCTTCAGTAGGGACCATGGTCATTCAGGAGGACTGAGACTCAGGAGAGCGTCCAGCAGTGTATGGGGGCATTCCCTCTGTGGAAATGTGGATTTTCCTGATCAGTTATGTCCCCTATCTTGGACCCCAACGGTTCTATATGCATGTTACAAGTACATGTATGTTCCCTCCAGTTCCAGTTTCTAAGAACGCAAATATATGTGTGTCTACCGTCGACATGTTCTCTGTCAGATCCGCCATCAATGGGCTGGATATTCGATTCCTAAGTATGAAAGGCCACCGACTTTATATGGCTAAGTTACTCCATTTTTACAGTTCAGGCAAGTAGGCCCGATTCTGTCCTCAAAGCCTTTCCCTGCTCTCTGTCTCTGACAGCTTCAGCTTGAGCTCGCATCTGTATCCATGAACTTTGTCCTACTCCCTGTGCAGCTAACGGTGCCTGCCTCGGCCAGTTTTCGCCTGCCTGCCAAGAAGCTGTATTTCACCTTCGAATTATCTATTTTGCTCTCTAGCCGATGCATTCCTGTCTAGTGATTTAGGTAAACATTTCCTTTAGCTCACAAGCAAAGGACTCAGCCCTTCCGTCCTCCTGAAAATGATTCATAGCCCTGTTGCCATGGAAAGTTTTCTGCCTCTCGCATCTCATATAGACACTTAGGCGTTTGTGCACGCACACAGTCAGTATAGACTAGATTCTGTCCGAGAGTCCTTCCTTGTGGATAACATAGTTCTCTAAACATAGGATGTTAGATATGATTTGGGATTAGGTTGACTTGACCCCCCAGACTTCTCGTCTCCACATGTAGAGCTAAATGTCAAGTCCCTTCACCCCCTAGTTGCACGTCACTCACACGTCATGCTGCTGCGCGCGCATCTATGCCAAGTATTATCTTATAGATCCACCTATGTCTGATAATCCTAACCAATCATGTTTCTTTTATTCCTTATTACGCCTAGTTTCGATTACGTACCTGTTTTGTCACTTTTCTTATCAAATGTTACGCCTTCTACATTCGTTTCATTGTAATGTACTTATTATAAAAATGCATGTCTGTCAATAAAGTATTGTACTTCACTTCCTGAACCCTCGTGGTGACGGAACCTGAAGGCCGCGACTCGAGTCGGCCATTTTGAGTGGAATAAAGCCCATTTAGAAAACCTCTTATACCACGGATTCTGCCTCTTGTTATTCTGAGCTATTTTACTTTATTTCAAGATCCCGTATGAAATTCAGTCCGGTAAAGAAGATTTTATTTACCACATAATGGCGCCCGAACAGGGACACTTTCTCATCTCACGCGCCGGCGGTGCGTTGCAGGCCCGGTCTCCTGCCACAGCTGGACGGACCATAAACGCGTACCAGCAGGATTTCCTGTAAGCTCCCTCCGGTCAAGCGGGGGCGACTGAGGCTGCGATCAACCCAGACGAGGCGGTGAGAAGTGCGAAGTATCCCGACCAGAGCCTAGCTGAGAGAGCAAGATCCGAGGTATACAGAGGCCCACCAGGTTTTTCGAAATCCCGATGTCCAGAGGGTCCGCTGTCCGCAGTCATCGAGTCCTGTCCATTCTCTGAGGCCTTCCGTTTCAAGGAGCTACTCGGTGAGTACCATCGCCGGGGAGGCGTGTTGACGCGCACATAGGTTGTGCCGGTCAAGACGGATTTGGGTACACAAATCCGGTCTGCACTGTTTAGCAGTGTATATGTACTGTTTAGCAGTATATCAAGTATTCCGAAGTATTCAGTTATTGTCAAGAATTCAGCGTGGTGATTAGTTAGGCAGACTGTCATCATTGTCGGTCATTGTTAAATGTTTAATGTTTAATGTTTTCAGAAATGTCTTGCATATTGTGGTATGAATGATTGTTCATTGTACACTGTTCATTATTGGGGTTTTTTTCGTATTAAGTAAGTTCAAGAGTAAGTATCAGATCAGTTGTCAATATGCCGCTCTTCTCGAAGTTAAGACAGATTACTACCAGAAAAGGGGTGCTTGAAGAAGCAGTTCCTATTCCTCCTAGGGACACTCCAGGGCATTTTATGTACCATAAGCATGGCTTAGATGCCATATTGTTTCTTGATCTATGGGTAGATTATACCAAGGGATTGCCGGAAAGTCAAAGGTGGCCCGTAGAGGGAACCTGGGATGCAGAGTGCATCATGAAAGTAGAGGAAGAGTTATGGAAAAGAAAGGTCAGACAGTCACAGAAAGACGCTGTTGAGTTATGGCGTAAAGAATCTCATAGACGTACAGAAAAAGCACGTAGACAAGAAGAGAGGAGTAAAGAAAGTTCAAATAAAGTTCAAGAAAATCTATTAATTAAGGAAGGTATCCGAGTGAAATCAGAACAAGTAAATAGACAAAGAAATGCTCTTATGAATGGTATGTATCCCCTTCTAGCCGAAGGACTACCTAAGGCTGTTACAGAGATGCCAAAAGACTTGCCACCCCCATTATTTCCAATTAAGGTACATCCAAAAGGGCATCCCAGAACCGCAGAAGATGTTTTTCTTTCCTCATATCTAGACGATGCAGCTCCCGAGTATGCTAACGCCACACCACATAGACCGTCTGGCGGAGGGGTTCAACGTCAGGATCAGGTATCTGTACCCGTGCAACAGCAAGTCCCGACGCAAGCGTCGGCAAGCACATCTGTTTCCGCATCTGTCTCCGCAGTCGATTCTACAGGGGTGTCGACGCCCATAGTTGCTGTGTCACGTTCAACGAACCCATTCACACCCGACGCCCCAGACGGGGCCACGGGAGGTGCTAGCAGTACCTTTACACCACCCAGAATAAATAAACTTGTTTTTCAAGAGTCAGCGCATTCACGTACACCTAAATTCGTAAGTGAACGTACGCTTAAGGAACTCCTTGTAAATTGTAGATATGACCCAGTGGCTGGTAAAGAGGACGAAATGGTCCTGGCATCATTACGTATCAGGCGAGCCGCAGAGTATTTAGCGAGGTTACCAGGGATGATTACGCATCTAGATAACATATATCATTTTGTTCAAACAGGACGAGATCCAGGATGTATTAACAGAGCTATGGAATTCCAGAAAGTAGAGATACAGGGGGAACTGTTACGTTTCCTCATAAACTGTGTGATCAGAAATCAAGACCGTCCGGGGGTAGACCCGAATGCAATGCTTATTCTTACAAGATGGAGTCAGAATATATCAGAAGGGAGACACGATAAGCAAAATTGTATAATAGCCATGTGCCGAAAAATCCGTAAAGAAATAGAGCGTATTCATGAAGAAAGATTGGGAACAGACGAGTTTGAGCAAGATGAAGTGTCCGAATCAGGGAATTCCGCAAGACAGTCAGAGACCATAGCCTATGTAGGCAGAGGAGGGTCCTGTGATAATGCTAGATGTTTTTCTGATCCCATACACTCAGTATGCCCAAATAATAGCAGAACGTATCCGACGCCTATAATAAATCTGAAGTCTCCTGAACATTCGTTTCAAGCCGCAGATAAAATACTACGAGAACGAAGGGGTTACCACCTCCTCGATTCCATGGATGAGCAAGAATTAGCCAGATCAGCCGTTCACTGGATTGACAGTCCTGAAAAATACGGTGATGAGACCGTAGCACACACGTTTTTTAATCTCAGTACAGATGAACAACGTTTAGCTGGAATCTATATGATTCAGCAACTCCTCATATTATATAAGAGCCAACATGCTGACCCTGGTCCTTTACCTGATATATTAACGGAACTACTCACGAACAGATGGAGAGGTTCTAGTAACAAGCTAATTAAAGAGATATTAGTGTCACGTAAGCAGTATGTCCTTTTTGTAAGTCCGGATTCTCTCTCGCTGCCCCGCAGAGAAAGAGCGCCGTACTATATGGATAGACAAAATCCTTTACGAGAAGTGCACCCAATAAAAGGCGAAGACAATGAGTTTCACCGTGTATTTGTTTACACACCCATATCAAAAATGGAATTATTAGAAATGAAGAAAGTAGTACCTAGTCATGATAAAGACCCAGCGGGTTTCCACCGAGAAATTAAAGACATGTTACTGATGGGAGAGTACACCTTTCCTGATATTATGACGATATTAAAGGTGTTTTTGCCTGCTGGCATTTATGAAAAACTGAAAGAAAAAGAGTGGGAAGTGGGAGACCAAAAGATAGACTGGACAGCATTAGCAGAGGAAGAAAGGGCCCGAACTGCAGGTTCAGGGCTCGGGGATAAAGTTAAACTGTTACCAGGTTTACTAGTACAGGTACTGCCACGTTTATTAACTACAAAAAAGGAAGATTGGGGTGCAATCACAGCCTGCAAACAAAAGCAAGATGAAGACACAAGCGATTATTATGCTCGATTTGAAAAATGTTTTGGTATAAATAGTGGTATAAAAGCAAGTAGTGACTCATATCCACATTTATTTGTGACAAAATTAGTGGAAAATGCATTGCCTCCAGTAAAGAATAGAATATTGAAATTCGAGAGTACCTGGCAAAGTAACACTCCGTCGCAAATGCTACAAATGTTACAGTATCATCACAATAGAATTAGGGATGAACAAGAACACGAGCATAGACGCATGAAGGATACAAAAATGAAAATGCTAGTTTCTCAGACAGTACCAGCAGATGGTCACAAAAAGGGTGTGACACATTCTGGTGATTCTGCAGTTCCTGTAAAGGGAACCTGCAATTACTGTAAACAACTGGGCCATTATGTACACGATTGTCCAGTCCTGAAACGTAATATAGCTACAGGCATTGCAAAGGAGAGACCACGATTAGTTAGACAAGATCAGAATGAACAAGGAGCTATGCAGCATGGACAGTCCATGCCAGTTCAGCAACAGTCCATGCCAGCCTCACAGCAACCCATACAGTTTGTGCCAGCTGCACCACCGTTGCCTGCTACTGCCACACAAACCACAACACGACAAATGTATCAGACTGCACAGTATGAATACCCTGAGTATCAGCGTTACGCATGAACCAGCCTAGAGAGGGAAGTTGACTTACCGCTTATCGAGATTCCTGTAGATCAAGAAGGACCTTATGTACATAGTGAATTATTAGGTCAAGATAGAAAATTCTTACTCGATACAGGGGCAAGTCGAACAACCATAAAACGTAGTGAAGTTCCAGGGGCACCCCTCTCAGGCTCTCAAAATGTTTCCCTTGGTTTTTCAGGAAAACCTATTGTTAATGAAGTATCACAGCCTCTACCACTTACGATAGGACCTTTGACACGAACTACAGATTTATTGCTTACTAAATCATGCCCAGAAAATCTGTTAGGAATTAAAACTCTGAAAGCACTAGGAGCCATAATATGTTGTTCTCCGGAAGGAGTAAGGTTGTTTTTACGTGATTTTAAAGGTCACTATGTGTCTAGAGACATGGATCCCCGACTACAGACTTTACCAGTACATCTATGGGCACAAGGCCCTACGGATGTTGGCTGCATGAACATTACACCCTATCGAGTCACACTGAAAGCAGGAGTGGTACTACCACGAATGCGACAATACAAGTTACCGCATGATGCTGTAGTGGCTTTGCTGAAAATCATTGATGAGCTGATTGCCCAGGGAGTAGTTGTAGAAACAGACTCCAATGTATGTAATTCACCGATAATTCCGAT
This sequence comes from Triturus cristatus, assembly GCF_964204655.1. Taxonomy (NCBI): domain Eukaryota; kingdom Metazoa; phylum Chordata; class Amphibia; order Caudata; family Salamandridae; genus Triturus; species Triturus cristatus. Next base: position 1,146,197,544 of record NC_140590.1, on the reverse strand, counting down.
TCTTAAACGAACTGATCCTACTGCCCCACCAGTGTACCGATTGGTTATTGATTTGCGTGAACTAAACAAGTGCATTGTACCACAATTCCCTGTGGTCCCTGATATATCATCATTGTTGACAGCAATTGATTCCGAAGCAACATTCTTTACTGTAATCGATCTCAAGAATGCCTTTTTCAGCGTCCCAATAGATCCGGAAAGCCAATACTTGTTCGGATTCAGTTTAAATGGGCGCAGCTTTAAATTCTCACGCGCTCCCCAAGGATTCACAGAAAGCCCCAGCATCTACAGCCAAGCACTGAAACGAGAACTTGACAGTATCCACATGCCAGTCAATACTGCACTGCTTCAATATGTCGATGATCTGCTGATCACCGCGAGAAGCGGACCTGAATGTGAAAAGGCTTCTCTGACAGTTTTACATTTTCTAGCCGACAAGGGGCACAAGGTGTCTCCTTCTAAGCTGCAATTCTGTGTCCAGCGAGTTATTTATCTTGGTCACTCGCTGTCCAAGGAGGGAAGGCAGCTTACACCAGATCGCATCCAGTTAATTGCTAACATGTCAATACCCCAGACACAAAAGGAGGTGCGGGCTTTCATAGGCCTCACTTCATATTGTAGGCAGTGGATCCCTCAGTACGCATTTCTAGCAAAACCACTCATTCAGTTAACCACACAGGAGGCAGCCACATCGACTGTTCTCCCTTGGACTCAGGAACATACACAAGCTTTTGAAAGCCTAAAGGAAGCTTTATGTCAAGCACCTGTTTTAGCAACACCATGTTATAGCAAACATTTTACACTCTTTGTCACAGAACGCGAAGGTACTGCCTTGTCAGTACTCACTCAGGATCAAGCAGGATCACGCAAGCCATGTGCTTATTTTTCCAGTACATTAGATCCCGTAGCTCAGGCTTTGCCTGCATGCCTGAAATCAGTGGCAGCGACAGCTTTAGCAATCAGACAAAGCGATGCCATAGTATTAGGACACCCATTGACAGTACAAGTACCACATGCAGTAGAGGTTCTTGTGAACCGAACACAAACACAACACTTGACCATAGCAAGACTTACCGGTTATGAACTGACATTGTTTCAACCACACATAGAGATCCGACGGTGTAATACATTGAATCCTGCTACACTATTACCTGTAATTGGAACAGACCCACTAGCTCATGATTGTGTTGAAATCATTGAAATAAAGACGAAACCTAGACAAGACTTGACAGACGTTCCATTGTTAGATCCAGACCTGACGTTGTATGTAGACGGATCGTGCATGAGAACAAGTACAGGAGATTTAGTGGCCGCGTATGCAGTCACAACAGACACTAAAGTTATTGAGACAAATTGTATAGATACTTTGTCAGCCCAAGCAGCAGAACTTATTGCTCTAACACAAGCCTGTATTCAAGCCACAAATAAGAAAGTTAATGTATACACTGACTCACGTTATGCATTCGGAGTTGTACACGACTTCGGCGTGCTGTGGCGAGAGAGAGGTTATTTAACCTCCCATGGTGCCCACATTCAGCACGGACCCCTCATTCATGCCTTGTTAGACGCAATACATCTACCCACTGCTATATCAATTATGAAATGTAAAGCATACACGAAGGTTACTGATATCATTTCTCAAGGCAATGATTTAGCTGACAGAACAGCTAAACAGACTGCTCAGAATCGCACATTAGACATGACAAAGCCAATAGTTCAGACACCAACACAGTGTATGACAATTAAGGATCCCGCACTTGACGTAATTGACATACAGACACATGCCACAGCAGAAGAAATAAAGAAGTGGACTGAACTAGGAGGGATCCAGACAGATCAAGGATGGATGACGAAGGAGAAATCTGTATGGTTTCTCCCTGATTCCATGGTTCAAGCCATTATAGCTACAGTTCACAGTCCAGCACATTTAGGAGAGAAGGCTATGCTAGACAGCATTCAGCACATTTGGTTCAACAAACATTTACGAGCAGCAGCTAAACAAAAAGTTCGTACCTGTATGATATGTTGTCAGTTTAATCCAGGAAAGAGTGTTCCCGTAGAGCAGGGTGGATTTCAGCCTCCTGACCATCCTTTTGAAGTCCTCCAGATGGATTATATTCAGATGGAACGTTGTCGAGGATTCAAATATGTTCTCGTAGTTGTCTGCGCTCTCTCCCGTTGGACAGAGGCGTATCCCGTATCAGATTACACTGCCCCGACTACTGCCAAGCAGCTAGTTCGAGAATTCTTCCCACGGTACGGTTTACCACGTGTTGTATATTCAGATAACGGCCAGCCTTTCTCATCCGAATTAATGAAACATGTCTCACTTTTGTTGGGATATCAGTGGAAATTCCACTGTGTCCGACACCCCGAGGCAGCAGGTCTCGTGGAACGACATAATCAACTTTTAAAAATCAGATTGTCTAAAATATGTCAGGAAAAAGGGGTGGACTGGATAGTAGCCTTACCAGTTGCGCTATTTTACATGAGAATGGTAGCACACTCTCGAACAGGGCTATCCCCTTATGAGGTGATCTTTGGTAGACCACCGAATATGTGGGGGACGCCTATACCCCGTAAAATAACTGATGTTGACTGTAATATGCTGACAGATTACCTGGCTTCCTTGATGTCTGCACTACAATCTTGTCGTTCACAGGTAGTCGCAGCTTTTCCCGACAACACCGAGGTGAAACCTCATGATGTAATTCCCGGCGATTATGTTCTCGTCAGGAATTTCGATCGGAAAACCCAACTGGAGCCAAGGTGGAGGCTTCCTAAGTTGGTCCTGCTGACGACCAGAACAGCTGTGAAGATCGAAGGGAGAAAAGGCTGGGTGCATTCCAGCCATATCAAGAAATTTCATGGACTTCCTCCTGACACAAACAGTACTCCCCGTGTGTCTTCCCCCATTGACTCAAAGCTACCTTTGGCTGAGGCCAGTAGCACCGAACTCTATAAGCAGAAACTCAGGTCCAGATCCAAACTGTCGGACGATTTGATTGTTTAAGTCCTCTCCAAGGTGAAGCGGTTGAATCTGTCCCGACATGTATCCCTTAGGTCTGAATGATGTAGAGTCCAGAATCATAATGAAACGACATGCTTATTGTAAATTACTGCGTAGCCACTGTATTGTGACTTTATTAATTTTGTTTTCCTTGAGTTTTTTAATAGTTACTGCAAGCATATTGTTGCATATGTATTATCCTGTTTCTAAACGTGTTTTCAATATAACTGATGAACATTCTTTTAGTGAATTACCCCCACATGAGTTGTCCTATAGACTTGCGCTGCGCAATAACACATTCATTAGTATGTTACATCATTCCCATCAGACTAGTAATGCCACCAATTGTTGGGTGTGTGGCCGACTCCCTCCCTATCAGAATAACAAAGGAGTTCTGCCTTTCTTTCCACATCCGTTCACACACAATGGCTCCTGTGGAGCATGGTTTAGTTTATTAAATTCCATAGACCCAGACACAGCAGTTTATCAACAACATTGGATATGGGGAAATCTGAATCTAGTTTTATTCAAAGTCTGTCACCCTAATAAGGAGGGTCACCCCAGTAGAACAGGAACTGATTTAGAAAATGAAGTGTATAAATTAGGTAATTTTACGCCTAATCTTATGATTTTGAATGTCAAAACCGAAGTTGAACTAATTCTGCCCACTATGTCAGTATTTCCAGTTAAGGGTGAATTATGTGTAAGAAAAGTTGGTTCCATACACATGGGCCATAGCCAATGCGTTACTACAGTAGAATATAGTGATCAAGGTAAATCTTCATTTAGAGCTTCTCGCCATTCTTACTTTATATGTGGTCAGACTGCATATATGCGTCTGCCTCTAGATTGGGATGGTACCTGTTACATAGCATTCCTTTTGCCACCTGTTTTTCTAGCTCCCCCTGATTATTATCGAAATGTTCATTTAGTACACAATAGAGAGCGAAGAGATCTCCCAGTTGTCGATTATACTGAGACGGCATGGGACAAGTATGTAGATTTCAATAAAGGTATCTTTCCCTATATAGGTACCATATCAAATAGTAAGCTGATACGCAGACTCACCAAGACTCTTGAAGCTGTAGTAAACGAGACTATAGCCGCCCTAGGCAATCTGACAGAAGAACAATCAGTGATGAGAATTGTTGTTCTCCAGAATCGTCTTGTCCTTGACGTCATCCTGGCCGATAGGGGCGGAGCTTGCAGGGTCATCGGATCCAGCTGCTGCATATTCATACCAGAAAATTCGCCATCTGTATATAAAGCTATAACACGCCTTCATAAGATTGTAAGCCAGATACACGAAAATCCAGGCACTTGGACGTGGTCCGGGTGGTTTTGGAGTGTGATATCAGCCTGGGGATGGAGAGTTCTATCCTTCCTAGGTATTGGCCTTCTTATGCTCTTCAGTTGTTGTTTATGCCTGCAATGTGGACCAGCGATTTGTGGTCTGTGTGCCACATCATGCATTCCATATCACAGTTCTCGTTCAAAATACCGGAAGAAGAAGGAAGAAGAAATGATGCTCCATGAGCAAATCGATGGAATGATGAAGATTGATATCTCTTGAAGGGCAAGTAGGGGACAAGGAGGGAATGTGGAAATGTGGATTTTCCTGATCAGTTATGTCCCCTATCTTGGACCCCAACGGTTCTATATGCATGTTACAAGTACATGTATGTTCCCTCCAGTTCCAGTTTCTAAGAACGCAAATATATGTGTGTCTACCGTCGACATGTTCTCTGTCAGATCCGCCATCAATGGGCTGGATATTCGATTCCTAAGTATGAAAGGCCACCGACTTTATATGGCTAAGTTACTCCATTTTTACAGTTCAGGCAAGTAGGCCCGATTCTGTCCTCAAAGCCTTTCCCTGCTCTCTGTCTCTGACAGCTTCAGCTTGAGCTCGCATCTGTATCCATGAACTTTGTCCTACTCCCTGTGCAGCTAACGGTGCCTGCCTCGGCCAGTTTTCGCCTGCCTGCCAAGAAGCTGTATTTCACCTTCGAATTATCTATTTTGCTCTCTAGCCGATGCATTCCTGTCTAGTGATTTAGGTAAACATTTTCTTTAGCTCACAAGCAAAGGACTCAGCCCTTCCGTCCTCCTGCAAATGATTCATAGCCCTGTTGCCATGGAAAGTTTTCTGCCTCTCGCATCTCATATAGACACTTAGGCGTTTGTGCACGCACACAGTCAGTATAGACTAGATTCTGTCCGAGAGTCCTTCCTTGTGGATAACATAGTTCTCTAAACATAGGATGTTAGATATGATTTGGGATTAGGTTGACTTGACCCCCCAGACTTCTCGTCTCCACATGTAGAGCTAAATGTCAAGTCCCTTCACCCCCTAGTTGCACGTCACTCACACGTCATGCTGCTGCGCGCGCATCTATGCCAAGTATTATCTTATAGATCCACCTATGTCTGATAATCCTAACCAATCATGTTTCTTTTATTCCTTATTACGCCTAGTTTCGATTACGTACCTGTTTTGTCACTTTTCTTATCAAATGTTACGCCTTCTACATTCGTTTCATTGTAATGTACTTATTATAAAAATGCATGTCTGTCAATAAAGTATTGTACTTCACTTCCTGAACCCTCGTGGTGACGGAACCTGAAGGCCGCGACTCGAGTCGGCCATTTTGAGTGGAATAAAGCCCATTTAGAAAACCTCTTATACCACGGATTCTGCCTCTTGTTATTCTGAGCTATTTTACTTTATTTCAAGATCCCGTATGAAATTCAGTCCGGTAAAGAAGATTTTATTTACCACACCTCCAGGGGACCTGGGAGGGACCTCAGTGGTCAGGAGGCCTGCAGGCGCAGTAGCAGGAGGACGGAGGCAGCCAAGGTCCCAGGGTCAAGACCCACCGGAGCGATGACTGGATCACTGGGGGGGCAGGGAGCGAACCGGGCAGAGCCCGGGGAGGCCATGAGCAGCAGCAGGACCACTGGAGGGTGTGGGGGGGCAGAGTCACCGCAGTAAATCCACTGTGTGGTATGCCAGGAGCTCAGACCCAAGGCCCAGCCATCAGGTTCAGTCCAGGAATGCGGGCTCAGGCCTTCGGTGCAGCCTGTCGCGCCCCAGGCACAGCCCAGCACACGGGTCGTCTGCACTCGATCACCGCAACAGAGGGGGGGAGAAGGCGAGTGGTGGGCCCCCTCCAATCCCCGCTGCCTGAACGGGACAACCGAGACCCTCTGACCTAATTCCACTGCGGTGCACCAGTCCTCAGTTCTCAGCCTGCGAGGGGCCTTGCATGGAACCCATAGGTCCCTCCTATGGACTGCCAGCAAGTCTCCAGGTGCCACTGAAGGTCACCTCTGCAGGTGACTGGTAGGGGCAGGGTAGGATTGCCCCAGGTGAGGTCTGCAAGGCCTGTGGTCCCTAGGTCACACTGGGCAAGGAGGCCTTCTCCCCGCGCCGCAAGAGCGGCCGATCCGTCAAGCCACGGGGGCAGGCAGTAGGTCCTCCGAGCGTCGTCTTCAGCCCCCGTCACAGCACGGTGCCCAGTCCTCCGAGGGGGTATGCCAGGAATCCAACCTGTGGCTCGTTCTCAGAGCAGGTCCAGGATGGTCAGGTATGGGGTCCGGGCCTCCGGTGCGGCTCGCCTCGCCTCAGGTGATCAGAGGTATCCAGAGTGCGTGGCTGCCAGCACGCAAGTACTTTGATGGAGGGAGGGGGGGGAGGAAGGAGCGATTGGAGGAGGACTCCTCTACTGTCCTCCCCGCTGCTCGATCGTTGCAGCCGAGACCCTCCACCTCAGCCCCACCTCGACACCGCCTCAAGTAAAGATAGGTTGGGGTCCGCGTTGGAGCACTCCCCGCGTTGCTGCCCTCTGCACTCACCAGGGTCCCTCGGGGCGGCGCACAGATGCCAGCCGGGTGCAGGGACACTCGGTCGTTGGAGTCAGGGCAGTGGCAGTGACCACCACCGCACATGGGAACAGCAGGCTGGGCCCGGCCCCGGAGAGTCACTCCGTCACGGTAAGACCTGGGGGGGGGAAACTCTTAGGCCGTAGGTATCTCCCGCCGTCCGATGTGATGGCCGGTCCCCCAGCACTGTCTCATCGCAGCAGGTAGCTTCAATGGCGGTGGCTCCGCGTTCCCATGGCAATGGTAAGGACGCGGTTCAGACAATGAGGCCCCAGATCAGGCCGCGCCGTCCGGGAGCCCACCTCGGGTAGCCGGAAGATGGAGGTGGCATCGGGTCTCTCAGCCCCTCACACCACAGCAAGGTGACTCCCCCACTCAGCCAGCCACTCGATAGGGCCCGTTGGTCTTGGGCGGGCGAGCCCGCCGCCGAGCAGGAGTTAGGGCCCTGGAGATGGGCGCCGCCATGTCTGGATTGGCGAGGTGGGGGAGCCGGGTGATAAAGCGGCACAACAGGCAATTCACGGAGGGTGTTGCTGCGCATGGATACCACAGGATCTGTGAAGGCAGCAGATGCAGGTTTCAGTGTCGGATGGCTGTTGATGTTGGCGGATCGTGGCACGGATGATGGAGGGGTCCGGAGCACTCTTAGAGTGCGACCGCCATGTGAGGGATAATTTAAATACACAAAGAGGCCACCTTGATGCGGAATGTCCTGTCTATAAATCTGAATACCATGCTAAACCTTAGCCACATATTAGTAATATGTGCCCCAAGATGAACCACTGGACACAGACTGCTCTCCGCCGCACTCCTGCTAAATGGATTTTGCTTATCTGGTACACTTGCTCTTTAAGATGGACTTCCATTTTAGTAGTGTGATGTCAATGGCCAGCACCACCACTCTGAAAATAGCTTCAGCACCAGAGCCACACGCTAGAGGGGCCTGCCTTCAATTCTCTCACTCCAGAGCCCAATATCCCTGTTCACCAGTAGAAGGGGATGTCTCTATCTATTGCTCTTTTAGGTCTTGGTTTTTAGTAGCACACCTGTCAAACAGTCGTATTGTTAACAATAAGCATGGAGTGGGCTTCGGGCCTGCCTGTTTCAAACCACTGAATGTTTTTGACAAGCCTCTGTAAGCCATTAGATTGAGTCTTAGTCAAGCACATCTTGGCTCAGCCCAGGAGAGTACTCATCGCTCACCTAATACCACCGGCTGTTTGAAGGCCATGATGACCTAATTGATGTTGCCATTCTCTCCTGGAACATACATGAGGCTAATAATTTAAGTAAACAATAACTTTTTAAATATATAACTTACTCCTATGAGATCCTGTATTTCCAAGAGACTTACCTGTGCGTAGATCCTGCCCTGGTAGATGTTTTTTTCCAGATATCTCTGAGGACAACACAACATTCCTCAAGCCGCCCCTCTGGAGGTGTACAGACATTAATATAGACCAAGGTGGAGCCAAACCTATGGGAGATTAGTAAAAGAAACAATTGTATTTTTGCCTGTGGGGTACAGCTGCATGATGAGAGTAAGCCATTTGGGGCCAGATGTATGACGTGCAAAATAGCGCCTCGCAAATTGCGACTCATTCGTGACTCGCAATTTGCGTGGCGCTATTTGGCATGTACAACAGTGTGTTTAACACTTTTTGCGTTTCCCAATAGGGTCGCAAATTGAGAGGCTCATGAATATTAATGAGCCTCTCGCAATTTGCGAACGACAGGCCCTCCATGGGATGGTGGCCTGCTGAGCTCAGCAGACCACCATGTCTGGGACTGCTTTTACATAAAGCAGTTTTTTTTAGATGCAGCCCATTTTCCGGTTTTGTTTAATTTTTTAAGGGCATGTAGTGGTCCCTGGAACCACTGCCTGTCCTTAAAAAAATATTTTTAGAGACAGGGAAAAAGTGGAAGGGGTCCCCTGGGCACCTCTTCCAAATAGCGACTGCATTACCACACTCTTGAAGAGGGTGATCATTTGCTAGTGTTTTGCAACCACAATTGCGGCTGCAAAACATTCATACATGGGGTTGCGGTTGCTATAAGGAAAGGAATGCCCCTTCCTAATAGAGACTCGCAATTCCTAAATAGCGAGTCACAAATAAATTGCGATTCGCTATTTAGGAATTGTACATAGCCCTTTCACATTTTGCATGCGCACACTAGTCGTTTTGCATGGCATTCTGGGTACGAAAACGTTGGGGGATTCACGCAAGCCATACCTAATTGGACTTCCCCGGGTGTCTAGTTTTCAGAATTGTTTGGCTTTGGTAGTTTCCCAAGATGTCCACCGAACCCAGGGCCAAAACCCCAGGTGCCCCCCCAAACCAGGTAGTTTTGTTATAGGTAATTTTGAAGTCTCCACAGTACGATTTGGGCCATTTCCTGTTGCAGCTACTATGCCTACCCACACAAGTGGGGTACCAATTTTATTGGGAGACCTGGGAAAATGCTTGGTTGGAGGAAAGTTGTGGATCCGCGCAGATTCCAGAACTTTCCCACACAGAAATTTGAGAACAAAGTAATTTTTTCATCTAATTTTGAGGTTTGCAGGGGATTCTGGGTAGGAGAATGTTGGGGGACCCACGCAAGCCATACCTCGCTGGACTCCCCCGGGTGTCTAGCTTCCAGAAATGTGTGGGTTTGGTAGGTTTCCCTAGATGGCCGCCGAGCCCCGGGCCAAAAACCAATGGGACCCCCCTTGCAAAACCAGGTTGGTTTGCGGTAGGTAATTTTGATGTTGCCTCATGGTACTTGACCCACCCATGCAAGTAAGGTACCATTTTTCTCTAAAGACTTTGGGGATCGCGGGGTGGGTGGAATTTTGTGGATCCACGCAGATTCCAGAACTTTCCACCAAAGATATGTGAGGAAAATTTGTTTTTTTGGACAATTGTTTAGGTTAGCAAGGGATTCTTGGTAACAGGACCTGGTGAGCGCCAGTCAAGTCACCCAATCCTGGATTCTCCTGGGTGTCTAGTTTTCAAAATTTTATAGGTTTTCTAGGTTCCCCTAGGTGCCAGCAGAGCTAGGGTTCAAAAACTACAGCTAGGCACTTTGCAAAAAAAGGATCATTTTTCATTGTGAAAATGTGGTGTCTCCACGTTGCGTTTTGGGCCATTTCCTGTCACAGGCACTAGGCCTACCGACACAAGTGAGGTACCATTTTTCTCGAAAGACTTTGGGGAACGTGGGGTGGGTGGAATTTTGTGGATCCACACAAATTCCAGAACTTTCCACCACAGAAATTTGAGGAAAACGTGTTTTTTTGGACAAATATTTAGGTTTGCAAGGGATTCTGGGTAACAGACAGTGGCGTAGCTAGAGCTTCTGGCGCCCGGGGCTATCCCCCAGATTGCCGCCCATGGCAGGTAGCGGGTGAGGAGGTGTGCGGGGGAGAAAGGACGGTGAGTAGCGGGGGTGGATTGGCAGTGTTTAAGTTATGACGCCACTCTCTACTCCACTGCAGGTGAAAGCAAAGGTCGGAGCGGAGGTGCAGCAAGCCCAATACTAACCTCGCATCCCAATGCAGGGTGTCAGAGAGATTTACATAACATACAGATTGACAATAAATCACGCAAGTGTGTAAATCAGTGTACAAGATGTGTTGCATGTGTCAGTGAGGGTTAAAAGGTGTAGCAGTCACATATCCTACATAGCTCCCTGTGCTATATTAAAAGGCTTAGTATTTAAGAACTGCAAGTAACAAAAGGATCTGTGTTCAAAGCAGTAACCCACTTACCTAGCTACATCCCCCCCAAAAAATATACAGTTCTGCCATCTGCATATTACATGATGTGCTTTGCAGGCACATTAACCTTCTATACTACTTTGAGTCAGATCTGGGACTACACAAACAGAAATCTCTCCAAGAAAAATTTTAATCTCCGGGGTTATTTCACCAAGTATTATCCCCTGACATTTACTGGGCACCTCTTCAGCAGATGTCTAAACCCTATAAAAAAAGATTAGAAAACGCAGACTTTGTAACCAATTAATCATAAAAGATCTACTAACATGCTTCTCCTTGTTGCCAATTTCTTTGTGGCAGGGTTTTAAAAAATGTGTAAAATTAGTTGAGACGCAGATTTTGCATCGGGATTGCGCCACTTTTTTTTTTTAGCACAGCCCCAAAGCAAAATCTAATTTGGTAAATCTCATAATGTGCTTAAATGCACTCATGATATACCTAATAAAAACAAATATGTGAGATCACAATATCTGATGTTACTTCCTGTGCTGTTGGTTACTGTGATGCCATGTGCAATGTCATGCATTGTGACATCACTGACTGTGATGGCACACACCATGATGTCACTTGCATACTGACTAACTAGGTTAGTTCCCACCCATGTGTTGGAGCTGCAAGACAGTCCACAGCTTCAAGGCATTCCATTTTAGTAAGGAAACATTTTACCCCAAAACAAAACTTGCTTTGCCAATGTTCTCCCAAAATTACCCCCCATTACTTTCAAGAGTAAAAAAAATACAATGTACCTATTTTTGCCCACAGCGCAGGCAGTTTTATGCTCTCTCATCCACTTGCTTCCAAAGGCCTGCACTCCTGTTAAAAGAACTGTATAACTTCCAGTATTGCTGAAGTAACAGAGGTCAGTGACTAAACAGTCAAAACTGCGAGAACTACTCTCTTCTAACCTCGGAGGGGGGCTCATTTGTTAAAGGTTGTTTGCCTAAAGGCTACCAAGAAAGGTGTTGGGCAGAAGCAATAGGAGCTCTAGCAATAATTTAGACATGGGGTGGTGGTGGGCTCGAAAGTTCCACCGCGTGCTTTATGAATGACACAGTGCGCTATAGGAAGGGGAAAAAGGATGTGTTGGGGTGCCACAAACGTCACAGATCACCCATGCACAAGGGGGGAAGAGTGTGAAGGGCCCCGTGAAGGTAAAGGGGGGGGTCGTCGTGAGTGGGTGTGTGGAGGCAGGCAAAGGTGGCTGGTGATGGTTTGAGAGAAGAAGAAAAACACGTGAGAGATGAGGTCAACTGTAACAGAGGTCAGGAAATCTATTACTGAAGGAGAGTGGCGCGGCTCGAATTCAAGAAGATTACGATTTAGAAATTAGTTAGGGGTGTGGGGGTGCCGGGTTGGGGGAGGTTGAGAATAGGAGACGCGATGATGCTGTTTAAAGGCGGCTGTTTAGGATGGCTGCAAAGGAGTGTGGTCTAGGGTGGCTAGAAAAGATGAAATTGCACTGGACTCGAGCGCGCCAGCGGCCTGGCTGCAGGTGTTTGGACTCCCTAAGGCCTGGCTCCACCCCAGCCCTGAGTCTCGGGATGTATCGCTCTTTCTCACCGCGACCTCCCCGGGAGCCTCGCACATTGATCCCGGACCAGGGGGTTGCTTTGGGTTGCTGCGAAACAGTCTTCAATAAACAGGTTGGTGGTGGTGCAGAGCTCAGGGTGTGTTTGTATATTACTTAAGGGTTCAAACGTCAGCGATGCCCTGCTGCAGGCCCAAAGTTAAACACGAGGCCGCGGGCAGGGCTCAGGGCTGCTGTCCGCCTGCAGATCGGACAGCCCCGGCTCGTCTCTCAGTCTCACCGGACTGTTACAGGGAGCAGCAGTCGGCGCTCCAGTCCCACCTCCAGCACGGACTTCATAGCTGCCAAGGTTTCAGATTGCTAATGTGTGACATTTTCATATTTTCAATGTAATTATTTATGAGTGACATTCAACAACTATGAGTAACACTTTCTCACCAGTAAAAATCAAGCAATGAAAATGAGTGAAACATATATATCAGAAATTACAGCCATTTGAGCAACGAAAAACTCTACAATCTTCTTAAACTATTGCAAAGCACCAGAAATGGAAGGGCACTATCTGACATGAAACACAGACTGCATAGCTGCCACATGTTAAGAGTGCTTATGTGTGACATTTTCAAGGTTTCAGGACACCTATGAATGACATTCAACTACTAAATGTATGACACTATGTTTCGAGCAAAATCAACAAATTAAGTACATGGAAACAGATAAACGTTAAGAAATGACACTTATTTGAGCAAGGACAAGTTATGAAAAGAACTTGTAACTGCTGCAAAACACCTGATCCTACTGTAAAACAATTATATACCCACAAACTACTCACATCTTACATGATTTTACACTTGTAATCATTACTGCTTCTTGCAAAGCCACAGACAAATTGGTTGCATTTGACAGTGTAAAATTGACAGATCATGTTTGGCTACGGAACACCTTATCGTACTTAGTTCAGCAACTCAACTCATTTTCTTATTGCAATCTGAACCTTATTGCGTGCTCTCTTCCTAAACACAAACATCACTGCACTGATTCTAGTGTTTCGCGCCGTAGTGTTACAGGCCACTTACCAATGGGAAAATCCTGCCTGGGGCTGTAGTTTCTAAGCTGCAGTGGCAAACTCACTGCTGACAGTTGCTCTGCTCAGCTGTTCACAGACAGTGCTGTGCTCGAGTCTGTGGGGCAGTCCATACACCACGGCGCTCTGACCCGGGCAGAAAGGGCAATGCTCTCAGCAGCAGAACTGCAGTGTGCGCGGTGGGTGTCTTTTAAAAACAGCGCTCACCGTAACGTACTTTATTTTGCAAAGGCCCTACCAGGGTCGCAGCAATGTCTTCCTATGGGCCCGGTAGGACATGTAAAAAAATACCTGATCCTGTCTGGAGTTAGGTTTATGATATTAACAGTTTCCCTCCACTGCGGTGTCGGCTTATAATTGGCAGTCATCCCTCATTTATTCACTATATATTTCAGTATTATGGTCCTTCGGACTCATAAATCACTCAGCCTTTTAGGAATAGCGTCAAACTTCTAGAGTAAAATATGGCTGTTTTTAGTAGCACTGTTTAGGGACACATACATTTATCAGAACACAAAAATTGTGAACAAAACAGAAAAAGGAGGAAGACACAGTTATTTGCTTTAAATCCATGTCTTTGAAGAACATGATGATTGCATCCACATTGCAAACTCAGTGCTTCATCTTATCCTCTTAATACATATACTTCTTTACATACATGTGATTGGATGATTGCTAACTAATGAATACAGACACCTGTGTTTGTGTGAAAACTGACATAGATCCTCGTAGTAATAGCAGACAGTGCTGTATCAGATGTTTAGTGCGGTGAATGGGCGCAGTGTACACTAAGCGACAAATGGCATATCGCTCTGTTCAATGTAAGACAGTATAACTGATGGCGACAACACATGTTGTAATAAGTCTTGTGTGGTTCACCTCTTAAAGGCCACACGGTCTAATAAATGGCATTCAGTATTCCATTGATTGAATGGCATTTCATGCAGTATTCTCATGTTTATGGCCTGAGGGTCAGACGTGTGACTAACATTGACGTAAGTCTGAGACAGTATTAGCTGCCTCAGAGCTCATACAACCTATACTGAGTAACTGTGAGCTGATTACCCCTCAGCCATAGGCTTTTGTCAGTATCCTAACTCACATTCTTCTGTCACTGGTTGTCTGTAAGCCAGTCATGACGTATGGAGGTTTTGCCAATGCATCAAGTCATTAGCTCCTTTCATTGGTGCCAGCAATTGTAAATAATGATCCACATTTAGTACCTTACAACAGGATACCGTCTGAAATACGCGCACCCTTTTCACCTTTCATTGTTTACTCTGAACTCAGGTCCCCGAGCCCAGTTGCAGTGCAACCTTTAAAAGTGCATTTTTGTACGGAGCTTTTCTTGAATTTTCGTTACTAACATCATTATTACACGACCAAAGTCATGCGCCATCCGCTGACGGAGCCAGCCAGTCTGTGGAGGCATGCATGAGTGCACTGAAAGGAGCCTGCCCTACCCTGACAATAATCGAGATTTATTTATATTCTAACAGTTACCGGCCGGCGGCTGCTTATTTATTTAAATTATGACTAAGGAAACAAAAGCGGAGCATTCCCTGCTCTACTTACTTTTTTGCTGCAATTTAAAGCTTCGGTAAAGTGCACTTGTGGCCGCAATCAGAAGTGTGACTCCGATTCTCCCACGGGCGGGCCGCAGAACGCCGGGCGGGAGGGCATTCAGGGCGGTTCACCTCTACACAGGCTATAAAGTTAAGAGCATAAATCAGGTTGTCTCACAGGGATCTATTCTATCTATCCCCGCCTCTTTTTACCATCCAAAAACGATAAAAGCTGTTTGGCATGAAATTTCAAGTCGGCCTGGAAACGTGCGTGCAGCTGCATTCGCAAGCATTTCCGCTTGCACTTCATACACGTGTGTAGCGCAGCGCCGCCCCCAAAATAGTGCCGCCTGGGGCGGACCGCCCCCACCGCCCCCCCCTAGCTACGCCCCTGGTAACAGAACCTGTTGAAAGCCAGTCAAGTCACTCCATCCTGGATTCCCCTGGATGTCTAGTTTTCCAAAATGTATAGGTTTACTAGGTTTCCCTAGGTGCTGGCAGAGCTAGGGTTCAAAAACTACAACTAGGCACTTTGCAAAAAAGGTCATTTTTCACTGTAAAAATGTGGTGTGTCCACGTTGCGTTTTGGGCTGTTGTGGGCACTAGGCCTATCCACACAAGTGAGGTGCCATTTTTCTCAGAAGACTTTGGGGAGCGCGGAGTGGGTGGAATTTTGTGGATCCACGGCGATTCCAGAACTTTCCACCACAGATATGTGAGGAAAATGTGTTTTTTTGACAATTCTTTAGGTTTGCAAGGGATTCTTGGTAACCAAACCTGGTGAAAGCCAGCCAAGTCACCCCATCCTGGATTCCCCTGGGTGTCTAGTTTTCAAAAATGTATAGGTTTGCTAGGTTTCCCTTGGTGCCGGCAGAGCTAGGGTTAAAAAACTACAGCTAGGGACTTTTCAAAAAAAGGGTCATTTTTCATTGTGAAAATGTGATGTGTCCACGTTGCGTTTTGAGCCGTTTCCTGTCGTGGCCACTAGACCTACCCACACAAGTGAGGTACCTTTTTTATCAGGAGACTTAGGGTAACACAGAATTGTAGAGCAACTGTTATTACCTATTGACTTTCGATGCATTTCTGCCTTCCAAATGAAAGACAATGTGTAAAAAAGAAGTCATTTTGAAAAATGACCTATAATTCTCATGCTAGTATGGGTACTCCCAATTTCGGATATGTGCAAATATCTACTGTTTCTAAACTCTATATTTTGTTCCCATTTCAGAAATACATAAGTGTCTTTCATACCGATTTTTCCATGTATACATTTTCCCAAAATAATTGCTATATACCCGGTGCATAATAAAAAACCATTGCAAGACGCTGCTCAGTTTTCGTCGGGTTCTTGGTTTACCTACAAGTCCTATATATCCCCACAACTAGAAAGGTCCAGCGGATGTGACGGTATATTGCTTTCAAACAGCTATCATAATTAGAAGAAGGTACAGGTGAAAACGTTGGCACGAATGGCTGTTTTTTTCAACTCATTTTCAATTTTCCCTATATTTAACTGTTAGTTTCTATAAAGAAATCTTGAAGGATCTACACAAATGACCCCTTGCTGAATTCAGAATTTTGTCTACTTTTCTAAAATATATAGCTTTTCAAGATCCATTATTGCTTTCATACCCATTTCTACCATTAACTGGAAGGAGGTTGAAAGCACAAAAAATAGCAAAAATAGGCTATGTCCCCGAAAAATGCTAAAACTATGTAAAAGATTTTGGTTTTCTGACAAAAGTCTGCTTGTCCCTGAATACTGGGAAGATGGTGATTTTAGCACCACAACCGACTATTTTGATACCATTTGCAGGAAAAAAAACAGACGCTTTCATCTGTAGCCCTTTTTTACAATTTTTCCCCAAAAAAACAAATGTACCTGTATCTTGGCTAATTTCTGGGTCTCCTCCAGGGGAATCCACAAACCCTGGGTACCTTTAGAATCCCCATGATGTTGGAAAAAAGGGTGCAAATTTGGCATGGATACCTTATGTGGTCAAAAAGTTACAGGGGCCTAAGCGCAATCTAACACAAATAGCTAAAAAAAAAGCCTCAGCACGGGGGGGGGGAGGCCTAGCAGCAAAGGGGCTATATGGACTGTTCCCATCTGACACACCTACCAAGAAACTTTACATATGGCAACAAGATTTGCCCTATGGAGAATGCTTTTTAGCATGGTTGGGATATAAAATATGTGTTGCAGATGGAAGGTAGTGACCATCACCTACTGCACATAGCAATAAGTACTGGGTCCAAGCAAAAAACTGATCAAGTCCTCCTCTGAAAGTGGAGTACCTGAGTCGCCTTAGAACGAGGTGGACAGAGACAGATTTAATGCTGTAAAAAGAATTCCAGCAACAGTACATTGCAATTGGTGATGAGGAGGTACCAGTAAAATTTGTTGCCTGGTATGAGGAAACGATTAAACGGGTGATATCATGTTTAAAAGTTAACCTAAAGGTAATTAAACTTAAGGAAAATAGGGAAAGGATTGGAAGTGTGATAAAAACCTGTGGCTTGATGATGAATGTAAAAGACACACAATTTATGGACGGAATGCAGAACAAATCAAAACATTCACCCCCAGTCAAGAGATCTGGGTTAAATCCATCATTCTTTTGCTCACCGTGCCACCCCAGTTTAGACCTGGCCATATGCAAATCAGTCTTGACCCTGTGCCTCATGGGAACAGTCCAGCCCGAACTGCCAAGCCAGATCCTCCCTGGACCGGAAACAAGCATCCTAGGACCGGTTACGGGGTTTCACCCCTCTTCAGCCAGGATAGCTTGATTCCAGTGGCACGGTGAGCCCAGGACCCACGTCTGGACATACCTGGCGCACTTAGGGCGAGAAAGCAAAAGACACACAATTGATGGACGGAATGCAGAACAAATCAAAACATTCACACCCAGTCAAGAGATCTGGGTTAAATCCATCATTCTTTTGCTCACCTTGCCACCCCAGTTTAGACCTGGCCATATGCAAATCAGTCTTGACCCTGTGCCTCATGGTAACAGTCCAGCCCGAACTGCCAAGCCAGGTCCTTCCTGGACCGGAAACAAGCATCCTAGGATCGGTTTCGGGGTTTCACCCCTCTTCAGCCAGGATAGCTTGATTCCAGTGGCACGCTGAGCCCAGGAACCACGTCTGGGTATACCTGGTGCACTTAGGGCGAGAAGCAAAAGACACACAATTGATTAATGTAGGCGCTAAAAAAACGGGCAAGAAAATTTGAAAATCTACAAGGCTTTCCAGAAACAATGAGTTTATAGAACAGCTTGCTGTAGTAGGAAGAGAGCATAAAGGCTTAATAATGAACAAGAAGAGATGGCATCAAGAAGAATGCTGTAAAGCCATGTTTGAAGTAATTGAGTCCAAGATTTTTTAGAGGTTCTGGGCCATAGTAAAAAATGGGACAGGAAAAGAGCAGGGAAAACTGAGGTGCTTGGTGAGAGAAGATTCATGGGGATTGTATTTAGAGGAAATATACAACTATGGGGCTGTCAATGGGCAGTGCCCAGCTGTATTTAATATAGATGATTAAAAAAGGACGCTGTTTCCTATGGGGACAATAAAAAAAACAATTAAAACATCAATACTGACAAGAGTCGCTGGCCTAGATAATCTACCTGTGGTAGTAGTTAAAAACAAATAGTGATTGGTGGTACAGCTTGTTCTAGCTATTGTTTCAAAGAAATAAAAGGACAGGCACTTTTCTGGATAGCTGGGAGGATGTTGTTATCAAACCAATATATATAAAGGGGACACTTCTTTATTTCAAAATTATAGGCAGATTAATTTACTAGATGTGGGTGGGGCTGTTGAAAGAGTGGGCTGAGCTCAACTCAGTAATTCCGATTGAGCAAGGGGGGTTTAAGGAGGGATACTTTACTCTGGATCATTGTTTTAGTTTGTGGGCCTTAAGTCAAAAATCCCTGGAACACCCAAGGCCTCCTCCTGTTATTAGAAGAAATGCATAGAGGAAGCTGGGCACAGGCAGAAATCGATATCCAAGGATCACAGTCAGGAAGAATGCATATTATGTATGGCCCGAGACACGAATGGGCATTGTCCCCACTCTTATTTTCATTGTTTTTAGCAGATAAACCTAGTTTATTTGGAAGATCAAATGGTTTTCACCCTAAGATGAATGGCACCTATATTAGTTGTATTCTTTATCCTGATGACCTAGTCATTTTGGACATAATTGTTTTGCAGACAAAGTTAGATGCTTTTTCAAAATATTTCAAAAAGAAAAAGCTGACTATTGATTTGGAAAAAAAACTAATATGCAGTCATTGGAGAAAAAGTTGATGTTTAAGTGGTTCAGTCACAATGCAAAAGTAGAGGTGGTAAGTAGATACAATTACCTAGGGATTTGATTCAGGGATAAATTGGCTTGGAAAGACCATACTGAAGCATTACAAGTAAAGGCCCTATTGACTACAAGTGGTCTTAAGAATTTTGGAAGAGAGTATGGAGGGCCCTCTTCAAGACCTGTTTTGGTTGCTTACCAATCTACGATTAGGCCTCAATTCCATTATGGTGTGGAGAGGCTCTGCCTAAGCTGTAAATGTAATTGGGATTTAGAGGAAAGTAGATGTTTGAAAAGACTTCTATGTTTACCACTGCCTGTTATGATTCAAGCTGTAAGGGAGGAAACGGATCTAAGAGCTTGGAGTTACCTAGCTTTTACTCGCGTAATTAGATTTTGAAAACATTTAGAGCAGGATAAAGCTCTTAAAATCTCCACTTTAAGTCAACAGTAGATTCATAATAGGGAACTAAAATGGGCCAGGTCTGTAAGGAAAATGATTATTGGTCTATGCAATGAGTTACCTTTAACATATAACCTGTAGAAACTATGAAAATGAGCAAAAGTGACCTACCACTGCTAGCAATAAGTATGTCAAGGGACAATTATATGCACTATCTGGATAGTAAGAGATCTGTATGCCATTTAAGAACAACCTGGATGGAGGTAGTAACATTCCCATATTTAGAAAATATACCCAATGTATTTGATCTAGTGTAAACTCTGCTTTAACTTCATCTTTTCAAATAATTCTTCTACAAGGTAACAATATTTGTAAGTGTGGTATGAACATGAAATGGAATTCCAGCCACATAATTAGACTGTTTGGGTTTTTTGAGCATTGTCTATTATGGCTAGATCCATTTAAAGGAAATATAAAGTTAGGGATAGGAGACAAGCTGCTTCCCTTTTACTGGATATGAGATGTCTGGCTGTAACATGCGCACTAGGGAGATATGTGTTGTCTGTGAATGAAACATTAATGCAGGATTGATCCCAGAACCTGCTCATCGGATAAATGAATTTGACTTGTTTCAATAGTAGAAACACAGTGTTTTAACTTGTTTTAATATGATACAAATGTTATAATGTTTATTGTATATTTATTGAATTATGTTTTATTTTGGAAATATTTCAAGGACTAAGGTCCAATTAAGCATGGATTTGACACTGTCTGTTTGAATGTATCCTTCTACCTCCACTTAGCAGGAGGGACTACTTTGCTATGATACGCCTCAAGGTCCTCCTGCTGCTGGCTCCCTCCTGTGTCTCTTGCTATTGCTAATGCTGCACACGTTAGCAGATGAAATCCAGACCTATTGGCTTTACCAATGCTTGTTCGCAATGCCCAGGGTGGGGGTGGGGAGGTGAATAGGATTTTCTTTTTTTGCTCGCCACATAGCTAGCATTGTCCCTCATCAGAGGAGACCATCTCACTTTATATCCCTCTTACTTCCTTTAGAGACTCCCAGTCACAGAGTGCCCCATCCTATACATTGGAGCATCACCTACAGGTGTTTCCAGGAACAGTCACTGAAGCAAACAGCAGACAGGTGCTGAGATGCATAATTTACCATATGTGCTCCATCTCCTTTCTGCCTCCTGAAGGGGTCACCTGGGGGCATGGGGTGGAGTTGCAATTACCTTGTTCCCTCCACTGCACATCTGTTGTAGAGGCACCTTTGGAGATAATCAGGGAAGGGAAACAGCATTAGCCGGAAAGGATTAGGATGGGAACAACGGAAGAGTGAAAAAAGGAAGGAGAACAGGCCTGGGGCAAGATATGGATAAAAAGGAGGGAGAACGGAGAGTGAAGGAAGGAGAAAGTAGTGGAAATGATGGACAAGGGCGGGAGTGGAAGGATAAAAAAGAAGGTAATGGGATTTATGGAGGAGTGGTAAATCCACTGGTGGGAATCAGCTCCACCTGAATCACCTCATACTATCCCTATGGTGTGGTGTGGCGTGTGGCGTGTGGAAATATATTGTGCTGCCACCATGATGGAAGTTATTCCAGCAGACTGCTGAGAATGTACCTCATTGACCATTTTTTGTGACTGAACCACAGTGTAATCTCACTGGGAAGCGACCTGGGAATGTAGCTGCTCTCAACCCACCAGAAAATGTTACAAAAAAGAACTGAGCATTTTGCAGTACAATGTTCACATTAATCGGCTAAAAACCCAACACCATTTTTCTACGGGTAGTAAAAATTACATCACAAATAGCTGCAATGTGCCCAAAACTTAGGGGCAACTTTATGAAATTGTAACGCAGCACAGCAAGTCACCTTGCTACGCTGCGTTACAGGGAAAGGGCAGGAATGCGCCGTATTGAACACAAGGTGCATTCCAGCCTTTACCCCAGCACTTGCGCACAATGGGTTGCCTAGCACCAACGCAGGCACCCTTGCACCGGTGGCGGCTCCTTAGCTAAGCCGGAGGAGCGTTGCCCCACTGCTATTTGAGCAGTGCAAAAAGAAAAAGAAAATGATAATAACAAGACGCTATTATCATTTTATTTTCTGTGCGGACTGGAGCCAGGTGGGGGTGGGGCTGAGTAGAGTGAGGAGTGGTTTGCACTCAACTAAGTGTGCATGAATGTGTGGTTGGGCCTCTTTGACCGGCCAAACATTCATGCACACCTACCATGTTCTCCGCCTGGCTGTGTTGCACAGCCCGATGCAGAACATGGCAAGGCTCCCAGGCACTGTCTGAGCGCCAAACAGGTCGCTCAGACCAATCACAACGCTGCTCATGCAGTGGTGTGATTGGCTGGGAGAGTCTGCTTCCATTGCTGCTAGTGCAGACAAAGAGGACGGAGGAGAGGTGTGCAGGGGCTGTCGTGAAGGAAAGGTAAGTTTATTTATTTTCTTTTTGTTAACCATCCCCCCCGCTCCACCACCCCTGTTCCGAGGCAGCCCCTAATGCCTTGCTCATGGTGCAAGTGTGCCTGTGTTGCATTCAGGGCTGTTTTCGTGCAAGAAGGGACACCTTCCTGCAAAAAAACACTCCTTAAAGCATATTCCACTATCTAGTGTGCTACAGAATGCAGCACATATAGAAAAAGAAAACAATGAGGGTAAATTAAGATATTTCTCCTCGTTACTCCTCCTCAAGGGAAGGCGTATGTTTTTGGTGCAGTCCGACATCTACCAGTAATGGTAAATCTGGAAATGTGTCAAAATCCATGCGCGTTACATGGGAACACCCACATATCGCCCATGGAATCCCTCCAGGGCAGAGTAATGCATAGTGTCTCAGGGCAGAGTAATGCAACGCAGCGATTTGAGCTGTGCTGTGTTACTACTGATTTATCAAGCCACTTCCGTGCTTGATAAATCGCTTTTTCGGGGTTGCGTCAAGCATGCACGATGTTGCCTGATGCAAAAGCGACTCAACACCCTTCCTAAATATGGATCTTAGGGCACAACAAAAAACATGTTAGGAGTGTCTTAAGTGATACTCACTGTCACAATGCAAGCCCAATGCACTTTTGGAAATATGTTGCTTGAGAACAATGCCACGAGAAAAAAATATTTTTGTTTGCTAGTATAGCGCTGAAGCCACCCTTTACCAGCTTCAAACTGGTACACAGGAACAAGAACCCTGTCAACTGTTATTGAGGATTGTTTGTGGGTCACGCTGTGCGCTTAATAAAAACAAAGTGAAATACCACAGCGCTACTGTTTATTTATGCTTCTTGTTGAGCATGACCAGGCTGGGTCTGGCATGAGTCCTTTATGACACTTAAGTCTACAGCAGCCACATTTATTAGCAGTGATTTTACGTGCTATTTACCAAGAGCACAAAGTAATAAAATAATAACAACAAAAGGTAGCGGGCAGGCCATTTCTGTTGGCTGCTCACCAGTGGTGTAATGAAACTTGATGGGGCCCCCTGCAAAGTGCATGGAGGGGGGCTCCCGTGCTCCGGACACAGGCAGGAGCTCTCAGGCCCGCCCGTGCATGGTACTCGAAGGGGTTCCCTGGAACACGGGGCCCGCCCACACCATGGGGGCTGCGGGGGCTATTGTTACGCCACTGCTGCTTACACCCGGGACAATGATCAGGTTAAGACAGTGCTTAATTTGTAAAATAAAAAGTGCCAGGGTCCTGACCAGGAGGCCGCAGCAGCTTGCACCTCCCATTTCCCCTGTCATCGCTGCCAGTGGCGGTACCAAAACTACCACTAGCCATCTCTCTCGCCTGCAAGTGCCACAGTTCAGATTATTCCAGGTCCCCAAAGCTAAAGGAATGGTTTGGGAGGCAGATATTTGCAATTTGTTATGTATATTGTATTAAAAAACAACATTGTCTCCTCATCTCTAAATTAGATGAGCAGTGCCACCATGTGACAGAGTATAATAAGTGTAATAATGACAATTAAGTGCCGGTGCTGAGCAGCGGAAACCAATGAAGTGCTGGTGTTGAGCACTGGAAACCACCGGCTCAATTTAAGCTCTGGTTAAGAGTTCGGATCCCAGCAAGTCTAGACCAGCACGAAAAGGCCTGCAAGCTACTTAGCAATCAAATTCTGCATTTTGATCATTTCCAATGCCATGCAAAATGCAGAGTTCTGGGCATTACAACGGTACATTGTTTTGCAATTTATTAAATCACCAGCTGAATAGAACGCCAGTCACTTTCCCCATATTTCCAATACCTTTCTAGTTTCCTCTTATTGCCCTTCTATCTCACTAGCCAGCCTCACCACTTCAAAAACAGTCTGAAGATTACCACTAAATGTACAGGAAAGGTGTCTAGTGCAATAATGTTTGATGCACTCCCTAATGACCACGTTGCCATGGTTTCCCTCACTACCACCCTTTAACAGCGTCCCTCAAGTCTCCATAGTCACTCACTCTCAGATGCATTAAATTTATTTTATAGTGCCTCTCACATCAGTGTAGTGTATCAGAGCACTTTACATCACACGCATTACACAGAGACAATCAATCATAGGAATACAAGGTGTAAGAGTCACATGTCATTCATACTGGTAGGCAATCTAGTTTAATGGTGCTTGGTCTGGAGAAGCACAAACTCAGAATTTAAAAGGTAACGCCGTGGTTGGCTGTTCTGTTCAATAATCAGAATACATTTTAATCCAAATGAACCCCTTTTCCAACATTAGGATAATGAAAGACTGGGGAAAAAATCATAAAGCTCTAATCTATACCTTGTAGTTTGCATGCAGGTCTTTGATGACTGTTATAGCTCACTGTTCTATGTTAGGATTTTAACTGAAAGTAACAAAAGGATCTCTCAGACAAAAACAGTAACCCACTGATCTATTTGCATTATATTCACTTTGTGATCTGAATGGTGCATTTTCTTTGCAGCAGGCATATTAACCCACTGCGCTACCTTACCATGAGTCAAAACGTCCACTAGACAAACCTCCGATCTCTCTCTAGGAAGAACATTAATCACCAGAGTTATCTTGACATTTTTATTGTTGCCTGAAAATTTCTGGATGCCAGGAACGCGGCAGCAGGTGCTTTTCAAACCATAATATACATGCAAACACGACACCCCGCCCAAAGTCAGCACCTGGTGCGGTCGCACCGTTTGCACCACCCTAGAACCGGCCCTACTCCTTTCAGAGAGCCACGGGGCAAGCAGGGATTACTGGATATAATGTAGGTGTGTCCTTTGCCAATCTCTTGTACAACAGGTTCAAGCCACAAAGTTGGAGTCAGAAAAAGTAAAGCAAACAGAGGTCATCAAATATAAACAAGCATTGACAAATCCAATAGGTCAATATTTTTTGCCAATGCTCTGAGGCATAGGCCAAAAACAAAGAGACTATAAAGGCATCCTGGGACAGCTGTTTTATTAGTTATACGCCAGTGGTGCAGGCTGCCGGTAGGGAGCTCAGCTTTTCTCCGCTTTTTTTTTTAAACCCTGATTTTAAATCATAGCTCATATCTCGCTTTCCTTTCTGTATTTCTATATTGTCCCACTTTCCCTGGTCCGCCGCTGTTTGCCTTACAGCGGAGGGAAGCAGAACTCGCCACCTCATTTACACGCCTTATTAACACGCCAAGCACACTTCCGGCTGGGTTAGCAGCCTAGTGCACAGAAAGGCATCCTGCTGTATTAAGCAGTCGTTGGGACGGATGGGTAGCTGTGAAGGCTGCCGGTAGGGAGCTCAGTTTTTTTTAAACCCTGATTTTAAATCATAACTCATCCCTAGCTTGTTTTCTGTATTACTAAACTGTCCCGCTTTCCCTGGTCCACTGCGGCTTGCCGTGTGACGGAGGGAAGTGGAACTCACCACCTCATTTACATGCCTCATTAACACACCAAGCACACTTCTGGCTGGGTTAGCAGCCTAGTGCACAGAAAGGCGTCCTGCTATATCAAGATGTCAATGGAACGGACACACAGTGGACGTGCGCAGCGGGCGCTAAAGGCAAGCCCGTCAGTGCTCTTCCACACTCGGACCGCTCTCAGCGCCAGCTACGCTGCCAGTTACAAGCCAGATACATCTTCCCTTAAATCCAAACTCCAATACACCAGGGACTTTATATTGAACTTAAAAGTTTCAGGTAGGAGACGCCAGGGTCTGCTTTTTGACCCCCACTCAGTCCAGGGCTCATCGCACTGCCTCCACTGTAGTCACACATTTCAGTTCTCGCCACAGCCCACTAGGGTACAGCGGGTTCCTTCTGATTCTCCTAAAGGGGACCTAAGACTCCCAACTGTTTGTGTACTTATCAATACAAGGTCATTAATTAAAAATGCTATTGTCTTTCGCCAGTTTTTAGAAACCCACCAAATTGATATAGCCTTTATCACTGAAACATGGGCCGATGACTCCTCTGACCCAGACCTACTTATGGCCTTACTAGCAGGCATAGCATACATAAGGTCGATAGAGTGGGTAGGAAAGGGGGTGGCATAGCTCTAATTCTTAACTCCAGCTTTAAATCATGTATTGAAAAGCTACCTGATAACCTAGATTGTGAAGAACAGGATTTCAGGATTGAATTAGACAGTCAACACCGCTCAATGGTATTCTACTTTATCGGCCACCCAATACCAGGGCTCCATTTATTGATAGTCTAGGTCATCTCTTAACACACAAGGCTGATCAATCCGACTTCATCATTTTGGGCGATTTTAATTTTCATATGGATAATGCCACCGATCCGGACACAGATGCGCTCCTTGATCTGCTGGCCAGCGTAGCATTATGCCAACTTGTCAAAGGCTCAACCCATTGCCTTGATAGGATTTTTTCTGATAATCCTTATCTAAGCTGGATCAGCTCCCTTCCTTTAACCTGGTCTGACCACAAAGCTGTCCTCTTTGAAATCTCATTACCTCGTAGGTCATGCTCCAATCAATCTGGGGAACCCTTCGTTAGTCGTCCCTGGAATAAAATAGAGGCAAACCAGTTAAATTTGCGGCTCTCAGTCACCTAAAATGTCTGTTGACTTGGAAACTGCAGTAGCAAACTACCACTCTTAGCTCAAAACGACAATGAGAGATCTAGCCTCACCAAAAAGTAGCCGGCGCCTTAACCGCGCACCTTCAGAACCCTGGTTCAATGATACCTTCAAAGTTCAGACACAACTCTGTCGTAAACTGGAGAGGAAATGGAGACTGGAGGAAAGCACTTCACCAAAAGTAAATACAATTTGCCCGTTCAAGTTTATAAAAATCTTATCCTCAGGGAGAAAGCTGCCTGTTTCACTGAGAAAAACAGAGCGGCCAATAGATGCCCTAAAACATTATTTTCCACAGTAAAAAATGTAGCCAAACTCCCAATTCCACAGAATATCTATGTGAGTCAGGGATTCTGCAATTCCCTTGCAGAATCCTTTCAACATACGGTCAAGGCTGTTTTTAACACCTTTGTGGACCAATCCAACGATCTGGCACAGTCTCCCGCCCAACTTAGTAAGATACAACCCACAGCGAGAGTAGTTTTTTCAACTCTCTCCTCCTTTACGGTCTTGACCACTGAACAGATGACCAAAATAATTACTGCAATTAAATCTGTCCCCCCCTCAGATCGTTGTCCCCTGAAAATTCTGCATTTGTCACTGGAAACTTTAGCCTTTCCCCTCACAGCTATTTTTAACGCTATGTTTTCCGCTTTTCGGTAGAGTGGAAGAAAGCTTTTATACTCCCTCTACTAAAAAAAAAACAGTCTGGACGCTAAGGACACCCTAAATTACAGGCCCATATCTAGACGTCCTTTCCCTTGAAAAAAGTGATGGAACAGGCCATTAACACTGAACTGTCCTCCTTTGTTAATCAGAATGTAATCTTGGACCCCTCCCAATTTGGCTTTCGGGCCCCCTAAAATACAGAACTGGCACTCATTTCGGCCACTGAGGAGCTCAAGCGGACGCTAGATGGAGGGGAGCACTGTCCTGACCCTCCTGGATTTATCAGCAGCTTTTGATACGGTCAACCATGAGCTGCTGCTGGACCATCTGCCTCCATTGGAATCAGGGCTTAAGGGCTCTCCCTGCTGCGTTCCTTTCTGTCAGAGCGGTCTCAGCAGGTTGAGCTGGGTAGCTATCAGTCTTCCCCTTTCACATTGCTGTGTGGCGTCCCTCAGGGATCTTCCCTGAGCCCAACACTTTCTAATCTTTACGTCACTCCTCTGGCCAAATTGATAAAAAATTACGGATTTGCCCTTGTCTCGCATGCAGACAATACTCAAATATCAGTGAGCAGTTCACTCAGCTCTACAGCCACCAGATTTCATGACTGTATGAGCCAAATAGGAAGCAGGATGACAAACAACTGTTTGAAACTTAATTCCTCGAAAACCAAGGTCCTCATATTTGGCAATAATCCCTCTATCTGGACTGACAGCTGGTGGCCTGTCCAACTTGGCTCCTTACCTACGCCAGTACTTAAAGCAAAACATCTCAGAATCATCGTAGATACCAAGCTCTCTTTTGAAGTACAGATCAATTCCACCACTTCGGTCTGTTTCTTCATTCTTAAAATTCCCAGGAAAATACTCCCCATGATTCCTCTAGAGTTAAGAAAAACCATGGTATCTGTACTGATATCATCAAGGCTGGAGTACTGAAATGCGCTGTTTACCAGCACTTCTAAACGCAGTATCCAGAAGTTACAGACTGTTTAAAATGCTGCAGCAAGAGTACTTTCAGGAATCTCTAAATTTGACTCTGTGACCAATGTCCTAGCGCATCTACACTTGCTGCCAGTAGCAAAACGGATCCATTTCAAATCCCTCTGCATTGCATTCAAATCATTGAACAATTTAGGGCCAATGCAACTGGCTAACCATTTTAAACCCTACATCCCAGCAGGATCCCTCAGCTCAGCTGAGCTAAGGAATCTTGCTGTTCCAAGAAAAAAAAGGGCCAGGTGGGGTGGTAAGAGCTTCACCAATACAACAACCAAACTGTGGAATTCCTTACCAACATCACTCAGAGAATACCGCCGCCGCACTACAGGTACCAGAAGGCCTGCTGGCCCCGCCCACTGGGGCAGGGCCCTGGAATTGATATATGTGTGGGGAATGCCGTCTGAAGTTAAGTAGTTGCACAGCCATTGAGAAAGGGAACCCGAGTTCCCGAAACGAGTCTAGCGGCCGTTGAACTGATGCCTGTGTTCATGTTGCATTCTGCTGGCAAGTTAGCTCCATTAAACAGATGAAATACTTACCTGCCTGCGGCTTCTTTTCTTGAGGGCTAACCTTTGTTGTGGATGTTTAGCGACTGAGCCCAGCCTCGAAGAGAAGCCCGCCGCGTGGAAGCGGACCAATGATGGTGTCAAGATGGTGTCAGCGCAGGGAGGCAGTTTCACGGATGTCAACTGGAAAGCGGGGCAGTATGTGTACTGGACTTGGCATCTCCCCACGTGGGTTTATTTTATTATTTTTTCTGCCACCAAAGACGGACTCACTTGAGAATACTGCCGCCGCACTACAGGTACTAGAAGGCCTGCTGGCCACGCCCACTGGGGCAGGGCCCTGGAATTGATTTATGTGCGGGGAATGCCGTCTGAAGTTAAGCAGTTGCACAGCCATTGAGAAAGGGAACCCGAGTTCCCGAAACGCGTCTGGCGGCCTTTGAACTGATGCCTGTGTTCATGTTGCATTCTGATGGCAAGTTGGCTCCATTAAACAGATTAAATTCTTACCTGCCTGCGGCTTCATTTCTTGAGGGCTAACCTTTGTTGTGGATGTTTAGCGGCTGAGCCCAGCCGCGAAGAGAAGCCCACCACATGGAAACGGACCAATGCTGGCGTCAAGATGGTGTCAGCGCGGGGAGGCAGGTTCACAGATGTCAACTGGAAAGCGGGGCAGTATGTGCACTGGACTTGGCATCGCCCCACATGGGTTTATTTTATTATTTTTTCTACCAGCAAAGACGGACTCACGTGAGAATACCACCGCCGCACTATAGGTACCAGAAGGCCTGCTGGCCACGCCCACTGGGACAGGGCCCTGGAATTGATTTATGTGCGGGAATGCCGTCTGAAGTTAAGCAGTTGCACAGCCATTGAGAAAGGGAACCCGAGTTCCCGAAACGCGGCTGGCGGCCTTTGAACTGATGCCTGTGTTCATGTTGCATTCTGCTGCCAAGTTGGCTCCATTAAACAGATGAAATACTTACCTGCCTGCGGCTTCTTTTCTTGAGGGCTAACCTTTGCTGTGGATGTTTAGCGTCTGAGCCCAGCCGCAAAGAGAAGTGCCGCATGGAAGCGGACCAATGTTGGCGTCAAGATGGTGTCAGCGCGGGGAGGCAGTTTCTTGGATGTCAACTGGAAAGCGGGGCAGTAAGTGTACTGGACTTGGCATCGCCCCACATGGGTTTATTTTATTATTTTTTCTGCCACCAAAGACGGACTCACTTGAGAATGCCGCCGCTGCACTACAGGTACCAGAAGGCCTGCTGGCCATGCCCACTGGGGCAGGGCCCTGGAATTGATTTACGTGCGGGGAATGCAATGCCGTCTGAAGTTAAGCATTTGCACAGCCATTGAGAAAGGAACCCAAGTTCCCAAAACGCATCTGGTGGCCTTTGAACTTATGCCTGTGTTCATGTTGCATTCTGCTGGCGAGTTGGCTCCATTAAACAGATGAAATACTTACCTGCCTGCGGCTTCTTGAGGGCTAACCTTTGTTGTGGATATATATATATGTCTGTGAGCAAGGGCGGATGCCCGAAACGCGTCAGATTGGTGAAACTCGGCTCTAAATAAAATAAAATAACTGTGCCTTACTTTGGATTTGCGTGGCTTCCATTCTTAATGGATACGGATCTCTGTGGAGCTACAATTGTGGAATATATATATATATATATATATATATATAACCTACTGGCGGTCGACAGTAGGTAGTTATAGTTAGAACCTATTTTCTATAGGAAATCGGCAACATTCTATTCCCAATAACTTTGGCGCCGGCTGACGAATCTTCGCGAAATTTTCCTGAAAATCTCAGGGTGATTCGTCAAGCGGGGGCCGAGGAAAAAGGGGGGTCCCAAAACGTGTTTTCCCCATGCAATTTTCCATAGGAACCTTTAGTCGCAGCTACAGCCCAAACTGCTGAACGGAATTACACCAAATTTGGCAAAAAGGTAGCCCTTGGTTCAGAATCGTGCCTTTTGGTTAAATGGTGAAAATCAGTTCAGTAGTTTTTAAAATATTAATGGAAAAAGAAATATATTTATCTGTGCGGAGTCTAACCACACATCTCATCGTGAGATCTGATTGGCTGTCAGCACTTCATCCAAGAAGTGTTGGCAGCCATCTTGGGACCAATATACATGATAGCACCTCATTAAAAAGCATTGCAGTTAATAGAAGGATTTAAGACTTTAGTTACATTATAAATCATTTGTTGATGGTACCATAATCATTTTAGGAATTGTGGTGTGTTCTAAGGTGATTTTACCATGTGAAGAAGCCTTCTGCTGGGATATCATGAATCATGTTTGAGAGAAAACTATTTTCTCATGCTTTTCCCACAGAGGTTTGGAAGGTGATCTATATGCTAAACTGAGAGCATATTTTCTGTAAATTCACATTATCTTTCTCAGTCATGTGAGAATGAATTCTACAGCAGGAGCGGAGGGGAGGATTATGCATTTCTTTCCTTACTTTTTATTAACCAGCATGTTCAAAGACACAAAAAAAAAACAGGAGAGAAGGGAACCATGCTTGAGAGCGCCAAATCGGGGTTATCAGGATTAAGGAGGCCTTCTGTCGACAAACCTGTGCCGCCACCCTCTGAATGAACAAGAATGGTGGGAAGGCGTAAGCCCGCATCGACGACCAATCTTGGAGAAAAGCATCCACCGCCTCCGCCCCGGGATCCGATCTCCAGCTGAAGTATCTGGGAAGCTGGGCGTTCCATCTGGAAGCGAAGAGATCCACTTGGCGGGGGCCCCAAGAGGCCATCAACAATCGGAAGACTGCTGCATCCAGCCTCCAATTGCTGGCATCCCGGAAGTGCCTGGAGTTCCAGTCTGCAACCGAGTTCTGAGTTCCCGGGAGGTATTCGGCCATCACCGAAATCTGGCGCTGAAGGCAGTAATGCCAGAAGTCCTTGTCTAGTTCCACCAGAGCTCTGGACCGCGTACCACCCAAGCGGTTGATGTATTGCACCGCAGTTGTGTTGTCCATCCGGAGGAGCACACAGCAAGACATTTTGTCCTTCTTGAAGGACCGAATAGCATAGGAGCCCGCCAGGAGCTCCAGACAGTTGATATGAAGGGAAAGTTCCTCCTCCGTCCACCTGCCCCCCACGGAGGTCGAGCCACATCGGGTCCCCCAACCGAGGCGGCTGGCGTCCGACTCTATCACCAGATCTGGCTGCGACCCAAAGATCGCTCTGCCATTCCACGCCTCCATGTAGTCAATCCACCACTGGAGCTCCACTCTGGATTCCTGAGTCAGAGAGATCAACTGAGAATAGGTAAGGCCACTCCGCAGATGGCACGCTTTCAGCCTCTGTAGTGCACGGTAGTGCAGGGGGCCCGGTAAGATGGCCTGAATCGAGGATGATAACAAGCCAACTATCCTGGCCAGCTGCCGCAAGGAGATCCTGTTACTCCTGAGGACCTTCCTCAACTCTTTCTTGATTTTGCAAATCTTCTGCTCCGGGAGATGCAGGGTCGCCATCCTGGAATCTATCCTGAAGCCCAGAAAGGTCATGCTCTGCTGCAGGACTAATTCCGACTTCTCTCGGTTGATGGTAAACCCCAAGTTCTGAAGGAGGGAAATTGTGATCTCTAAGTGGGAGAGCAGTTGTGTTCTGGACTGATCCATTAGCAGAATGTCGTCCAAATAAATGATCAACCGAATGCCCATAGTTCGGAGGTGCTCCACCACCGGCTTGAGGATCTTTGTAAAGCACCACAAGCCGAGGACAGGCCAAATGGCAGAGTCGGAAACTCGAAAAACTTTGCTCTCCACTGAAACTGGAGGAACCTGCAGTGTGGGGAAAAAATGGGGACCGAGAGGTAGGCGTCCTTGAGGTCCAGACGCACCAACCAATCGTCCTGCAATAGAAGGTCTCTGAGGAGATGAATCCCCTCCATTTTGAAGTGGCGATAGACTAGCCACACGTTGAAGGCCCTGAGATTGATAACCGGCCGGTAGCCCTTGTCCTTCTTTTCCACCAAGAAGATGTTGCTTAAGAAACCCGTGGGATGGAGCTCTGAGAGGCATATTGCCCCTTTGGACAAAAGATCGTGAACCTCTCGTCCTGAGAAGAAAACACCATCGGCCGGGGTCTGACACCTTGAACCGGCGTTCCGTAGAACTCTATGTGAAACCCTCTGACAGTTTCCAGCACCCAAGGGTCTAAGGTAATCTCTGCACACTTGTGAGAGAACAGGGAGATTCTCCCCCCCAACCGAACCGGGGCTAACAAGGCAAAGCTTACCGCTGTATCCACCGGCATTGTTGTGGATGCCTCCCCGGTTTCGGCTGTTCTTTCCTCTGCCACCCCGGGAGGGGTAGAAGGTCCCTTGTCGACCATCCTGTGATCCGTTATTGCGCTTGGCTTGGGCTCTATTAGGGCCTTGACTCGATTGACGGCCGGAGGAGCAACCCCGGCCCCACCGAAAACCTTCCCCGAAAAATCTTATTCATAGAAGCCTGCACCTTGTCCAGGGCCGAAAAAGTAGCCACAAACTTCCCTAACTCCTTGACGAACGGATCGCCAAAGAGGGAGCCTTGAGCTATCGGACCCGCTTCCGAGGAAGAGAGCTCCCCCAGCTTGGGATCAATCTTCAACAACAGGGAACGGAGGCGCTCGGCCGAGAGAGCACAATTCGCGTTGCCCAGAAGGCACATAGCACGCTGCGCCCATCCAGCCACCTCGTCCTCAGGAAGGGGCTCACCAGAATCTCGGGACCTCTCAGCTAACTCTATAACCTTAGTCAACGGTCCCACCACATCCAAGAGCTTGTCCTGGCATGCTCGCCACGATCTATCTATCCCCTTCTTGGGATCCTTCATATATTTTGAGAAGAAAGTACACAATCTGGGGTCAAACTC
Source organism: Triturus cristatus (assembly GCF_964204655.1). Lineage (NCBI taxonomy): Eukaryota > Metazoa > Chordata > Amphibia > Caudata > Salamandridae > Triturus > Triturus cristatus. The sequence goes on along the minus strand of NC_140590.1, from coordinate 1,146,163,874 downwards.
GGGGGTCAGAGTGACTCCGTTGGGAAGGGACGGTCTGGGGCATTCGGACCAAAGTCGGGCCCTAACCTCCTTATTAAGTGGTTGCCTTATCTTGTCAGCTACGTAATTGGCTACCTTCTAGTCCGGGACCCATTCCATGGACCGGGGCCTGTAGATGCATAGGGGATTAAACATATCGGCTGAGGGGCCTTCCCCTTCCCCCACTGATGAGGTAGAAGATTGAGGGCGCCAAGACCTGTCGCGCTCCTGGTACCCATTCGAGGAATCCCAATCATTCTCACATTCCACCTCCCCCATCTCGGGAAACCCCTCCTCAGGGTCGAAATCCGTGGCGCCATCGTCGCTGGTTTCACCGGGCAAGACCTCCTCCCGGAAGGGTGCATCACGAAGCGTGCGCGCACTCTTCTGAAACACTTCCGCCAGACAACTGAAGCCCTCAAGGTGCCCCACGTCACGCTTATGAACCTTGCGTGGGTGAATAGTAGACACACCGCTAGGCCCGGCTCCCCCGTCCCCTAGTATTCCAGTGCCCTTGAAAACATGGGCGGACAAACGGTCAACACGTGCCTGGGGAAGCCGGATCTCCTCAGAGGACAAAGATGGGGTGTAGTCATGCTCTCTCTGAGTCTGCATAGTAATAGGAGGTGAGGGCACCAGAAAAAAACGCCCCACTTTAGTTAAGGGGGGCCCACCCCCACGCCGGTGTCCAGAAGCTGCCACACACCGGTGAAAACCAAGCGCGGGGAGAAACCGGCAAATATGCAAAAAAAATTATTAATGGCTAAGCCTGTCACTCTTACCGCTAAAGCGGTGTCAGGCGAGGGGGGGGAAGGATCTAGGCACGAGCGGGAGACTGTTCTGATCCCGCAGTGCTTCACCGGCGCCGAAACGAAGAGCTGTGCTGAAGGTGCGAAAGGAGCGCCACCTAGTGCACCCGCTCCGTATAAAAAATAACGCGCTCGGGCCGAAGCCTACCGCGCTACACAATCGGAAGATAAACCTGCTAAATATATACTGCAACTAAAGCTGAACAAAGCAATACTGGTCACAATAATATCGCAACACAGCCAATCAAGCCAAGACCCCAAACCCAAAGTAAGGAGAGAAGGGACTTAACTGACGGGACAGCAGTGAAGAAAGAGGAAGGACTACGGTGGCTGCAACTTTTTATGGACTTCATTATCTCCTATGATTGGACTGTTGGTGGCCATGGTTACTCCCGAGGTTCATGAGAGTTGTGGTCTTTGTCATGTTTTTTTTTTGTGTCTTTGAACATGCTGGTTAATAAAAAGTGAGGAAAGAAATGCATAATCCTCGCCTCCGCCTCCTTATTAGAATTGAAACTTTCCTTCGTGCTAACTAGGACATTTCTCAGTCTGACATTCTTAGTAAAACATGTACATCCAACAAGGGCAGAGACTGTCAATTGATTCCTTTGTGTTCTACTGCAGCTTCCCAGAGTGTTCTAAAGAACAACTAGAGCGCTAACAGTCCTATTTATGACAAACGTATTGCACACCTGAAGCCATCTTGATTGGAAAAAAGTGGCAACTCTTAAAACATTTAATTTAAAAAGGAACAAAATGAGGGGGTTCATTTTGCCATAGAAAGTATGATGAGTGCTGCAGAAAGAAAAATTAGGGCACATTTTGAGTGACTTCTCAAATCCTCTTCTATTTCATTAAAAAATTCTGACATGCAGACTGAAACATGCACTTTGAATACCAGCAGCAGACTTCCCTGGTGAGCAGTAGCTTTACTACAGTGATCTAATGAGCAACTAGAGTGCTACCATTCTGAATTTATGGCAAATGTGTGACACATCTGAATGCCTTCTTGATGGAATCAAAGTAAAAAACTGAAAGTATTTCCTACTGAGGAGACTGTAGTAAATGAGGAAATTAGGAAACTTCATAACAAATAAGTCTCCCAAGATGGCCACCAGAGACAAAAGAGCCCAAATGTAGCACAAATATCACCCAGATGTAGCCCAAGTATAGCCCAATGACACAATGTCCTAGAGTGTTCTAAAGAACAACTAGAGCGCTAACAGTCTTACTTATGACAAAAGTATGGCACACCTGAAGCCATCCTGATTGGAATAAAGTGGTAACACTTAAAACATTTAATTTGCAAAGGAACAAAATTAGGGGGTTCATTTCGCCATAGAAATTATGATTAGTGCTGCAGAAAGAAAAATTAGGGCACATTTTGACTTCTCAAATCCTATTCTATTTCATTAAAAAATCCTGACATGCAGACTGAAACATGCACTTTGAATACCAGCAGCTGACTTCCCCGGTGAGCAGTAGCTTTACTACAGTGATCTAATGAGCAACTAGAGTACTAACATTCAGAATTTATGGCAAATGTGTGACATATCTGAATACCTTCTTGATGGAATCAAAGTAAAAAGCTGAAAGCATTTCCTACTGAGGAGACTGCAGTAAATGAGGAAATTAGGAAACTTCATAACAAATAAATCTCCCAAGATGGCCACCAGAGACAAAAGAGCCCAAATGTAGCACAAATATCACCCAGATGTAGCCCACATGTAGCCCAATGACAAAAGTGTGCAAAACACTTTTTATTTTTTGTGTTTTTGCAGTTTTATATAGTGCAAACTTGTCAGGTATTGGAGTGCTTTACAAGAGCATTGGTTACATCACACAAGAACAAATTCATTTTGGTTGTAGACATGGGGAGATTAAGTGATTTGACCAGAATCACAGAATGTCGAGCTGAAGCAGAAACTCCAACCTGGTTCCCCAGTTGCAAAGTCTGCAGCCCTGGAAGTAACACCACATCCTCTCCCCTAAGTGCAACATTTAATCAAGTGGTCAACTGCATAAAAAAATCTAAAGATAGCAAATAATTTAAAAGTGCTTTGTCGCTATTTGAAAACTCAGAAAATATGTCCTCATTTTAGTTTTTTAGAGCACTAACCATAATTTTGATGCAAATAAGACCCTCTCATATATGTAATTTCTAAAAGAAATGCTCTAGGTATTACAGTTTTGATTATATCAAGATGACGTCAGGCGTTCCACACTTTTGTAATAAATATAGAATGTTAGCAATCTAGTTGTTCATTAGGATACTGTTGAGAGGCAGAGGCCAGGGGCACAGACTCTGAAAATTGAAGGCAGGTAGGAGGGTGCAGAGTCAACAATTTGACCACACTGGGCAGGCAGGAAGGGCAGTGGCAGCACAACAGACTATGGAGGGCAGTGGAAAGGGGGGCAGGGGCAACAAACCAACAATACAGGACTGGCAAGAGAGGCTGTGGCAATATAATAGACCATTGTGGGCAGAAGGAAGAGGCAGTGGTAGTACAACCATACATGCCAACAGACCCAATTCAGCCAGGAAACGTCCAATGTTTTTAAGCTCAAATGGGCTTTATTTGATCTGTCTCCTGTCTACAATCTACTCTTTTTCAATGTAACTCAAAGGGGAAAATCAATACCACAGTTTTACTTCAAAATCTCCCTCTTACCAAGTTCAAAATGTTCGCAAGTATGGTACATTGGATCATGGAAGGCAGGAGGAATTGGGGTAGGGACATGGAGACGGTTAACAGAGGACAGGAGGGACATGGAGAGGTGCACCAAACTGACCCTACAGGGCAGGCATCAGGGTTTGCAGCAGCATAATACACCACACAGGGCATGCGGGACGGGAGTGCAGCACAACAATCCATAGAAAGCAATAGGGAGGGGACAGGACCATGCACATGGACAACAGAGAACAGAGGGGAAAAAGGTAATGGTAGCTAGCTGACCATAATGGACAGACAGGAGAGAAAGCTGCAGCATAACATACCATAAAGGGCAGGAGGGACAGATCAGGGGCATTACAATGGAACAGACAAGCCAGGAGGGAGGGAATAGGGGTCTGCATATGGAAACAGAGGTCTGGGGGCAAGGGGGCAGGGCAGGAGCAGCAAGATGACCATGGAGGTCAGGCAGGATGGGCACTAGAAGCAAGACACCATGGAGAGCAACAGTGAGACTATGATGGCATACACACAGATCATGGAGGGAAGGTGGGAGGGGGTCAGGGGCAGCCAGCTGACCACACAGGGAAGGTGGGAGGGGCCGTGGCAGCACAGAAGACTATGCATGGCAAGCGGGAGGGTTAGTTGCAGCACAATGGCTATGATGGTCAAGAAGGAGGGTGCAGGGGCATGCACAAAGAACCATGGCGGATAGAAGGGAGGGTCAGGACCTGGGCACAGACACGAGAGTTCAGGGGAAGGGGCCCCACAACAGACCACGAGGGGCAGGCAGGAGGAGCAGTTGCAGCACAACAGATCAGGCAGGGCAGAAGGATGTGGCATTAAAATGGACCATGGAGGACAGAAGGAAGGGGATAGGGGCAAGGAATGTGGACAGGCAGGGTGGAGATGGCAGGGGCAGGTTACAGTCATTTGACAATGCTAGGCAGGTGGGAGGGGAGTGGCAGCTCAACAGAACACTCAGAGTAGATAGGAGTGGCAGGTCCATGGAACATGGTGGACAAAAGGATGGAGCAGGGGCATGCACAAAGACATCTGAGGGCAGGGGAAAGGAGAATAGGGGCAGCAAGCTAAGCACAGAGGCTAATCAGGAGGTCAATGATGGGGCACAGAATTGGGCAATGGGGGGCAGAAGGAGTGGACTGGTACATCATGCTAAATGGAGGGCAGTGGCAGCACATCAGACCATGCTTGGCAGGAGGGAGGAGGCTAGTCCATGGATTCAGACAACAGAGGATAGGGAGGAGGTGGATGGGGCAGCAAGCTAACTGTTCAGAGAAGGCGGGAAGGCCAGTGGCAGAACAACGGCCCCACAGGGCTGTAATAAGGGAGCAGGGACATGGACTTGGACAATGGATGGCTAGGAGGAGGGAAGGCAGGAGCAGCAAGCTTGGGTAGGGGCAGCACAATGCCAGGCCCTGCTTCCACCCCCCACCATCCATTGTGATATGCATCTTACTTAACGTTAAAAAAAACCTAGAAATTTACTGAAAAAAACAAAGATTACAGGGACGGTATAGTTAGACTCAGATTTCACTCATACACAACCAGTGAAATTCAGCAGTTATAGTTACCTGAGTTAACTATAACTTACACCCCCGCAATGTACTGCTAATGACCTCAGACATGACATCATTCATGACATGGTCAGTTACATCACTCATGACATCACTCATGACATTTCAAATGAGCTGTGAATGGAATGGAACTATAATCACTAGAACTTTATTTAGGGATAGTGTGTGTATATTAACACCCCGTTTTTTCCTTTTCTTTCCTGTAAGAACCATTATAATATGCAACGTGCCCAGATTAATATGGCCGATAGCCTTTTACTTTAAGGTAATGTGTAGTCCATTGTTTATGTTGATGTTTTCAATTCTAAGTATGTTTATTATGAATAAGTCACGTTGACGAACATACAGGTATGGCGGTCACGGGGCAAGATATGCTGAAATGACATTGTATGCATATTAACACTTGTTTTCTTTTCTTTATTGTATCTATTCCTGAATTTTCACATCGTGACCAGGCCAATATGGCCGCCAGCTTTTTGGATTAAAGTAATGCACTGCTGATGACGTCATATATTACATCACTCATGAAATGGTCAGTGACATCACTGATAATATCACTGATGACATCTCAAATGACATCACTGATGACATCATCTACGTGATCATCTGATGACCTCCTCACACCCTAAAACACAGACTACCATTCTCTGAACCATAGACACACCAATACTAGTACAGCTACAATAGTCTGTGCACTATGCATGCAGACCTCTAATCAGCTACATAGCTTTCATACAGTCTTTAAAATACTCAGTTAGTACCTATGCAGTCTAGGAATCCTTCTGTCTGCCCCATGCACTTCTCCATTCAACCACCCAGCACTATCTACGTATCCTATCACTCTGCCAATACCTAAGCACTAATACATTTTGCATGCACTCTCTTTGCAGTACTGAAATTACTCGAGTTATTAGTCATATACTTAAGGAATGACCTAGCCACTAACACAAGTGCAGGTACAATATTTTGTACACTATGCATGCAGACCTCTAACCAGCTACATACTATTGATAGGCTCTTCTAAATACCCAGTTAGTACCTATGCAGTCTAGGAATCCATCTGTCTGTCCCATGCACTTCTCCATTCACCCATCTAGCACTATTTACGTATCCTATCACTCCACCAATACCTAAGCACTTATAAATTCAGCACGCACTTTCTTTGCAACACTGAAATTACTCCAGTTATTAGTCGTATACTTAAGGAATGGCGTAGTCAAAAACACAAGTGCAGGTACAATATTTTGTACACTATGCATGCACACCTCTAACCAGCTACAAACTATTGATACACTCTTCTAAATACCCAGTTAGTACCTATGCAGTGTAGGAATCCTCCTGTCTGTCCAATGCATTTCTCCAATCACCCATCCAGCACTATCTACTTATCCTATTACTCCACCAATACCTAAGCACTTATAAATTCACTATGCACTCTGTTTGTAATACTGTAATTATTCTAGTTACTAGTCATGAACTTATGGAATGGCCTAGCTACTAACACAAGTACATCTAGAATATTTTGTGCACTATCCAAGCAGACCTCTAACTAGCTACATACTATTGATACACTCTTCTAAATACCCAGTTAGTACTCATGCAGTGTAGGAATCGTCCAGTCTGTCCCATGCACTTCTTTAATCAATTATCTACCACTATCTACTTATCCTATCACTCCACCAATACATAAGCACTTATAAATTAAGTGTTCACTCTGTTTGCAGCACTGTCATCATTCCAGTTACTAGTGATATTCTATAAAAATGACCTAGGCACCAACACAAGTACACATAAAATATTCTGTGCATAATCCCTAAAAATCTCTAAGCAGATACATACTATTGGTGCACTCCATTAAATACTGAAGTAGTACCCATGCAGCGTAGGATACCTCCTGTCAGTCACATGCAATTCTTCAATCACCCATCCAGCACTATGTTCTTATTGTATAAGTCTGCCAATACCTAAGCACTTATGGGGCAGATTTACAAGCACCCTGCACCACCAGTACGTCACTTTTTGTAATGTAGTGATGGCGCCAGGCACTCCTTCATATTTACAAGGAGAGGAAAAGCCACCCTGCGTGGTTTTTCCTCTCCTTGTAAATACGACCCCTTCATACACAGAGCTTTGCGTTGAAGGGGCGTCCCATAGGTGTTGCTGTGGGTGTTCCCACGCAACACCCATAGAACAAGACACATCTCCAGATTTATAAGAAATCGTAAATCTGGAGATGTGTGTGAATGCTGCGCCATCCTAGAGTTGGTGTAGCAAGGCGCAACGAGGAGAATGGTTTTCATTTCTCCTCATTTGTTCCTCTTTCAATGCATGCTGCATTCCACAGCATACATTGAAAGAGGAAAATGCCTTTACTGATTGTTTTTGCGCAGGAAGGTGTCCCTTGTACATAGAAGCAGTGCCACAAGAGTATTTTTTTTCACTGCCTCTTGACAGGACTCGGTCACAAATTTTGCACTTTTGTACTTTCTTCTCTCCAGGTGGAAAAGTGAAGAATTTCCACACAACAGATTACGGCCTCTGTGGACGTGGTGCCTCCTGCAAGAATTCTTCTTCAGAAGATACTTCCTCCTGCTGCTGCTGCTGTCCAGATGCCATTTTGTTTGATATTTTTTGAAAAACACCAAAACAAACAAGCAAAAAGGGTTCTTGTAGGAAAAGAGATGTCTCTCTAAGGATGCTCCAACAAGAATGATTAAAATGGGTGGGGTACTTCAATAGTTACAGTGGGAAATGTTATGAACCAATAAAATCTTTTTTTTTTAGGTCCCATGGGATCCGTGCACTCTGCGCTCATGAAGCACGCACCCGACGCGACTTCGCGAAAATATATTTAAAAATAATATAAGTTTATTATAAGTACAAATATATTATTTTTATGAATATCTTAGATAGTCTCTTGCCCTAATATGTATATTAAACACACATACATATAATTTTAGAACATCAAAACATTTTGCGGGAGTCGCGCACCCAGCGCGCGCCAGCATGTATATGACGTCATGCGGGACCCGCCACCGCGCAAGCGTTGCGTACCGTAATGCGCATGTGTCGCGAATGCGCCGGAGCAGGAGTCGCGGACTGGTCGCATACCAATCGTGCACATCACGTAATATTAAATGTATATGGTGTAACTGAAAAACACGCAGCCGTTGCACACCGTATGAGGATCCTTCACGACGTTTCTAAAATGGCAGCTAGAATCCGCGCACCCACCGTGATGTGTACGCTTTGGGTGCGCGACTACGATTTATTTTTTGAAAAAAACTATTAAAAAATCAAATAATATAAATATATTAAAATAAAAAATCAAATAAAAAATCAAACAATAATTCAGTTTTAATAAAAAAAAAATTGTGCAATTTTCAGAAAAATATATAATGTTATTTAATGAATAAAATATTTATAAATAAACAGTTAAAAAAACTGTAGAAAATCAGTACAAAAAAATAGGTATAACTACTATTACACTTAAAAATTAGCATTTAAAAAACCTTTGAAATTCACTGAAAAAACCATAGGTTTCAGAGACGTTATAGTTAGAAATTAGCATTTAAGAAAGCTTTGAAATTCACTGAAAAAACCATAGGTTTCAGAGACGTTATAGTTAGAAATTAGCATTTAAGAAACCTTAGAAATTCACAGAAAAAAACATAGGTTTCAGCGGTGTTATAGTTAGCTGGACATTTCACTCGTACAAAACCATAGAAATTCCTCCATTATAGTTAGTTCTGCTAACTATAACTCGCGCGCCCGCAATGCACTGCTGATGATGTCACATATTACATCATTCATGACATGGTCAGTGACATCACTGATGACATCACTGATGACATCTCAAATGACATCACTGATAACTATGGTTTTTTCAGTGAATATATATATATGTTCCAACAGCAAAGCACAGTAATACACGCTCTCAGGATGCACTCAAAAGGATAATTTATTGCCCAAAGTAACTAGTTCCGGAAGAGATTTCCTTATTCACACAATGAGCAATGTGAAATCTGTGCAATACATAGACTGTGTAAACATGGAAAGCAGACTCATACAAATTACACAGTAGCACACATCACTTTAGATGTCTCCAGCCTTTACACTATTATTGACCATGATCAGGGCATTCATGCATGTATCTATTTCTTGAATGAGAGAAACATAATGTACCTGGAACACACAGGATGCTTATTGATATGATGTACCTGTGCCTCCAAAATAATATTTTCATGTTTAATGGGTAGCTGTTTAAGCAAGTACTAGGGACAGCTATGGGCACTTGTTTTGCCCCTAGTTTTGCTAAGTTGTTCCTAGGCTTGTGGGAGAAGGAGATACGAGAGGACCCTCGATCTGCTATTGATTTTGAGAAAGTTATAGTCTGGTTACGATACATTGATGACCTTTTTCTTATATGGAAAGGGAGTGAAGACGAGGCCAGAGAATTCATTTCCAAACTGAACACCAACATTTATAACATTATACTCTCTTACGCCATGAGTATGGAAGAAATAGAATTCCTGGATGTGAAAGTTAAAGCAGTTAAAAAAACCTTGGAAACTAGACTGTTTTGAAAGGATACAGCAGGCAATAGCCTCCTCCATGCTCTCAGCAGCCACCCTGATACTTTGAAATGGAGTATTCCATTCAGTCAGCTGCTGAGAGCAAGAAGGAATTGCAGCACAGATGAGAACTATCTCAGGGAGGAAAGAGTCATGATCTCATGATTCAGGGCACGAGGATACCCGGAGTGGGTACTCAACAAGGCAGTATCTAAGCTTAAAACCATTGACAGGCAAAGCACTCTACAACCCAAGGAAGAAAAGAATGAGCCATCAGAGACAACAGTGATTCTCACTTTTAACAAAGACTCACATAAGGTACAAAAAATTTGCACTGAGAATTGGAATATCCTTAAGAGGGATAACATAGTGGGCCCTACCATAAGCGATAGACCTAAAATCACATACCGTAAGGGCAATAGTCTCAAAGATATACTGATGCATGGAGTCATCATTGAACCCCAAAATATCAACATGCACAACCTAAGGGGCTTTTACCCCTGTGGCCACTGTAAGGCGTGCCGGGCAAGCCACATGGTGAAAGAAATTGATACACCGGATCCCATTAGAAAATAATAATTTCACAGTTTCTTACCTGTAGCTCGACTTATGTTATGTACATTTTGGAATGCCCTTGTAACAAAAGATATGTAGGGAGCACAACTCTGATGGCTAAGAAGAGGGTCCTGGAACATCTTAGGGCTATGACCAAAGAACCCCATTATCCGGTGGCAAGACATTTTGCCGACTACCATCTGTCCAATAGTTCACTTTTGCGCTACTTTGCCATTGAACAAGTATTGGTGGGTCCCAGAGGAGGCAATAAAGAGCTGAAACTCAGGAAAAAGGAATGCAAATGGATCCTTGACCTCGAGACCAGGTACCTGAGGGGACACAATCTGGTTGAGGAACTAGCAACGCATCTAACTGAAGAATAATTCATATGTATCCCCATGTACTGATACTCTGATATAGCTTCTTCTGTTTCATGATGTTTGTAAGATGTATATCTCCTTTTAAAATTGTATTGTGCACATAGTATAATACCTCTGTATTTTTGACACTGTATATATATTTTTTAATCCTTATCTATTTTGTTTTTCTCTTTCTCCAAAGGAGGAAACAAAAGGGGCCCACCAATTGATTATGGACACCTCACGGGCAGCCTACCCTTTTCTTCTGCCCTACTGGGAGTGCACCACTTATGATTAGATAAGATGTTTTATTTTCTCACATATAGTCACTGTTATCATTGTTTGTCTCGTGACAGTAGATGTGTTATTAGTAAGGACTCTGCCACTTGCCGCCAGTATTGGTTTTACATGCATAACTCTGTGATGGGCCATGTCCTAATGGAAGGATTGATTAGGTTGGTTTCAAAGATGTCCACAGTATATATCAGACATCCTGTCAACTGTGCCTTACGTCAACTATATGTCATTTTATCAAATTACATGATTAGTAATGCCCTGTACAGATATGCACTTGCTGGTTATTTGGATACGTTGATGTCCCCCTTGTGGCACTGGATTTGTGTGCCATTATTGTTGCGAGCATCCTTGCAATGCATGTGGAGGGAGGCTGAGAATATGCAACTTGTGATACACAGCCCCCGCCGATCATTTGGTGTATACTAGTAGAGGGTGAAGTACATTAGCATCCAACTCTGGCAGACATATTGGAATGGTTTCTATATTTCTCTTTTTTCCTTCCTTTTCTATATCATGCATTAGGATTACAGAATAATGTATGAATATTATGATTTAAATAACATGAATGGCACTTTCGGCTTTAGGCAGCATGCATTAGAATGATTTACTGTAATTGGATTTCTGCCTTTTAAGATGGCCGCCACGTTTTGTGTACTACTGTGTAATTTGTATGAGTCCGATTTCCATGTCTACAGAGTCTATGTATTGCACAGATTTCACATTGCTCATTGTGTGAACAAGGAAGTCTCTTCCGAAACGTGTTACTTTAGGCAATAAATTATCCTTTTGATTGCATCCTGAGAGTGCGTATTACTGTGCTTTGCTGTTGGAATCTTAATGCCGGTTTGCTCTACCGGCCTGTTCACGCCACCGAACTACGGGCGGAGCTCCCAGGAGGAGCATTTGGATCTTGAAATATATATATATATATGTGTGTGTGTGTGTGTGTGTGTGTATTTACATACATGCACGTTATGCGGAAGCAACATTTGAGAGGTAGAAAATGTTGTGCCAATACCCATTGCCGCTGCTGAGCACTCTCCCAGATGAACCTATGCATTCCTATTTGAAAATGTCTTTAAATGTTGGGGAATTGGGAAATATATTTCCCCACTGCTCTCAGGAAGTAAAAATGACTGCCTTTTTATCTTCTATGATCACATGGACTGTCTAGTATGTGACCTGCCAGTCATGTGCAACCTGTAAATCATTAGCATCACTTCAGTTACCTGCAATTATCCAGTCATATGCAGCCTACCAGCGCTCCATGACGTGTTCCTTATGTACAAAGTGTCAGTCATGCTCAAGCTGTTGATTATGGCTCATTTCACACTGAAGTCTACTCTGCACAACTGCATATTATGCCTTGGGCCTCAATGTGCACATTGTCAGTCACTGTGGCCAAGCATTTTCTGTTGTATGGTTAGGAGGGGAAACAAAAAAAGGGGATGATTAACTGTAATGACTGAAGCCGAATGTCGAACTAAACATATATTGTTTTCATGTATACCTTGTAAAACAGCGCATCTTTATGTCATTCTGTTTTATTCAGTTAAATATAGAAATCCTGGTCAATAATCCTGCAGAGGAAGCAGTAGGTCAGTTTAAACTGGCGATTTGTGTTTGGCAGAAATGGAATATTCAACATGAAATTGTTTGATACTCTTTGAAAATAAAGTTAACAAGAAACGACCGCGTGCGAGCGTATGTGTGAGCTCGAAGCTAATGTCTCTGCGTGTGTATGGAATCTAAAGAGATGAATCCAAAGTCCTCCTAAAGCCCTCTGAGCCATGTGGAGCCAGCGGCAAAATGAAACCTAAAGAAATGAGTGATGAGGAAGCCAAGCAATGGTAGTAATGGGTGGGCTATAAGCACTTTTTAGCAGCCACGGACCATGCAGGTAAGAGCGGTGGGGCCGGTTTGGAGCGGGTTGGGGGATTCGACCGACAACCACAAGGGAAAATTAAATAAATAATTACTTTTCCCTTGTCGTGGTCTGTCGAAATTCCCCCCCACCCGGCCCCACTGCGCTTACCTGCACAGGCTGCAGCTGCTTTTTAGTTTTGTTTTAAAGCGCAATAGAACTTGATTATATGTATGTATCTGGATATGTGTATTTCTTCATATGAATCAGGAGCACTCCGCTTGCATCCCTGTTGCCACCAGTTTAGGTAACGGAGCACAGACCACGTTGTAGTGCAAAAGTTGAAGTTTATTCAGCTCCTCCAACACCAGCCATCATATGAATATGTACTTATGTATGTATGTATTTATTACTTTACTCCTCTTTGAGGCACTACCCTATGTCTCACCCTATACCTCTCTCAAAATATCCTCTACCTCCACTCCCTCACTCATCCCAAACCTCATTTTACTACTATGAACTCCCTAAACTTTTTCTAGAGATTCTTCCCTCCATCTCTCCTTATACTCATCCCAAACCTCATCTTACTAGTATGATCCCCAATAAACACTTCCTAGACTCTTCCCTCTTCTATCCCTCCATTATCCTTTTCCATCCAACTAACAGAGTCACATGTCCACCCCTTGAATTAACTCAAATTCCCCTTTACTAATCCACCATTAATCCTTTTTGGGTTCCGGAGTGGCGTGCTACTCACTGAAAAGCGGTTTGACGCTTCGTCAGGGTTAGTAAGCGCTATATAAATACAATTGCAATGCAATACAACTTTCAGCAAGAGCACTGTGCTCTCTCAGGCGAGACTAAAAATTAGCAGCAACTTGTTCTGTAGTTGAACACCTGGAAAAGATGTTATAAAACAAGAAATCAAAGACTTCCAAATTGCCTTTTCCCCATCTCAACTCTGCTGCACCCTAGGGAAAGGGAGAGGGCGAGAGAGACTCACACAGAACCTATCCTTTCTGAGACAAACAACGCTCTGGGTTGAGAGGGACAGGAAAGCAACCTGTCCATTCTGAGAAAGAAGGAGTTCTGGGGTAAGATTGAGGCATGCAACCTCCTCTGGAGTGTGCGTGGTAGAACTTTAAGTGTGAGAAGAAAAGAACAAGCACTGCACGGAGGGGCGTGAAACGTATTACCAGAAAGAAAAGCTGTTGCAAACTGCTTGTTTAGGCATTCCAAGCTCTGCGAAGTCGAAAGCAGCTTTTTGCAGCCTATGCATCAAGTTTGACAACTTTTGTCTGGTTCGCCAAGGTCTTTGGCATGGAAAATCCGTGTCAAAATAGTGAAGTTCATGACAATTATGTGCCATATATTCCTTTTTTTAACCTTAAGAAATGGTTCTCAAGAACACACTTTGCAGAAAATAATGGGCCAGGTGTACAAAGGGTTTAAGCCTTCGCAGACCCTCGGATTCAGTAAAACAGAGGGTTTTTGAAGGCAGGTAAAACCCTTTTTCAAATGCACTAGGATCTAACTATTCGGGAAAGGTTTTTGGTATTATTAAATGAGCTTAAGGAAACCACACCAAATCGGTATTTGGATGGGCATGTTTAGGGCATCCGTTCCAAATACCTATTCCTTATGGTATGTATTAATGTTTTGCAACCAAAATATGGTCACAAAATAATAATGTTTTACCCACTGCACCAAGGTAGTATTAACCCAATTGCAAACAGGACCCTTTCCTATGTTTAAAAACGTTTTTTGTAGGAGTTGGCAGTGGTCCATGGGACCACTACTTGTTCCAAAAAGAAAGTCTGTTAAACTTTTCTTTTTTTTAAACTCATCTTTTAAGGAAAATGAGCTGCATTAAAAAAATGATTGCTTCATTTAAAAGCAATCACAGACATGGTGATCTACTTACTCCTGCACGCAACCATACTTTGATGGCAATAAATCAGAGTGAGTTGGAATTTGTGAACTACCTCATTATTATGTATCACCAGGAGGACAAAGTTCCTACGGGCAGGTGCAAAAAGTCACCCGAGCCCTTAAAGGTGTCTGCTCAGGGTACATCTATATAATTCGCTGCATGATGACCCTCCATGTTTTCACTAACTTGCACGCACCCTTTTTACCCTCTACATTGAACCCACTTTCCACACACCCACATGCACCATCCGGCGGTTCTTAAAAGATCTCCGTCAAAGTGACCCTTCGGGGGCCCGTAGGGAATTGCAGCGCCGGCCCTACGAGGAGCAACCGTCCGATGATGAAGCATGACACCTTTTGGGGTGTGTGAGGGCAACAGAGGACATAGAGTGGTCTTCCACTTACCTGAGTGGGTCTTCAAACTAGGAATTCTTTTACTCTGCCTGCATCTCCTCACTCGCCGTCTTCTTGTACTTTTCTCGCCCTTTTGCACAGTACTGCGATTCTTTGTAGCATGCTTGCGCTTTAAATGTTTGTGAATCACGTATAGATGGAAATCTGCACCAATGACAGCATTCCATGAATAACTTCATCCATTACAGCTCCACGTTGCTCACTCCCAGGTGGCCCATCATTTTCAGATCTTTAGGCCGTCATTATCAGTTTCCAGTTAGACTTTCATTTTCAGTTCCCTTTTAGCTCTCCACTGACAGGCGCCAGATCTCAGACCCCTGCTAGTTCCCAGCAGCTTGTTGCTGCCAGTTGAAAGTAAGCACTTTAACCAGTTCCCAGTTAGGTCATCATTGCCGCTTAGTTCACCATAATGGCAAAATTGAAAAAATGGCCAGGAGGAAAAAATGTAGGAAAAATGAATTCTCAATAGAAGGCTAAATATTCCTCCATTGGTAGTGCATAGTCCTATTCTTCATAAACATGCATTTCAACAAAAGAAACAATCACATACCAAAGATTACATAATTTAATTAACGTAATCCAGGAGTTACTTCATCCGAATTTTAAGGATTTTTTTCATAATGTACAAAGGACATATTTTTACACACATACATAACACTTATATACAAAATGGCAAAAAAGTGTAATAGTAATCGTTAATAATAACAATAATATCCAGTTCCTTACACCCAAATCGTTGGAAAAAGAGTGTTCACCTATAACCTATAGGTAATACACTAGGAGGAAGTCTTATTTGCACAATTGGCTCTATAAACTCTACAGAACCTTAATCAAAAAGTTGTGCATGAATTCTTCTTAGAACAAATCATATAATTTTCTCATCAGACTCCTCTAAACAAAATCTGTCCACGCGGGCGCGTTTCTGCCAAATGAAACATCTCGGCCTCCTCAGGACCGGGGTGAGGAAAGCGACCTAAACAACAAATTCCAAAGAAATAAACAAACATATAATGTCCATTTACAACAGTAACTCTCTCTATCTCTGTGCCTAACACCGAAAAGCCGAACGTGACACCAATGAGTGGTATAAAATAAAAACAAAAGAATGAATCAAGAAAAAAAAGGAAGATTGGAGAAACACCAATAGAAAGGAAAAAAACCACCATCTCCAGGGTAACAAGTGTCACACTCAAAGGTATATTGATACCAAATCAAGAAAGGGAGTGTATAATGATTGAGATAACAACCACTCACCAATCTATAGGTGGACCCACACTAACCACTAAAAGTAAATCCCAAAAGTGTATTCCAAGTAAAGCCCGAATAGGTATTCACATACCAGAACTCCATATGCCTGCAACAATCCAGACGGAATAATTCCAAATACGACAGAGGGATGGTGTAACTTTATTTCATAATCTGATGCGCACCTCCAAGCCCTCAAAATAGCAATGTAGTGCCAACTTCTTTAGAAGATATAAATCTAAAAAAGCAATAACACAAAGGGAATACTCAAAAATCAAGAAAAACATCCCTCAGAGGTACCTGTTATGGAAAAATCCATTCTCTACGGGTCTATCGCACAAATGCAGACTAAAACTCGTCATACCACTCCCAAAGGTGGAGAAACAAAGACCCACTCTAATTCTTACCTTGACACAAACGGGGACCTGCACGGTCTTGCAAACCTTCATTCTTCGTACGGGCACAGGGCAAAGAACCTTCCTCGCGGGCTCAGTAATGACTGCAACTCGGCGTCCCACGTGATTGGGACCCGAAAAACACAACTGAAGGGGAAAGCGGACTAATCGCGCTACTCCGGCTTGGAAACAACATAAAGAAGGGACAAAGAGATCCCACTCATGGTATAGTGGATATATACTTAAAAATAATTTCAAGGCAGAATCTCCAGAGGTTTGCCTATCAGAACGCAACCAGTAAAGCGCTCAGAAAAAAATTAATATAATAAAAATAAACGGACATCTCATGTGTAAAAAATACACCAAAAGGAAAAGGGGGGAAAACCAGATCCATCACGTCACTGCACTTGTTCAATCACCATACACAAAAGACTAAAGGGTTACTAAAACACCAGTGGTCCCATAATAAACACAAAGTACAATTAAACCCAAGATAGAATATAATTAATAGAAAAGGAAAAAACCATTGTGACAAGCAGGGCAGTCGGGGTAGGCACAGAGAGGAGCTCACAATCTAAAATTCACATCAGTACCAAAAGAGAGGGAAAGATATGTACAAATATGTCTACCATAAACATATTATGGATCTACTCTTAATCACCAAAACTCAAAAATAATAAAATAATAATAATAACTATATACAGTTTTATCAGAAAAAGAATTAAATATAAACATAAAAAGGTAAAAAGACTCATACAAAATATATACAAAAACTCAGACAGGTTGTGTCATAGGACTGTACAGTATATACATGTATACTAATCATTATTTTGTACAAAAGTTTGATTGAACAGGAAGGACAGGGCATCCAAAGGACCAAATGTATAGAAAAAACTAAATCAATGTCCAAATTTCATCACGATCGTTAAGACCAATATTTGCAGTGTGGTATTTTTCGATCATACGTGCCTCAAGTTTGTCCAAAGAAGCCTGAAGGGTCAATATATTGGGAGCTTTAACCACCAAAAGCACAGACCACCTAATGTCATTTTCATTATGATTACACTCCACAAAATGTTGAACAAGTGGAGCTCCCTGAATCTTGCAGCGTATTCTGGACTGATGTTGTATCACTCTCATTTTAACAGTTTGTGTGGTCTGCCCTATGTATACCTTGTCACACGGGCACATGAGAAAATACACAACATTTTTTGTGTTACAGTTTGAAAAGTCATTTTGGATATGTTTTTTTCAATTCAACATCACGGATTTAGAATTTATGGTGTATGGACATACTACACAGCCATTACATATAAAATGACCCACAACTGGCGGCAAACCTAGCATGTTTCTTAGGCCTCCTTTAGGTGACTTAATACGAGCTGCTGTCACCAAATTTTGACGTATGTTTTTACCCTTACAAAATGCAAACAAAGGTTTGGGAATATTTAGATGTTCAATTAATCTCCAATTCCGTAAGATGATTTGTTTGATTTTATTGGCCTTGGGCTTATAAGTAAGAACACACGTCATACGATTAGACTCCTGTTTTTCCTTAGGGGTTAGTAAACTTTCACGTGGTGTAGACCATGCTCGTTTCAGAGCAGTTCTTACCAATTTTTTCGGCTAGCCTCTATCGCATAGTTTTTTTTGCAATCTCTCAGTATTCTCAAAGTAATCATTTTTATTCGTACAATTGCGTCTAATTCTTAGAAACTGACCGTAAGGTAAATTTTCCTTCAAATTCCTTGGGTGGCCAACTTGAAAAATTTAATAAAGTATTCCGATCGGTTGGCTTGGTGTAAAGACTTACTTCAAGCTTTCCAATGTTGTTATGTACCTGTACGTCCAAAAAATTGATACTGGAGTCACTGTATGTAACAGAGAAGTTGAGGTCGATTGAACGAGCATTTAACCATCTGTGAAATTCTAGCAATTGTATGTCATTCCCGGTCCATATCATGAAAATATCATCTATAAATCGGGTCCACCGGGTGATGTGTGATCTAAATGGAGTCATTTCATTAAAAATATGCTGTGTCTCAAACGCGTCCATAACTAGATTTGCAATTTCTGGGGCGAAACAACACCTCATCGCCACGCCTTTAACTTGTACATATAAGTCATCTTTGAATGCAAAGAAATTGTTTTTTAGACAGATTTTAGCTAGGGCAGTAATAAACTCAGTCGGTACAATGTGTGGTCTAGGTCTCCCTTCTAAGACCATCTCCAGGACCAGCATTGCTTCTTCCTGTGGAATGTTGGTGTAGAGACTTTCGACATCGAAAGTGACCAACAACTGTTGGTCACTATCGAATGTCGAATTCTCTATTTTAGAGATAAAGTCCACAGTATCTCTAATGTAGGCCTGCGTAGTGGGTACAAACGGTTTCAAAAACACATCAATGTATTTAGCTAAGGGTTCTAATATAGACCCACATGCTGCAATAATTGGGCGTCCCGGAGGTTGGTCAATGTTTTTGTGAACTTTAGGTAATACATAAATATTAGGGATTTTCTGTGTGGTAATGTTCAAGTAGTCAAATTATTTTTTACAGATATATCCATCGTTTAAAGCTTGTGTAATTAAATGTAAAATTTGTGCTTTTAAACGTGCAGTAGGATTATCATTAATCGGGCGATAGTGATCCAAATTGTTAAGTTGGTTAACTATCACATTGTCATAGTGATTACTGTCCCATAACACGAGACCGCCTCCCTTATCAGCCGGTTTAATGACTTTAAGGGGATTATGGGTAAGTTCTTTCAATGCCATCCACTCTTCCTGAGTGAAGTTGGGTTTAAAGTAACACCTTTTCTTGTTGAGTTCATCAACCTCTTTCAAAATTAAATCCCCAAAGAGGAGAATCTCATTAGGCATGGAACTACTTTCTGGGCAAAATGTGGATTTATTTCATAATCCACTGATATTGTTCTCGTAAATTTCATCCTGATCTGCAAAAAAGGATTTTAGTCTGATTTTCCGCAGGAATCTAAGAACCTCTGTTTTAATATTGACTGGATCTTGTGGAGTGAGTGGGACAAATGAAAGACCCTTGTGTAATACTTGCCGTTCCATATCTGTTAAGGGGTGCTTAGAGAGGTTGTAGATAGGAATAAGTTCCTTACTACTATTTTCTACTTCTCCAAGTTCCTGTCCTATCGGTTGTATGTTCTCCGTCGGGTCCTGAAGACCCCTTGTTCTGGTACTGGCATCGGAGCTCTCCATTCTCCCCTGTATCCCCTCCCCCTGCGTCCTCTGTCTAAAAAAGGAAGGGCTCTAGGGTATTGATAGTAAGTGGGAAAAGGTTGATAAGGAGGAAAATAAGTTCCTGATCCCTGGTCTGAGTCTGAGGAAGAGTCTGAAAAGGTGATACATTTTCTACGGGATCTACCTCTATATTGTAAATTCAAGGTACTGGGGTTGTTATTTTTAAAGATATCCTCCTTTAAGTATGGATATAGCAAATCGGTTTTGACATTTTTTATATCTCTCGTAATTTTAGAGGTTTTGAGGTTCACTGTGTGTGTTCTAAAATCAATTATAGTTTTTTCAATGGATTCTAACAAAGCTTTAGCATCAATAATTGAAGTTCTGCCCCAATTTCTTCCTCCAAGTTTTTTATCTCCTTAAGTTCTTCCTCACTTACTCTCAATGCAGTCTGGATTGAAAGCACTATCCAATCCCGGGAGCATTTAGTCCCTACTCCACTAAAGTCCAACAAGTAAGGTTTATCATTAACAAATATCACTGGAATATTCTTAACCTGCAGGCCTGCAGGGATCGTATTATTCTTAAGATGTTCCAATAATACTTGTGCGTGTAATTGTGTTCTGGTATTCTTTTTTCTTAATTGAATCAAACGTTCGCCCTTGTCTGAAGTGTAGGTGCCTGACGTTACTTGATCTCTACCCAGAAGGGAGGGAATTTGTAATAGTCTATTGATCTCTTCCTCCGAATATTCTACCATATGTGGTTCTGACATTTCAGTCCAGATGAATTAAGACACAACCTTGTCCAAGTATGTAATTGAAAAAACACAAATTCTATATGTCAAAAAACAATCCACAAAATATCTTCACGGTATGTAATTGTAACTATCACTCATATAACAAATCATAAAGTCAATACTATAATACAATTACAAAAAAGCAAAAGCCCTCACACTTAAAAAAGTGTAACAGATTATATTCAAATTTATAAAGGGGTATACCCAGATGACCCTCCTGTACCTGGGTAAAGTACACAATGGCAAAATTGAAAAAATGGCCAGGAGGAAAAAATGTAGGAAAAATGAATTCTCAATAGAAGGCTAAATATTCCTCCATTGGTAGTGCATAGTCCTATTCTTCATAAACATGCATTTCAACAAAAGAAACAATCACATACCAAAGATTACATAATTTAATTAACGTAATCCAGGAGTTACTTCATCCGAATTTTAAGGATTTTTTTCATAATGTACAAAGGACATATTTTTACACACATACATAACACTTATATACAAAATGGCAAAAAAGTGTAATAGTAATCGTTAATAATAACAATAATATCCAGTTCCTTACACCCAAATCGTTGGAAAAAGAGTGTTCACCTATAACCTATAGGTAATACACTAGGAGGGAGTTTTATTTGCACAATTGGCTCTATAGACTCTACAGAACCTTAATCAAAAAGTTGTGCATGAATTCTTCTTAGAACAAATCATATAATTTTCTCATCAGACTCCTCTAAACAAAATATGTCGACGCGGGCGCGTTTCGGCCAAATGAAACATCTTGGCCTCCTCAGGACAGGGGTGAGGAAAGCGACCTAAACAACAAATTCCAAAGAAATAAACAAACATATAATGTCCATTTACAACAGTAGCTCTCTCTATCTCTGTGCCTAACACCGAAAAGCCCAATGTGACACCAATGAGTGGTATAAAATAAAAACAAGAGAATGAATCAAGAAAAAAGAAGGAAGATTGGATTAACACCAATAGAAAGGAAAAAATCCACCATCTCCAGGGTAACAAGTGTCACACTCAAAGGTATATTGATACCAAATCAAGAAAGGGAGTGTTCTCTGGGATCAGGTTATTTGGCATAGCTCGGCTGCAGCTAATTGCAGCCTTCATCCTACCCTCAGCAGCCACCTGCAGCCAGACAGAGGGAGCATACACTGTAGCCCGGGCAGAGGGAGCACACACTGCAGCCCGGGCAGAGGGAGCACACACTGCAGCCCAGGCAGAGGGAGCACACACTGCATCCCAGACAGAGGGAGCCAACACTGCAGCTCGGACAGAGGGAGCATACATTGTAGCCCGGGCAGAGGGAGCACACACTGCAGCCTGGACAGAGGGAGCACATACTGCTGCCCGGACAGAGGGAGCAAACACTGCAGTTCGGAAAGAGGGAGCATACACTGCAGCCTGGACAGAAGGAGCATACACTGCAACCCGGACAAAGGGAACATACACACTACAGCCTGAACAAAGGAAACATGCACTGCAGCTTGAACAGAGGGAGCATACACTGCAGCCCGGGCAGAGGGAGCACACACTGCAGCCCAGACAGAGGGAGCATACACTGCAGCCTCGACAGAGGGAGCATACACTGCAGCCCAGACAGGGGAAGCATACACTGCAGCCCGGACGGAGGTAGCATACACTGCAGCCCGGACGGAGGTAGCATACACTGCAGCCCGGACAGAGGGAGCATGCACTGCAGCCCGGTCAGAGGGAGCATATACTGCAGCCTGGACCTAGGGAGCATACACTGCAGCCCGGACAGATGGGGCATAAACTGCAGCCCGGACGGAGGGAGGACACACTGCAGCCCGGACAGAGGAAGCATACACTGCAGCCCAGACAGAGGGAGCACACACTGCAGCCCGTACAGAGGGAGCACACACTGCAGCTCAGACAGAGGGAGCATACACTGCAGCTCGGACAGAGGGAGCATACACTGCAGCTCGGACAGAGGGAGCATACACTGCAGCTAGGACAGAGGGAGCGTACACTGCATCTGAGACAGAGGGAGCATACACTCCATATGAGCCAGAGGGAGTATACACTACAGCCCGGACAGAGGGAGCATACACTGCAGCCCAAACAGAGTAAGCTCACACTGCAGCCTGGACAGAGGAAGCACACACTGCAGCCCAGACATAGGGAGCACACACTGCAGCCTGGACAAAGGGAGCACACAATGCATCCCGGACAAAGGAAGCAGACACTGCAGCCCGGACAGAGGGAGCATACAATGCAGCCTGGACAGAGGGAGTCTACACCACAGCCCCGACAGGGGAAGTACACACTCCACCCTGGATAGGGGAAGCACACACTGCAGCCTGGACAGAGGGAGCACACACTGCAGGCCAGAGAGAGGGAGCATACACCTCAGCCTGGATTGAGGGAGCATATACTGCAGCCTGGACAGAGGGAGCACACACTGCAGTCCAGACAGAGGCTACATACACTGCAGCCTGGACGGAGTGAGTATACACTGCAGCTCGGACAGAGGAAGCGTACACTGCATCTGAGACAGAGGGAGCATACACTGTGGTTGAGACAGAGGGAGTATACACTGCAGCCCGGACAGAGGGAGCATACACTGCAGACCAAACAGAGGAAGCATACACTGTAGCCGGACAGAAGGAGCTTACACTGCATCCTGGACAGAGGAAGCACACACTGCAGCCCAGACAGAGGGAGCATACACTGCAGCCCAGACAGAGGGAGCTTACACTGCAGCCCGGACAGAGGGAGCATACACTGCAGCCCGGACAGGGGAAGCACACACTGCAGCCTGGACAGAGGGAGCACACACTGCAGGCCAGAGAGAGCACACACTGCAGCCTGGAGAGAAGGAGTGCAGACTGCAGCCTGTACAGAGGGGGCACACACTGCAGCCCGGACAGAGGGAACATACACTGCAGCCCGGACAGAAGGAGCATACACTGCTCCACAGCACTTGCCAGTGCCATTTCACGTGATTGTTTTTCAAATGAGATACCTAACAATAACACCAGCCTGTCTGCCTGCTAAGCCATGACAGGCAGCCCTGGAGCATACTTTGTTAGTTGGGGAAGGAGTGTGAAGCTGTACCATAGAACAGCTGCTGAATAATTCAAAAGCACTTCAATACACTGTGCATCACCTATGTAACAGGTTGTACACGGCGCTGCATTGTCACGTACAACCTGTACAGAGAGACTAGCAGTGTGAGTCCTTTTCTTTAGGCCCTTAGCCTGACAGGAGTTACAGACCAGTATCATTTGTGGGTACTTCCATTAAACACTGGTGACCCAGGGCCACTAATGTACTCCATGTGGATAACTAACTTACTCCACTTAGTCCCTTGTCTTCCTTTGGTACTGAGCAAGAGTCGTGAAGGCTTTTTGTAGGAGGTAGTAGGGTTTACAACTGAGTCAAAGTACAACACAGTAAGTAAAGCTGACTGACCTCAATGATGAGTTCCTGCTATAGCATCAAAGAAAAACAGGACTTTAATGTACCCGGAGGTAAAAAAAACACATAATATTGAAGCAGCTTAATTGTATCTCCACCCTTTTATGATTGATTAGGGCACACACACACACACACACACACACACACATATATATATATATATATATATATATATATATATATATATATATATATATATATATATATATATATATATATATATATATGTCTCCAAACCCTCTCTGCAACAGAAGGGTACGAGTTGCACTCCTTGCGGCGAGAGAAGCAATTCTGGCGTTTACCTTTACCTAATATATTTCGGTCACATTGACCTTCTTCAGAGGAGGAGCCAAGGCATCTTGAGGCCGAACAACACACCCGCACTCACTTGCAGCTTTTGAAGGTGTTTGCCCCCTGGTGGGCGTCTCAATAGATGGAATTCAGGCATGCTGGGTCATGTAGTGCGTTGCCAGTCTCACAGTTGTTACCCTTCGGTGGGCGATGTCTTATGCTTCCCTATTGCCGTAAGTCCCAACAGACCATTTTTTCTATTCTGCTGGGATCCGACCAAAGTCCGGTCCTTGGTGGCTGCCAACTGCCCTTGTGCTTGCGCTGCGAAAGATTTTGGTCCAATTTCGGGCAGTATGTAGGCGCTCTTATCGGCGGTGCATCACTCCGGCGGAACCAAGCCGTTTTCAATGTCTCCAAACCCTCTCTGCAACAGAAGGGTACGAGTTGCACTCCTTGCGGCGAGAGAAGCAATTCTGGCGTTTACCTTTACCTAATATATTTCGGTCACATTGACCTTCTTCAGAGGAGGAGCCAAGGCATCATGAGGCCGAACAACACACCCGCACTCACTTGCAGCTTTTGAAGGTGTTTGCCCCCTGGTGGGCGTCTCAATAGATGGAATTCAGGCATGCTGGGTCATGTAGTGCGTTGCCAGTCTCACAGTTGTTACCCTTCGGTGGGCGATGTCTTATGCTTCCCTATTGCCGTAAGTCCCAACAGACCATTTTTTCTATTCTGCTGGGATCCGACCAAAGTCCGGTCCTTGGTGGCTGCCAACTGCCCTTGTGCTTGCGCTGCGAAAGATTTTGGTCCAATTTCGGGCAGTATGTAGGCGCTCTTATCGGCGGTGCATCACTCCGGCGGAACCAAGCCGTTTTCAATGTCTCCAAACCCTCTCTGCAACAGAAGGGTACGAGTTGCACTCCTTGCGGCGAGAGAAGCAATTCTGGCGTTTACCTTTACCTAATATATTTCGGTCACATTGACCTTCTTCAGAGGAGGAGCCAAGGCATCTTGAGGCCGAACAACACACCCGCACTCACTTGCAGCTTTTGAAGGTGTTTGCCCCCTGGTGGGCGTCTCAATAGATGGAATTCAGGCATGCTGGGTCATGTAGTGCGTTGCCAGTCTCACAGTTGTTACCCTTCGGTGGGCGATGTCTTATGCTTCCCTATTGCCGTAAGTCCCAACAGACCATTTTTTCTATTCTGCTGGGATCCGACCAAAGTCCGGTCCTTGGTGGCTGCCAACTGCCCTTGTGCTTGCGCTGCGAAAGATTTTGGTCCAATTTCGGGCAGTATGTAGGCGCTCTTATCGGCGGTGCATCACTCCGGCGGAACCAAGCCGTTTTCAATGTCTCCAAACCCTCTCTGCAACAGAAGGGTACGAGTTGCACTCCTTGCGGCGAGAGAAGCAATTCTGGCGTTTACCTTTACCTAATATATTTCGGTCACATTGACCTTCTTCAGAGGAGGAGCCAAGGCATCTTGAGGCCGAACAACACACCCGCACTCACTTGCAGCTTTTGAAGGTGTTTGCCCCCTGGTGGGCGTCTCAATAGATGGAATTAAGGCATGCTGGGTCATGTAGTGCGTTGCCAGTCTCACAGTTGTTACCCTTCGGTGGGCGATGTCTTATGCTTCCCTATTGCCGTAAGTCCCAACAGACCATTTTTTCTATTCTGCTGGGATCCGACCAAAGTATATATATATCAAAGTCCAAGTTGCCCTATGCGAGACGCCACACAAGTAGTAGTTTCTCCTTACATTTATTGAGGGAGCAATTTGTAGAGGGAGCCTTTGTAGATTCACAGGTAAGTTGCTTTCTGGGTAAGGTAGTTCCCCCAAACACAAGATGCCATACCGGTTTCGGGCAACACGGAAAGCAACTTACCTGTGAATCTACAAAGGCGGGATATTGAAGGTTAAGTTCAACCAGCTGTCAACTACGCGCATGGCCAGTGAACAAGGGCGTGTTGCCCGAAACCGGTATGGCATCTTGTGTTTGGGGGAATGAACACGCTGTATCCTGCTCCCTCAATAAATGTAAGGAGAAACTACTACTTGTGTGGCGTCTCGCATAGGGCAACTTGGACTTTGATATTTACAAGCGGTGTGCCTTGCCGCTGAGACGCTCTGCCGCGAACAATGGCGGACCACGGCTCTGGACCCCTGGGGCCATGTGGAAGTGGCAGTTCCACTATTGCGGGACTTTCAAGGCATGACGGCGTTGTTTTGTTCCTCCATGCAACCCACCAAGGGGAATAAAATACATGCACGCAGTTTCCAGCACCCACTGTGGAAATAACGAACTACCTTACCCAGAAAGCAACTTACCTGTGAATCTACAAAGGCGGGATATTGAAGGTTAAGTTCAACCAGCTGTCAACTACGCGCATGGCCAGTGAACAAGGGCGTGTTGCCCGAAACCGGTATGGCATCTTGTGTTTGGGGGAATGAACACGCTGTATCCTGCTCCCTCAATAAATGTAAGGAGAAACTACTACTTGTGTGGCGTCTCGCATAGGGCAACTTGGACTTTGATATTTACAAGCGGTGTGTCTTGCCGCTGAGACGCTCTGCCGCGAACAATGGCGGACCACGGCTCTGGACCCCTGGGGCCATATGGAAGTGGCAGTTCCACTATTGCGGGACTTTCAAGGCATGACGGCGTTGTTTTGTTCCTCCATGCAACCCACCAAGGGGAATAAAATACATGCACGCAGTTTCCAGCACCCACTGTGGAAATAACGAACTACCTTACCCAGAAAGCAACTTACCTGTGAATCTACAAAGGCGGGATATTGAAGGTTAAGTTCAACCAGCTGTCAACTACGCGCATGGCCAGTGAACAAGGGCGTGTTGCCCGAAACCGGTATGGCATCTTGTGTTTGGGGGAATGAACACGCTGTATCCTGCTCCCTCAATAAATGTAAGGAGAAACTACTACTTGTGTGGCGTCTCGCATAGGGCAACTTGGACTTTGATATTTACAAGCGGTGTGCCTTGCCGCTTAGACGCTCTGCCGCGAACAATGGCGGACCACGGCTCTGGACCCCTGGGGCCATGTGGAAGTGGCAGTTCCACTAGTGCGGGACTTTCAAGGCATGACGGCGTTGTTTTGTTCCTCCATGCAACCCACCAAGGGGAATAAAATACATGCACGCAGTTTCCAGCACCCACTGTGGAAATAACGAACTACCTTACCCAGAAAGCAACTTACCTGTGAATCTACAAAGGCGGGATATTGAAGGTTAAGTTCAACCAGCTGTCAACTACGCGCATGGCCAGTGAACAAGGGCGTGTTGCCCGAAACCGGTATGGCATCTTGTGTTTGGGGGAATGAACACGCTGTATCCTGCTCCCTCAATAAATGTAAGGAGAAACTACTACTTGTGTGGCGTCTCGCATAGGGCAACTTGGACTTTGATATTTACAAGCGGTGTGCCTTGCCGCTGAGACGCTCTGCCGCGAACAATGGCGGACCACGGCTCTGGACCCCTGGGGCCATGTGGAAGTGGCAGTTCCACTATTGCGGGACTTTCAAGGCATGACGGCGTTGTTTTGTTCCTCCATGCAACCCACCAAGGGGAATAAAATACATGCACGCAGTTTCCAGCACCCACTGTGGAAATAACGAACTACCTTACCCAGAAAGCAACTTACCTGTGAATCTACAAAGGCGGGATATTGAAGGTTAAGTTCAACCAGCTGTCAACTACGCGCATGGCCAGTGAACAAGGGCGTGTTGCCCGAAACCGGTATGGCATCTTGTGTTTGGGGGAATGAACACGCTGTATCCTGCTCCCTCAATAAATGTAAGGAGAAACTACTACTTGTGTGGCGTCTCGCATAGGGCAACTTGGACTTTGATATTTACAAGCGGTGTGCCTTGCCGCTGAGACGCTCTGCCGCGAACAATGGCGGACCACGGCTCTGGACCCCTGGGGCCATGTGGAAGTGGCAGTTCCACTATTGCGGGACTTTCAAGGCATGACGGCGTTGTTTTGTTCCTCCATGCAACCCACCAAGGGGAATAAAATACATGCACGCAGTTTCCAGCACCCACTGTGGAAATAACGAACTACCTTACCCAGAAAGCAACTTACCTGTGAATCTACAAAGGCGGGATATTGAAGGTTAAGTTCAACCAGCTGTCAACTACGCGCATGGCCAGTGAACAAGGGCGTGTTGCCCGAAACCGGTATGGCATCTTGTGTTTGGGGGAATGAACACGCTGTATCCTGCTCCCTCAATAAATGTAAGGAGAAACTACTACTTGTGTGGCGTCTCGCATAGGGCAACTTGGACTTTGATATTTACAAGCGGTGTGCCTTGCCGCTGAGACGCTCTGCCGCGAACAATGGCGGACCACGGCTCTGGACCCCTGGGGCCATGTGGAAGTGGCAGTTCCACTATTGCGGGACTTTCAAGGCATGACGGCGTTGTTTTGTTCCTCCATGCAACCCACCAAGGGGAATAAAATACATGCACGCAGTTTCCAGCACCCACTGTGGAAATAACGAACTACCTTACCCAGAAAGCAACTTACCTGTGAATCTACAAAGGCGGGATATTGAAGGTTAAGTTCAACCAGCTGTCAACTACGCGCATGGCCAGTGAACAAGGGCGTGTTGCCCGAAACCGGTATGGCATCTTGTGTTTGGGGGAATGAACACGCTGTATCCTGCTCCCTCAATAAATGTAAGGAGAAACTACTTCTTGTGTGGCGTCTCGCATAGGGCAACTTGGACTTTGATATTTACAAGCGGTGTGCCTTGCCGCTTAGACGCTCTGCCGCGAACAATGGCGGACCACGGCTCTGGACCCCTGGGGCCATGTGGAAGTGGCAGTTCCACTATTGCGGGACTTTCAAGGCATGACGGCGTTGTTTTGTTCCTCCATGCAACCCACCAAGGGGAATAAAATACATGCACGCAGTTTCCAGCACCCACTGTGGAAATAACGAACTACCTTACCCAGAAAGCAACTTACCTGTGAATCTACAAAGGCGGGATATTGAAGGTTAAGTTCAACCAGCTGTCAACTACGCGCATGGCCAGTGAACAAGGGCGTGTTGCCCGAAACCGGTATGGCATCTTGTGTTTGGGGGAATGAACACGCTGTATCCTGCTCCCTCAATAAATGTAAGGAGAAACTACTTCTTGTGTGGCGTCTCGCATAGGGCAACTTGGACTTTGATATTTACAAGCGGTGTGCCTTGCCGCTTAGACGCTCTGCCGCGAACAATGGCGGACCACGGCTCTGGACCCCTGGGGCCATGTGGAAGTGGCAGTTCCACTATTGCGGGACTTTCAAGGCATGACGGCGTTGTTTTGTTCCTCCATGCAACCCACCAAGGGGAATAAAATACATGCACGCAGTTTCCAGCACCCACTGTGGAAATAACGAACTACCTTACCCAGAAAGCAACTTACCTGTGAATCTACAAAGGCGGGATATTGAAGGTTAAGTTCAACCAGCTGTCAACTACGCGCATGGCCAGTGAACAAGGGCGTGTTGCCCGAAACCGGTATGGCATCTTGTGTTTGGGGGAATGAACACGCTGTATCCTGCTCCCTCAATAAATGTAAGGAGAAACTACTACTTGTGTGGCGTCTCGCATAGGGCAACTTGGACTTTGATATTTACAAGCGGTGTGCCTTGCCGCTGAGACGCTCTGCCGCGAACAATGGCGGACCACGGCTCTGGACCCCTGGGGCCATGTGGAAGTGGCAGTTCCACTATTGCGGGACTTTCAAGGCATGACGGCGTTGTTTTGTTCCTCCATGCAACCCACCAAGGGGAATAAAATACATGCACGCAGTTTCCAGCACCCACTGTGGAAATAACGAACTACCTTACCCAGAAAGCAACTTACCTGTGAATCTACAAAGGCGGGATATTGAAGGTTAAGTTCAACCAGCTGTCAACTACGCGCATGGCCAGTGAATAAGGGCGTGTTGCCCGAAACCGGTATGGCATCTTGTGTTTGGGGGAATGAACACGCTGTATCCTGCTCCCTCAATAAATGTAAGGAGAAACTACTACTTGTGTGGCGTCTCGCATAGGGCAACTTGGACTTTGATATTTACAAGCGGTGTGCCTTGCCGCTGAGACGCTCTGCCGCGAACAATGGCGGACCACGGCTCTGGACCCCTGGGCCATGTGGAAGTGGCAGTTCCACTATTGCGGGACTTTCAAGGCATGACGGCGTTGTTTTGTTCCTCCATGCAACCCACCAAGGGGAATAAAATACATGCACGCAGTTTCCAGCACCCACTGTGGAAATAACGAACTACCTTACCCAGAAAGCAACTTACCTGTGAATCTACAAAGGCGGGATATTGAAGGTTAAGTTCAACCAGCTGTCAACTACGCGCATGGCCAGTGAACAAGGGCGTGTTGCCCGAAACCGGTATGGCATCTTGTGTTTGGGGGAATGAACACGCTGTATCCTGCTCCCTCAATAAATGTAAGGAGAAACTACTACTTGTGTGGCGTCTCGCATAGGGCAACTTGGACTTTGATATTTACAAGCGGTGTGCCTTGCCGCTGAGACGCTCTGCCGCGAACAATGGCGGACCACGGCTCTGGACCCCTGGGGCCATGTGGAAGTGGCAGTTCCACTATTGCGGGACTTTCAAGGCATGACGGCGTTGTTTTGTTCCTCCATGCAACCCACCAAGGGGAATAAAATACATGCACGCAGTTTCCAGCACCCACTGTGGAAATAACGAACTACCTTACCCAGAAAGCAACTTACCTGTGAATCTACAAAGGCGGGATATTGAAGGTTAAGTTCAACCAGCTGTCAACTACGCGCATGGCCAGTGAACAAGGGCGTGTTGCCCGAAACCGGTATGGCATCTTGTGTTTGGGGGAATGAACACGCTGTATCCTGCTCCCTCAATAAATGTAAGGAGAAACTACTACTTGTGTGGCGTCTCGCATAGGGCAACTTGGACTTTGATATTTACAAGCGGTGTGCCTTGCCGCTGAGACGCTCTGCCGCGAACAATGGCGGACCACGGCTCTGGACCCCTGGGGCCATGTGGAAGTGGCAGTTCCACTATTGCGGGACTTTCAAGGCATGACGGCGTTGTTTTGTTCCTCCATGCAACCCACCAAGGGGAATAAAATACATGCACGCAGTTTCCAGCACCCACTGTGGAAATAACGAACTACCTTACCCAGAAAGCAAATTACCTGTGAATCTACAAAGGCGGGATATTGAAGGTTAAGTTCAACCAGCTGTCAACTACGCGCATGGCCAGTGAACAAGGGCGTGTTGCCCGAAACCGGTATGGCATCTTGTGTTTGGGGGAATGAACACGCTGTATCCTGCTCCCTCAATAAATGTAAGGAGAAACTACTACTTGTGTGGCGTCTCGCATAGGGCAACTTGGACTTTGATATATATATATATATATATATATATATATATATATATATATATATATATATATATATATATATATATATATATATATATATATATATATATATATGTGTGTATGTATGTATGTATGTGTGTATGTATATATATATATATATATATTATATAGATATACTTATTCTTGTGACTTAATATGATTAATATTAAGTAGTGCACTTGAACCAATATAGAAAGTGCATTAACCTTGTAACCTCAACATTTATATGGTGTGCATTTTATTGCTTGCTTTATAGTAACAATGAATTGCAATTCTCCTTAACTAAGCTACAATTAATAATGCTAGATGAGAAAGTCCTAATTAGATCCAATAAAATAGAAAGGTGTCAGTTTACTTCTGTGGAGGTTCTCCAAATAAAGAATATTGAATAGCATAAAGCCACACAACAGAAATAGCACAAAGAGGTCTGTACCTCTCCTAGTCTGAAAGGAATCTGAGCAAGCTAAAGACTGTTTGCTTAATTATACTCACAGAAAGAACCTTCTAGAATCCCATATCAAAAGGTCTTATTAATGTCCACCATCAAACAGTATTTTCTGGCAACTACACATGCGACTCCCTTCTTTGCTCTGCAAATTCTGAACGTCCTTGTATTCCATCTCCTCATTCAGCAAAGACATTTGTCCTCCCTTCTTTAGTTAGAATTATCGTCCTCGTCAAGAGTACTCCTTTCTAACTTCTCTGTCTTTTTCATACAATATGCCTTTCTTTATTCCTTAGTTCATGCACTACACCTGCAGAGGAGGAAAAAACATTGCACCTGAAGCAAATATTCTCGTTGAAGGTTAAACGTTGTGAAATCCAAATGCTTAAAGCTTTTGGTCAGCTTTAACATAGAAAGCATTTCAGCACACATTGTAACTGTTTGATTACCGATACATAGACAGTCACCTTATAAATGCAAAATGCTATTTGAATAGATACATTTCCCAATACATAATAGACCCAAGATGTCATTGAAACGAATGCATAGATACATGAAGATAAACAATCTTATTCAAACCACATATATGCAGATATGTACGAGAATTAATATTCCCTCATGCTTCATAGGCAGGAGGATTAGAACTTTAAATCTAATCATCAAACTGTATTTCTTGTTCTTTGTACTGTGGCTACTGATTTCCTCATTTGTTTTTTGTCATTGAGGATAAACTTTGTGCGCTGATTTGGATTTCTGTTGGTATTTCTGTATTTTTAAACTATGCTTTCGAGACTGATTGATATTACTTTGACTCTGAATTTGTAATAAATCTATACTAAATACTCACCCAATTTATTGAATCTGAGCTTTACTGTGTGACCAAATGGGTTACACTTTAACCGTAAATTGAAATTTATCCTAACTCCTTTTATTTCTCAGGCGCCCAGAAAGTTCCATCACATGGTGTAGGTAAAGTGGGCGTTGCCAATATGTACACACTAGGCACTGCATCTTCTAGATATTGGCCCGATGGCCAAACTTTGTTTTATGTGGATGGGTGGAAGTCAGCCGTGTGCACAAGATACTGATACAAGGCTTCTGGGTCAGGTCTCTGTAGGGGTCCAATAATGTTCATCAGGCAGGACAATTCAGTGACTGGACCCTCAGCTACTGAGTTTACAGCACCAACAAATAAAAGTAGCAAAATAATGCCAAGGCTCGAAAACATTAGCATCCACACATCAAGGACCTCACCCAAATGAATTTTACAGTGCCTTGCTAGGTCTTC
Organism: Triturus cristatus; assembly: GCF_964204655.1. Lineage (NCBI taxonomy): Eukaryota > Metazoa > Chordata > Amphibia > Caudata > Salamandridae > Triturus > Triturus cristatus. The sequence continues at coordinate 1,146,130,226 of NC_140590.1, read as the reverse complement.
TCAAGTTCTGGGGTTGGAGTAAGTAGTATCAGGGATTTAATAGTGGCTGGTTCTGACACAGTTAAGTTTTACTTCAGTCCAAAAATCTGTTTTAGATCAAACTGCTTTTAATATGTTTAATTCGGCAGATGTGTTAGTGGGATAACACCCATAATCAAGTCCCCAGGTTACCTGAAACATAGAGGCCCACACCTTGCAGACTACCACTTACAGTGAATAATGTTCCAGTGGTGGGGGCACCCACTGAACCTGGGGAACCCACTAAATCTAATGGTGTCACCATTTTCTACTGGGAACTTAGGGTAAGGGTGTCAGCCACAGTTAACAACATTGATATATGTTGAACCATAGAAGAAAGAAAGATGGTTGAAGAGGGTCTGGATTCAAGACAACCTTCACCACATAACACAACTGTACCAGATGCCTGTTGTGTGATGGTGAGCTACCTTCATGTCTCCCTGAACTGGGTAAGGGCTGAAGACATTGTACAGGTAAGGGACGGGTCAGGGATAGTGCAGGTTCATAAATTGAAAGTCAGGTGATGCTGCAAGATGTTGCAGTCCTTTGTTCTTCATTGTCCTTGCCTGCTGGTATCTTACGGTTCCTAGGCAACCTCAGACAGTTGATCCCTGAAGATCCTCCAGTCCCCTTGGACAAGTACAGATCTTCCTGCAAATAGGTCACTCTTCCTAGGTGGTGCAGCCCAGTGCCTTGTTCTGTCATTTAAAAAATCCTTCTCTCCCCAGGTCACAGCTGCAAGGCTTCTTGCAGACAGCCCAGATTGATCTACCAAATGCTTGCTCGAGAGGGGCAATATTTATCCTGCTCTAGGACAGAAAGTCAGAGTCAACCAGAAGAGAGCTGTCTCTTAAAAGTTCAGGAACTCCTCCAGTCCCTGTAAAATGCTTCTTCCTGTTACTATACACATTTTCCCAGGCAGTGAAGCAATGAGTCACAGTCAGGCAAGGTTGGACGGTCAAGTTTTTTTGTGGATTCTACGAAAAACAGAGCTCTTCATCTGTTCTTGAAAACATAGGGAAAGGGAGCTGGGGTGTTCCACTTGAGAAATGGAAAATCTATCAAAGAAAATAGATGGCAGCAGACTCCCCAGCCAAACAATTAGTGTGTGCGAGCGTACACACACACACATCACACACACACACGCATGCACGCACACACGCACGCACGCACACACTCACACACACACACACACACACACGCACACACACACACACACACACACACACACCCTCCACTAGGTACAAGAAGTTTTATGCTCACACTGGCCAAGGCCAGCCTTATCACAGATGAGATGCATCTTGTGTAGTATGCACTTGGGTTCCAAATGGACTTTGCCTTTAACTTGATATCAGTAAAGTACATACCCCATACACAGTTTCATACATACTCCACATGTGATAAAAGCAAGGGGTCCAAGTTATGGCAACTGGACAGACCTTTAGCCTGTGAGGGCAAGCCCCAAAGAGGTACAGTTATACTAGTAAACAGGAGGAGTAAAAATGACTGTCACTCCCACCAGTCACCAGTATTTTTTGCTGTTGTAGTGAATGCCCTAATTGCGATGGGTCCCATACTCACTATGCCACTGGAACCAAGCTACACTTGGCTGATGAGGCCTGATCATGGTGAAACTGGTCCTGGATTGCTTGTGTTTCAGTTTAGGATAGGATAAGATAGGATAGGATTGCAGTTTATAGAGCGCTCGAATGCCGAGGCGTCTTGGCGCTAAAGTGAGAGAAGAGATCTAAGTGTATTAAAAACTGAACAGTTAGGACCCCGGAAATAGCCATGTTTTTATTTGCTTCATAAAAACTGTCATGCTTGGTTGAAGTCTGAGTGTCATGGGCAATTGGTTCCACAACCTAGCTGAACAAAGTGACAAGCTTTCCCCTCCTCATCTAGCTCTGTGAACTTTAGTGATACAAATGAGGCCGGAATTAGCCAATCTGAGACTTCTGGTGGGAATATACCACTGAAAGATTATTCGCAGATCGGTATCCCCTCCACCATATAAAGTCTTATGCACGAGGCATAAGACGTTAAATTCCATACGCTGCTGTATTGGAAGCCAATGTAACGATTTAATAGCCGCAGAAGTGGGGTGACCTTTTGGAATATTCAGGAGTATTCGTGCGGCCGCATTTTGTATGGCTTGCAGTTTGGTCTTCTGTGCCTTATCACTGCCCACAAAAAGAGCATTGCAATAATCTAATCGGGATAGGACTAAGGCCACCACCACAGTTTTTCGTAGCTCCTGAGAGATAAAAAGGGAATACCTTCCGCAGTAGCTTCAGAATATAGAAGCAAGTGGAGGTTCAATGGTTGATCTGCGCAGAAAACCCCAGTTGATCGTCGTAGATGATCCCCTGGTTCTTAACTTTCATGGATGTTGTTGGGCACATACCCGCCTCTACCGGCCACCATATGTAATCCCACAGGGACGGACCAACTCCATAACCTTTGTCTTATACCTGTTGATCTTGAGGTAATTATTACTCATCCAGCTCATGATGTGACTCAGACATGCATGGAATCTAGCGGCTACCTGCTCCGACTGTTTTGATACCGAGATGATGATTTGGGTATCGTCGGCATACGACACAAACGAGAACCCATGCTGTCGAATGAGACTGGCAAGAGGGGTCACATAGATATTAAAGAGCGTCGGTGACAGTGCCGAGCCCTGTTGGACTCCACATGGCAGATGGAAGGTTTCTGACTGCAGACTATCCCAGTGTAGAGTTTGCTCCCTATCTTCTAGGAAAGAGGAGAGGAGGGACAGAGCCGCCTCCCCAATCCCCACCGCCTTCAGCCTTCGCACCAACACCGTGGGATTCACGGTGTTGAATGCTGCTGATAGGTCAAGGAGGATGAGGATCGCTCTTCCCCCCCACCCCATCCACATGTCTCCGAATCCCCTCCATTGCCATAACTAATGCCGTCTCAGTCGAATGCCCTGACCGGAAGCCATGAAGACTGCAATCCAGCAGGTTGTTGCTGACTAGGTAGGATGTCAACTCCTGATTAATTGCCCTCTCGAGGATTTTAGCTGCAATCGGTAGGCACGAGATGGGGCGATAGTTCTTAACCTCTGATGGGTCAAGTGCTGGCTTTTTCAAGATGGGTCTGATACAGGCCTTTTTCCAGACCATCGGATAACTCCCTGAAGAGATCACCTGAATTAGAATGGGAGTTAGATGTTTACTAATGGTCTGGGACACCCGATGTATCACAGTCGGAGGACAGGGATCCCACGGTGATCCCGACTTGGTGGAACATATAGATTTATTTACTTCAATAGGAGTAAGTGAGCGAAACATGTTCAGCTGACAGTGGAACGGCATTCCATCCGTGGTGTCAGGTTGACCATCATCGCCTCCCTGCCTGTTATTTCATAGTTCATCATAAATCATATTGATCTTATTTTGAAAGAAATTGGCCAGGGAGGACCTGACCTGGCAGTTTGGGTTGTACTGCGTATTTGCATATGGCTGGGTCTAAACTGAGGTGGTATGGTGTGCAAACAAATGATGGATTGGGATTGCGCCCAAGCGATTGCTAGTGTCTGAGAATAATTCAAGCATTTCATCCATCACTTTGTTGTTGCTGCAGTTGATGCTCTAAATGGTGGGTGAAAACAGATGAATTGGGATGAGACCCCAAGTGATTGCCAGTGGCTGGGATTGATTCAAGCATTCCAGCCATCACCTTGTTGTTGTTGCAGTTGACTACCACCAGTCACTGCATAACCTGAGTTGAGTGTGCAGTAGCTACCCTGATTCAAAATAGGGAAACACATGTCCCCACATCATCCAAGCCTAGCTGTGATGATGAACATAAAAGCAGAAGGATGGAGTCGAGCACCCCCACTGTATTTGCTGGATTGTTAAGTACTCTGAAGGAAAAACACAGTGCTAACCAGAAAAAAAACAGCACTGCCTTTCCTAGCCATGCAGGGGACCAACAAGCAGGCTGCTGCGAGAGGTCAGTTTGCTCACACCAGGATTAAGATGTCCTGAGAGTGTGTCTAGAATACAGCACCTTCAACATGAACAATATTGCTTCCAAGAACTGAAAAACTTTCTGACTCCACCTAGTAGTATGCCTTCTTGGCAGTTGCACTACATGTAAATGTCTTATTTTTTTCTCTCCTCTCATTCATTATGTGTTCCGCACCATACCTTTCTCTCGCCTCCTTCCATTCTCATATCTTTTCTTCTCTCTTTTTCTTCTACAACTCTCACTTTTAATCTTTCTATCTTTCCTTTCTTTTTCTCTTTCATTCTTTCTTTTATATCCTTTCTCTTCTTTACTCGTTTCTCACTTTCTATTTGTTCTTTCTTTCTTTTTTCTTTTTCTTTCTTTCTTTTTCATTTTCTGTCTTTCTTACTTCGTCTTATTTTACTTTCTCTTATTCCCTTTTTAAAGAGTTCTTAGCAACCACTTCCTTTATTACATTCTATATCCTCATTGTCAGGCGTTTATGCCCATGGCTTGTAGTAACTGTAGCGATATATTTCTTGTGGAAAACCATGGAGTCTGCATGCATCTTCTTTCCCTCCCTTGAAGTGTGCCACAAATGTTAAATGTAACCCCAGCAGACCTGTCAAACAGGCTTTGACACTCTAATGTCATAAAGAGGTCCGTGGGACTGGGGCCTAAAAGATTGCCAGGAACCAAAAGAAGGGCATTTTCCTGTGAGAGGAGAGGCGTCCTTGAAGTGCACCCCAAGTGTCTTGACATTCCAGCAGGATCTGACACTGTGAAGTCAACAAGAGGCCCATTGTGAAGGAAGCCGGTTTGGCTGGTGAGATAATAGTAGGGCACAGGCTACATGAGCTTAGCTACATTTGCTTGTGACAGGGTAGGCCTTTTTTAAGTTAACCAAGACCTCGGGCCCAGCCCAAAGACCATCCTGTCAAGGACACTGTCACACCTGCCTGCACTCAAGACTTTCTGTGCCTGTCCTGAGAGCGAGTTAAGAACTAATTCATGCCTACTGAAATGCTAATTGCTGATCCGCAGAAGTGGGAGAACAAAATGCCAATTTAGCTTTCAGGGACGTCAGGCAGGAGAAAGGGATTTTTTTTAAAGTGCTTTATACTAAATATGTATTACAAATCCGACTTAACCAGTAAATTGGGCATTTATGAAATATTACTAAAAATTAAATTTGTAACGGTTTCCTAGGCAGGGATAACCTTTTCTAAACTTAATATTGTAGCCCTATGCTTTCCAAAGGAACAGCCAAGCCTGCTGAAAATAGGTTTTAGGCTTTTTTCAAATGAAGGACATGTTAAGCATGTCCTGCTTTTAAATATCATGCATCTGGCCTTACAGGCAGTAAGTTATATAAGGGTGAGCGTTTAGTAATCCAAAGGAAGGTTTAGGCATGCCAAAAGGGGTTATTCTGACCGGTCAAATTTGCAGTGTAAAACCTGCACAAGTGACAGGTCTGCAGTCATGTTTACATTGTCTCTGTAGTGGATGGCACAATGAGTGCTGTAGTCCACTTGTGACAATTAACTTGCAGGCCCTGACTACGACTTGGTCCCATATACTAGAGACTTATAGATAGGTAAATATACCGATCAGAAGTATAGCAATTTTACCTTGTTAAAAGGAGGAGTACAAACACTTTACCCCGGATTAACAAGGGTTAAGTACACAGAGTTCTAAAGCCAACAAAATATGGTTCAGCTAAAAGTCAAAAGAATTCTGGGGTGACTGCAGAAAAGACAAATTTCCAACATTGATGGATTTTATAATCAGAAGTAGCTCTCACTAAAGAAAGGGTTGGAGACCCCTGGTATAGATCACAGATTGAGTCCAAAACCATCAAAAGTTCAAGTAATTTGAGTGAAAGTAGGAGGAAGAAAAAACATGGGTCTGGAAAAAGAATAAAGGGAGATATTTGGAAGGGAAATTGAGACCTCACGAAGACTTTATCTAGAACAGCTAGCTATGAACCCCGTGTCTGCTCTAAGGACATTTCTGTAATGTGTGCACCTGCGGCAGGAGGAGAAACAATGTGATAGTCCTTTCTCCAAGACATCAATAAACGCAGTCCCCCAGCATAAAGCCAATCACACTGCAGTGCTTTGATGAAAATTAAGATCATTGAGGTATGAGCTCACCGAATGCCTTCCTCATTGTGGTACCAGAATGCTAATGATGGGAGGTAAAAATGCAGGTTTTCTAACAGACATGGGTAAGAGCTTTAATGGAAGAGGGGAGCTACATGAAGGCTCAAGGCTTTCCTGTTTTCAGTTGTTAATTCTGCTGTTTTTTACAGTTTATTCCAATGTTTTCAAAAATTATAAAAATCTGTGGTTATCAGTGTTTACTCTTTTTTGCTCCATAAATAAAGCACGGGGATGGTATTTTTCCTTTTTTACTTATAAATAATTTTCCATTTATTTCCTTTTTTTCAGTCATTCATTCATTTGATCAATTGTTTGCTCCTTTCCTGCAGCTAATTCCATTCTCTGTACTTTTTCCTTGCTCTTACAGGTGACCTTCCATTATTTCCCTCACCTTACAGCCTATCTAATTGCCCTGTGTGAAAATATATCTTTGTGATGAAGAACCTGCTAGAAATATTTTTATAACTACCTCTTGTCAGCCCTGTTTTCTTCATTTGCAATTGAGGTGTTTATCAGAATACAGTGTATGCTGCTGTTTTGCGGAAGTAATACTTTGAAATAGATGTGATAAGTTAAAGGTTTTTAATAATTGAACTCTCTGTGACTGGAAACCTCCAAGGGTGTCCCTCCTGGGTGTACCTTCTGACCTGCACTCTTGCTCTTGAAGGATATATGAGTATCTCATTTACCAGCACTCAAACTCCTCCTACCTGCAGTCCAGCTCCTCCCCATGTCCAGGGCGTGTATGTTTGCACCTCACTTTTATTTTACTGCAACAGATAAGAAGCTAATTGTGAGTATTTAATACACCTTTGTGTTGCTATGTTCTTCAGACAAAGGACTAATGACAAAAATCAACGGAACTAAGATTTTTACGCAGGACATGAGATTACATTGTGGGGTGGTGTGTGCTCTGTTATTGCAAGCCAGTGTCACACTGCCCTGTTCTTTGTCTCAAGAAACCAGGAAAAGAACTGAGCTAGTAAATTTTGTATCAGTGTCTGATCAGGGGGCGGGGGAAAGTGCAAGGAATTAATAAGCATACTGCTAGCTTTAGGATCTTTGCCGACAGCAAATTCTATTTTTCCATAAAAAGGCTGTGGTGGTAGTAGGGAAACTCATGATGTGCAGGATGCAGTCTGTTGTCTGCCTGTGCAGTTCACACAGTGAATGCAGTTTATTTGACATTGTTGAACCATGCCTGTGGGACATTGTGGTAATTTCAAGCCAGGGCGATGACAGCGAAGCAATGATTTATACGGCGCATGTGGGTCTTTGTTTGTGTGAACGCTGTGTGACATCTCTGCTCCTGCCAGGAATACTTATGAGTCGCCAAAGGCACTTTACCTTTGTGTTCCGTGCAGCATTAACTGTTCAAATGCATTTTCCATCTTGGGGGAAGAACAAGCATAGCTCAGTGTGTCTCTATTCAATATGGCCGCCATGGTTTGTAGAGGTGATTTTGCCAAGTGGCATGCTTTATTTGGCACAATAAATTTCAAGCTTCATTTTGAGACTGTAGAAATTGAACTTGCTGAAACTGAGAATACATTTTGAACATTTTCTACTTTGGCACGTGGGCTCAGAACAGGTACATGCACCTATTTGTGCTGATATTGTGCTGCCTGCAGCACATACTAGGAAACAGAGCAGTGGGTGCTTTTTCATGCTTCTGAGCTTCACTGCTTGCAGCTCACACACTAACTCATAGATCTTGAGTTAATGCATTAGCCGTAATCAGTGGAGTTTCAGCAACTCTGGCACATGAACCCCTTCCATGACACGACGTCCACACTCGGCTGGATACATTTCGACGCACTCCAGACATACATGTACCGGTAGGCAAGGCCAAATACTTATCTAGGACGATCTCAGATCATAATCCTGTGCTACTAGGCCTACGCTGGGCGGGCCCTAACTCGGCCATCCCCACCTGGAAATGGCGCCCTGAGGCGTTAGAAGACCAGGTTTTTAAAGAAGGGATTCGAGAAAAGATCACACAATACTTCCAGGAGAATGACGGAACGGCAACTTCTCCCTTGCCAGAATGGGATGCTTTCAAGATAGTGATACGAGGCCAATGTATAGTGGTGATATCTGCAGGGATTAGACACACATTGATAGATGAAGTTCTAGCAGCTGAAAGGGTTCTCAGGGAGCTGGAACAGCAACGGCCGGGACACCCAGAACTGCAAGGGGAAATCCTAGATGCCCGGGAGTCAGTAGTGTGTAACACAGAGAGATCACGGTGTTTTGACTATCGACAATACCTCAACCATACACAGGGCCGGACTGGGAACCAAAACCGGTCCTGGAAAAGAGCTCGGCGGGGGGTTGGGGCTTATGCCGCCGAGCTCTTTGCCAGGGCCGGTTTTTGGCTGGTTTTTGGCCTATTTTCTAACAGGGCCGATTTTGCAGCTATTCTGCAAAAACGGCCCTGTAACAAAAACAGCCCCCAGAGGCCCAAAACCGGCCCCCACCGGTGCGGCCCACCTGGGGATTATCCGGTGCCCGCTACGGCCAGTCCGGCCCTGACCATACCCACTGGGAATGGGACAAATCAGGCTCTTTGCTGTCATGGCTAGCCAACCCAAATAACAGGGGGTCCCGTATAGTGGAAATGGACGATGAAGAAGGGATCAGGCAACATACCCAGGAGGGGATTAACGGAATCTTCGCCCGATACTATACTAAATTATATTGTACAACCTCTCGGTGCAGGGGCGAGACAATAGGAGTGTATTTAGCTGGGCTGAGCCTGCCACAGTTAGAACCGGAGGAAGTAGAAGACCTAAGAGGGACATTTCCTTGAGAGAGGTGAAGGTGGCCATTAAACATATGGCACGTAATAAAACGTCAGGGACGGATGGGCTGCCCGCGGAATTTTATGGGACGTATGTGGATGAGTTAGCCCCAAAGTTGGTTCTGATGTATGAAGCAGCAAGGGAACTGCAAACACTACCAACCACCACTAGAGAAGCCCCAATAGACCCAATTCTTAAACCCAGAAAACCAGCTCATGATAAAACAGGTTATAGGCCGCTATCCATGCTGAACAAGGACTATAAAATACTAAGTAAAATTCTGGCGAACAGTTTATTGCAATACATGCCCCTGCTGTTACATGTTGACCAAGCGGGTTTCATCCCGAACAAGAAAACTACCATCAATATTAGACACCTTATGGCTATATTGAGAATGCAAGACTACCCCAAAGATGCAGCTGCAGTTTTTGCAGTGGACATCGAAGAGGCGTTTGATAGTCTGGAGTGGCAGTACCTATACCAGGTCCTTGAAAAGATGGGCCTAGGCGAGGGCTTTGTGGGACGGGTGAAGCTACTATATGCAGACCCTAGAGCCAGAGTATGTACGGGAAAAGTTATCTCCCAGGGCCAGCCAGTGGAAAGGGGAACATGACAGGGGTGCCCATTGTCCCCTCTGTTGTTTGCACTAGCCATGGAGCCACTTGCATGCCATGCTCTGATGTGACGCAACTACATGGGGTTGACAATGAGGCACACACCACCGCATGGCTCTATATGTGGACGACCCGCTCCTTTTTCTCCAAGATACAGAGACTGACCTAGAAAAAGGTTGGAGGATTTAGGTCACCTATCAGGTTTGAGGGTGAATTGGCAAAAGACTAAATTATTCAAGACAGCACCGGAAAGGCAGCCATCGGGGGTTGTGGGGGAGCTTCAGTGGGAATCCACCTGCCTAGAATACCTGGGGGTGACAATATATCATAGAGCCGCAGACTTAATGGAAGACAATGTAGGCAAGGGAATAAGGTCCCTCCGCACTTCCATGGGTTTCTAGGGCTCACTACCGCTATCTGTGGCCCTGCTTAAAATGGTGGCACTCCCACAGTTGTATATATTTAGGACACTCCCGATATGGATCCCAAATGCGAGTCTTTTGGATCTGACCTCACACATTATAGCATTTATCTGGGGTGCAATCTGCAGGCGAGTGGCACTGGCCACAATGCAGCATTCCACGGCGACCAGGGGCCTGGCAGTTCCAGATTTCGAGGCATATTACCTTGCAGCACAGCTCCACTGGTTTGTGCGGTGGTTAGCGGACAGTAGGAGCCCAGAACAAGCACAATCCCCATTTACTCCAGAGATATCAGTGCTGGCGAGAATTCTACTTACACTAAAGCAAAGACCGCACAGGAGAACAGAAGAGGAAAGCGTAATCACGAGGTGCTGAGCGAGATGGCTTCAGCGGGCTAAATGCAAGGTCCCCTACTCCCCAGAGATGCCATTGGAAATGCTCCAATACTTACCACATGGAGGTAGCTGGATGGCATTAGATGTCTGGAAGGCAGCGGGGGGGGGCAACAGTACTTGGAGATCTCTTTAGAGACTCTCAATTGCTTCCGTTTAAGGAATTCCGAGAGGGGTTTGACCTTCCTCAAGGACACTTTATGCTGCATAGGGCACTCACTGAGGCGCTCAAGAAGCACTGGGGCACAGGAACGACAGAACCCAGAGCACTGGACAGCTGTAGATATGTGGTCCAGTCAGTAGGTAGAATCAAGACAGTCTCCTGCATCTATAGAGCAATCAGGAGGGATGTCCAGAAGCCCCTGGAGCACTTGAGAACACAATGGGAGGGGGATCTGGGGGTGCCGATCCCAGAAAAAGATTGGGAAACCATTGTCGAAAGTACCCTTAAATTATTGAGAAACGCCAGATTCAACCTCATAAACTATTATGTTCTGCATAAAGCGTACTTAACACCAGCACGTATAAGGCGATACTTCCACACAGAGGAAGCGGCCTGCCCGAGATGTGGGGAGAAAGAGGCGCATGTATTGCATATGTTCTGGGATTGCCCGAGATTGAGCGGTTTTTGGGAAGAGGTACTACACATAATTGAAAGAGTTATAGACAGGGAGGTACCACATACCCCTGGACACTGCATACTGCACTGTTTCCCGCACACAGCCAAGACGAAGGTTACTGGGAGGTTTCAGGGCCTGACGTATGTATTACCAAAGAGAGAAATTGCCAAAAATTGGAAGGCTGCAAGAGGGCCAAAAGTAAAGACCTGGAGAAAAGAATGCGAGAAGTGGGCAGACACAGAAAACAGAATCTTGCAAAGAGGCAAGGTGAGGTATAGGGAATTTAGAAACAGCGAGTGATTACGGAGGGTTATCAGATGAAATGCGGACACCAGACCTTGATGAGACAGAAGAAGCCCAATCAAACCCGCCTACACCAGAAAGGGGTAATGAGAGGAGACCCTCAGGAGACTAAGATCAAGAAACAGATGCTGGCCCTTCCCTGCCCCACAGGAATCCAGGACAAGAATAAAACATAATACGACAAAGGTGAACATATGATGCCAAAAACAATAAGCGACAAGTTAGCGACTCGCTGGGGGGGAGGGAGGGAGTTGGGCTTTGGCCTCTTGTATTGCATGTGCGATAAGAACAGTAAGAGAACAATAATGTAATTTTTACATGTATGCACAAATCCTGCTATTGTAATGCTAGAAATGCGTATAACTTAAATGTCAATTAAAAAAAAAGAACCACTTCCGGGTCTGTGCATGATTGGTTATGATGTTCATGATATGGTACTTGTACGTTTGTATGAGGGGATGCTGCTTCTAAAGGTATGTTTCTCAGACCAACACAATGTAAAACTAACAATAGGGTTGGGTGCAGGACTTTCAGGAAGGGCATAGAGGCTACAGGTGTCGGCATGCACATTGATCTTTGGTGTCACAATATTGATACTGGAGCTTAAGGAAAGAAAATATGCGTCCCGCTCTCACTGAAGGAAGATACGTTTATGGTGGTACCACTTCCTTTAGACTGAGACCATGCTCGCAGTCCAACTGCAAACCTGCTGACCAAAGCACAGCAATGTGCAATGAACAGTGAGCTGAAGGCATATGAGGGGTGAAAGTAGGTTTACAGACTCCAGGAGGTCCTGGAATGTGGCAAATGGTCAGCAGTGGCTTATCTTGGATCGAGTGGGTCATAGCGAGAGCATCCATCACAGAGAGGTGCTTAGAGATAAAGACTACACCTATACAGCTTCGACACTGAAGGCAACAAAGAAGGAAAAGCACAGCAAAATTGGTGTCTGCCTGTTTCTACTGAAATGCAAATGTGTTTTATCATTTACAATCGGTTTAACCTGTAATTCCAAAACACTAACTATATGTATGGAGAGAATGAGAATTTACTAGAAGTCGGGTCTCTAGGGAGGTCTTTGTTTAATGAGACAGATCTTCATTTTTTCCAGAGGTGAATGATGGAATGGACTTGTCGGATCAGGATACCAACGAAATTCCACATCGTAAGAGGGTATGCACAAAGGCACTGGTATCTTGTTTTCCTCTTCCTGCTCTTTCTGAATTCCACCCTGGCTGTGTTACTCCTTACGAAGAGAGGTGGGAACGTCCTCCAAGGATCATCGCTTCTTTTTTCATTTGCCAGATATGGTGGAGTCTTTAAGATCACCACCTTGAATTTGTTGAGGCAGAATCTGAAGGCAAATCAGGCAGGTAAGAAGGAGCCAATGGAGTTCTCCAAGGACAGGCGTTAAGTGTACTTAACCTGGACATTAGAAGGACAAGCATTGGCAAAGCCAATAATTCTGGTGTTGACTGACAGACTTTTTTCTTCGGATTGATTTTGGTCTCAAAAAGCATAAATTGTCATGGTAGGCCCTAGCACGTATGGGAACGTTGAGTTCAGATGTGTTCATTGCAAAAGGGCAGATTGTTGTCATTCACTGTGAAGTTAACCAATTCCTGAAGTGAGCTGGCCCATTGCCCAAGCTGTACGCTGTAAGGAGTGGAAGTAAAATGGGAATGACACAGTAAAAGAGCAATGGATGAAGAAGGCTGAGTGAAAACCCCTAAATGTAAACATATTATGCATTTAATTTTAGTGAAATCAAAAGACCTTTGCTAACGCCAGACCACAAAATCAAAGTAGAAGCATTAAAAAAAATTATCTTTCTGCTTTTAACAGTAAAACCTTCAGTCCCTATATGCTTAGCAAAATTTATTTTCTACATACTCTGGCCTTAAGACACTCTTTTACAATCCACATTAGTGTTCTCAATATCACCGTCCCCGCTGACAGCAGACTTTTTGGACGCACATCAGAATTAACTTAAGCATAGACATCACAGCCAACATTAACTGATCTATAATTATCCAAATAGGAATCATTGTCTTCCTTTGATGTTTCTTAATCTACTTCAGCAGATTATAAGGGAGTAAATTAAACTACAATGACATCCCGTTTACTTCCCTTTCTGCTGATTACTTTGCTGCGCTTTCTTCTTTGATAATATTTCCTTTACTTCGTTATCGGCCATCATCCAATGGAAACGTTCTTATCATTAGTGTATGTTCTGAAAAAATAGACATCCTTTCCAGGTAAGTTCTTTACCCTAATTATATCACCCTACTTTGCTCTTTCTCCCCCACTCTTCTCTAAACCCCTTAGGATCACCAATCACGTGATTACTTCCATGTGCTTCCTGAAGCTATCTTGGGACTAACTTAGTAATATTATCTCATTGTCAAGGACTTCCAAGGTGAATCTCCAGTATTGGAATGCAGTGTAAGATGAGACTTCTAGGCGCTCTCCTCTTCATGTGACCCACATGTAACCCAGAAGCAACTGCTGTTTGAGTCCATTCTTTAATAACTGTTTTAACTGTTATTTTACTATCTTTTGACTCGGAACTAAAGAGCATAAGATGCATTATATGATTTTGAAATTAATTCATAATAGCTGGACTAATCTGGATGTCATGATCAGAAATGATAACTGGGAGTAAAGTATTCTAGGGAAACAAATCTCAGCTCACATGCAACTTTCGCGAAAATCTGAAAATGTTGCCCTTCAATTTGTCTCACGTGGCTGCCCTCTGCTTAATATGACATTTTACTTCCTGCAACAACACAAAATCATTCATCAAAGCAACTTCCACTCCTCCACTGTCACTGTCTCTTTCTTTTTCCCTGGCACCAGCAAAGTCAACCACTCCCTCAGATACATCCTCTTTATTTTCTGGATCAACGTATTCATCCGGGAGGCCAGACAAAAAGGCAGCTCTGATGTTAGCTCCTTCAGGGATGAACTGCATGCTAAAGTTATAGTTCAATAATTTCAACAGAAAGCATGCTAGCACTGGGATAGATCTACCCAGGCCCTCGTCTCCTGTTAACTCACCTACGATCGATGAGTATTTACTGCAAAAATAAAAATACTTCTGAGTTACAGGGCAAACCAACCACGGATCGCTCTACACTGGCAATGAAGACAAACTCACAGAGAAAAGGCAAAATGCACATTTATATCTTCCCACAGACGTTTCTAGTATCAAACGCTTGACTACATTCTCACCAAGAGCCCCAGCAGGTGCAGAGAGGAGTGCAAGAGAGAACGCATAGGTGACTCTGACGCCTGAGTAACAATAATGTACACGGTTTCAGCTGAGCAATCAGTATTTTTAAAATTCACCCCTCAAGAGTCAGGGCACATTTTGTCTCGTCTAAGATAAGGGCACATCCAGAGAGCTGCTCTAGCATGAGCAGAACGCGACAGTTGTCAGTTACTGCTGTCAAGCATTAACATTTTAACTTCACTCTCCTAACAAAATAATAAGTGACATGTGACCAATAAAATGTCTAGAAATGTCTGATGGCTCAAACATGCAAGGCCTTCGTGTTCAATTGTGTGGAAATGGTGTTGTGTCTTTCTCAATAGGTCTGAAGTGAAGGTGCTGTGTCCTAAGGGCAGGCTTTAGGGCAGTGCGACCGCTGCCACTGCCCCAGGCGCGGACTATGGGTTCAGCGTTTACCAGCTTATTATGGTTTTTAAAGCACCTGCTGCCGCGTTCCTTGCCTCCAGCAATTTCCAGGCTACAATAAAAATGTCGAGTAACTCCATCAATTAATGTTCTTCTTGGAGAGAGATGAGAGTTTTGTCTAGTTGAGGCTTTGACTCATCATAAAATACGCCTGCTTCAAGGAACGTGTACCATGCAGATCACAAAGCGCATACAATGTAAATAGGTTAATGGGTAACTGCTTTTCTAAGAGACATCCTTTTATTACTTGCAGTTCATAAGTTAAAATCCTCATATAGAACAGTGAGCTTTTAACTGTCATCAAAGATCCGCATGCACACTGCAAAGTATAGATTAGAGCATAGATTAATGTTGCAAAAAGGGATGTTTTGAATAGAAATTGATTCTTATTATCAAAGAGAACCCCCAACTGGGTTATTAAGTTTTAAATTGTGAGTTTCTGCTTCTCCAGACCAAGCACTCAAACTACACTGCTTACAAGTTTGGATGGAATGTCACTTCTACACCTTGTAGTCCTCTGGCTCATGTAACATTTCCTACACACTGATTTACAAACATATGATGGATTGTCTCTGTGTATCGTGTGGGTGATGCAAAGTGCCCTGACACCCTACATTGGTATGAGTGGCACTATATAACTAATAAAAAAGCATCTGAGACAGAGTGGTTATGGAGACTTGAGGGTCACTGTTAAAGGATGGTGGTGATAAGGAAATCTGTGGTGGAGGTGGGCACTAGCAGGGCGCCAGCAAAAAGTTTTGCACCGGGTGCCACCAGGACTGAAGCTGGTAACGTGTGTCCTTGTTGACTTCCAAGGCCATCATTGGGAGTGGTGTCTTAATCCCAATAGGGCTGTCAACATCAAGGCCCCATTGGAATTGAGATCCGCGGGAACACCGCAGATCTCTTAACTTTCACCTGGAAGTCTTGGCCGCAAAAGCAGCAAAAATTGTGGGGTCAGAGCCCCAAAATGAGGAATTACTAAGGGAATGAGAGCCGAAATTACTGATTTACCTGATAATTCCTCCTTTCTTATTAGACCTCCTGTTGCTGGTGGGCCTGGTATGGGAATCTCATGGGGTGGGGAAAATCTGAGTTATGTACCGGAGCACCCACAATGAGGGTCTAAATATTGATTTAAAACTGTACCTGATCCATGAGCCACTGAAATCTGTGTGAGACTCAGAGGAAAAACATGCAGGAGCCTTTGCAGGAACACTGATTCCCACGTTATTCCCCAAACATGTAATCCCTGTTATTTCCAAATCCCTGGTATGACCAGGACTCTCATTAATAGCAATTAATGTTTTTTTTATGGGCCCCTCATAATGAGCACCATAGTCCAGTGCCGTCTTGACGCATGGACACGCTGGGCAGTTGCCCGGGGCCTCACAAGCTAGGGGCCCCATGCTAATCTATTTTATAGATAATTTGCATTTTTATTCCCGTGAGTGGTTGTGTAGGCACGGCCCAGGGCCCTGCTTTGGCCGGGGGTCTATAATGCTTTTAAGACGACCCTGATAGCAACCAGGACCAGGGTGCACCCTCTATGTCTCAGCACCGCAGACACCGCGTATAATTGTTCGTATTATCACAGCACCAAAAATTCATCCACCCCCATGGGTTAAAAGGCCATAAACAGACGCAGAACAATGAAAGACTGATGAGGAGATCTAAAGGGCTAATCAAACATAACTCGATTACCAAACAAAAATAGCCCAAAATCCAAATGCATTGCGAATAAAATTAAATATTTGGCTGACCGGGCTTGCTGTTGAAGGAAGGAGAGTAAACCTAGGTCACGGACTGAAAGCAGTAGAAACAATATCGTATATGTGCTTACAGGCTTTACTGGATAACTGTGGGGTTCAAAAAGAGCCAAGAGCCACAAAAGGCCGGGAAACCCGCCGCTTATTTTGTAGCATGGACCCCTGTACAAGAAGCTGCTGAAAGTTCTGAAACCAAATGGCTGATTTTCCCATCTTCCCACACTATGTTTTTTTTTACATTTTCTTTCCCTACTCTCCTTGTGCTCATTGCTTACTTAAAAAAAAATAATAATATTTATTATAAGTGCTGGGGCCTGGAGTTTTTTTCTGGAGCCAACCAGCGGTATTTCCAATACCAGGACTGCTGAATACTAGGCCTGGGGGGAGTTTGCGGAGTTCAACTACGTAGAACTCTGTAAATTGACCCAAAAACGCGTAGTTCCGCAAGCAGCGGAAAGTGTTACATTGCGCTGTTCGTGTGAATTTTTAGCGAGTGTCACAACGCACCGCGCAAGAAGGTGCTGCTTCTTTCTGATGCTCGAGTAGTAGTTCTACTCCAGCGGCAGATACCTCAACGTGAACTGAAGGTTTTTCAACGCAAGCAGTAGCGACTATCCGCGACCTTCTGCACTGTGAAATCTCACCGAGAGGTGGTCTAGTATAAGATTTTCCTCACTCGACAACTTAACGTTGGTGAAGCAGAGCAAGCAAAGAACTCCGCTCTGTGGAGTTTTTCGTAAATCCTCACAGCGTGGAGTGGGAAAAAATCTGCAAACTCCGCAAGCGGAGCAGAATTTCACCCCAAGGACTACTGTCTTATGGCCCTATCCCACACTTCCCGTCTCTTTATCTCACTCTTGCAGGTTCTTGTTCAACCTTGCTTTTGCCACTTGACACTATTTTCATCTTTCTTTTCCTCAGTCTTTCTCTCTTTCCTTCCTTTCTCTCTCTTGCTCTGAGTCAAGGTCTGATGATGAAAAATAAGTCACGGTCCCAAAATGAGTGCACTTCCCACAACCTGCAGACACCAGCACAAATTAAGCAGTGCTTCTACTTTGTAAAGAGTCCCTTGTCAGAGGAGGCAGCAGTAGGGCCATAAGTGACTTTCGTTGCTGAAGCTTTCATTAGATAAAAAGGCCCTCACCCTGCTACTATTACCACGAATCCTACTTCACAGTAGTAGTAGTAGTAGTTAGAAGAAGCAGTAGTAGTAGCAGCATTGCTGGCAGTAATAGTATTGTCAATAGCAATAATGTTATAGCAACAGCTGTAGTAGAAGGAGTAAATAAAGTATAAGTAGTAGTACTAGTATTTTTGAATGAGTAGTAGTAGTTGCATTAGTAGTAGTAGAACTAATAGTACTAATATTAATTTGAATGAGTATTAGTAGTTACATTGGTAATAGTAGTATTAGTAGTAACAGAAGCAGTGCTTATAGAAGTAGCAGAAGTAACAGTAGTCGCATTCTTACTAATAAATTGTTACAGCGGTACTAGCAATAGTAATACTGGTAATAATAGTAGTATTAGTAGTGTAATCAGAAATCAATGCAATTTTTATCAGTGCTAAAATTAGCACTAATTAGTATTTTTGCTAGTTCTGCGAGTAGTTGTAGTAAAAGTATAAGGAGTAGCAGAGCTGGTAGTGGCAAATCTCCTTAGCCCCTGCAGCTCACACACAGCTGTCTGTCATCATCTATAAGGACATACAATAACGTATAAGCAGGTATCAACAAAGTTGGTATTTCCGCCTCTTGTTTCATGGTGACATTATGGCTCGAGATTTGCTCCAGTCACAGAGTACTAACATAAAACTAGGGCACTAACTCTGTCCTCAGAATGGCCCAACATTGGGCACCACACTGCAGTACCAAATAGTCTTGGAATCTTTCCTTTTTAAATGCTACAAGCAGAGGTGAAGGCAGAAAATGTTCCTTGCTTGCTCTGGTACCAGTTATACCAGCTTGGAAGGTACTGTAACTCGTTACTTATGCTTCCTTGTGTTATTTATATGTGTTACTGCTCCAGCGGAAAAGGGCAAATTTACATATCCTCCCTATGTCACAGACTCGTCACCACATTAACTCATTCATACATTCATTGGTGGGGCCCATAACACCAACACTCATATGTCTCACTCTAGGCTGCACACAGGAGGAAAAGAAGCGCTAGACATGTGGGGGTACCTTGTTACCTATCGGGAGACATTTCTTTACATTATATACATGATATACATCAGTAACTATAGAATCCTAAATTTAACATCAAGGCACTCCACCACTTGGTCGATGGACCAATTAGTTGGACTGGTTGATGGTGATTTAGAACCAGCTAAAACACATTTAAAGTTTCTGAACCTTTTGGTTAACTCTCAATACCTTATTAAAGAATCACAAACTCATTTCTTATTAATCAAAGTTTAGTTTATCTAATTAGTTCATTCTGTGTTGGCATATTCAGGATTACAGTTCAAATCATAATTCTATTGAGCGATTTCCAATCTTTGATCTTGAACATAAATTGACATAACATTTGTATTTACATAAACTTGAATATTGGCGACTACCTCAGAAGAACCCGTCAACCCACAGCAATAATCAAAACCCTTCAGATGGAATCGTCCTTTTATAATCAAAGAAAACCCAGGTAAGTCCAGAAAAACTCCTTCAGCACGACGCAGTCCCCACGATTTAACCAAGGGACCAGGCGACCGCGCCAACGAACCAACAATCCAGCAAATCGACTCTCCACATCAACAGCCTCCGACAGTGAAAATGACAATACCCCTCTCTTCCAAATCCCTCTCTTTTATACCCTTTTCCTTCCTTACTTTTAGGATGATGCGCAACAATTTAGGGGTAGAAAAGTGTTCTGATTGGCTAAACCCTCAGAAAATTGCAAGTCTCTTCAATATTCTCATGTTTGCCTGTTTCCCATGAGACTGGGCATGACATTTCTCAATTGTATTCTTTTTGGTAGTTTCACAGGCAAAAGTTCTGAAGTAACAACATGTAAGCTTTCTTCTACAGGTCTCTCATTGTCCATCGGTCATTCACACTAGTTTTTATCTTGGCAGTCCTCCATGTTCCTATCCTTGACAAGGAACATCTCGGTTCTCTTCGGAGGTCGCTTGGAGATCTTCAGAGCCATCCGAGACTGCACAGTAGACATCGCGCTCACATGACGGTGGCCACTTCCGAACTCCATTTTAAGTACTGCGACCTAGTAGGCCCGAATGCCAATTTAAGCAAAAACAAACATAGCAGTAATTAATATATAGAAATGAAGATTCTAATCTTAAACCCGCACTAATCCCGATATATATTAGTATTTTCCTTGCTTGTAGCAACATTCAAAGCAATAATACTCACCATTCTGCAGCACTGGAAGCACAAACCATCACAAAAGCAACATGAATCATGCAATTCTCTATTTCAACACATCCTTAAGTTAGTTTGCGTACCACAGTTAATCATTCAAATCAAATAAAAATTGACTTTATTTCGGATATATTGCAATCCATAAAAGTACACAACATTAAACAATTCATATTAAAAAAAACATCACAATAATTACAAAGTCAATCTAAGTTACATACAACACATATATTTCTTAAAAGAGTGCATAGACCCACAGGACGACTCACAATCAGACACTTCCGACTAGTAGGGGAGCACGCGGAGGGATTGGGGGAAGGAGATGAGGGAGTATTGAAGGAGACAGGTGTCAAGATAATGAAGAACCCGACAGGGGTCTCTCCTGTTGATTACGATTGTATTCGCAAAAGCTGTAATGTACGTTGTGAAACACGATATGGTAATGCAGTAAAGGTTGTAAGTAAAAAGGTTAATAAAAAGATTACAAAAAAAAAAAAAGAGTGCATAGACAAAATCAGTACAAGAAAAGTGCAAGTAGTGCCCACATACAGAAAAAGTGCATTAGTGCATTGGGCTGCAGAT
This sequence comes from Triturus cristatus, assembly GCF_964204655.1. Lineage (NCBI taxonomy): Eukaryota > Metazoa > Chordata > Amphibia > Caudata > Salamandridae > Triturus > Triturus cristatus. The sequence continues at coordinate 1,146,109,477 of NC_140590.1, read as the reverse complement.
GATTCATAGTTACTCATCTAAACATTTTCTTAGTCTCATGGTTAGTTTTAAAAATTCTAGCACCTGGAGGACACTATCAGAGTGCAGCAGCTGTAAGTACATAAGGGCGGGTCTAATTTGTTTAAGATTTAATTTCTTTAAAAGAGTAACAAGATACCGCCTACGGGGATATTCATAAAATGTACATAAAAATATAAAATGCAGCATATCCTGTGGAGACTTCCCGTCGCAGCCACAGGGAGCTGCAGGTTTCTTAAAAATGTCCGACGTGGGTCTAATTAAAAGATGATGAAAGATGTTAAACCTAAATCGGGTCAGCAAAAATTTCTCATGGGAGGTAAAGGAGCATGTTAGGTACATTTCCATAGAATCACAAGTTCTCAACATAATATACTTTCTAACATTGGGTTTCGAAAGCTCAACTTCATCTCTTAGGGCATTACAATGCAAGAAAAATGCTCTCTTAATTGTTGCAACATCACCCATAACTATATCCCTCGGGTTATCAAACAAGTTCAGGCGGCCAAGCTTCAAAAATTGGGACTTCAGATATTTAAGCCAAGGTACACACGTTGCATGATCGAGTGATACAAGATCTTCCACTATCTGGTGTGTTAAAGGAATTACATCACTTAACCATAATTTTACCCAGCCTAACAGTGGTTTCAATCCAACAATGTCGGATAAATACAGGCAACCAAGTTCTTACAATGTACAGCTAAATTTGGTGTGCTACCTGGGACACATAACAGACGCTTTAAGAAATTATTTTCAACTATTTGTAGTTGTTCGCCATTTATGTAGCCCCATATCTCGCTTCCGTATACTGCGGTGGCTATGGATTTAGTGTTGTATAATTTCATCATAGCCACATTTGGCTTTTTCCCCAATTTAGAGGCAAAGTTGAAGATGGAGGCATTTACTCTAGTCATTTCCCCCTTCTTCTTGGCCAAATGTGGGGCCCAACTAAGCTTCGTATCAAATAAAACACCCAAATATGAGAACGTCTGGGTGATGGGGATCAGAACATCATTCAGTTTAAAATTGAACTTCTTTTTAGGTTGACGGCCAACATGCATTATGTAAGATTTAGAATTGTTGACCATAAGGTCCCTGTCAGACATAAAATTATTAAAAGCATTCAAAAGTGCCTGGAGACCTAATTCTGTTCGTGAAATTAAAACCGCATCGTCGGCATATAAAAGTAAAGGAATACCCCTCGCACCAGCTCTAGGACAATCTGATTTTACCTCTTGTAGTTCAGCCTCTAAATCATTTATATAAAAATTAAAAAGAAAAGGGGCCAGGATACACCCCTGACGTACTCCTTTATTAATACTAAAACTTCCTGTGGTTTCCCCGGTCGATGAAAACATCACGTTAGCTCTTGTGTCATTGTGCAGATCCGCTAGGAACTCCACGATCCCCCTATCAATACCTTTATCCTTCATGGTCTGCCACAGCCTCCCCCTGTTAACACAGTCGAAGGCTGAGGGCAGATCCATGAAGGCAAGGTGAATTACTCCTTTCTGTACAACAGTATATTTATTCAGAATAAGAAACAGATTGAGACACTGAGTTATGGTAGAGCGCCCTTCACAAAAGCCATATTGGGAAATCGACATGGTGTTATTTTCATTCGACCAGCTTGTTAGGCGTTGAAGTATAACTCTCCCCATGATCTTAACCATTGAATTGATTAGGGATATTGGTCGGTAACAAAGAGCACTTCCCCTATCTCCCTTCTTGAAGACAGGAACTATAGTTGACAGACCCCACGTTCCTGGACAACCCACTATGGCCGCAGCATTAAAAACAGCAACCAGAATGGGAGCCCAGAAAACTGGATCAGATTTGTAAAGATCCGGTGGTATTCCGTCAGGACCTGGCGCTTTATTTGCAGTGAGACCCATTATGGCAGCCACGACCTCACTTTTGTCAAAAATAATGGTGCTGTCCTTATCATGGGGGGCAGCAGCCATGGTTCCAGAACCCTCAGAATAGTACAGACTTTTAAAATGACTTTCCCATTCCTCTTTGGTTATGCAACAGACAAGTCCATCTCCAGGGTCCTCGGTCAAAAAAGGTTTTTTAACCAGGGCCCAGAATTTGGTGCTGCTATTCAGGGTGGAGGGATCAAGCAGTTCCTCCCAGGCCTCTTTCCTCAGAAACTCCTTGCGGGCAACAGTAATAGCCTTATATTCCTTTCTACAGAGTTTTACGACCTCCCGGTTCCTCGGGGAGGCTGACAGTGCAAGCCTCAGTTTGCGAGCAGCTATAGTGCAGTCGTGGCTAAACCATCTCGGGCCTATATTAACCTGAGTTTTATTAGGGACCGATAGAAACGCTGACACCTTCTCCGAAATATTTTGATAAGCCTCTAGAACCAGCCTAGGTTCACCCCCCCGTTGGTACAGACTTTAATATCCTCTGCACACCCTACAGAGATGTTCTTATAGAGGATATCCGCAGAGACCATAGACCATTTTAACCGCCTCCTCCCATCTGTTGTGCCCAATATACCTTGATTGATGATCTTATTACCTTTTTTTAACCAGGGACATTTTAAACAGATTGTTAGAGGGTTATGGTCGCTGAATTCGCTAGGAACAATGCAAAAAGAATCTAAAAAAGTTTGCATCGTCCGCGAAACAAGTATGTGGTCTATAAAGGTACCCCTTCCATGCCCCTTAAAGGTAGGGGTATCAAAGCAATATAGCAGGTCCTTTAATGACATAGCCAGAGAGAGGTCATAGTCATTCAGTAGGTCATTGCACATTTCCCCCTCCTTAGTGTGCTCCATATGGAGACAGTCCACACGTTCACAAGTCATTTCTGATAGGCACTTGTGCAATGAGTCTATACAAGGATGCAAGTTAAAATCCCCCATAATCATGAGGTTATGGCCCACATTTTTCATAAATTAGAGACAAAAGAATTTAATATATGAATGTGATTCCTGCCTGCACTATCATAAGCAGCATTGTAAAAATTCACCAGGCCCACAAGGACATTACCTCCAGTTAGAGTTAAGCCCATTACACCTGTATGTTGTGCTTCAATTCTTCGTACTTCACAGGGTATTAGTATGGAAACAAAAATTACAAGACCCCCCTTGGGCCTACCCCGCAAAGATGGCAAGGCTGGCACAAAGAAGGCCTTATACCCTTCTAAGAAGAGGTTACAGCCCAGCTCCCAGGTCTCTTGTAAGCAAACAATCGAAAATTGCTTAATGTAAGTCACCCAATTTTCATCAGACATTTTGGCCGCAAGACCAGCAATATTCCAAGAGACAGCAAGACATCCTGGCATTTTGCCCACCGGGTTATCTGAGTTTATAGATTCACCTGTAGCCCTAGTATCCTGAGCCGCAGGTGCCCCCCGTCAATCACACAGCTCAGGACCGGATAACACTTCATACCTGTTCTGTGTGTTTAAATTCGACCCATATTGATAGTGTCCAGCACTGGGGCCCCTGTTATAAGGTCCAATGGGTCCACCTGACCCACAAGGATTAGTGATGATGTAAAGGGATTGAGTCTCTTGCACAGGAGTATAAGGTTCAAGCCCCCGCCTGGTTAGACTCTGTTGTGGTGGAGATTTGCACAAATGCGCATAAAAGTAACCCAGGGGGCGTACACAGATACTGTTCATATTATATACCAGTGCAGAAGCTCTCAAAAGAACAGTTGCCACATGCTGGGTGTTTGAAATTTACAACTATACAATCCCCAGACCCAGACTTTTTAGACGGCCCCACCCAGTTTACACGCCTTACTGTCATTATCTGGTCAAAATATGAGATGGGAAAACCACAGTTTTTGTTGAGCCATGACACTGTCTTATTTTTCAAAGAGGTTTGAGATTCATCAAAAGGAGATGCGGGATGGGTACCACAGGGGGGGACATTAGTCAGTACTACCACAAACGGAGCACAGTCTGGTGGTAAATTAAGATAGCGGTTGTACCTCGGGGGTCTGGGAGCTCTACTGCTTTGGGGGTTTATAGATGGTTGTTGCTGCGAGGCAGTTGCCACAGGGATATCCGGTCAAATAGGTGTTACAGATCCTGAGGCCACTGCAACAACAATATCCCCCCTCCCCTTATTTCGTGTATCATTAACTTCAGCAATTTCTCTCCCTTTCCCCCCAGAGTGGACATTTCCACTAGATGTTACAATCTTCTGTGACAATAACAGACCACCCAGCCTTGTCACTTCCTTGACTAGGTTATCTATCTTAATGGTTAATGGTTTAATAAGCTCCTCCATTTTTGCTGTTAAAGAGACTTCTAAGTTTTTTATAAGTGAAGCAAGCAAATCAGGATTTAAATTTACTCCATTACCATTACCATAGCCATTAGTGCCCGTGAATACAAAAGGGGTTGTTATAGCAGGAATGATAATTGCCTTACCATCCTTTGTTTTAGACTTAGAATTGTTATGTTTCCCATTCTCCCTTTGAGACAGTGTTCTACAAGATCTCAGATGCCTGATTTCAGGTTGGATCTCATTCAGCACACCAATGTCTGGACTTGACAGCGCCCGTGAGTCAGGATGAACCTCCACATTCACTAAAATGGGCGCTGGAGGGTCAGTAGAGATGACATCACTCGTGTTAATTTCACAGTCTTGGGTCAGACTAATAGGGAAATTTTCAGATCGTGTTTCCCCTATCACAATGCCTTTCCCCAGAGATACACGTCTATCATTATTAATCTGATTTACTTTCCTAACCAGGAAATTGTCTAGGGTAGCAGGGCCCCCATCACTTTGTCAGTTTTGGATTTAGACATTATGAGCAGTAATGATGTTAAACTTCCACGCAAATACCCTTAAGTCTAAACACTCACAAAAAAAAAAAAAACGGAAATAATAATAATGTGTAAAATGTCTTACATGCTCATAGCACGTTAGAGGTCCAAAAGAGGCACTATAAAGTTCCTGGCCCAGTCCAGTCTCCTCAGGCCTCTGAGGGCCACAGAGGGCCCGCCCTTGTCCCGGGCTTAGCCCGGCGCAGACCCGCGCGCGACCCGCGTCGCGGGGGAAGTCCTCCGATTTAAGCGCCTCCGGGCGCGCTACTGACGAGGGCGGGCTTCCGCCGAGTAGGAGCTTGGGGGCTGTAGTCCTCGCTGTGCCCCGCGGTAAAGTTTAGCTGTGGCGGCGATGAAACAAGAGGGAGGTGAGTGCCCCGATAGTCACCAGCCACAAACACGGACCAAACTGCTGCAGAGTAGCTCCAGTCACCGTCAGAGACACCCGCTCTGCCGGGGAAGTCCTCCGATTTAAGCGCCTCCGGGCGCGCTACTGACGAGGGCGGGCTTCCGCCGAGAAGGAGCTTGGGGGCTGTAGTCCTCGCTGTGCCCCGCGGTAAAGTTTAGCTGTGGCGGCGATGAAGCAAGAGTGAGGTGAGTGCCCCGATAGTCACCAGCCACAAACAAGGACCAAACTGCTGCAGAGTATCCCCAGTCACCGTCAGAGACACAGTTAATCATTAAAGTATTTGCCATGCAATTAGCATTTTAGTCCCACGTGTATCTCGTGTATATTAAGGTGCACTTTCTTGATTAATTATACCACTCCACACAATTAGTACAAGTTAATATTTAGAATGATTACGTAATTAATGGTTCATGCAAAAATAGAGGAGGTATACAAAATGTTGCTTTACCTGCTCCATCATTACCTTGTTTTGAAGCCTGTAAAAAATCAAACTGTAGAGTTTTTATTGTGTTTTTAAAATACCTGCTACATTGCTGTTAACAATTGCACTGGTGTAGTTTGGTTACAGAGGGCACAGACAGGAAGTGTTGTGGTTTTAAGAAATAGCAGTTTTGTAACTTCAACTTGTCTGTATGATGTACAAATTTGACTGTGGTATTAAATATTCTGCAATATAGAGTACAGTGTGACAGGAATGCCGTCATTTTTGTTTCTCTCAGGGAAGGTTCTTTGCACGTCAGGTTCAAGGCCAACCCCACACAAGACTGTTGTTGTTGTGTCAATGTATCAGTATTTATGCTTACAGCTATTTCTTCTTCACAGTGTTATACTCACTTTTTTGCTGGGGGATGTGGCTTGCCAGTGACGGCCCCTGGGGAAAGAAAGGTGCAGACTATTCTTTCCCCGGGGGATTTTGTGCCTTGAACAGGACAAGGGTGGGGATAGGTTGTTTAGTGGGAAAGGGGCGGGACAGCTATTTTACATGTAAGGGTCTGGCGAGGCGTAAACGGCTTCTTCCGGACCCTGTGCATCACCAGGTTAGGGGCAGAGATCTAAAGAGTTAATTTGTGGGTGGGGAAGATTAAAGTTGTTTAGAAGAAGCTATTTAGTGCTTTATTAGGTCTCGGCTGCGAAAGGCTGCGCTTGCGCAGTCTCGCTCCGAGATTTAATGAGATGGAGTGACTTTGAGAAGAGGGGCTTGCACCCGCCCCTCTTCTCTCCTGTTCTCCATTGGCTGGCCTCTTAAATGCTGGCCAGCCACTGGAGAAGAGGTCCAGTCACTCCGTTGAAGCCCCGTCCTTTTCGGATCGGGGGGCGTGTTTTTTGCGAGAAGTCTCAGGGAGGAGACAACAGCAAAACACGCCCCCAAATCCGAAAAGGACGTGGCGTTTCTCCGAGGCATTTTCTGCTGTGCCTCGGAGAAAGGCGGTGGTGTCCCGGCGTTGCTCCCTCACCTGATCTCCTTCGTACTCCCACGCTGGCTCCTGCGTGGTGTCTCTGGTCTTGCTGTTTAGGCCCAGCTCGCCCGGCAGCCTATTGCCTTCCTCCGCCATCCTTACCGGAAGTAGATCTCGCCCGCCACCGGCTCCTAAGGCACCGGAAAACAGACAGCACAGACTGAGGAGAGTGCGCGAGTTCCCGCGAGAACTGGCTGCCTCGCGAGAACTCAACGGTCGTTTCCCAATCGAGCTTCAGCAACCGAAAGTACGAAGCGTCCGAAGTACCAGTGGAAAGAGCCGGAGATACCGAGCCAACTGACGACGGCTGCTAACAAGTGACCCACTCTGGTTTGGTAAGTTTTAGGATGTTTCCCTTAAGCACGTTATTTCAGCCCCCGCAGACATTCAGTGGAAGGCGGTAGCCTCCCCTGTCTTGGTCCAGCTTGTCATCACAGTGGTTGCCTGAGAGAAGCTGTGCATGGCCGCGGTGTGAGGTATCCACAAGGACACCAGCTTTGCTCTCCTTGGAATGGGATACAGCTAAGAGCATCCCATGTCTATTTCGCCTGGGAGGCTTCCTATAATCGTGCATGCGGTCCTTGCTATATACCCATTGTTTACGCTGAGGAGTGAGGACGAAGCGGGTAAACGCACAAAATAGATCGCTCAAAATACCCACAGCACAAATGAGCTCAACTTCAAAGTAGCAAAAATGTGCCTATGTTATTCTGAAGTGGCGCCTTCTTTACGTACACCGCGCTTCCCCTACTCATTTTGTACATTAACGTGATGCAGTACGATTCGGTGTGAACCAAAGACTGTCTGTTGGTGGTGTAGACCAGCCATAAAGATCTTGATCATGTATACAGTATACACCCACAAGTGGATTGTCTAGGAATGCTTCATAATTCTCTCACCCCTGCTGGATGGTTTACTTACTTTAGCCTGATGTGATGAGATTTGTGATTTCTCTTGGCCCCCAGAATGAAAAGATATACCCACCAGTCTTGAGTCATGGAGCACCTGTCCGCTTCCTCCACTCCACAAGCTATTTCCGCTCAGCTTTGGAGAGTTCTTGACTTTTTATTTAATGATGCGGTCATTTTAACATTCCTAAAGCACTCCAATGACACCCCAATGAATGACACCCCATTTGTGTTAGATCTGAAATTCATGCTGTGGTCTGTTCTGAAGCCCAGCTGTATGGGCCAGTTTCTTTCCATTGGCCATTGCCCCCTGCTTCAACCATATCACATGGGGACGAACAAACCCGTCTTGTGTGATACTCGGCAGGTTATTGATCAGTGAGTTCCCTTCAGCCAACCCCTCAGGGTAGCAGACACATGAGATGTATAGATCGATATGCCATCGATCTATTTTATGACCCAATCTAGCGCAGAAAATATGTAGCAAAAATCGCAATTATGCTGCCAATAGCAAATATGTGCCCTCTTTGCATAAGGAAAAAGCATTTACAATGCAACGGTCTCGGCATTGTTAAAGTTAGAGCTATTGGCATTGCTCATGACAATGCCGTTTTTTAAATGTTTTAAAAACGAAAAACATAAGCAAAAATAATGTCATGAGCAATGCCAATAGCTCTAACTTTACCAATGCCGAGACCATTGCATTGTAAATGCTTGTTACAGTGGCGAGGAGGTGAGCATGTTTTCCCCCTCTGTCGGTGAAATCAGGGCCGCGCTCCAGATGTTGGGAGCGGCGGACCGACACGACCTCCTGTGACCTGGAGTGCCAGAGGAGGTGTGAGTAGGCATGATGCACCCCACGTATCTGGCCGCGAGTGGCGTTGCTGCCGCCCTGGCGACCTGCCTCCCTGGGTGTGGTGGAGCCAGAATTAAGGTAGGACAGCGTGGCCAGGCAAGGGGCAAAAGATACTGGAGCACCGGCGCGAGCAAGGGAGGTAGGCGCGCCAACCTCCCAGCCCGTCCAGAACATGCTGAGCCCCCCGGCAGGTGCATGACACAGCAAGCAATGCAGAGGCCCAACACACAACGGGTGGGGGCAGGCTGGGCAGCCGAGTGGTGTAGTCCCACGGAGAACGGGAGGAGCGAGACCCTACCTCACCACAGAAACCTAGGAGGGCACTAAAGGGCTGGGGACCAAGGGCCCCACCCATGAAAACTGAACGACCTGTAGGGGAGAAGGGGGGGGGGGCAACAGGACAGGGACAGGTGGCCATGGGAGAATGCTGGGGCAGAGGGAGCCGGGGCCCCTATGATAAGGGGCCGGAAGCGCCAGCCACTAGATGGGCACAGGTTGATATCGAGGTGCAGATCAGAGAGCAGCTCTGCGTGGTCCAAGAGAATGAGGCGCGCTGGTTTGCTATGTGCGAAGCCCGTGAGAAGGAAGACGCAGCCAAGGTGCAGGCAAAACAAGCAAAGACCAGGGAGGGGCACGAGTTTAGGCAAGGTACTGATACCACAGGCCAGGGCAAGGGTCAATGGGTTTGGGTGCCAGCCAGTGGGGGGCCTGGAGATGACATTAGGCGGTCTTCCTTTGCCTGAGGGCATGGTGATGCACAGGACCTTCCTGGTTGGCACAGCCAGGGGGTGGGGGCGCGGAGGCAGGGTCGGCTACAGAGGCTGACCGAAGGAGGGTGTCACCAGAGGGGTGCAACACGGCCTTGAGACGCTGGCATGAAGTCATGGGTGGGTCCGCAGCGGCCAACCCTACACCGAGGGAATGGGCTTGAGGTGGCAGCCGTTCAAGAGATGAATTTCTGAACAAGGATGACTGTGAAGATGAAGGAACGAATGAGGCGTGCAATGGAGAGGGTGCAGAGTATGTGGGGGAGGATGCATTGCAGTTGGATTATGAGAGTGACAAATGGGAAGAGGGCGAACCGCGTGGGGAAGGGGGGTAGTCCAGCAGGGGCCACGCTGCACATGCGAACAGCGTGCAACACGCTCTTCAGTTGATATCGTACAGCAGTCAAGTGCGGAAGCAAAAAAGGGCAAAGGAAAGGAGAAGATCGAAAGAGGTGTACACAAAGCGGACGGACGGCGGACTGAGCTATTACCTTCAGGTACAGGTGAATGGCAGTCAGTTTGGGACCAAGGGGACGGGCGGAAGGAGAAACCGGCGAGAAGGTAGGTGGGGGTCGGGGATGGTGAAGCTGTAATAAAGAAGGATAAAAAGTGAGAAGATACAAGCAGCAAGGAATCAGGGAAACGTGTGAAAAGGAACAGGCGTAAGGATTAGAAAAGGAGACAGTCAGATAGCTCATCTGAGACAGACAAAGACAAATTCTGTTAGCTAACGTCAAAGAAAATTAATTAAAGGTCAACATTAGCTTTGTGCGGTCTGTGAGGTCTCTACGGTCCCAGAATAGAATTTGCCTTGAAAAAGCCCCCGGCTGTCTAGCCATTGGGCGAAACACATGTCGGCTGTTTTTTTTTTTTTTTCTCGTTTTGCACCAGCAACTTGCCTGCACATGACAATAAAGATAGTATTTATTGTCCTACGAATATATCGTATGAACTCTATTACCGATCAAATCATTGCATGATTAAGAAGGGTACCAACCTCAAACAACTACCTACGCTGGTACTCTCTTAGTATGGCTTGCATGAATCCAACTAGGCAATCCTGCACATTTCACTGCTGTGGTTGTAACCAATATAACCTGATGTGGTTTTCCCCACCTGGGTGCTAGGCACGACTCTTGAGTGTGTTCCTTCACGACCACCCAATCACCAGGATTCAGATCATGTGCTTGATTCGGCTGCCTGGCAACTGCGTCTTCTCCAATCTGGTGAGAGATAGAACGCACTAGGTCAGCTAGTTCTTTGCAATATTCCAACACCAAGTAATCAGACATATTTAACAGTTTGTGTCCTGGTATACATGCCTGCCTCATTGCTCTTCCCATGAGTATTTTATGGGGACTCAACCCTGTATTCCTATCAGGAATACTTCTGAGCCCCATCAAAACAAGAGGTTAAGCATCAGGCCAGTCCAGTGGGGTGGATGCACATACCTTTCCCAGTCTTGCTTTTATAGTGCCATTCAGTTATTCTACCACCCCAGAAGCCTCTGGGCAGTATGCATAGTGCAGTTTTTGTTCAATTTTAAATGCTTCACAGATTAGCCGAATTACTTCATTATTAAAATGAGACCCTCTATCTGATTCCAAGGTTACTGGAAAACCGAACCGTGAAATCAGTTCTCTCAACAATAGTTTGGCAACTGTTATACTGTCATTTCTTCTAGTAGGGTATGCCTCCACCCACCATGAAAATAAACAAACTATGACAAGTATGTACTTCAAACCTCTGCAAGGTGGTAATTGAATAAAATCCAATTGTAACCTTATAAATGGCCCTTCTGCTTTTGCAATTTTTCCTGTACTGACCACTGTCTTGTGACCTGGATTAATTTGTTGGCAAATTAAACACCTCTGGCATATACTCTCTGCTACACTCCTAAACCTTGGGTTATACCAATCCTGTTTAAAGAGTCTGATCATGGCATCCCTGACTATGTAGGTGTCACCGTGGTACATCCTACCAAATTGTGAAAGCATACAGTTTGGCATTACTGGCCTGCCATCTAGATAAACCCACACATCGTCTTGTGACCTTTTTTCGCATCCTTCTTTCACCCATTCTTCTATTTCTTTCAATTCTTCCTCCTCTTGTAGTTGTCTTACTTCCTCCCATGTTTCTAGTCCTGAGAGTAGCATAAGTTGGCAGCTGATTCCACTTGTTTCAATTCTCCTGTTCACTGCCATTTTATATTTGGCACAATGCTCGGCAACCTGGTCAGCATTCCTATTACCAGCTGTCACATAGTCATTTCCTGACTGATGTGCGGCACACTTGACCACTGCCACTTCTTTTGGGAATGGTATTGCTTCAAGCAGTACTTTTACGAATTTACCATTTTTGATGGGGGATCCTGAAGAAGTCAAGAAATCCCTCTGCATCCAGAGCTAGCCAAAATCATGCACAACCCCGTAACCATACTGGCTATCAGTAAAAATTGTTACTTTCCAATTTTTCCCAATTTTACATGCTATAATTAAAGCCACCAATTCGGCTACCTGTGCAGATTTGACTCCTGATAAATAGGATGCTTCAACAATTCCAGCCAATGTACACACAGCGCAAGCAGCACTTAGTCCTCCCTCCTCATGGCGCATACACCAGCCATCTACAAACAGCTCATATTCGGCATTCTTCAAAGGTTCTTCCTGTATGTCTGGACGGGGTTTGGTGCAAGGTTCAGTTACATCCAAACAGTCGTGTTTGACTTCATCTTTCACCTCTTCTCCATATACATCTGGCAACAAATCAAATACAGTTGGTCGCACTCTGCTCGTCACACCAGCAAGTTGCCCCAAGGAACTATGGTCAATGTAGTGGCGACGGCGAGTACGCCTGTGCCACAGTGTTAACAAAAAAGTATGTGTCGCATTAGCCATCCCTGGACACGTGTTTCGAGGTAGTTGCCTCTCGTCAGCAGGGAGCAGGTAAGTGTATAGGGGTGCCGCGTGGACTGCCAAAAAGTAATTAAAACAGGTAGAGTACCTCTCATGGCGCGCAGGTGCAGGTCCAAGGCTCGTCAGCCCGTTGGCTCAAGGGAGCCGTAATAAATAAATCAAATACAGTTGGTCGCACTCTGCTCGTCACACCAGCAAGTTGCCCCAAGGAACTATGGTCAATGTAGTGGCGACGGCGAGTACGCCTGTGCCACAGTGTTAACAAAAAAGTATGTGTCGCATTAGCCATCCCTGGACACGTGTTTCGAGGTAGTTGCCTCTCGTCAGCAGGGAGCAGGTAAGTGTATAGGGGTGCCGCGTGGACTGCCAAAAAGTAATTAAAACAGGTAGAGTACCTCTCATGGCGCGCAGGTGCAGGTCCAAGGCTCGTCAGCCCGTTGGCTCAAGGGAGCCGTAATAAATAAATCAAATACAGTTGGTCGCACTCTGCTCGTCACACCAGCAAGTTGCCCCAAGGAACTATGGTCAATGTAGTGGCGACGGCGAGTACACCTGTGCCACAGTGTTAACAAAAAAGTATGTGTCGCATTAGCCATCCCTGGACACGTGTTTCGAGGTAGTTGCCTCTCGTCAGCAGGGAGCAGGTAAGTGTATAGGGGTGCCGCGTGGACTGCCAAAAAGTAATTAAAACAGGTAGAGTACCTCTCATGGCGCGCAGGTGCAGGTCCAAGGCTCGTCAGCCCGTTGGCTCAAGGGAGCCGTAATAAATAAATCAAATACAGTTGGTCACACTCTGCTCGTCACACCAGCAAGTTGCCCCAAGGAACTATGGTCAATGTAGTGGCGACGGCGAGTACGCCTGTGCCACAGTGTTAACAAAAAAGTATGTGTCGCATTAGCCATCCCTGGACACGTGTTTCGAGGTAGTTGCCTCTCGTCAGCAGGGAGCAGGTAAGTGTATAGGGGTGCCGCGTGGACTGCCAAAAAGTAATTAAAACAGGTAGAGTACCTCTCATGGCGCGCAGGTGCAGGTCCAAGGCTCGTCAGCCCTTTGGCTCAAGGGATCCGTAATAAATAAATCAAATACAGTTGGTCGCACTCTGCTCGTCACACCAGCAAGTTGCCCCAAGGAACTATGGTCAATGTAATGGCGACGGCGAGTACGCCTGTGCCACAGTTTTAACAAAAAAGTATGTGTCGCATTAGCCATCCCTGGACACGTGTTTCGAGGTAGTTGCCTCTCGTCAGCAGGGAGCAGATAAGTGTATAGGGGTGCCGCGTGGACTGCCAAAAAGTAATTAAACCAGGTAGAGTACCTCTCATGGCGCGCAGGTGCAGGTCCAAGGCTCGTCAGCCCATTGGCTCAAGGGAGCCGTAATAAATAAATCAAATAGAGTTGGTCGGACTCTGCTCGTCACACCAGCAAGTTGCCCCAAGGAACTATGGTCAATGTAGTGGCGACGGCGAGTATGCCTGTGCCACAGTGTTAACAAAAAAGTATGTGTCGCATTAGCCATCCCTGGACACGTGTTTCGAGGTAGTTGCCTCTCGTCAGCAGGGAGCAGATAAGTGTATAGGGGTGCCGCGTGGACTGCCAAAAAGTAATTAAAACAGGTAGAGTACCTCTCATGGCGCGCAGGTGCAGGTCCAAGGCTCGTCAGCCCGTTGGCTCAAGGGAGCCGTAATAAATAAATCAAATACAGTTGGTCGCACTCTGCTCGTCACACCAGCAAGTTGCCCCAAGGTAACAATTACTATTCCCACTCCAGTGAGTGCAACAGTAGGGAAAGTGTTGGATAGCGTAGCAGTTAAAATACTATTCCCACTACAGTTAGTGCAACAGTAGGGAAAGTGTTGGATAGCGTAGGGGTAGAAATTGCTACTCCCTCCAGTGAGTGGAACAGTAGGAAAAGTGTTGGATAGCGTAGGGGTAACAATTACTATTCCCACTCCAGTGAGTGCAACAGTAGGGAAAGTGTTGGATAGCGTAGGGGTAAAAATTACTACTCCCACTCAAGTCAAGTCAAGTCAAGAATGCTTTATTCGATTTTCAGAGTAAAATCATAAAAGCGTACATTTAAGAAAATACGGGGCATATTTAATACAAGTTAAAACAGGTAAAAAACATTAAAATGGTCAAAGACATAGTGCATTTTAGGATGGTTGCATGGAGTTCCGAAACTTGATGACCAATTTTAAAAAGCTGGTTACTGCAAAAATAATATGTTCATTTTCTAGTTGTAATAGCCTAATCATGGCTAGTTTGCAAGTGCGGATTCCCCAAGCCTTTAAGATTGGTTTCAGAAAGGCTCTCCTGGGCAACTGATAAAATTTACAAAATAAAATACAATGAATATTTGATTGAGCAGAAGTGTCATCACAGGGACATAGTAAAATTTCATTAGACCAAGTATTACAGGCAGGAAAGGTGATCATGCGGAAGAAGTTACCAAATCTGAGACGGGTCAATAGCATTCGTGCATAGCAATTTGGCTGGATTAAGAGGTACCTTTGGAGGCCTTCATGCATGGTTATTTTTTGGAAATCGGTTACTGTTGTTTTAATTTTTTCCAGATTCCATCTTTTGGTTGTTAGATGGTTGAAAGCCATTTCTCTTAGCGTTTTTCTGGGCACCATTTCCAAACTTGATGGCCTCACAAAGAACTCAGGGTGACCAAGATCAGTCAGCATATTTTTTACATAGGTGAGCCATTTAATGTTGGTTAATCCATCGAGACTGAGACAATCTATGATTAAGTCTCTGTTTAATGAAGTCTTGGGCGTAACCCAGATTTTATGCCACAAAAGTATAGGCGCAATTTTAATAACATCTGAGATGTACGGCAAGCCCAATTCAATATGTATAAAATATGTTGCTGTTGTTTTAGATACACCTAATAGATAACGTAGGAACTGATTTTCTGATTTTTGTATCAGATGTGAGTTTTCAATGCCCCAGAGACCAGCTCCATAGATGGCGGTAGAAATGCATTTAGCTTTATAAATTTCAGTCAGCTCTTTTACTGGTCTACCACCTAGTTTAGCTGAGAACTTTTTCAGGGCGCCTATTTCTCGAATGAAGGCTAGATTTCTGGCATTAATAGCTACATGCCAGTTTCCCTTCCTATCGAAATTTATTCCAAGATAGGAAAATTGATCTGTGGTCTCGATCCTCTTGTTGTCTAAAAAGATTGAGCAAGGGACTTTCTTTGTTCCGGGACCACAGGCCATGGTATATGTTTTTGAGATGTTAATTTTTAGCCCTCGTTCTTCCATATAATTTGCAAATTTCAGGACAGCCCTCTGAAGGCCAATCTTAGTTCGGGACATGATGGCCGCATCATCAGCATAGAGGAGTAGTGGGGCCGGAGTTCCCCGAATCATCGGATAATCATACTGTGATTCCGTTAGGTGTTTGCCAATAGAGTTTATATATAGGGTGAAAAGCAGGGGCGCTAAAATGCACCCCTGCCGCACCCCTCTCTTAATGGAAAATTTATCGGAACACTCCCCCTTATTTCCAAAGCGTACCCTAGCTCCTACGTCCCTATACAATGCTTTTACAAATTGAAGGATATTAAAATCTATGCCCATCTCACGCAAAATAGACCATAATGTCTCATGGTTCACGCAATCAAAAGCGGAACTCAGGTCCACAAAAGTAATGAATAGTTTTCCCTTTTTTGCCTGGGTATATTTTGATAGGACTAAGGCCAAATTTAGGCTCTGTTCTATGGTGCCTTTACCAGGGCTAAATCCATATTGTAGGTGTGATACTACCTTATTTTCTTCTGCCCAGAGTTGTATTCTATTTAAAATTGCCCGGGCTGCTACCTTCATTAATGCGTCTAAAAGTGATATTGGCCGGTAGCAAATGGGGTCGTTTCTGTCTCCTTTTTTAAAAATTGGAACGACTATGGCTTCAGACCAGGACGATAGAAACCCATGTCGATTAGAATGATTTAAAACATTAGTTAACAGAGGAGCCCAGAGATCGATCTCAGCTTTATATACATCTGTCGGAACACCATCCGGCCCAGGTGCTTTGCCTGAGGGGCTGTCTTTGATTGCCTTTTTAATCTCCAGGCAGGAGAAGGTTATGCCTAACGGGAATAAATTCAGTAAGATTGTAGGCTGCTGAATAAATACCCCATCCAGCAAAAAGTTACCATAGTTGGAATTTTCAGCTTTATCATATAGATTTCTAAAATGCTTCACCCAGGTTTCCCCACTTATGGCTGTATCTATAATGTCTGTTTGATTATTCTGTAAATAAGGGGCATTAACCGCTTTCCAGAAGGCTGTATTGTTCTTAGATTTAGAGGCTTCAATTAGGGCCAACCAGGCCTCTTTCCTTAGTGTTTGTTTCCTCATTTTTACAGCCAAATTATAAGATTTTCTGGTTTTGCGAATCTCAGCTGGAGATTTTGGAGTTTCGTGCAATGCCCTTTTGAGAGCTTGGAGTTCTTTAGTGCAGCTTTTGTCGAACCAACCTGGGTTATTTTTCGTGTTGGATCGAAGCTCTCTAGTTAACAGTTTTTTAAGGTCACGTTGAATTTTTAAAAAGGAAGTCATGATTTCTGAAGACTCCTCAGTTTCTGTTAAACAGACAAATATATCGGGTTGGGAGATTTCCAATAAGTTCTGTATAAAATCTGGGGGATTTACCCGGTCCCATTTTATAGAATAGCCATTTTTTGTGGCTAAGTTAATGTTAGGATGGTAATTAAACTTATCTATAAAAGTTTGATGGTTATTTTTAATTTTCAGATTGAAAGAAATTGGGTAGTGATCGCTAAGGTAAAAAACATCATGTGTTTCCCAATTAGAAACTAACCCTGCACTGGGTGAGGATATAAGGGTGAAATCTATGATTGAGCTGCAACCCCGCCCATGGAAAGTTGGCTGGAAGGGGATAATTGGGGTGCATGATTCATTGATGTAAGACACATTAAAATAAAAAGGCATATTATTAAAAGAATTTCCCAGATTAGAGTGGACAAAATGGGTTGGGTTATCATCTTTATGTTCACCAAGGCCGCAAATGCCTTTGGAGCCATGTGGGCAAATTGTACAGTTAAAATCACCCAACCAAATCAGAGCCAGCTCATCCTCTTTCTGGGACTTAAAAGTGTCAACGCTCTGCATGAGTTTATCGATCTGGCTTTCTAGGCTGTTGCTTGGGATGTTATTATAAAAATTAATGAGGGTCAGAAATTTTACATGACCCCAACTAATGGCTAAAATCTGGTAGTGCTCAGTAAATAGATATCTTATAACTTTTATGCCCTGTGTTATAGAGACATATATGGTCAAGCCTCCTTTGTTTCTCCCCTGTGGGCTTATTTGTGCAGGTGCATGAAAAGTCTGATAGCCTGGTATATGTAGTTCATCTACGGCCCACGTTTCTTGAAGGCAGATGATACTGTAATTAGTTACTATGTCTAACCAGGGTTGATGCGATATTTTATTAGGAAGGCCTGCAACATTCCATGAAATGATATTTTGGGCAACTAATGTCTTCCTTATTGGGAGATCATCGGTGATTTTGTCTCTACGTATGGAATTTAAGGTAGGAAGGGGACTAAGATCAGTAAGGGAATCAGATTGGGGGAGGGATCCAATATGGGATTTATCAAAATTAATATAAACCTGGTTATTGGTTGCCTCATCAATTGGGGTTCCCTGATCGCAGTAGTTGAAAGCGGCAATACCAGGAGTTACAGTTTTAATATAAGAATTAGATACCACAATAGGGGATTCATAAGGATGGTCTTCCGGGTTAATTTCCGTCTGTCAATCCAGATCATCTAGGTCTGTCAATGCCTCAAAGCGATTTGTAACAGGGACAGACCATGGTGAGTACTACTCCCACTCCAGTGAGTGCAACAGTAGGGAAAGTGTTGGATAGCATAGGGGTAAATCCAACTCCAGTGAGTGCGAGTTATAGTTATCTGAACTAACTATAACGGGGGAATTTCATTGGTTTTTTACGAGTGAAATGTCCACCTAACTATAACCTGTGTGAAACCTATGGTTTTTTAAGTGAATTTGCAAGGTTTTTTAAATGCTAATTCCTAACTATAACGTGTGTGAAACCTATGGTTTTTTAAGTGAATTTGTACGGTTTTTTAAATGCTAAGTTATGTATTTATTAATATATAATTTTTTTTTAAGGTTTTTCACCGTGCGCGCACCGTGCGCGCACCGTGCGCTGCGCCCACCGAGCGCCGTGCGCGCACGGTGCGCACACCCCGCGATGTTTTTAAAAATAAATAAAATGTTTTTTTCACCCTTGGGGGTCCTTCTGTGACCCCCTTTTCACGTTTTCCACCTTTTTTCCACCTTTCCTTATCAGTGCAACAGACAAAATGGCGGCCGACACTTCCTGATTTCGACCGATTCGGATGTTGACTGACATCAAACAACCAATCAGAATTACGCTTGCGCACGTTAGGGTGCGCGCACGGTGCATGCACGGTGCGCGCACGGTGCGCGCTTTTAGATATGTATATGCTTTTAAATGCAATTTTCTCAGGAAATACTGAACAGATTGACTCCAGATATGCAAAAGGCACTTCCCTGACCTGAGGACTACCCCTTTGCCAAATTTCAAGTAATTCTGTTCAGCCGTTCGGGCTGTACCTTCGACTAAAGGTCCTATGGGAAAATGCATGGGGAAAACGTGTTTTGGGACCCCCCTTTTTTCTCGGCCCCCGCTTGACGAATCACCCCGAGACTTTCAGGGTAGGAGCTGAGCGGAGCGCCCCATTCGTTTTGAAAATTTTGCGAGGATTCGTCAACCGGCGCCAAAGTTATTCAAAATAGAATTTTCAGATTTCCTGTGGAAACACGGTCCTAACTATAACTATCTACTGGCGACCGCCAGTAGATAATATATATATATTACCTACTGGCGGTCGCCAGTAGGTAGTTAACCTCTTCAGTGCCCATGACGAGATAGTCTCGTCATGGAGCACGGTTGCACTGTGCCCATGACGAGACTATCTCGTCATGAACCCCACCCACTAGTGCAACGCCCGGCACAGGAGGGGGAAAGGACGTGGCACTGAAGGGGTTAAAGTTAGGACCAAGTTTCCATAGGAAGAGCATTTTTTGTGTTGCTTATAACTTTGGCGTCGTTTGATGAATCTTCATGAAATTTTCCAAACGAATTCTTGTTCATATCAGCTCCTATGTGGGAAGTTTGGGGGTGATTCCTCAAGGGGGGGCAGAGAAAAAAGGGGGGTCCCAAAACGTGTTTTCTCCATGTTAATTTCCATAGGAAACTTTAGACAAGGCTACAGGGTAAACTGAATTGCCCAAAATTTGGCAGGGAGAAGGGTCTTGGTCTAGAAAGCACGCTTATGTTTATTTTGTGTAAATCCGTTCTGTAGTTTTGGAGAAATATGGAAATTTACAGATATCGATATTTGGGAATTCTGCCATCTGATTGGCTGAGGTGTTACGAGCACGAGCTTGCTGCTTATTAGTTGTGAGCGCTGCAAGCGGTTGCGACTAGGAAGTGTTGGCTGCCATTTTGTGATTCCATTGAAGCGAGTAAGGGGGAAAAAGGGCGTAAAGAGTAGGAAACAGGAGGATAGGAGCACTGTAACCTCTGTGGGGGAGTGCAAAGCGAAGTAGTCACACCTACCGGTCTGAAAGTGCGGTGTTGCTCAGAGCGACATGGTGCTGAGATGAGATGCTGCTACACTCGGGTATGAAACCTAGAGCCTAAACCGGGAGGTCATTGCTGTAAAGTGATGTGCTGTGGTGTTTGTAGGATACCTGTGGAAATAGTGTTAGTAGGCGTTTATACCATACAGGGAGTGGGAAGCGAACTACTGAGCTCTACCGTGCGTTTATACTATACCGGAAGTGGGAAGCGAAGTACTACGCCAATCGGTGTGAAGACTCGGGGATCAAACCGAGCTGATTGTTGTAAAGTGATGGGCAATGGCAGCTGTAGTATTACTGTAAGTAGTGTTAGTATGCGTTTATACTATACAGTGAGTGGGAAGCGAACTACTCATCCCTACTGGTCTGAAGACTCAGGGATTAAACCATGAGCTCATTGCTGTAAAGTGATGTGCTCTGTGTACTATTTCAATGTAAGTCATAGTACAATGTTAGTATGTAATGATACTATAATGTAAGTATGTAATATTAGAATGTAGGGCTGTTATGAGGGGAATCTTGGGGAGTTTGTACACGGTGCTGGAGAAGACGGATGCCTTGGTGTCTGGTCCTGTTGGTGGCTGTTTAAGCTGTCTTCTTTTCCTGCAATAAATCTACTTATGGGATCCACTGCTGTCTTCCTGTTCACTACATAAATTTTGCGACGAGTGGGAGAAGGTGAAAAGAAGGCAGCACTCACCATGATTTTGCGCTTGCTTGCGTTGTGTTGAAGACCCGTTTTCTTGGTGAATCTGTTTCTACTCATCCCAGGGTCGTGTGCTGAAGACCCGTTTTCTTGGTGAATCTGTTTCTACTCATCCCTGGGTCATCGGCTGATCGAACTATGTGAACCTACCTCTGGTAGGATTTATATTTTTTGATTTTGGGCTTTGTCTGTCTCTTCACTACACTCTGGTTGCTGTACCACATGTGTGCAAGTTGTGTTAGTATGCGTTTATACTAATTCTGTAGTTATGCATTAAACAAAGCATCATGGTCTCATGGAGCGCCAACTCCCAGGCGCAGGTCATACAATGCCCTGGGGTGTGCAAGTGCGGGACATTTATGTTTGCTATTACAGGGCGGGAGCATTGCTTACACCGTGTGATAGCAAATTATTGTTTGCCTCATTGAATCGAGAGGAGGAAAACCTTGTATTGTTTCAATAAAGTGGAACAGATGGTAAAAATGGAGAGAAAAAAGTGAAGCAGGGTTTCACCCGTTCATTTAAATGAGCCCACTGGTGGGTAATGTTCCGGGGCCAATCCTATTATTATATTGCGGGGTCTCTGCAGCACTGGGGATCTTAATCTCACATGTAAATTAGGCGCGGGAGGGCACAGAGACGTTTCGCAGACTAGGGTATCGATACCTCCCCGGGTATTGTTTACGAATTGTTCGGGGGGCTTCGAGGCCAACTCAAGACCGGGGATCGGCAACCTCCGGGGCTTTATTTAAATTTGCAGGGTGGGCCTCGCCAGTCCTTGAAGCCTCGGTGGCCCTAGGCAGTGCCTTATTGGTTCTGAAATCACACGGGCAGTACTCATGGTGTTATAAAGTGATACACTCATAGAACTCTTGCCGTTGTACAATTACCCAGGCTTCATTTATGTAATAGTCTGTTGGTTTATATTTGGTAGGTGCACCAGAAAATTAAACAATATTTCCCTTATAACCTACTATCAACCACTTATTTTCACAATAAACTACAGACAAGTGTTGTCAGAAAAAGAAGACCCATACACTCAGTTATTTATTGGTAAAAAAAATAACTTTTATTAACACAACACAAATAAATGGAAATTTAACTTTATTCGAACAACAGTAGAACATGAAAGAAGTGGGTGGGACTCCTCCGGAAGCAGCGTACAATACCTGCAAGACAAAAAAGAAACATAAGTATGTGTGCCATGTCTAGGAGAAAAAGAAAGGAAGTGAGAATGGGACAGAAAGCGAGTGGGTGGAAGGGAGAAGGGGAGGGAGAGTGAAAAGAACAGAGGGAGGAGGAGACAGAGCGCCGGCCTACTGCACCCAGCCCTCACTGTTCACCTCCCATCACCCGTGTGTCTGCGACGCTGGGGTTCGCGAGAAAAAGGCCGGTCCAGCAAGTACTTAAAATGAAACAGAGATATGAATGAGGCCAGAGATTACATTATTATCTATGGCAACATCGCGTGCCTGCACCTGTGCACCCATGCTGCTGCACCCCAGCCCCTTTCTCCGCTCTGTGCTCAATTGCAGCTCCTGCGCGCCAAAGCTTGACTGCTCACCTGCCACAACCGGTGTGTCCAAGGACGTGCCGGTGCGAGCTCCAACTCTGGTGTGCCGCTATCAGGCTGGCCCAGCAGGTCTCCGGTCGGGGACGGTGTCTTGATACCATGGTGGAAGGCGTCAGAATGCCCAGGGCATCATCACGGGGTGAGCACCCGCTCCGCCCATTTTGGCTCCACTAACCCAGTGTCTGAAAAGGGAGAAAAAATATAATGTTGGAAACGTCTTAAGGTAAATGAAGGTTTCTTTCAACGTTAATAGAGAACACCAGTTGAGTGCATCCTTCCTTCTTGAAGTACGATCTTCGAACTGTTAGTGGTGATCGTGGTTCAAAGAAGAGTTGGAGTGCACGAGAATACACAAGGTTAAATAATAATATGTTATGCCAACGTTCACATACAAAGGAACAGAGCGCATGGTAGAAGCATAATGTGTAATGTAGTGGTGCAAGCCTGTGTGGATGTACACTTAGTAATCAGCTCACTACAGTGCCCCAAAAGCCAACGCCACGTGTCTGTAGGGCAGCGCTGCCCGCTGGCTCAGGCCTACAGTACGGTCCAGCAGGTCCTTAAAATGAGACAGACATGTGACTGAATGAGGTCAAAGAACACATTATTAAGCAGGGCAATATCGCTTGTTTGTACCTGCGCACCGAGGCTGATGCACCCCACCCCTCCCGCAGCATCGCGCTCAATTGCAGCCCCTGTGCACCCAGGCCCCACTGCTCACCTGCTGTCATTGTTGTGTGTCCAAACACGACGGGCAGCAGGGTTCCGAATTCAGGTGCAGTGTTGATTGCGACGATGGTGTACGCCTTATGGATCCCTTTTTTTATTGCGCATTGTGATATGCGAGGTGGATGCGGCCATATCACCTGAGGCAGTGTAGAAGAACTGGGACATGTGGCGTCGTCGTTATCCTATTTATACGTATGGAAAGTGGGCTGCGCTTGTGTACGCCAGGTGAGCGTAGGGGTGTGAATAATAGTTCCGGGTACCTGGGCGCTGTTTAGTTCCTGCCTGGCCAGGAAGTGTACTTATGGGTGTTTCTGTTGCAGTTTTGACGTCGCAGAATGCCCAATTTACATTAATGTAGCATGTACCGGGAGGGCGGCAACTATCACTAATGAGATGCTGTTCGAAAACATTGAATGGCCAACATCACATGTCATTGCCAAGGTTGTGGATATGCGCAGACACTCATGTCAATGGCGTGAGGTATTATTGAAAGTGTTGCTATCGCGAAGTGCACACATGTGAATGTGCTCGGATGGAGGGAGGATCAGCAGTTAGGCTATGTCAGAAATAGTGATAACATTCATTATAGTCAAGCAATGCATGCCAAACGTGAATCTGAAAGACTCACATATGACACACTACTATACTGGTAAAGCCTGACAACAGAGAATACAGCACTACAAATGTACACATTACTGTTTACTGTTTGTCACATGTGATCTAGGATGTGCACTCTGCCCGTGGCTGATGATACCCCTTCAGGCCAGCAATACCCAGGCCGAAAGGCAGCACATTAATGTGCACACACACACACACACACACACACCAGGAGCATCGTGTAACACACATTTGATTTTTGATGTAACTTTTGAGATGCATGGCCATCACACGTGGAAGGCTAATGTACAGACCATGAATATTGATCAAGATGATCGTTGCATGTTGTGTGCAGTAGAAGATATGTGTACATAGCAAAAAAACTTTTCAAAAAAGCTCTCTAAGCAAAAGGGGTGTGTCTCATCAAACGCTGTAGAAAGAATGACTAAAATGGGTGGAGTCCTCCAACTGCTAAAATGGGAAATGTTATGAACTAATCAAATGCTTTTTTTTAAGGTCACATGGCAATCGCGCATCGAGGGCGCAAGGAGGCTGCACCCGACAAGATTTTGACAAAATATATTTATCATAATATAAGTTTATTACAGTTAGAAATATATAAATGTTTAAAATATTTTAGATTATCGCATGCTTTCATATACAGTTTAAAGTTATTTAGATATAGTTTTGAGACATAAAAAAACCGAGGGAGTGGCATACCCGGCGCGACACTATATGTCTATGATGTAACACAGGGCCTGGCAGCGTGCACTCATCACATACGCAACATGCAGCGGGCGCGACCCCATAAGTACATGACGTAACGCGTGGCTTGGTACTGCGTACCTGTCGGATACCTATGTAGCAGCTGGCACGAATTCATACGTATATGATGTTACGCGGGACGCGGTGCCTCGAATCCGTCGGATACGAAATGCGCATACTTTACGAGTTTAGCAATATGGTGGATAGGATTCGCGTGGTGATGGAGCTTGGCACACTACCGTTATGGGAGTTCAGTTTTCTCAACAACAACAAAAAAAGATATACATATTTTTGGGGGAAGATATAAAACATTCCTTAATTTTTAAAGTAAAAAAAAAGAAGTATAATAGAGTTCCAAAATATTACAAAAAAATAGAAAAAATATAGGTTTTATAAACATTAAAATATGAAATTAACATTTAAAAAAAACCTTCAAATTCACTGAAAAAACCATAGGTTTTACAGACGTTATAGTTAGGAATTAGCATTTAAAAAACTTTTGAAATTCACTAAAAAAAACATATGTTTCAGGGACGTTATAGTTATTTGGACATTTGACTTGTATAAAACCAAAGAAATTTGCCTGTTATAGTTAGTTGAGCTAACTATCACTCAAGCACCCGCAATGCACTGCTGATGATGTCACATATTACATCACTCATGACATGGTCAGTGACATCACTGATGACATCACTGACGACATCTCAAATGACATCACTGATGACATCATCCATGTGATAATCTGATGCACATACTGATGCCCTAATATAAACTTTGATACACCCATTCTAAAATGCAGACTACAATTTATGAAACTATACACACAACAATTCCATATACTACATACCACTCACTGTTTTTCTAGATCTACACACACATCCAGTCACTTATACATGTAGTTACTCATCAATACAGTAGAATAATATGCACTCATACATCTATATATGCAGTCACACTCCGTCGCTGTGTTATACAATTACTGATACAAGCAGACACTCATTTATACACGAACTCTTCAAATAACTTACTCTCATGTATAGTCATTTATGTACTCCAACACTCACATATAGTGTCTTAAAACATATGTAGTTAGTCACACGTATACCACTGAGACATTCATTCACTCACCAACACACCCATACACACAGTAACTCATCCATACAGCCCTTCCCAGATGCACTTTTGAATCCATACAACCAGTGAATCACCCACTCAGACATCTATGCACAGAGTCATACATCCCCCCACCCACCCATACAGACACTCAGGGATGCATACAGATACTCAGACAGCAAATCAATAACCCATATAGATACTCATGTAGCTATTCAGCAACCCATGCAGTTGCTTACACACCAACTGAGAGACTAATACAGACTTTCACACAGTGTAGTCACTAACCCATGCATTCAGTAAGACACGTTCAATCACTCACTTATACAGTCAGTCACGCACCTACTAAATAATTCCTTCAGGCACTTGTAAATGCATTCGTTCTTCAATACACCTTGGCATAGATATATATGAAAAATATTTAAACTTTACAGAAACACACAGTCACTGGATGATGTCATCAGTGATGTCATTTGAGATGTCATCACTGATGTCATCAGTGATGTCACTGACCATGTCATAAGTGATGTAATATGTGACATCATCAGCAGTGCATCCCGGGTGCGCGAGTTATAGTTGGCTCAACTAACTACAACAGGCAAATTTCTCCGTTTTTTTATGAGTCAAATGTCCAACTAACTATAACGTCCCTGAAACCTATGGTTTTTTTAGTGAATATATATATAGTTTTTCATCATATAACAGATATATATTTAATATATTAAAAATGTCACATACACCAAATATAAGACCACATACTACCTGTACTCACAAAAAGGAAGATTTCCTTTAAGACAAATCACTCTGTCTTTGAACATATACACTTCTCCAATACATATCACTAAGCATCCATAAATTTGATTTTGATCATGTGAGAATGCTTAGTGTCGGTAGGTTGTGTCACAGTAATTTTGTTGAATTGTTTTGGTGAGATTTATTTATAAATTCCACCTTCTTCAGGACTTTGACACATAGAAGAAAACCATTTTTTTTCACGACAAAACTACAGCGGTGCATCCAATTCACCATTTAAGGAATTCAATGGTCTATATATCTCTTCTCGGAATTACTTAAGCAGTAGATAAAAGTATCACTCCACCAAGCAGAAAATACAAGCTCTATTTTCAAGCTTTGTCTTATATTCCAACTTTCAAAGGCAAAACACCTCTGTAATTCTGTTGATTCTGTATGATCTTGTTTCTGTCAGGATCATTACAGCAATATTATAGCCCAATCCCTTTATAGGACTTTACTCAGGCACCAGTTTGCTTACATTCTTGTTTATACCTCTGGTGATAAACCAGTTTTAATCATCAATTGGTACCACAGAATAATTTGATTCCTTTTTTTCACTTCGTGTGTGGAAATAAAGGGTTGTCATCACTGGAGCCATGCCCCCCAAAACTTATATTACTGGCTACGGTCCTGCTTCTTACTCCAATTCCGTCCAATCCAGTGGCAAAGTGAGCAAGGGACTCACGTCTGAGCATACCCTGCCAACTTATGGCGAACAAAGCAAAAACAAAAGGAAATGATGGACGGAGTGTTGAACATTGCAAGCACTCACCCCCAGTCAACTGATCTGGGTTTAATCCATCACCGTTCTTTAGCCCACTCTGCCACCCCAGTTCGGCCGGGGAGGGTTGAACCATCCATGAGGAGGACCAAAAGCAGTGACGGCTCCTCCTCTAAGGCGGAGGAGCGTCGCCCCACTGCTTAGCAGCAGTGAAATAAAGAAAAAATAAAATGATAATAATTTGATGTTATTATCATTTTATTTGTTCCTGCTGAGGTAGCTTTGCAGGGCAGGTGGGGCTAATCTGCTCACAGAGCTGGGCAGGGGAGTGGTGGCGGGCGCATGACTCTTTGGCCGGCCGTCTCGAGCCAGCCAAACCGTCATGCGCACTTAGTATGTTCCCCACCCAGGCTGGAAGCGCTACATCGATGATATTTTTGTAGTGTGGCGAGGGGATCTATCTTCCATTTCAGCTTTCTTACAGTGGCTGAACAGCCGCAATGACTTTTTGAAATTTACAGTGGGATTCATAAAGAAAGATTGGCTTTCCTCGATCTTTCTATCTTTGTAACCCCCACAGGTTTGGAAAGCGAACTATACAAAAAACCTATGGCTCGTAACTCCCTCCTGCGGTATGATAGTCAGCATCCTAAATCATTAAGAGACAATCTACCATATGGGCAATTTCTCCGCGTGAGACGCAATTGTTCCACAACAGATAAATATCAGTGGCACGCCCGCAACCTGACAGAACAACTGATGGAGAAGAAATATCCTAAAAGACTAATTAAAACAGCTTTCAAACGAGCTACTAACAACAACAGAGAGGCATTGATAGAACCTCCGTTTGAAAAACCTCCAATGGACCGACTAACTTTTGTCCATACTTTTAGCACTCTGACCAACGGCATCCAGAAATGTGTCAAAAAACATTGGCGACTCTTAAACTCATATAAAGAGAAGATACAACTACCTCTTTTCTCTCTAAAGAGAGGTGTGAATCTTAGAGACAAATTGGTGCACACCAGACCACAACAAATCAAACCATGCCAAATTGGAACTTTGTGGGATTTACCAGCAGTTCCGGGACACCATCCTTGTGGCACTTGTTCAATCTGTCCACAAACTAAACATTCGAATTCGATAGACATTGGCATGAGAACATCTTGGGAACAAAGAACGTTCACGAATTGCAACAGCGACAATCTGATCTATCTGATTGAGTGCCCATGTAAGTTTCGCTATGTGAGTATGACTACTCGTAAAGTCAGACTACGTATGCTTGAGCACAAAAGCACTTTCAGATGTAAGAAAAACAACACTAGGTTGACAAGGCATTTTCTTGAAACCAACCATCAAGCCACAGACTTCACATGGACAGTCCTGGAGAAACCTTTTGTACC
Organism: Triturus cristatus; assembly: GCF_964204655.1. Taxonomy (NCBI): domain Eukaryota; kingdom Metazoa; phylum Chordata; class Amphibia; order Caudata; family Salamandridae; genus Triturus; species Triturus cristatus. The sequence continues at coordinate 1,146,081,274 of NC_140590.1, read as the reverse complement.
ATCTCATGTGAGTGATGTATCCCACTTCCTATTCCGGAAAGAACAAAGATGGGTCATCAAAATTCACAGCGACACTTCAGGTCTGAATGATGCAATCCCTCGGTCCTCTCTTTAACACACCGTTTCCAAAACATGTGTTTACAAATGATTTTACGTCATCTACTGTTGCCATCCCTTGTGACCAATAGATACCACTATTTTTTGAGCGCTGTTCGCAGTGGGCCAGTCATGTGGGCATCGTTCACTGAGTAATTCTCCCTACTCTTTCTGCGATCGCTTCATCGATCTCATTAAGTCCTACACATTCTATACAGCTGGTATGTAAGGTGCTCTATTTAAAACCTCTTAAACTATGGTTTATATTGAGTACTTTGAGGTTTTTTGCTTTCTACAAAACAATAGATATTTCACATATCTTACACATTGAGGATTAAATCAATTATCCGTACGAGTCGAGTAATTGTATTTTATCCCTTGACTCAATAAAGTTGTATACATTCAATACAGCTTTCTTACATTAGACGCCTCATTTCTAGCCTACAGGGTGTTAAGCGACTATTATACTGCAGTAGACACTAGCGAGCACCACACCTTATCTAATAACACTCTGCGTCTAATAAACAAATATAGACACAGATCTGCGCATGCAAGACTCCCGAGTGTACGTTTTTGACCCACGGACTACTAGTTCCGGGTTTCGATACGTCATCTGGTAGTTTTTCCTTGAGCAACGATGACACTCGATAGGCATTGGTTGCTAGACACAGTCTTTCGCGCGCCTTACTGACGACATAAGGACCGCGACCCAGTCCGCCAGTTACCTCCCACACGACTCAGGAAAACTCTGAGGTACCGACGGACAGGTAAACGCTCTGTTGCCGCATTACTTCTCTTTGCTGCCCTGTAAGGCTAACTTCCCAAGAGTTTTTGAATAGCGTAATTAACTTCCTAAGCAGCGCTATGTATTCGGTAATATAACTTTTAAATACCGAGCGACACTAGAGGCGAATCAGTCTAACGAGTGCTTGTATTTAGATCACGAGCATGTTTGAAATCATGTATTTAACCGGAGCTTCTCTCAAACAGCGAAAGGATTCTCTAGGCAGCGCAATGTTTCTTTGCTGCATTTTTGCTGTTTCTGTATATGTTGGGGGCGGTTTAGTATTGCTCGCTATTACAGTCTACCAGTACATCAGTGTCTTCCTCCGAACGGGCATCCCTGTTCGGTTTTCTACCTTTAACATCATCCCTCCACCTATGACGATTTTGCTTTTGAGGAGTGTCAATTTTGGGTACCTACCTTTGGATCCACAATGGGATCCCTTTTAAACCACAATGTACTTTTTTGACATATGGGAGTTTCGTATGTTTTACTCTCTCATTAATAGCCTCATATGGCAACATTCCCTTCACTTCACAGGGCGGGGCCTCCGTCAACCTGAGTCTTTTCCGGGTAGGTGAGGCATATTCCTCGTGCTAAACAGGTAAGCACCTGGAATCATTATAGTGTTTTGCTGTTTTTACACGAAATTGTTATAACACAGGAGAGTGAAATGTACAATAGAGTCATTGTAATTTTCCAGCCCTTGTCTCCTTCCTTTCCTATGTATTCAGGTAATACAGATATACCGTTTACACGGAAGGAAACACACCACAAAGGTTGTATTTTACAGTTTTTCTTTTTTTCACGAATAATGTTGCAGTAGCAATACTAACATGGTATGAGGTCCTGAAGAAAGCCATTTGACCATTGGGTCATTAAGGCTGAAACATGTCGACCGTACTTTAACGTAGCCTATTTGTTTAAAGCTGTTTTGTTGCACCATTTTTTAATCTATGGATTAGTTGGAATACCCTGAATAAACATTCTCTTCTTCCTCTAAATCCTTTTTATCTCACCTTTTTGCACTGCACCCTTCTATATCATTTAGTGATATACATCTTGGTCAGGACAAGAACCCTTGTTGCTCTCCGGTTCCTTCCCTCTTACACCATTGGTCATCTGGTTGACACCCAACCGAAACAAACACCTCATGTTGGAGAGGTTGGCAGTGGTGGTAAGGTTGGATATCCAGATGATGAAACTGACCAATCACTGGTTATTGATGGAAATCCTTCGAGCGATAGAGCACTTAAAGGTTCTTTGTTCCTTGCATTTCTCTTTTCATTTCTCTCTCCTGTATATCTAGACCTCCAGACTCTTTGGGTTTATGAATCATTGGATAGGGGATTTAGTCTGGTCGTGGTCTTTAAACTGTCCCTCGGACCCCCTTCACTTTATATTTGTTAATGCAGGCTCCCATTCCCTCGCTGAGAGCTGAACCACAGCGCTCAGACCAGTCAATACGCTGCATAGCAGCCTTGTGGTTGGCTTATGGGATGCCTGGTGCTTCCTGTTTGTCCCGACGTGGGTGAGAGACCAAGTGCAAGAGACGCAGCGATAAGGTAAAAAAATGTTACACCCCCTTACCTCCCACCCTTCCTCAGCTCCGCCACCCCCAATCCGTGTCGGCTGCCATTAGGAGTACATCCATACCAGGGCCCTTGGGGCCAGTTCTGGCAGTGCTGGGATCAATTTCTCCAATTCAGAGGCCCATACTGGGGCGGCATTCTTTCAAGACAGGCCTTTCTGCCAGGCCGGACTCCGACCATCCACCATTATGACACCACCACCCTCAACACCGGACACCACTTTGTCTGCCACCTCGTGTCGCTGAAGAACACCCATGGCCCGTTCACCTGCCACACCTGCAACTGCATGTTCGATGCCCTCCGCACACCAGAACCACCGACCGCATGACCATCAAGAACTGGACCCGACCACCTCAGATGTATCCTACTCAGCACCTGCTCCCTCAAAAGACGTGCTCTGGAGATCTGAGACCTGCTCGACTCCATCTCCCCAGACGTTGCCTTCTTCACAGAAACCTGGATGAACTCCAGCTCACCCCCAGACATCGCAATCGCCGTCCCCAACGCATACAAAATCATCCACAAGGGCCGCATCAACCGACCAGGAGGAGGCATCACTATCGTACACAATGACACTCTCCACCTCCCAACCAGCTCCAATGACCCCTCACCTGATATGAAGCACCTCCACCTCTGGATCCAGACCAACCTGAACGTCACCCTCCGCTGCACCCTCATCTACAGACCTCCCAGACCCGCTCACCCTTCAGGGAAGCCATAACCGACTTCATTGCACACCACGCTCTTGCCGCAATGGCCTACTTCCTTCTCAGCTATCTCAGTTTTCACCTGGACAGCCTTGAAGCCCACAACACCTCCTCCCTACTGGAGAACCTCACCTCCATCAGACTCAAACAACTGGTCACAACGCCCACCCACTCAGCAGGACACATACTCGACCCCCTCTTCTCCGCAAGCAACAACATCTCTGTCAGCCGCACCTCCAAGCCACCCTGGACTGACCACCACTGCATCCACTTCTCCTTCATCAAACCCACCATATGCCACCACGCCCCCGCAATCCTCACAGAAGCTGGAACAAGGTCACTGAATGCCAACTCACTTCCTCCCTCAGCAAGACCCTACCACGGACATCCACAGATGCCAACACCCCAGCATGCAACCTCTACCACTAGATCTCTGACTGCGCCAACACACTGACCCCCCTCAAGCAGCCCTTCATGTAAGCCAGCTGGTTCTCCTCCACCCTTGAAGTGTCCAGGCACACCTGCAGACGGCTCAAGAAAAGATGGAGGAGCAGCAAGATAAATGCAGGCCACGCTGCTTTCGAATCCGCCATCATTGCACACCACCACCTCATCAGAATGACAAAGAAAGCAGCCATCGAGGAACACAACAACGCCAAAGCATACAACATCAAAGAACTCTTGACCGTGGTCACAGAATTCACCAAACCCAGCACAGAGACAACAGAAATCCCCCCCGTCCTAAGACCTCTGCAACAGCCTTGCCACCTTCTTCCACCGCAAGATCAAGGAGATTTACGACAGCTTCGCAACCCAAGACTCACCCACCCCACCTGCAACCACCACGCCCAATGGCCCCAGCCCCCAGCAGATCCTGACCAACTGGACTACTCTCACTGCTGACAACACCTTTAGGACCCAAAGCCCCTCGGATCCCTGTCTTCACCACATCTTCAACAGAGCCGGCACCTCCATCACACCCGAACTCTGCTGCACCATCAACTGTTCCATCGAGTCCGCAAGCTTCCCGGAAGACTGGAACCACTCAGAGATCGACCCCCTGCTGAAGAAAACTTCTGCCCACCTGACAAACCTCAAGACCTACAGACCCATTTCTCTGCTCCCCTTCCCAGCCAAAGTCATCGAGAAAGCCATCAATGCCCAACTCTCCAAGTTCATCGAAATGAACAACATCTTGGACCTCTCCCAATCAGGCTTCAGAAGCAACCACAGCACTGAGAGTGCTCTCCTTGCTGCTACAGACCACATCCACACCCTCCTCGACCGGGTCGAGACTGCAGCTCTCATCCTCCTGGACCTCTCAGACACCTTTGACACGTCTCCCACCGCACCATCTTTCAAAAGACTCAACAATGCAGAGAGTCAGACTTCCACCGTTCAACTTAGAACCCACAGAGATCAGCTGCAGAGTGCCTCAGGGATCCTCCCTGAGCCCCGACTTTTTCAATATCTACATGGCCTCGATTGCAGTCATCATCAGAAGCCATGGGCTCAACATTGTCTCCAACGACACCCAGCTGATTCTCTCTCTCACTGACGAAACCACTGCTGCAGGAGCAACTTCCACAATGTTATGAAGGTAGTCGCCACCTGGATGAAGGACAGCTGCCTCAAGCTTAACTCAGGCAAGACCAAAGTCCTCATCCTGGGCTCCTCTCCCTCTGCCTGGGACAACTCTTGGTGGCACGCAGAGCTCAGAATCCCCCCCCACACATACGGACCACGCACAAAGCCTCATCATCATCTTGAACTCCTTGCTCTCAATGAAGCACTAAATCAACATCATTTCACCCTCCTACTTCCACACACTCTGCCTCCTACATAAGATCTTCAAGCGGATCCCCACAGAGTCCAGGAAAATGGTCACCCATGTGCTCGTCAGCAGCAGACTCGACTACGGCAAAGCACTCTACATTGGCACCACCGATAAACTCCAAATAAAACTGCTGACCATCCGGAACACCTTCGGCAGACTCATCCTGAATATCCCACGCCACAACCACATCCCGGCCACCTGAGAGACCTTCACTGGCTACCTGTCAACAAGAGAATCACCTTCAAGCTTCTTACACACGCCTACAAAGCCCTCCACAACGCCGGTCCTACATACCTCAACCACCGTCTCTCCTGCTGCACTCCCACCAGACATCTCCGCTCCTCCAAACTAGCCCTGGCCCCCATCCCACGGATCCTCAAGACCGCAACTATGGGTGTTCCAGGGGCCTAGCCTTCTGCTTTTGCTGTGCAGCTGCATCAAGAATACAACCACAGCAAGGTATCACTACACAAATCAGCGACATTGAAATTACAATTACTATGAATACCCCGACAAAGAATTCGCTAATTACAAGGCTAAGACTGCTAAGTTGAAGCTAACATTAAAGCTACAGTTTTAAATTGATTAACAACAGAGAAAAACGAATAAAAAAATGTTAACAAAATACATCTGAAGGATATTGTGAATTGTAATGAATATGTTTTATATACAGTGATTGCCTGTGAGAATTTTGCTGAATGTTTGCCTAAAACATGAAATACATTTGGTCTATATAGGGTGCTGAACCGACAAAGATTGATGTAAATTTTGGAGTATTCAGTTTTCTCCTTTAGAAGTTGATAGGGGTTAAACCTCTGGTCGGTGCACCTCACTTGGGATACAATTAGTTGCCCTTACTGAGTGGCAGGTGCAGTAGGTTATTGCCCTAACCCCTTTTGAATTTGATGTTTCTAACCATAAACCCCAAACCATGACCTTGGCTTAACTGCAAATGTAACCCTAGGTGAAAACCTTCGAGAAGACTATGCTCTGCCTCCCGTTCACTTGCCCATACTCCCCGCATCTACCGAAGCAAAAGTGGAGGATGATCCTTCTGCCACATCGCAGCAAAGGCCTGGAACAGTCTCCCGTGCAACTCCAGACCATCACCTCACTTTGGGAGTTGCAAATGGTCCTCAAGACCTGGTTGTTCCAATGAGCCTCTGGGCCCTGGAAGCTCCTGGACAACCTACTGGTTGAATAGCTGCGCTTTATAAATCACGATTGATTGAAACCTAACCCTAAACTTTATTCTACATCTAGCTCTTACAGAGAGCATAACATTAAACCTTACCATAACACTAAGCCTTATCCGACAGCTCTGTCAAGCCCATGCCCAAAATCTATTCCAAAACTTGACCATAAACCTAAAACTTTTTCACCCCGACCATCTACACTACACTAAACCAAATCCAAACTGCAACCTCTGAACTTACTTTGCCCCAAACCTGATTCTAACCCTAACATTACCCTCTACTCTACTCCTTACCCTTGTATTTACCGTAAATGTGGAATGGTATTTTCAGGAAGGCATTCTCAGTTGTGGTAATTCTGATTTAGTGGCATCTGTGAAAAAGAACATCAATGTAGTGGGTGCTCAATAGTAGGAGTGCCTCATTCTCTCTCTACTCTGATCCTCTGGACTTTCTTCAAGAAGGGGTGAGCCTCGGCGTGTTCCAATGTGAATTAAGGCGTTGGCCTCACGAGTTGTAAACATTGGGCACCTCCAACAACTCTTGCCCAGTATTCATGACCGGATGACTTGCCACTTTCTGAGGCTCAATTCTCTGAGGACAGAGGGCCTGATTCACAAAGGTTCTCCACACTCGTAGCGGAGGCCCCGCAGTCGTGGTGGGACCTCTGCAATGAGAAACTGCAATGCGGAGTTCTGGCCACAAGTGTGGAGAGCCTTTGTGACTCGGGCCCAGAATTTCTAATCCTCTTCTGTAGTCTTGTAAGTTCTGATCCAACTCTGGACATCACAAAATATGATCACCTCACTTCCTTGCAGCCCTGCATGCAAATCTATTTGTATTTTGTTCCAGAATCCACATCTTGTCATCCACATCAAAAAGACAGAAAAATCTGCTAATTTTCGGCTACACTGACTGCAACAGATGTGAGGTCAAGCAATAATATGGACCTTGAAGCGGGAAACAGCTTTCATCATTCACACCTTTCACAGTTACTTCTTTAATTGGGTATTGTATTAGTATAATGTCTACATAACCATGAAGCCATGTCAGAGCACTATTGGGTAAGGCAAGAAAACTGGGGTATACAGAAAAATGAATAAAAAAGGAGAGTTTACAGTAGCAGAATAAAGGGAAATTGAGGACTGGAGTTCAGGAGCATTAAGGTGACATGGAAAGGACAGAAAAAGTAGTTTTCTAAGGCTCTGATGGTCTTCAAGTGTCCAGGAACCATGGGAAAGAGTTCTAGGGTGTGGGGCCTTGACCCTGCAGAATTGTTTCCACGCTTGATGATGAAGGATGAACTGAACTTTTGGGGTCGAAACGTCAACGCAGTTTGAAATCGCTACCACCTTAAGAGGGGCTCGATGAAATATTGGACTCTTAAAAACAATCCAGCACCGATGAGATTATACATTTGAGTGGACTGACAAAAACATTATTAAGTTGATCATTATGTTCTTATGCTTTTCATGCGTACTCACAGTTTGCACAAACATATTTCACACTGCGCACTGAACATCTTGTTTTAAACAAAAATTGTCTATGTAGTGAAGTGATCTACTGCCAAACAAGCATACTAATTGAAAAGAGAAACCTTTTATAGTTATTGTGTGCTTTGATTCAATTGCATCAATTAATGTGTTTAGGTGAGGACTGTGTTTGAAGTAGACTACCTGTAAGCTGACAAATAGTGTCTTGAGTAATTCCGACAGACAATACTTTTGTCTATATATCGTAGAAGGGCATCCACTCACGAGAAGCAGACCGTAGGCGTCTGGTAGGCTGATACAGTAGAAATACTCTGGATAGTGTAGAGCAAGGCGGTGTGGTGCCTTTGGGCCCTGCACAGTGGTTTGAGGCCTGTACATTCCAAGTTCGGCAACTAGGGCAGAAATTTCAAATCAACTGTGATGTGGTCAATGCATTTTGACCAATGATGAGGCGGGTTGCCAGATTTGGAGATGTGTAACTTTTAGGATGGAGGCCCACGTCCATGTAGATCTATGGTGCATGTATCTGAGGTCAACTGTCACCTATCCCTTTATCTCCTGCGGGCATGTGGTGCACTCACTTTGACTGCTACTTCTGGGCATCTTCAAAAAGAGAGAAGCCTCACAGACACATTGTAAAGCAACGATAACAAACAAGCATTGGAAATGCAATTACCCACGCATTTGTTTGAGTTAGAGATATTGGCATTGTATATGGCAATGTCTTTTACCTATGTGTTTTTGAGTGTACGTATGTGGGTGGTGTGTAGTGGAATTATGTGGGTTGTATTGGATTAGTTAGTTGTGAAATTGTGTGCCGTGGAATTGTGTTGTGTGCGAGTGGATTAGTGTAGGGGAATTATGTGACATGAAATGCTGTGGATATGTGGCTAGTAATTAGGTGGAATTTAGTGTACTGGATATATGTGGAGTGGGATTGTGTGTTATGGAGTGTAATTATGTGGAATGATATTTTGTGTTGTGGAGTGGTATGTAAAGGAGTTTATTATGTGGTGCGCTGTTGAATTTTGTGGCACAATGTGGAATTATGTGTTGTGGATTTATGGGGTGTTTTGTGTAATTGTGTTGTTGAGTTGTATTAGGTGGTTTGGTGCCAAATTCTGTGCTTTGGATTTGAAATGTGTGCGGTTGAATTGTGTAGTATGGAACTGTGTGGCTAGATTTACCTTTTAGGTGATGAAAAAGAACAAATAGGTAGGAGATAAGCTCTGGATCTTTGTGTTTGGGTGTTAAAAAAATGAAAGAGTGTTAGAGATATTGGCATTATAAATGTAAATGTCTCTTACTTATGTGTTATGGATGGAGGTGATGTATGTGGTGTGTAGTGGAATTATGTGGGTTGTACTGGAATTATTAGTTGTGGAATTGTACCATGCATATAACATGTCAGTAGGATTTTCCACTTGCACTAGCAAAAGCCCTCTGAAAAAATCCTCAAGCGTTTTGCTGCTATTGGTCAATATTGCAGTTAGGTTGTTATTGACAAGTCGGTTTAGACCAGCTGTGGGAGGCACAGCATTACGTTATCATTCTGCTCCACAATATACAAAGCAGCCTCCATTGAAGACATCCCAAATAAGATCCGAAAGGCTACCATTTGGGCTTCATTGCTTATTTCCTCCAAGCATTACTGACACAAGGACTAAAGCGATCTTTGAAAAGTCATCCCACAGCATGTTTTCTGTTGATCCCTTGTCAGTTCACACTGGCAGATATTTTATGCTGCTTGATGACAGGATTTGATGAGTGGCAACCTATACACCATATTGTGTTGTATTGTAATTGCATTTATATAGCGCTTACTACCCCTGACAAGGTGTCAAAGTGCTTTTTCGTCGAGTAGCAAGCTACTCCGGGACCCATAGAGGATTAGTGGTGAATTAGTATAGTGAAAATATAAAAGTAATTTGAGTGTTGGATATGTTAGTCAGTTATTTGGATTGAGAAGGATAGCAGAGGGATAGAAGAGGGAAAAAGGTGTGCACGTCTGATGGGGCGTTGAAGTGCTTTTTCGGCGAGTAGCCCGCTGCTCCGGAACCCATAAAGGATTAGTGGTGAAATGCTACTGATCCGTGGATTCCTAGTCCAATCTTTTGATATTCGCATATGACCACTTGACCATGGAGGACTAATGCGCATTCCTTTACAGACTCTTGATGCTGACAGATAACGTTGAACTATAGGAACGAACCATTCATTTACATTTACTTCAAATAGACTAAAGATTCAACGAGCCAAACTACATATTTCAGCTGGTTTTGAACACGCAGCTGCGAGTGAGAGACCTGGGTTGGGTCAGAGTGAGTCTCATCTCGCCGCCTTTTTTCTACTGACCATCATAAAGGTATCCCGGCCTCTGGCAATGGGACAAAAGAGATGAGGAGAGGTGCAAAATAGAAAGTGAATTGCACATAGGCTGATCAGCGACTGTTCCAGTGCAGCACGAATGGCTTTTGCTATACCTCCCTGGCATAGCTGGCAAAAGATCACCACATGTCTCAAGGCCTGTGAATGTGTTGCCAGCACCATTGTGGAATCGAGCAAACCAGGAGTTATCTTCATACATGTGTCATGCATGCTCGAATTTCTCCAAGAGGTAGAGGATTCCAGCTCCTTTCACCACATCTTCATGACATGAAACTTGGTACAGAATAAGGAAGCATACGCATTACAGTTTAGTGACAGAGAGAGGGAAGCAGTTCCTCATGCATGCTGCAAAATAGAGGGTTGTCTGCATCTTCACTTCAGTGTCCCAACACATGGTGCACTGAGAACAAAGCAGGGTGGGTGGCAATCCTCTAACAAACACAGAGAATACAAAACCACCAGTCAAGTGCGAAGTGTCAGAAGTTAGGTTAAAAAAACTTGTTTATTTGGACATGCGATAAAAGAATTGAACATTTATTTTTGAGTGCAAAAGGGAGACACACTCCTGAAACAGGAACGTGCATTCATCCATTGGATTAAGCACAGACACTCTCTGTCGGAAAGAACAAAGGGATTTTGAGTATAAATATTGGGGCCCACACCCCAACATTTTAGAACTCGCTGGAATCAAGGAACCTGCCAAGAAGAAGAGCTGGAAGAGCAGCCAGGAGGAGTACTGCCCCTTTGCTGTGTTGTTGCTTTGTTGGGTTGGCCTGTAGTTGCTGCTTCTGCCTTAGGCAGTGAAAGGACTGGACTGAACTTTCTTTTACAATTCAATTTCAAACTCTTTATTTCGGTAAAATACCATAAAAGAGACAAACATTCAGGATAGACATCATACATTCCAGTTTAGGAAGGAAAAAACAAGTAAGCATTAAAAAGAAATACAGTTAAAAGATAACACAAGTTGTCAAGACTGTAACAGTGAGCAATGAGATACCTAAGCGCAACAATTATCATATAATTCACAGCTTTCAGGCCACAGACAAGCCAAAGGTTACTGTACATAGTGACAAGGTCCCTTGTCTAAAGTGCAAATGCATTCATTAAAATTTGTGCGGTCGTCAGACCCAAGGTTTACAATCATGAACGTTACACACAGTGCTTAATTTGTAAAATATGAAGTCCAGGTGCTCAAGTTTTTGAAGTAGGCCACACCCACTTCCACTGGCTCCACCCTCTTCCTTCGCTAACTCCACCCACTTACTCTATTGGCTCTACCCATATCCTCAACTGGCACAGCTGAAAGCCACATGTAATACCTGCCGGATTGGAATTGCTCCCTTGGTAATATGATGGTTGACTTGATACTTGCTGGTTTTCAAGCTCCTTGGAAAGTATATCTTAATAAAAATCAAGGCAAAGCCACAAAAGAGACTGGATGTCATGACTTTTGGAACCGAAGATAATGAACTTTTTTTTACCATTAAAGGTCTGATTCCAAACTAATTATGATATTACTATCTACTTCTGTTGTATTTTAAGTCTCCTCAGTCTTGACCCTAAACTGCCACAGACCAGTCTATTACTAAAAGACAGTATGATATATGACATCATAGAGCTCTGAGGTACAAGCCCACTATGAAGGCATCTATCACATGAGGAATATATTGAACTCTGCAAGTGATCTTGATAGAGCGGGTCATCACATCTCTAGCTCTCAGGGGTGGATAGGGGGAATTAACAGTGCTCTCCTTCTGATCGTCCAACAGTGACCCAAGAATTTTGCAGTTGCGCAAACGAATAAGGGTCTTGCATCTGATTTCAATATGCGCAGGGCCACTCTAGAGTCTCGAGCCCCAAGTTGTTTGCAAACTGGGGTTAACCATTTTCCCCTGGGTTTAGCATATGCTGTACAAGCAAAGAAAACATGGCCTATTGATTTGTGCGGGCAGGGGCAGCAGAGCAGTCCTTTGGCTGGGCTTTGTTATTCAGCCAAGAGTTTGTAAATGCATTAATTGGCAGACTATCATCCCTGAATTGGATGTAGAGCTTCCTGTCAGCAGGCACCTTGATAATGTCAAGATAGCTTTCTAGGGAGCAGCAGGCTTTGAGGTCTCTAAATTCTTCAGTTAGTCTGCCCTGGTTGCTATTAGAGTATGCTTTTTGCTCAACTCATATACAGTATAGTAGTTTGATCTGACTTCTGGTATGTATTGGCGGACAACCAATATTATGTCCTGATAGGCCAATGCTGAACTTAAGGCTTTTAACATGTTTGATCCAGCCTATTTTGCTCGTAGCACAGACCTCATTGAAAGCTGCAGCATAGGGTGTTAATTCGAGAGTGGTGACCATTCTCTGCCAAAATAGCAAGGGGCGAAGCTTCGCTATGTCACTAATAGGCTTAAAACCCATGTTGAGCTTTAATGGGCAGAGGGGAGTGCTTTGCGGGAGAGAGACCAAATATCTGAGGAACTCATTCTCCGTAACTGAGGTCGCTTGCTCTTGCCATGCCTCACAGCTCTGCCCCATAGAGGGCACTGCTCACAGCCTTGCATCTATATAGTTTCAGTTCTGGTGCTATTGGCTTGGTATAAGAGAGTTACCTGGGAGAATTTGAGGCAGGCTTTGTTGAGATGGTGTTTCCAGGCCACCCTCTGATAGTTTGATTCCGAGGTAATCGAAGGAGCTCACTCTCTCTAGGGGAGTATTGTCTAAGAACAGATTTCCTTTGAAAGACTTATGGGGGTTCAGTAGCATTAGCTTAGTTTTGGAGGTGTTTATTTCCAAGCCCCTCCCATCGCAGAAGAGCTTGAATTGATTTAATAATTTCTGTAAGCCCATAGGGGTCTTTGAAACAAGGAGGGTGGCGACTGCGAATAGAAGAGTGGCGATTTTTTGGTTAGCTAATTAGGGAGCGTCCGCTGAGATGGTAGATAAAAGCTCAACCACTTGGTTGATGTAAAGTGAAAACAAGGTTGGAGACAGGATGCAACCCTGTCGAACCCCCGCTGTATTTTAATGGGATTGGTGACTTGTCCCTAGCTACCCCATCTTACCCTGGCAAAGTTCTCTTTATGTAGCCTTATTAAAAGTGCCAGGATTCCCAGGGGCATACCTATCTCCCTAAGCACCCACCATAGTTTGTCCCTGGGGACAAGGTCAAACGCTAATTTTAAGTCTATGAACGCTATGTATAGACTCCCCTTGCCCAGAAAAACCATCTTCTAGTACAGCATAAGGAGGCCGAAGACCCACTTGGAATGGAGAGAGGATATGATTCTCATCCATCCAATCCTGGACCTTAGCTAAAAGAGAGCGCAGAAGACCTTTTGGACACGATCGATCAGGCTAATTGGCCGATAGTTGGAGGGATTGGTCCTATAGCCCCTTTTAAAGATATGAATTACCTCAGCCCCTTTCCATGATTCTGGAATGCTCCCCCCGCTAGCAATATCAGTAGATAGTGTCAGTATGTAAGTTGCTCAGTTCTCCCTATCAGAGAGAAAAACGTCTTTTTGGAATGCCATCCGGGCCCGAGGCTTTAGCAGGTACAATTGCCTCCAGAGAGGTCAGGATTTCCTCTCTGGTGAACGAGAGGCCATATGTTGATAGGTGTAAATCAAGCAACATTGGATCCTTATCTCGGCTGCAGAATGTGGAATACAGAGCACCAAAATGTTCTTGCCACACGTTTGCCGGAATGTTATTAGCCAAGGGGGGTGACCTTTCAAAGTCTCTCTTGCTCACAAGTGGCCAAAAGAACCTAGTGTCTGGGTGCGAAATGGAGTTCCCAAGTTCTTCCCATCTCCTTTCATCCCATTCTCTCTTTGCCTTTATTTATGCTAGTTTGTATTGCCTCCTTAGATCATGTGTCAAGGAAATATCCCTTTGTCTTATAGCTATGGACAGCCACCTTCTCAGGGATCTACACTCCTATCTAAACCACGGGTTTGTTTTCGCGGGTCTCTCCTGGTTTGGCCTGTCCCTATGTGAGTGGACAATAAAGTTTCTGGCCAGATGCTCAAAGAACTTCGAATGTAGGGCACTTCAACTTGCCACTGTGGTTGGCTCATCTGACGGGGATAGCAACACCCCGATGGATCTCGAGGTCACTTTTTAAGGTATTGAACTTGAGTTCATCCCCCATCATCATGGACCATCTGAGTCGGCGTTTGTCGATTGACGGATTCACCTCCTTGGTGGCAAGTATACCAGGAGCTGCCCTCACCTTTTCTCCCCATGGATGCTCAATAATCAGGCTAAGGAGATGGTGATCGCTCTCACAGGTCTGGATTATAGACATATCTGGCACTAGTGGCCATAGAGTAAGGCCCACGAGTATATAGTCTATCCGGCTAGTCCCATATGGCCCAGCGTAGGTCATCCCCCCACCCTTGTCAGACCAGGTTCTTCCATTTGCGGCCCGTAGCCTATATTCCAGGTAATGGCATTCAACTGCAGTGCTGCTTTTGACCACTTCTTTATAGGAGGAAGCTCCAACAATGGAACCAACCACATTTTATCCTCCTCATTGGCCTCTTGCATATCTTCCCAATCGAGTGGCTCAAAAGTGACATTAAAGTCCCCACCCACAATTAGGGGGTGGATAGCTTGCTTTGCATCCAATATTTCATCCATAGCTTGTAGGGTTGGTGATCTGCCTCCTCTGAAGCTCCTTGCATAAACATTAAAAATATCAATGCTCTTACCCATTGTGCCTTTTAGTCTAACCCCGAGGTTATCTGTTTTGCAGGTGGGAAGCTCCTTAGTGTCACAATTTAATGTGATGTTATTCAAAATAAGCAGCCCTCCTGAGGGGCGCCCATGTTTAGAGGAAAATGCCGGTTTATAGAAAGTCACAGACCCAGGAATAAAAATAGGAGTCAGACTCCAGGTTTCCTGCAAGATGTAGACCTCGAGCCGATTAATACGCTCGAGCCAATGGGGGAGACCTAGCTTCCCCCTTATGCCCGCCACATTCCACAACGTTATTTTGAGCTTCCTTGTATCTGTGGGGGGATGTGGAGGGGGGATGAAGCAGCAATTTCATCCGCGTGGGTAGTCGGATAGATACATATAATTGAATCTCCGGCCTGCAATCATCTCCCATTTGCAGAGCAGTCTAGAACGGGATGAGGAATGAAAGTAATTAACCCATTCTCTAAAAATGGGCCCTCCTGTCCTATATGCATCGTGATAAAAGTGTGATCAGATACTGTGTTGGAGGAGTACACAAGTTCCTGAGAAGACTCTGGGAGTAGGGAATTGTTCTGGGATAAGTACGAGAGTGGACGGCCCCTTAGCGGCATCATAGCGGTCTTAGCTGTTACCGCCAAACTAGGAATGGTCAACTTCAATTGAATGTTTGTGGTGGGTGGGGGACAAGTTCTGGCTTCTAGGGCAACTAGGTGGTGCACTAGACTTTCGCTTGCTAGGGTAAGTTCTACTGTGTCGGCAGTACTATTGGTCAGGACGCATCTTCTTGCCCTCAAGATGTCATCTCTTATCACGGATCTACATCCCCTTACGTGCCTGATCCAGTGTATGGCTTTGCTTTTTAGGGTCTCATCATTCTCGTATTTGGTATTACGGTCGACTTTAGGTACATTGACCATATAGATGGTGCACTAGGAAGCGATGACATGATAAATTGGGCGGGCCTAAGAAGTGGAGACACCTTGTTACGACCTATGCTCGAACGTGGTGGTTCTTGTTCTATGACCATCATAGGCCCTATTGTTCCCCTGGTTTCCCGCCAGGGACACTCTTAATACTTGCAGTGCATGAGTGGTGTGTTGCAAAGGACCCTATCGTGATGGCCTCAGGCAGCAATCAAGGGTACAAGAATAGTGTTTGGAGCATTGCATGTTGTTTGCATGCTATGTGGGGGTGGGATGATTCGAGTTTGTAGCAGTACTTGAGAGACATGGGTGGTAAGATTTCAAGGCTACTTCGATCATCTAGTCTGAGGTACAATTTAGAAATAAGGGCAGTCAAGGCTCCCATTGTTTCTTTTAATGCTAATATTTCCCTCTGGAGATCTAGATTAGAGGGTGGTGTTTCAATACCCACCGCCCTACCACCAGGATGAGGGATCGTATGTGTCCTATTGGTTACTGTACTCATAGCTTCCGGGCCCTCTTTGCAAGTAGATGTGCTAGTTGTTGCTGGTTGTTCTGCTGGTTGTTCTTCGAGGGGTGCAAATCCATTGCTCAATGGGAGGTCTGCTGGTATCGCACATTGATACTCGCTGGGATCGCTAGATGCGCTAATGGCGGCTCTTTGAGTGCTTCAGGGGCTTTCGATGACTGGTTCTTGCTAGCTGCCTTTTTAAATAGGCTTGGTATGTTCCCAAAACCTAGGTTAGTAGGCACAGCGGGAGTGTGTGTTTGAGGGGCCTTGGGAGTGAAAGCAGGAGTGTCGGCAGATAGTGCAGGTGTCGTTATCAGGCCCTCACAATCTGATATTATATTATCAATTTGATTCAACACACTCTCCCCAAGCTCCCCATCCCTCGCAATCAGAGGGCTTGGGTTCAGAATTAGTTTCTTTGTTTCTTTCTTCAAAGTGCCTCCCAGCCCTTCCTCGGTCACTTTCCTATTCCCCATATATGCAAAGGTGCAGTTTGGCACATGAAACGGCCTAGCTGTGGCTTCTTATAAATGTCGAATTGAGTGCAGTACCTTGGTATGGGGAGTGGTCCAAATCCTTGGAATGCAGATTTTAGGGGGATGGCCCAGCCTCCTCCTGGCTCTGACGGGCGTGAACGGGCCCGCCCATCCCGCACTGCGGGAACCCTGTGCCGGTAATATAGCGCCTCCAGGCGCAAGCATAGCATGACACGGTGGCGGCCGTGGGTGATGCTGGGGCTTGTGGTCTCCTGCCCCCTCTCCGTCTGCTTTTCCTGAGCTTACCGCACTGCGGGAGCCCTGTGCCGGTAATAAAGCGCCTCCAGGCGCAAGCGTAACAAGACGCGGTGGCGGCCGTGGGTGATGCTGGGGCGTTTGGTCTCCTGCCCCCCTCTCTGTCTGCTTTTCCTGGGCTTCCCACACTGCGGGAACCCTGTGTCGGTAATATAGCACCTCCAGGCGGAAGCGAGAAGTGACGCGGTGGCGCAGCGGCCATGGGTGATGCTAGGGCTTGTGGTCTCCTGCCCCCTTCTCTGTCTGCTTTTCCTAGGCTTCCCGCACTGAGGGAGCCCTGTGCGTGTAATATAGCACCTCCAGGTGCAAGCGTGACATGACGCGATGGTAGCAGCGGCCGCGGGTGATGGTGAGGCTTGTAGTCTCCTACCCCCCTCTCTGCATGCTTTTCCTGGGCTTTCCTTTACTTGTGCTGAGTATCTCCAAGAGCTTGAAGTAGTGCTTGCCTCCTGTTCTGAAGTCTCAGGGACTGCAAAGACTTCACCAACCTCTGGGTACCACTTCTAGAACCGCTGTTTCAGTTGCCACAGAGAAGGGAAATGCAACTGACTCCCTCACTGGCTCTGAGTCCTGACGGCTCCACTGAAGGCACTTTCCGCATCTCACACCGCAACCTCTGTTTCACCGATGACGATGACCGATGCCACAGAGCCGCTGCTTGCACCGTGACCTGTGGGCACCGCACTCCGCACCGCCTCGCCTAACTTCGCCATCCTGGTCTCACCGACACTGTCGCTGATGCTAACTTTGACACCTGTGACCGCATCGTGGCTGGGGGCACCGCTCGTAAGTCTCACGATGCACCGCCTCGTCCCACACAGCAGTCTGGGCCGACCAATGACAGCTCCCGCTCCCGCTAACCAGCTCTGTTGCTTGCACCGCAACCTGCCAGCACTGCATCGAGCACCGCCTTACCCTGCACCGTAAGCCTTGGTCTCAGCGATGCCGGATGGACGATCGCCGCCGAGCCACTGCCTGCACCGCATCGAGAGGGCACCGCACCATGCACGGCTTTTTTGCAACCAACCGCGACAGTTGCCACGACCAGCTCGCCCTAATGTGCCAGCTGCAACGAGAAAGGTACTGCTACCGAGTCTGTCCAAGCTTTCACTGGCTCGTACCAACGCGCTCGGCTGGAACTGTTAGACTCTGTTGTTTTCAGCATCGAGGTAGCCCCGGATGGAGCTACCGACTTGTACAAACTGTGTTTTGGAGTTATTTCTGCAATTTTAAGGATATCTTGCAAAGTATATATTTTTTAAGTACTGTACATTGGATTTTTATCATTTTGGTCTTGTTTTGGATATATACAAAATACTGGATATTTTCTAAACTGGTGTGGTGTCCTTTTATAGTGTTTTCACTGTATTACTGTTGGTTATGTGCAAATGCTTTACACACAGCCTCTGAGATAAGCCTGACTGCTCGTGCCAAGCTACCAAGGGGGTGAGCAGGGTTATTTTAGGAGTGTGACTTCCTTGCCCTGACTAGGAAGAAGGGTCCCTACTTGGACAAAGGTGCAAACCATTGCCAACTAGAGACCCATTTCTAACAATCACCCACTCTATCCCATCCACATCCACAACCAGATTAACACACACACAGCAAATGTACTCTACTCATTTACTACATACTAATCCTGCACACATTTTAATATCTCAGCACCCACTACAAATCCCCATAAACCACCCCTTTACACCCTTCAACCCCAACAACCACACATTTGCACATTCACTAACACACAAAACACCACTCTATACTATACCACTAACTAATACGCTCATTACAAACAAAACCCAAAACCACACCATATTTAACTATATCCCATCCAAACACAAACTCTCTGCTCTAATTACTCCAAATAGAACCCCTTCTGACAGCACCAAACCTATACTCAGCCTTCCATCAATTCATCCACGCCCTCCTCTTCTTTTTACCAAAAAACACAATAACACAACCCTTACACTTCACCCCACCACACATATTACCTCTTTTAGCAATAAAATCTAGCACAAACACTCTGAACTCTTGTCCATCCCCTCTCACATAAACTCTTTTCCAAAACACGCCACCACCCCTTTACCTTGCAGCTTCCACTCACCAACAATACTTTACATCCAAATTCCTCTCAGAAACAATGACATCATCACCTCCTCTCACTACTCCTCAAACACAAAACATAACACACACATCAGCAGAACAAAATCTCACGCACACAACACCTCATAAAACTTTCCGTCACAAATTAGAAACATACACCAACTGCCACCTTCCTGACTACACAAATAATATACACTGTAAACCAACTCCATTGCCAAGCTTTCTCTCTTCCCCCACACCTAACCCATATACAGGCTCAGCAATTCTCTTTTGACTGCCTCTCATCCATTGGACAATTTAGAACCTTACAGCATGATCCACATGCTGCACCACCACCCCTAACCCATACAACTTCCATTGTAAACAGACGCAAACCAAATAAGCAACATGCCACTCTTCTCACAACTTTGCATCTCCATGTCTACTGCACAACAAGGCTACTCTACAAAAACAACACAGCTCACCAACTCACTTTCAACCACCATCTCCTCCACTTACACATGCAGAGCCATCAAAATATCTTCTTAGCATGATGGACGAGGAACAAGATACAGACCAGCTACACTATTGCTATCCTCATACTGCCAATACAGGCACTAAGGACAGACTTGCTATAAGCCCACATAATACTGCTCACTCTTCTACAAAACAAAGACACTCCATCACAAAAGCACATTCTCTAAACTGCCTTTTAATAAATGCTTGGTAAAACTATCACACAAAATTGTATAGGCAAAAGAGGAGGTGGACTAGCTGTTGCATTAAAACAAACATTAAATATCATTAAAGCTTACAACATCCCGATACAAGGTTGTGAGACCCTCTTCACCAGATCCAACCCTACATAATCTTCTTCCTATAACTTCCTGCTCCTTTACAGACCTCCACCTAGCAATGTAACATTCCACAACACACTTCTAGACACAGTTTCAAACCTTATAACACTACACACTACACTCCAACCTATGCATTCTTGGTGACTTAAACATTTGGTTTGACAAACCCAATATGCCCCACTCGAAAGCATTAATCAATGACCGAGACACACTGAACCTGTATCAGATCATCCACAAACCCCAAAACATTGCTGGACACATCCTAGATGTAATTTTTGCAAATACAGAACTAATTACCTTTCAACCGATGCCTCCAGACACATGGTCAGGCCACCATTTGCTTGCTTTCCAGCATAAAAAAAACACAAAGCAACACACCTAAAGTCACCTTACATGCATCCACCTATCGACCGTGGAACAAACTCAATTTTGAACACTTAAAAACACAACTAACATCCGATACAGATCTAGACACAATAAATTCCATTCAAAAAAACATATAACTGGCTACAGGAAGCTTTTGATATCCTAATACCACTAAGAACAACAAAACGCACCTTGGGGAAATACAGAGCTAAAAGAGATAAAACAGCAAATTAGAAGGCTGCAATGTACCTGGCTCAAAACCAGCAGCAAGCAAGACAAACTTCCCCTACAGATTACACAAGTGCAATCAAAAATGTTAAGAAAAAATCATATTGAGACAAAATTCAAAATGCTAAATGCGAAATAAAGAATTCTATAAAATTCTCATTGAATTTCTTAAGCCAAATTGTCGACAACGAGCTCATCACAATACCCAAGAATCCACTGACAAACTGGCAAACCAATAAACAACCAAAACACACACGTTGGATTTCTATTTAAAACAAAGAAAAACCACAAGCCCCAACCCTTTTCCAAACAACACTCTAAGAGTAAGCTAACCAAGCCTCTCCATTCCATCCAATAAATATCAAACAATGAATTTATAAACCTGGTCAAAGCAAGCAGGTTTGCCGGCAGCCCTTCTGGCCCATGTCCACCACAAACCTTCAAGAAAATTCTTCTAGCTACCTCTGCTGCCACACCAGTAAGAAAATCATCAACAATTCCTTCACTACGAGAATATTTCCTGTAGATCCAAAAAAGTGATAAATAAGCCCATCACTAAAGAAAACAAACCTGGACCCACTTAACCTCAACAACTACAGACCGATCACAAATGGACCTTTTCTGGGTGATCTTATGGAAAGAAAAGCATTCGTCCAGATGTCACAATTCATTGAAGATAATTCCATACTTTCAGACTTCGAAACAGGATTCTGTCCAGGAAGAGGCACAAAATCTGCCCTCATTGCCATCAGGGATGACCTGAAGAAAACAGTTGACAGGAATGGGTTGCTACACTACTTCTCTTGGACCTCTCAGCTGCCTTTGACATGGTTGACCAAGACATTTTAATACAAAGACTCTAGAAAGCCGGCATATAGGGACTGCTCTTGACTGGAACACATCCTACCTTCTACACAGAACTAATGTCAAGTCAAGTCAATAAATCTTTATTCGGACGATGGAGGCCATAAAAGCGCATTAGATAAAACAACATAGAACTGATGTCATCCACACCCACTCTTTCACGCCCAAACTGTACTTCACAAAAGCAGGGTTCCCTAAAGGCTCTGTCATCTCCCCCATGCTTTTCAACATCAACATGAAGTCATTGCTGGCACTGATCAATCAATTTCAACTCACATGCTATAACTATGCAGATGACACACAAATACTCCTTAAACTGGAAAGCCCCAAATACATTGGCAACTCACCGATTTTCAGTTGCTTCAGAGCCGTGGCTCAGTGGATGACATGGAGCCATCTCAAATTGAATGCTTCCAAAATGGCAATGCTCACATGTGGTGATTGGAAAAATTTTGACCCACTCGCCGCCTTGCCTGATGATCTGGGAACACTGCCTAGGGAAGAATGAAACCTCGGAATTACCATGGATTCCAAAATATCAATAAATGCCCAAGTGGACAAACTAGCAAGATTAAGCTTCGTTGCTATAAAAACTCTGCTACGCATATTCCCCTACCTGGGGTTTCCACACAAGGTCCAGGCTACTATCTTTCTTGTTCTGTCTAAACTTGATTAGGCCAATAGCTTTTACCACGGATCATCAAAAACAACTAGGAAAAGACTACAACAGATTCAGAACTTGTCCCCACCCCCGATGGGTGGATGTGCCCATCTGTGACTCACCACCCCTCCAACGTACTGCCAACCCAAAAAACAAACTGCAACCTGTCCTAAACTGGCACGCTCAATCAACCCATAACCCTTACCCTAAGACTTGTAGGGTGGGTGGGTGGACTAACTTTAACAAAAACCTTCCCTGGTGGTACCAGGTGCAGGAAGAGAAAGGGGCTCTCCTTTCCTTCACCTTTATAACCACCCTTATCCCTCCCATGCCCAATCCCTTGACCCCCACCCAAGCTTGTCCTTCTGATTCTGCACAAAGAACCCCGGGGGAAGACTGCCAGGGCTGCCCGGGGGGACCCTCCAACAGGGCGGCCACCTTAGTGCCACAGGAAGGCACAGAAGTCTGCTGACCAGGCTCCCTGGGCTAGGGAACAGGGGGTCTGCTGGCCGCGTCACTTCCGGCCATGGGAGGGGGACAGGGGTACAAAAGCCTATCCCCGCCCACTGTGCAGTCTCTTGACCACTGCCCGTCTCTCCTGGGTTAAGCACAAAATAGGCTACAAAGTATAGCTTTATCAGACATGGTTTACTTCAGGCCAAGTCTACTGGATGCTGGGAGGTGGATGGGGTTCACCTCTCAAGGGTAGGCATGGACTTAATTTTGCTGGACCTTGTGGAGGCCTTGGAAGCAACAGGATGTAAGTAGGAATATATGCCTTGGTGGGGGGCCCTGGTTGTGCCGGTGGCCACCCCCAGAGCTGTGGAGGAGTTACAGGGCAATCCAGAGTCTGCAAGGTACAGAAGGGTACTATATGCAGCAGCACAACAAGGGTGCTAAGCCAAGGATACCCAGGGATGTCTTAGCGTGTCCACTGGAAGAACTATGGCGCCCTGTTAGTCCTACGGACGGTTGAGGGTCTGAGCAACCGGGTGCTGCCTGGAACACTCTGCCCACCTTTTGGGGGGCGTGAGTAAGGGAGTGGACTTGCGGTCCACTGATGGGAGGGGTGGCCCCTCCCAATGAATGGTAACCACCGATTGGCGACGGCCACGGTGCAATTTGGCTAATCAGGCGGGCAGGCAGCATAGGGGCTGGTCTGCCCTGGGATCGCCCGTAAAATAACCCACCATGTTGGCATATTGGTTATGCAAATAAACCTGCAGCAGATTTCTCCACTAAGAAGGTGTTGTGTGGTTTATTTATGTATGTTGCTGTATGTGAACTGAGTGTTGCCGATATTGGCACTATGGTCTGGCGACCCTACTTCCCCTGGGGGCTGACATTGGCGGTTCTCAAAGTAGGGTCCATGTGAGGTGGAGGGATTCTAGAGAAGAGCGGTTGGGGGGAAGCTGAGAAAAGCCCAAGGGAAGCACAGATGCATTTCCACTCTTTGCTGTCGAAATAAAGTTATTTTACTGATGGGTCCGTGTCAGTGTAATTTGTCAATATACACAGCACCACCATAATATTGGCCAGAACTATGATCTCTTAGTTGCAGCACTTTGAAGCCACAGAATTGCTGTATAAAGCGCTTTATATGAGCCGGACATTATTAAAATGTTAAGGGAGTGAAGCAGGGAAGCAGCGATGGGCCTGTGGAGAGCTGCGCTGCGGGTGAACGGTGACCTTAGGTAACTCTGCTGGCTGAAGTGGAAGGAGGGAAGGACCACACAGCCCGCAGGAACCCGGCCCAGGGAGGCCAGGCCGGGGGAGACTCGAGGGACATTCCTTGATATTTCGGGACATTCCTGGACAGGTTTTACAACGTTTTTTTCTAACAATGAGAAGAAAACAAATAAAAAGGCTGGGAAATAATCCAAAACATGAGATTATGTCTAATGTTTCTTCGCCAGCTCCATTTCCAGGAAGAGGGGGCGGGAGGGTGATTGGCAAACATTGTTCTACGGGAGAGGAGATCTCCCCAGTCCCCACGCCCCTACTGACCAGAGGTTTCACTTGTTTTAGTAGAAGTAACAACAGGACAGTGTCACAACCACCCTTCCTCCCTGAGTCTTGCAGGTACACGAATCACCCATTCCCAGCACCCCCATTAGGAACCATGGGCTTCAAAACAGATGTTTTTGTTGTTGCACCAATTACACCCCTTACTCGCCCAGACGCACGTGTAGGGTTGAAGGCAACTGTGAATGCTCCTGGTGAGATAGAATAGTAGGTTGAGCGCCAGCTGCTATGATCCTACAACAATGATCTACGGCAACGCAGTTTCATCCTTCTGAGGTCGATACAAAGGATCCTATTGAGGTAGATGACGATAACACCTGCAAGACAATTCGGTTTGTGATGAGAGAGGGGAGGGATGGGGATGAGGTCTGGGGACAGAGTTAGGTAGGTGGGTAGAGGGAAGAGAAAGAGAGAGAGAAAGCATTGGAGATGGGAGAGGCCACTGAGACGAAACGAGGGAGGCAGTGGAAAGGCACTCTGGGGCAGGGGCGGGTGTTCGAGGTAGCCTTCTGGGTCCAAGGGGATTCTCACTGGTTCTGATGAGATAATTGTGAGAAATATGCAGACCATTAAAATGCACATTCCCCTCTTAGGAGGCTGTCGGGGCTTCCTGTGAGGGCCCATTGCCCCGCTTCCCTTCCCAGGCCTGCTACAGCTCCCCTGGGAAGCACGTCACCAGCACTGCATCCAATTAACCTGATCAATACAATGTGTGACCCTATCAGTGACAGGAGTACATCTACACCAGGGCCCTCGGGGCCAGTCCCAGGCCGTGCTGGCATCAATGTCTCCTATAGTCGGAGGCCCATACCGGGGGCGGGATTCTCTCAAGACAGGCCTTCCTGCCAGGCCTGGACAGGAGTGACAGGAAACATCCTCCCAGAGTCGATGCTTTTAAAAAATATTCCTGATGGCCATCCAATTCATCAGGAAAGACTAAAATACTTTGGACTCACTCCCCCCCAAAGTCTAATGTAAGCAATATCATAACAGCGGAAACAGCCAAACTTTGCACTGGAGTGAGGCCTGAGAACCGCCATTTTGGCTATTACTCATGTTCATGTCTCAGAAGATAAGGCCTCGCTCGGTCCAATTGACGGCCCGCCTTGCAGAAGCAAACATGCTTAACTATAAACACATTTTAAAAATACATAAAAATGGGGAGCCTAATAATGTGAGCGGCGTGTTCCAATGTGACCGAAGGGTTTGGCCTCACCAGTCGTAAACATTTGGCACCCCCAATAACTCTTACCCAGTATTAATGACTGGATAACCTGCCACTTTCTGAGGCTCAATTCTCCTAAGACAGAGGGTCTGATTCACAAAGCCCCCCCCCCCCCACTCGTAGCGGAGGCCCCGCATCATGGCTGAACCTCCGCAATGAGAAACTGAAATGCAGAGATGTCGCCACGAGTGTGCCTGCGCACACATGCGCACTTAGGATTCTCCAGCCTGGCTGCATTGAATGGCCGGGCTGGAGAAACCCCCATAGACTCCCTGGTCTGAGCGGGGCATCTTTTCAGCCCGCTCAGGCCAATCCCTGCTGCTCTCATAGTATGAGAGCAGCGCAGGGATTGCACAGGTAGTCTGCGTCGCTCTGCCAGTGCTTACTGGGACCAGGAAGGAACAGGAATGACGCGGGAGGCGGCCAGCAGCTACAGGTCAGTGTTTAAAAACAATTATTTTTTTTATTACTAACCCGCCGTGCGCGGTCTCCCTCCCACGCTCCCCCTCGCCCCTCCACACGCAACCTCCCTCTTCATTGTGGCGTTCGCCACTGCAAATTGCGACTAGTATATGCCAACCAGTAAATAGTAAATTTGTCCCTAAATGCCATCACATTTGGTCACTACAGCCATAAAAAGCATTTGGTAACTATGTGGCACAAATCGCAGAAAAACATTCAGTAGTGCTTGTATCAGGGTATATTTTATATTCTTCATTTTGACCATCCCAAACCCTGGATGAACATTGGGCCTCATGTACTGTATTCCATTCACAAAAAGGGATATCAAATTGTGCACTGACTTTTAGTGAATGGAATGGTATTTTGCAAACTGACCTATGTACAAATATGCCAGTTAAAAAATACTGAATCGAAGGGGTCACAGAAAAGCCTGCCTAATTAACGTCCATTAGGCAGACCGTAGTTCGCAAAACCTGCAATCGACCACAGTTACAGGGATGACGGCCTGCAGGGTTCAGCAGACCACCATTTCTGTAACTGTGCTTAAATAAATAAATATATATATATTTTTTTAATGTAGTCCATTTTTCTTGATGCATTAAACAAACAGTTTTTTTTTTTTTTTTTTATAGATTCCCTGAGAGTTGGCAGTGGTCCCATGGGCCACTGCCTTCTCTCCTTGTGTTTTTTTTCAAGATTTACAAAGGGGTATGGGTCCCAAGGGACTTTAGGTGTCGGTAACTTTTAAATGTTTTGCAACTGGATTACAGTTGCGAGACCCTGATACTTCAGGGTCAGAATCTCTGTTTTGCAGGAACCCCCAAAGCACACCCCTTCCAAATAGCGATTCTGACACCATTTCTATACGCCGATTTGGGAAACGTTTTCTGCATCGTTAAGCCAGGTTAGTACATTTGAGAAAGGGTTTTAGCGTTGTAAATCTTCTAATTGACTAAATCAGTGGAATTGCTAATGCCAAACCCCTTTGTACAAGAGGCCCATTGTGCCATAATGCTGTCACTGCCTCTGCAGGATTTAGTGTCCAACCCTACGTGCCTCCTATTTGATTTCATCAGCACACGCAACACTTTCTGATTCTTGGGTTCTCTGCCTGCTTTTCTGGATGAAAGGCAACGTCCACAGATTTTTATAGGGATCGGACCATGCCTGGTACTTACCAAAATGGGATATTGGGACGGGTGGGTTTATGGTTGGCTTCTGACCTTGGCGCAGTGAAAAGAGAACATTCATTGGGATCGAGTTCGAGGCCACGCTCTGAGGATGATTCAGTTTGACGTGGAATTTGGAACAATTCCAAGGGCTTTCTGCAAGGAGTTGAATGAAATTGTTGGGACGTACTACACAGATTTGTCTCTGTCACTCTCTGAAGGGGTGAGTGGCAGGTCATACGATATGAACTTTGAAATGTTTCCCTGGAGTGATTTATTTCTCAATTATTTTCCGAACTATTATGAATCATAGAAATTCTTTAGTAAAGTTATATCAGAAATGTAACATTAATGCATGCCAGTAGATTGGAGATATGCTTCTTTGAAACAATCAAAGGCAAAAATATTGTTGACACTTTTGTTTGATGAGTGACTATTGTGAACTGAGAATCATATACACCATCAGTAACATTTTTAAGCCACAGGTCATGTTGGGGTTATGTTTTAAGGAGTCAGAGCCTGTTGCATATATTGTCCAGGACTTCTTTAAGTAAAGATTCAGAGACTGTGAATGAAGGTACCGAAGCCCACTTTCCCGCATGGGCCTCCATCACGGCATTCACAGTCATATGCAGGGAGGTGCAAATGGATTCCTATCTCACACATATAAATGAGGCAATATTTTTGTGTCTTCCTGTAAGTTGGGGTTTCGAACTGTCAACTGATTTGTACATCAGGGTCTACGCTGAAGTAATTTTAGTTTGCAAACGTGTTGATGTGTAAAAATAACGTGCTTGCAACTCAACCTTAGTACACCGGGTCCTCTGGAACTTACCTGGATAGCTTTATTTGATAGATGATAGCATTTATCTGTGGATCAGGGAGAAGATTTAGCTTTGCCTTCTCCAGTTCAATTATTAAAGTAAGGCATGGGTAGAGCCAGGTCTTGAGCGGCTAGTGGAATGTTAGGTGCCCTCTTGGACTCATGTGTGTGAGGAGGTTGTTCCAGCGTTTGGAAGCTTGAACTGGGAATTCTTTCTCCCCAGCTCGTAGCTTGGCTTGTTGAAGTGAGGTTCTCTTAGCGAAAGATCTAAAGCAGTTCTTAGAAGGAACCTGGTTAAGTAGACTGAAATCACTCATTGATTACTTTAGGTATTGCCTTTTGTGTTAAACACATTCTCTCAAAGGCCTTCAGTTAGCCAATGTGTAGCGTTCAGAGTTGTGGCGATGTCCTCATTTGATTTCATATCCAGAGAAATCCCGGGAGCTGCATTTTAGTAACTATCACCACCTGTTGGTAGGCCCATCTAGTTTCCGTTTGATTCGTCAAGCCTGGCTAACTGAGTATGAATGACAGCATGAAGTGTTTGTGTGAGGCTAGAAAGGGAAGCTCAGTCTGAATGAACCTAGTAGGAGAAGGTTTCGACCATGCACTTTATGGACTTAACAGAAGATAAATTCAGTTTTAACCCCCTGGTTTTAAATTACTTGAAGGTAGAGAGCTAGCTTGGATAACTATTGTCGAGGATACGGGATCAGTGATAAGTTAAAACTTTGCTTAATTTCTGTTGTACCTGTGTTCTGTCCAAGATGGTGGGCTGACATCCATCAGTCTAGTGCTCTACTGCACGGACACAAAGTCCACCAATCAAAATCTGATCTTCATCAAAGCTGATTGCGATTTACATATCGTTAGATTAGAGCTGTATGGCAGAATATTGTATAAAGAAATAATGTCTAAGATAAATATTGTCCTAAATATTATTTATAAAAACATCTTTTAATTGCATGTAGATTTTCTGTTATTAAATCCAGTGGGGGGATATTTTGTAAATATTATTTAGTATGTTATATTTTTGTCGATAAGATCCTGACAATGATATTCTGGAACCATACCCGGTTTAGTTAAAGTAGAGATGAAAACTTAGCTAATTAAAGAATCTAGTGTGCTTGAGTGGACAAAGAACAGTTGGAGACTTAGCATGATATCCTGTGGTATGATAGTCAGATATGGTTTGTTTAGGAAGGCACTTCTTCATCACTGTTGGCCCCTTGCCAATTAACAAGGTCCTAACAAGAAGCTAGCACCCATCATAGTTGCTCTGATGTTTAATGAATGAATCGTTCCCTTCAAGCAAGGTTAGTAACCCACGGCTTCAACCATGTGTTGGTTAATCTATTTCTTAAGATTGTGAACCACTTTAAGGCCATGCTCCAGAATCCCAGTAGTTAATATGCATTGAAGGGTACTGTCCTAGCTGAGGGCGGGACCATCTGTTCTAACAAGAGTTATTGGAAATCAACCAATCAGGTTTTCTCCTGACACACAGCATCATCTGGCCCAGGTTGTCATTTGTACTAAAGTTGTTTGGGTTAGACACCAGTTGCAACAGGTGGTACTGGTTTTATTGGGCCCCTTGGGTGCCGTTGACACTCTAGAGCCCTTCATTCTGCTTGAGATGCTTGAGGAAAATCCAGAATTGCTGGGCATGTTCTGGGCTCTGCTGAAGTCCTTCCTGCAAGACAGACTTCAAAAGTTCAAACAGTCCTGTTCTCACGCTTGACTGTGAGGTGTGTGGTCTTACAGAGGATAGATTTGTCCTCTTTCCCCTTTAAAGGACATATTTTACCACTGACTGTGCTCATCAGAGAACGCAAACAACAATTTAAATTGTACGCAGATGACACAAATTCAGCAGTGCAGATCGGGGAGATGCTCAGGCGGTGACCCCTTAATAATTTATTTGCCCGAATAAGGATCAGTAAGTTCTTTTAGTTTTTTATTTTTAGTTTTATATAGTGCGAACAAGACCCGAGAATTCGGGTATCAGAGCGCTTTACATGAGCACCAGTTGCGTTACATGAGGACACATTCATTTTTTTTTGTTAGGCACAAGGAGATTAAGTGATTTGCCCATAATCACAGGATGTTGAGCGTCGTTGCCGAGACTCGAACCCGGTTCCACAGCTCCGAAGTCGACTGTTCTAGCCATAAGGCTGAGGCATAATGGAGCTCTGGTGGGACTTACCTGTCCCCTCCGCTTCACCTTTATAATGTCCAGAGGGATATGTTGGGACATGAGAGTTATAAGAGAAATTCAGGATAAAAAATAACAAGTACATTGAAATACTGAAATGATGAACAATTAAATATTTGAAATTATAGAAAATGGTACTACCACCTATTTTTTGCTGGGATTTTAATATCCATATGTGTGGAGATATCAGGCAAGGGGGGTGCAAGCCATGGGATGCGCAAGGGATATAGGTCTGCATATGGAACATTCCATCCAGGGCAATGTTCTAAACACCTTATTAAATTAATTTGCCCTAATTTCAGCAATGAACAAACTGCCCCCTCATAAAACTGATATTGTCCCTACATTCAGTGGGAGAGGGTGTGAGTCCTTTATTGATTTTATTTTTGTGTCTTTTCCCTGATTAAGGCATTTTCAGTTGTGAGGAGTATTTTTAGTGATCATAATACTGTTTGTTTCTTAACAGAATGGCCCAGAGTTAACAAACCTATTAAACAGGCTTTGGTGGTGCCCCTTAAAGCTGTAGATGGTGGGTGTAGATTAAAGTGGTGTCAAATCGTCCCAGAGCAGTTTCTCGAATCCCTCCTATTTCAGTGTCGTGGGGAGTTTGCCATTTGTCTTGATAGCAAGATCTCTCCAACTGATATCTGGGATGCTTTTGGAAGCATTTCTAGTGTTATAGAGAAGTTATTACAGGCCCCTGGTGGGTGTGCCACCTTTTCTGGACTGCAATGGTTTGATTCAGAATGCTCTAGAGCCTTCAGGAAATTGAAGCAAGCCCTAGGAGTGACGCCTCGTGACCAGGTGGCAGTTAAGCACCTCCGGGGTGGTATACAAGACAGCCTTAGAAAAGCGTAAGTCCGCCCTAAAGGAGGAGGCCTGGTCGGAATTAGTGAAGGCTAGTACCTTTAGTAATTCCTCTAAATGTTGGAGCATCATTAATAACCAATTGTTAACTGGTAATTCACTGGACGCCCATATCTTAGAGGAAGATTGGGTAAAACATTTTGAGGGCATATTTCAAAATTACACTATGCTGGTAGTAGTGCAGGAAAGGGAGGAAGACACATCTGAGATCTTTATATTGTGAAAGTGGAAACTTGGGTGCCTGTATTGACAGCAGTCTTCAACGCCTTGGTCCAGGTTGGCTGCCCGGATTCTTGGGCTTTATCAACTATTGTTGCTGTTTTTAAAAAGGGGGATCGGGGTAGTACCTTTTGTTATAGGCCTATTTTCCTCTTGTATTCTGTGGTGAAGGTGGTGAGTCGCATGGTTTTAGACCGACTGGTAACCTGGGCAGAGGAGACTAATATCTTAACCGAGGTACAATACGGTTTCCGTCCCGGGCGCTCCACAGTGGAACAATGTTTAAATTTAAATATGGTATTGAACAAGTACATCGTGGTGCGTACCGGTTCGATTCATCTAGCTTTTATGGATTTATCCTCAGCTTTCGATCGGGTAAATAGATTAAAGCTATGGCAATTGATGTCCTCAATGGGTATCGACAGGGATATCATCTTGTTTTTAAGGACCTTCACAGAGATACTAAAGTGGTTGTCCGCTATTCAAAAGATCATAAGGTAACTCGTAAGTTTGACATTAGGAGGGGGTACGCCAAGGGTTCATCTTGGCCCCATTTATTTTTAATTTACATATCAACTCCCTGGGGAAGGTCCTTTTGGAGGCACAAGCTGATTGCCCACAGGAGGGCAAGCGAAGCTTGCCGGTTCTCTTATATGCAGATGATGTTGTCCTCATGGCGAGGACTGCTAGGGGGTTACAGCTTTTGCTAAACTCCTTCATCCACTATATGGGAGACTTAGACCTGTTGGTCAATCATAGCAAATCATTTGTCATGCAGGAGGGTCTGGGTACACTCCAGCATTTTACTTTTAAGATAGGAACCTTGACAATTCCAAAGACAAATGTTTTCAACGCTCTGAGTTGGTCCCCCCTGATTACCCGGAAGAAGGGGGACCTGGTCAGAGCGACGCAGCTGTTTTTCATTTTGCTTCCAGAGTGAGGGGGGGGGTGATAGGGGCTCTTATGAAGATTTATAGAGCCAAGTGTATTGCCACGGTCAGCTATGGGAGTGAGAATTGGTGTTATGCCGGGTTGGAGGCCCTGCAAGTGATAGAAAACACCTGCCTGAGATAGGAACTTTCCTTGCCACAAAGTGCTTCGTCGTATTTGGCACATCAAGAGTTGGGGATGGCTTTTTTGTCAGATGAATTGGCGTTCCGCCCCCTAGCATTGTGGTTAAAGATTTGGACCAAGAAATATTATGTTCTTGGCAAGGATATTTTAAAAGACTGTCTGTCCCTTGACAATGTCAATCGAATCCGCTGGCTAAAGTATGTAAGAGATGGCCTTTATAACCTGGGAAGGATACATGTATTCGATAACCCAGAGGGCTTATGTAAGAAGGATCTTACCTGGGCAAAATAATGTTTTTAGCTTTTTTTAGTAGGCGTTGTTGTGACAGAGAAGCAACAGCGCTGAGGAAGCCTAGTGTGTGTATGTACATCGGATAAAAACTGGACAAACTATTGAACCATACCTTTTGGGGATTCAAATTAATCATGATCGATTTTTACTTACCAGAATTAGGCTTGACCTTTTTTATTACCTGTTGGCCCAACCACAAGGTGCCCACAGAGGCCAGTGCCCTGTGGCTGCGACAATCTATCTCCTCAGGACTTGATGCACTTTTTAATGTTTTGCAGTTTTTATGAGGCTTCCAGGAAGTCTTTTATTATTCCTATTCTTAAAAAGGCTTGTTTTAAGAGGGTGAGACTTGCTTTTATATTTTTGCAACTTTTATCAAATGGAACTGCTTTGTATACTCTTCGCTTTTTAAGGGCTGCCATTAGGCTTAGGTCAAGCTGTGACTAATTTTGCTAGTAGGTGCTTCTCTTTCTTTTTATTACCTCACTGTAAAGATTTTATTAAGGTCACCTTGTTGGGGCATCCTGTATATACTTGGAGGTTTATTGATGTTTGCAAGACTTTTATGGTTTTATCTGAAAAAAATAATAAAGTTTGTTGTTGTTGACTTTATTTTTTTGTTTTTTAAAATATTTTTATTCAGGTTTTTTACAATTAACAATACAAGACATTATTAATTTATCATTCCCACCACAACAGCATTTAACTTGCAAAAGAACAGCTCTTTAACAAGAAACATACTTAGGGGCTGATTTATATGTTGGCCATAAGGATATAAGGAAGCTCTGTCACAATGCTGAAAAAGTATTCTTATTGCCTGCATAATAGTCTGCCTGCCTGATTAAAATGTGGTTGGACCTTTAGGGTAACCATGGTGGAGACTACTCTGTCTCTGCCATGGTGATGCCCCCCTCGATTCCCCCGACGGAGTAAGGGCCGTCTGAGGGTGACCTCTGTGTCTGCCCATCTTAATTTAGACGAGCAGACATACAGGTTAGTTTTCACTGCCCATCACCGCCAGGGAAACCCTCACTGTGAGGGGCAGTGAAAACTGTCTGATGCCCCCCTCGTCATAGGAGATAACTCCCATGGGGAGGGGGCATTTTTTAAACATTTTCAAAAACTAAATCCCACTTTGGGGTTTTGTTTTTTAAAATAAAACAAATAAAATAACTTGCCGTACAACTCTGTCATGTTTGACGGAAAACTGTGCAGATAAGCAACAATGCATTGATAAGGACACCTTTGTATCAGATCCTTTCAATGAATTGAATGTCTGCTGGCCCGACGGACATTTATATCTTTAGTCGACTCGTCTGGACCTTTGCCAGGGCGACAGAGTCATGTTGTCCATTTCCCTAGCTGAGGATGGCTGGATTTCTAAAATATATATCAGGCCCTAAGTCCCACAGTCTGAATGTGTCCCCACTCCAGAAGCATCATACTTCACAAGCGTAAGAACAGGAGGCAATGCAATTTCAATAGCATATGAATATTCTTAAGGATGTAGTTCATCATATTTATTTAGCAACTGCAGCAATAGAAACGTCCCATGCAGTCACATCTGGAAGTTTCTTAGATCACTTCTGCATGGATATCTTGAAGTCACCCCCGCGTCCTTCCACTTTACTCGAGGTTAGCTTGACGTTTTCCAGGCCATAGCTATCTGGCATAATACCAACAGTATACCCAGATCTATGCATCTGGATTCCAGCCTAGTATTTTTAGGTCAGCTCCCAAGTCCCAGAAGGCACCTCCTTGCGTGCAGCAACCCAGTTCTCCCAGTGACTTCATACAGGACATCTGTGACCTCCTGCCAGATGGAGCTCAGTTCCACAAACTGCAAGTCAGCTTTCCCATGTCGGAATCCTAGGACAGGCACCTCTCACTTCTCGGTATGCAGCCTATGCCAGGTTAGGTATGCTCCTCGAAGGACTTTATGCTGAATAATTAGAATTTCACATTCCTAGTTACCACTGTCAGGTTTTAAAGGATTTTTACCCATCCCCAACCCAAGCAGTGTGCACATATCTGTTTCCCACCTTTCTCTTAATGTTGCGAGGCTTGTTTTAGTTTATTCACTAGTCGAGCAGAACAACATTGATGTAAGCCTCCGACCCCTTCTGTGCATGAATCCCTCCTGCAAGGCTGTGTGCATGAAAGGTTCATCATTACCAACCTTCCACAGAGCTTTAATTGCGCAGGAAACAGCTCCATACACCAAAAATTAACCCTCAGATCCCCACAATTCCTCGAACGATCTAAGCCGGTGACGCTCAAACAGTGCACCTAAAGGATCCAGTCCTGCTTCTCGGCACTGCGCCCCATGTGCCTCAGTTGCTGTGTAAGTAAAATCATGATACCACCACGGTGGGAGAGCAGGCGCATGCGCCGGAGGCATCTTAGCCCATCGCTTGCACAACCTTCAGCAATGTTACACTACCCTTAGCAGCAGGGCCGGACTGGCCGTAGCGGGCACCAGGCGTTTCCCCAGAGGGCCAACAGCAGCTGAGTAAAAGATTCAGGCCCTTATTTATGAAGGGCTTATGCCACTGTTGCTTCACCTTTTTGTGACGCTGCGGCGGCTTAATCAATGCACCACACTGCACCCTATTTACAAACTGATGCATCTAGGCAACTGCGTCACTTTGCAAATGCCTGCAATACATTATACGTGCGTCAGCTATAATGTATGCAGGGTGGGCGTTCCCACATAAAAAAGCTTCGTAGAGGTAGTGCAGTGAAATCTGTGACATTTCACTGCACCACTTCTACGACTTGACTGCATCAAATCCTTATGCCTGCTTCGAGCAGGCATAAGGATTGAGGCAGGGCTTTTCACATGGGACTCGCCCATGTGTAATGACACATTGATGGAGTTGGGTCAGGTTTCTGACACATTCCAGCAATGCGTCACTACTGAGCCAACAGATACGTCAGGATTCCTGACATATCGGTTGACTCCCTGCGACATGGAGCACCATAGTGTAAATACTGCGCATGGTGTCCAAAGGAGGGCGCAATGAAAAGTGACATATCGCTGTTTTCCCTAGCGATGCACCACTTTCCATAAATGAGGCCCCCAGGGGCTTATTTACAAGCCCCTTGCACCGCCTGTACATCACTTTTTCCCATGTTAAAAGTGAGACACAGGGGGTGCACGGGGCTTCTAAATAAGGCCTTCAGAACACAACACAAGGGGAACAGGTATCAGCATTATAGCCCAAAATGCATGCCAGTTCACTTACCACATCGGCTCAGTGCCATCAGGACACCCACTGCAGCTGTGATGCCATTTAATAATAGTTTATAGTATTAGGTATATAGGCATTTTCTCCCCTGCACATTCAGGCCATCCTTTGCGTTGGGGGATTGAAGAGTTCACAGCATAATTTTGCAAAAAACCCCCACAGGTTCATTCCAGGAGTTGAGATCTCAACATAGTAAAAAAGCAGTTGAGTATGATGATCAGCTCATTAGTGGAAAAATACAGGAGCCTGGGTAGAATTATCATTTAAGCCAGGGCTACTTTCCCCATTTCAGATAATGGGAGCTTGTTCGTAAACGAGATGGACTCGCGGGTGCTGGCTACCATCTGCTCCTGCCCATG
Organism: Triturus cristatus; assembly: GCF_964204655.1. Classification (NCBI taxonomy): domain Eukaryota; kingdom Metazoa; phylum Chordata; class Amphibia; order Caudata; family Salamandridae; genus Triturus; species Triturus cristatus. Next base: position 1,146,045,220 of record NC_140590.1, on the reverse strand, counting down.
TTGCCCTGCACAATGCCCTTCGCCTTGTGATGCACCTGAATTCCAAGGTATCTAAATAACCTACTCTCCGAATGCAGCAGTAACTACGGGGGCGGGATATTTCGGACATCCTCATGCAGAGGGAACAAACATGGCTTACTCCTATTAACCCTAAACCCGGAGATCTGCCCCAAATTTCTCCAATTCATTAAGCACCTGTTTGATGTCCAGCTCTCGATTATTCACATAAACGTGCACATCTTCTGCGTACAGAGACATTAGATCCCTCCAATGATATAGGGCTATTGCCCTGTCCATTTCCACCCAGTGCATGACAGCTGGCAGTGAGACCAAAAAAAGCAAGGGCGACAAAGGCCACCCCTGCCACTTTCCCCTGTGCCCTTCCCACACATCAGAGATTACTCGGCCATTATGAGCATCGGGCTGTGGGGGCCGTGTGCAGTACTCTGATCTATGCCAATATCTACCACCCAAATTCCATGGCCTCCAAGACTTGAAGCAGTCCCAGCTGAGAGAATCCAGAGCTTTTTCCATGTCTGAGGAGACCACCGCTACCAAAGCTCCTCTCTATGAAGGAGGCTTCAGTAGGTGATATAGTTTCCTAACGTTTGCAGCTGTACTCCGGCCAGGAACAAATCACGATTGGTCAAGGTGAACCAGGTCCATCAGAGACCCTGACATGTCCTTGCTAGCACCTTAACTAAAAGTTTATAGTCCAAGTTCAACATGGACCAAGGTTTATTTGAACTCATGTCCACAGGATCCACTTTTGATTTCAGCAGCATAATTATTAGTGTTTCCCCGGCGGTGGATTGCAAGTGACCCCATGTCCTCACAGCCAAGTACATTTCCAGCAGATGTGGAGCCAAGAACTTCAGGATACATAGCATAGAATCATAACAGCAGGTGGTCACTTCCCGGTGTTTTGCCCTTTTGTAGATCTTTGATGGCTGCCTTCAGCACCCCTTCAGACATAGGGGATTCAAGTTCCTTCCTCTGTTCAAGTGTCAACTTATTCAAACCCGCCTCTGTATGTAGGCCAGCATATATAGTCAGGCATACAGACATTGAGCAGAGGATTTGCGGCTGCATATAACCATCCATAATACTCCATAAAGGTCTGATTAATTATGGCTAGAGTATGTATAAATTCACCGGGCACCCCAGAGATGGCAGCGATGGCTCCCAATCTAACCATACTTATTAGCGACCATGCCAACCAATGCTCTGCTTTATCTCCCTCACTGTGCTTCTTGGCAATGCATGCTTTGCAATGCTGTTTACCCAGTTTAGACACTAATTCCCGATGATCCGCTCTATCCCGCACCAACAGCGAGTGGCAGGATACGGAGAGAGCTGCAGCCAATTACAGTTTTCTTAGTTTTCCTACCCGTTCTGTAATCTGCCTCACAAGTACCACCTTGACTCCCATATCATCCCGATGCAACAATCCTTTGTGGTCGCCTTAACTACCTCCCAGACAGTGCAAGAAGCCTCCACTAAAAGAACTGCATCACCATTTCCTCCAGGGTTACCCTTTGTGGCATGTCCTGTAGTGCTGCGGCCTTAAGTCGCCAGTTTTGTATGTTTGGGATCTGTTTACGCCATTGTATTGACATTTTAAGTTGGCTGTGATCTGAATATATCCCACTTCAATATTCTGCACTGACCAAAAAGGGTTGCTTTAGTACAATGCAAAGAAAAAGGGTAACTTCTGGTATGCGGAGTATGCATGTGAAAGTAGTGAGACAACTCTTTAGTGTTTGGGTGTTCCCCACTCCAACTATCAAACAGCTTCCATTTACTCAACCAAGCCTGGATTCTGTTTGTTGCCTGCACCACAGCTGCACACCTTAGTAGGGGGAAGGGTCTATCCAGCTGAAGGTCGGCAACACAATTACAGTCACTGTCCCACACCATAGGCAGATCCAGATCTCCCAGCAGTTGAGGCATTATATACTCCAAGAACTCCACTACTTGCTTTTTGGAGGCATGGATATTCCAAAGCCTCACTGATCTACCATTGGGCCTCCCCACTACTGTGTATCTACCCAGGTAATCAGAAATGCTCTTCTCCATGACAAACAGAATCCTGAGGTTGATCCCCATGAGAGTGCCTCTAGCATAAGAAGAGAGCATTGTATAAAACAATTGCTGTGTCCAACTTTTCTTCAACTTCACATCCTCCACCCCAACTAGGCGAGTCTCCTGCAGAAATGCACAATCGATCCCATGCGTATTCACAGATGAGTATATCCTAAGTCTTCTGATTACACTGCCCACATAAGCAGAATGTATACTGGTGCCCTAATCAAGCAAACAGAAGTGCAAGTTATCAACTAGGGCCATTGCATCGAGCATATTGGATTCAGGTTGGAACAACAACCATCCCACAATGGAGTAGCCCTGAAGGCTATTTCAAAAGACCACATCTCGAGAGCCCATCAACCCTTGGTTATCCAAGGGGAGAATACATTTTCCAATTTAGAACATCCTTCCCACCCACCCCCTGAGCTTAGTCTCCAAACCTCTGCGCTCATCAAGGAAAAAGTGAAAAAACAATTTAGCAATGTCAATCCCACCAATACAGGTATTGTACGATATTGCTAAGGGGAAATGGGCTAAAACCGACAGAACCCCAGGAGGCTGCACATGTGTAAAAGAATGCACTCAGCAGATCCCTGTCCATAACTTCCATGACCATAACCATCAACCACCAGCACAGTTTCATGCTCCTATCTCTGAGGACGATTTAGGCAATTATGTCGCCCACTGTCATTGGAGTAACTAGTGGTCGTGCAGCCCCAGATTCCGAGATGGTTCCATTCTCTCACCCAGAGCCCTCTGACACCCCTCTGAGAGCCTGAGAAGTGGGACAACACTCTCAGAGCATTCCATCTGCCACCTTCAACTGTTCCTGCTGTGCAGCCGCAATTTGGTCCAGAGATGGTCTGGCTCCAGTCCAGAGTCTACAGAACCTGGGATGCCATGGTTGATGAGCTCTCTGTGGGTTTGGGGAATCAAAGAGCTTACAGTTGGCAAGAGGCCATTTCAGCAACCCCTCCCAGGCCTCCTCCAGGCTGGCAAAAAAATGTGATTTAGTACTGCAACTCAAGCATTCTCAAATCTATCCTAATTTCCAGAAATTAGTACATCATGGACAGAACCACTACAGTTTAATTGGCAAACAAGCACACTTTATGATTGTCCACCATTACTGGTCCACCTTTTCTAGAGTTATCGAGACTTACAGTCTTGAGACTATATTGTAGTAGCTGAGCCACTATGGGCCGTGGAGGTGCCCCTGGGGCCGGGGCATGCTGAAACTGTGTGCACATGTTCCACCACATAGAATTGTGAGAGGTTTAGTGCCATTTTGTCCATCAGCCAGGTTTCAAAGAAGAGGATTATGTTCTGACCATTTACATTTTCTGGCATTCCTAGGATTCGAACATTGTTGCAGCGTGACTGGTCCTCTGAGTTCTCCATGTTCCGGTCCAGTGCCCTCACTCTAGCCTGGTCTATCCTCAGTAGAGCTAGATTTGAGGCCACATGGTCAATCTTTTGTTCAAGTGGTTCTCTGGATTCACAGATGGCTCTGACTATGTCATCAAGCTTCTCTACCTGGTCATGCCTCTATACGCTCCTAATTTGCAGACTGGATGCGTCACCATCGTCTGGGCTCCTGGCCCTAGTTTTAATTGTTCTTGTGGGCCCCATCACTCTGTCTCTTCAGCCAATGGTTGGCAGTTTCAGGATGTATACAATTCTTGGTCATGTTCCCCAGGTTAGGTGACCAAGCAGCGTCCAGGAGGGGCTGAAGGGGAGAGGTCAGAAAGTGGGAGAGGGGGTTTGAAGGAGCAGACTACTGGCCCCTCAGTTCACAAAGTTCTCCTCAAGCGGTAAAAACAAGTCTGGGTGTTAGGCAGCTCAGTGTAGTCCAGGTCGCACACCCCAGGTGACTGACCACTCAAGTAGTAATGTTACCTCCACCCAAAACTCTGCTGTCACAGACATACACTAGTCTAGTACCACCTCACAGCGGACAAGCAGAGGTGGAGCTAAAGGGCTGCGCAGTTGAATGAGGAAGGGTAGCTGTCCGAGTCATCCAGAGCAGCCCAGTGCCCGCAGCACCCCAGGCTCAGTAACACTCACTGTTCTTGTGAGCTGCATCTTGGCCCACGTTGAAGCTCCACCACACACCAGCTGAGCACTAATTCATGCCCTGCTCACAAGGGTCTTCCAACCCCTTTTCTCCCAGCTCCAATTCTTGGCACCCCCTCAACCTTCAGGTCGAGTAGTAGAAGGGTTGCAGTGGGTGCTCTTTGAGGCCCCAGGTTCGCGCCACCATCTCACTGCACTGCAGGCTGGCCACAGCCTCATCCATCCTGGGGCGCCATCTTGTACCCAATCATTCACTGCAGAGACAAGCATATCGACCTGGCAAAGCAGACGGCGCACATCACCGCAAACCACTCCACGGACTTGCCACTCTCCACCAGAACAATCACCGCCGGGATAGGAGCTGCCTCTGGTGCAGGATTAACTGTCCGGGCCTATCATGTCGCCTCGGAGGTTCAGCCATGAACGTACACCACCATCTCTGGCAAGCCACATCCCCCAACAAAAAAGTGAGTATAGCTCTGAAAAGAAGGATATAGCTTTAAGGATAAATACTGATACATAGGCACAACAACAACAGTCTAGAGTGGGGTTGGCCTTGGACCTGACTTGCAAAGAACTTTTCCTGATAGAAAACAAATGAAGACATACCTGTCACACTATACTCTAAATTGCAGAATATTTAATACCACAAACAAATTTGTACATCATACAGAGAAGTTGAAGTTACAAAAAAGCTATTTCTCCAAACCACAACACTTCCTGTCTGTGCCCTTCTGTAAGCAAACTACAGCAGTGCAATTGTTAATAGCAATGTTGCAGTTATTTAACAAACACAATTAAAAATCTACAGTTTGATTTTTTACAGGCGTTAAAACAAGGTAACACAAATAAATAACACATGTAGGGCCTCATGTAGGAAGCCAAATACTGGTCGGTAACGGCCGATTTTCGGTAATTATACCGTTACCGACCGGTATTTTGGCTTTTGAGATGTAGGGGGAGAATTTCATGATTCGGTATTTACCGAATCGGTAATATTACCGATTCGGTAAATACCGAATCATGAAATGAGATGTAGGGGGAGTGTGTGGTGGGTGTGGGGATTCGTTATTTACCACCAACTAAAGGTTGGTGGTAAATGACGAATAGGTGACAAAAAGCATTTTTGTGCACGTTTAAGTGTGCAATGTGGCAGACATACATGCCCTTAGGGCATGTATGTGCACCACATGTGCACACATGGCCGAATCAGGGGTGCAACAGGGTGTCAATGTGACACCCTGCCACCCTTGCATGTGCTCCCCCATTACCGAATCGGTATTTACCGATTCGGTAATGAGGCATACCTTCCCATCAATGGGAAGGTATGCCTCATTACCGAATCGGTAAATACCGATTCGGTAATTACCGAATTTTTCCGAATCGGTAATATTTACCGACTCATTACCTACATTGCATTTACCACTTCATAAATACCGAATCGGTATGATTCGGTATTTATGAAGTGGTAAATGCAAGCCCACCTACATAAGGCCCGTAAGCACTAGCAACAATTTACAGTACCACCCAAGCCGATATAACTGGTACCAGAGCAAGCAAGCAACATTTTCTACCTTCACCTCTGCTTGTAGCATTGAAAAAGGAAGGTTTCCCAGGCTATGTGGTACCGCAGTATGGAGCCCAATGATGGGCCATTCTGAGGGCAGAGTGAGTGCTCTAGTTCTATGTTAGTACCCCGTGGCCGGAGCGAAACATAAGCCATGATGTCACCCTGAAATAAGAGGCGGAAACACCAACTTTGTTGATACTTATTTATACGTTATTTTATGTCCTTATAAATAATGACCTGGTGACAGACAGCTGTGTGTGAGTGGGAGGGGCTAATGAGACTTGCTACTCCCAGTACAAGAGCTGCTATTCTTTTTACAACTACTCGTAGGAATAGTAATGATAATAATTACTACTAATTTTAGCAGTGCTAAAAATTGCATTCATTTCTGATAACACTACTAATACTACTATGACTATCAGTATTACAATTGCTAGCACCACTGGTAACAACTTGTTAGTATGAATGAGACGTTTGCTACTTCTGCTGCTACTATAAGTATTGATTTTGTTACTTCTAATACTATTACTAGTACGAATGTAACTACTAATACTCATTCAAGTTAATATTAGTAATACCATTAGTTCTACTACTACTAATGCAACTACCACTACTCATTCAAATAATACTAGTACTACTACAAGTTGTACTTTATTTACTACTTCTACTGCAGCTGTTACTATTACACTATTGGTATTGACAATACTATTACTACAAGCAATGTTACTACTACTACTACTGCTACTACTACTACTACTGTGAAGTAGGATTAGTAGTAATAGTAGCAGGGTGGGGGCCTTCTTATTTAATGAAAGCTTCAGCCATGAAAGTCGCTTATGGCCCTACTGCTGCCTCCTCTTACAGAGGACTCTTTACAAAATAGAAGCACTACTTAATTTGTGCTGGTGTCTGCAGGTGGCGGGAAGTGCACTAATTTTGGGAGCATGTCTTATTTTTCATCATCAGACCTTGACTCAGAGGAAGAGAAAGAAAGGAAGAAAAGAGAGAAAGACTGAGGAAAAGAAAGATGAAAGCAGTGTCAAGTGGAGAAAGCAAGGTTGGACAAGAACCTGCAAGAGTGAGATAAAGAGACGGGAAGTGTGGGATAGGGCCATAGGACAGAAGGTGGGAACAAGACTAGGCAACCGTGGTATTCCGCTGTCCTGGCACTGGAAGTACCACTGGCGAGCTCCTGAAAAAACACTCCAGCCCCCTGGACTTATAATAATTGTTATTATTATTTTTGTAAGTAAGCAATGCGCATATGGGGAGTATGGAAAGAAAATGTAAAAAAAAATATAGTGTGGGAAGATGGTAAAATCAGCCATTTGGTTTCAGAACCTTCAGCAGCTTCTTGTACAGGGGTCCATGCTACAAAATAAGCGGCGGGTTTCCCGCCCTTTTGTGGCTCTTGGCTCTTTTTGAACCCCACAGTTATCCAGTAAAGCCTGTAAGCACATATACGACATTGTTTCTACTGCTTTTAGTCCGTGACCTAGGTTTACTCTCCTTCCTTCAACAGCAAGCCCGGTCAGCCAAATATTTAATTTTATTCGTAATGCATTTGGATTTTGGGCTATTTTTGTTTGGTAATCGAGTTATGTTTGATTATCTCTTTAGATGTTCACATCAGTCTTTCCTTGTTCTGCGTCTGTTTATGGCCTTTTAACCCATGGGGGTGGATGAATTTTTGGTGCTGTGATAATACGAACAATTATACGCGGTGTCTGCGGTCCTGAGACATAGATGGTGCACCCTGGTCCTGGTTGCTATCAGCGTCGTCTTAACAGCATTATAGACCCCCTGCCAAAGCAGGGCCCTGGGCCGTGCCTACACAACCACTCACGGGAATAAAAATGCAAATTATCTATAAAATAGATTAGCATGGGGCCCCTAGCTTGTGAGGCCCCGGGCAACTGCCCAGTGTGTCCATGCGTCAAAACAGCACTGGACTATGGTGCTCATTATGAGGGGCCCATAAAAAAAACATTAATTGCTATTAATGAGGGTCCTGGTCAAACCAGGGATTTGGGAATAACAGGGATTACATGTTTGGGGAATAACGTGGGAATCAGTGTTCCTGCAAAGACTCCTGCATGTTTTTCCTCTGAGTCTCACACAGATTTCAGTGGCTCATGGATCAGGTACAGTTTTAAATCAATATTTAGACCCTCATTGTGGGTGCTCCGGTACATAAGTCAGATTTTCCCCACCCCATGAGTTTCCCATACCAGGCCACCAGCAACAGGAGGTCTAACAAGAAAGGAGGAATTATCAGGTAAATCAGTCATTTCGGCTCTGATTCCCTCAGTAATTCCTCATTTTGGGGCTCTCACCCCACAATTTTTGCGGCCAAGAATTCCAGGTGAAAGTTAAGAGATCTGCGGTGTTCCCGCGGATCTCAATTCCAATGACGCATTGATGTTGACAGCCCTATTGGGATTAAGACACCACTCCCAATGATGGCCTTGGAAGGCAACAAGGACACAGCACCTTCATTTCAGACATATTGAGAAAGACACAACACCATTTCCACACAATTGAACACGAAGCCCTTGCATGTTTGAGCCATCAGACATTACTAGCCATTTTATACATCATATGTCACTTATTAGTTTGTAAAGAGAGTGAAATTAAAATGCGAATGCTTGACTGCAGTAACTGATACTATCATGTTTTGTGCTCATGCTAGAGCAGCTCACAAGATGTGCCCACATCTAAGATGAGATAAAGTGTGCCCTGAGTCCTAAGGTGTGAATTCTTTTTCACAACAAATTTTATTGGGATTTGACAAAATAGCCAAGCCAAACCGGCCCACATATATAGGTAAATAAGTGTAGGGTGAGTACCCATGAACAAATGTGAATCAAAAACTGGCACAGTCATTCCACCCTCCCCCTAACCCCCCTCCCCCCGTCCCTCACAGAGCCCGCCGCATGTAGATATGTTCTTGAACCCCTCATTGTGTCATGTTGTGGCTTTGTGGGTCCGTATGTCAATATCCAACTAAGCCTCAACAGTACCTGAGGTGTGAATTTTAAAAATACAGACTGCTCAGCTGAAACCGTGTACAATGTTGTTACTTGGGGCAGTCACGTCCGAGTTCTCTCTTGGACTCTTCTCTGCGCCTGCTGGGGCTCCTGGTGAGAATTTAGTCAAGCGTTTGATACTAGAAACGTCTGTGGGAAGATATAAATGTGAGTTTGTCTTCATTGCCAGTGTCGAGAGATCCCGTGTTGGTTTGCTGTGCAACTCAAAAGTATATTCATTTTTGCAGTAAATAACATGGACCACCTTTAGGGGTCACCACTGGCATGTCCCTCGTGACCCCTGCCACTGCCTTTGAAGCCCCCAGTGTCAACAGTGGAGAAATCAGGGGCAGGAACAGAAGCAGCTCGTCCTTGTGGACGTCGGTGGGGGCTTCACTCGCATCGTTTTTTGTAATTTTTTTATTAGACTAATAGTGAATTATATGACATTATTCGCTACGAGCTTAATAAAAAAAATGGAGCACAAATTGCTGGAATACGACTTTCCCTGGCAGCTGAGGTAAGTAACAAAAATGATTTTAAATGTGTGTATGTTGTGTGCGTGCTTGCAGTTTTGAGAGTGTTTAAATAAGAAAGTGTGTATGTATGTGTGTGTGTGTGTGTAGGCGGAGTGTGTGTGTGTATGTGTGAGTGTGAAGGCGTGTGTAGGGAATATGACTCATTACAATGCGTAATAATACCATGTGTGCCATTACAACGCAGGTATTGCTAAGCGTTGTCTATTACAACGATCTACCATTACATCGCATACTTTTACCACGAATATACCTTTACCACGCAAAGGCATGCGTGGTAAAGGTATACTCATGGTAAAAGTATCAATGGTAAGTTACACTACCCTGCCCTACCCTAAACCCTAATTTAGTACCCCTGCACGACCCTCCCCAACCCCCATTCCTCTCCCTACCCTAAAACACTACCCTGCACAACCCCCCAACACTACCCTAAACCCTAAAACAATACTCCTGCACGACCCTCCCCCGACTCCCAGTCCTTTCCCTACACTAAAACACTACCCTGCAGGACCCCCCCCCGACACTACTAAAACACTACCCCCAGCACAACCCTCCCCCAACCCCCAGTCCTCTCCCTACACTAAAACACTACCCTGCACGACCCCCTGACACTACCCAAAACCCTAACACACTACCCCCAGCACGACCCTCCCCAACCACCAGTCTTCTCCCACACTAAAACACTACCCTGCTGACCCCGACACTACCCAAAACCCTAACACACTTCCCCCAGCACGATCCTCCCCCGACCACCAGTCCTCTCCCCACACTAAAACACTACCCTGCACACCCCCAACACTACACTAAACCCTAAAACACTACCCCTGCACGAATCTCCCTCGACCCCCAGTCCTTTCCCTACACTTAAACACTACCCTGCACGACCCCCCGGCACTACCCTAAACCCTAAAACAACACCCTGCACTAGACACACACACACACCCCACCCAACTCCCCTTTTACCCTAAAAAAGTGACCACCACCCCAGGCCCAATCCCCCTTACCGATCTCTCCTCGTAGCTCCTCTCTCCTCCTGGTTCCTGCTTCACGTCAGCTCTGAGGGGCGGTGCACGTCGTTGTGAGGAAACGAAAGAGCCTCTGTTTCCTCACAAGGAGGTGGATTGCCATTTTTTTTTACATGGGATGTGAAAAAATGCGTAGTAATGGCTATGCGTTGTTACATCGCATGCGTTGTAACGCTTGCGATGTATTTGCATGCGGAGAAAAAGCTGCGTTGTAATGGCTGTTTCTCGTGTGTAGGTATTAGCCCTGGGCGAAAATTTCGTTCCATTCGCGGAAATTGCGATAATTTGACATTTTCGCGTTCCGCGGAAAGTGCGAAAATGTCAAAATTTCCGCATTCCGCAGCTTAGCGATAATTTGGTTCTTGCTCGCGCTGTAAAATAATACATTCTCGCGCGTGCGCGAGCGCCTTACCTGAATCCCTGCGTTCGCCGACAAGTTTTCTTGATCCGGTCGCGTTCTCCATGAGATGTTGTATTGTTTTTAGCCATTTGCGCTGTCTCGCGACAGTTCGCGCCCGCAGTGACGTCATGCGTCGCGCTATCAAGTCTTTCTTCTCGCGATCATGCACCGCGAGACAACTGAAAACAAGATGGCCGCGCCCGCGAGCAACCACATGGGTAAGTTGGCGAGCCGCAACCATGCAGAAAATCTCGCGAACATGCGGGAAAAAAACTTCCGCATCTTCGCGATATTTCCGCGTGTTTGCGATAATTTTTAAAATTTTCGCGATAATTTGCGAAAGTGGATTTCGCAAATTCCGCCCACCCCTAGTAGGTATATGCATATGTGTGTGTTACTGAAAGTGAAAGTCACGGGGCATGTGAAGTCACTTCCTCTACCCCTGGCGTTTTGGTAAACTGACGTCCGTGGTAAAAACTCATCGCAAACGTAAGATAACAGGAGAAGAGGGCATGGGTAGATCTATCCCAGTGCTAGCATGCTTTCTGTTGAAATTATAGAACTATAACTTTAGCATGCAGTTCATCCCTGGAGGAGCTAACGTCAGAGCTGGCTTTTTGTCTGGCCTCCCGGATGAATACGTTGATCCAGAAAATAAAGAGGATGTATCTGAGGGAGTGGTTGACTTGGCTGGTGCCAGGGAAAAAGTCAAAGACTGTGACAGTGTAGGAGTGGAAGTTGCTTTGATGAATGATGATGTGTTACAGGAAGTAAAATGTCATATTAAGCAGAGGGCAGCCACGTGAGAAAAAACTGAAGGGCAATATTCAGATTTTGGCAAAAGTTGCATGTGAGCTGAGATTTGTTTTCCTAGAATACTTTACTCCCAGTTATCATTTCTGACCATGACTTCCAGATTATTCCCGCTATTATGAAGGAATTTCAAGATCACATAATGCGTCTCATGCTCTTTAGTCCTGAGTCAAACGATTTAGTAAAAAAGAGTTAGAACAGTTATTAAAGAAGGGAATCAAACAGTGGTTGCTTCCGGGTTACATGTGGTTACCATGAGGACACCTGAAATGCCCAGTTTACACTGCAATCCACCACTGGCGATTACCCTTGTGAATCCTGGACTATGAGATAATATTACTAAATTAGAACCAAGATAGCTTCAGGAAGTACATGGAAGTAATCACGTGATTGGTCATCCTAAGAAGTTTCAGAGAAGAGTGGGGGAGAAAGAGCAAAGTAGTGTGATATAGTTAGGGTAAAGAAATTACCTGGAAGGATGTCTACGTTTTCAGAACATACAAGAATGATAAGAACTGTTCCGTTGGGTGATGGCCGATAGCGAAGTAAAGAAGGAATTGCCAAAGGAAGAAGCGGGCAAAGTCTTTAGCAGAAGGGGAAGTTAACAGGATGTCATTGTATTTTAATTTACTCCTTTATAATATGCTGAAGTAGATGAACAAACAACAGTGGAGGGTAATGCTTCTAATTTTGATAATTATAGATCATCGGTTAATGGTGGCTGTAATGACCATGTTGAAGTTAATTCTGATGTGTGTCCAAAAAGTTCTGCTGTCAGTGGGGTCTGTGATATTAACAACACTAATGTGGAGTGTAAAAGAGTGTCTTAAGACCAAATCTTGTAAAAAATAAATTGTACTAAGCATATTGGGACTGAAGGGTTTGCTGTTAAAAGCAGGTTACATGTTTGTTTTATGCTTCTCGACTGATTTTTTGGTCTGGCGTTTAGCAAAGGTCTTTTAATTTCACTAAAATTAAATGCATAATATATTTACATTTAGGGGTTTTCACTCAGCCTTCTTCGTCCATTGCTCTTTTACTGTGTCATTCCCATTTTACTTCCACTCGTTACAGCGTACAGCTTGAGCAATGGGCCAGCTCACTTCAGCCATTGGTTAACTTCACTGTGAGTGACGACAATCTGCACTTTCAAAAAGATCACATCTTCACCCAACGTTCCCCTCGGTGCTTGGGATTACTATAGCAATTTATGCTTTTTGAGACCATAAACAACCCAAAGACAAAAGCATGGCAGCCAACACCAGACGTATTGGCAAGCAAATGTAGCTAAGCTAATGTAAGCTATGCCCTACTATTGTCCTCTCAGCCAAACCAACTTCCTTCACAGTGAGGCTCTTGCTGACATCATAGTACCAGATCTTGCTAGAATGCCAAGACCGGCTTGACAGGTCTGCTTGGGTTTTTCATATGACACTTGGGTGCACTTCAAAGAAGCCTCCACTGTCACAGGAAAATATTAGCTGACACTTGGGCATGGCCGTTTGTTTTGTTCCCGGCAGTCTTTCAGGGCCGAATCACAGCAGACTTCTTTATGACATTAAAGTGTCAAAACCTGTTTGACAGGTCTGCTAGGGTTACATGTAGCATTTGAAGCACACTTCAAAGGAGGGAAAACAATTTGTGTGCATCCAGAACCTGTCTGCTGAACCAAGCCTTTGCTCTTCCTGACTTCTGTCTCTGAGTTTGTCGGGATGCAGTGACTGCTTAAAACTGGATTTTAGAGTGGGAGGAACCTGAGATTACCATTGTAGACTCTCCCCACACACACCCCCTGACCTCAACGCCTATGTGTAATGTGGCCGAGGACTTTCTGCATCTTGAAAATGGCTAGGGTGAGGCCTGGGAACATTTACCCCATTGGTTACTGTGTTCAAATGGTCAATCCCACCCAGTAGCTTATGCAGGCATAAATGTCACACCTCCAGTAACCCACTTCAGAACACTTCCGGACCTGTAGAAGTTCAGAAGAGGACTAAACCTGCTGTCTGGGACCTGAGAAGAGTCTAGAAGACAGAACCTGCTCTGGCTCTCGTACCCAGGATAAAGAACCGTACTCCAACGGTCATCAGGTTGACCTTGTGTTAAACTACATGGACTGAACAAACTACAAGAGACCTTTTCCTGCTACTGCCCTGCTGACCAGTGGCAATAGGACCTGAACTGGTCCCTCTTGTTGGCCTCTGTCTTCCACCGTGTGAGTCTCAATCTGTGCCCCCTGATGTCTTGGGATGCTTCAGAAGTATACTTGTGGTGGATTTTGACCAAGACAAACGTGGTTAGTGTATCTGGCTAATGCTTCATCGTGGTCAGCATCAAATTGTGTCTAGGTTCTGTTGTACCGCAACCAGTAACTATTGTTGGCACTTTGTCCTTCTACTTAAAACTTTGAAAAATCATATATCCAGTTCCTTTTTTAGATTTTTGTCCTTTGGTATCATTGTACTAAGTTTTATTCTATTTTTCTAACTTGTTATAAGATCTTTATAGTTTTGCATTTTTACTTTATTACTGTTTTAGTACTTGCATAAACACTTTACACACTGCCTTTACTGTACGTGTCTCTGCACTGTGCCATAGCTACCATTTGGGTTGGGCTCAGGTTTATTTAGTGGCTTTTCGTGATTCACTTTGACATGGATTGTGATTAGTACTTAAGGTTGGTTCAATGAACGCTTATCTCACAATCAAGATCCACTGCATGATACAGAAATTATAAAGGAGTACATAAAGAAGAAGTATCTTAAAGATACACTCAATTGATCCATAGATAATGGATCATGAGAAACTAGCCTAAGTCGACAGACAGTGGGTTCACCAAATTGGTGAGCCTCAACAATTTAGAAAAGAAAAATGCGTTTCAAGAGTCCCCTCACTCACCCAGGGTTGCCCCTAGGTGACATGCTTCATCATTGGGGCCATCCCAAGCATCTACTGCTTGGGGCGTGCTACGACTTGCGAGATTTACGTAGGAGCACTTTTTTGTGTGAAACTATGTGTTGTGCAGTGTTGGGAGAGTGGTGTTTGTGTTAGTTAAAAATACCTAACTAGTGAGTTAACAATTTATTCCTACTCCTAGCTGGTAAGATAAAAAGGGGTTAGTAACAGGAAAAATATAACTGTTATGTGGTTATATTGCCTATTATTTTGTCAACATGTTTTGAGGTATCCCCTAACCTCTTCTTCAGTACAGCATGGGATCCAGCCCCACGTGTACCACTCCGTGCAGAAACCTTAATTAAGGTGAAAAATTAGACTAATAACGTGCGCCTATTGAGCGCACTTGGTTATATACATACGGTTATTGATGAACACGCAGTATCTGTATTAGAGAAAAAGAAATGCAGGTTAGAAAAATACATCCTGCCTCAATGGGCAGGTGCTGGTATTCACGTTTTGGCACACTCATCTTATCAGTGCCTTTCAAAATAAAATAAGAAAGTAATCCAATGTTATTAAAAAGGAACAGTTAGTAGTGCTTGTTTTCATGTTGTTATCACACAAATCTCCAGTCTAGCGAAAACGGAACTGGTTACAAAACACCACCTTTTAGTCGTAGCACGCCCCAAGTAGTAGATGCTTGGGATGGCCCCAATGATGAAGCATGTCACCTAGGGGCAACCCTGGGTGAGTGAGGGGACTCTAGTAAAGTATTTTTCTTTTCTAAATTGTTGAGGCTCACCAATTTGGTGAACCCACTGTCTGTTAACTTAGGCTAGTTTCTCATGATCCATTATCTATGGATCAATTGAGTGTAATTTAATGATATTGGAGGACGAACCTAGCCTGAACCTCCTTCTCCCTCTTATTCTGACAAGTATCTTAAAGATAGTCACTGGAGGGGAAACAGCCTTTATAGTGAAGTCTTTACACTGCAATGCCTTTACCACACAGCCGTTATGACTCACGCCTTTACCAAGCATGTAAGTAATTGAGCCTTTACAAAGCAGGTAAGTATTTTCGTTTAAAAAAAAAGTAATTATTATGTAATTTAAAAAAGGGTTGAGGGGTGGGCAGTGGTAAACGGAGGTTAGGGTTTTTTTAGGGTTTAGAGGTGGGTTGTGTTAAAGGGAGGTAAGCGTAACTCTAGAGTTAAGAGGTGGACAGTGTTAAAGGAAGGTTAGTGTAAACTTAGAGTTTAGGGCTGGGTATCAGTAGATGAGGTAAGGGTAAATTTAGGGTTATGGTGAGATGGGCACTGGTAAAGGGAGGTAAAGTTAATTTTAGAATTATGGAATGGATAGTGGTTAAGTGAGGTATGGGTCATTTTAGGGTCTAGGGGTGAACAGTGGTAAAGGAAGGTAAGGGTAATGTTAGGATTTATGGTTGAGTAGTGGTAAAGGGAGGTAAGAGTAAATTCAGGGTTTGGTGTTAGGTAGTGGTAAGGCTAGAAAAGGGTAATTTTAAGGTTTATGAGTGTGCAATGGTAAAGGGAGGTAAGGGTTATTTTAAGGTTTACGGTGGACAGTGAAAAAGGGAGTTGCAGGTATGTTTAGAGTTCAACGGTGGAAAGTGGTACAGGGAGGTAAGGGTAAATGTAGTGCTGAAGGTAGGTAGCAGCAGAGGGAAGTAAGGGTAATTGTAAAGTTTAGTGGTAGACAGTGGTAAAGGGAGGTAAGGGCAAATATAGGGTTTACACTGCCTGCCAGTTGTCAAACGTTCCCAATTCAATGCTCTGACTTTCACATTTAGAGCCTCAGCCTTGCAAGGACCTCTCTACATCGGAAAAAGGCTTAAACCTAATCATCAATTCAGGCCTTTAAGATCTAACAATCTCAGGCTGCTCCAAGTTCAATAACTTCTTAAAGCCAGAAAAGCCAACAGATCATATTCTTTCTTATGCCTAACCTCTGGATCTCTCTTCCTATTAGTTTATCGGTGGCACCCATCTTAGTCCATCTTCCTAAAAGTACCTAAAGACTTTCCTCTTTAAAGAAGACTAGCACTAATTGCCCTCCGCCTGCCTGCAACAGTCTTCAGCTGAGCTGCTAGCATCGCAACGCTTCTTTTGAAACAGCTGTGCACTGTACAAATGTAATTGACTGAGTGATAGAGTTAGATAGTGGTAAAGGGGGAAAGGGTAATTTTAGGACTTAGCGGCAGGTAGGGGTAAATCACGATATGGGTAATTTTAGGGGTGGATAATGATAAAGGAAAGAGTAAATTTAGAGTTTAGGGTTGGGTTGCAATAAAAGAAGTAAGGATAAATTTAGGGTTTAGAGTTGGGTAATGGTAAAGGGGTTAAGGGTAATTTTAGGATTTAGGGGAAGTAGGTGTAGAGCAAACTACGTGTAATTGTAGGGGTGGATAGTGATAAAGGAAAGAGTCAATTTTGTCTTTTTAGGGTTGGGTCATGGTAAAGGAGGTATGGGTAAATTTGGGGTTTAGAGTTGGGTAGTGGTAAAGGGGGTAAGGGTAATTTTAGGATTTAGGGGTGGGTAGGGGTAAAGCAAGGTATGGGTCATTTTAGGGGTGGATAGTGGTAAAGGAAGGTAAGGGTATTTTTATGGTTTAGGAATGGGTAGTGGTAAAGGGAGGTAAAGGTAAATTTAGGGCCTAGGGTTAGGTAGTGATAAGAGGAGGTAAGAGTAATTTCAAGGTTTGCGGTGGGCAGTGGGCAGTGGTAGAGGGAGGTAAGGGTTATTTTAATGTTTACAGGTGGGCAGTGGGAAAGGGAGGTAATGGTATTTTTAGAGTTTAGGGGTGGGAAGTGTGAAAGAGAGGTAAGGGTATATTTAGGGTTTAGAGTTGGGTAGTGGTAAAGGAGGGGAGGGTAAATTTAGGGTTGGGGTGGGTAGTTGTATAGGAAGGTAACGTTATTTTAGGGTTTAGAGGTGGATAGTGGTAAAGGTAGGTATGAGTAACTAGGCTGTAGGGGTGGGTAGTGGTAAAGGGAGGCTAGGAGTAAATTAGAAAAAAAGAAATATTAAACTATATGTATTATTATAAATATGTATGCAAAGGGGTCTTACTGACCTTACATACCAACCATGCATGGAAAAGGCATTTGTGATAAAGGGATCTGCTTGGAAATAACATGCGCAAAAAGGGGGGAGGTCATACATTCTCCCTCGAGTACTCAAAGCTGGCTGCAGTGAGTGCATAGTATTAATGGCACAAGGCCCGTATTGGAAAAGATGTACATGTGGGGTCTTCAGGGACCTGTACTGTCCCATTAATCTGTTTACTTGGTTAATTCTGATTGAGGCTTGTTGTCAGTTTGTCAAATAATATGATGCATGAAACCACTTTCATTTTGTAAGCGGGCACCCAAAAGACTAACAGTACCTCACTAAAGACCTTAAGTCCATTGGTTGATGTCCACAAATTGGCCGTGCCTTAGTAACACACAATTAGAATAACGATCCCTGGGGGATGGAGTGGTTTGAAGATTATTGGCCTGCCCTAAAGATTTTGATGCCCTAGGCCACACTGCATGCAGACTCCATGGCTTTCCACAAGAAATATATTGCTACAGTTACTACAAACCATGGGCATATGCATCTGACAATGAGGAAACAGAATGTGACTTTGGGGCCCCCTAGCAGGGCCCCCTTCTACCTGCGGTCTCCGGTTGGGGGCTGAGGGGGCACCTACGGTGCTCCCCTGTAAATCCCTGCACCATGTGGCAGGCACTGTGAGATGCCTGCCACACGGTGCAGGGATTTGCACAAACTCCCATTTCACTATGGGAGCTTGTGCTGCGGCCGGTTTATGGCATCGTAATTATGCGGACCGGACCGCCACCGGAGGTCAGTCAGTCCCAAATCCGCAATGATGTCCATGGGAGGCAAATCAGACCAACATCATAATTGGGCCCTTAGTAGTTATGAAATGTAATTCAATTATTTCTTGTGATTTTTAGTACCATAGCAGGTTGTGGGTTTATAGGGGTACAGGATGGGAGATAATTTATTTATAATAAGTTAGTAATTAGTTTTTAGTTAATATTATTTATTTGATTGCAAATTAATTATGCAATTCTTTTTTTTAATTAAAAATTAGGTGCGAGTGGGGGGGTTTATAGGGGTACAGAGTAGAGAGTATTTTAAATTTAATTACTTAATAATTTTTTGTTAATTAATAATATTTATTTAATTGATTATTCTTTATGGTTAATATATAGATAACTTTTTTAGACATTTAAGTTGTGGGGTTTATAGAGGTACAGCGTGGGAAGTAAATTAATTCTAAATGATTAATAATTAGTTGTTAATTGATAAAAATTCATTAGAAATAAATTGGGCTAATTGTGTAATTTTTATTTTTATTTTTCGGTGGCGTTATAGGGTTTATAGGGGTACAAGGTGGGAAGTAAATTATTTATAAGTAATTCATATTTTGTTTTTAATTAATAATAATTGTTTAGTTGATAATTAATTATGGTAATAGTGCAATGATATTTTTATCACTTACATTTTAGGTGTGGGTTGTGGATTTTGTAGGGTTATAGGGTGGGAACTAAATTAATCTTATTTAAGTTACAATTACTTTATATTAATTATTAAGAAGATAATTCATCATATTAATTGTGTAATTAATGTCCTGTTAAGATACATTTTAGGAGTGTGTTGTGTGTTTAGTGAAGGTATATTGTGGGAAGTAAAATAATTCGAATTAAGCCATAATTATTTTTTAATTAATGATAATTAGTTTATTGATAATTATTTATGTTAATGGTGTAAATAATGTGTTTTTTAAAGTAAAGTTTTAGCTGCGGGTTGTGAGTTTTGTAGGGGTGTAGGATGGGAAGTAAGTCAAATAAAATAATTTAATACATATTTGTTGTTAAATAATTTTTACATTAAATTATTTATATAGATGATTTTTTATTTTAATTATATTAATAATTGCAGTTATTTATTAAATGTATTTAACATTGGCACATGTATTTATTTTTTAAGAGAATTTATTTGTTTCTAATGTTGCACTGACTTGAGTGGGAATAGTAAATTTCACCCATCCACAGGGAATAGAAGATTCGACCCCCCGCAATCCAACACTTTTCCTACTGTTGCACTGACTGGAGTAGGAATAGTATAATTTACTCATCTTCATTCCAACACTTTCCTACTGTTGTGCTTATTGGTGTGGGAATAGTAAATGTAACTGCTCTGCAATCCAGCACTTTTTCTACTGTTGCATTGACTGGAGTGGGAATAGTAAATTTTACCCCTTGGTGATCCAGCATTTTACCCAGTGTTGCACTCAATTTGAGTGGGACTAGTAAATTTGACCCCTACGCAATCCAACATTTACCCTACTTCTGTATTGATTGGAGTGGGAATAGTACATATTACCTCTGTGTGATGAAACAGTTTTCCTACTGTTGTGTTGTGTGAAGTGGAAGAAGTACATTTTATGCGTCTTTATATTATGTTTTTGCTTGTTTAAAATTATATTATTTATACTTATTATTGTTTTTAATATGTAAAATATTTTTATCAAATTGTAAGAAATGTATGTTGTTTACTTTTTATTTGATTTAAATGGTTTTAAAAAAAATATTTAATGTAAATTCTGAAATTGTAATATAAATAAACATGATTGGTTTAATAATAGCTTTTAACTAGATATATGTAAATGTGTGTATAAATCTGTGCCTAACATTCGATGGAATGCTTAAATTAATCCCAGCTACAGGCATTCGCTTGGGGTTGCATCCCACACCATGCAACCTCAGTTTCGACCCAGTCATATGCAAATCAGTCTTGACCTTGCTCTAATGAGATCAGTCCAGCCCGAACTGCCAGGTCAGGTCCTCCCTAAACTGGAACACAAGCAATCCATGACCAGTTTCACCCTGATTAAGGTTCTTCAGCCAGGTGTAGCTTGGTTCCAGTGGCATAGTGAGTAAGGGACTCACGTCTGTGCATACCCATCGCAAATAGGGCATTCACTGCAACAACAAATAAGACTGGTGACCAGTAGTAGTGACACCAAATTGACAGTCAAGAGTCGGTCTTTTTTACCCCTCTTATTTACTGGTATAACTGCACCTCTCTGGACGTTGCTGCTTGCCTTCACAGGTAAAAGTTCTGTCCAGTTGCCATAACTGGGACCCCTTGCTTTCATCACATGTGGAAAATGTATGAAACTGTGTGTGGTGTATGTACTTTACTGGCACTAAGTGATGGGTAGAGTTAATTTGGAACCCCAGTTCATACTAGACAAGCTGCATCTTATTTGTGATAAGGCTGGCCTTGACCAGGGTGATCATAAACCCTCTTGTACCTGGTGGGGGGAGGGGTGTGTGTGTGTGTGTGCGCTTGCGCATATGCATGCTCACACGCTAACTATTTCGCTGTTTCCTTTGATAGATTTTCCATTTTTCAAGTGGAACACCCCAGCCCCATTTCCCTGTGTTGTTGGTTTTCAAGAACAGATGCAGAGCTCTGTCCTTCGTAAAATCCACAAAAAAACCCTTGGCCAGTCCAACCGACCCTGACTTGTGACTCGTGGCTTTAGTATCGGGGGAAATGTGTATAGCAACAGCAAGATATCTTTCTCAAGGATTCCAGGAGTTCCTGAACTTTTAAGAAACAGTAGACTTCTGGTTGGCTCTGGCTCCCTGTCCTGGAGCAGGATAAATATTGCCCCTCTTGGGCAAGTATTTGGTAGATCAATTTGGGTGTCTGCATGAAGCCTTGCGGCTGTGACCCGGGGAGAGAAGGGTTTCCTAATTGGCTGCACGAGGCACTGGGCTGCACCACCTAGGATGAGTAACCTGTTTGTAGGAAGGTCTGCACATGCCCAAAGGGACTGGAGGATCTTTAAGGATGGTGGTTCAACTGTCTGAGATTGCCTAGGAACCATAGGATGCTAGCAGGCAAGGACAATGAAGAACAAATGGGCCATACAAACGCAGCATCACCTGTATTTGAATTTATGAACCTGCACTATCCCTTTTCCCCACGTTATTCTGTTGACACACAACTCACCTATGACAAAACACTTTAGCCATCAACCTAAACTTTGGATTAAACCAGGTTTGTCAAATCAACCTAATCATGACATCACTCCCTCCATGAGTCAGACCATGATAATGCCTAGCCATTGGAGGTGAAAGACTGTTAGGTAACAACGACATCCCATCTGCTGAAACCCAAATCTAGTTTTCATCTCTATTAACACACCCTGCCTTGACCCAGCTCTGCTGCTCTGCCTACGACACTTGACTTCTTCCCAAGTACCAGCTGTAGTTAATAGAAGGTTGTAGTTGGCCTCGTCTGTTTCCTCATTTGTATACTCTCCACTAAAGGTACAAGCATTGTAAACACAGTATCTAGGTATCTCATTGGCATATCTATTGCCGACTCTCACATAATCATCACCTTCATAATGTGCCGCACACTTGACATCTGCAACTTGTGCAGGCATTGCAATGCTTTAAGAAGTTTTCAGACTTGCTCTCCATTTCAAATGGGTGAGCATAAGGATGTCATAAACCCTCTATGGGACCATAACTGTCCGATATCATGAACGCCACAAAAGCCGTACTGACCATCTGCGAAAATGGTCACTCTGCTGGTCCGAGATACAGCATGCTCTAGTAAGAGCAATCAATTCAGCCACTTCTGCTGAGAACACTACTTGGATGCATGAAACTTCTACTTCTCCTGAAACTGTACAAACTGCAAAGGCAGCTCTCAAATTTCCTTCATGGTCTCGCAAACATGAGCCAGTCCCAAACAATGAAAAATCCATTCATTCAATAGACTTTATTTCTGGCACTAGGGCCATAAAAGTACACGTAAATATGATAGAAATATTCTACAGGAAAAAATGAAATACAATGTAATTGATAATACAATGCCATCATAAAGGAATATTAAAAACCCATAGCAATAATACTTTAAATAACCACATTAAGACTTCCAATTGAAAACTGCAATCATATGAAATATCAGCTCCATTATCAAGAAGGTAAGAGCTTTCTATGTAATATCCACATGGTCACAAGGAACTTGGTAAAAGGGATAGCAAGAGATGAGTTTGAATCTCACCTCAAGATACAGAGAGCAGCTACATGACTATGCTGGCCTAATAGTCTACAGACGAAGGTAACTATAGTCTATAGGTCCTGCATACGCAAGACATGCAAAAAAGACATGCGCAACACTCTCGGTCTTAGTAGAGCATTGGGGGCAAGAATCAATAGCCCCCTGCAGTCCAGCGCTTTGAAAAGGCCCTCAGTGGGAGCGTGCCTGCTCTACATTGAAAGTACAATTTTCTATCGATTGGGACAGTCACTTAGTCGCCAATATGCCTCATATGCTACCTGGTTCTTGATATCCAAGAATTCCCTTGATGTCCTGGGAAGATCTATTCTGCATTGAATTCTGGCCTCTAATGCATTCCAATAAAGCTTTTTCAGTGCCAATTTAGATGGAAAATGGTAGTGCCTGTATTTACCCATAACTCATAGCTCCAATATCATATAATAACTCGCTTGATATGGAATAACCATGGAATTTTATCAGAGTGAGCGGCAGGGATGATGTCCTGTAAGGCCAAGGTGTAATGTGAAAGTTTTGGCATGGTCCATAATCGCCTCCAGTATAATAATGGATGAAGTTTAGCTTTATCATATATGCTTCTAACACCAAGATCCAACAGAAGAGGTACCAAGGGAGTACTAACCGAGATAGAGGTTACTTTACGATAACATTTGTTTTCAGTGAGGGTTAATGCCTCTATGTTTGTATGTCCCCATAGCTCCATAGAGGACAAACCCCAAGAACCTGGACTCATATAAATTGAGAGCAGGCCTCATGGGTTTAGTAATAGAGGCATTATACATGCAAAATCAGATTGAGGTAATGGTTCATCTTGCATATCTGGAACTCTGCTGATACTCAAATCAAGCATAGGCTCTGGAACTGGTACTGGAACTAAGACTGGGACATTAACTATTCTCATGTAAAGAACCCTAACTCCCTATGTCAGGATCTAACCATCCTCCGCTACCATCTGACAAAGCACAATAGACGGGCCCCCTTTACTTACACCTACACCTACGCAATGGAACTTTCTTGGGTGCCTGAGAAATAAAAAGAGTTAGGATCAATTTCAATTTACGATTACCATGTAACCTACACCGTAAAACTCAGAGTAAATAAGTAAGGTTAAGTATAGATTTATTATAAATTCAGAGCCAAAGTAACATAAATCAGTCTCAAAAACATAGTATAACAAGCATTTACAATGCAATAGGTCTCACATTTTCTAAACTTTGACCTATTGGAATTGTAACTGACAATCCCTTTTAGTTATGTGCACTTTGTACTTCTAGTCCGTGATTGCAGGTTTTCAAAACACACAAATAAAAGGCATTGTCATTTACCATGACAATAGCGCAAAATCTCGCGAATGCGAGACCTATTGCATTGCAAATGCTTGTTACTCAACAGCATTTGCCTATGGGGATGTCCAAACGCTTACTAGTGTTGACGCAAAAAAGCTGACCAGCCCCTAGTCTGCAGCTGACGGAGAAAAGGCCTGAGTAACAAGATAACTGGTCCGGTTGTGGCCGGCTGTGCTTGAAGCGAATGATTAGCATATAGCAATTTATTATTTTATGTGGTCTATCATTTTAATTCGTTACCTCGACCATAGGCAGGGAGTCCGGTGTGCCCCTCAGGTGTGAGATCTCCAGTGCGTGCTTCGACGAACCTGTGCAGCGAAGACTCCGCCGAGGGTTCTGGCGGTCAATGATGAACCCATGTCCCTACCCCTCCCCCACCCCCCTCGCCTGAGGTGTTCAGTGCACACACGGCGCAGAGGCACATTCAGCAAACAAGCCGAAGGCCCCTGTATATGAAACGCCATCATGCGCATTCAGCAAGCGCACTCCCTTCAGGGCCCCTACCCGCTTCAGAAATCAAGGGAATATGTATTTATTCAGCCGTACTTCTTAACCGCTTTTTTCGCCATAAGAGGGCAGGGTATGCTCAGACGTTGAGTCCCTTGCTCACTTTGCCACTGGATTCAAGCAAGCCTGGCTGAAGACGGCTGAAATGCCAGAAACCGGTCCTAGGAAGCTTGTTTCCGGTCCAGGGAAGGCATGGCTTGGCAGTTCGGGCTGGACTGTTCCCATGAGGCACAGGGTCAGGCTGATTTGCATATGGCCATGTCTGAACTGGGGTGGCAGAGTGGGCTAAAGAACGGTGATGGATCAAACCCAGATCTGTTGACTGGGTGTGAGTGTTTGATTGGTTCTGATGCTCCGTCCATCACCACCCCCTTTTGTAACGCTTTGTTCGCCATAAGTTGGCAGGGTATGCTCAGACGTTGAGTCCCTTGCTCACTTTGCCACTGGATTCAAGCAAGCCTGGCTGAAGACGGCTGAAATGCCAGAAACCGGTCCTAGGAAGCTTGTTTCCGGTCCAGGGAAGGCATGGCTTGGCAGTTCGGGCTGGACTGTTCCCATGAGACACAGGGTCAGGCTGATTTGCATATGGCCATGTCTGAACTGGGGTGGCAGAGTGGGCTAATGAACGGTGATGGATCAAACCCAGATCTGTTGACTGGGTGTGAGTGTTTGATTGGTTCTGATACTCCGTCCATCACCACCCCCTTTTGTACCGCTTTGTTCGCCATAAGTTGGCAGGGTATGCTCAGACGTTGAGTCCCTTGCTCACTTTGCCACTGGATTCAAGCAAGCCTGGCTGAAGACGGCTGAAATGCCAGAAACCGGTCCTAGGAAGCTTGTTTCCGGTCCAGGGAAGGCATGGCTTGGCAGTTCGGGCTGGACTGTTCCCATGAGGCACAGGGTCAGGCTGATTTGCATATGGCCATGTCTGAACTGGGGTGGCAGAGTGGGCTAAAGAACGGTGATGGATCAAACCCAGATCTGTTGACTGGGTGTGAGTGTTTGATTGGTTCTGATACTCCGTCCATCACCACCCCCTTTTGTAGTACTTCTTAACCGAGGCCGCATCGATATCCTCAACGGGTGGCAGAGTGTTTTTTTTTATTATTCTACCTTCCAAATCTTTTTAAGAAATATGTAGTTTTGCGACCTTTGCACATAGCTCTGTGAGGTCACAGAAATGTTATAATTAGACGTCAAGTGGCAGCACCTCATTTATGTGGACTTCATGTCAGTCTCGGACAAAAGCACTAAGATTTCTGAGATTAAATAGAACAAAAATAAAAATGCAAGTCCTCAGGTTCGTAGTGCTGTTGAATAAAAGACCATAAAGTCACCTCACACTTGTATGTTTGTGTGAGGCAAGCTCCAAAACCTCGATTTTTACCTGCTATTACCAACAAAATGCATCCACAGCCTGCAAATGTGTTGTATTCAGAGGATCCAAGGTGCCCATGCAAGGCGCGCACGTTCTGCCAGCCTGGACTTTTAAGTCGCATCACTTTGTATTCCGGTACTTGTACGTTTACCTCCCCACTAGAAATGCAGTCAGGCTAGTACCGCGATGCAGATTACACGAACCGAAAACCAGGGCTGGCAGATTACTTATAACCTAGCAACTTCATGGCTATTTGTACCAAAGCCTCAAGTGGAAGTTCAGAACTGAAAGCGCTAAGCAGGGGTTTCCTGATGTGAAGGGTGAGGGCTGAGGGGAGCGATTTGCTGTGCAGAATTGCAATTTAAGAGTTACCCTTGAGTACACTGTTTGCTATTTTTATACCAAACTCTGGTTCTTTGAACAAATGAAATACTGATTTCATTCTAGTTTGGCGCTGCTGTTTGTCCTGAATATTTTCAGTGTTTCTGCAGCAGCATTTGCCGTACTGTACGCGCCAGGCGTGCTTGCACTGCTGCACCTGACGTTATAATAGCAGCCTTCCTGTGCTCTGCTGTGGGTGAGGGGACCTTGCCCTCCTGCGGCTGGCTGGTGCAGTGCAGCGTGGCTAACATTTCGACTGGATGCGTCCCCTCCATTGCGGGTCTGCAGGGCTTGCGTTCGGCCCCTCCATTGACGGTCTACAGGGCTTGCGTTAGGCCCCTCCATTGCAGGTCTGCAGGGCTTGCGTTCGGCCCCTCCATCGCGGGTCTGCAGGACTTGCGTTCGGCCCCTCCATTACGGGTCTGCAGGGTCTGCGTTCGGCCCCTCCATTGCGGGTCTGCAGGGCTTGCGTTAGGCCCCTCCATTGCGGGTCTGCAGGGCTTGCGTTAGGTTTCCTTTCTGCAAGAAAGCCGGCGGTAGCAGTTTGCAGTGTGCAGTGGGTACAACAGCGTTGCGTCTGCCTTCGTGTACATGAACACGGAAATCGTTGGGCATGCCACAGTGATGGTAAAGCGAGGTTAGGGCGATCTAGTGTTATCCTGTACAGAAAGGTCCTTGGGGGATCGGGGGGAGGGGGGTGGGGGGGCACAGAAGTTCGGGGCATTGGAGTTTCCATGTCGTAGCTCAGTGAGTGGAGAGCCTGTGTAGCAAAAGGCGATTCGAATCTCGGAGAGCCAGCTCACCCTTTTATCACTGAGAGGTCGATTATAGTTGATTTGCTTTTCTAGTAATACCTATCAATTAAAGTCGAAAAGAGAATTAGCTCTGCAGAGTGTGCCTCCTAGCAAGTGTCATTAATGCATTATTATTAATGTCCATAGTCCTCTTGAATGCTTACCGTTTACACTTCGGGTTTCCATTGTCTGACGACGAGAGAAAAAGCTACATTTTTCACTGTATCTGTTGGGTTGGCCTACATTTTTTTTCAACTTACAATTCATCTTTTTCATTTATTTTCACCCCTTTAGGTTTGTCCTTATAAATGCCGAGGCTCACTGTGAGTTCTCTTTTTGGAGAAGGAAGAACAATGGCCTTTGACGCATTTTCCATAATTTTCGATTGACCGAGAACAGGAGGAAATAACTTTTCATCTACTTTTTATAATTTAGGGTTGGAGTTTAGGTTTCTTACAGCAATAAAGTAGCATCTGATGTTTTATTAGTGGTCGGGCCAGAATGATACCATCTTCACACAATGCAGTGTATCCAGGCATTTTATGAAACGGGCAATATATGCGGTTGTGTTTGCCTCGGAGAGCATGCGGTAACAGGTATTTCTCATATCCAGTCGAATGCAGATGGTAGTGCCTGGGACTCCATATTTGCTATGCAATGTAAACAAATATGGGCGAATGCAATACTAGATAGCATGGCATACAGAATGAAAAAATAATATATTATTTTGCAAAAAGTCAAAACACATCCAATCCTTCGAAAACCTCAAAGTAAGAAGAACACATAGTTCATTGTTTTATATTTTCCATCCATGTGTTCATGTTCGAGCTTGATCAGTATACTTAATTCAAGCCAGTGGTTTCAGCTGGGGCCACGAGTACTCGTTTTTGTTGACCTCGTCAGACTTTGACCCGGAGCATGAAAGCATGGGGATCTCTTGTCTTTATGGGACCATGTGTTTCTAATTAGAAACACATGGCCCCATAAAGATAAGAAAGTGCTTTGCAACAGCAGTAAAGCAGGCCACTGAGTCCGGATCAGAGGCGAAAGTGCGTGAACCCAAAACCCTCATTTCCAATGGCAGGCCACCATTTAGCATAAACGGTGATGCCAGCCAATGGAAATGAGTGGCGGGGCTTCAAGCCCTCTTCTGAAAGTCCTCCTTAACAATAAATCTCGCCGAGCGAGCAGCGCATGCTTTGCCACGCTAGGCGAGACCTAAAAATGAACAATACAGAATTACCCACGGAAAACCAAATCGGTGCGCAAGGTTTATCCTCAATAACAGAAAACAAATGAGGAATCCAGTTGCTACAGTACAAAGAATAAGGAATGCAGTTTAATGATTAGATTGAAAGTTTCAACCCTCCCGCCTCTGATGCATGAGGGAATATTAATTCTCCTAAACTAACCTACACTAAGTAATGCTAAATAAGAATGCCCAAATTAGATCCAATAAAATAGAAAAGTGTCAGCATATCGGAACTTCTGTAGAGGTCTTTCAAATAAAGACTATTGCATCGCATAAAGTCATACAACAGAAATTGTGTAAAGAGGTCTATACCGCCCGTAGTCTGAAAGGAATCTAAACAAGATAAAGAGTGTTTGCTTAACTATACCCAAAGAAATAACCTACCTTCTAGAATCCCATATCAAAAGGTCTCACTAATGTCCACCTTCAAACATCATTTTCTGCCAACTACACTCGTGACTCCCTTCTTTGATCTGCATATTCTGAATGTCCTTGGATTCCATCCCCTCATTCTGCACAGACAATAGTCCTCCCTTCATTAGTTAGTCTTATCGTCCACGCCAAGAGTACTCCTTTCGAACTTGCCTATCTTGTTCACACAATATGCCTTTCTTTATTCATTAGCCCATTCACTCCTTTTGCAAAGGAGAGAAAAACATTGCACCTGAAGCAAATATTCATGTTGAAGGTAAAATGCTGCGAAATCCAAACGCTTAACCTTTTGGTCAACTTTACCATTACAAGCATCTCAGCACACATTGTAACTGCGTGATTACAGTTACACCGTCACCTTATAAATGCAAACCGTTATTTGAGTAGATATATTTCCCACTATATAATAAATTCAGGATGTCATTTAAATTAATACATAGATACATGAAGATCAACAATGTAATTCAAGCCACTCATGTGCATATATATGAGAACTACAATTCATTGTTACTATAAAAGAAACAATAATATGCACACTCATATAAATGTCGAGGTTACACGGTAAATGCTAGGGGCGGATTCTCCATTAGGGATCTGGTGCTTCACCCCCCTGATATTCCTTCACATTCCTGTAGAAATATTAAATAGATTGATTTATTTAGAGATACAATCGTATCTCCAAACAAATTGATGTATTTAAGTCTAGGCTGTCTGTCCCAAGCTGCCTGCCTCACTCTGAAGCAGTCAATTGAAGCCAGGCAGTAAATCAGCGTTCTGTACTGTGACACACGACGCAGGGCTTACTGTTCTAAATCCCTTTGTAATGAATAATTGCCATTGTAGTCTATGGCAGTATTCTCTGTAGGACAGTGACGCTTTCAACTTCATGGTTTCGGGCGTTTCAGGTGTCTGAGTCTCTGTGCCTGTATGAGAGTGGCCGTCCGTCATTCCCAGGCATAAATACCAATCTTTCTGATTCGTCACACATAGGTGTGGATGCAAGCACGTGTGTTTTGGTGCCTTGTTCTCAGTAATGGCAAGTGTTAGAATGCTAATCTCCTGTTATGTATATTGTGCTAGACCCCTCACCACACTAACCTCCCCCACTGTGACATCTCAGGCCCTGGCTGCAAGTCACTGGCCCTGTTAGAAGTGGAGCTGCTGCATTTGCTCCCCCGGAAAATAGATCCAAAAGGCAAGCAGGACAGGGTTCTTGTTCCTTTGGAAAGTTTATCCAAATATCTGATCCAAGTGAAACGCAAAGCGAGAGAAATGTGCTTACAGTAGACAGTTATCTGATGTATGACATTAAAACTGGCCCTCAGTACCGAGTCCTGTTTAGAGAAGTACATGCTGTGCGCCTTAAAGTTTAAATTTGCTTTACAAGATAAAGGTGGACATTAGCGATCATAGAAGTCCGAACCATGGTCCTGCAGCCTGCATTACCTCAGTCTCGCACGCCAGTGATATGCCCTTAAGAACATTAATGTCAAAAACCTGGATTGATTTACAAAAAATGAGTGGTAAAATCCTTAAGAGAATGCATGTCGGCTGTTTAGTTTCACTCTTATTTCAAGTTTTACTTAATCTAGCCTCCCTCAGAGTTAGCTATTTAATCATGTTGCATTTCTTTCTGTATGTTTTGCCATGCATGCTTTGAGCTGTGCAGGTGCTTATGAGGGGCTTTGATTGAGAGCTCTGATGCTGACGTTGAAACCAAAGCAAAGTGCCTGTCAGTGGGTCGGCCTCTCTGCAGAGCGCCCAGAACAATGGTCATGCACAGCGGCGGCTCCTCCACAATGGCGGAGGAGCGTCGCCCCACTGCCTGGCTCAGAGCCAGCAAATGTAAAATAAAAGGATGCTCTTGCGCCATTATATTTTACATTTGCCGGGTCTTATCCAGCAGTGTTGGGAGTAGGGAGAGTGGGAGTGCTAGTGCACTCCACTCACGAAGTGTGCATATGTGCTTTGGCCGACCAAAACACACATGTGCACTTAGGTTTTCTCCAGCCCAGCTGCTCAATGCAGCTGGGCTGGAGAAACCCCACAGACTCCCTGGTCTGAGCAGGGTGTCTTTCCTGCCTGCTCAGACCAATCATCGCTCTACTCCGCAGCAAGGAGATTGGATGGGAGTCTAGGACCCAAGGGCTGCTGGGACCCAGGAAGAAGAGGAGAAGCGGCAGGACGAGACTCGAAAGCTGGAGGCGGCCGTCGGCAAAAGGTAAGCTTTGTTTTCTTTTTTTTTCCAAATGTATTTGTAAGCCCCCCTGCTTGACCTCTCCTGCCCGACCTCTCCTCCGCGTGAAAGTGCGGGAGATGCAAGGAAGTTCATTGGAGGAAGATTAAAAATAGGGTGCTGAAAAGGTAAGAGGGGTGGTTGAAGATGTGCACATGGACAAGATGTGCCGAGAAAAAGGACATATATATCTAACATAAAGTGCACATAACTAAAATGCAAAACTTCGTCTACAGGCCTCAACACTATTGAAATTTCAGAATTAAAACATTTTTAGGTTAATTATTTATAACAAATCCTTGTTGTAACTCATTTATGTTAAACAGTAAACAGCCATTGACATAGCCTTGACAGATTATAGGTGTAGGTCAATTGTTGTGTTAATATCTGGATGCAATTACATATCAGAGAGAAAACAAAATTCCGGTTGGGAAGCACATTATAGGAATCACAGAAATGTATTTAAAGAGTTCCCTTTTACAGAGTCAACGCATTTTTCATCCCACTTAAAGACCTGTCTTGCAATATTTCTACATGACTGATTGTAATCAGCATCTGTGGGTCCTTTCCTGAAGCCTGGTTAGAGCATTTTTCTCCAAAGTTGATGCTGCAAGCAGTGCAAGACACTGGGCAAGCACACTCTTCAAAAGGCTGAATTTGTCACATTGTACAATTTGCACATTAGAGTAACTGTTGAACATATTAATGAAATAAGATATAGGGCCGTTTTTAATGTGTTTGTTCTTTAAAAACTGTACTTTCCCACAGCTTAATAAGCCTTGATTTATCACTAAATAATTTTGCTGTAAAATGCATCATTTGCCAATCGTTTTTTAAATTTGTTTCTATGGAGGATGATCCAGTCACGTCTGGAGGAGGATCCACGTTTGTCCATTAAGCTTGCCTGTGCTGGGGCCCAATTTTCTTGAATCCATTTATCTCAAGAACCCACTCTGGTCGACTGAACCTTTTTACTTGCCCAATAGCGTGGAGGGAGCATACACAATTATCAAAGAATACCTTCCGCAATTTGACATAATTGAAGACTCGAACTCAATTTCTATTTCTCTCGGGATTTTATTATCAAGAAAAACATCTGCAGATATAAGCACCTTAGCAAAAGGCTCAACAGGTAAATGGGTACTAATACAAATGCCACTCTACGGAGGATCCGCATACGGCTGAATATGAACAAAAGTACAGCTTCTAAAAGCATGAGGTAGATAACTACCAAGCTAATGTCGATATTAGGAATCATTAAACCAAAGCATTTCTGTCCCTACTCTATGCTGGATGACATCCCTGCTTACCATTCCCTTGAGACCCAGGATCCCGTGAAAAAGGTGTCAGAAGTGAACTTCCTAAGAAGTCTTCACTTGGAGAGCTTGATCTAAAACGCTCCTTCTAGCTCCTCGCCTACCTCTTCTCTGCTCAACCCTCGGGGCGCTGTCCCTAATACGAAACCCCAAAACACAGAACACGCCCTCTGGCACACCTCCTCGACCAGGTCTTCTTCCAGTAATTTTTCATTCCGCTCCGTCCATCTTCCCTCGTCCATCAGCTTGGCCTTGAGTCCCAGACACCGTCGGCACTAGGAGTTACGATTGGCACATTCCAATGCACTCCCATGTCTGGCTTCCTCCATAATTCAACTATTAAACAAAGACCTTTTTACTAACGAACCAACTGTCCTTGCACCTGCGGTGAGATCACAGAGTGAAGAAATACTTCGCATCCTTTAATTCTACAATTTACTGCAGCCTAAAACCTCTACTAAAATAAATCACTTGCGGCCTACCGCATACAGCTAACATAAGAAATACCAGGCCTTTCTCTTCCACGATATATGTGACTTCGGACCTCTACTAGGTTAAACACACTGTTAAATTACATTCTAACATTCGTGCTTTTACTTTCACATACATGAATAAACGACATACATGAATTAATCCAATCGAATTACGCATTTAGTCTGGTACATTGCATTAAACAGAAACTTATCGTTTTACATTTTCTAAATACATCCATTATATATTTTTGCATCTCCTAACGCTTTTACATGATGATATAGCTAACACATTCCTCAGTACGATTCACATAAGATAATTAAAATACACTCATTATGTGCGGGTGCCAACTAACGGTGAATATGATGCACCCCTACAATTTTCAAACCTTTAAGCGCTACATCAGTTCCCCCCTTTGATGACAACTGTCATCACCCTATCCTTCTCATTTCTTCTGGTACAAAGTTGGTTTAAACTGCAGTTGCTACCATCCCACCATGTCGAATCCCTTCCATTTTTTTAAGATTCTGATACTGACGATCCTGTAATCTCTCCATTCGCTGCTCATTTGCTCTGAGGGCTCTTTCGGCCTTATTCCCTCTATACCACTTCCAGGCCCTTAAGAGTCCCCACAAACAGAAAGGTTGGGAAGTCTAGCGTTTCCAAAATCAGACCACGGATGATACTCAAGAATGGTGGATTCGGAATATTGATGGTCAGTACTCCTTCGATCTCCAAACCTGGGATCTTCAACAACACTTCCACTCTCGGAAACGGGAGACTGTTGACCAGTTTGATCGATCTCAATCTTCCCGTGTTCAGTAAGCTTGGCATCAGTCACTGTATATGCCCACTCTGGTGAGGCGTACTTTTGGCTCGGCACTCTGGTTCGCTTTGACCTTCTCAGAGCACCTTGGGGTCGATCTACGTCCTCTTGCTCTGCTTCAGATTCTTCAGAGACTGGGGCAAGATCTGTCCTGGGTGCTGGTTTCAAATTCTCCCGCCTCTGACTCACGGGCCAAACTTTTCCTGCTTCTGAGGCACCTCCGCGCTCCCTACTGGTACCCTGTGCACTGCTTTCTTCCTCAGCAGAATCAGACTCGGTACTGCCCCCTGTAGCTCTTTCTTCTTCTTCCGAGTCTCTCTCAGTGTTATTTTCACGTTCTCGGTTCAGTGCACAACCAGCTGCGTCAGCAACCCCTACAGCTTGACTTGCCCTCTCAGATGGCTCTGCCACCTCAACTGGGTTTTCGTTCTCAAGAGGGGCTGTTTCTTCCAAGGGTGCTGGAACTCTACGGGTATGGGAGGCGTGTACCCAGTTCGGAGTCCCCCACACTTCACTGCTGTATTCGTTATCAAGATTATCTGGTATGGCCCGTGCCAGCGAGCATCCAGGCAACTCTTCCTCACGTGTTTGCGCACCAATACCGCCTGGGCACAGGTCGTGGCACAGGTCGCTTGCGGCGGGAACCGTTGCTGTCTGCACCTGCTGAGACACAGAACGGACCACGTCAGCCAGGCCTCTACAATAGTCCAAAAT
Source organism: Triturus cristatus (assembly GCF_964204655.1). Lineage (NCBI taxonomy): Eukaryota > Metazoa > Chordata > Amphibia > Caudata > Salamandridae > Triturus > Triturus cristatus. The sequence goes on along the minus strand of NC_140590.1, from coordinate 1,146,010,991 downwards.
CATGTCATCAGTGATGTTAATCAAAGCAGTAGCAGGTATTGCTGGCAAGCGCATCGCCCTCCCCATTATTATCTCGTGGGGTGACAATCCAGTCCTCCTATCAGGTACACTCCGGAGACTCATGAGAACTAAAGGTAATGCATCTGGCCATTTCAAGGATGTCGAAGAGCATACCTTCGCCATTCGGGCTTTCAAAGTTCCATTAACTTGCTCCACAATCCCAGAAGCCTCTGGTCGGTAGCTGCAGTGCAATCTTTGGTCTACATTTAAGGCAGCACAAAGCAGCTTCATGATTTCACTATGGAAATGAGTCTCTCTATCTGATTCAAAAGAGGTCGGGAACCCGTACCTCGGAATTAATTCCCTCAATAGCAACTTAGCTACGGTGAGTGTGTCACACCTACGTGTTGGGTAAGCTTCCACCCACCTGGAAAAGACACATGCTATAACTAATATGTACCTCAATCCATTACACTTCGGCATTTCAATAAAATCTAGCTGCATCCTATTAAAAGGTCCACCTGACCTACTTATGTGACTCAACGTCACAGCGGTTCTCTTTCCTACATTCATCTGCTGACAGGTAACACACCTCTGACACACAGCCTCAGCTACTGTCCGAAACTTCGGATTATACCATGTTTGGCGAAACACTCGCATCATTGCATCCCTGCCAAGATGCACAGCACCATGTATCAGTCTCGCCATGGGACTCAACAAACATTCCGGTAACACAGCACGTCCATCACTCGAAACCCATATATCCACATCTCCTTTCTCACATCCCGCTCGTATCCAACTGTCCCGCTCTTGGTCGGTGACCCCATCTTGCAACTGCTTCAGTTCTTCCCATGAGTCTGCCATAGCTAACATCACAGTATAATCCGTTTTCTCTTCGCTTTCCACAACATGATTTTCAGTATAATTACATCCCTGCTCTGCACAAAATCGAGCAACTTCATCTGCGTAATTATTACCTAATGACACAAAATCGGTTCCCTTAGTGTGTGCAGAACATTTAACAACAGCAATTTCATCTGGGCTTTGCAATGCCTCCAGCAATTGTCGTACATAATCCCCATTTCTGATGGGTGAACCAGAAGATGTCATAAACCCTCTCTGGGACCATAGCTGTCCGAAATCGTGAACTACACCAAACCCATATTGGCTATCCGTATAAATCGTTACACGGATCTTATCAGTGGCCAAACAGGCACGGGTCAGCGCAATAAGCTCAGCCACCTGTGCGGAGTGTACTCCTTCGAGACAGGCGGCTTCAACCAACCCTGTGATGGTACACACAGCAAACGCTGCTCTCAATCGACCGACACTGTCTCTTAAGCATGAACCGTCCACAAAGAAAATCTCATCTGAAACTGGGAGCGGTTCATCAACAATGTCAGGCCTCGGTTTGGTGTATAGTTCCGTCACATCGAGACAATCATGGTCCTCACAATCTTCATCATCATTTACATTTGGAATAGGCAACAGGGTAGCAGGATTTAAAACAGAACACCTCTTCAACGACACATTGTCCGCAGCAAGGATGACTTGCTCATAACGAGTCAACCTATTATTCGTGAGGTGCTGTGTTTTAGTCCTAGTCATCAGCAATTCAACAGAATGTGGTACATGAACGGTAAGCGGATGCCCCATCACAATGCTCTCGCATCTTTCGATACTGACACCTGTTGCAGCAACGGATCTGAGACATCCGGGCAACGCAGAAGCTACTGGATCTAAAGTAGCTGAAAAATAGGCAACTGGTCTACGGACTCCTCTGTGACTCTGAGTCAACACTGCTAATGCGCAACCTTCCTTTTCGCAACAGAATAAGGCAAATGCCTTGTTATAGTCTGGCATCCCCAAAGCTGGAGCGCTGCATAAAGCTTCTCTCAGCCTCAAAAATGACCTTAAACAGTCGTCATCCCATGGTACCGGATCACTCACATCCTTTCGCGTCAGCCGCTGTAAAGGCTTCGCTTCAAAGGAAAAATTTGGGATCCACTGGCGGCAATAGCCCACCATTCCCAAAAACATTCTGACCTCCCTCTGAGTTGAGGGAACTGGCATCTTCAAAATCGCATCAATACGATCTGGAGACACCTTTCTCTTTACCTTCTCAATTCGGTGCCCCAAATACTGTACTTCCCTCAAACAGTATTGCAGTTTGTTTGGAGACACCTTGTGGCCATTCTCTCCCAGGTAATTCAACAGAGCAACTGTGTCAATTCTGCAGGCGTCTTCCGTCTCTGACGCAACAAGCAGATCATCGATGTATTGCACTAAAACAGAGTTTTGTGGCAACACAAGACCTTCGAGATTCTTCTTCAAGATCTGATTAAAAATAGATGGGCTCTCCGTGTACCCCTGTGGGATACGACACCATGTTAACGCGCGATTTTCCAGCCTAAATGCAAAAAGAAATCGGCTCTCCTCATGCAGAGGAATCGAGAAAAATGCTTGACACAAGTCAATCACCGTGAACCATTCAGCTTCACATGGGATCTGAAATAGGATCACGGATGGATTCGGTACCACTGGACAACATGGAACAACTATTTCGTTTATTTTTCGCAAGTCTTGCACAATCCTAAATTTCCCGCTTGGCTTCTGTAGCCCCATAATGGGCGAGTTACATGGGCTACCCATAATCTCCATCAGTATTCCCTGCCTAATCATAGACTCAATCACAGGTTTAATCCCTGCGACTGTTTCCGGGGATAACTTATACTGGGGTGTCCTCGGGAATTCTACGTTTGGCTTAACCTGGATTTTCACTGGATCTGCTCCCTTGACTAGACCAATTTCCTCACCACTAAGATCCCATACATCAATAGACACTGAATCTCTCAGATCGAGTGGAAGTTCCTCCACCGTTAAGGCTGGGTACATTTCCACGCACGCGCTCTGATTTGTAACCTTAAAGGTCGCATCATCGTCTCTCGTCTGTACCTCCACTCCTTTCGGGGTACAGTAGATCGTACAATTGAGTTTGCACAGTAAATCTCTTCCTAACAGGCAAACCGGACTAGAGTCGCACACCACGAACTGGTGCGAATCACTGAAATTTCCTATCCTGATTGGAATTGGCTCCGTCAACGGACTAACCAGCTTCTTATTTGCCACTCCAACGACCTGGATACTTTGTCCAGAAAGAGCCAACCGTGGAACCACTGCCGACCTTATAGTCGATCTAGTAGCTCCCGTATCAACCAAAAAGGTCGTAGGATGACCGTCAAGATTTGCTTCCACAAAGGGTCCTGCCTGGTCCACTTCTAGAATGGCCCTAAGCATACAGTCCTCGTCCTTGTTAGACCCTAATCGGGCCAACAAGCTTATCTCATTTTCCTCTCTCACTTCAAACATTGGCATCTGCAAATAAGTGCGAGCTCCCTGCTGTACAGTCTGTATTCTGGATGGCTGGGGAACCTGCATCTGCGGGACGCCAGTCCCCCCTTTCACCATTCTAGGTCTGGTTACTGTCTGTACCACCTCCGTCCCAGGGACCTGAACTACCTCTCCTTCCGGCTGCGTCTGATTCCATGGATTCAGGGGACACTCGCGTCTCCAGTGTCCAATCTGATGACACTGGTGGCAAGCTGTAGTCTTTTTCAATATCGCCACATCCATCCCTGTCCTAGGATCTATTGGTCTTGGCCTTCCTTGCCCCTGGACATTCTGATTTCCTGCCTGATAATTCCCCTGTCTCCTTACCACTGCTCCGCCATTAGGCTGTCCCTGAGCGGTTTGCATCTGGACAAGCATCAGATTATCCTTCAATTTCCTATGCTTGGATTCGATCTCATCGGCACAGTACCTAGCGTACTGCAAGATTTCATCAACCGGTTTATTCTGCCAGCAGATCAAATGTTGCTGTATCATAAGGCTAACCTCTGGCCTCAATCCCAACACAAACTTTGAGACAAACTGTCCCATATCCTTTGTGTCCAACGCATCTAGACCACTGTACTGCTTAAAAGCCTGCAAGAGTCTCTCATAAAACTCATGCACCGTCTCTTTAGGTTCCTGCACTGTCCTGTCTATCTTTACCCAATCGATGTCTTGGGGAGAAACCTTCTCCTTTAACCAGGCAATCACTCGATCATACATCCTCATTACTGCCAGTGATGGACCATTCGTGTACGCATTTCTCTCAGGCTCTTGAGTTGGCCAATCAATGGCAGTCTTACATGCCGCCCACAAATCTCCCGGGACCACGATATCGAACAAACTATTCAGATCGGTCCACAATACCTTTGAGATCTTAACAAAACGATCAACTTGCTTATACCACTCTACCGGCTTCTCCCTTAGCCGGGGAAAATCATTGGTAAACGCCGCCAAATCGCCCCTACTCCAGGGTACGTACACGTATCCTCCATTCTGCACTTCCCTTAAAGGGAAATTTCCTATTTTTACCTGGCCTCCACCCGGAGGTGGGGTCCCTCCTATCATTCCTCTAGAACTTTTCTTCCTGGACCATTTTTCTTCCCATTTATCAAGTGTCATCCATATACGTATGGCTAGGATCAAATCTCTGCTATGGGCCCTCAATCCGACGACCCTTTTCTCCTCCAGTTCCTGGTCACTGTACTGCAACCTATGGCTTCCTTGCAATGCTTTAGTTTTAGACAAATCTACCTCGTATCGCCTGGCCAATTCTGACAATTTCTCATGTGCCGCTCGTGCCTTCCGAGTCACATCCTTCGCCACAAAAAGTATTTCATCCGGTCCATATGTTACCACTCTCTCAAGGGATAAGCTCCCGCTTATTATCTCATCCACTTCTGCTTTTAACCTTACTACATCTATCATCCCAGCTCCTAGGGCTCCTTTCAGCACCTCTCGGCAGACCACCCTTCCTCTACCGTCTTCCTCACATTCCTGGTCCTGCGACCTCCCTTCTCGGAACATTTCCCTTGGAGCGGACCGATCCCCGAAGCTGACCTGCTCTCTCTCTGCCATTCTTACCCTCGGGTCCTGGCCTCTCTGTGGCGGTACCCATGATCGTAAATCTGATCTCGACTCCATCAGGGATCTCGGCCTCTCTGGTCTCTGCTCTCTTTGCTCCCCTGAGGAGTCTGACATGGCTGGCAAAGGTGTACTCCATTCTATAGGGTTCGGGTTCCAGGTCATTGCACCCGACAGGCCACTTTCTGCGACCTCTCCCCTAACCTCCTCGGCTGTCCGCTCCGGGTTTTCACCCTCCCCTGTATCTGGGTGGTAAATCGAAACAATGGGTCCAATGGTAACCGGTACCTTAAAGGCGTCCGGTAACCTCCCCTCTCTCTCTACCTTTACGCTCGCCTCAGACGGGCTCCTTGTACTCTCTGTTCCTATTAAGAGTCTTCCTTCTACTCTCATTTCTGGATGGCTTATTACTCTTCTAGTATCTTCTATTTGAACCAATGTCCCTTCTGGGACCTCTGGGTTATACAGAGGTGGTCTCTCTGACAATAACCTTTCCAATAAGTCATCGTCTATCTCACTCTCATCGTCTTCTTTTGACTTTACATTCCTTACCCCCTCTGATGTAATCAACAAGGGGTAAAGTCTCTCCTCCTCTATCGCCTGCACTCTCCATCTTTTCTCCGCTGCGTCCCATCTAGCATCCTGATAAGCCCTGATCGACTTCTTCACTCTTTCCTGATTCCTCCCTCTATCCCTATCATGCGCTGCTCTAATCCACGCATGTAGTGCTTCAAACTTTGTGGGCCTTGGCAAAGGTCGTTACCCCGCCATTACAGATTTCAACTGGTACAACACTGCTAGCCTGAACGAGCCATACCTCGGGAATGCTAATTCCCCTTCACTTTGGGTCATTTTAGGGCAATTCTCAAGCCAAATAATCGTATGCAAACCCACATTCTTTGCCATATAATGTGCTGGAGTATCCTCGGGAGGGGCTTCTTCTCCCTCTCGAGTAACCACATGCTTATCTCCTCTGCACATTTCTCGAAAAACTTTAAAAAACTTCATGGTTGACAAATTCGATCTCACACACTGTTTACCTCCTGGTGTTGAATCCTCCAATAACAGCGCGACTAACACCAACCGACCTATCACAGCGTGACACTCTCTAACGTCACCTGTCTTCGTTCGCAGCAGTTCCCTCTCCTTACCGTTTACCTTTCACGCCCGCACTCATCCCATGCATACCCTGAAATTACTTCTCTGGCTGTCCGTCCACAGCCTCTGACTGTTCGTCCACAGTCTCTCGAAATTGTTGACCTCGGTTGGCAACTGTCTGTCGCCTCTGATAGGTTACAAGTTCTCAAATCCACATGTAGCAACTCACGACCAGCGTCGAGTTGCCATGCACTCACACATTCACTCCCCCTATCTCGGTCCAGGTGATCGATGGTACCTCACGATCTCCTTTGGGTGGTCAACAAAATCTACCACGGGTGTCTTCTACACCCCGATTCCCGGGCTGCGCGCGCTCACAGCCTGATCTCACAAATACTCAACATTCACTCTAACTCCGCAAGACATCACACAACAAATCAACACCGCAATCTACAACATCTCCTCCTGTTGATACTCACTCCACGAACTGCTGCTTCCTGCCGCACTGCTACTCGCCGTCTATGTTCATCATCCGCCGTCGTCCGCTGCTCACCATCTGATGATTCACCATTACTTATCGTCTATGGGTCTCGAGGATCACTTATCTTATCTAATCGTCCCTCGCTATCGGAAGTAACCATCCTACTCTGCTACCAACTGCTGGGGCCCAATTTTCTTGAATCCATTTATCTCAAGAACCCACTCTGGTCGAATGAACCTTTTTACTTGCCCAATAGTGTGGAGGGAGCAAACACAATTATCAAAGAATACCTTCCGCAATTTGACATAATTGAAGACTCGAACTCAATTTCTATTTCTCTCGGGATTTTATTATCAAGAAAAACATCTGCAGATATAAGCACCTTAGCACAAGGCTCAACAGGTAAATGGGTACTAATACAAATGCCACTCTACGAAGGATCCGCATACGGCTGAATATGAACAAAAGTACAGCTTCTAAAAGCATGAGGTAGATAACTACCAAGCTAATGTCGATATTAGGAATCATTAAACCAAAGCATTTCTGTCCCTACTCTATGCTGGATGACATCCCTGCTTACCATTCCCTTGAGACCCAGGATCCCGTGAAAAAGGTGTCAGAAGTGAACTTCCTAAGAAGTCTTCACTTGGAGAGCTTGATCTAAAACGCTCCTTCTAGCTCCTCGCCTACCTCTTCTCTGCTCAACCCTCGGGGCGCTGTCCCTAATACGAAACCCCAAAACACAGAACACGCCCTCTGGCACACCTCCTCGACCAGGTCTTCTTCCAGTAATTTTTCATTCCGCTCCGTCCATCTTCCCTCGTCCATCAGCTTGGCCTTGAGTCCCAGACACCGTCGGCACTAGGAGTTACGATTGGCACATTCCAATGCACTCCCATGTCTGGCTTCCTCCATAATTCAACTGTTAAACAAAGACCTTTTTACTAACGAACCAACTGTCCTTGCACCTGCGGTGAGATCACAGAGTGAAGAAATTCTTCGCATCCTTTAATTCTACAATTTACTGCAGCCTAAAACCTCTACTAAAATAAATCACTTGCGGCCTACCGCATACAGCTAACATAAGAAATACCAGGCCTTTCTCTTCCATGATACATGTGACTTCGGGCCTCTACTAGGTTAAACACACTGTTAAATTACATTCTAACATTCGTGCTTTTACTTTCACATACATGAATAAACGACATACATGAATTAATCCAATCGAATTACACATTTAGTCTGGTACATTGCATTAAACAGAAACTTATCGTTTTACATTTTCTAAATACATCCATTATATATTTTTGCATCTCCTAACGCTTTTACATGATGATATAGCTAACACATTCCTCAGTACGATTCACATAAGATAATTAAAATACACTCATTATGTGCGGGTGCCAACTAATGGTGAATATGATGCACCCCTACAATTTTCAAACCTTTAAGCGCTACATCACCTGCATCGCTCACTACATAAAAGTCAAACCAAAACCTTTATGTCCACCACTTTCAAATGCTAGCATGAGTCCATGAGGCAGTAAGAGCTAGGGGCAGCAACTACTCGAGGCAAGAAGAGCATTGGCTAACCTGTATAATTCAGCAAGTCTGCATAGTTCGCGAGGAGATGCTCTCCGCATCTGTTCTATATCAGAGGTGAGGCTAAGAAATGAGCCCGTGTCAGATCTCCCCAATAGGCAGAGAGACAAGAAGGAAGCAGCATCGAAGGACCAGGGGCAAGAACTCATCCCTCCAAAAGCGTTGTTAATATATTTAAGCAAGTCCGCAGGTGATGTCAGTAATCACTTCATTATGGTACAACATTCCAAATGATGATCATCCGCTCACAAGGTGTAAGAGTAGCAAGTAAAGTATATAGTTCAATTAAAAAATGCACGGAAACTGGTTGTGTCATGACACACAGGTCATTGTACAATAGCCTTTTGATCCATCATCTTCCTCATGAGAAAAGAGCGAATGTTGGAGTCCCATACGAATGTTGTTCACAAGTATACAAAGGTAACATTTGTCACAAGAATGTCCATGGGAAAGGGACAAAAGAGTTATATGAGACAAACAGCATTGTCATCGTTTCCATGAGTCTGAGTGGAAGGTGTAAGCTTTGCATTTTAATGTTAAAGCTTTTTAATCAGAATTCGAATAACACAGATATGTGTACTCTCAGAACTAAGTGATATAATCCAATTAATGAATTATTCAAATGGTCACATATTATAAATGTTCCATGTGCCTGGCCGCAAGACTGGCTGTCGAAACTGGCACAAAGACTGTAATCGAGGCCTAAGACAGAGGGACACGCGACTGGCCTCCCCCAGCTTCTGCAACAAACCGTAAGCGGCAGTCATTGTGTGCCGCATGCTGTGGCCCCCTGGGGCCTGGAGCCAGACATGTCTAACGGGCACGGGCGGGCCAAATCGCGGGACGGAGGAAGAGCTGAAGCCCTAAAGACTAATATCCTCTCCCTGGGCCAGAGACACTGCTGCTGGTGGTAGCACCTTGCCCAAAGTGGTACACACGCCTTGGTGGATTGCCCTGGGGCCGGCTGGCCTCTTTTCCTCCTACTGCCCTGTGCTGATGGGTGCCTACATTGTGGGGCCCTCTACATGGTGTAACTGAGGCACTTGGGGCTGAACCTGCGGCCTCCCCTGGACGTGCGCCACGCTGATCTGTTCAAGGAACCGGTGTTGCAGCCGCCACCTGGAATCTGATTCCCGGGCCGAGAAGGCTGCACACAATTGACCTCGCACAATAGAACTGAGGTAGGAGTCCGGCGCCTAAATTGGAACCATTGCTGCCCCCCCCTCCCATTACTACCTGAATACGCGAGCGGATAAAGATCACATAGGAGCAGGGCTAAACAGCACAGGACAATTGACGTAAAGTCCAGCTTGAAAACAATTGATTTTAAGCTAGACCTTCTCACAGCCCGTCTAGACCAGTTCAAGCAATGGGTCGATGCGCATGATGACCATCTAGAACACACAGACACAAGGATATCAGACCTTGAGGACCTCAGAACGGATGACAAAATAAAACTGGTAGAGATGGACAAAGTATTGGCACTCCTAAAAGCCAAAAACAAGGACTTAGAATCCCGCTCTCGTAGAATTAACCCCCGAATAGCGGGAATTCCGGAGTCCACGAACATCACCGAGTTGGAAGACTTCATCGAAGACTTGCTACATGAACTCTTTGGTACCGAGCTGTCGGCGGTTTTCGCTTGGATTGTGGCTGCCTCCTGGGGCTCCGTCCCGTCCCATAATTGCCCGGAATTCAGAACTACCGGGACCGCGACAAGATCCTCCGCAATACAAGGGAGTGCGGGGAGGTGCGTTACCAAGGCAATACACTCTCCTTTTACCCGGATTTCACCATGGCGGTCCAGGCCACCAGGCGCAAATTCCTGGCTGCCAATCGTGTGTACCAACAACTGGGAATAACATATGGCCTTCTCTACCCGGCTAAACTGCAGATATCTCTTGATGGTACTACAAAATTCTTTACAGACCCTGCAGCGGCTTAGACGTACACTAAACATCTCACTAAAAACAAGCGTGCTTCGTCCAAGTCCCCTCGACCGTCTGAAGAGGGCCGCACAAGTGACAATGGCTAACCTTGCTATCGAGCGAGGACTGCCCACATGCCATTTCTCAAGGTGGAAACTGGAGCGGGACGGCGGCCCTTCTCGAGAGGACAGCAGATAACATGTCCTGTACCATTTCCTTTGGCAGCATGCTCAGCTGCATGGCCAAGTCCCCTTCATTGCTCTTGGCCGCCTGTTTTTAGAGAGGGCAATTCACCGGTGAATCCATGTCTCTTAGGGATGATTCCCATTTATGTTATGTTGGGGGCTATATGGGGTAACGTAAAGTGGGTGGGATTGATTTCTCAACCTGATTGGGGGGTTGGAGTTGGTGGCTGGGGGAAAACACATTGGATTATTCTTGTTGTTGCGACATGTTGGGGTGGGGGTGGGTTGTTAATGGAATGCCATTTACAGGGCAGTATTTACCTGGGTACTCTCGCTGGACCCGCATTTCACATTCATATACTTGGAGGGTCTTGACATGACACCGCAGTTGACAACCCTCTGAAGCATAGATGAGCCACTGCAGATAACAATATTCACATCCAACCACAATGGTTAGCATTAATTGCTTAACCTGGAACGTCAGGGGCCTAAATGATCATCGGAACTCCCGCCTGGTACGATCAAACTTAGTGCTCCACAAGACAGAGATTTGCCTTTTGCAGGAAACCCACCTGGCCAATACCACACTTACTAGACTGCAGGGCCGCTGGCGGGGCGAAACACATTCCGCTATATATTCAAACTACAGTCGGGGGTTTCAATTCTAATCAGAAGGGGGTTGCCATGGCACACCACTGGGTCTTGCACAGACAAAGATGGGAGATACGCCATTGTAACTGGCACCCTGTATAAGTGACCTATGACGCTGGCGGCTGTATATGGCCCAAACGTAGATGACCCGGACTTCTTTATGAATGTCTGGAGGCAACTGTCAAACTTGGGGTCAGGGATGATTTTATGGGGCGGGGATTTCAATGTAGCGCTTGATGAGACGAAAGATCACTCTGGGATGCGCGAACAGCATTCGCGTTCGGCTGGAGCACTGAATACATTATTGACAGACAACTAACTCACAGATGCACGGCGACATATTCACCCTAATACACGTGAGGGCACGTGCCTCTCCTCCTACCATAACACATGGTCACAGCTAGACTACTGGATTATTATAAAGGGTGCCCTTGCCTATACAACTAGCTTTGTACATCTCTCAGACACGCTATTTGACCATGTTTCAGTACTCCTAGTGCTGCAGATCCCCCAGACTGTACCCCGAGCTTTTGCGTGGCGCCTCACCCCGACTTTGCATTCAGAGAGGAAATCCGTGCTGCAGTTACGGAGAGAAACTCTTATCCTTTAAAGAGGAGGCAGAACGAGAAACTCTTTATCTTGGTAAGGAGGCACAGGTGCGTAAATATGGAGAGGGAGATGGCCGGCCTACTACGTTAGCCGCATGCCACCACATATGTGTTGGAATTGAGAGATGCTGACGCTCAGCTAATTTCATCACCGTCGCAACTGCCTGAAGTAATGTCAACCTTTTATGCTAGACTATACAGAGCCGGCCGAGATAGGGAACCGGAGTCACTATGTGCCTTTTTCGACACCATCCAGCTATTATGGCTTGATCAAGGTCACAGAGAATACTTGGACTCGCTGATTACACCAGAAGAGATAACGCAGGTTATCGCTAGCATGGCGACTGACAAAGCCCCGGGCCTAGATAGGCTCACACCTGCTTTTTACAAAGAATATGCCCCCATCTTAATTCAGCATCTCATTGAAATGTATCAAGAATCATTAACAGTGGGGAAACTCCCTCACTCGCTGCAAGAGGCAGTAATAGTGACCATTCTTAAACCGGACAAGCACGCAGATCTTTGCGGCTCATATCACCCGCTTTCCCTCATAAATGTAGACAACAAAATCTATGCGAAAGTCTTGGCAAATTGCTTGCTCCCCCTCCTACCATTGATTGCATGACCGGATCAATCGGGCTTTGTCCCCGGCCGTGCGACTTCTCACAGTTTTCGTACAATCTTCGCGATTATGCACCACATCCACCCAGACCTCCCGGCGGTAGTTGCCCTACTAGACGCCACTAAAGCCTTTGACACACTAGAATGGCATTTCCTCTTCCCCCTACTGCGGAGGCTGGGTCTGACTCATGATTTTATCCTGAAGATTCAACTTTTATACACTCTCCCCATGGCGCGCATTAGGATAAATGGTAGTTTTTCGGAGGCAAAAACTATTACCCGTGGCACTCGACAGGGTTGCGTCCTCTCGCCGATTCTTTTCGCGATAGCGATGGAGCCGCTTGCGGCAAAGCTGCAACAGCCTCATGCAAAACGGGGTATTGGTTTTACCACCCACGGCTTAATTGTCTCCATGTATGCTGATGATGTGGCACTATATGTTAAAAATCTGGACTCAAACTTAGAACCAGTAATACGTGAGGTGATACAATATGGCGGATTCTCTGGGATCCAGATAAACTGGTCCAAGTCGATTCTCTTCCCACTAACGGATTCCGCCGTGCCCTATACAGGCAACTACCAGCTGAAATGGGTGAATGAACCAGTCAAATACCTTGGCATATGGCTGAACAGAGACCCAGACAAACAACGGAGAGTCAATTATGGGCGCGCCATGGAGTGGCTGGAGGCTTGGATCCCACTCTGGACCAAACTGCCTTTATCGCTCACAGGCCGCATAGCCATTGCAAAAATGGTGGTACTTCCAAAGTTCTTGTACCTATTTGCAAATATTTCTCGCCCGCTCACTGCACACTTTTTTAAATGCTTGAGGTCAAACTTGATTACACTCACATGGACGGGACGACAGTCTAGGGTGGCATATGAAACGCTCACGCTGCCACCTGCACACGGAGGGCTTGGAGCTCCAGATATGCAGCTGTATGAGCTGTGCGCTCAGGAGCAATTTCTGCACCACTGGCTACATCCAGCCCCTTTCCAGCCACATCTGGCGATTGAGCACTATCAGGTGTCACAGTGGCCACTCAGAACTGCAGTATTCCATAGGTATATGCCCCCCAAAGCAGAAATTAGCACGGTGGAGTGTGTGCGTTGGGCGTGGACCGGTCTCCACAAACGGGCGGGCCTCACGGCGGCATAAGCACCTACTGCTCCTTTAGTGGATAATCTCTTATTTCCTCCTCTGCAAGATAAAGGAGCGGCCAGACGCACAGGTGCGCTCGGTGTCAAGGTATTTGTCAGTCTATATCTAGATGGTGACTTTATCCCTAGCCTGCCACCTTCCTGCCCAGAAACCCTCAGACATACTGTTATATTATCAAATTTGCTCCACTCGCAGCACAATACATGAGTCTTTCCCAATCCCCCCCACTTTTAAGGCACTAGAATATATGTACACAACTGCACCCCCACGCAAACATATAACGCGCCTATACACAATAATGCAGTCCGCCTCCACCACTGACACCACGAAGGCTAGGATGGCTTGCGGGGAGGACTTATACTTTGAGATACCGGAAACACGATGGACGTACTGTTGTGCCCAAATTTACCACTTACTGCCCAACTACAGGCTCCGCCTGATACATTTCAACTACCTACATAGGACATACAGAACACCAACACAGCTACACAGGATTGCGTTGAAGGATAGCCCACATTGTGTGTGGTGCCACAGCCCAGATGCCACTTTCCTGCATTTAGCTTGGTCCTGTCCCAAGTAGCAAAATTCTGGCCTGGGGTATGCACCACGCTGGGAGATATTATGAGGGCACCAATCCAGCCAGATCCTATGGTCTGTCTGTTGGGATATGTGAAGGCTGTTCTGAGAGCATACCGCCGGCTAGCGGCACTACTACTACTGATGGCAAAACGTAGGGTGGCAATGCACAGGGGGCAGCGCCCTGCACCGACTACACAAGCCTGGGTGGTAGACGCCACATACTGTCAGGAACAATTTTTCGATCTATTGAGATCTGATGCCCCTTGAGACCCAAAGACATTTGGGAGCCCTAGCTTGTCCCACGTAGGCTATTGCTGCTGCACTGGGCCCCGCACCCCGGCAGAGTAGGATTGCTGTTACTGATTGTGTAAAGTGCAATAATTAATGTGTAGTGTTGCTCTCTGAGGTAATTGCCTATATACAATTACAATAGTAACAGACTGTATTGGGCACTGCGGGAACGGTGAAACTGCGTTGTGTACTTACGAACGGCTATGTTATGTGGGTTATGTTTTCTGTTTGAAAAGCAATAAACAAAGTTAAAAAAAAAAAGTCTTCCATGTGAATGTGCATTGCTAATTATGGCCTATTACCACATTTAAAGTCTATACGTGGTAGTAAGTAAACATATAGATAAGACATTTTTTTTCAGAAATCTAAATTACTAGGGTTATAAAGAACATGTGTGCGAAGTTTTATATTTCTGTCTCCTAATTTGACAGATGGGCACCAATATTTCAAACGAACAATGGTGCATTACAGTGAGAATGAAAGGATAGGCTTTAGGCTTTCACGCGTTAGTATTTGTCATGAATTGTCACACAATAATCAAATGGAACCTTTATAATGCATTAATACTTTAATAATTCTTTGATTTTATAAATGCAGAAGATTCATTTTCATGAGTTATTAGCTATAATAAATTCAGACATATGAATATAAACTATAAGGAAGTTAGGCACACTCTATTTACTTTATTTCTAAATCAAAGCATGCTTTTACGGTGCTTGCACTGCAAGTTTATTTCTGTCTTCATTAACTCTTTTCAAACTCGTTCAAGGTGCACACATGTATTATGTATGTTTTCATTATCACAATCGGGCTATATGTCATGAAAGGAGAAATCAGCATTTAGGCTGCAACACAAGCCATCACAACAGGCACTCAATGCAGCATTACTCCAATGATCCTAAAAGGTAGAGGTGGACCGGCCTAATGAGATGTTAGGTGATGTTGCGGCAGGCTAGGGCTTCTAAGGAGTTGACCAGACTAGAGAGATCTAAGTCTAGAAACTTTTCTGAGGCTCATTGTCCTGGAAGAACCTCATATTCACAAACAGATCCCTTCACCTTGCCATGTAAATAAGAATTGTGTCTTCACTGCTGTTATCTCTGGCCCTGCCATTTCAAAATGTGCTCTCCTGGGACATGAAGACGGCAGGAGGGACAGAAATTGAGCAGAGTCCAAAAGGCTTGTCAACTTCTCTGCATTTTCTGCTCATTGTCATTCCCCCTAACCTGAGTGTTGGTGGGCAGCAAGTAGGAGGTAAATGAGGGCAAGAAAGGGTCAAGGGGTCAACCATGTGAAATCTTTGGGTGTTAAATGATGCACAATATCACTGCAGCTTCTTCTGACATTTTGATGAATAGACATCTATGCGCCATTCGTCTGTCTATTCCGCACGTGAAGAGGCAGAAAACATACCACCTTACTAATATATTGTTCATTAAATGTTTATTTTATTCAAATCACTCCCACGGGATCTATGCATCTATATTTATAAGGTTTGCCTTTTTTCAGGAATGTTTTTCTTCAACATGGCGACTCAAAATCCATAAAGATCATTGAACAACTTGCATAAATCCAATATTGCGCAACTATATGTATACTATTACAATTACAGCACTCCACCTTGTCTCCGATCTATAAGTCCCAGAACGTACATATGAAAACCAAGTATAGTTTGTCCTCAGCCTACGCTAACTGTAAGCCATAGGCACAACATTTCATAAGACTAGTGCAGTCGGCCATGTGTTCCCAGTTCTATAATAGTTCCACGCCCTCTCCCAAACTTACAATTCAAAACAAGGCACATTTTAAGTTTGCCCCACACCAAAAGAACATATTAGATACGCCCCTTGCAACATCCCACACTCAACTCAGCATCAAAGTCCTTAGTTGCCTAAAATGACCAGCTCAACATCACACCTGTATCCTCTCACCAACCAGAATATAAACCATATAGAACAAGCTAACTTAAGAGCACCCCACCCACACCGCCACCATCTGCACAGCATTAAATCAAGGCAACTGGTCAGCCACCCTAAACCAGCAAAGAACAACTTGTACATCAGTAGTCCCTCCCGCACACACATACATGTGCATGATGCACCACACTGATACATGTCAGGATCTTCTTGGCCACTATCCCACATGATTCATTGGCAACCAATGCTAGTTATCCCCAGCCAACCACTCTCCAGTGTGATTCATTACTACACAAACTCAACCAAACACAATGTCAGCTGATCATCTTGACTTTGGATAATCAGAATTGCAGGACTGTAAAGGTCGCCTGGACCAGGAAAGCAGATTGGGTCTGTACAAATGGTAGAAATGTGCTTTATAGTGCTTGTAAGATAACATATAAAATATCATATATTATATATATATTTTTTTTTTCAACAATTGATCCTCTATGCAGCTCGACCAGTGCGAGTAGCAGAATGGATCAAATTCGGCATAATACTTTTACCAACAAGAAGAACACTCACACGCCAGAGAGTCAATGTATCAAGCAATTTTATTTCATTATTGCCACCATCAACATACATAACCGACGCGTTTCGACCCGGAGGTCTTGATCACGGTTAGCTTGGTCCATTTTCTGTTTCACTATTTATACTTTCACCCACTTCTCCCACAATGAGGCATTGTGGGAATTGCATTTCTTTGGCACATAACTGTTAGAAAAAGATTTATATATACATTTTTCACGGTATCACAAGTTTAACCATTTCTCTGGGAGTGAAGCATGTAATATGTTTGTACCATTTTTGTGTCATGAAATTATATTAAATTGGGACCACATTTGAGCTTTTAGTCATTTTTTTTACATTCAAAATCATTTTAGAAATCATTTTTGAATCAACACGTGAAAGTGATTGTATTGCTCTATTTTACAGGCTTCCAATCTTTCCTGGTTGGTGGACCGCTGGCTAAGTGCCCTTTTTCCCCACCTCTTTTTACTAGTCAATGAATAGTTCATATTCCGTGGTCCCCTGAATAATTGTTTGCTCGTATAAGGGATAAGTGTCATTTCATTCCATTACAAATAATGTAATCCTAGTGGACAAGGCAAAGAAGGGGATGAGTTCTTAGATTATTGTCTTCATAGTGGAACGGTCATTGTGCAATTTAAAGATGTACATATAATTCCTCATCCCCGTTCAATCCATACGGTTGTCTTGTACAAAACCGTATTATCAATCTTGATTTGAGGTGTCTGAAAATTGTATATATAAATCTTTTTCCTAACAGTTATGTGCCATAGAACTGTAATTATATAAGCTCTTCCAAGTCTGTTCACAGCAGCGCAAGTAAGGTGGCTGATGGGAGAGGTAGTTGCTGAACTTTAAACAACGAGTGGAGAACACCGTAACCACATATTCAGCAAGGATGGCTGATGAATTGCTGTGGGCGCAAGCAGCCCAGGAAGTTTTCAATGATGACTGCCCTCCGGTCCCGGATGGGACGAGAGAGAATACTAGACCGCAATCGCCAGGAACCAACTTGAGGTCTCATACGCGAAATCTAGAGAAGTTATGTAAAAACGAAATATCGAAATGGTGGGAGTGCAAGTCACTCCAAAGGTATCTCGATACGGTCAGGATCCCAAGAGGGTTACTGATCTTGGTGGCACCCACCTACGAAAACCCAGACCCTAACATGCTTAAAAATGGGAAGTTAACTGTGCTGAATCATCTCAGCCCATGCTACGAATACTTATTAAATATCCGTTCAGTGACAGAGAAGCAATTATGACCAAAATTGATATTATGCTCAAAGAACTAGACCAGTTCCCTAATAAAGAAGACGCAGCAAAATTGCAGGCGGAAATGACCAGTAGACTGCAGAAATATGAACAGTCTATTAAAGAGCGGAAAGTGACTAAATTCCTTCTTGATAAGTTGGACTATCAGAAGGGGAAGATCTACACCTTCTCAAGACGCTTTGATAACATAAGACGTCAGCAACTCTAAGCGAGTGCAGAACACATGATGCAACAAGCAAGCGGATACACCAGCTCAGAACAGAGCCCGGAGGTAGATACAGATCTTCAAGAGAGTAATGCTACGGGTGGTGTGGGCACTGGCGGAGAGGTACCATCAGTTGTGGAAGAGCTAAGTATTTTATGGCTGGACAGGACTTTCAACCTACGGCCTCGGCCACAGCGCAAAGAGAAAGTAGGAAGAGGAAGAGGAAAAACAATAGAAAAAAGCAGACGCTGGGGAGGGAAGTTCAAAGAATACAACAGAACAGACACGGAGAAAGTAACAAGTGAGCCGGATATTGACAACATAGTTATAAATCTTTCAGATTTCTCTCTCTTTATATATATGATATGACATCACATAAAATGTATGCTTTTTTCCAGCAAAGTTAAAATATTTGTCCTGTTAATGCAGGGGTGAAATGCTGGTTGGTTTCCAAGTGCTAAGATGAATACCCGGTTTTGATGTCCTTTAATTACTTTCTTGATGTCTTTGGGTGGAGGTTCTCAACAGCTCTTTCTTGAAGGAAGGACAGGCTGTGGTTTCTGGGAGCCAAGGGACTGCGAATCAACACTTATTTACTCCCCTCTTCTCCCCTCCCACAGGAACGAGTCATCCTTCTTCCAGCAAATGACATATGCTTTGAAGCCTCCAGTCCCCTGGAAGCCCCTGGCATTGACTTCTGAAGGCAGCTGATGAGAGAAGAGCTATATCCGCAATCCCCCAGTCGTGCACTTTGAACTTAATCAGATTTCAGTTTCTGCACATCCCCAGATCCTATACATGAATTAAAGGCCCGTGTTCCCAGACGTGAGAGCAAACCATAATCATGTGCAGCATTATCCTTCTAGAAATGAGGCGGGGAAATAGGATTTAACCACACCTACAAAGCCATCGCCCCATCCGCCCCTGACACAGCCTTTCCACATCCCTCCCAGCTAGGTTACATCAACGCTTGTGCATTACCCCACCACCACCCTTGCACAGTGTCATCTTAACGCCTGGGCACGCCCACAAGCATAGGGGCCCCATGCAGACCAGAATTTAACACACATTTTCCGTTAAACATTTTTATTCCTGAGTGGTCGTGCAGGCAGAGCCCAGTGCACTGCTTTGCCTGGGGGGCAATAATTTTGTGCAGACTGCCCTGCCCTTGCGGACTGATTTCTCACATAATCCACTATCTACCCTCACCACGACCTTCTCATACCACTCCCTCCCCCTCCCCCGCGCACCCCGCATTCCCACATCACTTCCCTTTTCTGCTCGTTCTAACAGGAAGATCTGACTTTGAATCTGCCCCAGGTCTGGTGTTTTAGTTTTTTAACTTGAGCGTTGCTGTTCGTGCTCATTGTTTTTATTTCGGTTTCAGTGGCACAGCAAGGGCGCCATGCCCTGGCGCAAGCAAGGAAAATGGGCCCATCTCCCCCTGGATTTAGGTGAAAGACAGCAAGCCCTGCTGAGCAGAGGGCCC
Organism: Triturus cristatus; assembly: GCF_964204655.1. NCBI lineage: Eukaryota > Metazoa > Chordata > Amphibia > Caudata > Salamandridae > Triturus > Triturus cristatus. Next base: position 1,145,991,354 of record NC_140590.1, on the reverse strand, counting down.
CTCACAACACTGGGCCACAGTGTGATTGCAACAATTATAGCCACACCTCCTGCCAGAAAGCTGACACCTGTACCTGCAATAATGATGTATCACTTGCTTAAGTCAAATGAAACGTAGCATCACCTCGACACCCTGATCTTCCTCATCTAGTTTCTTAAAAATCAGACTCTTCTTGCTTGAGGGTCAGTGCACTTTCCCTCTTCTTCCACTCTCAGCACACTGTGCTGCGGTCTCTAACTCACATGTTCCACCTGTCTCTGTTCTGCGCTCATCTTAACCTATTTCCTCTTTTACCTCCCATCACCATGTTTTTTATCCCTCACCTTCCTCTTCTGGCTTCTATCTCCATACTCCATACTCTCCCATCATTTTCAGTTTTCACTCCAAATGTGTTTTCACCCCTGATTGGATTAGTTCTAAGATCCAATACACAAGCAGAGCTGGCAAAATGCCAAATGAACATCTCTCCACTTTCTCTAACTTTTACTCCATCTCACACCTTCCTGGGCTTTCGTTCACCCTAATTTCTTCTCTCACGCCCATGTCTCTCTTTCTCTTCTCCCTCTGTCCTGTAGCTTCAGGGGGGCTGTTTGGGACGTTACACCCAGTGCTTAGTTTGTAAAAAGTATAAGTGCCAGGGCTCTAGTAAGGAGGCCTCTGCAGCTTGCACCACCCATTGCCCCTGCCAGCGCTGCCAATGACATTACCTACACAACTGCTAACCAGCACACTGCTACAAATGTGACAATCCTGACTATTTCAGGCCCCCAAAGCTATAAAAATAGCGTGGGCGGCAGGCATTATTTGTTTTTAATGCATACTGAATTAATAAACAATTGCTGTTCTGCTCGTCTCTAAATTATTCAAACAGTGCCGCCATGTGCCAGCTGTCATAAGTGCCGGTGTCGACATTTAAGTGCCTGGTGCCAACCATTAAGTGCGGAGCACAAGAAACCACTGACTCAAATAAAGCACTGGATACCCCCCCTAAAAATGTGTTATGTAGTAAATAGTTGGATATAGGTGCTTTCAGGCGGGTATGGTGAGGTGTCTGTCGAATTTCACCCTGGACTTTTACATTCACACACAAGCAAAAACACACACACACTCTTCTCTGCCTTAAAACTTGGTTAGTTTGAAAAAAAATTGTGCTTTAAGCACCCCTAACAATCTGCACTCCTCTCTCTTTCCACTGACTCTTAAGCCCCCCTCGTGTCCTGCTTGTCATAATGTATGTTAACAAGATACGCCAGAGTGATTGTCGGGAAACCTGAAGCCTACTGACCAAGCTACGTACCTGATCCTACGTCTCTTACTGGCTTCCCTTTCTAAGGGGCAGTTACCTTAGCGATCTGCGGCTTCATAGAGAGCTTATCATCCATAAGAAAGCCCAGGTTTTTTACCTTAGATACCGGAGTGAGAGGGGTCTCTAGCAATTCTGGCCAATGTTTGGCACCCCAAAGGGAGCCGTTGTTACCTAGAACTAGAACCTCTGTCTTATCACTTTTAAGTTTAAGTGAGTTTTTATTCAAACAAGCTGCAATTTTCATCATACTCAGATGCAGTAAAGACGGATCATGGCCCTGTGCCGAAGACAAGGAGAAGATGATCTGGGTATCATCGGCATAAGATAAACGGGTGAGTCCACAACTCTCTATTAGGTTAGCCAAAGGGCGAACATAGATGTTGAACAGTAAGGGGTTTAGAATGGATCCCTGCGGGATGCCAGAAGTCAAGACTTGTGTTTGGGACCTCACGTTGGATGAAAAAACTTGAAATGTGCATTCCCTTAAGAAGGAGTTAAGCCATCCAAGGGCTGAGTCTGTCATGCCTATTGACTCCAGCCTAGTATGAACCAGGATAGAGTGGGACACCGTGTCAAAAGCCACGCTCAAGTCAAGTAAGATGAGCGCAGCAGTGCCTCCCTCATCCAGGTATTGTCTGATATGTTCCGTCACGCAAAAAAGGGCGGATTCAGTGCCGTACCCAGCCCTGAAACCTGATTGGGAAGGGTGGAGAGGATAGTGAGGTTTAACAATGAAAGTTGGGCATTGAAATGCTTTTCCAGCACTTTGGAGAAAACAGATAACAACGAAGTAGGGTGGAAGTTCGAGAGACAGTCAGGATTCAAGTTGGCTTTTTTTTAAAAGAGAGAAGACTATAGCATGCTTCCATCTCTGAGCTACCAGCCTCTGTGTAAGAGATGTATTCAGAACCTCCATAATTGTCATTAGGACAGGCAGGTCCAACAGGCAAAGCTTATCTGGGGGAAGAGAGTCCAGTGGAGAGCCAGATTTAGTTGAACACAATGTACCAACAAAGAAGGGTCCAGAGGAGATCATTCACTTAAGTTGGCAGCACATTCTGTTTAGATGCCAAGTAATTAGACATTACTTTATGCCTATCATGGAGATCGCTATTAGAGTTAGCCGCTAGCAGCAGCAAATCTTTGCCAGCTGAGAGTGAATATTTTCCACTATGTGAGTGAAGAAGAGAGCTAGCTCATCACATTGTTGTTGGGAAAGAAAAGGCTTGGACAGGATGTTGCTAACATCCGAAAGTTCTTTCACCACTTTAAAAAGGGTCTTCTGGCAATTCTGGGCCTTAGTGAATTTAGCTGTATAATATAAAGCACGGGCAGACTTACAAGAAGCATGGTAAGCTTTAAGTGATTCTCTTTTACTAGACTTTCCATCTACAGCGTATGACTTTCGCCAGCTTCTTTCCAACACCTTGCAGTGTTTCTTTTCAGATCTAAGTGACTCAGAGAACCAAGGGGCAGAAGGATAGGTTCGAACCATGCCTTTAGTGGACTCAGGAAGATGATACCAAATGCCTCATCCAGACAATGATGGATCGTAGTTTGATCCCAATCAAGATGTTGTAGGAGGGTGGGCTTAGCGCTGACTAGCTGCTTATTGAGCGCTACAAGGTTAAGCTTAGACCAGTTCCTAGCTTTAAATTTCAAGGAAGGCCATTAGATGGAAGAGAGAGAGGCGGCCACCCTAATCTTTAATGGTACCGCAAGATGGTCTAACCAACAGAGTCGAAGTGGAGGGTCCGTCAGCAAGCTCTTGATAGTCAAGAAAATAGGATCCAAGAGGTGCGCTGCAGCATGCTTGGGTAAAGAATTGCGCAGCGTCAGATCAAAGATGCTCAAGTCCTTGAAAAAGGATCTAGAGCAAATATTGTCCAGATCCTCAAGATGAAGATTAAGGTCCCCAAGCAGAGTAAAATTAGAAGTACACATGGGGGGCCAAAAACTCAGGCAAAGAGGTGTACTATTTTCCAGGGTATCCAAGGGGGCGATAAATCAGCGCCCGAGAGAATGTGAATTTGGGTGTCAGAGTAAGTGTAAATGTCAAAGCTTCACAATCAGGAATTTGAAGTTCATCGATTTTGCTAATGTGCTCTTTTTTAAAAAAATAACAGCAATTCCTCTACCGAGTTTATGTTGTCTGTCTATTCTAACCAGGGAGACGTTAGCTGGCAGCGCCGCAGTAATATCCGACGATGAGCCTGCATGAAGCCAGGTATCAGTAAGAAACAGTGCATCAGGTTTGTAGTCACAGAGAACGTTGAATACATGTTGTTGTCGTGTAAGAAGTGAGCGACAATACAAACTAAAAAAATGAAAAGTTTTAGTAGGGTGACAATGAACAGAAGACCTTACCTCATGAAGGCAATAGTTGCTGTCACGTCAATGACCTGACAGCAACTATTGGGCATTGCTCGCAGCGAGAGCAGAAACGCTGCAGTGTAAGGCTTACACTTGGCCTCTGCTTCTTGCTGAGAAGTAACAAGGTCCCTTGCCCCTGGCCCCGGTCAGACGCTGATGGGCGCTGACCGGCCTGCCATTGGCGCATCAGCGGCACGTCCACCGTGCTTCCGACCAGCCATTTTTATTTATGAGTGGACCCCTGCAAGAAACTAGCCTACTATGCAGGACGGAGAAGATAGTTCCGTCTTCCCTCCGCTCAATCGGCTCAGAGCCACGTCGGACCAAGGAAGGCGTGGGAGCGCAAAGATTAAAAGGAAACAAGTAAGTGGGCAGTAAAAAACGAATTGAAATTGAAAACCTTAAAAGCCCAAAGGGTGAGCTGAAGCTGTCGGAGGAGCGTACCAGCTAATGGCCACTGCGTGTCTGACCAGCCATTTAATTTATGAGCCCACCCCTGCGAGACAAACTAGCCCGCTAACCGGGCAGGAAGTGCAGGAGCAGGAAGTGCAGGACGGAGAAGATAGTTTCGTCTTTCCAGCTCAATTGGCTCAGAGCCGCGTCGGACCATGGAAGGCGCGGAAGCGCAAAGACTGAAAGGAAGCAAGTAAGCAGGCAGTAAAAAACAAATTAAAATTGAACACATGAAATGCCCCAAGACTGTAGGGGTAGGCGGAATTTGCGTAGTCGCGCTACTCAAAGCTGCGCGAAACGGTAAAAAATCTCCGCGAGCATGCAAAAATTCCACGAACAAGCGGAATTGCTTGTTCGCAATGCTTTTTTCCTGTTCGCGAATACTGTTTGCGTGCTTGGGGGAAATATCTCGTGTACACGCATTTTGAAAGCACAAACAAGCAGAAAATTCCACAAAGCTGCGGATCGCAGAATTTTTGGCATTTTCGCGTTCTCCTTGGAACGTGAAATTACCCAAATTTCGCAAATTCCACGAGCGGAACGGAATTTACCTCCCAGGCCTACCCAAGCGTGAGCTAAGGCTGTCAGAGAAGTGTACCTGCTAATGTCCCTGCACGTCTGACCAGCCATTTCGGATGGATCGTTATTATGTTGTGCTAAAGCCTGTAGGCAGGTATTTTGTTACATGAAATTTCACAGATTACGGTGGTAGGCAAAGGTTTTTGTGTTAGTGATCCACCCAAACAAACTGTTGGGATAGAAGATATGCAATACATTAATCCCGGTTAGGCTTTCTTAGTATCGTTAGTATATCATTGCTAACTGTAATTTTATAAGCATTTGTATTATTTTGACTGTATGCCAGATGGTCGACTTGTGGAAGCTTACACACAGTAGTGTAGGTTTGAGTTAGTTACAATAAAGGCAGTAGACCTGGCATAGTGACTGTGAAAGACATATGTTAAAGTTGAAAAGGCATTTTAGGTTGATTTTTATTAACCTTTATTAAAGTCTACTGATAGCTATTTTGTTATAGGAAATTTCATAGATTATCTTAGTGGTATCAACAAGTAAAGAGCGAGGATTATATAGAACACGTCCTTTTCCCCTCGGTAATCAGTTTCAACAATAAGGACGGGCTCTGACAAAGTCAACTGCATCCAAAGGCAATCATGCTAGAAAACCATTAGGTTTTTCAGAAGAACCGTCACCCACCAACCTAGTTGGTGGCCTGCTTCATCATTGGGTTCCTACCTAGGGTGCTGAGTGCATCCTAGGGGTGCTTCGAGGCCTGATTACAGCGGAGCGGGTATTTTTGTGAACGACTGTGAAAAAGATAAATTAAAAATTGTCTCACGGATCTCCCTCCAAACTAGGAGGACTTTTAATAGTGGGGTCCTGGGGCAAAGTTAAAAACTGAATGCGTATATTAGGAGATATAATTGATCTTAAACATCCTTAGGTTGGTCTACATGTTTCAGCGAATTTCGAAGAGGTTCCAAGGCTTTCTTCAGGACCAGAAGTGAAAAGGCCATTTGAAAACAGCCTCAGTGTGGTGAAAGAACACGCGCTAAGGTGTACCATCTAATTTAAGGGTGAAACAGTCACTCACGGTTTTCACCCAGGACGCTGTATCTGTAAGAGAAAATGGCACAATGATCGATAGTTACCATAGCATAGAAGTTATCGAATGCAGTATGTGGTGTAGTATACCCATTTTGTGTCACCTTCACCATAAAACATTCATGCAGAAAGGAATTGTATTCCAGCATGGCACACGTGTAGGGCGTGTGATATTTTATTAATTGCATTCAGAATTACTATGCATACAGTTGTGAACTTGTAGACATTTTAGAAATAGAGTTGGATTTTTAGACATAGATTTGGAATCTGTTTAGGATAAATACTTCTCAATCAAGTGAGGGCCGTCCAAAATGACCCTCTGGCATTTTTACATTGTTGGTTTTATATTCCTGACAGTGTATGTACTGATTACGTAAATGAGAAGATTAGCTGGTATTCAGTGTGTTCCAGGGAATGTTGTCATTCAGTCCTTTTTGTGAGTGGACAATTTGATACACCCATCTTTGTTCTTTTTTGTAGAGTCAGCTCGATAGATTATCTTGGGTTTTTTCCAATTGTTCTATGACAAACCATTTTAGATCATTCGTTGTGTGTCCTGTTTGTAAAAAGTGGGCATTCATTCTCAATGGCTGACCACTTTTTACAAACAGGACGCAAAGCTATCAATTATATCTCCTAACATCCGCATTCAGTTTTTAGCCATGCCCCAGGACCCCGCTATTTGGGTTGAAGGGTAAGTTATCCACTATTCTGATCGTTTGCATGGTGTCCCTTAGATAAGTGCCGGTTGCTTCCGCGATGGGTTTTAAAAATAAATTGATATATTTACAAAGAGGTTGCAGTAGGAGACTGCAGCCTGAGACTATCGGTCGTCCCGGAGGATGTTGTAAACTCTTGTGAACCTTGGGTAAGGTATAAATTGTCAAAAGCCGTGGTTGTCTCTGGTTGAGGAAATCAAATTCCAAATCTGATATGTACACTTACCTTCACTTTCACACTACGCTGCACTTACCCTTCCCTTTCCAGTCGGGCACCGTTTTCTTTTATTTTGTGAATTTGATGAATATGAACTTTCGTTGGATTCTCAGTGACATGAGAACTATTCCCTATCTTCACTATATTAGTTTCTTGGTTTAAGGATCTGTACATTTGGACACCTATGACTCCTCTTTAGCCGAATGATTCCTCTCTAGCATCAGCAAGCAGGACAAAAAAGATTCAAATTATGTGGCGTTATTAACTTCAACAAGGCATGCTCCAATTGTATGATAGTTAATCTTGTTGTTCATTGAATATAAAACATCATTTCCTGATTTAATCTGGATATTCTTGCAGACACTGAGAGTTAGTTTGGGGAACCATGGGCCACCTATTAATCTTCCCATCATTTTGGGCATATACATCAAAGTCCCTTGGTGCAGATAATTGGCAAACTTCTCCTCTGATGGCCATTGCCACAGACCCTGAAAGTATGCTTCTCTTTTCAGGGGACTTGTATCACTAATGCCTTAAACAAGTTGTTTACATGATGTGTTTCACTCCAACAGAGTCCTAAGCTTTGTTGGGTGGTTGAGGTCCAGCTAAAGTGGTTCTCCTTTTAAAATGGGCAACAACTGTTCCCATGACCATGGCGTGACACTACTAATGGTTGGTGGTAGCTCAATATAGTAGGGAAGCCCTAGCTATTTGTTACTTGCAATCCACTGGGGAGACTGCCTGCGGCTCTGTCTGGTGAATCCATGCAGTATGTCATGACTGGCCCACTAATTCCCCCTTACTCTAATGAATGAATGAATTAATTAATCATTTGTTCAGCGCACATATACCTTCAAAAAGAGGTGTCCCGGCTCTACTCAAGCCACTCATCCCAAAAAAAGAAAAAGACAAGCAGAAGATCAGTTATTAGTTGAACAGGTAAGATTTTAACATCTTTCTAGAATGTTAATGTCTTATTCGGCACTGACGAAAGTAGTCAAGACATTCCATGCTTTGGCCATTAGGACTAGCAGCAAGCATCCTCCTTGTCTGGCTCTTTTATATTTCAGTACGCTGACCAGAAATTGTAATTTGGGTAATAAAGGTGAGATGAAGAATACCATGAAAACATGGCTGACGTGTATGAGCCGGTTACAGTATGGTATAGTTATTTGTGGCCAAGGCAGAGAGCCTTATAAAAGCTTCTTTGAGAAATGGGCAGCCACTGTAGCTGCCAGCGGTGGGTAGAGATAAGCGTGCTTCTTTTTAATCCCAAAATAGCTGGGGCAGCAGCGTTTTGCACTATTTTTACCATATGTACCAGATGTTTAGGAAAACCCACAAGTAATGAATTGCAATAGACTAATTTAGATGTTGTGAGGGCTTGGCCAGGGCCGGCTTTTGCGCTGGTGGCGCCAGGCACGGCGATGTTTGTTGGCGTTCCCCCATCGATGGTGGAGGTGGTGACCACCTCCACCATGAATTACCTCTGCACCACCTTTTAACAGCGGCCCTCAATTCTCCATAATCACTCTCTTTCAGATGTATTTAATTAGTTATATAGCACCACTCATACCAGTGTAGGGTGTCAGAGCACTTTGCATCACACACATTACACAGAGACAATCAATCATAAGTGTGTAAATCACCATATAGGAAATGATTCATTAGCCAGAGGACTGCAAGGTGTAGGAGTGACATGTCATCCATGCTGGTAGAGAGTATAGTTTAAGAGTGATTGGTCTGGAGAAGCACAAACTCAGAATTGAAAACGCAACACCATAGTGAGTGGTTCTCTCTAACAAGAATTGATTTCTACTCAAATGAACCCTTTTTGCAACATTAATCTATGCTCTAATCTATACTTTGCAGTGTGCATGCAGTTCTTTGATGGCAGTTAATAATTCACTGTCCTGTATTAGGATTTTAACTGATAAACTGCAAGTAACAAAAGGAGGTCTCTTACAAAAGCAGTACCCCACTGACCTATTTACATTGTATGCACTTTGTGATCTGCATTGTATACGTTCTTTGTAGCAGGCATAGTAATCGTCTGTGCTATTTTATAAACAGTCAAAACCTCAACTAGACGAAACTTCGATCTCTCTCCAGGAAGAACATTAATCACCGGTGATATCTTGACATTTTTATTGTTACCTGAACATGGCTGGAGGCAAGGAACACGGCAGCAGGTGCTTTTAGGTGAGAGGGCGGTGGTGAGAATCAGGTGTCACTCTGTGCCATTGACATGCTTTTCTTTCTCCGTTACCCATGACGTACATGGCGGAAAGTGATAGAGGTTGTGGAGGTATATGGGGAAGTCTCTGGCATAGTAGTTGATTGGGAAAAGTAGGTCATTGTTCCTGGTCAAGGTGGATAGAGGGCGACCTGTTGGCCATCCCAATCATCTATTAAAACCTGGAGGTTTAGATACTATACTTCCAAGATTCCAATGCAATTTTCAGGCACAGTGCCGTGTCAGTCTCAGTCTTTCTAGTGGATGGGTAAGCTTCCTGATATTCAGTGGGATGAACAAATACAGTCAGCTTATGATATCAGACTAAGGTGCCGATTACGATCCGGTAAAAACCGGGTACGAACCGTCGGTCGGAGAGTTTTCTCCGTCCGACTCGTACCCGGTCGGAAAACTTTACAAACATGGAATTACGATTCGCACGGAAACACCATTTCTGTACGAATCATAAAAAACACCGACCGACGAAAATATACGTACGAATGTGATCCGGGAATGCAGCGACGTGATGTCGGGACGCTTTCAGGCAGCGTTTCACGACCCAGGAAGTACGATTCGAACCGACAGCAGTCCGGATGGCGATATTTTCACGGCTCTAGTCACAAAACGGTTAGATACCGGGGGGTCAGAGGGAACATGTTTAAAGACCGCACAGGATTGAATCCCCCAACAAAGTACTAAAGACACTGAAAATCCTGAGGTCTGAAATAACAAAGAAGAAAGGTGGTGTGTGAAATGAGGAACAGAAGCCTAATGTACGTGGTGAAAGGACAAACCCTTAGAGACGTGGTCATTCACTCACCCCGGGTAACAAACCCCATCACATGGGATTTTCATCCCAAAGAAAAATCTCAAACTCTCAGGGGGCCATAGGCCCCTCTACGAGAGGTAAGAGCTTTACGATGTTTTGTGTTTTGCACTGAAAGGTGGACTAAATACACAAATGAACTGGGTGTGAGTGGGGGGTGCAGTGCTGATGAAATAATAGTGCAAAAGGAGTGTGTTAAAACTAGTTACGGGACGGCCAGGAGGAATCTCTTGGACACCGCCGTACCGATGCTAGATTAAAAGGAGTGAACGCCCCACTAATTCAATGTAATCAATGTATAAGATAATGGTCAACATGTTTCAGCCGTGGCGCCTAACTAGGCTCGGCTTTCATCAGGACCTGGTAAGCTACTGCAGAAATGAACAAATAGCGTATCAAAGGATATAGAGGGCACCCTCAAGTTGCTTGTAGGGTGTGCGTCTCCTCAATGATTCATACATCACCTAGACAAAAAAGACTCAGTGTAAATATGTTGGTCACAATTGCTCAGTAGTAACAGGTGTGAATATATAAACTAAAAGCAAGCTCCACTCACCCGTGTAAACTGGGTGGAAAATGGACCTCCACCTGGCAACCGCTCAGGAAGGAACACCGCTCTGAAAAAAAGGTGTAAGACTGCTGAAGAATGGGGAGCTTACATGTCATGAGCGCGTGTGAAAAAATGTGAGTAGGTAATCTAACAACGAGGGATACTGACAAAAACAGCGTGTGCACAGAATGCTGATAAATGCAATGATCATCGATAGCCAACAGGGTAGACCGGTGGGGAAAACGTGACCTGTCCTGTTGAATCGATCTGAGTAGTAAGAAATTAAAAATGTCTGTACATTTGAAATCAAATGTCAAAATATGTGCCCAAACATATCGCTAGAAGGTGGGGGGTTGGTTGCCTTCATAAAAATGTAAAAAGAAATGAAAAGCGGGACAGTGTGTGCCCAGCGTCAGAAATCCTACCTCTCCGTCGGGGAACCGGGCTGGAATGAGCCTGCAGCCGGAGGTCCCGCGGGGTTGGACGGAGACGGATTAAGAAAAGATGTGTCAGCACTAATGGGCCAATCAGGGGGCAGGTTGCTCATCCTGTGAGGACGGAGAACCAATAGGGAGTGCTGAGCCAGCCGTGTGGCTGTAACCAAGGAAACTGGTATGCAGCTGACGGGTTACGGGTTCCGCTGTCAAAAAATCCAAGGAATGCGCGCCACGGTAAATTAGGGAAAAAGGTGGTAGCGCTTCTTAACACGGTGTGTGGATGGAAAGAAGGAATCTCGGAATAAGGGGCGAGACAATGCCTGGAAGGCGCATGGAGAAACATCCTGGGCAATTTCAAATTAAACACATGTTGAGTGATCCGAGCGGAGACGCACTGGTTAAAACGGCGCTAGCTCTCAAAACGTGGATCGCTCAGTGGGTGTTGGTAGCTGAAATGGGTGTGAACTGATGTGAAGACATCGGTTCTTGCAGCGCGGTCGAAGCTAGTAGAGAGTGCACTAGGTTCGCCGGAAAGTGGATGACAAGTGAAATATAAATTAAAAGCTGCCGATCAGTAGGGCAAGACAGAAGGAAACTGTCAAAATAGAGAGCAAGTACAATCGGTGGTTGGCCATTAGCCTGGAGAAGTGCGTGCCAGTTACAGAGGACTTGCTTAGAGACTGTAACGAATGTATACAGTAACAAAGAGTTAATCAGTATACTTAATGTGAGATGCCCATGAACACGGTGTGAAACATGGGTCAAATGGTGAGCTCAAGCCATAGTATGTTACAAGGATAACCAAGGAATATCGTCGTTCAGTCCTTGAACGTGTGTCTTCAGTTTATACACCCACCTTTGCTCGCGTTTAAATAGAAAAGAAGAGCTATCTGTAAGATGTGGTGGTATGTAGGGTTTGTCAAGGACTGTCCAGTGTAGGTCATTAGGAGCATGATTGACCTCTAGGAAGTGGTTGGTGAGTTTGGTAGAGGAACGACCACACCGTATCGTGCTTTTGTGTTCCAAAATACGAGTTTTGATACGACGGGTGGTCATTCCAATGTATCTCAGCCCGCATGGGCAGGTTATCAGATAGATCAAATTTGAGCTGTTGCAATTACTGTGGCTTCTAAGAGTCCACGGTCTACCAGTGCCAATGTCAATTTCTTTGGTCACAGAGGTGTGGCTGCATGCCGCACAAGAACCACATGGATAGTGGCCCACTACTGGAGGGAGACCCCACAGCGTTTGTTGGGTGCATGTTTGGTTAGTTCGTGGGCGAGTGTGTACCAACTGGTCTCTGATGTTGCTGCTGCGTTTGAACGCAAAGAGGGGTCTAGGCAGCCCTACATCGCCTATGTTCAGAATCTTCCAGTTGGATAAAATGATTTTTTTGAGTTGGTTGGAAAATTGACAATAGGTGTGCACGCAAGTAAGTCTGTTCTCAGATGTCTTGGGGACCTTAGGTGCCAGAAGAGCCTCCCGATTGTTATTTGCGGCACGTTTGGACGCTCTGCGGATCAAATGTTTGGGATAGTCTCTGGCCAGTAATTGTCTGGATAGATTACTAGCATGTTCTTTGTACTTGTCAGTGGAGGAACAGTTCCTTTTGAGGCGCAGGAACTGGCCAAAGGGCAGATTGTCTCGCAAAGCCCGTGGGTGAAAGCTATCATACTTCAAAAGAGCGTTCACCGCCATGGGTTTCTTGTATAGCTCAGTACACAAGCGACCATCAGACGGGGTTATCAGAATGTCAAGGAATGGTAGCTGAGTCTTAGAGTACTCACAGGTGAAATTCAAAAAGGGGTCACAGTTATTGAGCCAGTTCTTAAAGGCCAAAAGTGAGGAAAGAGGTCCCTGCCAGAGTACGAACACGTCGTCTATGTACCTTTTCCATATCCTGATTTGATTTCTGTATGGATTGTTGGTACTAAGCACATGTTGTTCCTCAAAAACATGAACATACAAATTTGCCAGGCTGGGAGCAAAAATGCTCCCCATTGAAGTGCCTGACACTTGCAAAAACAACTGCTCCTCGAATTGAAAAAAGTTTTCTTTCATGGCGAGCTTCGCACATGACATGATGAATGAGACAGGAGTGATGGAGTCAGGTGGATTGGCCAGCAGGAGAGATTCGATGACATCTAAAGTCTCATCCTGCGGGATGCATGTGTACAATGACTCTACATCAAATGAGACCAAGAATTCTGTGGCACAATCAAAAGACAAGTCTTCGAGTAGGATCAGGATATCCTTAGTGTCCTTGAGGTACGTCGGAATTTTGGCCACAAAAGGGCGTAGGAAGTGGTCAGCAAATGCCGACAGTGGTTCCAGTAGGGATCCTAGCCCTGAAATTATGGGGCGGCCAGGAGGAGGATTCACATTCTTATGTACCTTGGGTAGAATGTAGAAATAAGGTACAATGGAAGTAGTGTTAACCAGATATTGGGCTTCATTAGAAGTGATCCAACCATTGGTGCTGGCTTCATTCGCTAGGATCTGAATGGTCTTGAGTAAGCGTGTAGTGGGATCTTGAGCAAGAGGTTGATAGAAGTTGGTATTGCCCAGCTGTCTCAAGCATTCAGAGCGATAAGCGGTGGTGTCCATGATAACGGTGGCACCACCCTTGTCAGCTGGCTTGATCATTATGGAGTCATCTGAGGTAAGGGAGCGCAAAGCTAGGCGCTCTGATTTGGTAAGGTTTTGGTACTGGCGGTTTTCAGAGACACATGAGGAGGATATCTGTGAGGTCACTGCCTTTTCAAACGTGAGTACCTGTGGAGGGACTTGACTAGGCAAGGGATTAAAGGTGGATTTATTGCGTAAGCCCGTATTCAAGTCATGGTCATCAAAAGAGGTACTGGGTTCAGCACGAAAAAAGAAATTCAAGCGAATCTTTCTGAGAAATTAGCGAGTTCCTGATTTATGGAGAACATATCTCCTTTAAAGGAAGGAACAAATCCTAGTCCTTTATTCAGGAGGGACTTTTCATCCTGTGTGAGAACTCTGCTGGATAGATTGATGACTAGGTTGTGTTCGTGCTCGGGACTGCTGGAGTGTCCCTCGAGCTCGATGATGGAGTTCCTTGTTGTTGATCTGACCAATGGACTTGGTTCCGTCTCCTTCCCCTTGACCTTCCTCGGCCAAACCCTAAAAAAGGCTGATTGGTATACATCTGTGGAGGAGGGGGATAGGGACAAGGTTGTCCAAGGGGGGGGGGTGGTTGTCCAAACGGAGGAAAGGGGGGATAGTTGTAAGCGGCAGGGGGCCACCATTGAGTAGGATACATAGGGTTATTTGCGCCTCTCAGGTTTCTCCTATTGCCTCTACCTCTCCTTTTGTTTCCTCTTAGCGAGGAATCTTCACCCGAGGCAGTGTCTGACCCACTTGACCAGTCATCACTGCCTGATGTAGAGTAGTCGGACCCATACCTGCGGCCCTGGCGATTGAGTTGAGGAGCCACGTAGTCAGCACTAGTGTATGGGTACACTTTCTCTAGTGAAAAACGTGCCAAATCTTTTTTGAATTTGGTAATCTTGGTCATCAGAACCGAGTCCTTGAATTCTTTGTTGTGTTTGTTAGATTCCTCTTGTTGTTTCTTGAAAAGTGCGCCAGTGAGTGTCACTTTAATTTGAGATTCCAAGGCCTGGATCTCAATTAACACGGCATCGGCCACTCGTTTGGCAGTGCTTATGATAAGGATTAGCCAATCTCTGGTACACTTCCAAGCTATTAGGGACCAATCATTGAGAAAAGTTCTGTCATCAAGGAACAATCTGGGAGCATTTGTCACAATGAGTCCTGTAGGGGCGCAATTGGCTCTCAAATATTCGGTCATGATTGCTCCGTGGATGTACACTCGGGAGTGTGATTTTTTTAAAGTTAAAATCTTAGTCCAATCAACCTCAGCGCTAATGGAGGGGCCTTGAAAGGTATCCATGATGCTTGGTGTATCCAAAATGGCTTGAGCTATGGTATCGTCAAAGGTTAAACCAAGGCGTTCTGCCATGATTATAAGAAAAGCTATTTAGTGCAAACAAGGTAAAGTCAGTCTCAACCAAGGAATCAGAAGGAAAAAACTCACAAGAAGGTACAGATAAAAATGTGTGCAAACTGTGCACACCGGAAGAAGAAATCAACCTGCAAAAAAGACTTGTTTTGCAAAACAGTTAAGGCACTAACTATGTGTCGTATAAAAGACCCACAGCCAAAAAGCTGTACATGAAATCTAGTCACAAAACGGTTAGATACCGGGGGGTCAGAGGGAACATGTTTAAAGACCGCACAGGATTGAATCCCCCAACAAAGTACTAAAGACACTGAAAATCCTGAGGTCTGAAATAACAAAGAAGAAAGGTGGTGTGTGAAATGAGGAACAGAAGCCTAATTTACGTGGTGAAAGGGCAAACCCTTAGAGACGTGGTCATTCACTCACCCCGGGTAACAAACCCCATCACATGGGATTTTCATCCCAAAGAAAAATCTAAAACTCTCAGGGGGCCATAGGCCCCTCTACGAGAGGTAAGAGCTTTACGATGTTTTGTGTTTTGCACTGAAAGGTGGACTAAATACACAAATGAACTGGGTGTGAGTGGGGGGTGCAGTGCTGATGAAATAATAGTGCAATAGGAGTGTGTTAAAACTAGTTACGGGACGGCCAGGAGGAATCTCTTGGACACCGCCGTACCGATGCTAGATTAAAAGGAGTGAACGCCCCACTAATTCAATGTAATCAATGGAGCAATGTATAAGATAATGGTCAACATGTTTCAGCCATGGCGCCTAACTAGGCTCGGCTTTCATCAGGACCTGGTAAGCTACTGCAGAAATGAACAAATAGCGTATCAAAGGATATAGAGGGCACCCTCAAGTTGCTTGTAGGGTGTGCGTCTTCTCAATGATTCATACATCACCTAGACAAAAAAGACTCAGTGTAAATATGTTGGTCACAATTGCTCAGTAGTAACAGGTGTGAATATATAAACTAAAAGCAAGCTCCACTCACCCGTGTAAACTGGGTGGAAAATGGACCTCCACCTGGCAACCGCTCAGGAAGGAACACCGCTCTGAAAAAAAGGTGTAAGACTGCTGAAGAATGGGGAGCTTACATGTCATGAGCGCGTGTGAAAAAATGTGAGTAGGTAATCTAACAACGAGGGATACTGACAAAAACAGCGTGTGCACAGAATGCTGATAAATGCAATGATCATCGATAGCCAACAGGGTAGACCGGTGGGGAAAACGTGACCTGTCCTGTTGAATCGATCTGAGTAGTAAGAAATTAAAAATGTCTGTACATTTGAAATCAAATGTCAAAATATGTGCCCAAACATATCGCTAGAAGGTGGGGGGTTGGTTGCCTTCATAAAAATGTAAAAAGAAATGAAAAGCGGGACAGTGTGTGCCCAGCGTCAGAAATCCTACCTCTCCGTCGGGGAACCGGGCTGGAATGAGCCTGCAGCCGGAGGTCCCGCGGGGTTGGACGGAGACGGATTAAGAAAAGATGTGTCAGCACTAATGGGCCAATCAGGGGGCAGGTTGCTCATCCTGTGAGGACGGAGAACCAATAGGGAGTGCTGAGCCAGCCGTGTGGCTGTAACCAAGGAAACTGGTATGCAGCTGACGGGTTACGGGTTCCGCTGTCAAAAAATCCAAGGAATGCGCGCCACGGTAAATTAGGGAAAAAGGTGGTAGCGCTTCTTAACACGGTGTGTGGATGGAAAGAAGGAATCTCGGAATAAGGGGCGAGACAATGCCTGGAAGGCGCATGGAGAAACATCCTGGGCAATTTCAAATTAAACACATGTTGAGTGATCCGAGCGGAGACGCACTGGTTAAAACGGCGCTAGCTCTCAAAACGTGGATCGCTCAGTGGGTGTTGGTAGCTGAAATGGGTGTGAACTGATGTGAAGACATCGGTTCTTGCAGCGCGGTCGAAGCTAGTAGAGAGTGCACTAGGTTCGCCGGAAAGTGGATGACAAGTGAAATATAAATTAAAAGCTGCCGATCAGTAGGGCAAGGCAGAAGGAAACTGTCAAAATAGAGAGCAAGTACAATCGGTGGTTGGCCATTAGCCTGGAGAAGTGCGTGCCAGTTACAGAGGACTTGCTTAGAGACTGTAACGAATGTATACAGTAACAAAGAGTTAATCAGTATACTTAATGTGAGATGCCCATGAACACGGTGTGAAACATGGGTCAAATGGTGAGCTCAAGCCATAGTATGTTACAAGGATAACCAAGGAATATCGTCGTTCAGTCCTTGAACGTGTGTCTTCAGTTTATACACCCACCTTTGCTCGCGTTTAAATAGAAAAGAAGAGCTATCTGTAAGATGTGGTGGTATGTAGGGTTTGTCAAGGACTGTCCAGTGTAGGTCATTAGGAGCATGATTGACCTCTAGGAAGTGGTTGGTGAGTTTGGTAGAGGAACGACCACACCGTATCGTGCTTTTGTGTTCCAAAATACGAGTTTTGATACGACGGGTGGTCATTCCAATGTATCTCAGCCCGCATGGGCAGGTTATCAGATAGATCAAATTTGAGCTGTTGCAATTACTGTGGCTTCTAAGAGTCCACGGTCTACCAGTGCCAATGTCAATTTCTTTGGTCACAGAGGTGTGGCTGCATGCCGCACAAGAACCACATGGATAGTGGCCCACTACTGGAGGGAGACCCCACAGCGTTTGTTGGGTGCATGTTTGGTTAGTTCGTGGGCGAGTGTGTACCAACTGGTCTCTGATGTTGCTGCTGCGTTTGAACGCAAAGAGGGGTCTAGGCAGCCCTACATCGCCTATGTTCAGAATCTTCCAGTTGGATAAAATGATTTTTTTGAGTTTATCCAACTGGAAGATTCTGAACATAGGCGATGTAGGGCTGCCTAGACCCCTCTTTGCGTTCAAACGCAGCAGCAACATCAGAGACCAGTTGGTACACACTCGCCCACGAACTAACCAAACATGCACCCAACAAACGCTGTAGGGTCTCCCTCCAGTAGTGGGCCACTATCCATGTGGTTCTTGTGCGGCATGCAGCCACACCTCTGTGACCAAAGAAATTGACATTGGCACTGGTAGACCGTGGACTCTTAGAAGCCACAGTAATTGCAACAGCTCAAATTTGATCTATCTGATAACCTGCCCATGCGGGCTGAGATACATTGGAATGACCACCCGTCGTATCAAAACTCGTATTTTGGAACACAAAAGCACGATACGGTGTGGTCGTTCCTCTACCAAACTCACCAACCACTTCCTAGAGGTCAATCATGCTCCTAATGACCTACACTGGACAGTCCTTGACAAACCCTACATACCACCACATCTTACAGATAGCTCTTCTTTTCTATTTAAACGCGAGCAAAGGTGGGTGTATAAACTGAAGACACACGTTCAAGGACTGAACGACGATATTCCTTGGTTATCCTTGTAACATACTATGGCTTGAGCTCACCATTTGACCCATGTTTCACACCGTGTTCATGGGCATCTCACATTAAGTATACTGATTAACTCTTTGTTACTGTATACATTCGTTACAGTCTCTAAGCAAGTCCTCTGTAACTGGCACGCACTTCTCCAGGCTAATGGCCAACCACCGATTGTACTTGCTCTCTATTTTGACAGTTTCCTTCTGTCTTGCCCTACTGATCGGCAGCTTTTAATTTATATTTCACTTGTCATCCACTTTCCGGCGAACCTAGTGCACTCTCTACTAGCTTCGACCGCGCTGCAAGAACCGATGTCTTCACATCAGTTCACACCCATTTCAGCTACCAACACCCACTGAGCGATCCACGTTTTGAGAGCTAGCGCCGTTTTAACCAGTGCGTCTCCGCTCGGATCACTCAACATGTGTTTAATTTGAAATTGCCCAGGATGTTTCTCCATGCGCCTTCCAGGCATTGTCTCGCCCCTTATTCCGAGATTCCTTCTTTCCATCCACACACCGTGTTAAGAAGCGCTACCACCTTTTTCCCTAATTTACCGTGGCGCGCATTCCTTGGATTTTTTGACAGCGGAACCCGTAACCCGTCAGCTGCATACCAGTTTCCTTGGTTACAGCCACACGGCTGGCTCAGCACTCCCTATTGGTTCTCCGTCCTCACAGGATGAGCAACCTGCCCCCTGATTGGCCCATTAGTGCTGACACATCTTTTCTTAATCCGTCTCAGTCCAACCCCGCGGGACCTCCGGCTGCAGGCTCATTCCAGCCCGGTTCCCCGACGGAGAGGTAGGATTTCTGACGCTGGGCACACACTGTCCCGCTTTTCATTTCTTTTTACATTTTTATGAAGGCAACCAACCCCCCACCTTCTAGCGATATGTTTGGGCACATATTTTGACATTTGATTTCAAATGTACAGACATTTTTAATTTCTTACTACTCAGATCGATTCAACAGGACAGGTCACGTTTTCCCCACCGGTCTACCCTGTTGGCTATCGATGATCATTGCATTTATCAGCATTCTGTGCACACGCTGTTTTTGTCAGTATCCCTCGTTGTTAGATTACCTACTCACATTTTTTCACACGCGCTCATGACATGTAAGCTCCCCATTCTTCAGCAGTCTTACACCTTTTTTTCAGAGCGGTGTTCCTTCCTGAGCGGTTGCCAGGTGGAGGTCCATTTTCCACCCAGTTTACACGGGTGAGTGGAGCTTGCTTTTAGTTTATATATTCACACCTGTTACTACTGAGCAATTGTGACCAACATATTTACACTGAGTCTTTTTTGTCTAGGTGATGTATGAATCATTGAGGAGACGCACACCCTACAAGCAACTTGAGGGTGCCCTCTATATCCTTTGATACGCTATTTGTTCATTTCTGCAGTAGCTTACCAGGTCCTGATGAAAGCCGAGCCTAGTTAGGCGCCACGGCTGAAACATGTTGACCATTATCTTATACATTGCTCCATTGATTACATTGAATTAGTGGGGCGTTCACTCCTTTTAATCTAGCATCGGTACGGCGGTGTCCAAGAGATTCCTCCTGGCCGTCCCGTAACTAGTTTTAACACACTCCTATTGCACTATTATTTCATCAGCACTGCACCCCCCACTCACACCCAGTTCATTTGTGTATTTAGTCCACCTTTCAGTGCAAAACACAAAACATCGTAAAGCTCTTACCTCTCGTAGAGGGGCCTATGGCCCCCTGAGAGTTTGAGATTTTTCTTTGGGATGAAAATCCCATGTGATGGGGTTTGTTACCCGGGGTGAGTGAATGACCACGTCTCTAAGGGTTTGCCCTTTCACCACGTACATTAGGCTTCTGTTCCTCATTTCACACACCACCTTTCTTCTTTGTTATTTCAGACCTCAGGATTTTCAGTGTCTTTGATATTTTCACGGCACCCAAAAAGTGCCGGAAAAGCGAAGTATGGCGCGAAACAACCAGAGTAGGTGGCCCGGTACACGCCGTACCCCCCCCCCACCCGCCCCGTATGTACGCGCCGACCTCCCCCCGCCCCGTATGTACGCGCCGACCCCCCCCGCCCCGTATGTACGCGCCAACCCCCCCAGCCCCCGTATGTACGCGCCGACCCCCCCAGCCCCCGTACGTACACGCCGACCCCCCCGTGTATGTATACACCCGTGTTCGAGTCGTACCCCCCGTGTATGTACACCCGTGTACGTGTCGTACCCCCCGTGTATGTACACCCATGTACGTTCGAGTCGTACCCCCGTGTATGTACACCCATGTACGTTCGAGTCGTACCCCCACCCGTGTATGTACACCCGTGTACGTGTCGTACCCCCGTGTATGTACACCCGTGTACGTTCGAGTCGTACCCCCACCCGTGTATGTACACCCGTGTATGTGTCGTACCCCCACCCATGTATGTACACCCGTGTACGTGTCGTACCCCCCGTGTATGTACACCCGTGTACGTTCGAGTCGTACCCCCACCCGTGTATGTACACCCGTGTACGTGTTGTACCCCCGTGTATGTACACCCGTGTACGTTCGAGTCGTACCCCCACCCGTGTATGTACACCCGTGTACGTGTCGTACCCCCCGTGTATGTACACCCGTGTACGTGTTGTACCCCCTGTCTATGTACACCCGTGTACGTGTCGTACCCCCCGTGTATGTACACCCGTGTACGTGTCGTACCCCCCGCTACGCGCTGGGGGTACGCACCGTACATACACGGGTGGGGGTACGACTCGAACGTACATGGGTGTACATACACGGGGGTACGACATGTACACGGGTGTACATACACGGGGGGTACGACACGTACACGGGTGTACATACACAGGGGGTACGACACGTACACGGGTGTACATACACGGGTGGGGGTACGACTCGAACGTACACGGGTGTACATACACGGGGGTACGACACGTACACGGGTGTACATACACGGGGGGTACGACACATACACGGGTGTACACATACACGGGGGGGTTCGACACGTACGTACGGGGGCTGGGGGGGGTCGGCGCGTACGTACGGGGGCTGGGGGGGGTCGGCGTGTACGTACGGGGGCTGGGGGGGGTCGGCGTGTACGTACGGGGGCTGGGGGCGGGTACGGAGCGTATGCGGGCACATGTCTCCATGGTTCCTATGGGTGTTCGGTGCGGACGGTGTTTTTTCCATACGGTTGTAACATCGGACGCACGGGATGGATCGTGATTCCGCGGTCGGACTTCACTTTTCACATTTGTACGGTAAATCGTCCGAGGACGTGTCGGACACATTTTCCGACCCGAGGACATGTGGGGAATAATTCCCAATGCGGTTCGTATGGACTTTTTACCATGCGAATCGTGATTGGCAGTTTGTACGGCACTTGTACGATTCGTACGGTAAAAAGACCGGATACGAGTCGTACGGGGAATTTTTTTGCCGGATCGTAATTGCCACCCAAGTGGCGGATGTGCAGCTGTACTCCTGGGCTACTCGGTCAATCATAGTTAATGACTGGTTATGTGGTTCCAGAGATGAGCCTGCCATCCACAGGAATTAGATCTTTTCGAGTGATCGGGTCTGTTGGGATATTTGCCTAGTTTCACAGTTCCTGTTTCCCTGCCCTCCCCTTTCAAGTTTGAGCTCATGCACATGGCATTCAGTAGCCTTCAATAGTGGACTCAGTATGGCAGGCATGCACCTGTACTCTTGAACCACTCGTTTGCGCTATACAAAACCCGATAAATAAAGTAAAATAAAAATAGCTGACTAGTTTTGCAGTTGAAAAGACAAGCCTATCATCTGTATGGAATTAGGTCTGTTTGAGTGCTCAGTCCTGTTGGGATATTTGTGTGGTGTCACAGTCGGTTGTATGACATAATTTCGACAGACAGAAAATCGACCTACAAATATATCGCAACAAAAATATCGATGTCAAGAATATCGACATCCTATCTACAACATGGTAAGTACAAAAATATCGAAAATTAAATATCGATGTCAAAAATATCGTTATTAAAAATATCGTTTTTCTTTTACTTTAAAAATATATGTAAAATAAACCAAATTATACTTAGAAATTAAATAAACATAATTAAATATATTGTATAATATTTAAAATGTATAATTAATATATATAATTTAATAAAACTTTAATTAAACATATACCTATAATATATAATATATATACTTACTTAATAATTAATTTTAATAATCATTTCTGTAACGTATAAATTATTAAATGTTTTTAAAAATTACCAATACATCTATACACATAAAACAATAACATTAATAAATATTTAATAATTACATATAGCAAATAATAATCAATATTTTTAATGTGAATATTTTTTATTATTAATGATATATTACAATAGCAAAAATAATACAAAACATATTAAATATCAGACACAATAAAACTACTAGTCCAACTCCAACAAAAACAACAGTAAGGAAAATGTTGGATAGCGTAGGGGTAAAAATTACTATTCCAACTCCAAAGAGTGCAACAGTAGGGAAAGTGTTGGATAGCGTAGGGTTAAAATTACTATTCCAACTCCAGAGAGTGCAATAGTAGGGAAAGTGTTGGATAGCGTAAAGGTAAAAATTACTATTCCCACTCCAGAGAGTGCAACAGTAGGGAAAATGTTGGATAGCGTAGGGGTAAAAATTACTATTCCAACTCCAAAGAGTGCAACAGTAGGGAAAGCGTTGGATAGCGTAGGGGTAAAAATTACTATTCCAACTCCAGAGAGTGCAATAGTAGGGAAAGCGTTGTATAGCGTAAGGGTAAAAATTACTATTCCCATTCCAGAGAGTGCAACAGTAGGGAAAGTGTTGGATAGCGTAGGGAAAAAAATTACTATTCCAACTATAGACAATGCAACAGTAGGGAAACCACTGGATAGCATAGTGGTAAAAATTACTATTCCCACTCCAGTGAGTCCAACAGTAGGGAAAGTGTTGGATAGCGTAGGGGTAAAAATTACTATTCCCACTCCAGAGAGTGCAACAGTAGTGAAAACGCTGGATAGCTTAGGAGTAAAAATTACTATTCCCACTCCAATGAGTGCAACAGTAGGGAAAACATTGCATAGCATAGGGGTAAAAATTACTATTCCCACACCAGAGAGTGCAACAGCAGTGAAAACGCTGGATAGCGTAGGGGTACAAATTACTATTCCCACTCCAGTAAGTGAAACAGTAGGGAAAGCGCTGGATCGCGTAGGGGTAAAAATTACTATTCCAACTCCAAAGAGTGCAACAGTAGGGAAAGCGTTGGATAGCGTAGGGGTAAAAATTACTGTTCCAACTCCAGAGAGTGCAATAGTAGGGAAAGCGTTGGATAGCGTAAGGGTAAAAATTACTATTCCCACTCCAGAGAGTGCAACAGTAGGGAAAGTGTTGGATAGCGTAGGGAAAAAAATTACTATTCCAACTCCAGAGAGTGCAATAGTAGGGAAAACGTTGGATAGCGTAGGAGTAAAAATTACTATTCCCACTCCAGTGAGTCCAACAATGGGGAAAGCGTTGGATAGCGTAGGGATAAAAATTACTATTCCCCCTCCAGAGAGTGCAACAGTAGTGAAAACGCTGGATAGCGTAGGGGTACAAATTACTATTCCCACTCCAGTAAGTGAAACAGTAGGGAAAGCGCTGGATAGCGTAGGGGTAAAAATTACTATTCCAACTCCAGAGAGTGCAACAGTAGGAAAAGCGCTGGATAGCGTAGGGGTAAAAATTACTATTCCTACTCCAGACAGTAAAACAGTTGGGAAAGCACTGGATAGCATAGGGATTCTATAAACATAATCACCAATTAAATAATTAGTTATAAAAAAATAGCATATTCATAATTAATTTACAAAATATTTATTATTAAATACCAATTATTTAAAATAAATATTTATATAAACAACTTTAAATTACATCCCACACTATTCCCCCTTTAACACACAACACACTACACATACAAAATACACAATACATTTAAATATCAGTTTATCTATTATTTACAATTAATAATACATTCTTTATAATTAATATACTTATTATTTACTAATTTATACATATTAACTACCAAATTACAATTATTCACAAATTAATTATTAATTAACAATACATTAATTAGCAATAACAACAAATAACATGAAAGAATAAATTATTTATATTTACTATATTTAACGTACTAATAACAATTAATTACCAATTAATAATTAATTAACAATTAATTATTATTAATTACAAATAAATAAATATTATCAGTAATTATTTGAATTTAATTACATCCCACCCTATTCCCCTATAAACCCACAGCCCACTACACATAAAAATTCACATAATTAATGTAATCATCAATTAATCACTTAATAAAATTAAATCACCAATTAATTAGTAATTAACAATTAATTAATTAACAATACCAATAAATAAATATTAATATTAAACTAATTATAACTTATATAATTAACCAATTAATAAAATTAATTTACATTAATAATTAACAATTAATTAATCGATTAATATATTTAATTTACAATTAGTAAATAATTAACAATTAATTAATCATAAATACCACTTAAACAATACATATTAATTAATTAATTATAATTAAATTACTTCCCACCCTATTCCCCTATAAACCCACAACCCGCTCTGATACTAAAACGCTAAATTATATTTTAAATAATTATTAATCTCTAAACATTTATTTTTAAATGTATTAAAATACATTACAATAATCTTTAACATACAAATAAAATACATATTAAAATACATTACACTAATAAAATATCAATATTATTGACATCGAAATTTTTGATTACGATATTACTTACATCTATATTAATGACTTCGATATTATTAACTTCGATAATACTTACCTTGGGGTCGATATTCTGTCCATCGATATTCTTGACTTCGATATTCTTTACCTACGATATTAACAACTCGATATACTTGTAGGTCGAAATTTAAAACTCGATATTTAGACTAACCACCGTCACAGTCCCTGCTTTCATGTTTTCCCCTTACAGGGTCCTACAGAGTTGAGCCCCACCTCATGTGGAGGACATTGCACTGAACAGTACATTCGTCCAAGCTGGAGGGTTCCCTGGTATTGATCCTTGTTGGAATTGTCCCATTGTGTAACATATGGGGCTTCAATCATATAAAGTTCTTTGAAACTACCTCGAAGAGGTTTAAGATTTAAAGATCTCAATTATTTAGATATCTCGAGAAGTGGCAACGCCTGAAATGTTAACATACAGACCTGATGAATCTCCCAGAGTTTAGTCCCCTGGAAGCTAAGATATTGATGGACTCATTGGGCAAGCAGGGCACCTTGCAGATCTATTGATCACTGGTAACCATATAGAGGGCCTACTGTTGTGTTGGGAGTGCACCCTGTGCCAGTTGGAAAAGGAGGAATTGAAGGAGGCTAAGATGACACCCCAGGAACGTGGGAACCCTGTATGTCTACATCTTATACAATATAATTCTACACAGAATCTAATGTACTCCAGAGAATTTGTGGGAAATGGCAGAGATTGCTCCCCAGCCTGTGAGAGATGTAGAGCTGAGAAGAATGGCTTCTTCCACATGGTATGAAGTTGTCTGTGGTCCAGCGTTATTGTCAAGAGGTTAGGAATACTCTTGCCTGGATCCTTGGAGACCCGGTCGACTTTCGTCTAGATTAGGATTTCTTGGAAGTATAGAGGAGTGGGAGGACACCTGCGGTTCACAGTCCCAAGTGGGCATGGGATTCCTTTGAGCTATATAGGATATTGCACACTACTGGCAGCTCAAATGGCCACCCTTTTTCATGTCTGATTGAGGAGTATGGACCCCTATGTACACAATGAGAAGGTTATATACCCTGCAAGGGGCTATCCTGCTATATTTCAAAAGTTACAGGCTCTTGGTGGGATAACTGAGGTCAAGGTAGACCATGGCATATTCTGCAGTCTCTGTGCCTTTTCCCTTTGATGCCTGTTATTCATCTGGACACTGTGCCTGTGTCTGTTCACTCACTCTTCGATGTATCACTGCATAACCACCACACTGTCTATTTTGTTGTGTCTTGAAATCAATAAAAAAGAGTTTCTAAAAAAGGGAACCTGATCAACCCTGGGTATATGAAATGTGTGGCACCCCATCTGGGTTTCTGCGCATATGTAAGTAGCGCTTTGTATGGCGTTTCATAAGGTTAGTGTAGTCAGTGATAGCGGTCTCTCCTCTCTCAATATCTCCCTTGCAGCTCCTAAAACCCCCTTCCTTTTGAGAGAATGGTAAAGCTGAGCCAAGAGTCTGGCTTGAATCATCACTTTAGTGAATAGGGAAGGAAGGAGCTTTTGTTGTACTTGGACTGAAACTCCCTTGGGTCCAGGAATTCAAGGTGTGACTAGTCCATATCATCTCCTTGACAAAGGAAAGGCCAAAAGGCAGCGCCAAGTCTGCACACCTCTTCCGGAGGAGTAGGGCTGCTGGAGGGCTGCCTGCCAAGCACCTGCATCCTGTGCTCTCTGTTCTGAATAAGAAACCGTCTGCGGGGAAGCCACAACCTAAGATTGACAGTTTCAACTGAAGATTGTTGCCATTGAACTGTAGCCCACTGGAAATGAAATGCCCTATGTTATGTGCTCTCCCGCATAGGTTTAGGGCTAACATTTATATTCGGTCCTGCCTCCAGGATTTAATATGAGTTGGCCCCTCCAGGATTGTCATGGTTTATATTTTACTTCTAGGTATTCTGCACAACAGTGCAGATTAAGGGCGACAGTATCAGAAAATGCCTTTCACACACGTACACCCCTACAATCCCTAGATGGATGGTGTGAAGGGGCAGCAGGAATCATCACCAGCTCTTGAAAGCATGACAAAGTTAAGAAGACGCTTTCTTAACTTTGAACGCGTGTGAAAGGCATTTTCTGATACTGTCGCCCTCTAGCCACTCCAAGGGAAGGTCAGATAGCGGGCAGGAAGGCGGAACAGTTCGATGACGTCATAGTGCACCAGCATGGCTCTTCCAGGAAAGAAAGTGTTGTTAGCCTCCATTAATATATGGACGGACGTCCGGCCGATGCACGCATTCGGCAATTAAAGTTGGAGGACGCCACTGAGAGTACGAAGGACGCCTATACTTAAAGTGTTGTTGCAATTTTAATACACGGTACGGGACGAGTGGCTGTATGGACCTTTTGAAGTTTTCTGAAATCCTATTAAAGAGGATTCACGCCACACAGAAATGGAGTTCTTCCGTGTAATGTGCAGGGGCTCAATTATTTTCTTACATTTGGCCACTGGCAATATGGAAGTCTGCTAGAAGAAGCCCCCTCCTTTCCTTGCATGCCGTACATACTTAAGAACATTTGGACTCAATAAATTTTGAATGAGCTCCACTCATTTAGGACCCAGATATTGCCATTTCTAGTCTCCTCTGTCCTGATGAGGCCCGAATGAATGGGCCGAAACGCGTTGACCTTTCATCATGGAGGAGTCCGACAGAATGTGATTAATTCCCAAAGATTGTAATTTCACTCTTTTTGTAACAAGTGGAGGGTGGATTAATTCCCTCGATTGTGTAATGGACTACCTCATAGTATTTCGGATTGCTGTTTTTGAATAACGGTCTTTGTTTATTTGTAGCATCCGCATACAAAGACAAAGGGTAGGAAGGACTGGTGATTTGTATATTGTGTGTATTTATTGATATGTTTTGTATGTATTTTTGTGCATTTTCAGCGATATTAAAGAGATAAACACATGCTTGAACAACCATTTTTTGATGTGTGTATTGGCTTGACATAATTGAAATAATTGTAGAGGTTGATGACTCATTGTTAGGGATTAATTTATTTTCTTCCTACATATTTGTATATGTATTTGTTCCTCTGCATCATTGTTCTTTCCCAGAGTGTTTCCTTTGTCCAGATGCAGTAGGATTATTTGGACAATCCCCTATGTTTTCCATACTGACCATTTACAAGCAGGCACTGTGATTCGTCATAAAAGTGGAGTTTTAGCACTTTTAGTCTATTCTTTGTCCCAAGCTCCTAAGTCTGAAACACAGTATAGTTACAGGACAATTAGGTACTCTATCAGAAGAGAATGTTAATGCTCAAACCTATTGAAGGATGTATAAAAGTCATGTCTTTTTTAGACAGCATAACACTTCCTGGACATTATATATATTGTCAGTGATAGAAGTGCAACAATCAACCACAGTACTCTACGTGTAAGCCTCTGAGCCCTCAGCCTAAAAGCCAAAGCCTGAAGAAGATCCACTGGACAATACCTGTTTCCTGCCTTTCCAAGAATAATGGCAACATGTGTTACAAAGTCTGACTGTCACCTTTCAGTCCCACAGGCCTCAGAGAAAAGGCCTAGCACCAAGACAAAATGATTGAGAGTTGGGGGTCGCTGAATTACTTTGAAAAGTAAATGTACTTTTTTTGCACTCTCTACTTCTCATTTAGAAATGCTTAATTTTTGAAAATATGGTCGGTGGCGACACTATCTATCCCTACCAGCCTCTGGGATACAGTGGTATGTTTTGTGGTCCAGTTTATGAATTTGTCTCCCAAGCTGGCCTGCGAGCTCTGTTGTTCTGCTGGGACGTTTTAACCTTTGAGTAGGTAACTCAGTAACAGTTATAGGGAGATCAGACTCACTCAATTGGCCCATGGTCCCACCCAAGATGTCCCCACACATTTTACCATATAGTTGCACCACCTTGCTTAGATACTATTTGGGAATCTTTCTTAATAATTAAAATTGCTAGCCAAACTGGTAGTCTTCCCTTACAAGGTCTCAATCTCTTTGAAGCTCTGCTGTCGGACTCCTACTTATGTTTCACAGGGACGCCATGCAATGATGAGAGGTCCCAACTGCCCCCGCTCACTTATTGCACCCAACTGAGTCAAAGAAACAACAGTAAATCAGGGGAAGAGGGGAAAACAGGGAAGGAAGGAAAAATAAATGTCCCACAACGTCCTCCACTCAAGGACGGGACCAAACAGCCAGGAGAAATCCCTACTAAAAAAAGAGACAGAATGTGTAAGTATGTAAAGAAATGTGGAATGTAAATGATAATATGAGGAAACGTGTGTGACTCTAAAGTACCTGAATGGTTCCCTTCTTCCACTAGGTAATGACAGATTGTTTGAGTGGGAGTTATGAATCTTTATCTGCAGAAAGTAAAAGGAAGGGCATCAATAAGGTTATGCAGTAAAGTAATGAAAGGGAAATAAAAGGAGAGCACACTGACACCCACCTACCCACCCACCTAATGGCTCATGAGGACAGGAATCCTGAGTGTAAATACTAATTCTTTAGCATCTAGCTAATACAATGTAAACATAAACTCAGTATATGAGCAATACTAAATTCCTCCTTCCTGTTGAGAAGAATTAACAGGAAATTCCTTTTGGCTTTCAGTAATAACCTTGTTTAATCAAAAGAAAGGAAAAATCAAATCTCCATGGACAAGAGTTCCAATCAGATATGTATTAGACTTTAAGGTACCATTATACTCATGAGCAGCACATACAGCGCTGTTACCGTAATATGGAGTAATGGTTTTTTCTTTTCTGTCTTGTTGCAGGACTGAAGACACTTCCGGAATGCAGCAAAGCGGGAGCCAATGAACAGGAATGCCAGTAATCTGCATGGAGATCAGAGTGCAATGCCAGGAAGCCGCGAGTAGGAGACGCAATGAGGGCAGGAACAGGAACGCTAGAATCCTAACGGTGAACCGGAAGAACTGAAGCACACAATACAGATCCCGAACACTAGAACCCAAAGCGTTCCAGACAGTACGGGGTCAGAGGAGTTTTGTACTCCTTTGCAGGAACCCGCGCACATGACGTAGCGGGACCGGCAGTCATGACATCAGCAAGTTGGTCTCTTCACATAATTAATCTAAGATTCTTCAACATTGGTACTTGATTAGAGTCTTTTCTCTTCCTGGCCTGGCATCAGCTGAAGCTAGAAGCAAAGCTGTCTCTTCCAACTTTGCCCTGATTCTACTGGAAAGCATTGACAAGCAGATGACCAATCTGTGCATGGAATTTAAAGGATCCATGGCCTGATTGGTTTCTACATGCCTGGGAACATTTGTGATTCCTGGTCTTTCTGCTATTAGTTACTAGCTATGGAAATTGTACGTCGATCTTAAACAGTCAGCATCATCACAACGTCTTAAAAAGGTAGGTGTTACTAGGAACGACCCTGCAAATTCTAAGTCAATCTCCTTCTCCCAGCTATGGCTAGTCTTTTAGAAACTGAACTGATGCCTTGATCCAATTTCAGAACAGCTTTGAAGCCTATGGCTACTTAAATAATATTCAAGTGGATTTTGTACCAGAGATGGGAACAGAATCATTGCTCACTACAGTCTTCTAGATCTTCATCCGTCAGCTGATGACAGTGGTATCCCTTACCTAATCCTATTGGCGGTGTCTCATGTTATTAGCCACTGTATTCTGAGCGGCAGCCTTCAATCTGTTGACTTTGAAAAATGTCATCTTTCTAAGTTTATATCCTCTTTAACAGGCATATGCCAAGCAATGTCTTGCCCACGCTTCAGTTCTCGCCATGATCACAGGACGTCGCAGATCCCACAGGACACTTTCATGTCACATGGATGACTCAGTGTTTATGTTGAATTTCTGGCATATAATGCCACAGTATTTGCTTTTGCTTTCACTTGGAAATCAATACCATCCAGATCCACCTCAGGCTTGGGGAGCTATAGATTTTGCATCTAGTTGTTTTGATAGGCTCATGGTGGACATAAAGTTTTGAACTGGCCTCTATTGACGAAAACAAAATAGATATAAACATCCAGATTATGGTCAGGGATATCCATGGCAACTTTTGGGGTGCATAGTTTTGACTAGCGGAAATGGATGCTCCTCGTCATCTTCCACCATGAATCATCTAGATTTCAAGTTCATCCCTGAGTTCTTACTGCTGCTCGTTTCAAGGAGGCCAAATCATCATGAGCCCGATTTATTAAGACCCGCCGCAGTCATGGTGGAGGCTCCATAGTCATGCAGGAGTCTCCGCGCTCGTGACGGAGTCTCTGCACTCCATTTCTTATTGTGGAGATTCCGCCATGAGTGCAGAGTCTCCGCCACAACTGCGCAGGCTCTTTGTGAATCGGCCCTCATGTTTTTTCACTTGCAGGTCCCATGGAGGGATCTCCAAGCACAAAGGCTAGGTATCATTGTGATGGTGGACCCTGCCTGGATTATGGTAATGGCCTTTATTTGGGCTTGATTACGGACGCACTACAATAATTTCCGAAGATTCGGAATACTGCAAACAAGACTTATCTTTCATACCCAGGAATCAGACCATGACCCTCCCATTTTGGGTGCCCTTCGATAACAATTCAGGCATGAATCCTGTTCAAAGTTTTAAGCATTGATCACTGCTTGTAGCTTGGTCCAAACTGAGGTGGCATAGTGAGAAAAGAACGATGGTTTGTAATGCTACCCCAAGCAATTGGCAGTGGTTAGACTTATTGCAAGCATTCCCCCCATCACCTTTTTTGTGTTTCATGTAATGACCTAAGGGCCAAAGGTATGCCCAGACATGGGTGCCATTGGACCCATTCTACACACCTGAAGAGCCCCAATCAGGGCAAAACCCGTCTTGGTTTGTTTGTGTTCAGGTTCAGAGTGGCCCTGGCCAGGCAGTTTGGGCTCGATTGTTCCTATTGGAGGAGGGTCAAGACTGATTTGCATATAGCTGGGTCTAAATGGATGCGGCATAGTGGGAAACAGAATGATGGGTTGGAATGCCACCCCAAGTGATTACCCCAGTTGTTAGACTTATTGCAAGCATTCCTCCCATCACCATTTGTGTGTTTTATACAATGTGGACATAGCCCTGCCCCATGAAACACAATCATTAAACACATCCTACTAAAACCACTGAAACCTAAGTTGTGAAAAAATAGGGTGCATATTGCTAGTGCTACTTTGTCTCATATTCATCATATGCCAGGGGTTTAGTTAAAATATTCAAAACGATTCTTAGGCTCCACTCTCTGTAGGTGGTCCTTGATGCAGAGGGAAGCTATAATGTGATACAGGCTGTACTACAAGTGTAGTGCATTCACGTAACGAACATATGTAACCTCAATAACGAATGCCCTTCCTTCTTCCAGATGGTATAGGCAAAGTGGCTGCACTCATCACATGGCAGAATACTTTGGGGAGGTAAATTTAATGTAGCCCTAGATCCTTGGCTGGGCAAACTGGGTGCTGCGCAGTGGCCGTGGTCTGCTGCAGCAGCAACACTAATGCAGCTGATGAATATAGACCAATAAAGCACATGAGCTGACGAACAGGTGGCGTATCAGAAACTGTGTTACTCAAGGCAATACATGTTTCCCACCAAAATACAACATGTGGTTTCTGATAGGTTGCTGGCTCGCCACCAAAAATGTATGCCCTTGGGTAACATCAGTACAACATATAGCTAGGACGCGTTGGATGACTTCCCGGAGGGGCTAAAAATGACCATACCAGGTTCCCAGTAAAGTCATCGTATATGGAGACATCTGGCTGGGACCTGCTCACACACTGTTGAGAAAAGAGATTAGAACTGCGGTACAAGACTACTTTGATATAAGTGCAGGTTCAATCACTGTATAGGCATACTATAAGAGACATTTAAGGTGGTCATCTGCAGGGTCTGCATTACCAAATACTTGTAATTTTGAAAACCCTACACTCACGCTATCAAAAGGTTGCGATGGAGCTCTGACATTAGGAATAAAACTTGCAGACACAAAGGATCTCAAAATCTAGGTGGATATCCAGCTTTAGCGGAAGGGATAGGCGATACGGAAAGCCAACACTTAGGGAAATACGTGATGGCAAGACTATATGGCGAGGGCAAGCGACCAGGCAAGGCACTTGCACCCCTAATCCGCAGCCTATACTGCAAATAAATAGTGGGGAATGCAGCACACTACACAACACTGAGGACCATATTTATGAAAAAGTGGTGCAGCAAGTCACGTTGCTGCACTGTATTAATAGGAAAGGGCAGGAATGTGCCGTATTTATAGAAATATAGCACATTTCTGTCCTTTCCCCTGTGCTGGCGCACAATGGGCTGCTTAGCGCCAATGCAGGCACTCTTGCACCATGGTGCAAGGGTGCCTGCGTTGTACGCAAGATTGTTTTTGTGCAGAAAGGTGCACCTTACTGCACAAAACTCTTTCTATGTGGTCTTCTGCAGCACACATAGAAAGAGGAAATAACAAGGAGAAATAAAGATATTTCTCCTCATTATTCCTCTCCTAGGGAGGCGTATCTTTTTGGCACATTCCCAAGTTCTTATAAACATGGGAATGCTTCAAAATCCATGGATGTTGCATGGAAACACTCACTCCCCACCCATGGAAACGGGTCGCTGGCTCAGAGTAATGCAACACAGCGATTTGTGCTGCGTTACATTACTCAAAATTTAAGAAGCCACGCAGGGCCACATAAGTTGGCCTTGAGTGGCTTCATAATTCTCATTTTTTATTTTGCATCGCTCTTGCACCGTGTTGCATGGTGCAAGAACGATGCAAAGGATTTCTTAAATATGCCCCTAGGAGTACTCTAAAAAATTCACTAGATTTTACTGTAATCTCTGTGCTTCCCAGACCAGCACAACAGATGATCATACTACATACTTGAATGAGGTGCATTGGCATGGCTAGAAGATTTGCATTGATTAACATCTACCCACGCGGATTGAAGTAGAAGATTTAAAACCTGCGGTGCAGAATTTGCTTCGAAATCATGCCTCTGGGAGCAATGACCTGCCTGGGGAATTTTCTAAAGAATATATTCACATCACAGCCCTATTCTTGCTAGCTATGTGCGAGGAAAAACATGTGTCTTGTATCCTACTGCCATCTGTACAGTAGTAGCCTCAATCATATTAATACCCAAGAAACCCCCTGAATTATGTGAATCATACCACCCTCTTTCGCTTATCAACCCAGACAATAAAATCCTTGCTAAAATACTGGCAAATAGATTACTCCAATACTTTAAACATGGCCAGCTCAGACCAATTGTGGTTCATTGAGGGCAGGTCTTCCACTCACAATCAGTGGCGGCTCCTCCACTAAGGCAGAGGAGCATCGTCTCACTGCTCTTTGAGCTATGCAAAAAATAAAAAATAAAACAATAATAACAAAACAATATTATCATTTGATTTTTCCTTGTGGGCCTCGGAGCCAGAGTGGGTCGGGCTGAGCTCGCCAGGGTGAGGAGTGGTTTGCACTCCCTAAGTGCGCATGACTGTTTGGCCGGTCCTCTTGGGCCGGCCAAGCAGTCATGCACACTTAGCATGTTCTCCACCTGGCTGTGTTGCACAGCCCGGTGGAGAACATGCACAGGCTCCCAGGCACTGCACGAGTGGCCAAACAGGCCGCTCGGACCAATCAGGATGCTGCTCATGCAGCGCCGTGATTGGCTGGGAGAGTCTTGGAGCCTGGGTGCTTCCATTCCTGCTGCAGTGCTGAGTGAGGATGGAGGAGCGGAGGCGACGGCAGCTGAAGGTAAGTTTATTTAATTTAATTTTCTCCTCCCCACAGTCCACCCCCATTCCGAGGCAGCCGCCACTGCTCACAATCCACAATTTAACTAGTGTTCTCTCTCCTTAACCAGTTACACCAGTGGTGTAGGAAACCCCCGCTTTAGCAGCTTAAGCATGGGCTGTCACTGGGCCTGATAAGCTGGTGAACTGGATTTACATAAGCATTAATTTGTTGTTTATGGGCCTCATAGGGCAGATCTGCAGACAAATAACCCCGCAAGGAAATACCATCAGAGCTTTGTGGGCTTTCAGCAAGCATTCACAGTGAAAGAAACACATTAAAAAAAAACATTAAATTAGGGGAAACGAGCATGAGAGAGAAAAGTGTGAAAGAAAAAGTAAGGATGAGAGAAAAAAGATGGGCAGATAGAAAGAGAATAGAAAGAACCAGAGGAGAAAGGAAGGGTGACATAGAGGAAGAAAACATGAAAGGAAAGATAGAAAGAAGGTGAAAGGAAGAATGACACGGTGATAGCTAGAAGCGTGGAAGAATTGATAGATGGAAGGGTAAAAGATGAAAGATCGAATGGAAGAGTGAAAGAACTAAGAGGTGGAATTGTGAATGGATGGAGGTACAGGAGAATGAACAGATAGAGAAGAGAGACTGGATGGATGGTTAAAAGATAGAGGGATAAAAACATTAATGGGTGGATGGGTGAGATGTATGGATGAATAGATGGATAGAGAAACCAGTGGGTAGATGGAAGAGTTTAGGAGATGGATGCATAGATGGAAGGAATGTGAAAAGAACTCTATGAAGGAGGGTCATGTTTGCTCATTTCACGCTATTGGTCTGATTAGAGGTATGCTTCAGGTGGGGGTATTTTAATTTTCTTATTTCTTTTTTTTTTAACTAAAAAGGCTAGGACCTTAGGGATGGGGTCCCTGGGGATGAAACTGGCCAGAAGTGGGGCTGCTCGGCCCTCCTCCCTTTAATTAGAAAAATTAATTTAAAAAAAAAGGCTGGGCCCTGGGGGATGGGGTACCGGGGCCAAAATCAGGCCAGGCAAGTCGCTGGTGGCTCCGTCTCCTATTACCACCACTCTGCAAACGCTTCTCCTAGTGCACAACTGGTTGGGGAATGAAGTCCCCTTGGCTGCAAAGGGTCCTCGGGGGCCAACAAGCCCTCCTGTTACCTTCAGTAAGTCCCAAACAGCGGGATTACTGAGAGGACTTCAGAAGCTACACCCCCTTTCTTCACCACTCTGCAAACGCACCACCTGGCACACTGCCGGTTGGAGGATGAAGTCCCCTTGGCTCCAGAGAGTGCTTGGGGGCCAACAAGGCCTTCTGTTACCTCCAGTATGTCCCACAGAGAGCGACTGCTGAGAGGACATCGGAGGCCATGCCCCTTTTCTCCACAACTCTGCATGCGCGCCTCCTGGAACTCTGCTGGTTGGGGGATGAAGTCCCCTTGGCTCTAAAGTTTCCTTGGGGGCCAACAGGCCTCCTGTTACCTCCAGTAAGATCCATACAGCAGAATTCTTGAGAGGTCATCGGGGGCCATGCACCCTTTCTTTACCACTCTGCAAAAGCACCTCCTGGCGCAATGCTGGTTGGGAATGAAGTCATCTTGGATGCTGAGGGCTCTTTGGGAACCAGAAGCCCACCTGTTACCACCAGTAAGTCTGACACAGCAGGATTCCTGAGAGCTGGTCGGAGGCCCTGACCAGGGTCGGACTGGGAAACAAAACCGGCCCTGGCAAAGTGCACGGCCGGCCCCCCAAGGGTTTGCGAGTGAGGCCGAGCTGTTTGCCAGGGCCGGTTTGGGCCGATTTTGTTACAGGGGGCAATATTACAGCTATGCTGCAAAAACGGCACTGTAACAAAAACGGCCCGCCAGGGGCCCAAAACCGGCCCCATTCTGGCAGCCCACATTAGAAACACCCGGTGCCCACTACAGCTAGTTCGGCCCTGGCCCTGACCCTTTTCTCCACGATTCTGTAAACACGATTACTAGTTAAACATCCATAGACATTCACTTAAAAAAACAAAGGTTACAGGGTCGTTATAGTTAGGAAAGAGAATTAAAAAAAAGTTAGAAATTCCCTGAAAAAAACAAAAGTTACAGGGACATTATAGTTAGGCTCAGATTTCATTCAAACAAAACAAGTAAAATTCAGCATTTATATTTACTTGAGCTAACTATAACTTACACCTCCGCAATGCACTGCTTATGTTCTCACATAATATATCACTCGTGATATGGTGAGTGACTTCACTGATAACATCTCAAATGACATCGCGACAACGGTTAATGAAGCAGGGTACCCAGCTGTTCTGATGGTCAGAAGTAACCCCTAGATAAGGAAAAGTTGTCCCCTTTGACATGACCTTCCCCTTGATGGAAATGGGTCTGGTTTTGGAGTCTGTCTCTTGCAAGCCGTACAGTGTGTTTTCATGTTAATATCAAGGTGCAAATCATCCATGAACATAACAAACAGATCAACCAGACCCTTTAAACGGTTTGGGGTGCGGGAGAGTAGACACTGCATCGTCTTCATATTAGGGGAAGGCGCAAGTGCGGATTTCATTCTGCGTATGTCCTTCCCATTGGCTGCAAAAAAATAATTCAAACCACTGAAATATAGCAGAAGTAGAATAGGCGCCAGTACACAGCCCTGCTTGACCCCCCCCCCCCCCCCCCCACCCCCCCAGTAAGATAAATTAATCTGTGCTTTCCCCTTTCGAAGCCATATCAGACTGATGCGTTAACATCTGTATGAAAGGCACGTAAAAAGTCAAACAATGACGGAAGCAGCCCATGACCGGCTAGGGTGTTCCATAGCTTTGAATGATTAACCCAGTCAAAGGCCCTGCTTAGGTCCATGAATGCTAAATAAATAGCACCCTTCTTAGCAACCACATATTTCCCCATTAATAGATTTGGATTAAGACACTGTTCCATGGCTCCACTGCCTTCTCTAAAACCGTATTTGGCTGAACAAAGTATGTTGTTTGTTTGGCCCCAGTCCTCAGTGCGATGTAAAATAATGCAACTCACTATTTTAACAGCCGAATCTAATAAAGAAATTGGTCTGTAGAAACCCAGGTTCTGTCCACTGCCCTTCTTGAAAACAGGGACAAAAACCGCAGTTTTCCAGGATTTAGGAATTTCAGTTGAAGTGGCAGCATTTAGGACGTTCTTTAATTAGGGGGCCCAGAAGGAGATGTTAGCCTTGTAAAGGTCCAAAGGTACCCTGTCTTGACCGGTTGCTTTGTTCGAGGGACTAGCAAGAATAGCAGAACATACTTCCTTAAGCCCAAAAGTAATTCCCAGTAAAAACTGTAGAGACCCTTCGGTGGGGGCCGAGGCCCATCTACACATAAAGCATAAATCTTTTTAAAGTGTACCACCCATTGTGAAGGAGTGATGCTCCTTCCTATGTCGTCAGGCCTGGTACAATAAGACTGCTTCCCACTGACTAACTGCCAGAAGCCCCTGACATCCCCAGTGTTATAAGTGGTGACTACATTTTCGCATATTTCCTCTGTAAGGGTCAGTTTTCTATTCTTAATAGCTCTCTTGTAAGCTGCTCTTGTAGTCGTAATGTCTGCTGGTTTCTTGGCCTGGCATTAAAAGCTTCCCGGAGATGCTTTTTGGCCACCCTACATCTTTTTTCGAACCAGACAGGCTTTGGATTCCTTCAGGGCCCAGATGAATCAAGCATGATGATTCTAACAGAATGATTTAAGGACTGAAAGGCCTCTATTATAAGGGCAGGAGGAGTCTCAAGGGATAGCGGGGGGGGCCAAATCAGACACAGGTTTGAATCAACTAAGACTTTAAACAAAGTGGGGATTGATATCTTATGCCATCTAACCCTAAGGCCCTGATCTTTTAGGGTCAGGCTGGTTGGTCCCTGGACAGCTGCTAAGTGGTAATTCCATCCCAACCTCAATGGGGTTGTGGACACTGTAACAGGTTTTGTGTACCTTCCCAAAGTTTACAGATCGCTCAAGCGTCCTTGAAATAAACACAATCTCTGGTTAACCCTTTGCCCCATCCTACAAATGTGGGTTGTTGGTTAAAAAGATTCCCCATCACAACCATCGCATTAGAAAGGCCTGACTGCCTGCCCAATTGCATTTTACAGCCGCCTCCCTCCGATGTCAGATGTCATTGGGCAAAATGGAATATCTCAGGTCAGAAAAGGATCAGAGCGATAGGGTATGAGACCAATTTAGCCTTAAAATCCCCTCACCTTGTATCTCATCTTTTTACTCTTCTTTTCAAGACTCAAGCTTCTCAAGACCCTGGCTGAGGAGTCAGAGAGAGATGGCCTCCACCTTGAGTACAGTACCATAAGCCAACTTTACTTGTATCCTCTTTTCCATAACTTTCTCCGGTTTTGGGATCAACTTCAGAGGAATGCGAAACTTTGATTCCTGTAACATGGAAATCAAAAAGGATTTTTATTGATGACAGCAAGAGAGGTTGATGGACAGTTTTGGGGAGCACAGGGCTAAAGGGAGGTGGTCTTTCCAACAGGCAACTCTTTCCTCCAACCAAAAGGAATTGGAGGCTGTAAAAAAGGTTCTCCTTTGATTCCTTCTCAGGTGGTGTGGGTTCAAACAGAAAATCAAGTTGTCCGGTCCTACATAAATCGCCAAAGGGCATTAGGGGTCTCCAGCTCTAGCACTTCTTTTCCCAGGGGATCTGCCGGTGAGCAGGGTAGAATCTCCAGGCTCTGTCGGCAGTGTATCTCCTTTTACTTCCAGCCCAAGATGTGTTTAAACCTCTTGGGCTCATTAAAAGGAGCTTTGCTTAAGATATATGTTCAGCAGTCGCGTGCCCCCCCACACACCCACTTTATTGTTCCATTGTAGGCTGTAAACTGGAGGTTCATTATCAGCTGATATTAGTTCACATGTTTTATCAGCAGTGCATAAAGGTTAATGATATAAAATCTGTTCTTTTTAATCACTTATTAAACATTGGTGCAGCATAATATATTTGTTTGTGATTGTTTTAGTTTAGCGTAACTCAAGATCTTTCTGCTTGGGTATTTCCTCATTCAGTAAGGGCTGGGATAGGAAGACGGCCGGGAGGTAATGTCCTGGTTAGTTACCAGTTACCTTCCTTACTTTAAGTCCAGGTCTTCCATGTCACAGTCCTGGATGCCCTCCCTCCCAGCTCCCTGTATTGATTTTGATTCCTGTGTAATACGGTGTGGGTAATTATGGTAGGACGTGGTGTCAGTGGGAGCCTTTCCTATGGTATCTGGGATGGCAGCCACCATCTTGGGTGGGTTTTTTGAGCTGGCTAGGCAATCAATGTCTGGAGAAACTGAAGATCTTTCATTCAGTAAGGACTGTGATGAGGAAGACCTGGACTCGGAGTAATGAAGATTAGCAGTAAGTAACCGCGACATCAACAGTGTCTACACTAGTGGATGCTATTCTTACACATGCGGGGAGGTGGACCTCACCACCAGAGCTCATGAAAAAAGTGATTAACATCAGCAGTGTCTGCACAAGTGGTTACTAGTCTTGGTTTTACACAAGGGGCGGGGGTAGGTGGACCTCATCACCAGAATTCAGAATAAAAGTTGATTAACATCAGAACTGTCAGTCATGCATTTACCCCTATAGTCCAATAGGCCACACCTTCTTGGAAATGAATGGTGGAGCGCGTTGTGAGGAGCTCACAGAGAGCCTAACTCTGCCTGGTGTCAGATAAGAGCTGGTGCATGCATGGTCTCTGAGATGCGGATCCAACCCCGTGAAAAAGTAACAAAGAAAACTTTCCTGTGGGAAATATCCATTAAAATACCAATACTACAGGAAGGTCCAGACATTCCAGAATCATCCATAACACCTCCTACTTCAGGAGCCAGCATTGAAGGATTCAGCTTCCCGATGATAATCTGACCCGTAGCGCATCCCTACTGGAGCACTAGCGTTTAGGTGCCAGCCACACAGAAGTATCAGTGCTCCAATGATGCATTTTTTATACATCGCACTACCGGCTCTGTCATGACAGGCGCATTTGTGCAGTGTATAGTCACTTTAAAGGAAGTCTCTTGGTGCTACTGCCACCAAGCTCTTGTTTATTGTCTCCCAACTCAATGGTACTCATTTTATCAACTGCAGAAGGATGAAAGGCAGAGTTAGAAGGTCGAGTGGAGCAGCCAGGATCTGAAACTATCTACTGGGTCAAACACAGATCCCTGGAATGGAGGTATTACCCCTCTGAGCCACCAGACCCAGCGCAGGGAGATGTGTGAAAAAGACCAAGGCCCTGATTAAGAGTTAGGCGGTGCAGGTGTACCCTATGGAATTCTCCTCCGCCAGACAGGACAGGCCCAGTGTTTCTGTACTCAGCCCTCCTGTGTACAGGAACACCACGCCCGATTGCAACAGCCGGTAATTCCGTCTGGTTGCTTTGGCTTCAACCACAGCCAAGCTTTGTTTTCTGGTCTCTGAGAAACATTTCTTCTGCAAGGGGGAGCATGCCTTACCAACACTGTTCTTCCCTTCCCTTCCCTTCCCCTTCACTTCTCTTCTCTTCCCTTTCCCTTCCCTTCCCTTCCCTTTCCCTCCCCTTCCAGCCTGCCTTTCCTTTCTCTCTCAGCAGTTTACCACCTATACAGAGCAGTAGTGTTAAACCCCTAGGGAATGATGTGCAGAACTGTGCACAATAATTCTGTGTCTGTACAGTTATTCCCCTTTCCGAGGAATACAACTCGTGATAGGTGGAATTCCATGCAGAGATACTGGCCGGTAACGGTATTTCCAGCCTCTGGGAATATCCGCATGGAATTTCGCCTACCTCGTAATCAGAGCCCAAGAAGAATTATGTATATGTTAGGTAGGTGTGTGTTTAAGTTAATTGAATTGATAACATCCATACACAGAGTGGGAAGCGCATTAGCAGCTTGGACCATATAGCTTGCAGCTGATGAGAAATTCAGAGTGGAGCCAATGCTTTCACACGTGACCAAAATGTGTTTTTACACTTTTAAGGAGCCGAAGTCACAGAGGACCTTGTCAACCGAATAATTTATGGCGAACAGCTATACTAGCTGCATTTTCCCATGAAAGAGAGGTTTCTGCAGTCGGGTAGGCAGGCGGCGGGATGCATAACGCTTGCAAATAACAGCCTTGCAACAAAGGAAGGAAGACATTTCTGTGCTACAAATTTAAAATGTTAGTTACTTAGTGGATCAACTGTTAGAAGTTTTGTATGCGAAGTATTGTACATTATAAATGGGGCCATGTTTAAAAAATGAGCTGTTAAATTCCAATCCCAATTCTAAATAATGTTTGTACAGAGTTCTGAACTTTGCTCACAATAGTGCACCCCCACAATTTTCCCCTGGTGAATTTCAGGATGATGAAATGTACCTTGTGGAAATGTGGTAAATTCAGCTACATAAGGATAATGGTCCAGAAAGCACCACATTCTGCAAATAATTACTAATTTATTTTTCACAAGGAAAATTTAGAATAGGAGTTTTACTCCTCAACGATAAATAGGTCCCTCATGGTGCCAGTACTTACCAAGTGTGTTAAATACCTCTTCCCCCATCCGATCCACTCATTATAAGGGCCCCAGGCCACAGAATATACTGTTCTTTGTGGACACTTATACTGTAGCAGTCACATGTCAATCCTAGTGATATTTTGAAGGGGGAAATATATCCAGCAACCGCATTACCTTGTCCTTTTCACCCCCATACTTGTACAACATTCTAGGAGTTGCCGCAAATACCACACATCACCCTTTAACTAACAGAAATGTTTCTAAGAACTTTGCTGCAGATGGAGAATTAGATTAATGACTGGCAGTTCTCCAAAATTTCCAGATATGTTTCGATTATTTAAGGAAGGGCTTTTGATATTGTTAATAACAGACTTGTCACTTGTATTTTCCGGACATGTTATAGGCCGGGCCTCTGTTATAATTTAATCTCAAGAGCCTGAAGTTTAGTGAATTTAAACAGCTAAAGGCCCTGTGTATTAAATGGCTTTGCAGTCATAAAGCCT
This sequence comes from Triturus cristatus, assembly GCF_964204655.1. Taxonomy (NCBI): domain Eukaryota; kingdom Metazoa; phylum Chordata; class Amphibia; order Caudata; family Salamandridae; genus Triturus; species Triturus cristatus. The sequence continues at coordinate 1,145,948,587 of NC_140590.1, read as the reverse complement.
GAAATTTACAAAATCACAGGCTCTGCGAACACAAAACCGTGGAGTCACAATGTACAAAAAGCAGTGCAATACAAAAGTAGCTATGTGGCAAATGCAAAGAAAAGATAGGCGTTTGTTCTCTCTTGCAGCCTCCATGGCAGCCAGTGCTTTATTTGTAAGAGGATAATTGCCGGTGCCCAAAGCTCTGCTCAGAAGTTGGCGGCCTGTGCTATTATGTGTCACCGCTGGCACCTGTGCGCCAAGTCTGCCTAGTCTTCAATCCACCGCAAGTTTCTTTCATCCAGAACCAGGCAGTGCAACAGTTTTTCAGTTTTTCTCTTCCTCCTTCTTTCCTCCTTGTGTTTTTTTCTCTCTGGAAATGTTTGCTAAGTTTAAAAAAAGTACTGGTCCCCAAAAATGAGTGCCAGTGGCCCCCACCAGCAACTACTGGCCCAAATTAAGCACTGATCCCAGCGCCTGCAGCACCTTTGGCTGAATGTGCAAACAGCCTCCCCCCCCCCCCCCAATTGATATTAATGGGGCAGATTTCTGTGAATAAGGTAATTTTGCGCTGTAATAAATTTCCGTTGCTAGGCAAACTGAAGGCCTTGCCACAAAGCTGACACTGTTTTTGCACAGGGACCACCTAGCCACCTGCCTTTGGTTCATCAGGCCCTCAGTTCCAATAAACTTCCACACTGGCCTTAAATTCGTTTTCAAACTAGAACTGAGAGGAGGTGTGATTATTGATGTCCTACAGCCCACAGGGATGCATGTTTCAGTGAATGAAACGGTGAATCAGTTTAGATTCACTCTGGCATGCAATGCAATGTTTGCCATTTTCCTCCTGAATCTCCTGTTTTGTGTGAGGTAATCAATCCCACAGCAGGCCCACTCAAAGGCCCACAGAGGCATGACCCACTTTCAAGTTAAAGAAGCATTGTCCATGCCAATAGGTCTGGTTTTAAAGGAATGGTTTATGGTAATGTGAAGCATTACAAGTAAACAGCATGGGGATGAACATGTATTTGTGTGGAAGCAAAGAACTGTAGAGCAATATTGCTGTAGGTCAAAAAGTCAGGTGATAGTTGCACTGTCAAGCCAGACATAAAAATCAACGTAGGCTAATGACTGCCCTCCCCAATCTGTGCTGCTGTCAGAGAAAAAAAACCATAACATAAATTACCTAGTCAGCTAGGAAACTTTATCAGCATTATAATGTCATGTGTGTGCCCCAGAAAGTTAGAGCTAAGGCAACTGGATAAATAAACAAAATGATCACAGGTGGGTGGAGGGAAGCCCTTTTTTGTGGAAGCACACAACTTCTCCCTAATCAAAACGTACCCCTGACTTCCAAGTGGGCGGCGCCAAAGCCCATCTTCTGGTGATGCTCATATAATTGTCTGGTGATAGCTGCACTTTCAGGAAAGACCATCAAAATTAACATTGTCTAACGATGAGGCACCCACTTAATCTGAGGTGCAGCACAAAAGGCTCTACCTTTGAAAATGAATGTATTGATTCTCGTGTGTGCAATTGCACGCAATATGTTTTTGCACACGTTACGGCAGGTTTTGGGCCAGTTCCCATAACTGATTATGTCCCACAAACAGACATCTTCAGTCTAATTTTATTTAGCATCTGTTCTTGGAATGAGGATTGTTGGTATGCATGCTTGTGAGTTTAACGTTCTGCTAGAATTATGTGAATTGTTCACATTTCACAAAATATAGGATCCTTATAGATTTCCGGAGGAAGGCATGCCAAGCTCAGTGGGCCCTCTGTTGTGGTGCGTTGTAGCGTGCCACCCTAGTCCCTTCGACCCCTCCCTTCCATCATGCGCACTTTCTCAGAGATGGACTCACCAGGAACTGACTTTCTCAGAAACTGTCCTCGTCGCGCTTCCTTTTAATCTTAATCCATCTTTTTTATGTTTGAACTCGTATTTTCTGCACGCACCTTGTCTTGGGTTGAAGCCGTTATTTACAGACCTTCTCTGGCGCGTGCCGAATGTTCAGGAACCTGCTGCGCAGCCGAGCTTCTGCGCGCGCTTCGGTGTACTCTGGCGCGCGCAGCGCCCGGGCAGGTCCAGGAGACCAGAGCTGGTGTTATTGACTTGGCGCGTCCCAAGAGAAGACAACAAGAAGGGTTGTTGGTGTTGTTAATAACAGACATGTCACTTGTATTTTCCGGACATGTTGTAGGCCTGGCGTCTGTTACAATTTAATCTCAAGAGCCTAAAGTTTCGTGAATTTAAACAGCTAAAGGCCCTGTTTATTAAATGGCTTTGAAGTCATAAAGCCTGAAATTTGCAAAGTGACTGGCTCTGACCACAAAATCCTGGAGTCACAATGCATCAAAAGCAGTGGAATAATAAAGTTGCAATTTTGCAAATACAAAAGAAAGGATGGACGTTTGTTGTCTCTCGTAGGCCTCCATAGCTGCCAGTACTTAATTTGTAAGAGGATAAGTGCCGGTGCTCAAAGCTCTGCTCTGCTATTATATGTCAGTGCTGGGACCTGTGCGCCAAGTCTGCGTAGTCTTCAATCCACCGCAGGGTTCTTTCATCCAGAACCAGGCAGTGCGATGGTTTTTCATTTTTGTCTCTTCCTCCTTTTTGCCCCTTTGTGTATTTTTCTCTCTTTTGCTCTCTGGCTTTCATCCAGAACCAGGCAGTGCGATGGTTTTTCATTTTTGTCTCTTCCTCCTTCTTGCCCCTTTGTGTATTTTTCTCTCTTTTGCTCTCTGGCTTTCATCCAGAACCAGGCAGTGCGATGGTTTTTCATTTTTGTCTCTTCCTCCTTTTTGCCCCTTTGTGTATTTTTCTCTCTTTTGCTCTCTGGAAATGTCTGCTTAGGTAAAAAAAAAAGTACCGGTCCCAAAAATGAGTGCTGGTGGCCCCGACCAGCAACTGCCGGCTCCAATTAAGCAGCACTGATCCCAGCCCACCGCAGCCCCTTTGGTTGAATTTGCAAACAGAATCCTTCCCAATTAATATTAATGGAGCAGAATTCTGTGAATCTGATCATTTTGCACTGCAACCAATGGTGGCTCTCAGAGGGAGTGCTGCGGGCCGGTGGGGCGAGACAGGGTTGTGGGGGTAGTGGACTCCGACTTTTCTTCTTCTGCTCTGGTTTCCTTTTCTGCTCGCTTGTTTTTCTGCCCTCTGTTTTGCCTTTTTCTGCTTGTTTCTTCCCTCTTCCGGCCATTTCCTCAAGACCTGGTGGCTTTTTGACAGAGCCCTCGCACTCCAGCACCCAGATACCCCACAGGTGACAGCGCTGCACTCTACAAATGCTAATTGATTTATTGAAAAAACATTTAAAATCATGTTTTGGGTTCCGTTTTGTGTCCAGGAACAATGTGCAAGGTACATTATTTATTTAAAAATAAAAAGCTGCATGTGAAATGTTGCTTAAATTTAATGATTAAATTAAAACAGTGTTTCAAATGGATGTTTTAGAAATAAAGTACTGCTTGTGCTTAAGATACCTCAAATAAAGCCATGCACAGGCATCTTTAAAAAAAAAAAGTTGCTTTTGGCCACAAATCTGATGCCTGTCTGGTTGCTCCTAAAGTAGCAAGCACTGCATCTCCTGCGCTGCAATATGCACACCCAATTTAGCTTTCAAGGCTGCCGCTCTGGCCGCCAAGTTGCGCAGGATCATAGCGCGATGCTGGGCAGTAGAAGGCAGGCATCATGGTTCTCAGTGGGCAGGCTAACACTGCTCATGCTGGCTGACGTCGGCTACTTCGCCCCGCTCCATATAGGCTCAAATAGCTAGTGTGAGCAACTGGTACGTATGGTGGCATAGAAGTACAAACAAGAGGCCTGAAAAGGTCTACAAAAATAAACAAAACGACGACGATAAGGTACTAAAGTGGAAGTCAGGCCGCAATCTGCAGACAGGGTGTTGAGCGCTACCAGTAGCACGTGATGGACGGGTTGGAGACCCCTGGACTTAAGCATTCATGTATTTGCTATTGAACTACAACTAAGTTGATGATTTGAATTTGTAACTCTGCCAATCCTTTAATAAACCTTCTTGATTTGCAAATGTAATGCTTTCTGTCGTCTTTGTGAGGCCTAAAGTGCTTCACATTATCGAAATGTATTGTTTATGATGTCAGCCTCAGTTGGAACTTAACATTCATTACACTGAGCTCAGTCCGAACCTGAGTTTGCAGCAAAATTTGCACTGTGCAAAAGACTCCATCACAAGGCAGGGGATATGACTGTGCTAGTTACGTATTAGGGGCAGCAGCTTGTGTTCAAACATGCCAGAAATCTGAATCCTTGCAGCGACAACTCGTCCTTTCATTCTTCTGGGGTCAATAAAATGAGCACCAATTTTGACTGAATCATTATGTTTTATGTGAATTGTTTTGAATAGCTACCAATAGTACTATTCAAATAAGTGTACGTTTCCCAAAACAGAAGCAAGTGTCCTTGCTTTCAGGCTGCAAAAGATTCCCACAGATCTTGGAATCCATCCTAATGGGAAACTGTGCCATTGCATACTCTCGTGCTCCCTCGCTTTTTTAGGTGTCGCCTATGCAGCGCGCATGCGCTGCTTAGGAGGGCCTTTAGCCGTCGTTCTTCACTTTTTCAAGCACTGCACTCGTGCTTGTGGCGGCATCCACCTTGCGGGAGCGCGCAGCGGCTCGCCACAAGCACGAGTACAGTGCTTGAAAAAGTGAAGACTGCCCGCGTGCGCACGCGCGCACGCACGCACCGCACCCGGGCTTGATAAGATAAGAGTTTAACGTGTTTTCTCAGGTGCGTTGTAATCCTTACCCGATGTGCTGTCTCTCTATTTTAATTGAATTACTTTAAAATGAAATCTATTAATATAAAGTAGCAAAGACGAGCACAAGCACCAGTGCTTTAAAACAGCTGCTGCTTGTGCTCTTTTGAAAGATGGGAAATTACAGGTTTTCAGAACATGCGGATTCAAGTCTTCACTATAATTGTTTCTTTTATTTGTTCTGCATCTATTTATTTGCATATATTAATGTAGTATCCTCAGAGCATTAGGAATAGCCACAAATCGTTAAACTCTGCAAACATGTACAGGTTTTATATTCGAACCATTGTCACAATGAAAGTTGAGCTTTAGAGTACTCACTCTAACTACAAATGCCTTGCATTAATGGCTGACTCGCTCTCACAGACTATCACATTCTCACTGACACTCTCACAGACTCTCACTCTCTCACACTCTCACTGACACTCTCACAGACTCTCACTCTCACAGACTCTCACTCTCTCACACTCTCACTCTCTCACACTCTCACTGACACTGACACTCTCACTCACACTCTCACTCACACTGACTCTCTCACTCACACTGACTCTCTCACTCTCACTGACTCACTGACTCTCTCACTCACACTGACTCTCACTCTCACTGACAGACTCTCACTCTCTCACTGACTGACTCTCCCACTCTCTCACTCACTCACTCTCTCTCACTAACAGACTCTCACTGACAGACTGACTCACTCACTCTCACTGACAGACTCTCACTGACTCACTCTCACTGACAAACTATCACTGACTGACTCTCCCACTCTCTCACTAACTGACTCTCCCACTCTCTCTCACTGATTGACTCACTCACTCACTCTCACTGACTGACTGACTCACTCACTCTCACTGACAGACTCTCCCACTCTCTCTCACTCACTGACTGACTCTCCCACTCTCTCTCACTCACTGACTGACTCTCCCACTCTCTCACACTCACTCACTGGCTCACTCACTGACTCACTCACTTTCACTCACTGACTGACTCTCACTGACTCACTCTCACTCACTGACTCACTCTCTCTTACTGACAGACTCTCACTTACAGACTCTCACTGATAAACTGACTCACTCTCACTGACAGATTCTCACTGACTGACTCACCCTCTCTCTCACTAACTGACTCTCAAAACTCTCTCTCACTGACTGACTGACTCACTCTCACTGGCAGACTCCCACTGATAGACTCTCACTGACACACTCTCCCACTCACTCTCACTCACTGACTGACTCTCCCACTCACTCTCACTCACTGACTGACTCACTCACTCTCACTGACTCACTCACTCAGTCTCACTGACTCACTTACTCTCACTGACTCACTCTCACTGACTCACTCTCATTGACAGACTCTCACTGACAGACTCTCACTGACACTCTCTCACTGACTGACTCTCTCACTGACTGACTGACTGACTCACTCTCACTGACTGACTGACTCACTCTCACTAACAGACTCTAACTGATTCACTCACTCTCACTGACAGACTCTCTGACTGACTGACTCTCTCATTATCTTACTGACTCACTCACTCTCACTGACAGACTCTCACTGACTGGCTCACTCTCACTGGCAGACTCTCACGACTGACAGACTCTCACTGACAGACTCTCCCACACTCTCTCACTGACTGACTGACTCACTCTCACTGACTGACAGACTCTCTCTCACTGACTGACAGAATCTCTCTCAATGACTGACTCACTCTCACTGACTCACTCACTGACTGACAGACTCTCACTGACAGACTCTCCCACTCTCTCTCACTCACTGAGTGACTCACGCTCACTGACTGACAGACTCACTCTCACTCACTGACTCACTCACTCTAACTGACAGACTCTCACTGGCTCTCGCTCTCTCTCACTGACTGACTGACCCACTCTCTCTCACTGACTGACTGACTCAATCACTCTCACTGACAGACTCTCACTGACAGGCTCTCACTGACAGACTCTCCCACTCACTCACCCTCACTGACTGTCTCACTCAGTCTCACTCACTGACTCACTCACTCTCACTGACTCACTCTCCCACTCACTCTCACTCACTGACTGACTCACTCACTCTCACTGACTCACTCACTCAGTCTCACTGACTCACTTACTCTCACTCTCACTGACTCACTCTCATTGACAGACTCTCACTGACAGACTCTCACTGACACTCTCTCACTGACTTTCTCTCTCACTGACTGACTGACTGACTCACTCACTCACTCTCACTGACTGACTGACTCACTCTCACTAACAGACTCTCACTGATTCACTCACTCTCACTGACAGACTCTCTCACTGACTGACTCTCCCACTGTCTTACTGACTGACTCACTCTCACTGATAGACTCTCACTGACTGGCTCACTCTCACTGGCAGACTCTCACTGACTGACAGACTCTCACTGACAGACTCTCCCACACTCTCTCGCTGACTGACTGACTCACTCTCACTGACTGACAGACTCTCTCTCACTGACTGACAGAATCTCTCTCACTGACTGACTCACTCTCACTGACTCACTCACTGACTGACAGACTCTCACTGACAGACTCTCCCACTCTCTCTCACTCACTGAGTGACTCACGCTCACTGACTGACAGACTCACTCTCACTCACTCTCACTGACAGACTCTCACTGAATCTCGCTCTCTCTAAATGACTGACTGACCCACTCTCTCTCACTGACTGACTGACACAATCACTCTCACTGACAGACTCTCACTGACAGGCTCTCACTGACAGACTCTCCCACTCCCTCACCCTCACTGACTGACTCACTCAGTCTCACTCACTGACTCACTCACTCTCACTGACTCACTCTCACTGACTCACTCTCACTGACTCACTCTCACTGACAGACTCTCACTGACAGACTCTCCCACTCTCTCACTGACTGACTGACTCACTCTCACTGACTGACTCACTCACTCTCACTGACAGACTCTCACTGACTGACTCACTCTCGCTGACAGACTCTCTCACTGACTGATTTTCCCACTCTCTCACTGACTGACTCACTCTCACTGACAGACTCACTAACTGACTCATTCTCACTGACAGACTCTCACTGACTGACTCACTCTCAGTGACTGACAGACTCACTCTCACTGACTGACAGACTCACTCTCACTCACTGACTGACTCACTCACTCTCACTGACTCACTCACTCACAAACTCTCACTGACTCTCACTCTCTCTCACTGACTGACCCACCCTCTCACTGACTGACTGACTGACTCACTCTCACTGGCAGACTCTCACTGACTGACAGACTCTCACTGACAGACTCTCCCACTGACTGACTCACTCTCACTTACTGACACTCTCACTGACTGACTCACTCCCACTGACAGACTCTCACTTTCACTCTCTCTCACTGACTGCCTGACTCACTCTCACTGACTGACTCACTCACTCTCAATAACAGATTCTCACTGACTGACTGACTCTCACTGACAGACTCTCTCACTGACTGACTCTCCCACTCTCTCACTGACTGATTGACTCACTCACTCTCACTGACAGACTCTCACTGACTGACTCACTCTCACTGACAGACTCTCACTGACTGGCAGACTCTTACTGACAGACTCTCCCACTCTCTCTCACTGACTGACTGACTGACTGGCTCACTCTCACTGACTGACAGACTCTCTCACTGACTGACAGAATCTCTCTTACTGACTGACTCACTCACTCTCACTCACTGACTGACTCAGTCTCACTCACTGACTCACTCTCACTGACTCACTCATTTTCACTGACAGACTCTCCCTAACTCTCTCACTCTGTCCCACTGACTGACTCACTCTTACTGACTGACTCATTCTCACTAACAGACTCTCACTGACTGACTCACTCTCACGGACAGACTCTTTCACTGACTGATTCTCCCACTCCCTCACTGACTGACTGACTCACTCACTCTCACTGACAGACTCTCACTGACTCACTCACTCTCACTGACAGACTCTCACTGACTAACAGACTCTCCCACTGTCTCTCACTGACTGACTCTCCCACTCTCTCTCTCTCACTGACTGACTGACTGACTCTCACTGACTGACTCTCCCACTCTCTCTCACTGACTGACTGACTGACTCACTCTCACTGACAGACTCTCACTGACTAACAGACTCTCCCACTGTCTCTCACTGACAGACTCTCCCACTCACTCACCCTCACTGACTGACTCACTCAGTCTCACTCACTGACTCACTCACTCTCTCTGACCCACTCTCACTGACTCACTCTCACTGACAGACTCTCACTGACAGGCTCTCACTGACTGACTCTCCCACTCTCTCTCACTGACTGACTCACTCTGACTGACATACTCTCACTGACAGACTCTCACTGACAGACTCTCACTGACAGACCCTCACTGACAGACTCTCTCTGACTCTCCACTGACTCACTCTCACTGACTCACTCTCACTGACTCATCTCACTAACAGACTCTCACTGACAGACTCTCACTGACTGACTTTCTCTCACTGACTGACTCTCGCACTCTCTCTCACTCACTGACTCACTCTCACTGACTCACTCTCACTGACAGACTCTCACTGACAGACTCTCACTCTCACTGACTGACTGACTCACTCTCTGTCACTGACTGACTGACTCTTCCACTCTCTCTCACTGACTAACTCTCCCACTCTCTCTCACTGACTGACTTGCTCACACTCACTGACTGACTCTCCCACTCTCTCTCACTGACTGACTGACTCACTCACTCTCAATGACTGACTGACTGACTCACTCTCACTGACTGACTCATTCTCACTGACTCACCCTCACTCTCACTGACAGACTCTCACTGACAGACTCTCACTGACAGACTCACCCACTTTCTCTCACTGACTGACTGACTGACTCACTCTCAATGACTGACTGACTCACTCAGTCTCACTGACAGACTCTCACTGACAGACTCTCTCACTGACTGACTGACTCTCGGTAAAAGACTGACTGACTCTTGCTAAAAGATGGACTCACTCTCACTGACTGACTACTGTCACGACTTGCTCCCTGCGTTCTCATGTCCACCACCAGGGGGCTGAACTGTGGGACTCTCCAGTGTTCTAATAAGCCTCCAGACCCTCCCCTTCATGTATATACTGACTTCCAGCCATTTGGACACTATTTGGGAATTGACATCCATTCCCCATCCATGCCAGGTTTTGTGAAAGCCAGCCTGCTCATACTTGAAGCCAGCCTGCTCATGTTTGGAACTCCACTACCTAGAATTCCCTGCTCACTGCTTTGTCTCCACCCCTGCAGGCCAAGGATGGGTGGAGAAATTCAGCTCACCTGTGGCTGGCTGCTGCTAGCCTGCTCCCACCTGCTGCATGTGAGCTCTCTTAAGCCCCAGCTCCCTTCAGCCCAGTGTTGGTCATTGTAGCTGTATACCGGTGAGACCAATCCTTGTTTCCAGTGTTTCCTGAGCCTTTGATAGCCTTGTTTCCAGTGATTCCTGAGATTTAGTTAATCCTTGTTCCTTGATTCCTGAGCTATAGCTATTCCTTGTGCTTGAATTAGCACTGCAATGCTACCTTGTTTCCTGAGTTCCTGAGCTAAAGTTCTTCTTTGTTCCTGGACTTCAGCTATTTTCTTGTTCCTGATTTGCACTGCTTGCAGTGCTCTCTTGAGTCCTTGTTTCCTGAGCTGTAGCTATTTCCTGTTTCCTTGAACTAGCACTGCCTGCAGTGCTACCTTGACTCCTGAACCTTGGCTCAATTCTTGTTCCTGCCCCAACTCTGCCTTCTTAGCTACTTTTTTTTCTAGATTCTTCACCTGCACTATTCTAGTATACCCTTGTAGCCTCCCCTTCTGTATATCCTTTTCCAGTCCCTGCCTTTCTTCCTATTTCCTTGGTTCCAGTTCCTAGTTTGCTGTCTTTCTATTCTGCTGCCTTGCTCCTGTTGCCTTGTATGTTTCTTACCTGCTTTCTGCCAAGTGTGCACTGTGATTTCCTTCCTTTCCTGTTAAGCACTCCTATGTGCTAGCTTCTTGTCTATTGTGCTTGTGTTTAGTTCTACCCCCTTGCTGTTACTGCCTTGCATGTTCCTGTTTGATCGCCAGGATCCGTGGGCACAGCTGACTACCTAGGTGGTGTTTCTTGTTCACTGTGAGTATTGCCTTTGAGTTGCATTTATAACATCACCATAGGTATAAGCTCCACAGACCCTGCCTTTGCTTGCATATCCTATATGTGGGTTTTTGCAGTCCGTATCTGTAACAGCAATTGTGGGTGAGAAACTTACTGAGCTTCAGTCTTACCGTGTGGAGCTCCTGAGTGCTTTACCCCACACTCCCCTTTGTTGTAAATGTTGTTTCATATACATGTCTTGCACATTCATCCTGGGTGTAGTTATTCTGAATGCTAAATTGCCTCGTGAGTGCCCTTCCTTTCTGAGTCTTACCCATCTTGTTCTCTTGTAGAGGCTTCCCCTTTGGATCCCTTTTTCTCCTCTGACTCCCTGTATGATCCTGGGCAGCGCTGTACTCCTCTTTCTGTGTACATTTTCTACCCACTTCCCAGTCCTTGTCCAAGTCCCTGATTGTGTTCCCCACATAGTCCCGGACAGTCCCTGACAACTATCCCACTGACTCACTCTCTTTCACTCACTGACTAACTGACTCACTCTCTCACTCTCTTTCACTCTCACTGACTGACTCTCACTGACTGACTGACTCTCTCACTCTCACTGACTGACTGACTCTCTCACTCTCACTGACTGACTCTCTCACTCTCACTGACTGACTCTCTCACTCTCACTGACTGACTCTCTCACTCTCACTGACTGACTCTCTCACTGACTGACTCTCTCACTCTCACTGACTGACTCTCTCACTCCCACTGACTGACTCTCTCACTCTCACTGACTGACTCTCACTCTCTCACTGACTCTCACTCTCTCACTGACTGACTGACTCCCTCACTGACTGACTCCCTCACTGACTGACTGACTCTCTCACTGACTGACTGACTGACTTTCTCACTGACTGACTGACTCTCTCACTCTCTCACTGACTGACTCTCTCACTGACTGACTCTCTCATTAACTAACTAACTGACTGACTGACTGACCTTCACCCTCCTGTTATTTATGCCCCCCATAACAAAACAAGCATTGGCATAGCCAATAGGTCTCGCCTTTGGGACCTTATAAGTGTTTAGCCATGCAACAGTTGATGCAGTTGTACCAATGATATTGTGCTGCATAACTAAATACTTATAAGGTCCCAAAGGCGAGACCTATTGGCTATGCCAATGCTTGTTTTGTTAGGCTCAGTCCATCTGCCTATTCCCTGCCATTCCTTCTCGCTGACTCTGTGAGGTCCACAGGCTTGATCTTCCACTCTCAGTATTATTGTTATAACTCTGCAATGTACAACAATCAGGGGTGTAGCTTGGCCATTAAGAATGGGAGGGTGTGAGCTTCAGATTTCCCGACAATCAGACTGAGACATCTTGTTGAAACACATTATATGAGAAGTAGGATATAAGGGGGGCTTAAGGAGAGGAATGAGGAGTGGTAGGAATACTACGTGAGAGAAACACAATATTTGGTAAAATATCCAACTTGTTTTAGGACTTTCAAAACAAGAGAGAGCAAGTGTGTTTTTGTCAGTGTGTGCATGCAAAAATCTGAGGTGAAATCCGAAAGATGCCTCACCATACCCGACTAAAAGCACCTTTGCCCAACTATTTAGTAGAAAATACAAATATTGGGGGGCAGTGGCATAGCAACGGGGATGTGGGTGAACAGTCTGCCCGGGCGGCACGAGTTCTGGGGGCGGTGGCCTCCCCCCGCTCTTACCTGCAACCGTCGTGGGGCGGTAAAGGCAGGAATCGCCAGCAAACCCCCCCCCCCCCTGCTCTTAAATGGTTCCGCCATGGGCAGCAAACGCAGGGACCGCCACGGGAGAATAAAGATCTAGCTACGCCACTGAGGAGGCTGGGGATAACACCCAAAACACCCCCTCATAAGCTACGCCCCTGACAACAACGCTGCGGTGCATAAAATCCGAAACACACAAGCTGGGGTTGGAATGTTAGTGTATGACTGATGCCTCTGGGCAATCAGTTTCTGCTGACCAGGGAAGCGGCTGGATGTTCTCCTTGTGCTATGAGCCTCCATAAACACTCAGACTTCTACCTTTAAGGAGACATGACTCCGAATTCTTTACTTCCCCTCTGGGTCTACCTCGTGCCCACCCCCTCCATGCATTTCCTGCCTGCTCTTAAAACCTCACATGGACTCCATTCCGGCCTCTCTCAGTTTCTGGCATTGGCCAGAAAAAAAGGAAAGGTGCCTTGAAACCACCTCTCCCCCCGCAGTTCCTCCACACAGTCAGTGTCTGCCCCTTCTCCTGCAGGTAGAGTCTGCTCCTTTCTCTACTCTGCATGTCACGACCCCCTCTCTTCCCAACAGACCCAATCCACTCTCTTCTCATCAGTTCTGATCTCCTCTGCTTGCAAACATGTTTATCTCACTCCACTCTCCAGTGGTTCACTCCCGCCACTTGTTTGCCCTCCATCTTGAAGGTACAATGTGTTTACTCCGTTCTCACTGCCTTTTTGCAGGTACTGGCCTCTGGCTCCTCCTTTTCTGGGTTACTCGGCCTTCATGTTTTCTTAAAACTTTTGTATAGCGCGAACTACAGCGTTTTCTACATCTGAGCGCTTTACACTTTTACAAGCATTATAATTGACTTTAGGCATATTGTAGTGCACAAATGACAGTTTGCAGTAATAACAAACAGGAAAAAATCATAATCAGTGACATCTGAAAAACAGTTTTCTTCATCACGTTTCTCAGCCTCCTGGATGCCTTCCAGACGAATTAAGGAGAGGGTTATCCGAGTTTATTTTTCCCTATTGTAATTTTTCTTGTTGATCTGGCAGAAGAGGCTTAGGCTGATTCACGCATTTGTCAGGCTGCCCGGGGGGCCACGTAGGGGACCTCCCAACAGGGCGGCCACCTTAGTGCCACAGGAAGGCACAGGTTTCAGCATACCAGGCTCCCTGGTCTAGGGACCAGGGGGTCAGTCGGCCGTGTCACTTCCGGCCGTATGGGTGGGGAGGACAAGGGTATAAATACCTTCCCCCGCCCACTGTGCAGCCTCAAAAGCTCATCACCGTCAGAAGACATTTGACAGACGAATACAAGACTCTGCAATAAAACTTGCTGACACTTTTGCAAACCCAATTGACCCCAACCCACAGCCTATCATAGCGCTGACCTTGTGAACCAACCTCAACTGTGACAAAGCGTCACACATCAATAAAACAACCTAAACAGCGACTAAAAAAACTCAAAATGAATGTGGAGTAATGAGGCTACCGCCTCGGTATCCAAAAACTCACCACTGTCAGAAGGCATCTGACGGACGAAAACAAGACACAGACTGTGCAGCCTCTTGACTGCTGACCGTCTCGCTGTTTGGGTTGTGCCGTGAGCTGCTGAAGGATTGAAGGTTAGTCGTTGGCTGCACCCTCCCCTGTGCCCCCCCCCGGCCCGCCACCTCCTTAGAAATGAGGTCTATCCCGCACGGGTTGTGCCCTGGAGGTACCCTGTCAGGGCTCCCCCGGCGTGGTGTGGCTGGGTACTGAGTGGCGGGAGTGCAGGGTGGGAAGGGTCGTAGACCCCAAGGCTGCTCCCACGAGGCTGAGGCCTGTAGTGCCGTGGCGTACGCGCTGCCGGTACTATGCCCTTACCTAGGGCCTAACTTATCTTTCAAGCTTCCATGAGGCGGATGCCCCTTTTGCAGTGCGGCTCGTGCTCACAGCATCTCCCCAGGGCCTCCCGTACCTGGCGGGCCCCGGTCAACTCTTGTGGCCTGTTCCATTTGGTATTGAGCAGGGGTGCGGGTGGGCCTGACTTCCCGGGGGACGAGTCTGGGCCCGGGGGTAGCAGTGACGCTCGGCGTCGTGCTGTACCCCCCACAATCCTGGGCGGAATAATTCTGGGCCAGGCTGAGGGCACGTCGTCCCTGGTTCACGGCAGCACTTGGCCCGGTGTCCTTGCTGGGGAGACAGTAATACTCAGAGGCGCCCCGGGGGGGAGGGGTAGCAGTGACGCTCTCCAGCGTACTTGTATCCCCCGGTCGCCTTGGGCCATGCAAGAAGGCCCTCCCCCCCTCTTATCATCTTTCTGCTCCTTAGGAGGGGACCTGGGCCAGCCGAAACAGTATGCCGCCTACCTCCGGGCATCGCGGCTTTATACGTTCACGCCGGAGTTGGGGGAAGGATTGTCGCTCTGGGTCGCGTTCACATACGGGGATCCTAGGGAACTTAATAAGACGGAATAGCACTCCATGTTGAGGCACCATGAACTTACACAGGCAAGCAGGGTTCGATCCCCGGGGTTTATAGAATTATTTTGCGCGATTCCTTGAATGCTTGAGGGGATAAATGCTACCAACTATCTTGCTTACCTCTCACGTGCCCGTATGTGGTTAATAGATTTAATTTATGCGAATTCTTGAAGGCTTGAGGGGATAAATTCTACCAATATTTTTGCTTATCTCTCACGTGCCCGTATGTGTATTCGTGCCCGTATGTTTAATGTAATACCTGTGCTCACATAAGCGCTCCATACTCTTGGGTCGAGTTCCTGCTGTCAACCGGGATGCTAGGGCTCGCGTTCACACCCGAGGATTCTGGGCAATCCACTTCGCTCCCGTGCCTTAATGTGTATGTATCAAACAGGGCTCATGAATGCGCCGCCATACTGTTAGGTAGAGTTCGCGCTGCCGACCTTGGTGCGGGAACCAGGGTTCGAGCCTCGGGGGTCGTGTCACAACTGGTGATTCTGGGCAAATCCCTACTCTCCCGTGCCTATAGGTGCAATGTATAACGGGGCTCATGTAAGCGATCCATACTTTCGGGTCGATTTCGCACCATAATATACCTGCAAAAAAAAAAAAAGAGAATAGGCGCCCCTACCCTCTGGATCAATTTTCGTTTGTCCCATTTACAGTCCGGTAGTACAGTCTTCGGCACTGTGCAGGCCCCCCCCCTTTTTTCATTAATTATGGAAAATAATCATAATGATGATGATGAATAAAACCTGGGCCAGCTGTGGCCATCAGAGGGGGGGCAGGTAGAAGCATTTTTTAATATTAGGAGGGGCAATTGAGTGCTGGGCGGGCAAAACTATCCCAGCGAGTTCTCGTTCCTCGACACGTCGATAGATTGGACTCGGTTCGAGGGCATTTAAATTGTTGCGAGATAGACCTCAAGCAGGTGGATTCACCTCTTTCCACCATATTCGTGCCTCAGTACTTATCAGCTTGGCAGGATGAACAACTCACAACAAGTTTGTTCTCCTCCTAAAGGGTCGAGCACAGCATTGGAGCCTCGAGCTAGGTAGGCCACCGGGAGGCGCTGCAGCTCCGTCTTACCATTACTAGGCCTGAAAGAACAATGCGGTACACTGTTTTTCAGAGAACATGGCCAAGGCACGTTAAAGGCAAGGTGAGCGGAGAGCCCTCACCGAGGTACAGCAGAAGAAGCAACTGGGTGACATTGCAGGTAGAGAAGGGGACTGTGGATTAAGGCCCGGTGGCTAGATACCAGAAACCAAGACATTACGCTACTGCACCATGCCTCAGCAAAGTATCTCATTACATGCCCCCCCTACTTCTCACAAGGACATATTGTGGGGCTCCCAATTCTCCCATATCACACAAATTGTTGTGGTGCCTGTTTGCCCCCCCCCCCCCCCCACGAACAGAGATCCAGCACAGAACATCTGCAGCAGAAAGTAAATTTACATGCAACCGTGACCCTGGGATTATAGACCAGAACAGAACATCTGCAGCAGAAAGGAAATTTACATGCACCCGTGACCCTGGGATTATAGAGCAGCGGGGTTGGGGCACAGGGCAGGAGTGGTCTGCTCTCTTTCAAGAGTTCGCATATCATTTTACAGGCTGTTATCAGAAACCCTACACTTCCCACCTCCTACCTTTATATCGTGTGCGAGGGTCGGTGAGCGTCTCATTCACATGGAGGTCCAAACAAAGGTGCGTAGCGAGTGAAAACACTAAAGAGAGAGTCAAAGATCATAGGAAATGTAGGTATAAAATACAACCTCGGCAGCCTGTTCCTTAATGAGATTAAAATTGTGATGTTCAAATGATGACCATTACATGCATGTGGAAGACCCTTTTCAAAGGTTAAGTGGTAATCTTTTGTTCCGGTATCCAGTATTTAATCAGGGTAAACGGGTACTAGGGTGGGGATATCTTTGGCAGTATTTCCATGCCTGAAGTGACGGAGTCATGTGTCCCAAGTTGGCAACATAAGGGAGGGTATATATATATATATATTTTAATCTTGTCACGGTGACTGTCGGGCCAATTTGCTGATGCATTCAACAAACGTTAATTATGCATGTGGCAAGCTCGCACAGTTTGTGGTTCCGGGCCTGGTGTGCGGAATGCAGCAGGTTGCCTTCCGGGCATGCCGGCCGCATATCTTGGCCTCCAGTGTTGCGAGGAACTGGAAGCTACCAGTTTGGCGGGCATTTGGTTCTAGGTGACCCGGGCCAACGGGGGAGTCATGAGTACACGATTTTCGCATATCCACCAATTTTAAACAAGGAAGTTTGGAAGTTGCTTGAAGGTTGGGGACCATGAACGATGTCGCGTTCTTGCAGTCATGTATCTCAAGTCTGTGAGAAACCATGTTTGAGGATGGCGGGAGGCTCGAACATTACGTGATTTGTTTCTATGTACTTGAAGGAATGTTTTGTCTGTTAGGCAACTGACTATCGGTAAAGCTCTCTGTTACCTCCGGGTGGGGTTTACACTGTAGGAAACTGAATAGGAAAATATTGTTTAGGTGCCATAGCGAGTGGTTTCTTTTCCACAGTGGGTAACGCGGAGGGTTGCGTTCAGCCCGCCGTGTGATGGTTCGAAGATATCCCACAAGGAATTGTGGGACCATTGGAAGAGAGGGAATCAGGCTGCAGGGAGGTAAGAGCAAAAGGTTGAAAGAAGGGGTCCAGTGCTTACCAGGTTCTAATGCCTACAGTGGCCTTTAATTTGGGATTCCTCTTCCAGACTGAAAGCAAGCTGGGTTTCGGGCAAACCACAGCCTACGTTTTATAGGGTGCACTCAAGTTTCATAGAGGTGGCAGGGTGATCAAGGTTGAGTCATTGCGTTGGGACCTGTGCGAGTGACCACGTGGTTGTTGGTGGTACTGTCGTTTAGAGTTTGGATGCCTGGTTTGTTCCTCGGCCTGACCTATCTGGCACTGCTGGTGGCACGTGCCTCCGGCAGATTGTTTAAGGGGGGCACATTGTTGTGTTGGTAGGCGGGTGAGATCTATCGCACGCTTCTTCTGTGGATAGTACTGCATTCTTCTCTGATGGAGACGTCATGTATCAACGGCCCATGTTTTGAGGCAAGAACTTTATCGCTGTGCATTTGTTAGCTGCTATGTACTTCACAAGGCTATATTTGGGGGCCTGTGGTAAACGGGGAGGACGGATGCTGGTAACAGCTATCTGTTCGGGCAAGGCAATTACCACTTGGTGCACCGCACAGATTAAACATCTGTGTAACTTTTCGGTTCCCTGCGAAAATTCAGCAGTAATTCCATGTCTTACAGACCATTTGGCATCCCCAGTATTCAAGAAAGGGCAGGTGTTTGCACATGTGCCCCCTGTAAACAAAGGGCAAGTTACAGGTCTGCTTTAGTTAAGCCATATTCACACGTTCCCTAGCCAGGGCAGTAGGCAGGTTGTGGCAAGTGTCACCGAACCATGGTGCTGGGGTGCAAGAAGTTTGGTGAATTCTGCTTTAGTGTACAAATGGTGGCACGGTATTACAGACCATTCGGCATCCCCAATATTCAAGAAAGGGCAGGTGTTTGCACATGTGCCCCCTATTCCCTCATGGTTCCTGTGAACTGGACTGGCCCCTGGGTTATCCTGCTAGGGATAGAACCAAAGATCGGAAGGGCACATCTTTTTGACCTGTGTCCTGAATAGGTTGATCATCAACGCTGGGGTAGACTTAACATGAAGGGCATGGTTACTACGGAGGTTGTCCAAAAGTTGGGGGCAGTAAGTCTATAGTCCTTCAGGAAGCTTTAAGCATTCCATCAACCTAAGTAAGGGCAGTTAGCGGTACATAAGTAGCAGCGTGTGGCTAACATATACCGGATGTTCACAAAGACACAATTAGGTTATTGCCCAACAAGCACTATACACACCAAAACGTAAGACTGATAGTAAAGTAGGTCGGACATCGCTTGTCTTCTATCTGCACATTGTGTCAAAAGATGTTGGGGCAAAGCATTGGGAACAAAGTACATTTGGCGTTCCCTTCAGGGTACACGAAAGTGGTTAAACAAATGTGTATTCCTGGTCTTAGGGCTGTGTAGGGCCATTCCCTTTAGAGACATGTCCATGGCGGGATGTATTTATTGCAAGATGCAATTGGGATACTCCCTCTTTATCGTCGGCAGCTGCACACATAGCCAGCAAGACGCAGCCTGGGATGTATGGGGGTGAACACCTCAGATAAAACGAAAAAACAAAAATTCCTGTAAGAAAGGAGGGATAAATGGCAAGTACACAAGGGCTCCCGTGCTTAATGTCACAAATTCCATGGCGGGAGGTCGCCAAGAGGGGACGGGCATTGGGCCTTACAGCTGAGTGGAGCCAGGCTCATTTAGAGGTACGCCCAGGTGGAAAGGGGCTACTTCTTTAGGTTCTCATGACCGATGCGGTTTGTGATATTTCCTAGCGGAACCACTGAAGGTGTACTGCAGCGAAACAGTGAACTGGGGATCGGGGACCATGACACTTCAGATAACTGGGGCAGGAAGTAAGGCGGGCTGGATAACTTTCTTCTACCTGCATTGGCACATTCTCTCAGGAGTGAAGGTCTAAGGGATTGCACTTCAGCTAGGTAATGTTAGCACCCATCCACACCAAGCTGATTGTTCAAGGTCATCCTGGGCCGCATTTACACTGCCCAGGATGAGGCCCTTGTGGGGCAGTGCCATGAATTGCTAAATCCCAGGGGGCAGCAAGGGAAGGAAAGGCTCTTTCCAAATCTGGCACCAGAACACATGGCAGCCAAGGCCAACGCGTATGTTGGGTAACTTGTGTAGGCACCTGTATAGTTGTCCTCCATGAAAGGGTGTGTTGTATCCAATAACGGGCACAAGGCATATATTGTTTCAAACCAGATTTGACACCATTAAGGTGTTCACCAGGGTTTTCCTTAAGGCCCACCCCCCTTGCAAGGATGGCAAGCAGGGATCACACGTGGGACCGAGCTTTTAGCGGCCAGTCATTTGCGCATATAACCAGCATGAAAGTTGGAGGGAGGCTGCTGAGCTAGCATTTTGGCCTCGCTTCAGGGCCAGTTATGGTTTCGGTTCAGGGTAAGGTTCGAATTCTTGGTTGCGTTTGGATACTTTGACAGGTTGCCCTTACTCATGCAACACAGCGATAAAGTTGTAATTTTGTGGGTGTTGAACTAGGCTGTACCTTACAAGAAACCCATTAGATCTTGCAGGCCCTACATTGCAGAACATAAAGAATGGTCAACATTCTTCAAGGAAGCCATTATTACCAGGAAGGTATTGAACCATGGAGAGCCAATGGTTGTGGGTCCTTGCACAACAGTAGTAAGTGAATTACATTTAGTTTTAACAGGCTATTTGTACCATCATTAGCACCAGCAGCGGCTCACAGGGGTAGCAGTAAAGCTTCCTTCTATTTCGTCCAGGATTGGGGCTGGCAATGTCAAACTTTTCAGCCAGAAACGGAATAGGCAAAGACATACCTGTGATGGTGCAACGCGCACTCAGCAGTAGAGCTAGCTGAGTTTCCACATACCCCGGTATACCGTCAGTGATAAACGCAAGGTTATGGGCGACACACGAATAGGCACTTTCTGTCAGCTGGGGCGTGAGTGTGCCAGTCCCAAGAGGGTGCGGGTTGTCTGGTTAGGACTGATATGGATGGGAGGGAGCACTAATACGGACAACCACGAGAGCACATTTTGCAGTCATAGTTAAGGTTACACTGATTAATTGATGGCATGTTACCAGTTGCTTCAGTTAAGCAAATTTTTCTTGGGAGTTGTCAGCGAACATTCGGACTGCAATGTTGGTGTTTAGCCAGTTGTCAGGCCTTTTAGATGTGTGTTTTTAGCTCAGGCATGTCCAAAGTAAGGGTTAAGGCGCCTGAAGTCTGCCCTGGGATACAAGGTCATAGGCAGGTAAAGCGGAAGAACTGAAAGGGGCTTGGGTTCAACCGCTGGTCACAGGTTCTGATCCGGGGAGGTCCACTTAGCCGTTTCATCCTTCTGAGGTCAATGAAACAAGTACCATTGAGTTGAGTAACAATAACATGTGCTAATTTTCCCGCCCTTTAGCCTTGGCTGGCAGCCATGCAGGTTCTGGAAGTTGTCATCCAACGAGTGTGCTATGGGCCATAGATTAGGGAAAACCCTGGGTTAAGCACAAATGGCTACAAAGTATTTAAGAACACTTGCATTCTTAGTCTTCTTTTTCATTCTTGTATGAACTCTAATAAGATATTAGAAATTATTAGGAAAACAAAGAAAATAGGCCCAGCTTATCAAATGATTATTAATCAACTTGATGACGACTTATCCTCTGTAGAGAGCAAATGGCTAAGGAAGCTAGATTTAGTAGATATCGATATAGGAAGATCAATCGATATATCCATGAAGGTACTCTTTAATGGATCCCTTCAAAGTCAACATTATATGTCTGTCTTCGATCTTTATTACTCTCCCGCTAAGATAGCTAAGTGGAAGGTTGGCGGCGAATCCAGATGTAATCGCTGTAATGAGGTGGATGCGGATTCTATCCATATGTTTTTTACATGTGAAAAACTTCGCCGGTTTATTACTGATATCAAATTTTTTATTAATAATAATTTCGGGTTAGTTGCGAAACTCTCTCCTGAACTGGTTATTTTTGGTGTTCAAGCAGATCAGTCTGGGATAAGACCTACGGCTGAAGAAGCATTGCTGTTCATTTGTATGTCAGTTTTTCGCTTCTGCATCACCTCTCACTGGATTGATAATGAACCCCCGACTTTTCATCAATGGCAATGCAAGCTACTTTCCATTTTTCATATAGAAATGGCTATGTATAGGCTCAAGGGGATAAAGAAAAAAAGGCAAGGACTAAAAATTTGGGATCCAGTTACTAAATGGATGTAAGAAACTTCCCCTATTTTTTTGTACTCCTGCTGTCTGTATTTCATTTATATTACGCTGGCCTTCTTTTACATTGCTCAATGTATGACTGTTTGTTGATGTAAAACTCTAAATAAATAAAAAATAATAATAATAAAGAAATAAAGAACACTTGCATTCCCAGTATTAAAAAAAGGGCAGGTATATAGACATATGGTTCCTCTGGTTCACACTGTCCTGTCTGCTCCCTGGTATACTAGCAGACGTTTGGGAGGGCAAGGCGTCACCTAAGGTGGTGACTGGCTGAATACTATGGACATAATCTGACCAGTGCTATACACAAATAACTGGGTGAGATGAAGTAAGGCGGGCTTGATAACTCTTACTTCCACCCGCATTGGCACTTCTTGTCAGGAGTGGCTTGTCAATGGTATTGCTCTTCAGCCAGGCAATGTTAACATTGAATCAACACCAAACTAATTGTTATAGGTCGTCCTGGGCGCATATACATGAAGGGCTGGACGACGCAGGTACCACGGATACTGGGTCCTCCTCCGAGTTGCAGACTCAGCAGGACAGGCTAACAGGTGGACAGCCGGCTGTAAGCCACCCTGGAAGGGGTGGTGTAATTGTGCAGGCACTGGAACAGCTACTGTAGAAGCAGCGGCCTGGGCAAGGGGGTGGGGTGTCTCCCCTCTCACCACTGGGGTCTGACAGCTGGGAGGCAATGATTTGACTTTTCAGGGTAGGAGGGTCCTGCTGCCAGAATTGAATTCCCCCTGGTGTAAGTTATGCCTCCATCCCTGAACAGAGGGGTTTTGGTTTTATCAGGCTAAAGTCCACAGGGAGTTGAATAAGGATGGGGGCACCTGTCCAGGAGGGGCATGCTGGCCTCCGGTCCAGTATGGGCTTGGACTTGTTTTTGCTGGTCCTGGGAATCAGCAGGATGTAGGTAAAGATGCCTACCTTGGTGGGGGGCCCTGGTTGTGACGGTGGCCACCCCCAGAGCTGTGGAGGAGTTACAGGGCAATCCAGAGTCTGCAAGGTACAGAAGGGTACTACATGCAGCGGCACAATAAGGGTGCTAAGCCAAGGATACCCAGGGATGTCTCAGCGTTGTCCCCTGGAAGATCAACAGCGCCCCGTTAGCCCTACGGGCGGTTGTGGGCCTGAGCAACCGGGGGCTGCCTGGAACGCTCCGCCCCCCTTTTGGGGGTGTGAGTAAGTGCGTGGACTGGCGGTCCACGGGTGGGAGGGGTGGCCCCTCCCAAAATTGGTAACCACCAATTGGCGACGGCCACGGTGTAATTTGGCTCATCAGGCGGGCAGGCAGCATAAGGGCTGGCCTGCCCTTGGATCGCCCGTAAGATAACCCACCATGTTGGCATATTTGTGATGCAAATCAACCTGCAGCAATTTTCTCCACTAAAAAGGTGTCATGTGGTTCATTTATGTATTTTGCTGTACAGAAACTGAGAACGTGTCTTGTGGTTTATTTATGTATGTTGCTGTATGAGAACTGAAAAGTGTTGCCGATATTGTAACCATGCAGAATTATTCGAGGATGAACAACACACACAAACTGTCAACAGGGCACTTCCTACAGAATGTGCCACACACATCCAGAGCTTGAGATGAATTATAGTGTTTATGCCACGGGCGTAGGTATCAGACAGTTTACAACAGCACATATCTCTAATGCTACAGCACATACACTACACCCAGCAGTACACTTTACACGAAACACTGCACACACACCTACCACACCACAGGTACACCAACACACAAGTAAGCAATGCAGTTGGTTATAAATGTGCTCACAGCAACACTCTCCCCCAAGACACATTAGGAAGTAACATACAACAGAACTCATTAATACATAAGGCCTGACATTAAAAAGGTGGGTTTGCAGAGTGGTCTGTGTTTTTGCATATTGGCTGCCACCTTCATTTCAAGTGGTGACTCAGCAGCGGGGGCTAAGGCTGAAGAGTGTTGCCTAACTGCTTCTGAGCAGTGCAACAAAGAAAAAAAGAAAAATGATAATAACAGGAAGCCATTATCATTTTATTTTTCTCTACGGAGACAGATTAGGTGGGGCGGGGCTGGGCTTCTGTCACAGTCCAGGAGGAGAAGTGGTATATACATCTTAAGTGTGCATGACGATTTGGCCGGCAATCTTGGGATGGTTAAACAGTCATGCACGCTTAGCATGTTCTCCACTAGGCTGTAATGCACAGCCTGGGTGGATATCATGCACAGGCTCGCAGTCCCCGTCTGAGCACTGAACCAGGGTGCTCAGACCAATCATGATGCTGCTGTCATAGTGACAGCAGCTTCATGATTGGCTTAGGGGAGTCTGGGTGCTTCCTACTTCCGAGAGCGAGTAAGAGTAGAGGACGACGAGAAGCGTGCGGTGTGGACAGGTTAGCGAACAACATTTTTCATCTCCCTGCACTGCCACCCCCATTCTGCAGCAGCCGCCGCTGGGTGACTGATGCATAGTGACCAGTCACCACCCAAAATGTCCTTTGCAGGAAGTCACAAAAACTCCTGGCTTTTTATATATGAGACAGGAGTCATTTTGCAGCTCCCCATTAATGCAAGCGTGCAGGCCTGCGATGGATAGAGAGAAAAGGGCAGCTTTCAAAAATGAAAGTTGATTTTCAGGGAATCACATCCTGGGGGGAAGGCTGAGTGGGGTTTGGGGGGAGAGCATGCAGTGGTCCTCGCCTGGCACATTGTGATCTCGCCCCGGTGCCCACAGCTGGCTTTCACAAAGTCAAAGCAGTCAGCCAGCAAGACTGTGACATGTTAAGAATTTTGGGAGACCTGGGCACCAAATATTTTGAGGGGCCCTGTTCGAAACTTCATTGAATTTTATGAATCATGTTCGACTAATTCAAGGTCCATGGTGACAAACAATATTGGATTATATGTTAAGAGAAGAGATACAGAAACAGGGAAAAGTATGAAAAATCAAAACGTCCCTATCCCATTGCCCACTTGGAAGGTTGGGCAATGGGCAGTGGCCCAGTTGGCCCAGTCATTAAAACATCAGTGCTGACCGATACCTTCCACTTTCATTTACAGGTATTTACATTTTGTTGTTTGTTATGGAGAGATTGCACCCTACAGTCTTTTCTTTCACACTTCGTAGAGCCCAACAAGACTGTTACATTATCCACTTTACTTTCTTTCTCTGGCTGCAAAGTTGGAGGACACAAGGGCTGCAAAGTTGGAGGACACAAGTTCACATGTTAAACAAGCATTGGCATAGCCAATAGGTCTCGCCTTTGGGACCTTATAAGTGTTTAGCCATGCAACAGTTGCATAACTAAACACTTATAAGGTCCCAAAAGCGAGACCTATTGGCTATGCCAATGCTTGTTTTAACTGCTGCAATCTATTGAAGCCTCATGGAGAACATCAAAGCGGCCGTGCGAAAGTGATCGCGATCAAACATCAAAGCGGCCGCGAAAGTGAAAGTAATCGCGGTAAAGCGCGACGCGCGCGCCCGCGCACATGCACTGTGGCTCTAGGCTGGCCTGGTAGCACTTTTTGGAGCCCTCACAAAATGTCTCGCCAGACCAGCGCATGCGCTGGGTCAGGCGAGACCTAAAAAACAGCTTGGGATACCCTGACATTTTAATTCTGTCTTTGAAATGCATTAAATGTGACAACATAAATACAGAATGTAAAGACATCTTTATTTACTGCTTGGTGTTTCGCGATCCACCAAATATTGGCTTGCGGCCCATAGCTTGCTCCCCCACTTCACCCCCTGCTCTCACCCCCCCCCTGCTCTTCTGTTGCTTCTCGTCCCCCCAGCCCCTCCTTTGCTCTGCCACCCATGCCTGTTCCCCTGCTGCCTTTCATTTCATTCCCCCAAAGGTTGTCACTATTGTTCCCTGCCCCTCCCTGCTTGTTATTATTATTCTTAAAATTAAATTG
The DNA here is from genome assembly GCF_964204655.1 of Triturus cristatus. Taxonomy (NCBI): domain Eukaryota; kingdom Metazoa; phylum Chordata; class Amphibia; order Caudata; family Salamandridae; genus Triturus; species Triturus cristatus. The sequence continues at coordinate 1,145,922,631 of NC_140590.1, read as the reverse complement.
TAATTTTTTCATTGCGCGGCGAAAAAGTTTTCTCTCTTTCTGAACCTTGGTCAGTACAATATTTAAACTTAGAACTTTGAATATAGTGGGCATCTCAAGGCTGCTAAACCCTACTAACACTGCCTCTACTATCTGTAGCAACCAGTTGAAGAGTAGCAAACAGAGGGAGATCATCGAATTCTGCTACCGAAGGTGTAAGTAGAGGAAGCAGTGGGCAGTACATAGGAATCTTAAGAGGAAGTCAAGCTTCCTGGACACACATCATTTGAAGAACCTGGTGGGTGATAGAAATCAAGGAAATTGCACCAAACTTCTGGTACGTTTTGACGAACATTGTTTCTCAGAATTACGCTTGGGCTTTTTAAGAGTGGGCGTTATTACATTTTTTTAGACCAAATAAGGATTCTCTTACTTATGACTCTTTGGGCCTATAACGAGTGGGTGAACAAAATTTTAGGCACACATTTGCTATTAGTGAAAATGGTACAAATTTCAGCTGTGAGGAGTGGCTGAAAGTCGTCCAATTTGCCTTAAGTCCCCCCGGCTGAGCTTCTGGTCACAGATATTACATGTGATCTTTCGTTCATCAGTTTCCTCCTCACCCAGCAGATGGGAGAACAAGCATTGACATAGCCAACAGGTCTCACCTTTGGGACCTTAGAAGTTTTTAGCCATGAAACAGTTGATGTTATTGCACCAAGGATATTGTGCTGCAAAACTAAATACGTATAAGGTCCCAAAGGCGAGACCTGTTGGCTATGTCAATGCTTGTTTTTTTTTTTAACAATAGCGATCGCTTTTGCGATCGCTTTCAGTGCTGCTTGTTACTTGAGAGAACGGAACCGGCCCTAATCATCTTTGGCTGCCTTTATACGAGGCATTTTTAAAACAGAGGGACTTTGTTCTGATTGTGTTAGATAAAATGAAAACAGATCCCAGGAGATGTAAATAGCCCGCGCTTCCAGCAGTACACCTCCGAAGGACAGTATTCCAACCACCTTGTTTGCACCCCAGCAGACTATTATGGAGTTCTTCTGCTTCATAACTGTTTGGGAAAATGACAAAAAGTAATCTACTGCTGGAAGCGCGGGCTATTTACATGTGCAAATTTCGCATGTGCAAAGTGTGTATGCTCGTTTTTTTGGCTAAAGCTTCTGCATTAACCCCTTCGCCGCGGCACGAATTCCGCCGCGGCGCTGGGGGGGTTCGGGGTCAGCGCGGTGCCGCCATGCTCGTGACGGAACCACGCCGCCATGAGTCACGGGCGAGCTGTGCTCATGACGGAGTGGTTCCGTCACGACTCCGCCCACTTGCATTGTTCGCCCGCACAGGCGGGGAATCAGTGCCGCGTGGGCGGAGCGACCGCCAACGGCCGCAGCATGACGGAACCACTCCGTCATGAGCACACGGAGCCCGTGGCTCATGACGGAGTGGTTCCGTCATGAGCAGGCAAGGGGTTAAATGGAAACTTGCAAGTGGCACAATATTTGGGCTGTATTTAAAGGACCGCAAGGGAGGAAATGGCCCCACGGAGGTGGAAGTCTGTGAATGGCGCATTGAGCTGAGATCAAAAGCTCCCCCGGCCCTTTGAAGGGTGTGAAACGTGATCTAAGCGCATGGAAGATCCTGATTCTGTTTATGGTTTTCTAAAGGGCACGTGGAGGGGGTTGGGAGACTTCCAGGGGATGAGTCTGTATCCACTGCAACACAGACCAGTGGCAAGTGGGCCGACAGCATTCCCGAGGGAGGAAGGAGTTCTGGCTGCAATGGAATCACTAATTTTCACTTGCTAATAACCTCCACTATTATTAGCGTAGAACTTCACCCACCTCTTTAAAAAAGATTTCACAGGGCAGCCCAGGCGATCTCAACACAGAAATAGACGGTGTTTAGTAGCTCTAGCGCCAAGAAGCCTTTGGCAGATCGAGGTCTTTAGAAATAAAAAAATTACATCTCAGTTTCTGAAAAGACACCAGGACCACTGCCTATCTTTCGGTATCCGCGATGTGGCAGAACATACATCTGGTGTACTTTTCCCGAGTGGTACAAAAGATGGGTGGTGATGGACGGAGCATCAGAACCACTCAAACACTCACACCCAGTCAACAGATCTGGGTTTGATCCATCACCGTTCTTTAGCCCACTCTGCCACCCCAGTTCAGACATGGCCATATGCAAATCAGTCTGACCCTGTGCCTCATGGGAACAGTCCAGCCCGAACTGCCAAGCCATGCCTTCCCTGGACCGGAAACAAGCTTCCTAGGACCGGTTTCTGGCATCTCAGCCGTCTTCAGCCAGGCTTGCTTGAATCCAGTGGCAAAGTGAGCAAGGGACTCACGTCTGAGCATACCCTGCCAACTTATGGCGAACAAAGCGGTACAAAAGAGGGGTGGTGATGGACGGAGCATCAGAACCAATCAAACACTCACACCCAGTCAACAGATCTGGGTTTGATCCATCACCGTTCTTTAGCCCACTCTGCCACCCCAGTTCAGACATGGCCATATGCAAATTAGTCTGACCCTGTGCCTCATGGGAACAGTCCAGCCCGAACTGCCAAGCCATGCCTTCCCTGGACCGGAAACAAGCTTCCTAGGACCAGTTTCTGGCATTTCAGCCGTCTTCAGCCAGGCTTGCTTGAATCCAGTGGCAAAGTGAGCAAGGGACTCACGTCTGAGCATACCCTGCAAACTTATGGCGAACAAAGCGGTACAAAAGAGGGGTGGTAATGGACGGAGCATCAGAACCAATCAAACACTCACACCCAGTCAACAGATCTGGGTTTGATCCATCACCGTTCTTTAGCCCACTCTGCCACCCCAGTTCAGACATGGCCATATGCAAATCAGTCTGACCCTGTGCCTCATGGGAACAGTCCAGCCCGAACTGCCAAGCCATGCCTTCCCTGAACCGGAAACAAGCTTCCTAGGACCGGTTTCTGGCATTTCAGCCGTCTTCAGCCAGGCTTGCTTGAATCCAGTGGCAAAGTGAGCAAGGGACTCACGTCTGAGCATACCCTGCCAACTTATGGCGAACAAAGCGGTACAAAAGAGGGGTGGTGATGGACGGAGCATCAGAACCAATCAAACACTCACACCCAGTCAACAGATCTGGGTTTGATCCATCACCGTTCTTTAGCCCACTCTGCCACCCCAGTTCAGACATGGCCATATGCAAATCAGTCTGACCCTGTGCCTCATGGGAACAGTCCAGCCCGAACTGCCAAGCCATGCCTTCCCTGGACCGGAAACAAGCTTCCTAGGACCGGTTTCTGGCATCTCAGCCGTCTTCAGCCAGGCTTGCTTGAATCCAGTGACAAAGTGAGCAAGGGACTTACGTCTGAGCATACCCTGCCAACTTATGGCGAATAAAGCGGTACAAAAGAGGGGTGGTGATGGACGGAGCATCAGAACCAATCAAACACTCACACCCAGTCAACAGATCTGGGTTTGATCCATCACCGTTCTTTAGCCCACTCTGCCACCCCAGTTCAGACATGGCCATATGCAAATCAGTCTGACCCTGTGCCTCATGGGAACAGTCCAGCCCGAACTGCCAAGCCATGCCTTCCCTGGACCGGAAACAAGCTGACTAGGACCAGTTTCTGGCATTTCAGCCGTCTTCAGCCAGGCTTGCTTGAATCCAGTGGCAAAGTGAGCAAGGGACTCTCGTCTGAGCATACCCTGCAAACTTATGGCGAACAAAGCGGTACGAAAGAGGGGTGGTGATGGACGGAGCATCAGAACCAATCAAACACTCACACCCAGTCAACAGATCTGGGTTTGATCTATCACCGTTCTTTAGCCCACTCTGCCACCCCAGTTCAGACATGGCCATATGCAAATCAGTCTGACCCTGTGCCTCATGGGAACAGTCCAGCCCGAACTGCCAAGCCATGCCTTCCCTGGACAGGAAACAAGCTTCCTAGGACCGGTTTCTGGCATTTCAGCCGTCTTTAGCCAGGCTTGCTTGAATCCAGTGGCAAAGTGAGCAAGGGACTCACGTCTGAGCATACCCTGCCAACTTATGGCGAACAAAGCGGTACAAAAGAGGGGTGGTGATGGACGGAGCATCAGAACCAATCAAACACTCACACCCAGTCAACAGATCTGGGTTTGATCCATCACCGTTCTTTAGCCCACTCTGCCACCCCAGTTCAGACATGGCCATATGCAAATCAGTCTGACCCTGTGCCTCATGGGAACAGTCCAGCCCGAACGGCCAAGCCATGCCTTCCCTGGACCGGAAACAAGCTTCCTAGGACCGGTTTCTGGCATTTCAGCCGTCTTCAGCCAGACTTGCTTCAATCCAGTGGAAAGTGAGCAAGGGACTCACGTCTGAGCATACCCTGCCAACTTATGGCGAACAAAGCGGTACAAAAGAGGGGTGGTGATGGACGGAGCATCAGAACCAATCAAACACTCACACCCAGTCAACAGATCTGGGTTGGATCCATCACCGTTCTTTAGCCCACTCTGCCACCCCAGTTCAAACATGGCCATATGCAAATCAGTCTGACCCTGTGCCTCATGGGAACAGTCCAGCCCGAACTGCCAAGCCATGCCTTCCCTGGACCGGAAACAAGCTTCCTAGGACCGGTTTCTGGCATTTCAGCCATCTTCAGCCAGGCTTGCTTGAATCCAGTGGCAAAGTGAGCAAGGGACTCACGTCTGAGCATACCCTGCCAACTTATGGCGACCAAAGCGGTACAAAAGAGGGGTGGTGATGGACGGAGCATCAGAACGAATCAAACACTCACACCCAGTCAACAGATCTGGGTTTGATCCATCACCGTTCTTTAGCCCACTCTGCCACCCCAGTTCAGACATGGCCATATGCAAATCAGTCTGACCCTGTGCCTCATGGGAACAGTCCAGCCCGAACTGCCAAGCCATGCCTTTCCTGGACCGGAAACAAGCTTCCTAGGACCGGTTTCTGGCATTTCAGCCGTCTTCAGCCAGGCTTGCTTGAATCCAGTGGCAAAGTGAGCAAGGGACTCACGTCTGAGCATACCCTGCCAGCTTATGGCGAACAAAGCGGTACAAAAGAGGGGTGGTGATGGACGGAGCATCAGAACGAATCAAACACTCACACCCAGTCAACAGATCTGGGTTTGATCCATCACCGTTCTTTAGCCCACTCTGCCACCCCAGTTCAGACATGGCCATATGCAAATCAGTCTGACCCTGTGCCTCATGGGAACAGTCCAGCCCGAACTGCCAAGCCATGCCTTCCCTGGACCGGAAACAAGCTTCCTAGGACCGGTTTCTGGCATTTCAGCCGTCTTCAGCCAGGCTTGCTTGAATCCAGTGGCAAAGTGAGCAAGGGACTCACGTCTGAGCATACCCTGCCAGCTTATGGCGAACAAAGCGGTACAAAAGAGGGGTGGTGATGGACGGAGCATCAGAACGAATCAAACACTCACACCCAGTCAACAGATCTGGGTTTGATCCATCACCGTTCTTTAGCCCACTCTGCCACCCCAGTTCAGACATGGCCATATGCAAATCAGTCTGACCCTGTGCCTCATGGGAACAGTCCAGCCCGAACTGCCAAGCCATGCCTTCCCTGGACCGGAAACAAGCTTCCTAGGACCGGTTTCTGGCATTTCAGCCGTCTTCAGCCAGGCTTGCTTGAATCCAGTGGCAAAGTGAGCAAGGGACTCACGTCTGAGCATACCCTGCCAACTTATGGCGAAGAAAGCGGTACATAAGAGGTACAAAAGAGAGGTGGTGATGGACGGAGCATCAGAACCAATCAAACACTCACACCCAGTTAACAGATCTGGGTTTGATCCATCAACGTTCTTTAGCCCACTCTGCCACCCCAGTTCAGACATGGCCATATGCAAATCAGTCTGACCCTGTGCCTCATGGGAACAGTCCAGCCCGAACTGCCAAGCCATGCCTTCCCTGGACCGGAAACAAGCTTCCTAGGACCGGTTTCTGGCATTTCAGCCGTCTTCAGCCAGGCTTGCTTGAATCCAGTGGCAAAGTCAGCAAGGGACTCACGTCTGAGCATACCCTGCCAATTTATGGCGAACAAAGCGGTACAAAAGAGGGGTGGTGATGGACGGAGCATCAGAACCAATCAAACACTCACACCCAGTCAACAAATCTGGGTTTGATCCATCACCGTTCTTTAGCCCACTCTGCCACCCCAGTTGACTGGGTGTGAGTGTTTGATTGGTTCTGATGCTCCGTCCATCACCACCCCCTTTTGTACTGCTTTGTTCGCCATAAGTTGGCAGGGTATGCTCAGACGTGAGTCCCTTGCTCACTTTGCCACTGGATTCAAGCAAGCCTGGCTGAAGACGGCTGAAATGCCAGAAACCGGTCCTAGGAAGCCTGTTTCCGGTCCAGGGAAGGCATGGCTTGGCAGTTCGGGCTGGACTGTTCCCATGAGGCACAGGGTCAGACTGATTTGCATATGGCCATGTCTGAACTGGGGTGGCAGAGTGGGCTAAAGAACGGTGATGGATCAAACCCAGATCTGTTGACTGGGTGTGAGTGTTTGATTGGTTCTGATGCTCCGTCCATCACCACCCCCTTTTGTACTGCTTTGTTCGCCATAAGTTGGCAGGGTATGCTCAGACGTGAGTCCCTTGCTCACTTTGCCACTGGATTCAAGCAAGCCTGGCTGAAGACGGCTGAAATGCCAGAAACCGGTCTTAGGAAGCTTGTTTCCGGTCCAGGGAAGGCATGGCTTGGCAGTTCGGGCTGGACTGTTCCCATGAGGCACAGGGTCAGACTGATTTGCATATGGCCATGTCTGAACTGGGGTGGCAGAGTGGGCTAAAGAACGGTGATGGATCAAACCCAGATCTGTTGACTGGGTGTGAGTGTTTGATTGGTTCTGATGCTCCGTCCATCTCCACCCCCTTTTGTACTGCTTTGTTCGCCATAAGTTGGCAGGGTATGCTCAGACATGAGTCCCTTGCTCACTTTGCCACTGGATTGAAGCAAGCCTGGCTGAAGAAGGCTGAAATGCCAGAAACCGGTCCTAGGAAGCTTGTTTCCGGTCCAGGGAAGGCATGGCTTGGCAGTTCGGGCTGGACTGTTCCCATGAGGCACAGGGTCAGACTGATTTGCATATGGCCATGTCTGAACTGGGGTGGCAGAGTGGGCTAAAGAACGGTGATGGATCAAACCCAGATCTGTTGACTGGGTGTGAGTGTTTGATTGGTTCTGATGCTCCGTCCATCACCACCCCCTTTTGTACTGCTTTGTTCGCCATAAGTTGGCAGGGTATGCTCAGACGTGAGTCCCTTGCTCACTTTGCCACTGGATTCAAGCAAGCCTGGCTGAAGACGGCTGAAATGCCAGAAACCGGTGCTAGGAAGCTTGTTTCCGGTCCAGGGAAGGCATGGCTTGGCAGTTCGAGCTGGACTGTTCCCATGAGGCACAGGGTCAGACTGATTTGCATATGGCCATGTCTGAACTGGGGTGGCAGAGTGGCCTAAAGAACGGTGATGGATCAAACCCAGATCTGTTGACTGGGTGTGAGTGTTTGATTGGTTCTGATGCTCCGTCCATCACCACCCCCTTTTGTACTGCTTTGTTCGCCATAAGTTGGCAGGGTATGCTCAGACGTGAGTCCCTTGCTCACTTTGCCACTGGATTCAAGCAAGCCTGGCTGAAGACGGCTGAAATGCCAGACACCGGTCCTAGGAAGTTTGTTTCCGGTTCAGGGAAGGCATGGCTTGGCAGTTCGGGCTGGACTGTTCACATGAGGCACAGGGTCAGACTGATTTGCATATGGCCATGTCTGAACCGGGGTGGCAGAGTGGGCTAAAGAACGGTGATGGATCAAACCCAGATCTGTTGACTGGGTGTGAGTGTTTGATTGGTTCTGATGCTCCGTCCATCACCACCCCCTTTTGTACTGCTTTGTTCGCCATAAGTTGGCAGGGTATGCTCAGACGTGAGTCCCTTGCTCACTTTGCCACTGGATTCAAGCAAGCCTGGCTGAAGACGGCTGAAATGCCAGACACCGGTCCTAGGAAGTTTGTTTCCGGTTCAGGGAAGGCATGGCTTGGCAGTTCGGGCTGGACTGTTCACATGAGGCACAGGGTCAGACTGATTTGCATATGGCCATGTCTGAACCGGGGTGGCAGAGTGGGCTAAAGAACGGTGATGGATCAAACCCAGATCTGTTGACTGGGTGTGAGTGTTTGATTGGTTCTGATGCTCCGTCCATCACCACCCCCTTTTGTACTGCTTTGTTCGCCATAAGTTGGCAGGGTATGCTCAGACGTGAGTCCCTTGCTCACTTTGCCACTGGATTCAAGCAAGCCTGGCTGAAGACGGCTGAAATGCCAGACACCGGTCCTAGGAAGTTTGTTTCCGGTTCAGGGAAGGCATGGCTTGGCAGTTCGGGCTGGACTGTTCACATGAGGCACAGGGTCAGACTGATTTGCATATGGCCATGTCTGAACTGGGGTGTCAGAGTGGGCTAAATAACGGTGATGGATCAAACCCAGATCTGTTGACTGGGTGTGAGTGTTTGATTGGTTCTGATGCTCCGTCCATCACCACCCCCTTTTGTATTTTTCCCGAGTGCCACCAACAGCCGACAAGCATGACCTGCTGTCACACCGCGACTGACTCTTCACCAATTATATCAGTGTTCCAAAAATAACCAGTCATGACCTGCGCCACCTTTGGTAAAGTGGAGGGGTCCGGGAGAGGCCGGTCAGTCACTTAAGGTTATTACTAATTAGCTCCAGCCACGTTTCCAGTTGACAGGATTGCATTCACCTGTGTGAATCCAAGACCAAGAGAGGGACACAGGCCTCCGGGAGGAGTCGGAGAAACAGGCAGCACATGAGCTGATGCCCCCCTGTCCCATGGCAAAATGAAGGAAAAGGGCACCATTTTGAAACTTTCCAATGCCGTATCGGCGCAGTGTCAGAAGCCCATCTCAGAGGAGGAGGCCTGGGCCCTGTGCTTCGGGTGCTGCTGTCAAACCGAGCTTCTAGGCAGGGGATCTCCTAACCAGCGACAAAGAGAGTGCACACAATCCGAAAAGGGAGGAGGGAGATGCGAGCACAGCATATGGTGTGCACTTTCGCGGCCGCTTTGATGTTCTCAGTGGCCGCGTGGCTCACTGAGAACATCAAAGCAGCCGCAAACCATGTTCCGAAAAGGGAGGAGGGAGATGCGAGCATAGCCTATGGTGATCACTTTCGCGGCTGCTTTGATGTTCTCAGTGGCCGCGGGGCTCACTGAGAACATCAAAGGGGCCGCAAAAGTGATCACGCCGGCTGACAAATGGTGCGCGCACCCGGCGCACATGCACTGTAGCTAGCGGCCTGAAAAGCCACTAGTCTGCACTTCCAAATCCCGCTTACTAAAACTCTCGCCAGAGCAGCGCTAAAGCGCTGGCTCAGGCGAGACCTAAAAAAGCCCAGACATCAGAGTCCTGCTTCCTTTGTCTCCCTCTTGTGCCTTGACGAGGTACTGCACTTCTTCTTTTCCTGTGCAGCAGCACTTGATGGTCCAAGAAGAATCGGATCTGCTGACTGTGCTATTACTTGCATAAGGTGAGCAGGGGGCATCTCTCGCTTCTCACAAAATTGTCTTTTCCACTTGTTGCCAAGGATGTGGCGTCTTACCACCTGGAGGAAGGGTACCTGAGCAGGCGGTTAACTGTGAATGATCTTCAAAATGTAAAACAGTCCACAGCAGTCTGAGGGCCATGGAGGAAGTTCACCATCATAGCTGATGATCCTCGAACCTGCCAGAGAGGCCGCATACTCGACACTACCCACAAATATGGTGGGCTCAGTTTCTGTGACCCTTCAAATACTCAACTTGATGCCAGGGCACACATAGGGAGCTATTTGTGGGCACATAAAGATGAATGTTTTTGTAAATGGTAAATGGCCTGTAATGTATTGAGAATGTAGCCTAATGGCTAGAGCGGTGAACCTCAAATCCAGGGAACCGGGTTAGTGTCTCTGCAACAACGCTCAACATCCTCTGATTCTGGGCAAATCAATTGATCTCCCCGTGCCTAACAACATTTAAAAAAATGAATGTGTCCTTATGTAACGCAACTGGTGCTTATGGAAAGCGCTCTGATACCTTCAGGTCAAGTTTGCGCTATATAAAACTCCGGAAAAAAAATCGGTGCTATTTTCAAGCCTGTGGATCAAAGGGCACCAAGTCTAGTTATCCAAGCTGAGGGCTGCCTGCTCCATTTTAGGTACACTGAGTCTGTGGCCTCAAAAAACGATGCAGCATTCATAACATTAGCATATAGGGCTGGGTGTCACAGTGTGCTCTCCCTACCCCCTTATTCAGCCTTTTTGGGGACTAGCTGACAATGTCCAACATCCTGTAATGGCAGCCGCAGGGGAATATTGTCTCTTATTGTCAGCCAATAACAGTCTTCGGGTATGCAGCCTTAATTTTAGGTCCATATACTTAAAATGGACAACACGGGTCAAAAGGTCCCTTATCCAACAGGAAGTCTACATTTTTCTAAATTTTAGTCCACAAACAGTCCTACGACATGCCCGCAGACCGTCCACCGACTACATCATCTGGTATATACAATAATGTTAACCCTTTCAAGCGTGAGTTCGATTCACCAAATGGTAGGGGTGGCGGAAGTGACATCCCATACCCTTTGATCTCAATGACATCACAGGAGGTGACATCATATAACCCCTAACCCTGATATTTTTCCAGGAAGGGATGTTAAATGAACCAACATCACATCAATTGAGGATTTGCGTTGGTTAGTATAACAAAGAAACTCAAAGTAGTGCTATGCGCTTTTTTGCATTATTTGGTATCGAGTGGGAGTTCCATGGATGGTGCATGGGCATATCCATGCAACCACCCATGGGTTATGATGCATATCCCTATCTATAAACATTGGTAGACAGGAATTTGCACAAAAATCTTGTACCTCCTTGAGGCAGGCATAACAAGGAGAAATCTTTTCTTTTCATCTCATCTTTCCAACTTTGCATGTGTGATGTATTGTCCTGCACACATACAAAGTTAGAAAAGCCCTAAAATATAGTTTCTACTGAAATGTAGTCCTTCCAGTACAAAAGCTATGCTTCAGAGATTGCACACACCTTGCACTCTAGCACCAGGGCATGAACGTTGGCGCCCCGCTGCCGAAAGTGCACCAATGCTCTGGGAGAGAAAAAATGCACCATATCTTTCGAGATACAGCTCAATTTTTCTCTCCCCCTTTGACACGAGGCAGTGCAGCAATTTTGGTGCAGTGTTGCCTTGCGTCAAAGACTAGTAAACCTGAACCCCAAGCTCACACAATCTTACGCACTACCAGTTATTTGACTCTCATTTACTTTCACTCACTCACACATGCTTACAAATACAGAAACATTTTTTCACATGTACATATGCTCTCTCACTTAAACACGCTGACACCCACATCCATGCATACACCATACAATTAAAACCATTTATACTCACCACAGCTGCCATCATAAGTCCTAGGCGTGCTCCATTTTTAATTTCACAAATAGTGAATAATAGGATATTATTCACTTTTAGTCTATTAAAAACAGGCAGATAGGAATTTGGAGCCCCAGCGCATTCTTGGCACTGATTATGACACCTGTGAGGCCAGGGGTTGCATTGCAAAGGCAGTGACAGGGGACACAAGGGGCAAGCCAAGGGTCACACCTGTGACGGTGCGACCCCTGGCGGCCCCTAAAAGAAGTCCATGCTTTCAAATCCATTAGTCACCTTTTTAGGTCTCGCCTGACCCAGCGCATGCGCTGGTCTGGCGAGACTTATTGAGAGGGCTCCAAAAAGTGCTACCAGGCCAGCCTGGAGCTACAGTGCATGTGCGCGGGCGCACGCGCCGCGCTTGACCGCGATTACTTACACTTTCGCGGCCGCTTTGCATAGCCAATAGGTCTTGCTTTTGGGACCTTATAAGTATTTAGTTATGCAACTGTTGCATGGCTAAACACTTATAAGGTCCCAAAGGTGAGACCTATTGGCTATGCCAATGCTTGTTTAAAAGCTGATGTCGCAAAAATGCCTCAATAGATTTACACCGGATCACAGAAAGCACGCTTTCTGAATAATTGTTTACTTTCATGGCAGGTTTGGCATAAATCCAATCCGTGGTTTTCGCTGCAGCTATTCGCAAAATTTACAGTGGGAACTAAAATGGAAAACTACATTGTTTTGATTAGAGGATTGTGAAATTTGTGCAATTTGCTTTTGCACAAATTAGTTTCGGCAATATTGCTCGTAATTGCATTAATACAAATCCATCGTTTAGCGCAATATTTTAGTGCAAAATAAGTCCTTGAGTCAAATTGTTGCTCGATTGTATATTTCACATTCCCAAAAATTGCAAAGGAACAAAAGCACTGTGAACAACTGCCATTTGTGTTCAGTTATTGCAACTTTTTACCGTGAATGGTGTGTCATTACATTAAGTGGCATAACGGCATCATTTTTTACGTTTAGTGTAGCTAGCACCAAGTGCAATTCCCAAAATTACGCAAATTATGCCAGCATAATTTAACTTCTGCGTTTCCAATGTTCATTTTCACAGGCTGGGAGATAGTCATTGGTAGATGTTTATATAAAGTTGGGCCTTCAGGGGTGAGGTTGCCAGGCGAGCTGATCATTGCTCTGAGAGCAGCACTGTCACTGGGAAATCACTTTTACCAGCACAGAAAAAGAAGAAATGCTGAGTTAATGATCCATCCAACTTTTTTAGTTGTTGAGGTCGGTAATGCAAATGAATTCAGACCTGTGAATTACAGAAAACAAATCACTGTGGAGACCTCTTTTCTGTGAAAGGTGAGCTTTGAAACCACTGGCAAACATTCAATAGGAAGGCTCATCCATGTAACGTATGTATTCAGTATTCCTACTGCGCTGCTTGAAAGCGTTTCGGTTTGTCGACCTTTCTGGAACCTGCGAGCAGTGCCAGGAGCCATCTTTTTGACTTCCGTACACAATAAAAACAGAGAACGTTTTTCAGGGCTCGGGGATCGAATCCTAGAGTCCTGTAATGCCTGCCATAACATATACTCTATGTTTCGGCCAGCCAATCAGGATTTGCCAAACCACTTTGAATGGGTCAATCAGAGCATATCCGGACACCAACGGTCCAAATGTGGCTAACTTGTTACCAGTGTCAACCACTTCATGCCCACCCTAACCACCTTTTAAAAGCTAAGTGCATGAAAGTGGATGAATAGATTTACACTAAAAAAGTAAAATCCGAACTTTTTGCGCAGTTTGGTAGAATATTATTCAGCCGCTTCTCTGGCATCACAGAACAAACTTTCTAATGGGAATTAAAATGGGAAAGCATCTCTTTTTCTTTACCTTCAAGAAAAAGAGCGTGTTCCATATATTTATAGATAGATATGGATTTAGATATAGATACAGGGGTAGATATACTTATATATCGTTCTTGCATTTTTGTCACTTTTTTGTATTATACCTTAATATATAAATTCCATCTTTAATGCAAATTCTATACATTTAATCTTCGATTTTTAAACTTGGCTATGTACATTGGCACCGTTCAAAGCTGATGCATGCAAGCCATGGAGAGAAATATGTAATTATATTTTTGGTAATGGGTGTGTCTGACCTGCATTTTACCTTAGCGCAATGAAAAAAAGCCTTACGCGGTGTGTTTGAGTTCGGGCGTTGCAAGATCTCCGATTCAAAAGTAGCCAGACACTTGCATTGGAGTCCTTGGACCAGCCCCATGCGCACAACCTGGTCGTTGCAAGAGATGTGGGCGGGGTGCAGCAGTGGAATATTACAGCCAAAAATTACCGCGCTCAAACGCTGTTGGAGGTATACCTCCCTCTTAGCAATGACCCTCCGCATTCCCTTGGCAATTACCAGATCAGCTGTTTGCTTTACCTCTACTCTGTACGAACACAATTACTATACGTTTGCCTGGGCGGAATTGGAAACCAAAACCACCCCTAACGAAAATGTTGGAACCAGCCCCACACTGCAGTAGGCTGCAACTAGAATGGGGTCATTAATGCATAATAGGCCATGGCAGCTCATCCTGCTCTGAAAGCAGTACACTAACCTCCAACCTACCAGGGAAATGCCGGAGTGGTAGAATGGCCGGTGTGGCTGTGGAGTTTTGCCCTGTACACTACTGAACCACCACTAAGTTGAAACCTACAATGGGCAGCAATGGAATTGCAAAGTAGGGCCTAAGATCAACTCCTTATTGAGTGCCACTGACTGGACCCCTCAATCTGTAAGCGCAAAGTCATGCTCCATGGTCTCTGTTTGTTTACCACTCTGCTCTCTTCTCCAGAAAGACAGAATCTACAGGTGTTCCTCCTTATTTCATTGAATGGTGAAAATGCTGAAGAGTTTGACTGAGGGTGAGTGTTTGAAAAATGTCAGCGCTCCTTCCATCATCTCTTTCTGTTTGCTTTGCTTGTCCTTAGTTGGCAGGGTATGCTCAGACGTGGGTCCCTTGCTCACTTTGCCACTGGATTCAAGCTAGCGTGACTGATGAGGGGTGTCACCCCGAAACCATTCTAAGGATGCTTGTGTCCGGTCCAGGGCAGACCTGGCTTGGCAGTTCGGGCTGGACTGTATCCATGAGACACAGGGTCAAGACTGATTTGCATATAGCTGGGTCTGAATTGGGGTGGCAAAGTGAGCTAAACATCGATGATGGATTCAACCCAGATCTGTGACTGGGGGTGAGTGTCTGAAAAGTTTCAGCACTCCCTCCATCATCTCTCTGTGTTAGCTTGAAATCAGAAAGGTCCCTGGGCTCGGATTTGTCCTATCAGATCCTTCTGGAATTTGATGTTATCATTTCTGGGTGGGTCCAAGGCCTTGAATTTAATGCCATTTGAACTGCAGACACCTTCTTCTGGTAAGAGGAAGAATTGTGCCTCTTTTAAAGATGTGTTTGTAAACCTCAAAAAAGTCTGGAATAACTCTGATGTGATAACATCACCAACCCAGGCAGTGATTAAATGGGTGGGCACCTATAAGCAATGCCTACAGCTGCATTTAATTACAATGGAAATATGTGACCATTGCGAAAGGGCATTTGTTCGTGGAGATTTATGGATGTTCAGTTGGCATTCAGCGCTATGGAGACCCTGAAGCCAAGCGCGGTTGGACCAGCATTGGGCCCACCATGGGTCACCTACTGATGGGATCACTAGCAGGAACATTGCTGATGTTAAATATGGCCTCGGTAGATAAACTGCACAGAGCTTAGGTGTGGTCTGCCTGAATTCTTTGCCTCTACATGTTCAATCTTTCATCAATATCCTCTTAGATCACATTGCTGGTGGTCTAAAAATGAATAGTGTTAACTTTCATCTGTTTATTTTGCAAATAATTCTGCTGATCCAACAGAGATGGCTCTACAAAACGATTTTTTTAAGCTTTCTCTAATCACTGAGAACATGTACATATGTATCAAAAAATTAAATAATGACATTGAGCTCACTTTAATTTGTTTGAATTTTTGATTGGTGGTCAATTATTGGAAATGTTTACACCTTTGCGTACTTGGCTCCAGGTTTAGAGCTAATGGGTGAGAAAATGATTTGACGACTGAGAGTAGGGCAACATTAGGCAAATCCTAGTCAACCTCAGATTTAGTTATTGCTTTAGAGGGAATGCAGCTTCAGCAACCTTGAGAATGAATTGCAACACATCAGGTGCTCCTGCCACATGTGGAGCGGAGCTATGGGATTGCACCTAGAGCCCTATAGTGTTGGCGCGGACTGGCTTCCTTCAAAAGCTTATACTTCCATTAATGCAGCTGGAGCTGGAAGAAAGCCGCAGTGATTTAGGAGCTGATGTCAAACTGCTCCGTTTTTGTGTCTGCGTGCCCTTTAATCCTGATGCTAGTGGTTATCGCCTTCTTGTCCAGGAGGTGGTTACTTTCAAGCATGATATTAGGCTTCAGGGCACAGATTGGGATCTGTGATATTTGGACTTAGGCCATATAGTTTTATATCCATGAATTCTCTAGCATACCTATACCTAAGAAGGTTTCAAATATGCTTTACCATAGAAGGTAGATGGGTAGCTATTAGTAGGACTCTCAATTTGGAGCCCTTGACCCAGCTCCCATATACTGCCCCAGTCAGGATCAGGATAATTTCTACATCAAACGGTTAGGCCATGGCTGAATGGGTGGCGAGCCCTATGATTCCGGGTGGACACTTAAAGATAGTCATTCACAGGAGCAAAAATACTACACACCCTAAATATGGAGGGACGGCATTGATGCCGGCTTCAGAGAGGGCCCTACTTAATGATATGGGAGGAGCACAGGCACCCATTAGGGAAGAAATATTCAAGCAACTCAGAAGTACACGAAAGCAAAACTAGGTTATATTAAATTCTAATCAATGGCTTGCCAGCAAAATTATATAAGTTATTTGCAAGACAACTGCTACAACCAATGCAAAACGTATACCTCAAAATCATCAAAAGGTGAGAAGAAACACAAACAATGTTGGATTCAGTGGCATCCCTAATTCTGAAGCCAGGCACGCATGATGGTGAGTGCTCCTCATATGGGCCTATATCCTTACTTAATACTGATGCTAACATATTGACGAAGATGGCTACACTCCACCTTCAGGAGCTTCTGGAGGAGATCATACACCCTGATCAGGCTGGCTTTAGCCTATGGAGGCAAGCAAGTGGTAATGCAAAGAGAGCATTACATCTCATAGATATAGGCTGCTTAGGCAGTAGGAACACGGTGCTAGGGGCCCTTGATGCTTAAAAACATCAACAGGGTGGACTGGGACTTTATGTATGAGGGTCTACAGGGGGATCCTAGGAGAGTCAATGACGCGATGGATATTGCGCAACACTACAAGCCTACAGAGAAGGTGCGTCTAAATAACACACTCTTCGGAGTCATCCTAGAGGGTAGAAGAACTCCTCAGTGATGTCCCCTATCACTGTTTTTATTCGCTCTAATTTTAACCCCTTCAGCGCTCATGACGGAGCCACTCCGTCATGAGCCACGGGTGCCGTGTGCTCATGACGGAATGGTTCCGTCATGCTGCGGCCGTTGGCCGCCGCTCCTCCCACGCTGCGCTGATTCCCCGCCTGTGCGGGCGATTAGCGCAGTGGGCGGAGTCATGACGGAACCACTCCGTCATGAGCACAGCTCAACCGTGGCTCATGACGGAGTGGCTCCGTCATGAGCACAGCGCCACCGCGCTGCCCCCAAACCCCCCCCAGCGCCGCAGCAGAATTCCCGCCGCAGCGAAGGGGTTAAAACGGTTGATAAAAAGTGCCCATTTCATAACACATTTTCTAAGTAACAATGGCATCTGTTTACTACTGTTCTTGTTCCCAGTATTTATTGCGACATCCTCTTCAACATCAGAACTGCCCCAACAATTCTGCACTTCAGAAAGAAGCTGAAGACCCACCTCTTCAGAGACCACTAATACCCACACGATATGATCAGGCCTCCACTAACATCATGTGTTATTGTAAACTATCCTGAACTCTAACTCACCCTTCCCACCCATGTTCAGCACGCCTTTGCTTTCTAGCTGGGTTTGTGCTCTAATTGCTAGACATACATCAATGCATAGGTTGTGCCACAGGCCAGGGCCTCAAGACATGCAGTTGTGAAAGTCATGCATGTGTGCCCTTTGGTGCTGCTATTATAAAGTGCTGTGTGGGAGAAGAGTGCCTTTCAAACTGGATTCTTGGAAGAAGTGTTCTTTCCTGTTTTTTAAATATTAATGTGCATTATTTACCTTAGCAAATTACCTCTGTTTGCGCTGGTCATTAAATGATGAATTGCATATTGTTTTAGTAGTTGAAATGTTTGGATCGGGCATACTCTTGGGATTTTTGATTTTAGAGGATGTTAAATATAGAATTATTTTTAATGTCTTATTTGTTTTTATGTCCTTTCTTGTTCTCGCTTTTAGGCAACAACAACACAACATATGAACTTCGAGTTCATGCACGTCCCAGCCCGCATGAGACAAGATTTCCTTTCAGCAGATGGACCTGAATTGAGACAATGCCGCATGCAACTTATGGCCACTTAAGGAATTGTAGATGACCTAATCAGTGGCGGCCAGTATGGTACAGTGGTGGCGGGGAAGGGGAAGATTAAAAAAAAAATTCTTACCTGATAGCCACGTCGCTCCGCCGTCTCTCCCACTTTGTGTCTCTTCCACTTGTCTTCCAGGAAGGACCCAGGATCCTCTGAGCCAATCACAACGCTGCAATGCAGCATTGTGATTGGTCTGAACACCGTGGTTCGGCACTCAGACAGGGAATGGGAGTCTGGGCATGTTCTCCACCTAGGCTGTAAGGCAGCCTCCGAGGAGAACATGCAAAGTGCGCATGAAAGTTTGGCCAGCCCGAGAGGGCCAGCCAATGTGTCATGCGCACTTTAGAGTGCAGCAACCACTCTTTCTCCCCGACATCAGGGGAGTCAAGCCCTGCCCCCCCAACCTGATGGTACTAAAAATAAAATGATAATAACTTCAGTTATCATTATTTTATTTCTTATTTTACACTGATTGTGAGCAGTGGGGCGACGCTTCTCCGCCTTAATGGAGCAGCCGCCACTCACCTGATACACCTCCATCGAAAGCTTTGCGAGTCTTGCCCTCGTGATTGTTAGACAGACTATATTATTGACTCTGATTAGCTTAACGGCAAGCCTTCAAAAGGCCCCAGGCCGGCGTGCCGCTACAGGGCAAAACAAGTGCTGGCTGTTATTGCATCAATTGGCTAGTTTTGCTTCAATCGAAGAAAATGGAATACCTTCTACCCAGGTCACAAATTGGATCTCTTCTTTGTCTTTATAAATAATTGATGAATGCAATTAGCTGTGTATAATATTACATAAGATACCTATGTTGGACATTATTACCATTAATTGATACATGTTGGATTGACATTTAATTACTGGATGTGTGAAGCTTTAGCCCCTAAAACCTAAAAAAGAATCCCATTCTTCCAATCAGTACCCCTCTAAATGCAGACAAAATGGAGGCTTGCTGAGTCTTGGCTGGCCAGCCCAATGCGCATCCTCTGCTTGTTAGAACTAAGTCCATTGCTTCTCACAGGATGGCCCTAGTGGGGTCGTTCGGGAACTACTAGAGATGCGCCCGGCAATTGTAAATACGAAGGCCGTTCCAGGAATGAGTTAGGTGTTTGCCAAATAGTGGTGTCTTGAAAGGTATACATTTATTCCCCGGTATCCAGAAGGTTAATTATGTAAATCATCTCTGATGCCCAGATGTGTCTTCACTGAACCGTTGTTGGTCCTACTCTGATAGCCACATGTGGGACGGGGCCCTCTCTGATGTCCATCAAGATGGCTGGTTCCATCCTGATGCCTATATGGGTGGATGCCATATTTGCATTTGTTTAGAGGCCACCATGGCTCCCCTGTAGGGTGTCACTGTGTTCCCAATTGTCTTAGAGCTTTAGTGTAACCTTTCTTTCAAATATTTTGCTTGGGCAGTTGCCGGCGAGCGTGTTTGTGTCTGCATTGTTTATTTTGGTAGCTTAGTGACACTGGCTTGGGTGGCAAGCCTCTGGCCTTACCTTAGGTTAGTGAGCAGTGAGATCTCTCACCACAACATAGTGTGAGTGGCAGGTGGCGCCCAAGTACAATAAAGAAAAGCAACAAGTTCTAAAAGCTAAAATTTAAATATTTGTCATTGTCTGCATCTTTTAACAGACAGAGAGATGGAGAAACGCTGCAGGCGAAGTTTACTTCATAACCGAAGGCCCTCTGGCCCTAGTTTGCAGGGGTAAGTCCAGATGGAAGGAGGAGATTATCTTTTGGGGGCGCTGGCCAGTGCAACGCTATGACTGACGGTGGTCCCAGCCCATACATGTCGACATATTAGAAGAGGAAAGTGTGAGATTTGTAAAAATAATCGGAATAATGTCATTTCCACCGTTGACTTTTAATGAAGTAGCCATTTCAGGTGAAAGACAGACAAATGTACATCATTTTTTGCTTCACAAATCGGGAGTCTCCCTCCGAAATCGGGTCTATTAGCATGTATACCCCAGCCATACCGTGATCACCAGCATCAACGGGCGGGAACTCTCGCAGTGTCGCGATCATTCACTCCGCCCTGCGGTCTCTCTGGCACCTGACTCTACTTGGGCGAGGGGTTCTCTTGATGCCCCTTGGCTGTGTTGTACAGTGGGTAAGAAGGAGCGCCGAGGGGCTGTGGCACAGGGCAGGTGACGGGGTGCCGCTGGGCCTGGCGGGGGCGCAGGTGGAATAAAGGATGTCTGTGGGAGGCTGTCGGTGACGTAGTGGGTAGTAATGGGGAGCTGTGACTGGTTGAGGCTGTTGGGGGGAGGGGAGTTCCATAGCTGATGTGCGTGCCTGCACAGGCGCGTGGTTGGTGGGGTATTGTTGTCTTTTTTTTTTTTGGTCCTATGTGGGAAGTGCTTCCCATGTTGAGTGTGGTGACCACCGAGGGGAAGTTATCGTGTTCTGAGACACACACTTCGCAGTGTGTAGAACGCAGTGGATAGTAAGGACAGAGGGGCATATCATCAAGGACCGGCGATAATTATCGCTATGCGCACTTAGCGCTTGGATAATTATCGCCGGCTAATGTGGATTTTTATCGCTGAGATAGCGTGCTATTAGCAACGCTTATCTCAAAAGCGATAAAAATCCTAGCGCTAACTGCCAAACGTGAGATTATCACTGGAAATCCAGCGATAATCTCACAAAGTTTGGCGTTAGCTTGATGATAGGGCAAGGCAAACTCAGCCATGATATCCACCTTCCATAGGATATCATGGCTAAGTCATTCCTGAAGCAGGCGTAAGGAAAGTAGCGATAACAGGGGTTATCGCTACATTTCTTGCCGCTATGCTTCATAGGGTGGGGCTTGATGATAGGAGAAATACATTTTTCCAGTTATGTCAGGGCAGGAACGCCCACTTTGCATCTCATTAGAGATGCAAAGCTGGGTGTTCAGATTTCAGGCGCTAATGCAAGGTTTCACGCGATAGCGTGACCTTGCTGATTAGGCGATAAAATTATCGCCGCTTTTCACCCGGAAACGGACGCAAAAGCGGAGATAATTTTTTATCGCCTCGTTGATGATATGCCCCAGAGTAAGGAGCACTGTGACTGCTAGAGGGGGCTGGAATGACGGTTTTCCCTGGGTATGAAGGATGGCTGTGGCGAGGCTGACGGTGACGTTGTAGACGGCAGCATGGAGAGCTGTCACTGCTTGAATGGGCAGAAGAAGGGCTTTCGTTTCCCTGGGGTATGAAAGGAGGCTTGTGAGGCTGCCCTTGACGAAGTGTGGACTGGGCTGCAGGTGACTGCTGTTGATGGATCAGAAAAGCGTGCCTTGATTTCTCAAGGGAGCATTTGGTGATATGTCAGTGGCACAGGAGGTATGAAGGAGGGGCAAGGGAGGAGGGAAAGTGGCATCTGCCCATGGTGTATTGATGACTCCTCTGAGGGCAAGGTGTGCAAAGGGTATGAGGAGTGCTGTAGTGGCCTGGATGTGAAGCAGTGTAGCAAGGCAGGGCCAGACAGGCCTTTTATAGCATCAGGCATTTCCAGGGGGGTTGGAGCCATTTGTGGCTGGTTTTGAAAGCCCTGGGCCACTGGTGGTGCTGCTGCCACCTTCCCCAGATCCCTGAGGTTGGTTGAGGCAAGCATGGGGGGGGATTCAAGAAAAGAAAGGCAACGAGGGACAGTGGAAGGTGCAGATAAAGAGATCCAAGAGAAGGAAATAGAGAGGGTGAATGGAAAGAGAGAGGAGAGTATGGATGTGGGACTGGTTGGAGGATTTTTGCCAGCAGGGGCATAACACATGGCTTACAGTTCCTGCGGCGCAAGGGGGCCACCAAGTCTCTGGGCCCCCCCATTCAGCCTAAAGTCTATGAATATTTGTGAGATAACGGAATCCCAAGAGCACCTCACCACATTCTGCAGGGAGGCCCCATCATTTTGCCGTATGCCACTATTTGACAGGGCTGCTTTTGGTTCCCCAGTCTGGCACTGTAGGAAGGCACACTACAGCGGTGCCAACGATGGCACAGTGTCCCTGCCACAGCATCCATTTATCAGCTGGATATGGGATCCAGCAGACACAGTGTAACATACTGAATTTGTCCTTGTGTCATGTTCCGGCGCAGGGGCACAATTCAGCAGCACCCGCACATTATCTGCTTTCTATTCAGAGCAGCAGCCTGCAGGCAGCGAGGGGCTTTCTTATTCTGACTTCCAGCTGGGCCCAAAACAAAGGTCTGACTTAAAGGGCCATCATCTCTTCTTTTAATCAAGATTCATCCTGGTTGGGAGCTATCTGGAGCTTAACACCTAGGTTACTAGTTCAATGAATAGAAATAAAGGCACATAGCTTACCATTACACAAGTTCTTAGGAGAAACTATGATTTGGAGGCATGTTTTTCACTTTGTTCCACACCCCTATGAAAGAGATGTGCATGCACTCACCATAAGAAGGCCAGGTGTTTCAGTGTGTGCGTAATGACACATATTTCGATTTAAATGGCACTTGGTTATTAATTTTTTTACTCTTTTATAGCACTACTTATCCCACTGTAGGGTGCTAAAAAAGCTTTACATCACACAGAGAGAGAGAGACAATCATGTAGGTGTGTAAATCAGTGTACAGAACTATTACACAACAAAATCAGGTTATAAGAAGTAGGAGCCGCATATCGTTCATACTTGCAGATATTATATTAGGTGCACGATCGGTAGAAACACAAAGTCAGGATTTAAAACTTAACACAGTGATTAGCTTTGTATGTACTAACAAGACTTTACTACCCCCACCCCCCCCCCCCCACAAGAAACCCTTGTTTGCAAACCAGGTTGAGAAAAACAACAATAAGGATCTAAACTCATGACTTGCAGTTTGCCTGCATTTCCTCGAAACCTGGTTAATAGCACACTGTGTGATATTAGACGGATTGCAATGTACAAACTAGAGGTAACACAAGGATCTCTGGGTCAAAAAGAGTAACCTACTTTGCTTTGGCGTGATCATATACAAATCTGTGATCTGCATGTTACACGATGTACTTTGCAGCAGGCACATTAACCCCTTTATCCTACTTTAGGAGTCATAACCATGACTAGACAAAACACAGATCTCTCCAGCAACTGCATTCACCACCAGAATTATATCACAATTATTGTCCCCTGAAATTTGCTAGTCACACACTGCATGGAGGGCCTTAACCCATGAGATATTTTAAAATGTTGCCTCTTGGTGACCAACTAATTAAGCAGAACAGATTTATTGTCACATTCTTCCTTGTTGCCAATTTCCTTGCAGCAAATTTATTTAAATAAAAAGGTATACAATGAATGTCAGATTCAACGTTTTAAGGTCCGCCCCTCATGACTCCACCCCCTTTCTTGTGCCACACCTTGAGCCCCAATTTATCAGTTCCCAGGGTAATTTTTTTTTCTCAAATTCCAGCACTGTTAGTGGGATATAGAAGGGAAATCCTGCAAGTGACTTGGGCCCAGGGACGAGGGATGAGATGGTGGTGAGGGGGAAGGGGGAAGCGGGAGAGGGGTTGCTGGGGCTGCAGTACTTGCCCCACCCAGTATTCTCCACTCCTTACAGTGGCGTGGCAATAAGGGTGCCATTTTCGACCATGCATTCAAGTAACATTGCACCCACACCTTTTGGTTTCTTGGTGAATGCAGCTATATTTGGGGTACAATGGACCCCTAAGAACACTCCCTCCATGCCACTGCACCTACGGTCTCTGCACCCAACTACGCCCATGACTCCCTGAGCCCTGTAGGGATGCCCTTTCTTCGTAGGCTCTTTGTGGTACCTGCTGCCACTTTCTGTTGGTTTTGGCATGTTTTCCAATCTGCTTCTCCTAGGAAAAACCTTAACAATAACAGACGAAGCTAACTGAATAGGAAAGTCCATCAGGGCTGCCAAGATCCACCGACAGCAAACTCAGCACAGCAGAACAAACACCGGCTACAAACACGCTGCTCACTTTTTGTCATCACCGAGGCCGACGGGCACAGAGGAAAGTGCGTAGCTCCCATGTCAGGCCAGGTGAGGGAGGGCTGGGTCAGAGTCAGTCACAAGCCTGGCACAATCCTGTGTCAGTGGCTGAGTCAGTCACTTATCAATCATGGCTGTTAATTGGGATTTCATGAGTTGATGAAGGACTGTTGGTCCGGGTCAGGTTCATCTAAATGATAGAAACTGTCCTACAAAGAAAGGCCACGATTTTAAGACCGGGAACAGACCAACAGGCCTAGATGGCAGAACCAGAGACTTGCAGCCTGAGAAGTGTAGAACCCATG
The DNA here is from genome assembly GCF_964204655.1 of Triturus cristatus. Taxonomy (NCBI): domain Eukaryota; kingdom Metazoa; phylum Chordata; class Amphibia; order Caudata; family Salamandridae; genus Triturus; species Triturus cristatus. The sequence goes on along the minus strand of NC_140590.1, from coordinate 1,145,898,285 downwards.
GAACTTCCTGTGTGATTCTGACGTGCTCCTGGTTCTTGTCACGTGCCCTCTATCATAGGAGGTCCGGCAGAGCTCGCCTGCCACTACAGAAACGAGGATCTTACACAGCTAGGACCAAGGCCAACAGTAGTTATATGTTTGGCTGTGAGAGCTGTCTACTTTGTAACTGGGGAAGTTCCAGCATGGGCTCAACATCCTCTGTCTCTGAGCAACTCATTTAACTTCCCTGTGCCTAAAAAAATACTCCAATAAAAAAATGTGTGACGTACTCTGGTGCTCATTTAAAGCGTTCTATTGCCCACAGTGCTGTGTTCACTGTAACAAAGTGGTTCCGCCCATTAAGTCCTGGGATTTTTCGCTTTTGAATACCCCATTTTTTAAAACTTTTATTGTGAGTGAGCCTCACCTGCTGAATCTCACTCACAGAAAACTCACAGTAATTGGACTGTGTGTGCCCACTGCTAGTGTCTGCCTTTTAAGAAAAGGCTCCTGCTGCACACCTAAGGTAAGAGGCTCTGGTTTGGTTGCACATGAATATGTGGGCACATTCATGTGCACAGGGTGTAGGTTGGGCATGTGAGACTACCACTGTGCAGAGCCCAGTATTTGCACACAGATACCCTGTTGCAGAGGGTACTCTGAAAGGATTGGTACTGACTGGGGGTAGGCCTTGTAATGTGAGTGAGCATTTATAGCAAAGGTCTGTAGTGCTTACCGAGGACGTGCGATGCTTACCCTGTGTACATATTATAGCCAAAATCTGCCTTAAAGTACAATTTCGCTTTCCTTAGGCCTGCAGGATCCAACTAGGTACCAAAGCAGCACAAGTATGAATTTACAGTTCCCAATATTTGACATGCACATCTTATGACACTTTAAGATTTGTCATATTTCCCTGGCTCACCACAGAATCCGATCTCAGGCCTGTGTCCCCCCCCTTCTTGGCCAAGTTATTTACTCTGCTCTCCATTGACAGGATCAAACACCTCCTCACATAATGGGGAGGAAATGTGCATCTGATAATTAGCTTGTCACATTGCACCTGGGCTGGGACACCCCCAGACAAACTGGAACAAAGGAGAGAGCCCAGACCTCTGAAGCCATCACAGGTGGACTTTCCTTCAAAGTTTTGGTGATAAGGAAGCTCTGTAAACTAGGGACAGAACTGAGGCTCTCGGGGGGGTGTTCTTGATGTAGGTGATGGCATCCCAGATAATGCTGTGCAGGAAGACCTTGAGCACGTGATAGTCCTTCTTGTAGATGAAGCCAGGTCAGGTCTTCCACATGGTACAAGTTGTCTGGTTGCCAAAGACCCACTGTGAACTTACCAAGAACTTACAGACCGCCATTTGCTTACCACTGATTGGCTTTATTGTCACTCTCATTTTCTTGCTTCTTATTCCATGGCTTTCATTGTCCCAGCTTGCCCATCTTTTATTTGTACCTCCTATTGAGCATAGCCTCTTTACATCCTTTTGACTGGATGACTTGCATTCTTCCACTGCTCACATTCCGGGACTACTTTTTTGTTGTTGCTTTCAGCACTTCATGGAAGTGTACTTGTTTTTCTTACTCTCTCACTCATGTGCTGCTTCCTCTCTCACAACTTCGCCCCCAATGCTCCTAGCGTTGAAGCTCGTTCTGTTTTGATACCTTAAAAATCTCTCAATATCTTCCATTCACCTTGCCTAAAGTTTGAATTGCATCACCTCTCCCCAGCATGAAGGGGCGGTGGAGACCACTGTTTTGAGGCAGCCGCTTGTATTTTCATCTGAGCATCTTAGGCTCCTGCTACGTTTAACATAACGTTTAAAGGTCTTCATTCACATTGCATTGGTCCCATTGCCAAGATTTAAAAACAAAATAAGTGATCTACCAAACAATGCCTCCATGTAGGCGGAAGTGAGGAGGCCCTCCGTATCCGTCTGGCCAGAGCCTGGAGTCTGTGCCTCAGTATCCTCTAGCTCTGTGGGTAAGATGTCCCGCGGCATGTCAGATTTCTTGGAGGAGGCCTTGAGCAGCAGGTCCTTAAGTGAGGGCATGCCACAGCAGTTGTGGGCGAGCGAGTGTCCAGTCCCGTACAGTGCGGACCTTCCAACCCCAGAGGGAGAGCCGCCATCGCGGCCCCACAGACAGACTTGTGCTTCCTCATGTCCGGGCACCCACTTAGTTTCACTTGCAGTAATGGGGTGGGCGGTGCAGTGGTGGGCGCACCGTCCTGGTTGCGCTGCGGGGAAGCCAGGCACTAGCAGTTTGCAGGTGGCAGTCGGGCCTTGGAAAATATAGGCCACAGAGTCTCTTCAGCATTTCAGCCCTAGCAGTAGGTACAAGTTGAAGTGGTCCACTCGGGCCACAGAGTAAGAGGCTGCTCCCTCCGCCAGCCATCCGGGCGATTAGAATTAGATTGCATCAATACCTATAAATCCTCCAGGACCTTCTTGCTAAATTAGTGTGATATGATGCTCCTTAAGGTCAATATCTTAGCTGAGATCAATAAGGGTAAAGGTAAAGTAAAGTTAGTCATGCCTTTAATATTGAAAACAAGAATTGGCAAGGCCAATAGGCCAGGTATTGGCTGCCAGCCATTTGGCTTTGCCAATGCTTGTTTTGGTTTGTCACATTTTTTGCAAAACTTGATTGTTGGGGAACCTTTCGGGCCCTCCTCAATCTAAAAATAAAAAGGGCTAAAAACAGCACATATTGCATAATAGTCCCTTCATGTATGTATGTATACATTTCTTGTTTAGTTAATTAAAACCTTTAACAATTCTGACATAAAATCAAACAATTCACCAGTAAATTTCACAAATAAGACCAATACCATAGCTTCACAGTAAGAAATAATTAATTATTAGGGAAATAGACCAGTCCAGGTATCTTAACGATACATTGCGAACTTCAACCTTATTTATATTCTAATGCACCCTCCGTGTAAGGCTTATAATCAATATATAAAAGTCTAAAGTTGTTTCATGTAAAAGGAGCTAGGGTATCCTAGTTAACAGTCATCAGTCCTTTAACATAGCTTTCATAAAAGTGCATCCTTTTGTTTGACTCCTGAGGTGTTTTAAGTGCCTTTATGTCTTTTTTTTCTTTTTTTTGGAAGGCTGCTATACCTTTATTGGACAAAAGCATCACCTCTCAGGACGGCCGTCAAGCTACTGATGGTACAGAATTTTTTTTTTTTTTTTAACAAACAGTATACGTGCTACATCCATTATGCACTGCATTATCACATAAATCCACTGGTTTACGATGAGATAACTATTATGAGCTATTTCCGTTCTGTTTGTCAATATCTGCTTACTATCCTGAGTGGCACCAGTCTTGAATCATATATACCGTGTTTAATGAACTGGAGAACTCTTTAAACCCCCCCCCCCCCCAACTTAACCGGGGTCGCCAGGTAATATCCTAGTGCCTTTATGTCTAATGTACTTATTATGTTACTAATCCCTACCAGAGCAATTACAATTTTCGCAGTCGATCGTAAAACCAGTAAATCTATTAACAAACATGGTGATCACCTAGCTATTGTATAAAGCCAGAACTAAGGATCCAGTGAAGGTGTGACGTTGAGCTAAAGTGCCTTGCCCGTTGAATAGCTAATTTGCTATTCTATTAATCTTAATTGTATTATTTTCAGCCCCTAGAAGACCATGATGAAAATGCTAAATTGGTTGAACAGGGAAAGATCACGGTACAAGACGTAGTCCCCACCTAGTTCTAACATGGGCGGAAAACAAAGGCTAAAATTTAAGACTGTCTTTGTTCCCGCTGAAGTGCTGCAGATCTTGCTTGACGGAGCTGGTGTCTCACTATATTCACATATTTCGCACATCTCCCCAGTACCCTAGATGACCTGCTACTAAAGCAAATGAGCAATGCTTGTTTGCACGCCCGTACTCCATCAGTCAGAAAAACTGGTTTAAAAACAAGTCTCAGTTGCAGATCTAAGGCAGGGAAACAACAGAACAAATGGGCCGAGTTTCTTGGCTTTTGTGGCATAACCTACAGACTTTATTGGTGCTCAGGCCAGGCCACCGAGGATTAAAGTCCCGGATAGGAAGGGCAAGTGATCTCATATGAAGAATCTGCGTCCGTGTTGCAGCATTAATTGAGTTCGAGAAGTAGGGTTGAGGTTTCCCCACTTGATAGGAAAGCTGTCAAGGCCAAGCTACCACAGAACATTGGGCCACAATACATCTTGCTCAGGGCTGGACTGGGAATGCAAACCGGCCCAGGCAATTGAGTTGAACCGGCCCCAGGGGGTGGTTGGGGCAGCACATGGAAAACACTGCTGCTGCTTTTGTTACAGGGGGCCCATATTGCAGGCTCCTGGTAACAAAAACATCCCTTCAGCGGTCCAAAACCGGCCCCACTCTGGCGACCCACCGGGGAAACGCCCAGTGACTGCTACAGCCAGTCCAGCCCTGATCTTGCTCCCATGATTTCAGTTTCACTTGTCTGTTAATCGTTGACTTCCAAACAGAAAATGGAATATCGTCCAACCCCACGGCATAGTATTTTAGCAGGAACGCCTTGCATTCAAGAGATTGAGTTGATAATCCCGGCTCCAATCTCAATCTAGAACAACGGATGTAATGGGGCTGATGTAATATATTTTCTAGTATGCACTACTACAGCATAGTTCCAGGGTAGCATCAAGGGACCCGGGATACGCTTGATGACCATACTCTAAGGCTGGAGTTAGAGTTGCCTTCATTACTCTCAGAATTGGGACCGCAGAGGCACTGCTCAGTACTCGGTTTAGTTGTCCCTTCATGTTGGTTGACCCATTGCCCCGCAGCGTTTGCTGCAGTGGGCGGAATTCAAATGTGAATGACACCACAACAGACCAATGGATAAAATTTACTGGCTGGAAGCCCCCGCCAGTAAGTATACTGTACCTGTTATTTTAGTAAAATGAAATGGTCTCATCTAAATCCAGACTTAAAAATGTTCCTACAAAAAAAAAATCAACATTTTTTAATTAGGTAAAAATGAATGTCATGGTCTGGACTTACGTAGCAAAAGAACAAGAATACAAGCAACTGTAAACTTTATCTGACACTCATTTGGTTAGTTCGGAACCTACACAGCAAATATTTCTTTTTACAGAGTTTTATATAGCACGAACTTGACCCGAAGCAGGTATCAGAGCGCTTTAAATAGCACCAGTTGCGTTACATGAGGACACACATTCATTTTTGTTAGGCACGGGGAGATTAAGTGATTTGCCCAGAATCACAGGATGTTCAGCATCATTGCTGAGACTCGAACCCAGTTCCCTAGATTCGAGGTCACCTGCCCTAGCCTTTAGGCCAACTCGTCTCCCCTTCTATTCTTCAGACTTCTCCTCATTGCTATTCCAAATTATATCATGTCCATAACTGCCTGGATGCAGTGGAACTACAAAATACAGACAACAATATGGTGGTAATAGCAGAATGAATTCTGCAATATGTAGACCCTATTATTCTCCCAACAATAGATGAAGCACAAAGACCCAGGACCAGGAAACAGATTTCAGTTGTAGAAATACAGGAAACTATTAATGATCTTGATAATGGTCAATGTCCTGGCCTGGTGCACCACCTGGTGAAATGTGCGCATTCCCTGTGGCAGAGATTGCTCCATCATTTCTAACGGGATGTCAAAGGTCATTAGACTCTGGCAGAGTGCATGGGATTCAGGCCAGAACAGGCCTGTTTCTTAAAGAGAACAAATCACCCTTCAGTGTGAGTGTTATAGACCCATCTCACCGTTTAATGCTGATTCTAACATGCATGTGAACATGTTAGCAAAAAGACTGGTAAACATCATAAGATCTTGGACTTCTTGTATTCAGCACAGATTCCTACAGGATGAGGATACTGCCTCAGACAGGAACATTTCCATGGACCTTGTTGGCAATCACCAACTGTGTCATCCATCTTTGTGGGTGCAGAAAAGGTATCCAACGGGGCCTTGTGGCGGTTTCTATGGAAGGTGATAAAGCAACTGTGGTATCTAAGGCTTGCTTGTCATTATTATTACTTTTTTTGTCCTCATTTAGCCTAAATAAGTGCGCAATCTTTAGGCAAAGCAAGGTTTATTGAAGGGTCCCCATGTATGTATGATGATACCTTCAAGTCACTGGGCTCCCCGGGGATCCAACAAAACCAGTTGCCAAGATTCTGATGGTGATTAGTGATATAAGTAGCGGGTAGAAACCTTGCTTGTCATTATGCACAAGAGAATGGAATGTTGCAGGCACTTCAAACCAGCCTTGATGACGTGGGTACTAGTATTGTACTATCAACCAAATGCTAGGATCTCGGTGAACAGCGATCAGTAATCTTAATTAAAAGAGGCAGATGACAGGGACGCCCTCTTTCACCCGTCCTGCAGGCTGTATGTCAAATATGTGGGACCTCTTCTTAAACATTAGATGGGTGAGAGCGGAGTGGTGCAAGCGATGCATTCCGGTCTAACTGTACATGATTAGCCTATGTTGAGTATGTCACCATCTTTCATGCAGATTTAGGAACCTTCAATCAATCGATCAATAAACCAGGGGTTTATGAAGCACAGTCTACTCACCTGTAAGGGTCTCAAGGTGCTGAGGGGTGGGGGCTGCTGCTCCGTCTGCGAGCTGGAGCCAGTCTAAGAGCCGGGTCTTGAGATCCTTCTTGAAGTGGGTCAGCGACAGGGGTTGCCTGAGGTGGAGAGACAGGGTTATCTAGGTCATCGCAGCGACGTAGGAGAAGGATCTTCCTTCCGTTCTGGTCTGATGGATCTGTGGGACGCTGGCCAGGGCCAGTTGGGTGGAGCGGAGGGGTCTTGCTATTTTGCATTTTTCAAAATAATGTTTCAAATAGTGGGGGATCAGAAACATCAGACCCTTGGGTAGTCAATTCAACCTGGTCCTTAGGCATTACGCAGCTCTGTACTGTCACACATTTCTTGATCAATGTCAATAAATACCGTTCAATATCTGTGGTTGGGTGTGTTAATCTGGTTAAACCAGTGCTTTAAATGGGCTGGTGCTGTGCGGTACTAAGTACCGGAATTTCTTTTTGTTGAGAGGGAGAGCACCTGCACTTCTCTAGAGTAACGTAATACTTTTAATTGGAGAGTACTGGTACTGCTCAGAAACAAGCAGGTACTCTGGTACAGGGTCCCTACACTTCTATTTTTACATTTCAAGCACGGGGTTAAACTGATCTTCTTACCTAAGTTTATCTGTATCTTTTGTACGACAGCCATATATTTGTCAGTTACATTTTTAGATGTATTTAATGTGGGACATAAGATGTCCAGAAAAGCTCTTTGATACATGGAGGGCGCTAGGTGGCGCACAGCGGAATGGCTGCCTTCGGGTGAAGCTCCCGCAGCCCAGCGACGAAATCCTTCATAATCCTTCCTGACAGTCGTCTTTTGCTGCCCGCATGGACCTGTGTGGACGGCCCGACATCCCTACCGCAGCCTGAGCGCTGTTTCATCCTTGGTGGCCCGGCGATATCGGACTGGGGAGCCGCTGCGAGCTGCGCTGGCTGTGGCGGACATCCCATTGGAGCCGAGACCGGGAGGCTACCGTAGCGTGAGGCCGGTGCTTCCCACGTGGGCGACAGGCCTCGCCTCCGGATCCGAGGCTGCGGGCGGCAGCCCTGCGGCGTGCCTGCGGGGGTCGCTGTGGCCCACACTGGATACCCCTGGCCGGGGGCGAAGGGACGACCTAGGTGGCAGCGGGGTGCCCGGCGGGCGCTGGCGCTGATGAGGGGCGCGTCCGGCTGAGGTCATGGCCGCGGCAGCCGCCTTCCCGGCCCTCAACTGATCCTTGCTGCGGCGTGGTGCTGCCTCGCTCGCCCCGGTTTGTGCGGATCTCTCGCCCCCCCCGCTGGTGCCTGGCTGCCTGCCCACTGGGGGCGATTGACTGACTGACGGATCGGCGGATCGGCGGAGGTGCGGGGCCCGGAGGGACTGCCTGCCTGGTGCACTGATTGCTGGCCCTCCTGCGCCGGAGCCTACGTTGTGGAGCCCGCGCTGGGGAGAGACGGGACTGAGCAGGGAGACATTGGCCTGGGGGCGCTGGACGGCGGTGCGTGCTGTCTCCCCCTGACTGGCGAGTCACGGTTGCGGGACCTACGTGTGGGGCTCGCCTTGGATCCTTCTTCCCCCCGCCTGCCTGGCTCTTCCCTGCTGGCGATCCGCGCGGGGGTCGCCCCGGACGCTCAAGGTGTGGTGCTGCCTGCTGCGGAGGTGAGGGGTACGCTTGGGTGATCGTGATCGGTCCCGGGTGCGGAGGCTGGTCTCCAGCGGGGTCCCACGTAGCAGGTGGAGGGGGTCGAACTGGGTGCTTGTGGTTGATCCTGTGACCCGCTGCACGGTCTGGAGGTTTCCCCCCTCCCCTGCACTGCCGCACTCCCCCTTTGCTTCTTGCCCTCGTGGCCGGACTCGCGGTCCGGACGCGCCCTCGATCCTGCTGTGGGCAGCTTGACAGCGCCGCCATGGGGAAGCCGGACAGTCGTCAGCCTCGCCTCACTTTCGAGCCCAAGAAGCAGACCAGGTCGCAGCCGGAGGCCGCTGCGGGGGGGTCGACGTCGGTGGAGGCCCCACCGGGGGAGGATGTCAAGTCCATACTGCTGGATATGCGGCAAAGTCTAGCGACCGTAGTGGACAAAATGGATTCCATGCAATCCCGCATGGACTCGATTGTGCATAAGGTTGACAGCCATGGCGAACGCCTCACAGAGACGGAGAGGCGTATCTCAGACACCGAAGATCGCACAACGGAACTGTCTGCCACTGTGGCGCGCATGGACAAAGTCCTCCACGTAATAGCAGCCAAAAATGAGGAATTGGAAGCGCGCAGTCGGAGGAACAATATCCGTTTAATTGGCATTCCAGAATCGACCCACACGGGCAAGATGGAGGACTATGTGGAGGGTCTCCTGCGAGAGGTGGTGGGCACGGACTCCCTATCTCCTCAGTTCATCGTCGAAAGGGCACACAGATCTCTGGCCCTGAGACCGCCGCCGGGGGCTCCCCCCCGCCCTATTATCGCACGCTTGCTGAACTTCCGTGATCGAGATGTCGCGCTTCGGACGGCGAGGGAGAAGAAGACCCTATCCTACGGCGGCACAGCCTTCACTATATTCCCGGACTTCACCCCGGTGGTTCAGGAGGAGCGGAAGAAATTCGTCCAGGTCAAGCACAAACTGCGAGCTGCACAAATTGACTATGCGCTTCTTTACCCGGCCCGCCTGCGCATCACTCATCAAGGGAAACAAATTTTTTGCACTAAACCCCAACAGGCGGAGGAGTTCTTGAAGCGACTCAAGAAACGTGACCAGGACTGCCCCTCTTCGCCGGCATCAGGATGACGGTGCTGGATCGTTGTCCTGTTGACTCTGAGACTGTTGCTTGTCAGCTGGTAAGGTGTTGCGCGTGTCTGCCATTGTGGGACTTGACATGGGGACCCATGGACCTAGCTGTGTTCACTGTGAGGGGATGTTAGCGGAGTTCAACACTTCTTTAGCTTGCATTAGACTCTCAGGACTCTTTCGTTTCGCTGGGCGCCCTTTTGTCCATGGAGAGGGTCCGGCCCTCGGGCTGGGCGCATTCTTCTGGCTCGAGGGGTTACTGTGTATTCACCTAGACTGTCCTCCCAAGGGTATTACCCACTTGACTTTAAGTTTACATGTTGCTCCCATATGGCACTTGCTATAGAGGGGATTTGCTTCGGGGTGGAGGGGAGGGGGACTGTCCAGATAGCATGTTTGGGATGCTGCTGTGGGTGGGGGGTGGGGGGGGGAGTTGGGGATTTGGTGTGTATGCTAGTTTTGAATGGTATGTGGCGATGTTGGCATTGTCTTCTTCACATTGTTCGGGGGGCGGTGGTTGCATTGTATTGCTGTGTTTGAGTCTTCTTCTTTTCCATGAGTGATCCGCAGACACGTAGGGACTCTACTGGGCAGCTTAGCTTTTTGACCTGGAATGTGAGGGGCTTGGGAGACCACAGAAAGCGTAGACACGTCCTGGCATACCTGGATAGGCATCACATAGGGGTAGCCTTTCTTCAGGAGACGCACCTGGACCCCTCCAGGCCTGTGTTGTTTGCGTCGCGTTGGGCTGTGCACCGTACCTTCTCATCTTACTCCACCTATTCGCGTGGGGTGGCCATCCTCATTAGGAAACATACCCCTTTTGTGCACATGGGTGAACGAATTGATCGGGAGGGCAGGTATTGTGTTGTCTGGGGGCGCATGGGCGTGGACACGCTCACTTTGGCGTGCTATTATGGTCCCAACACAGATGATCCGTCTTGCCTTCAAACGCTATGGGGAGAGATTTTACGTATCGGTTCCACTTGCCTAGTGTGGGGAGGTGACTTTAACATAGCTGTTGACCCCGAGAGGGATAGGGCGAATCCTGGCCCACACCACTACTCTCGCTCGCAGGCATATGTGCATGACCTCCTTACTGAGCGTCATTTGCTGGACACGTGGCGTTCTAGGCACCCGGCGACAAGGGAGGGCACGCACTGGACTGCCGCGCACTCCACGTGGGCGAGACTGGACTATACCCTAGTTTTCCCGGGGCTTGCTCCCACGATAGGCTGGGTAAAACACCTTGCTCGTACTTACTCCGATCATGCCCCGGTCCTGCTGAGCGTTGAATTGACTGACCTCGCTGGCTCTCCGATGTCGTGGAGACTGCAGCCAACTGCCCTGCTGGACGACGTCTTCCGGTCCGAAATTGCACAGGAAATTGAGAGCTTCTTCCAGCGCAACGGTGGCACGGTGGATAGTGTTGCAGTGGTGTGGGAGGCTTTTAAAGTCACAATTAGAGGACTGTGCATCTCGAAAGGGGTGGGGGTCCTCAGGGTTCTGCGTAGTACCCTTCGTAAACTCGAGACTGACCTTAAAGACTTGGAGACTGCCCCCACGTTTCACACTGATGCTGGGGCGCAGGCCCGATTCCGCGAACTATTGTCCGACTATAAAGAAACTGCGGACAGAGAGGTTCGGTTCAGGGGGAAATACTTTCAGGCTCGCAGCTACGGGGAGGGGGAGCGCCCAGGTAAATACCTGGCTTGGGCAATCCGGCCTCCTCGTTTTAACAACCAAGTCCTCGAGATCCAGGGGAGCTCGGGGGAGCTCCACAGGGACACCCGGTCTATCATGCAAGCATTCGTTGCTCATTATACTGAACTATACTCCTCCGTTCACACTAGACCGCCGGAGTTGGGTCCCTATTTGGGTGAGATCACATTGGGATGGCTCTCTGATGCACAGAGGAAGTTCCTCATGGCACCGCTTGGGATTGATGAAATTCGTGAGGCCATCCTGCAAATGGCCTCGGGGAAGGCCCCGGGACTCGACGGGCTCCCGATCGAGTTTTATAAATCGTACATAGATATCCTTGCCCCGATTTTGAAAGTGGTGTTTGAAGAAGCCCACACGCTGGGAAAACTTCCCCCTACCATGAGAGAGGCCTTGATTACCTCCCTCTTGAAGCCGGGCAAACCGGCGACCTCCCCTGACTCCTACCGGCCTCTGTCCCTCCTTAACTGTGACGCAAAGATCCTCTCTAAAACTCTGGCTAACCGGTTGACGCTCCTTATGGAGGGACTGGTACTCCCAGATCAGTCGGGCTTCATACCAGGCAGGGCAACGTCGCACAACCTGCGCACGCTGTTTGCAACTTTACAGAATGTGGCCCCCAGCCTCCAGATGGTGGCAGTCTTTTTGGACGCGACGAAAGCGTTCGACTCCCTAGAGTGGGATTACCTGGTAGCGGTGCTGACTAGTATGGGTTTTCCCCTGGTTTTCCTGGGCTGGATAGCTATCCTCTACGGTGGCCCCTGTGCCAGGGTCTTAATCAACGGTAGGACATCGGAGCCCTTTGGAATCGCCCGTGGGACCAGGCAGGGATGCCCCTTATCCCCTCTCTTGTTTGCGCTGGCGCTGGAGCCCCTCGCCTCGTGGTTGCGACAGCGTCATCAACACAGGGCACTGTTTTGCGAGCAGCGGCAGCTTCTGCTGTCGCTTTACGCAGATGACATTACTTTGTATGTGCGTGACCCCCAAAATAACCTGAACCCGCTACTCCGGGAATTCATAACGTACGGAGAGATGTCGGGCATACGAATCAATTGGTCAAAGTCTCAGATCCTCCATCTGACGGATGGATGTCGGACGTTCTCACTTGACTATCCCATAGAATGGTGTGAGTCTGACGTAAAATATCTCGGCATTAAGATTTCTCGTGATAGGGAGGAACTGATGCGATCAAATTATGGTACGGCGTTGACACACGTCTCCTCCTGTGTGGACCGCTGGATTACGCTCCCCCTCTCGATGGCAGGACGTGCCGCCTTGATTAAGATGGTAGTGCTCCCTCGACTTTTATATTTGTTTATGAACATTCCCTTCCCCCCGGGCCGGCATTTTTTCACTCGCTTACGCTCGGAATTGATTCGGCTTGTGTGGGGTGGGAAGAGACCTAGGCTGAAGTGGGCTGTGATGACCTCTCCCTACTCGCGGGGGGGTTTGGATATACCGGACCTGGAGTTATATTATTATTGCGCTCAAGCGCACTATGCGTTTTACTGGTTCCACCCCGTTGCATTTATGACCCAACTCGCTGCGGAGGACTGGCTGGCGGCTCCTCTGCCCCTGCGCGGCCTGCTGCATAGTACTCTCCCTCATAATACCACAAATTATAACGCCTTGCAGGGAACAGTGAGGGCGTGGCTGGAGATATCTAAGCGAGTGGCGAGCTCGTTCCTGTACTCGCCCCTTCTCCCCATTGCCTACCACCCGCAGCTGCCCCTTCTACAAGAGAGATTGTTCCAAGATTTGATTCGCAAATTGGGGATTCAGAGGTGGGGAGATCTATTCTCTGCTGGGCGCTTCCGCGACCGGGAACACTTCTTCGACGGGTACACGCCTACCCCTCTGGAGCTTTTCACCTACATGAGACTGAGGCATGGAATGCGGTCCATATTGCAGACATTTCCGGCGGAGCCCGAAATCACTGGTCCATTGCATAGAGTCCTACAGGCGTCCTCGCCCTCCCACTTGGTCTCCATACTGTACCACACAGTTCGCTCTGACACTGCACTTGACACTTCACGGGCCCGTGGGGAGTGGGAGCGGGAGTTGGGGCTGGAGCTGGGGGATGACAGGTGGTTGTATTGTTGCATACAGACAGAGCAGATTTCTGCGAGCAGTAGACACCGTGTCATTCACTTTAAGTTCCTGAACTGCCTGTACTGCACACCGGTCACCAAGTACAAATTTCAGCTGCAGAACTCGGATAACTGCGGGAGGTGTCGTGCCCCTCATGCAGACTTTCTACACTTATCCTGGGATTGCCCTGCAATTCAGACCTACTGGACCCAAGTGTACTCTGCCGTTTCGCGGATGGTGGACCTGCCCCTTGAGCCCGAACCGGTGCAGGCGCTATTGGGTTATACCAAACATATTCCGCGAGCGAGCCGCAAGTTTGTCACAACGGCGTTGCTGTTGGCGAAACGGCGTATAGCATACCGGTGGGGTAGGGGAAGGGCCCCGAAATTTAAGGAATGGCTTAAAGACCTTGTCTACTGCCAAGAGCAGATACTGACATACTCCGACCTGCTCCCTGCTCGATCCCGTCCTGCTGATGTTTGGGGACCATTACAATGTTACCTGCTGCAATACCCGGGAGCCCTGACGGAGGATGCTCCCCCTCTGGCCCACGACGACACTACTTCTGGTGCTCTTGACGCACATCCTGTGCACGGTGACGGATGAACTGTTGCAGAACTGTGGGGGTGAGGGTTGTGTTCCCATGTCCCCTGGCTTCCCCTTCTCCCTGGGCAGCCACTCTGATCCCTCTTCCACGATCTCCATGCCAGGTTGATTGGTTTGCAGGCCTGTTACACGTGATATATGGGTAGCGGTCACGCCTTGGGTGAGGTATAATGCATGGGGGAGCTCCACCCGCGGGCCCCCCACGTCTACATTGAACGCTTAACTTGTGTATTGCTCTACTGCCTGCTGTTCATGCCCCCTGTCCATGCGCCAAGACTCATGCTACTTTATGTGTTGCTGTTCACGTGCCCCCCGGACACGCCATGGATGTGCTGCTGTGATGATTTCGAACTTGAAATGCCACTGAATATCGCTTATGGATATTGTATGATTGTAATGTTTGGGTAAAAATTCAATAAACAAAGTTTAAAAAAAAAAAAAAAAGCTCTTTGATACATGCAACTCCCAATCCTATTGACTGTCTCTGAATGGTGACTGGAATATTGTTTGTTACATGCAGCATTATTGCCTATAACTCATGTCTTTGTTTATTTTATCACATTGTGCAGTTTTGTTTAGGTACAAACCCCACAGTTTTTCAAACATTAACATCATGTGACACGTGCTTGACTTGAACCAGTGGTTGCCTGTAGGGTCCACTGGAACTAATTGTTGGGAACAGGTACTTATTTTTCTGCATTTGGCATTTACTGAGTCTGAGAGTATAAGAGAAAAAAAGCACACAAAACAGAAAGACGGAGGAATAGAAAGGCAGAAAAAACGTCACAAAGGGAGAAATCAGGGCCCACCAAGAGTGAGATTAAGACGCAAGGAGTGTCTTGTTCAGTGGTGGCTGGTGAAATGTTAAACTGGTAGGGCGTAAATGTGCCACGTGGCGAGTGAGCCCAGTCCTTAAAATTCTAGAGACCAAACTATGATCCTTGCAGCAGGGACTCTAACCCACTGAACTACCTTAACAAAAATAATGCGGTTCCAATCCAAACATTTAAAGTAACAAGCTGCAGGTATTTGTACATGGATGACGAAAAATAAATGAGAAGACTTGCTGTCATCCATCAACTAATAAGAGTGGTGGGCAGCGCAAAAAAACGATTCAAACTTTAAAAAGCCGAATGTACCTTTTTTTTATATCCAACACAAAAAAGAATCTCAGAAAATTCCAGACTTCTGAAAGAGCTGAATGTCATTGAGCTTAATAAAGTTATGAAGAAATAAAAAAAATGGGTGCAGCGTGTTTTCTCGTTTATGAGGTAGTGATGCACAAACCTGATTGGTTTCAAAATTAACCGAGGCCTTCTGGCAACAGACATGCACGCAGATGTATACATACGCACGTCAGGACTTATGCTTGTGTTGTACTTTGATGATTTTAATTAATCGATTAAAGTGGTTTTGACTGACTGACTGACTGGCTTCAAAACTAAACGGAAACACAGTACAATATTTCAAAGTTGATTACATTTTTGTTTCTAACAGAGCGGCTCCGCAGCACAGCCTGTTCTTAACTGTTACCGTTCATCTAGTTCAGAATCGTAACTGGTTCTTTGCATTTTCAGCCATACTATGATGCACTACTACTCACCCAGGTCCTCCTGCGAAGCCCACTCAGAGTAGCTTTCACTCTGGCATGCACGGGAGCAGCTCCTTCTCAGAGTCGCATGTCATTCCACCGGCCTCGAGCTGCATGTCATTCAGTGCAGTGGAGTTTGCTTTGTGGTCTCGACCGGTGAACTCGCAGCCCGTGATTAATGATGCCGCCGGCTGCGACTAAACATCATGGGAGCCAATCACAACGCTGCCATTCACACTGCAATGGCAGTGTTGTGAATTGTGAGGCGCAGGGGAGAGTGCCCCAGCCGCGCCATTTTCTCCTTCATAGAGAAAAAGGGAGAGTGGGCAGTCCTGCTGGAGGGCAGGGGGAGAGTGGCTTACCCACTGTTGTGGGTACTGACTGTTTGGTCGGCTCCAGGGCCGACCAGACAGTCAGTACCCACAACAGTGGGCAAGCCTCTCCCCCCTGCCCTCGAGCAGGACCAACCACCCTCCTGCCCCCAACCAGGCACTTCTGCTTTCTCGCTGCGTGAGAAGCAGAAACATAAAATGGTAGTTTTTACCATATTATGTTTCTGCTTCTCGCACTGCGAGAAAGCAGTGGGGCGATGCCCAAACGCCCCTATGAAGGAGCCGCCATTGGTCTGGTTGCGGGTGAAAAAGGCCTGAGGTGGTTTCAAGAGCAAGCAGCACTGGCCGCGGGCTTCTGGGCAGAGCTTTGGGCACCAGCACTCATTCTTTTTTTTAACAAACTGAGCACTGCATATGACCATATAAACTCAGACGGGTCGATTACATGTTTGAAGGTTTGGCAGTGAGACAGGTCCACCGCCGCACCACCAAACCCATGTGAGAACTGCCCACCCTACAATGCCTTTTTTTAAAAATGGCAGGCGATTTCTTTGGCGTTTCCACGACGGTGCCTATAAAATAGGCACCACAATGGGAACGTCAAAAACAGTTCATGCACGGCAGGGACTGAAAAGTCCATGCCCTACTGGAATTTCTGGGCATGAACACATGGGGGCACATGTTATGCCCGCATGAGGCACAAAGGGGCTCTGTAAAGCCTCCTTTTTTTCCTCTCCTCCAGAGTTTTCTTGGAGGAGAAACTGCCATGAAAACCCTGGTGAGGATGAAACTCGTAACATGCTTGGTGGGACCACGGCGGTACCACCAAGCATATGGATGCCTCTGGAACACTGCACCACCACCAGAAAACAGCAGTTCCCTGGTGGTGTCCGTGGTCCCAGGGCGGCATGACCACTAGGGTCGTAATGTGGCAGTCATAAGACGGTGACTGGTACCCCACTAAGAGTCTGCCGGTCCAAGGACCACCAGACTCATTATCGGCCCAGAATATTATCTTTCCAAAGGTACTTTTTCGATTGCCTGCAAGTGGGAAATGATTTCATTCATAGTACATGTGGCAGTGTGGCCATTGTGCAATGACCTTAACTCTATGTGACAGCGAGTACTTCGGTTCTGTCAGTCGCTATATTCGATAACTGTTTTATACAAGAGAAAGGAGCTGATCTTCAAGCAGGAACAGATATATGGGTGGGGTGGTGAAGGGCTCTTGTGCTGAGTAGATATGAAACAATCCCTGACGTGCATACACTCCACCGGAAAATCCAATCAATACAGATCACAACAATACCCTTCGCTATATTATTTTATATAACACCTGATCAAATGGGAAAGTTGTATCTATCAACCTCTATGTAATACCTTCTCTGTTCTTCTCTGTTCTGACTGATGGAACACAGAGATTCACTGCTTGCACACGACTGGCTTTATATTGGCAAGATATTTTTACTGTTTTTAGGCCCCAATTACCGTCAGCCCTAAAAACACTGCGACATTTATCACACCTGATATATTCTGACACTGCAGGAATCACAATTTATCTGGTGCGATAAAAAGCATGCAGTTACAATTATATAAGCAGGTTTTGATGTTTACTTCACTAAAATCTTCAGGTCCCTTTTTTACCAGTGAATTTCCACCTGTTAGAGTTTGGCAGCTTTGACCTGCCAACATTTTCTGGGATAAAATGAGGGTGTAGTGCTTTTCATGCGGTATGTCTTGCAACAGGAGTTATCACATGTATGACAGGGTAGCGAATATGGCCTAATGGCTAGGGCGGTCGACCTCAAATCTGGGGAACGGGGTTCGCTAATGAGATGCAGAGTGAGCGTTCCCGTGCCAAAAGCCGCGACAATATCACACCTCAACATTCTCAACGACCAGACAGAACTGCGATAAAAACACAAAACAGGTGATAAGGCGTGTTAGCACCAGGAAATCTACACCTGCTCTGACCTGGTCCGGAGTCAGGCACCCTGGCCGCTGCGCCACACCTCTGAGAAGAGGCTTGGAAGAAGAAGGGAGGGAGAATGAAAGGAAGAGGAAGGTATAAGTGAAGGGATATGATAGATGCATTTTTTAAATATACAGGCGGCCATG
Organism: Triturus cristatus; assembly: GCF_964204655.1. Taxonomy (NCBI): domain Eukaryota; kingdom Metazoa; phylum Chordata; class Amphibia; order Caudata; family Salamandridae; genus Triturus; species Triturus cristatus. Next base: position 1,145,880,457 of record NC_140590.1, on the reverse strand, counting down.
TAAAACCGCAAACCCAGATTACTTGAACTGTATGCAAAACTCATGTTTATTTTAGCACTTTGCGGTGCAAAATACAAAGGTATTCTTGGGGCCTGAGCCTCATAAATATATCCTTGATGATGCAGACATGCCTGTGAATCGGATGGATTTTTAGAAAACATATTTTTTCCCAATTATCAAGACCTACTGGAACAACATCATATCCACCTTAGCCCAGGTAGTGCGGGACGCATATTGAAGCACATTATAGAACGGTGTTACTGGGCACAATGGAAGATTTGGGGGTGCCCGAGGGGACAGGATACTTTGTGGGATTTGGCATGTTGGTGGCTAAACATGATATAGTTAAGCAGTGGTCGTCTCCTGTAGCTCCATGGATAGCGGCATGGAGACGTGGCATGGACTTATGTACAAAATAGAAGAGACTATATACCAGGCCCGGTGGGTGTCCTTGTAAACAAGAGAGGGCCTGGAGGAACGGTGGCCTTAACACAGACTAGATGGATGAAACAGAAGGGTCTCATCGAGTGACTATATAGTCATGAAAGTGTGTAGGGGGCGGGGTTGGAGGGGGTTGAGAAATTTCATGTACATATTGTGTATTTCGACCGAGCGACTGGTTATATTGTTTGTAATGGATATGAAAATAAAAATGCTTAGATATATATGGGGCGCACTACCCAGCTGGTGCTCACGGCGAAAATAGGACTAGTTCTCGCAATAATATTTCCAACAATTTGAAAAAATACGTGGCACTCTCCTTGGATGTTTCAACTCTTTATTCAGACCATCTCTCTCCTCCTCCTATGCGTTTCAACCATTGCGGTCTTGATCACGGTAGTAAACATAGTTCCTTCTTACTTTTTACTATTTATACTCAGTCTCCACTCCACCCATAATGAGGCATTGCGGGACTCGTAGTTTTCATATGAAATTAAGTTATAAATTCATTGAAAAAAACACAGTTGAAGGGTTCAGGCGATACTATTCACAGCCCCAATAGTAACTGAGATGACATTTCGGCTATTGATGACAATTAATTATATGTTGTCGCATGTTCCTACATATATATTGCGCTCACGCTGTCGATTCGCGCAAATATATACTAACATTGAGTATGTTATTGACTTAGCGGGGGCGCACTACCCAGCTGGTGCTAACGGCGAGAAGAGGACTAGTTCTTACAATAATATTTCCAATAATTTGAAAAAATACGTGGCATTCTCCTTGGATGTTTCAACTCTTTATTCAGACCATCTCTCTCCTCCTCCTATGCGTTTCAACCATCGCAGTCTTGATCACGGTAGTAAACATAGTTCCTTCTTATTTTTTACTATTTATACTCAGTCTCCACTCCACCCATAATGAGGCATTGCGGGACTCGTAGTTTTCATATAAAATTCAATTATAAATTCATTGAAAAAAACACAGTTGATGGGTTCAGGCGATACTATTCACAGCCCCAATAGTAACTGAGATGACATTTCGGCTGTTGATGACAATTAATTATATGTTGTCGCATGTTCCTACATATATTGCGCTCACGCTGTCGATTCGCGCAAATATATACTAACATTGAGTATGTTATCGACTTAGCGGGGGCGCACTACCCAGCTGGTGCTAACGGCGAGAAGAGGACTAGTTCTCCCAATAATATTTCCAATAATTTGAAAAAATACGTGGCACTCTCCTTGGATGTTTCAACTCTTTATTCAACCCATCTCTCTCCTCCTATGCGTTTCGACCATCGCGGTCTTGATCACGGTAGTAAACATAGTTCCTTCTTACTTTTTACTATTTATACTCAGTCTCCACTCCACCCATAATGAGACATTGTGGGACTCGTAGCTTTCATATAAAATTCAATATAAATTAATTGAAAAAAACACAGTTGATGGGTTCAGGCGATACTATTCACAGCCCCAGTAGTAACTGAGACAACATTTTGGCTATTGATGACAATTAATTATATGTTGTCGCATGTTCCTACATATATTGCGCTCACGCTGTCGATTCGCGCATATATATACTAACATTGAGTATGTTATTGGCTGTCAAGTTATTTTCACAATATTTTGACAAACAAATCTTCTGTCACATTTACTGTGATGAGGAGTAGTAGGAAACCATTGTTTCATGTTTTAATACGACAAGTCTTGACTTAGTGTCATATTCAGTTATATTAGGCTGAGTGCCTGTTTATCATCATAGTCTCTTTGCGCATCAATACTCCACTCTTAGGCATATCATGGAAGTCAGCCCTACCACATCAATAAAAATGACATTACTACTGCTACTCATATGACCAGGTTCTATGATATAATACTGATTCTTCGGATTCTGAGCTGCGTTAACGGTCACACAATAATTAATGCAAAAGTACCACATTCTTACAGCTCATAGTATCCCACTATGGCTTATTTCAAAAAGTTTTCTATTCAGTCTTTCAAAGATGAATGTACATCTCTTCATCCCCATTGAGTCCCTGTGGGATCTTAGTTTGAAATCTGATTATAAGTTTCAATTCTAGGCGTCTCAGCTTCAGTGTTCTGTTCCCACCTCTCTCATGTGGTGGTATACTGACCAGACCTGAATAATGTATGTCCATCCAGGTTTTACCCCCGTGTGTGTTCATATGTTTGGCAATTGCGTATGTCAGGTCATTATTTTGTATTGCCCTTATGTGCTCCAGTATTCGCTTTTTGAGTGGGTATATAGTGCTCCCTATATACCTCTTACCGCAGAAACACTCGATCAAATATACCACATATGTGGAGTCACATGTGATTGACTCATTAATGTTGAAAATTTTGCCCCGTGGGTCCTTGATTGGCTTTAGATTTTTTCCAATAGAACAAGTCTTGCAGCTAGTGCACTTTCCAAAGCTTTTTTGTCGGCTCTGCAACCAAGTTTCTGGTTCTCTCAATTCAAAGTGACTATTGACAAGTGTATCTGATAAAGATGGTGCTTTCCTGTAGGATATTAACGGGTGGTTTCCTATTTTAGTCCCAATGACCACATCTTTTTTCAGGACATTCCAATATTTGTTTAAGATTTTTTGTATTTTAAAACTCTCCTTGCTGTACTTAAGTATGAGTCATGGTATCCCATCCTGTGATTGTATTCCCATCTTGCTGGTGCTTTTCTTGCTGTCTATTAGTGTCTGTGCGCTGGTTACCCGTCTTGCTTTTTCTTCACCTCGCTGGATGTCATTGTATTTGTATCCTCTCTTCGGGAAGCGTTGTTTGGTTTCTGCAAATTTCGCTTCCATTTCCTTAGGTTCTGAGCAGTTTCTCTTCATTCTTATATATTCCCCATATGGTATGCTTTTTTGAGGGATTGGGGATGATAGCTCGAGCCATGAAGCACACTATTTGTGGCGGTTCTCTTTCAACACTGTTGTGTGGATTTTATTAGATTTGATGTATATCTTTGTCCACAAAAAGTCTATCTCCTTAGAGTTGATGTTGTGCATGAATTTTAAAACCACTTCATTGTTGTTTAGAATCTCTAGGTATTCCAGGAACTCTACTTCTGTTCCTCTCCATTGGAGGAGCAGATCATCTAAAAGCGTAGCCAGAGAGCAATTCTGGCTGTGTGTTGGTCGTTCTCCTCTCTCCAAGCTATGTTCTTCTCCCACCAACCCATCATGAGGTTGGCATAGCTTGGAGAGAAGGAAACTCCCATTGCAGTTCCGCAGCTTTGGGAATAAAAAGTTTTATTGAACAAAAATATGTTATTGTTCAGGCATAGTTTCATCATTTCGAAAACATTGTGGTATGCTGTAGTTCTCCTATTGGTCTTTGTTTGAGGAAATAGGTGATGGCTCTCATTCCAATATCATGACTGATTGATGTGTAGAGGGAGACAACGTTGTTGGCATGAGTAAGTAATCTTGCTGCCAGTTAGTTTCCATCAGTATTCACAGGAAGTCTCCTGTGTCCTTTATGTAGGAATTCAAATTTTGGCACTATCGGCGCTATGAAGTGGTTCACATATGATGCCACATTCTCATATAGTGCTTCACAGCTGGATATTACTGGACGACCTGGAGGCTTATTTAAAGTCTTGTGCACATTGGGCAGGAAATATATGGTTGGTATCACTGGATTTTCGATTATGAGGAACTTTCTTTCTTCTTCATTAAGTAGTCCCATCTCACACCAGTGTTGTAGTTTGTTACTCAATTCAATTGTCAGATCATTGATGGGATTCTTTTTTAGCACTTGATAATGTTTTGTGTTATTCAATTGGCGCATCGCCTCATCAATATAATTTTCCTTGTCCAGAATGACGATGTTTCCACCTTTGTCTGCTGGCTTTATTTCGATCATGGTGTTGTCCTTCAGTGATTTCAGAGCTTTACGTTACATCGCAGACAAATTCTCCCTTTTGTTGCCATTTTTAATATTTTCCATCATGTCTAGTTCTGCCACCACTAGATCATGAAAAGTGTCAACACGATTGCCTGGGTGTAGTGCTGGGCAAAATTTTGACTGATTTTTAAAATCGGTTTGTGGATGTTTGCCTGTGTTGATGCCCATTTCTTTCAAAATCTGGGCATCCGATAATTCTGCCTCCTTGATCTCATTCATTAGTCCATACGCAGTTCTTAGGCTTTGCACTTCCTCAATCGTGTATTGGTTCTCTTGCTCTGTACTTGTTAGAATTTTCTGCCCCACAATTGCCATTGATTTGCTGAAAAACTTTTTTAATGTCAGCTTCCGTATATATTTATATATGTCTATTTTGGTTTCCACATGGTCATGATGTCTCTCTGGACAAAATGTTAGTCCCTTATTTAGTAGGCTTTGTTCCGCATCAGTAAGGTCATGTTTAGACAGGATAATGATCAGGTCCGGTCGTCTTCTTTCTGAACAATGTTGGTTGCTTCTTCAGTGCTGTGCGATTGCGCAGCTGGTATCCCGTTGTTCTTTCTTGATCCTCTCCTTGTCTTGCACCGTCTTCTCTGTTGCCCATCGTTCCTCTTCCTCTTGCCCTGGGGCATCCGGTTCCGCGTCCTCTGCCCCTTGTTTTCGGATTTTGTTGGTCTTGCTAGAGCAACTTCATTTCGTCTAAAAAAAGACGTGTGCCGTATTGCTGTTGTTCTCAATTCTCCGTCGCTAAAATCCGGCTTGGATTCGCTTGTGTGGTAAATTGAGAGTCCTGTACAGGTTGTTTCTTTGTATGTAATTGCTGTTTTAAAGCATCAAACCGTTTTGCAAATGTCAATATTGTTCCATACTCATAGTCACACTCATGCCTCCTAAATTTACGCTGTTTCCGTTCTTCAACTTCATTTTCATATTTGTCATATCTGCTCTCAGTTTTTTTATGGTTTCCCCCTCTTGGTTTGATTCTTGAATTTGTGATTCACATTCAGCAATGTTGAGATTCTTCAACATTCCTTCAACTATAACTGAATATGACACTAAATCGAGACCTGTCGTATTAGAACATGCAACAATGTTTTACTATTACTCCCCATCACAGTAAATGAGGAGAGAGAGGGTCTGAATAAAGAGTTGAAACATCCAAGGAGAGTGCCGCGTATTTTTTCAAATTGTTGGATATATATATATATATATATATTCGAAATCCAAATTGCGGTAAACTGGTGTGCTGCCAGATCGCTGGTGGTGCACAAGAATTGGCGCTACCGCTAGCGCTGTAAATGTGAAAAATATTTTCCCCAACCGTATATGATTAAGGAACCGGCACTCGTAGTCATGGGTGTTGTCTTGTTTATTGCATAGGCTGCATCACACACACAAACACCACAGGGACGCGTTTCGGCAGACTAGCTGCCTTCTTCGACCTGTCATGCGCCATATTGGTGCTTCTTTTAAAGTTAAAAAATTGTAAAAATTGAAGATGCCCTTTCCTTAACACTGATTGGGTATGCACTTGAATGTGGGAAATTAACTATACAAAACAAAATACACAGCTATAAATGCTCAGAAAAAGTCGCAACAGGGTAAAGCTTACAGATAACATTACTTCACTGTTCTTTTACCACCTGTGCTACTGAGGATTTAAGTCTTTCAGTTCATTTTATACTGAAAAGTCCCATCATGCATTTCTACGTCACTCGCAAAGCCCGGACTGGATTATTGCACGTCCTTAGACTGAAAGATGGCATCCCAATAATATTCTTTTAAAAGCCCAAAAAGTTACACATTTCTGGCAGTATAGACAGAGTTCTTTCCAGCGTAGTCGTTCCGCATATTATCAGCTTCTCCCACTTGTCTCCGTTTGTGATGGCAATTTACTTTTCTACTCGGAAACACCTCAATTGTGAATACAAGAATATCAAGTTACCAGGGAGAAGGACGTCCGTGTGTCCAGTGCAGCCAGTCTCCATAAGCAGTAGTAAGGTACCATGACACCACCGCTTCCTCGGCCAGTGCCATTTGCGGTGTCCAGCTCCATCGGAAGGGTGGTTATACCAGGGTGAGGATATGCTTTTAAGCAGAGGAGTCACAGTCCCCGCCAAGAGAGCTACAGCTCTCAGCGTTTGAACCTGAACGTATATATAAAAAGAATACGCCTGAACGTATATATAAAAAGAATACGTTTTTTAAAATGTGTTGTCAAATGCACAATTTGGCACCAAATGGTTTAATACTTTCTCTGGTAAATCTTTCACAAACTCCCCTACCGGTGCCCAGACAGGGGGACGCCCCCACTTGCTTTGCTGGCTCAGTGAAATTCTGAGTGATGAATCACTTTGTTAGCTCACCAGGTTCTATTGCTTGCAGTCTTAGGAAGATTCCTCAATTTGTCTGAGGATACCTACTGCCACTCCAGCTTTGCGGCATGCCAAGATTGCTAAATACTAATGCCTCCTGTTTCAACCTCATGCTTCTTTCTTCCACCAGAGAACACTTTCTATGTTTTTATCCCACTTTCGCATGCTCTTTTTCATCCACGCTTTCTCCCTTTGTCAATGTTTTCCTATCTTTCTCTTTCTTCCCATTGCTAACTTTTCTGTCTTTCTCTCTTTAGCTCTGGGTCCAAACCTGATGATGTTCAGGTCCCCCCAAAATAAAGAGGGCTAGTGCCCACCGGCTGCAACCACTGGCAAAAATCAGGCACTGTTTGGCTTCCTGGAGGAGACAGTGCATGATATTTCAGTTGTATAAAAGCAGAAACTGACCCTAAGAGTAAGGCCACGTTACTGGTGCTTTGGGGATACGGTATAAAGAGCTAAGTGACACCTTTGTAAGGAGCACGTCCAATCAGGTCACTCAGTAGAGATCCCACTACATCAAGAGCCTAGGATTCCCCAAAGGAGCTGGTGCAATGGAAGCATTGTTTGGACAGATGGGAGGTGTGGGCACCGGTGCATTCATAGGAACACTGCAGGTACCGAAGGATCCATCCATGACATGTTAGCATCTTTGCTGGGCTTGGGCTCAGGAGGGTCTCGACGGACAGCAGACTTTAGAGTTACCTCAGTATGATTCGGCTCTCAGAAATAATCTAATACTAAACCAATTTGGCGATTTGGTAAGTGCGTACTATATCACGAAATGAGTTTAGAAATGCATACCGAATCGCAGTTTGGAAAGGATGTGTTTAGGGCATCCCTGCCAAATTGTGATTGAAAATGCTATGTTTCAATAGTTTGGAACTCCGATATTGGTCGCAAACCATTGATATGCCACCGGCTCCTCAAAGGAGATCGTAGCCCATTCGCAAAGTGGGACCCCTTCCCCTTTGTGCATGAAAATATCATTTTGTTTGAGAGTGGGCAGTTGTCCAGGGGACCACTGCGAACTCCTAAACAAACTTTTTAAGAAACATAAATTGTTTTATTAACTTCTTTTAAAAGCGATCACAGACATGATGGTCTGCTGACCCTAGCAGGCCACCATCCCTGTGATGGCTACCATTCGCAATAATTTGCAATTTGCGACCTACCTCATGAATATTGATCAGGTCAATGAGATTTCAACCCATTACAATGCAGATTTTTTGAACCGCCCTAATTGTACATAGGTCGGTTTACAAAAATTCCACATTGGCCACAAAAATACTGGTTGGAACATTTTGTGAACAGTGTTTTGCAACAGGTTTGCAGTATTGGTTAATGGTTGTCAAAAAATACACCATTTATACATTGTTAAAATGTATGTTCAATGTCAAATCATCAAACCAAAGACAATAACCCCTTCAGTTCTCCCACCACGCTATTGTATATCTCACCAACGCCACCTGCTATACACAACTCCGCTCATCGCCACAAAATGGTTTCATTGACCAAGTCAACCACAAACTTAGCCAAATGCATATGGGGTAACCCACTGTGCACCTTTTACTTTATACAATCTTGTGCCCAGTATTTATGATGGATTCCCTCCAAAACTGAGCTAAACCCTTAGCACCCGGAGCGTCAAAGTCAGTTAAAACCGGTAGATAGGTAAGGTGGCGACAAGGAACTGCTGCAGTACAAAGGCAATGAGTGTACAGGAAGGCGGTGGAAGAAGCAGCCAAAAAAAGATGTTGAGGGCAGCTTTATTACCCATGTCCTCATTGGCTACTAGACTTGAACAACAAGGCATTGCTATCTCTAGCAAGTCCCGGCCAAGAGAGGAAGCTGCAAGAAATGATTAACTTCCGGCCATTTCACAATTGTGGCCCAGACATATGCTAACTGTAGCAGCTAGATGTACATCGATGTTGGAGCCGAGCTGGTTGTGCTTCAGATGCCTTTTCCTACATGTGCTAGTGTCTTTACTCAGGGAGTGTGCTTGCACCAGGGATTTTGCAAATGCAGTGTGGCACATGATCATACTCTGGACTATTTCAGATTTTGTCTGCGGGTTGTGGGTTTTCGCACAGTGGCGTCTCTTAAGTGGGGGGGGGTATTATGATTAGGGCTCCCGGTTTTATGGTATTTATATTTTTGTCATTTCCGGCTGTATTTATCTATATTTATTTTTTGCAAATTTTACCAGTATTTATCCATATCTATTTCAGATTGTGTGAAAAAATGAAGCTGAAAGGTGTATATTTCTGCATTTATTTAACCAGTTAATGTGCACAATCGTGCCTAAATGCCTGACCGATTTCAATGATATATACACACTCAAATGGTAGAATATGCACTTAAATATGTAAGTTTTAGTATCAAGGTTATGAAAATCTACTGCTGTTACGGCTCTTTCCTAAAATCCCTATATTTATTTAGTCCCCTTGCCTGTCAATCTGCACAGCTATCGGCCTGGCAGACATGATTGACAGAATTCAGAATCACTCAAAAACAACTCAATTTCTGTTTTTATCCACATTTAAAAATAAATACACACAGGAAAATAAATGTTTTTCTGTCTGTATTTATCTGTAAAAATGAGTAAAAACGGAAAACAGGGAGCCTTAATTATGATATTTGATAAAACTTTTGAGAGGGTAATCCTTTGCTCTTTGGCTTTGTGAATCACTGGTGGCTTTGAAGTATCCTTATCCCACTGTATTCTCATAGCCAGACTCTATGTTTTCCTTGTCCCGTTGTGCATGTTTCCCTGTTTAACTGTCGCTGTATTCCTTATCCAACTGCAGTGTCTCCCTGTCTTAGAGTTGGTGTGTTTCTTCTACTGTTGTGCTTGTTTCCTTGTCCCAATGTTGCTGTTGGTGTATTCCTTGTCCCATTGTAGTACCTCACTGCTTCCTTGTTGGTGTGTTCCTTGTTCCTCTGTACATTTTCCCCATTCCCAATGTTTCTTGTCCATGTGTTTGGTTATCTTGTTCTGATGTGGGTATCTACCTGTCCCACAGTCAGTATATTCTCATATAAAGTCCAGTTTTGTTGAAGGTGAGCAAGCAAGGTGGCCAGTCACATGGAAGGTCACCAATGGATCTAACAAAATCCAACCCCCTACACTACAACTCTCAAGCCACATTCGTAGTTGATCGTCCATAACGGAGACCAACACATCCCCTGTGCTTATGAATGGTGGAAAATCCTTGGGTGGGGCAGACCACAACAGAATTCTGAAAAAAAAAACAGTCCATAAACTGCATCTTTCTACACCTTAGAACAAGCCTGCTGGTCAGGCATTGTACATTTCTAGTATCAGACACAGCCAGGAGAAGCTTTGACAAAAATGGTATAACCATCATAGTGTATGCCCAGAAAAAGATACTTTTTGGCAGGTCCTGCCCCTCCACCATTGGCACCTGTCGTGACATGGTAGATGTTACAACAGAGATTGTGTGACATTTTAAGAAATGTCTGAAAAAATGCTGCCAACAGATTGCAAAGCTCCATTGCATTTGCGATGGTATTCATCTCTGCTGCAGAGCACCTCGTATCCTGTTATAGCCGAGATAGCTCTTTAGGTCAAAGCCTACCAGACAGAGAAGCAGTCTGGTTTGCTAAAGACATCTTGCGGACATTCAGAAAACTTCCCTGGGAATGCATTCTGCCCATTTCTCATCATTGGCTTTGTGGTTTATAAGTCATATTGCTTGCTTTCCATTTGCCGCCTTTATTTATTTTAGGCTGTCTATCTTGAGTTAGTCCAACCCGTAGAGCATAGTCTGTTTACCAAGGCTCTTTTTATTGTTCCACGAAAGCATCCATAACTGCTCCTTTCTATAAACTGGTCTTAAATGTTGTTCTTATCTTGTCATATTTGCTGTGCATTCAAAGACAGAGGTCAAATTTCAAGTTCTGTCTTCCGAGGGATCATGGTGTTTACTTTTCTTTCTTTGGCTTCACAGTGAGGGAATTTATGTGACAATCTTGATGGGGACCCATGTGAGACAAAAGGTTGTCAGATGGTATTTTTTCTAGCACATAGTAACATTTAAATGTCCGTAAATTACCATGCACATATTTCAGAATATTTCAGAATTAGGAAAGCACAAATTAAGCATATCTTTTTTTAAATTCTGAAGTGTGAGGTGAACAAATATTTTAATAACATCAAAACAAATCTGCTCACTTGGTGATGCCATTTCCGCATATTATCCTTTCTGCGATGTATCGTTTTTTTCAGTAAAACTGTATGTCTGTACAAATGTAATGGCCATTTCAATTGAAAATGTGTTGCCTGTAATGGCAATGCGCTATCACACCATGCATACTCTACTCTATGCAACTCCACTCTACAACACTCTACTTGTCACTATAAAACAATACTCCACGACACACTGTGACACTCTACTCCCCTCTCTGCCACTCCACTCTATGTTACTCTACTCCACCCCCCAACACTCCACGCCACTCTATGTCACTCAACTCTGCGACACTCTACCCCATTTTATGCCACTCTACTCCACTGTATGCCACTCCACTCAACGTCACTCTACTCTACGATATTCTTCAACAATCTACTCCACTCTTCCGCACTCCGCATTCCATTCTACGCCACTCTAGGACACTCTATGCCATGATATGCCACTTCACTCTAAGCCACTCTACTCCACTCTATTCCACTCCACTCCATGACACTCCACTCTATGACACTCTACTCCATTCGACTCTATCCACTCTATGTCACTCCACTCTGCGACACTCTACGCCACTCCACTCTATGACACTCCACACCACTTTACTCCACTCTATTCCTCGCCACTCATGACACTTTTCTCCACAACACTCTAGTCTCCTCTACGAGTGTCCCACTTTATGTCCCTCTACTCTATGACCCTCCACGATAATCTGACACTCTACGAACTCTACTCCACTCTTCGTCACTCTATGACAGTCTTCTCTAAGACACTCCATGACACTCTATGACACTCTATGCCACTCTACACCACTCCAATCTACCATACTCTATGCCACTTTACTCTACTCTTTGCCACTCCACACTATGCCACTCCACTCTATGACACTTTACTTCAATCTGTGCCCCTCCAGTCCACTCTGTGGCACTCCACTCCAATTTAATCCTAGTTGTATGTGTTTGTCTGGTGTGGAACATTAGTCCAAGGAGGATGTATGGCATAGAATGGAACACATACATAACAGAAGCAAAGAATATTTTTATTTCAAACATGGTACAAAAACCATTCCCATTGAAGTAGGAGATTGGGTTTGTATTAAGAAACCTGGATTTGTTGGGAAGGGTGAGAGGTGTTTTTTTGATGTGGAAGAAGTTGTGGAAGTTTTTCAAAATGCTGTCAGACTTAGGAATGGCGAAGTTTGGATTCTTTAAAGAGTGGCCAAAGAAAGGCCTGGTGGTGCGAAAGAAACAAATAATTTCAAGGATAATTCTGATTGGATGAGGATGATTTTGTTTTTTAATCAAGTTGTACCCCCGGTGGTAGTTCTTCTACTCCTCTTGGTGATTCAGCTAACAGTGCTAACGTTGGATCATCTGTTCTTGAGGGGGAGGAAGGGGTGGTTCGTTCTTCTATGGTGACTAATTCTGGATCTGATCTTTGTGATTCCCTGAGCCTTAAACAAAGGTTGTCTAGGGAAAGGAAAACTTCTGTATGGTTAAAGGACTATGTTGTGAAGTATATGTAATGCTATACTTTTGTATGTTTACTATAGCTTTGTCTTTTTCATTACTGTTTTCTTTTCTATTATGTTCTTTTGTTTTTTGTTTCTTTTTTTGTCCTTCCTACTTTTTCTTTGTTTATTAAGGAGGGAGAAGTGTTATGTCGCTTAGTTACAAGGAATGCTTGGTGTAAGCATTCCTGGAATGTTTATGTTTAACTCTGTTCAGTTGTATGGGGCAGTTATGAGTTGGACACAGGAGAGCTGGATGTGTCCTTCTGTGCACCTCAGCTGAACAAAGATATTACTTCAATTGGACCCGGTGTACTTGCCTTTCTACAGCTTTCCACTCAATGACAGTCTATAACACTTTACTCTTGTCTGTGACACTTTACTCCACTCTACAACACTTTCCTCCACTCTGTACTATGCCACTCTATGCCCCTCTACTCTATGCCCCTCTACTCTATGCCCCTCCACTCTAGGACGCACCACTCTATGCCCTTCCACTCTACTACCACTCTACTCCACAACTGTACTCCAGTCCACTCTATGACACTCTACTCCACGCCATTCTGTGACACTCCACAACACTCTATGACCCTCCAGTCTATGACCCTCCACAACACTCTATGAACCTCCACTACAGTCTTCAGCCCTCTACTCTACGACCCTCCTGTCTAAGCTCCTCCATTCTACGCACCTCCTCTCTACACCTTCACTCCACTCTGTACGACTCCACTCTACAAAACTCAGCTCTAATTCATGCCACTCCACTCTAATCAACAACACTCCACTCTTATCCACAACAATCCACTCCACTGCACTTTACGACACTCCACTCTATGACACTCTATGCCACTGCACAGCACTCTAAGACACTCCACTCAAAGCCATTCCACGACATTCTATGCCACTCCACTCTGAGCTACTCTATTTCACTCTACTCTTCTCCATTCTATGCCTCTCCACTCGCCACTCTGCTCTACGCCACAAACTTTTAGCCATGCTGAACGGCAGCCTCACTGGTGTACAACATGGCTAAAACACATTGGCAAAATAGGCAAAAGGGCGAGACCTATTGGCTTTACCAATGCTTGTTTGTCAAAAAGTGAGCAGGAATTCTTCGTCCAGTGTCACAGCTTTTCTGCCTCGCAGACCACGGCCCTGCTATGTCTGACTTGTTCCTGGAATGCAAGTTTGTCTTCTATTTTCAGTCAAGGGCTTCCTGCGGGGCTCTTTTGAAGGTGCCCTTGAGAATAGTGTGGCCCGAGGATGGCGCAGAGCGTGGGAGGGGGTGTTGTACTAAACAGATCATCTCTGACGCAGAACTATTTTCCGAAGGTACGTCAGAGTTTTGAATAGACTTTTTAAAAAATCTGTTCTGCTGTACGTAAAAGGTAAAGGAAAGACAGTTGCCTTTTTATCCGCCCATGTTAACTCGTGTAGAAAGACAATACAGTCAACACTAGAAAACGGAGCATTCAGCGCGTGGCCTGGTGGGTGAGAGCGCGAGGCTGACTAAGTGTGGCCTGCTGAGTGAGCTAACCTGCTTGATGTGTGTGGCCTTCGACTGAATCAGTGAGTCCTGCTGAGTCAGTGTCACTTGCTGAGTATAGCCTTTTGAGTGAGTGCGGTCCGGTCAATGAGTGAGGGCTGCCGTTTGAGTGTGGCAGGTTGAGTGAGTATGGCCTATTCAGTGACGTCGTGCTGAGTGAGTAGTCTTAGTAAGCGGAGTCTGCTAAGCCTGGTCGTGGATGGTCTCCTGGGAGAGCAGAGCATCCAAGTGAGGGTGGGGCGCTGAGTGAGTGTGGGAAGTTCTCTTAAGAATGAATAACAAGCATTTACAATGCAATGGTCTCGGCAGTGTTAAAGCTAGAGCTATTGGCACTGCTCATGACATTATTTTTGTTTATGTTTTTATTTTTAAAACATTTAAAGAAACGCCATTGTTATTTACAATGTCAATAGCTTAATCTATCTCAAATGCGAGACCTATTGCATTTGCACCCACACACAGAGCCACACACACAAAGCCACCGACAAACACAGAGCTACCCACACATAGCCACCTACACAGAGCTATTCCCATAGAGCAACCCAGACAATAGTCAGAATGGCGATGCAGGGGCTCTAGAAGGGGTGAAAAACCAACAAAGCCCCATTACCAACCGAATGGTCTTTTAAACACCTGTGAAGTACTGGGGGGGAGGGGTGCTGTGTGTGTGCCCAGAAGCTGTTTCAGCCCGGGCTGACGGAGGAGGGTGTATGCACTGACCGCAACCTGCCAGGCCAGTGCACAACTTTTGCATCCCTCTCTTTCTCTGCCTGCCATTGTGCTCCATGCTTCTGAAAGGTGCTTAAAAACAAAACACGTGGATTTGCTTTGAAATGTCCGATCCTGCAGCAGCACACTTCCAAAGTCCATACATGACAGAAACCCGATTGAAGGCCCCATTCTCCCGATTTTTTAAATTTTTTTTTTAAATCTCCCACTTTGGTGTTCTGAAATGTTGGCATGTATGCGTTATTATTGGTCGGATTTCTTAGATCCAATCAAAGGCAGTATGAACTGTTCTGATTCGAAGATGGGCTTTGCGTAGACGAGTCATTACTCTAAGTAATGGGCGTCTCCTTCTTAAGTCAATTGGCTGTGTTAGGGGCGGGTGAACGAAATGAAATGATCGCTTGCGATTGGGAGTGAGGGTAGCGGCCATCTTCGAACGGGATGAAATGGCTTATTTAAAATACCGGATTAGTCACATTTTAAAATTGCAATCTTGTTAAAACAATAAATAACGATAAAACATTCTGATTGTGTAGCTACAGTCACCGGTGACTGTAGCTACTGGTATGACCTGTGACCCCGGAGCAAAGTTCAGAATTATTTAATCTTCAGAAGATGGCGGCCCTGGCTGTGCCAGGGAATGACTGGTGATGACGGCCGCCGCACAACCTGCCCTCCAGGTTCAGTCATGGGGGTGCACTATTGCCCGGTTTGCCGACAGACCTCCTTCACTGGCAAGGGACACTCCTACAGCAAGAAGCACCAGCAGAAGTTGAAACAGGCGCTAGGTGGCTTTCTGCTCAAGGTACAACGTATATGCTATGTTGGGCGTGAGTACAGGTGTGTGGTGTCTTGCGTACCTATTTTACGTGATTCCTCTGCTGTACAGGTGTATCCACGTGATTTTGTAGAGTGCTATAAATATTGGTATGTCGCGAAACCAGCTGGTAGAGTAACATTAGTAACAATAAAAAAACCTGGCGACAAAACATGGATCTCGACATCCAGCTCCACGCAAAGGACTTTTCCTGGACACAAGGAGCGGAAAGGTGGGAGGGATTCCTCAACTGAAAATAATGTCCAGATGGTAATTTTCCAGAGGTCCGAGTGACCCGGTGGTAGACTTTTCAGGAAAGGCTTGATGCACCCAGTAGGACCCGAGGCGTGAGAGGGACAGGATGCACCATCGAGCGGCACCTATTTCAGCGACGGCGAGCACTTCCCTTAACCTCAAACATGCGGTTTAGTGTAAAGGTGTTATTGATGCTAGATGGGTTTACCCGCTTCGATCTGCTCTACATTGATGGATGCAGAAATGAAGTGAACAGCAAACCTATATATATATATATACCGACGAGTATTTCTAATAGTAGAATTTTACTTCAACCCCATCGCGAGGATACTGCCCGAGGTGATGGGCCACGCTTACCAAGTACTAATTGATAGAAGAAAATAACCAATATGAGAATAGTGTGTCCTATCGAACACTAAAACATCCCATGAATGGGTTACTGCAAAAACCAGTGACAAACCCACAAAAATATGGTCGCGACGCTGTTAAGGAAACCCACAGGCACATCGTCCAGACCGAACAAGACCTCAAAGGCCACCACACTAAAACCTTGGGGGATATATGATTAGTATTTGCGTAAGTGGATCCCCTTTTTAAAAAAACAAGCTGGTTATGAAGTGTGAAAAGGGGTTAGAGGAGAGAAAAACACAAGAAACGAAGCACAGGAAAACATACTAGCCGAGGGATACAGTGTGATAGACAAGAATATGTGAATATGTGGCTCTGAAGAAGGAGGTGTGAAATTACGGTTGGGTCAGGGGCACAGGCCGAGGGTGCTGTGCGCACAAGAAAGGTGTGGGTGGGGTGGGGGTCTCAGACCTAATAGGACTCCTAGTGGTTAGGAGGGGCGCGTCCATGCACGCAGGGCGCGTCCATGCACGCAGGGCGCGGAGTCAGCCGTCACTCACCCCTCCCCGACCACCACACACTTGATGGCCTGCATGGTGGCTGCGGCGGCCCTGCTCTAGAGGACGGCGCTAACACTGGCGCTCGAGCGGGTTAGCAACCCTCCTGATCCGACCTCGGCCGCAGGCGGCCACAGATCGCAGACTGAAGCAGCCACCACCCTAAACCAAGACTAAGCTGCAGGGAAACAGGAAGTGCCGCGCAGGCGTACATCCGGCCTCACCTCCCGGCGCGCGCTGGGTTGGGTAGTACTCACTACCGCATCATGGAAAGAAAAAAGGGACAAATCATACGTAAATGGAGGCTGCATCTTGAACCCAGAGACTCCTCGTTTTCACGAGAACCCGCTGCTTTAGCGTGCACACCCCCTGCAATTTACTCACCACTGTGGCGCGCGCCCCGAACTAGTGACATCATGCGCTCTCCCGCGGGACTAGGGAGGGGATTTTCTGATATGCCCCGAGCTCAATCGCTTAAATGGGCCATTTTAGAGCACAGTACACAGTGGTCGAAGATCACCTACATTCATGCTAGGTAGATCGTATATTATGTTTTTAGATGTTTATCCGAATGTATATTTTACGACTCTCCATTAGCGCAACACTGTCATGTGTTTGGCAACGTTATACTCGCGCAGTGTTTTTGTTGTTCATCTCGTCATCCTGCTGTGTTCCCTTTCAAGCTTCAGCTTTGCTGCGTACCTTCAGCTTCGTTGATTTGCAGGTGGTCTGGTGAGTGGGAGACCACCACGCATTGAGATCAGGTGAGGGAGCAACGCCGGGACACCACCGCCTTTCTCCGAGGCACAGCAGAAAATGCCTCGGAGAAAGGGAGTGTCCTTTTCGGATTGGGGGGCGTGTTTTGCTGTTGTCTCCTCCCTGAGACTTCTCGCAAAAAACACGCCCCCCGATCCGAAAAGGACGGGGCTTCAACGGAGTGACTGGACCTCTTCTCCAGTGGCTGGCCAGCATTTAAGAGGCCAGCCAATGGAGAACAGGAGAGAAGAGGGGCGGGTGCAAGCCCCTCTTCTCAAAGTCACTCAAACTCATTAAATCTCGGAGCGAGACTGCGCAAGCGCAGCCTTTCGCAGCCGAGACCTAAAAACAGTCGCATCAGTGTCAGGGGCGTAACACAGCCCCCGCGCTCCAGGGGCCCCCTCACTCTCAGCGGAGGGAGACGGCGCGCCTGCGAGCAAGCCTCTTCAGTCTTCGCAAATTGTGATTCTGCGCGCACGGCCTCCCCAAGTCCCAATAAATTAAACTGTGCGCGCACACTACGGTGACGGCCTGTAAGCCTCCGAGCCTTTCCTCTCTTTCTGTCTCGCTCCTCAGTTAGTGAAAACCGAGGCTTCAAGAAACGGGTATAACCCTCTCTTTTCTCCTTTCGTTTATTTGCCCCCTGTGAAATGGATCCAAAAAAAGAAAAACATTTTTGCTGAAAACGTTGTCTTTTTCTGACACAAGTGCAGCCTCGGGGTGGAGAGAAATAAAACATTCCAAATGTGAAAAATAACTAATTAAAGCAAGAGAGAGTGGTTGCAAGGTGGCCAGATTGATTTATTCACACCTAAACACATTAGCGCCACTTTACAGTGTTTCCCAGTGAAGCGCTACTTTTGTTTTCGCCTCTCTCTTTGAACAACATAGTTTTCCCTGTGTGGGAAAGTGCACCTTGCCTGGAGGTCCTGAAATACCTGCTTGATGGGTGAATTGGAAAACAAAATGTGTACAGCCACTGTGTGTTGGGGGGCATATCAGCAACGAGGCGATAGAAAATTATCGCCGCTTTTTCGGCCGTTTTCGGCCAAAAAGCGGCGATAATTTTATCGCCTAATTAGCAAGGTCACGCTAACACGTGAAACCTTGCTTTAGCGCACAAAATCTTAACACCCAGCTTTGCATCTCTAATGAGATGCAAAGTGGGCGTTCCTGACCTGACATGACAGGAGAAATGTCGCTAAGCGACATTTCTCCTATCATCAAGCCCCACGCTATGAAGCATAGCGGCAAGAAAAGTAGCGATAGCTCCTGTTATCGCTACTTTCCTTACGCCTGTTTCAGGACTGACTTAGCCATGATATCCTATGGAAGGAGGATATCATGGCTAAGTTTGTTAGTCCCGATCAACAAGCTAACGCCACATTTCGTGAGATTATCGCTGGGTTTCCAGCGATAATCTCACGTTAGGCAGTTAGCGCTAGGATTTTTATCGCTTTTGAGATAAGCGTTGCTAATAGCACGCTATCTCAGCAATAAAAATCCACGCTAGCCGGCGATAATTATCCTAGCGCTAATTGCGCTTAGCGATAATTCTCGCTGGTTGTTGCTGAAATGCCCCGTGGTCTTTTTAAACCATACTGCCTATGTTTTGAAAGGATATAAGCAATGGGCACTGAAACGGGTCCCTTCTGGGCCCTGTAGTCATGGCCTTACCTTTTCATGCAAAAGCACTCACTAATTTCAGAATAATGAGTGTAAAAGGAAAAAGGTAACCATGTTGTTCTTGCTTACATTTAACATGCTTTACTTAATCTTGCATTCCCTATGAGTGTTTGCTTTTTCTAGGATGTTGTTAATTTTTTTTTGGCAGCATATTGCTCTTGTTTCGTGCGTAATTAGAATTGAGTCACATCCAGGTGTTTATAGCGGGTCAGTGCAGTGTTTCTCTAAGTGGGGCAGTATGGTGTTCAGTGGGGGAGAGGATGTGGCGCTATGGTCAGAGCTGCTGAAGTGGAACTGGTGAACCATGTTCCTCCTTAATGACCAGGCTCCCAGACCACTCTCCTGAGGGAGCACATTCCTGTGCTACACCTTAGAAGGCGCACAAGATCTTAAAAGCCCTGGTGTCTTAGCACCAGCAGGTGAACCCTAGCGGTGGCAAGTGTGGATTAGCCTTGAAGGCCTGTCCACCACTATCCATGAAGTTCCCCTCCGGTCTTGGGGACAGACCTATGAAGCAGCACACCATAGAGTGGCAGTGACTCTGTCACTGAGGTCACAGGACCCTTGAGCAGGGTGGCTCTAAGTCAGTGCGACCGCACCGGGCGCTAACTTCAGGTGGGGGCATCGTGTTTGTAAGTATAGTATGGTTTTAAAAGTACTTGCTGCCTCCTTCCTGACCTCCAACATTTTTGGGCAACAATAAAAATGATTAATGTTCTTAGTAGAGAGAGATGGTGTTTTGTCTAGTGGAAGGTTTGACTCATGAAAAGGAATGGCAGAGGTGTAATGTGCATGCTGCTAAGAACATGTGCCATGCAGATGACAAAGTGCACATAATGTGAATAGGTCAGTGGGTTACTGCTTTTGTCAGAGAGACCCTATTGTTACTTGCAGTTAATAAGTTAAAATCCTAACATAGAACAGTGAGCTATTAACTGTCATGTAAGAGCTGCATGCAAACTCCAAGGTATAAATTAGAGCGTTATGTTTTTTTCCCCAGTCCTCTACACCACTACTAGCCAGGGCCGGACTGGCCGTCACGGGCACCGGGCTTTTCCACGGTGGGCCGCCTGCATTGGGGGCGGTTTTGGGCCCCTGTTACCGAAGGCCGGCAATATCAGCCCCCTGTAACAAAATCGGATGAAACCAGCCCTCGCAAACAGGTCACCCTGGAGGGGGGAGAGGGGGGGGGGGGGTGGCCAAGTAGTTTGCCAGGGCCAGTTTCTGTTCCCAGTCCGGCCCTTCTACTAGCTACGTCCTTGGGGCTGGCTGATGCTCCACCACGTTGTACCAGTAGCCTAACACATGCCCCACAGCCCCCGCGGGAGCATGTTCCAGTGGGGGCCTCAGCCCAGTGCTCTGCCCGGAGAGCTCCATCTACCTTGCAGGGGACCCCCCCCCAAATTTCGTTACACCAGCACATTGTGCAGGATGTGATCCAGAAGACTGTATTTTTACAGAAGACACTCACTTATGTTGACCGGGACCTCGACTTTACAGTGGGACACTCGGCAGAGACTAAAAGAGCAGTGAGCAAGAGCGTGGGTTTTTTATGTGTATTTACTAAAAAAAGCTTAAGAAGGAAAGGGCTTGCTACTTGAAGCTTTTTAGCGACATGCATTCCCGTTTCGCAATGAGATTCAGGCAGCCGCGGCCCGTGCAGGTAAGAGCGGTGTGGCCGGGTGGGGATGTGGGGGGGTGGAATTCGACAAACAAGGATGTCGTTTGTCAAAATCCCCCCCTTGCCTAAGTAAGCATAAGCACAGGGCTTAAGTGAGCCGGCAGTTCTAAAAATCAGGTGCTGAGACGGGTCCCTATCGGGCACTTCATTTTTGCCCTCACCCTGGGGGGTAAAAAAATAAATCTTAACTCTGCAGCAGTGCCACCCATCACTGCCTTTGACATAACTTCAAAGAGACTTGTTGTAGGTCTTTCACAGTCTCCTCATTTCAGAACTGAAGCATTTTCAATGTTATATATAACAAAGCTATAGTTGTTGCTTATTTATCTTATAGAACTAACAACCATTGGCCAAGACCAATAGTCCTAGCTTGTTGTAGGTGTAACGTTACTTGTGTAAAATATATATGGATGCATTGTGTGTAAAATATATATGGATGCATTGTCAGAAGCAGCAAAATATCAGTCGGGCGGCATACTATGCTAAGAATAGATTTTCAGTGCATGTGTTTTTAAGCCACACCCTTAATGCATTGGCCAGACTGCTTTGAGAGACTCCTCAGTTTTTCCATCCCACTTAAAGCCCAGAGCTGCCGACTTTACCTAGGCGACACCGGGGAACTCGGTTACGCTGCCAATATGGCAGTTGTGCCGGTCCCCGGTGCAATGTCCCTCGCAAGGGTGGAGGGCGGTTCCCGCGATGATGACACACGGGCATCCCACCCTCCCCGCCCTCGCCCATTGGCTAAGTGACCTTTGCCCCGGAAGCACTTTAAGGGCTTCCGGGGCAAACGCAACACGAGCGGTCCCGGATCTAGCCGGGACCAGTTCTAGCCAGCTCAGGGGTTCGCATCACCTTTAAGAGCCCCAGCAGAGTGGAGGGAGAGTCTCTTTCTCCACCGCTCTTCCAGGAAGTCCCCAGCACACCCGACCGCCCACTCCAGCTCCTGGAGGTCTTCAGGGAGCATTCTAAGGATTGTTTCTTTCTTGGTTTCTTCTTTTCCACAGGTGGCGTAGCCGATCGGCGTGCGGGGGGGTGAAGCGCAGATGAGGAAGGTTTTTTGCTGGGTTTTTTTGGCTACTTATCGGAGCCTCTGCCCACGCGGCAGGGGCAATAGGAATAATTATTCTGCCTTCTTTTTCCACTGCAGGCTGGTCGCTTGCACACGCTGTCTGGATCGCGAGGAGGCAGATAATTGTAGCGTCTTTGCCGGCAGCTGGGAGAATCTGCACGCGCTTCCCTCAGGCCCGTGAGCGGTGTTTACAGAAGGATTTTGACGGCGATCCTCACCTGCCTCACATTCTTGAACGTGTGGGATTGGCTCTGGCTGTAGCTGCGTTCTGGGGTCCTGCATATAGGAAGGTAAGGGGGTATTGTGGGGAATCTGCTGCTTAGCACAGAGAGCTGTTGGCGCTCAAGGCTCAAATGTGGTACTGATATTGCTTGGGCATTCCCGCTACCAGTGTTGTGTTGCAGAGTCAGGTTGAGTCTACTTGTGAAGGCAATTGGGTAGCAGGGTGTATGTTAGGTCAATACTTGCATTTGGGGTGTATTATTTGGGCGCAGTAGAGGTGTTGCTTGGGTGCATAGGCATCAAGACTGGGTCGTGGGGTTCCTGTAGGTTTCAGGCAAAGGGGTCTAGCGCAATGGCGCCAAAAGCAAAGAGAGGGCAGGTTCCATCCAGGATGGAGAATATGATGCGCACCATGAGCGATTTGAACCAGACTGTGGCGGACCTCACCAGAAGTGTAGATGGGCAAGAAGGCGCAGGGGACAGGCCCAGGCGCCCTAATGTGGCACCCAGGGCTGCTTTTCCTCCGGTACCGTGGAGATTAAAGAAAAAGCAGACAAGGGGGGGGGTCTGTCCCAGTGATCCCAGCAGGGCCACTAATCCCCCTTTAAGAGCCGGTAGTCCCGGCCATCCCTACCCCGTGCGCTCCATTGCCAATAACAATACCTATGCCTATCGCCCCATTGCCAATAGCCATACCTGTGCCGATCGCCCCTGCCACACCTGGTACTGAGGCACCAGTGCCAACAGTAATGCCTATTGTCCCTGCCATCCCGGGCCCTGACGCACCAGTGCCAGCAATACCGGCGCAGCCTTTAACTGCAGTCGCTCCCAATATAGCGCCAGGGCAGCAGGACATGGTGGCCAACCTGGCGGCATTGCTACCATGGCTAGCGACGGCTGGGGCAGTGATTCCAGGTACAGGTAGCGGGGTCCTGTCAGCAGAGGGAAATGCGCTAGAGGAGGCAAGGAATTTGATAGCGCGAGTTGAGAAGGCAACACAGGTGGTACCGCCACCGGTTGAGGTTCTTGTTAAAACAGGGAACACCGCGATTGATGTGGAGGCCCCAGTGAAGGCTGCTGCAGGACGTGGCGATGCCAAGACGCAAGCAGGCACATCAACAGGTACAGCGCAATTGCTGCCAATGTTAGGTCTAGGGGATGTGCACTCCAACAGAGAGCGTTTGGCTAGGCACATTGCCCAGGATGTGAAAGAGCAGATTTGGAAGGGTGAATATGTGAACATATTTTCCTTGTTGGTAGACAAGGATGAAAAGGAGGAAGCCAAGAAGGCTAGGGAGTGAGCCCACCCACGGGATTGGGCCAATTGGCCAACTAGAAAGAAGGTTGATGAAACACTGGTTAATTGGATAAAGGCATTTGGGAACTTCCATGCGATAATAATAGAGAAATTTCCAGGTCTAAGCACAGAGTTGGTATGTTACTAGAACAGGATTGCATGTGCTCATGATGGATGTATGACGTTACAACGCACACTTTTACAACGCATGCACTTACAACGCATTTTTTACAACTCATAATCCATTACAACGCATGACATTACAACGCATGACACTACAACGCATTTTTTAAAACTACCTTTACAACGCATTTCCATTACAACGCATACTACCTTTACAACGCATACCATTACAACGCATAATATTAAATTGCATTTAAGGTAAGTATTAGATAGTATAGGGGTAAAAGTTACTTTTCTAACTCCAGGGGGTGCAACAGTAGGGTAAGTGTTGGATAGTATAGGGGTAAAAATTACTATTCTAACTCCAGGGGGTGCAACAGTAGGGTAAGTGTTGGATAGTATAGGGGTAAAAATTACTATTCTAACTCCACGGGGTGCAACAGTGGGGTAAGTGTTGGATAGTATAGGGGTAAAAATTACTATTCTAACTCCAGGGGGTGCAACAGTAGGGTAAGTGTTGGATAGTATAGGGGTAAAAATTGCTATTCTAACTCCAGGGGGTGCAACAGTAGGGTAAGTGTTGGATAGTATAGGGGTAAAAATTACTATTCTAACTCCAGGGGGTGCAACAGTAGGGAAAGTGTTGGATAGTATAGGGGTAAAAATTACTATTCTAACTCCAGGGGGTGCAACAGTAGGGTAAGTGTTGGATAGTATAGGGGTAAAAATTACTATTCTAACTACAGGGGGTGCAACAGTAGGGTAAGTGTTGGATAGTGTAGTGTAATATTATGCGTTGTAATGGTATGCGTTGTAATGGTAGTATGCGTTGTAATGGAATGCGTTGTAAAGGTAGTTTTTAAAAATGCGTTGTAGTGTCATGCGTTGTAATGTCATGCGTTGTAATGGATTATGCGTTGTAAAAAATGCGTTGTAAAGGTAGTGCGTTGTAAAAGTTGCGTTGTAAAGGTTGTTCCCCGCTCATGATGAGTATGGTGGGATATGCTGGAAGGAATAAGATAAAGCCTTTAGAAGGGTAAAAGCATTTGACCCAACTCTCACATGGGACCAGGTTGATATGATTTTATGGTTAAGACATGAATTACCAAGGTAAGGAAGCCCCTAAGGCACAGTCCTTTTGGCCAGCTACACCCAACACCAGGGGTGCGGAGCGGGCCACAAAAAGGGGGCATGCTGGGATTTCAATAGAAAGACATGCACCAGGCCCAGTGGTTCCTGTAAGTTTAAACATGCCTGCTCATTCTGCAGGCTCTCCTCACACCCAGAGTTTAAGTGTCTTAAAAAATCAAAAGGCAGGGGAGCAAAGAAGCAGGAATGAGGTTCAGGTATTCACAAAAGCGCACTCACCTATTGATTTCATGGCCCTGGTACCCTGGCTGAATAAATATTCATGCCCTAGCACAGCACAGATTTTGCTTGAAGGTTTTAGGGATGATTTCCGTATCCCATCCCTGGGTACTCAGGGGTGTCTTACTGCCGCAATCTGCAGTCAGTGAGAAATGAAATATCCACTGCGAGAAAGAAGGTAGAAAAAGAACTGCATTTGGGGAGAGCGGCAGGCCCCTTTGACTCGATCCCCGTGACCAACTTTGCCTGTTCACCACTGGGGGTGGTTCCCAAGAAAGACCCGGGGGAGTTCCGCCTCATCCATAACTCCTCTGCTCCCAAGGATCTGTCATTGAATGAGGCAATTGATGGAGCATTCTGCTCCGTCAGATAAGCATCATTAGACCAGGCGATTGCCATGCTGCGATCGCTTGGCCCAGGCACCTTATTGGCAAAATCAGACATTGAATGTGCATTTCGTTTATTACCTGTGCACCCACAAGATTTCCACTTACTGGAATTTCAGTTGGAAGGGAAATTCTACATGGACATGTGCATGCCAATGGGCTGCTCTGTCTTTTGCTCTTACTTCGAAAAATTCAGCTCTGTTTTGGAATGGGTTTTTAGGCAGATGTTGGGGCACCATTGGGTACTGCACTTCCTGGATGATTTCTTGCTACTGGGTGCACCACAGTCACACGAGTGCAGCAAAGCGTTGGACATATTCTGCACACTAATTGGGGAACTAGGGGTACCTCTGGCACAGGGTAAGACAGCTGGGCCTACAACAAAAATTGAATTCTTGGGCATTGAACTGGACTCTCTTGAAGGGGTTTCAAGACTGCCTGTGAGCAAGGTGAATGATTTTTCGTGGGCATTGGTGGAATGTTTACAAAAAGAAAAAGTCACTTTAAATCAGTTACAAAAAAACGTGGGCATGCTGAACTTTGCCTTAAAAATTATCCCAATAGCCCGCCCCTTTTCCCGGTCCATTGCTTAGGCGATGACAGGACAAAAAAACAAGCATCACCACACTAGGCTGTCCATTGAGGTAAAACAGGATATGCGTATTTGGTTGGCATTTTTGCGTGACTTCAATAGGTCAGTGGTGTGGCCCAGCCCAGCAAAGTCCAGTTCAGAATTTGGGTTCATGACAGACGCAGCAGGGAGCGAGGGATTTGGGGCCATCCTGGGTCCACATTGGGCGGCCAGGCGTTGGCCCAAGTGGTGGGTCAACAGCGGCCTCACAAGTAACATTTCATTCCTAGAACTATTTCCCACTTTGGTGGCCTTGACAATTTAGCCTCATCAGTTCCGTAATCAGTCAGTTGTCTTCCGGTCAGATAACATGGCAGTAGTGGAGTGCGTCAACTTACAGTCAGCCAAATGTAAAATGTTGCTTCTCTTGCTAAAAGAAATTGTACTGCAATGTATGAAGCTGAATGTGTTGTTTAAAGCTAGGCATGTCCCGGGCGTCCTCAACCACGCAGCTGATGCATTGTCTCGTTTCAAGATGCAGGTTTTCAGGTCCCATCATCCAGAAGTGGCAGCTTGGTGCCCCAACTTACCAGACCTCGTGGCAGTTAGCTTAGCGCCCAGAACTAGGCGGGCTTATGAGGCGGCATTTATTGCATACTGTGCATCACTAGGGCAGGAGTGGGAAAGGACCTGGCATAACCTAGCATCTATCTTGTCATTCTTGAGGGGACTAAGGGACGAGGGGTGGTCGGTGGCTTGCGCAAAGCGACACATGACTGAAGTGGCATTCTTTGCAAAAATGATGGGGCATAGGGATCCCACATGTGCATTTTTGGTCCAAAGAATGATAGACACCCAATCAGCATTGAGGGGCTCACAGCCACCATGGCGGCTTTAGAAAAAATATGCAACTCCAGCCATGAGTCACGCCTATTCCGATGTGCCTTTTCCCTCGCCTTCTACGGCGCTTTCAGGGTGGGTGAACTAGTGTCACGGAACAAAAAGGACTGGCAGGGGGTATGCAATTGGCCCATGTCCAAAGGCTAGCCGGGTCAATCTCGTTATCAATTCCTAGATCAAAAATGGACCAGAATGGGAGGGGGGACCATGTGCTCCTGCACAGGGCCCGGGGGAGCCCATGTTGTCCATTGGGAAATCTGGAGTCATATATGGCAGTCAGGCCACAGGGTGCAGGTGGGCCCTTATTGATCCACCAGGATAGTTCCCCCCTGACAAGGTTTCAGTTTAGGAGGGTCATTGCGCTCGCCTTGGGAGCAGCAGGCCTGGACGCCTCCAAGTTTGGGACCCATTCTTTCAGGATAGGGGCACCCACGGAAGCCACGGCTCTGGGACTAATAGCTCAAGAGGTCCAAAGATTAGGGCGTTGGTCTTCAGACTGCTACAAGCGCTATGTGCAGCTGCACTTGCTGTAAGTATTATTGCTAACACTGGACTTGTTTCCATTTCTCTACAGTTTCCACATCCTGTCCCGCAGGAGGGGAATATGTTATCACTACCCTGTCCAATGTGCACCGCCCACTCCAGGTACCCGCCGGGGGGCCGGGCCGCAAGGAAGTCTGGATCATAGGACATTCATATATCAACAGGTTAAAACAGCATTTTCTCACAGGCAATTTTATGGACAGGGCCCGCCAGGCGGGTTGGAACGTGTCAATGCATGGTCAAGGGGGGTTGAGACTGGGGCAGTTCCAGAAGATCATTGCTCCTTTGCTGTTGAAATCCCCAGTGACACCAGCTGCAATAATAATTCTCCTGGGACGGAACAATTTGGTCCACATAGGCAGAAAGGGGGTAGTAGAGGCATTAATCTCAGAAATAGAGTGGTTGGCCAAACAATGGGGCATATTAGCAAGGCCTTTATCGCCGCTTTAGCGGCACTTTTTGCCGCCACAGCGGTGATTTGTTTATCGCCCTATCAGCAAGCTGTCGCAACAGCTTTCTGGCGATAGCGGGCGGTTTTCCTATCGCCTTGCATACCAGCGATAATTATCGCTAATGACAGGCAAGGTAGGCGTTCCCAACTAAAAGCGACTGAAAACAGTTGACAACTTCCCCCTATTAGCAACGCAGGCGAAGCGATAAAAAAAGTCACGCTAAGCGCGATTATCGCTAGTATTTAACACCTGCTTAAAACATGACTTACCTGTTTCTTCAATGGGAAGTGGATTGTCAGGCTAAGTCCACCATGGCGTTAATGCGTGAATATCGCTGGATTTCCAGCAATATTCAGGCATTTCGCCGCTATCGCTGGATATTTTATCACAGTGGAGATAAATGTTGCCAATAGTGTGTTATCTCTGCGAAAATATCCAGCGATAGGCGGCGATAAAAACAAACGCTCTAAGCACATTTTGCATAATCATCAATGTCCCCTAGCATCATTAATATGGTCTCATATGATCCCGAGACTCCAATGGCGGGGGGGGGGGGGGGATCTGTCTGTGGGTTGAATCACTCGGTAAAGAGGATCAACAACAGGGTTAGTCGACTCTTCAGGAACCCTAAACTACGGACAATCCCGCATGGGTGCATCCGGGGTGAGCATTGCTATCTGAAGGACGGAGTCCACCTTTCAAAACTAGGGACTGAGATATTCTTAGGGAATATACTGGCATGACTTTTAGCAGGGGGCGCAGGGCATGACTCTGGGACCCTAAGTAGAGGATGGGGGAGAGCCAGATAGTCGGCCAACTATGCTGGCTCGTGGCGGTAAGGTCATGGTTGCTAGAAAATAATTACTTCTATTAGTAGGCATCCCACTATTTAATGGGGACGCCTGGGGGGGAGAGTGGTCCCTCATCACACTCAATGAGGGGCAGTTATGGCTGGTAAACTGAAGGGCATGGGGGTAGGAAGTCCCGCTTCCGGTAGGCCGCTCAGGCCAACCCCTGCACAGGCGCATTGGACGACAACCTGGCACAACATCAGCCCCTGGGAGGTGTGAGAAAAGGGCGTGGGGGGCACCCATGTCATCAAGTGGGGACACGGGCCTCCTGCGCAAGGTCACTCCGGTAAAGGGGTGACCCGGTAACTAATTGGGAACAGTCATGACCTTGCACGTCGGCTCATCCAGGATACGCAGAAAACAATAATTGTACATATTCCAGTCTAGGTGAGGTATGGCTTTGTATTAGACTCTTGTTAAGGTCAGCCATTCAATTGTATCAAATTCTGTATTTGAAATGTAATTGGATATGTTTGGGTTTTCTGCATATATGTAAATTTTTCAGTTTTGATTATGATTTATTAATAATCAGTTTTATTAATCTGTAATAAATACGTCCGGGGTTATCGGCCCCTAATGCAAAGAAATGGGGTTGGATCTAATTATTGATGTTCTCTGAGGGAGGGGAAAATGTGTTATTGGCCACGTAAAGGGAGGGGACACGGCAATACCAGGCCATATGGAGCTGGCGAACCAGGTTTGGGTCTCGGCGTCGGCACAGCATCCTGTGATTCTGGGCAAATAACTTAATCTCCCTGTGTCTACCAAAAATGACAGTGTCCTTGTGTAATGTAACTGCTGTTAATGTAAAGCACTCCAATACCTACCTGTCGAGTTCACGCTATAGAAAACTGCAACAACAACAAAAAAACTATACTTGCACTTTAATGCACGGTCGGCACTTTTTGCACTTCCATCTTTGCACCCTGTCTTGGAACTACGGGAGTGATACATAAGGTGTTGGTGGTACACACTCAAAAACACCAGAAGGACTTTGCATCAGAAGGATCTTCATGATTTTAGACTCTTAATCAGCTTTTATGCCAAATACCCGTTTTTATAAGTGTAGTGTTTTATGTTGTTTCTATTTTTATCTGTTTATAAACAGTATTGGCCTTTTTAACTGAGTTGTGTTTTTTAAATGTTTATGATTTTAATTCAATTAAATAAACATATTCATTCATTCATGGTAAGTAAATCGACGCAGTGCCTTGCATAATTTTGAATTATGTGAGAACCAGCGCAAAACTTGAGTAAATAACTCCGACTGGGTCAAGTCACTGCCTTGAATTTAACCCTCTGAAGAAAACCTACAGGAAGGCCCAGTTGGCGTGGGACCAGCTGGCCGGACAAAACAGGATCTGGAACAAAGGAATGGGCGGTGCTGATGATTGGCTGAAAGGACTGGCTGGAGTTCTGAAGAAAGGGCGTCGCTCAGGTTCACATCAGAACTGGGCCTGGTGCCTAACTTAAGTAAACTCAGATAAGAAGGTCTCAATCACAGGGCCACTGCGGTGGTAAGTGAGATAACTGGTGTTTAAGTGTGAAAACCCTAGGAAGGGGCAGCTAAGGTGAGAAGTTGGCTATGATCTGTGTAAGCCACTGTAACAAGTTTGTTCCACAGTATGAATTAAGAGCCAAACTCTGCCTATAAACAAGCTCAGTCTAAGCCTGTCCATGTTGGCTTTAGGGGTGAGTTCTGGGTCAGGGCCGGACTGGGAATGCAAACCAGCCCTGGCAACTATGTCAGACCAGCCCTGCGGAGGAATGGGGGGGGGGGAGTTGCTTGCTGCAAAGCCAGCCCCCAGTAACAAAAATGCCACCCACTGGTCCAAAACCGGCTCCCACCCTTCCGTCCCACCGGGAAAACGCCCGGGCCATTGCCTTGTGCAAGCACTTTTAGGGAACACGCAAGGCTCGTCCATGTCTGCCGGCCTCATGCACAATAGCATGATTCCAGGTTCTTCAGGTTTAGGATATCCATCCTAATAGTGCTTAGGACTTCTTCCCAGTATGTAGCAAGTATCGGACAGCTCCACCATATGTGCATGTCCCCATCTCTTGCCCCGTATCTCCACCAACCTTGTGGGTCTGCTTCTGGGCACATCTTCTGTAAGCTCTCCGGTGTCCTGTACCAATTCAAGATATGTTTGCAGAGTTTGTACATTATGGATCGCTTTAGGTATATCCCGCTCTAACCTCTACCGTTGGCTGGATTTAATTTCTTTCCCCAAAGCTTTTCCCCATGTTTTCAAGTACAGACATTTGAGGGTGGTTGGTAAGTTCAGTAGAGTTTGTAGATATTTGTTATCAGTCCCCTCCCTCATGGTGTTGTACGTTGGACCGAGTTTCTCAAATTCAAGTCGCATACGCCTATATTTGAAAGTGCAGGCGTAGAGAGCCAGTCCTTTATCTGCATGCATTGAAGTGTTGAGTTACCTTTCAATTTGCTTTTGCATTTTTCTAACTTCTTAATTTTGCCTTGTAGGTCCATGTCTCTCACCATTCAGCATTCACTTATTTACAACTATGTGAGCATTTTCCTTTTGTTAGTCGATTCGAAATAGGGGTTATTATGAATTGGTATGATGAGGGGTAGGAAGAAATGTTGGGGTGGTCTTCGAAACATCATCCCATATCTCGAATACTGCACGAGTTATCTCTAAAACATATGCAATAGCCGCTCTGTGTTTTTTAGATAACCATAGTAAATTTCACAGGTGATATCCCATTAGTTTTCCGACATATAAAGACCCTTCAAGGACAATATTAGTGGTGCCGCTATTAATATGCCTCAAAGTTTGGTAGTCCCAGACACTCTCCAGCTTGTTGCTTCTGAGAGTGGATGTTGTTATCTTGGAGGTTTGCACCCACATATTGGTTGCTGCTTATGAAGATCTTTTCATATCAGACCATAGTTGAAGGTAGTTGATCTTGTATAGTCCCTGAAATATCTGTATAACGTGTATACCTAAGTATGCTGTTTGTGTCTTTGGCCCTTTTAAACAGTGAGTTCTCCACACCCACTCTTGTGTCACTTGTGAAATTCCAATGCTAAACATTTCAGATTTTTCAAAGTTTATTTTATTTCACCATAACGCAGGAGTATTCACACCATCGTTTAGATAGACATTTCTGGATTGGTTAATGTTAAGAGTATATCATCTGCAAATAGGTGCATTTGCTGTATTTCCTCTATCCTCACCCCCACACACAAATGGCATCCCATCTACCTCTCTTTCCTGTCTGATCTTTTGAGCAAGTGGTTGCATTGATAAAATAAGAAGGATTGGGAAGAGGAGGGCTACAGTGACGTGCTACCTGTGTAATGTGAAAGGATTTTGTTCCGTCCCTATTAATCAGTATAGAAGATGTTGGCTTGACATAATTATCCCAGTTATTTTGCTGTATCATTGGTCTCATTCCAATTTTTTTTTTTTTTTTTTTTTTTTAAAGTCCAACTTGATCAAATACGTTTTCTGCATCCAGTGTAAGTATAATCATCAGTATTTTCCGTTTATTAGATTTTTCAATTAGGTGTAGTACTCCTCATATTTTCAAAGGTTTGGTACTAGTAATAATAATAATAATAGTTTATTATTCAGTTAGTTAAAACCATAACAATATTACATACACAATTTCAAAAATTTGGAAAAATTACATTATTGTATTCTAAAAAAACATCATAAGATATACACAATTGTTAAAATATTCTCCAGCTTATCTCATTAAACTACTTTGGCTTTCAGTTCTTGTTCATGAATGTGTAAAAACTTTATCAATTTGCAGTTCATTTGGGAATCGGTTGAGTCCAGTCCTCTTATAATAGTGGTTCTACATGATTTTATGCCTCTGTCCAAGAACGCTCTCCGTAAAATATGTATACGCGCTGGTTGCAATAGATTACAGTGGCATACAAGATGAACCAAATCTTCCTTTTTGTTGCCACAAAGCCGGCATTTTTGGTTCTCCATATGCATCCATTGCAGGGCGTCCGCAAGAGTGGGGAACTTTCCAAACCGTAATGCAATTAATTGTCTTTTTACATAAATTGAAAAAGTGGAGTCCAAATAGGCTGCTTGTTTCAGTATTTTATAACTATTGATCGCTGTTCAAGAATGAGATCTTTTAGAAAATATGCCTTTATCAACCAGCAACGAGTGGAACTTTGCGGCTTTGTTTAGTGCTAGCTTGAAAGTTGGTTAGGGCATATTTTTAGTCCAGAGATCAATAGTACAAGTAATCTTTAGCGCATGTTCCAAGAATTTATAGGCTGGAGAGTTTTTATCCTGTTCCAATTCCAGCCATAAGGATTCGTTGAGACTAATTTCCTCTACATTTTGTTTTATCTGATACCACACCTTAATGTATGTGTAGAGTCTTCCCAATGTTTCATTGAATAGCCCAAACTCTAAGCGTATTTGCGCTGGTGAGGTGGTCTTGAGGAGCTGTAGAACCTTTTTATAAATACTTGTTATTGTCTGTTTAGAGTTTCTGAATCCTTCCCATGCATAGCGGCACTGGCATATGATAGTGTTGGCAGTACTTTAGCAGAAATGGTCATCAGTAGCGGTCTTAATAAAAGTGATACATGTACATTTATATAACTAAATGCCAATAAAAAGAATTTTCAAAAAAAATCAGTAGCGGTCTTAATAAAGGTCCCTCCAGTTTCTTTG
This sequence comes from Triturus cristatus, assembly GCF_964204655.1. Classification (NCBI taxonomy): domain Eukaryota; kingdom Metazoa; phylum Chordata; class Amphibia; order Caudata; family Salamandridae; genus Triturus; species Triturus cristatus. The sequence continues at coordinate 1,145,847,149 of NC_140590.1, read as the reverse complement.
CAAATGCTTTAAGGGCAAATGTTAGGGGCCCGCTCGCTGTGTCATATATTTTTTCTGATCTCAAAAGGATAACTTGTCATCTACATAAAATCACAAATACTTGTAGCTTGATACATTCTCTAATAAGTTGCTTTTTAGGCTGATGTTATGATGAGAGGCTATTCGGTTTGTAATGAGCATTGATTTAGTTTTGGATAAATTGAGTTCCAATTTATTTGCAGACAGAAATTCAAAGAGTTCGTTTAATGGTCTTGTCAAGCCCACCTTAGTTAAGCTCAAAAGAACAATATTATCTGCGTAGGCAAGATACGATAATTGTAGTTTGCCCAACTTCGGTGAATGTGAGATAACTCCATCGAGCTTTCCAGCTAGGTCTGAGATTAATAAATTAAATAGGTGCGGGGCCAACACGCACCCCTGTTTTAGACCCATGGTGGTATACACTTTGGTACTAATAGGCCTGGTTGGAGGAGTCTACCTGTCTTGGCATCAGGTCTTACAATCTATTGGCTCGGATTTTTGTTGAAATTCAGTAACGTGATCAACTTGTAGGATGAGCAATATTCTTTGGTTTTGTCCTCCTTTATGGATCAGCGATATGTTACCTTAACCTATTCTTGGGGGTTTACAGCCCCTGTCTGTGAGAAAGTGGGGTTCTGTTGCAGTAAACCCCCGCCCCTTTTTTTTGTTGCCAGACTACTGATGCTCTTTGACTTGATGTGTTCTGGGGCCCTGCCAATCAGGACCCCAGGGCATGTGTTCTTTCCCCAAAACAAAACCCAATTGACAGCTCTAGCCACAGGTAGGTCCCTGGTAAATGGTACCCCATGTACCCAGGGCACTGTGACCAGAAAAGGCTCCTAAGGGCTGCAGCACCAATTGTGCCACCCTTAGAGGCCCTGTACCCTGGCACACACACACTGCCTTTGCAGGCTAAGTGTCAGGGTGCAGAACAAAACAAAGAGACGCCATGGCCCTCATCCCTGTGTGCCATGCCCACAAACCACTGCCCTGGCATACATCAGTCACCCCTCTAGCGGGGTGCCCTATGCCAGTAGTGAGGGTACATGTGCATGAGCACTGTACCCCTACAGTGCCCACGTCCATTCCTGGGCCCTGTAAGTGCAGTGCTGCCATTAAGAGTATATGGTGCTGGGAGGTTGTCATTACGAACTCCACAGCACCATAATGGCTGTACTGAAAACTGGGACGTTTGGTATCACACTTCTCAGCACATTAAACCCACACTGATGCCAGTGTGGGATTTATTGTAAAATGCATGACAGAGGGCATCTTAGAGATGCCCCCTGAAACTCGACCAACTCCCAGTGACCTGACTGAGTGGCTGCGCAGGCTGCCTCCACCAGACATGTTTCTGGACCCCTGGGTCGAGAGCTTACTGCTCTCGGGGGCCTGAAACAATGCACATCCTGGGACGAGGTGTCAATCCCCCTCCCCCAGGATGGGCAGGGTTCACAAAGGAGAAGCTTCAAAGGCATGCCGCCTTTGTGAGCTTCTCCAGACCACTTGCTGTACTCCGCAACTGGTCCCCACTGGTTCTACCCCCCACTTTGGGCGGGAGACCCGGCGGCAAAAACAAAGTGAGGAAGAGAGGTGTGCCCACCTCTGCCAACTCCACCCCTAAGGTGGGGGAGGCGAGGTGAAGCACAAACTCGAGTCCTTGCCATCTTGAGGATGGGGGGACCCAGCCAACCAGGGACAGGCTCCTGCCCCCCTCTCACTGGAGAGTGGCAGAATAGAGGGTGTACCCACCCCAGGGAAGGGACCCATTGGTCCCTGCCCTTTACCTACCTGTAAAGCCCCTAAATTTAGTATTTAGGGGCACCCTGAACCTTCCTTTCTCAAATCCAGCAACCGCAAGAAAAGAAGATAAGGACGAGAAGCCGTACAGAGCTAACAAGAGGACGACGCCCACTGACTTGACCCCAGCCCTACAGGCCTGTCTACCCTCGAACCTGCTCCTGCAAAATCCCAGCATGTCCAGCGGCCAGCAACCTCAAAAACCCAGGAGGACCTGCCTGCATTCACTCTCCAAGCTGTTGCTCCCGTGAACACCGGACGTGTTTGAACTGCAGCTTCTGGAGCCAGCCAGATACCGTGAATACAGCACACTCTGCATCCGCCGAGCCCAGCCTGTGTTTGAGTGAACAAACACCACGAAGAGGTCCCCCCGGCGATCCTGACCCAAGATCCGGCGACCCCTGATGTGCCTCAAGCCTCCAGACGACGCCTGCAGCCTCAATCCAGGAGACCCCCCCTACCGCGACCAGAGAGGGTGAGAAAATCTGACGTCTAAAGGCACCCCTGCACCCGACAACCCAGGGCCTTGTGTGCCCAACCCAGTGGTGCCTAATCATCCCTCTACATCCCAACTTACCTCGCGAAGTGGTGGTCTCTCCTGGAAGATCTTCGTCCCCGAGCCTGCAGTGTTTCTTTGTCCCGGAGAATCTCCATTGAATTCAACAGGGCACTGGACCTCAAAACTGCACCCTGCACCCGGCTGCCCTAGTGCCGCTGAGGGTGTCCCTTTGGTGCTAACTTGGTCCCCAACATTCCCTGAGCTTAACCCTAGGAGTTTGGCTCCCACAACCCTGTGCCCTGCTTGCCAGCAACCTCCTATCCCCCATAGGATAACATTGGGCCTCAACACTCTGCACCAGGCCGCCCGAGAGCCGCTGAAGGTGCAACAACCGTGCATCACTGACACTGGGAGACCCCTGAGTCTAACCCCAGAACCCTAACTCAAAAGATCAATTACTTACCTTGAAACCGATAACTCATTTTTCCTCATTGGATGACATTGACACTTTTTCTCTCAAAAAGTTTCCAAGTGTCGACTTTTGAAAACTGCAAATATTCCTTAAAAATCAGCCGATTAACCAAAATGCATTTTCTCAACTGTTTTCAGGCAATGTCCCAGTGCTGAATCCAGGATCCAGCACTGAGAAAGAAAAAGAAACAATAATATAACTTACCTGCTAAGTGAATTTCCTCCCATAGAATAACATTGGCGATTCTATGTGAAAAAGTTTCTAAGTGTCAACTTTTGAAATACAAGAATATTCTTTAAAAATCGTACAAACTGCCAAAACATAATTACTTACCTGTTTTAAGTAGATGTCTCAGTGCTGAATCTAGGAGCCCAGCACTGGATTACAAAAGTAACTCAAAAGTAACTTACCTGCTAAGTGAATTTCCTCCCATAGGATAACATTGGTGATTCTATGTGAAAACGTTTCGAAGTGTCAACTTTTGAAATACAATAATATTCCTTAAAAATCATACCTTTAACCAAAACGCATTTACTCACCTGTTTTCAGGAAATGCCCCAGGGCTGAATCTAGGATCCAGTCCTGTGGTTAGAAAAGTAATCTGAAAAGTAATTAACTGCATTTTACTTAAAAAGCCCATTCAATTGAATGTACCATACCTGCAATGTGTTGCAAACTGCTTTCTTAAACCTGTAATCAAAACCATTACCAGTTATACTGCAATTCTGAACTGTGTTCAAACAAGTCAATTACTACTGCAAAGTATTTATATGCTTACCTGTACCAGGCTTGCTTGGTTCTAGAAATTAAACAACAGTATATTTTTTTATACAAAACAACTGGCCTAGAGTTCAGTTCTTGAGTGTGTGAGACCATTTGCTGACTGAGTGTGTACATCAAATGCTTTACACTGTCCTCTGATACTGCCTTACTGCTCGACCAATCTACCACTTTAGAGAGTAAGGTTCTATCTAACTTTAACCTCTGCCAAACCTCTGGAGACTCTTGGACACTATACACACTGTACCTTACTTTGGTGCAGTATATATAGAGCCAGTTACTTACACTGTCTCTCTGAAAGAGTTGTTTAGTTTAACTAGTTGGGTTACTGTTGTATCTTCCCTTCTTCTCCCCTCCTTGGTACCTTCCGTCCACCCCCTCCGTCCCTCTTACCTTGGTATCTCCCGAAGCTCTCCTTAGAATGTTGACAACCTGCTCATGTCAGAGAGCGGATGGCTTGAATAAAGTGACAGTTGAACTTCTACTGGTCTTGTCACTTTTATTACTACACTGGCGACGACCCTGTGAGGGGGGCAGGACAAGTCATCTCCCCTTTCCGTGTAGCTCTCAAACGGTGCGGGACGAGCTGTGTACCTGTTGGATTCCGTACTTTGAAGGGATTGAAGGGAGACAGTCTACGAGCTGGCGTTGCTGGTGTCAGCGGACTTGGCAAGTTGCTGTGGCTGTTCCCGACTCCTTTCGTGTGAATGTACTCTCCGTACCAACGAAGACTGTAGCTGGTTGGCGTCTGCTGAATGGCAGGGTTCCTCGATAGTAGACGCGAATGTCCACGCCTCTACCGCCCACTGTAGGCGCATCGTTGGTGTTCCGTGGGCTCCTGTACGGGTAACGGCACAAGTCCTCTACCACCCATCGGAGGCGCATCGCTGGTGTTCCGTGGGCTCTGCTCAAGTAGCCGGCTTAGTCAGGATTCTCCTCACCAGCGAGGTCTGTGGCTGGTTGGCGTTTCTGGATGGCTGGCAGACTGTGATTACAGGCACTGCAGCGTCGCAAGCCTCCTGTGGGGCACTTTACCTGGCCATTCTTCCGCGGCGGTTCCCTGGTGGACTCCGGCGCTCCCTCAGCTTCTGGGGGACTGACGGTCTACGCGCCTCCACACGCCCACAAGAGGGCGGGAAGCAGAAGTGCTCCGCTGGGTCCTGTCGCTCCCTGCAAGTTTTCGTCAGGTTTCCTCTGGCAACTCTTCCGCGACAGTTCTTTGAGGACTCCTGCGCTCCCTCAGCTGTCGGGGGGCTGACTGTCGATGCGCCTCCTCACGCCCACAAGAGGGCGGGAAGCAGAAGTGTTCTGCTGGGTCCTGGCTCCTGGTTGTCTTCGTCAGGTTTTATTAAGCTGCAGGCGCTGTGCTTGTATCCGGTGAAGGCAGGAACGGCAGCGACATCCTGGAGATCAGCAGCCGATGAATGACTGGAGCACCGAGGTACGTCAAGTGGTGGTCCCAGCAAGTTCCTTCCGTTTTTGGGGTTAATTCCAGTCAGGAAGAGGTAGCAATAGGGACGGAAGAGTCCTTTCCTTTTCTGGGCCACCTGGTTGACTTTTTACCTCACGTTAACCTCTGCTCAGGCTGGGCATTCTGTGACTTCCTCCTCCTGGGTCAACTAGTTGATGGTACTCGGCGGTTACCCATACAGTACTTTGCCCCAGCCCGGTAAGGCTTTACTGTGCTTCTTTGGAACTGTACTTTTGGGCGGAGTGCTTTGCGGAAATAACCAGATATTTGAAGGTTAAATATTGGCAGCCATTCTTTCAATGTTAAAGAGGTTCCTGGTAATAGTAAGCTGAATTGAACTCCCTGGGGCTACCATCTTATTTTCCAGGCACCTTACCAGATATTCTACTCCCCTAGTTCACCTCTTCCTGCATTTGGGGGGGGGTCATTTTCTCCCTTCACTATGGGTACCCCGGGAATATGTCAACCTCCTTCATTTCTCAATGAATGTGGCGATCCTGATATCCATTGGAAGGAATGGACAAAGCTGTTTGAGTCATATTTGATTGCCATGGGGGGGGAAAGATTTTCTGCCTTACGGAAGCAGCATATTCTCCTACACAACATGGGGGTACATGGTCGCAAGGTATATGAGACTCTCCCAGAACCGGAGTTGGAGGAAGAAGAGGACCTTGATGTGTATGAGGTTACCATGCTAAAATTAGGTAATCATTTTGGGGATAAAATAAATGTAGTTCTGGAACGTCATAAGTTTTTCAGTACATCACAAGGAAAGAATGAATCGGTAAAAAACTACATTGCCAATTTGAGAGGTCTTACCCAAAGGTGTGATTTTGGGGATCTCAATGACTCATTGATACGTGACCAGTTATTCAGATTCACAAGCAATAGTAAAATCCAAGAGAAGTTGTTATCCAAAAACCCGTCGTTGGAGGAAGCGGTGTCTATTGCCCAGTCTATTGAACATACGGCAAAGTGCATGAAAGAAATAAAAGTGTCAGAAGAAGTGGTTGCGGCAGTTCAGGTAGAATCTCCCAATAGGAATGTCTCTAAAGTCAGAAGTAAGGGTGAGTCATCCAGTAAGTTTCAAAAAGATCACTCGGACCTCAAATGCTACAGATGTGGGAGCAGCAATCATTTGGCCAACAATCCCAATTGCACAGCTCGCAATGCCCACTGTAAGAAGTGTAACAGAAGAGGACATTTAGCCAGGGTGTGCAGGGACAGTGACAGCACCCAAGTCAAAGCCGTCAATGAAACCAACGTTGAGCAGCCTAGATTTACATTCCAAGTAAAAAGTAAGTGTGGTAGTATCCCTTTTGAATACCCTAAATGCAGCATTACAATTAACAACACATGTATTGAAATGTTCGCAGACTCATGCTCTCCATTTACCCTATTAAACATGGAAGATTACATGAAAATTAAAGGGGATCCAGGTATGCAAATTTCTAAACCTGACATCACACCCCAGGGGTATACCAAAGACCCTATTCCATTGGTAGGCATGGTGGAGACCGAAATAAATTTCAAAGGGAGATCCACGGTGGGCAAGATCTACCTGGTCAGCTCGGGTTCTAACCTCCTTGGGTGGCGTCACCAGAGAGAACTGGGGGTAATTCTGGATCCTAATGGTAAGGAACAAGTCAACGTAGTCAAAGGTGCCACGGGGGAGTCACCTCTATGTGACGAATTCCCCCACCTATTCTCCAATGAGCTGGGGATTTTGAAACACTTTCAGCATAAAATAAAGATCAGACAGGGGGCGAAACCTGTGGTACATAAGACTCGCCAAGTTCCTTTACTGTTAAGACAGCCTCTTAAAGAAGAACTTGATAAACTCTGCCAATTAGGTGTCATTATACCCATTGACGCTTCGGAGTGGGTGTCCCCCATTGTGATAGCGTCTAAGGCCAATGGACAGGGCATTCGCCTTTGCATCGACTTACGCAGTCTCAACGAAAACATCTGGGTCGAACGGTTCCCGCTTCCCAACATCAATGAAATGTTGAGTACCATGGGGAAGGCCAAGTTCTTTTCAGTCATAGACCTTTCAATTGCATATTACCAAGTAGACCTTCACCCTGAGTCTAGACCTCTGACTGCATTTTCAACACCATTTGGCACCTATATGTTCCTAAGGATGCCTTTTGCCCTTGCATCGGCGGCTGCTGTCTTCCAGAAAATGATGCAAAAGGTATTGGAGGACATCCCTAACTGCATGTGTTTTCAAGACGATGTTCTAGTCTATGGTGCCGATGAGGAGGAGCATGACATCATTTTCAGAAAAGTATGTTCCAAGTTATCGAATGCAGGGTTATCTGTTAAAAAGGAAAAATGCAAGATCAAAGTCATGGAGGTAGACTATCTGGGACACAATCTTTCCTTTGAAGGGATAAAACCCAAAATGAGCTTAGTTCAAGCAGTGGTAAACGCTCCTCTCCCCACAAACAAGGAGGAGCTCAAATCCTTTTTAGGGTTGGTGGAGTATATGGCCAAGTTCATACCCAAGTTTTCAGAAAAATGCGAGTCCCTACGGGAACTATTAAAGAAAAAGAGTGAATTCATATGGGAAGAGATACATTCTCACTCTGTAAATGCCCTGAAAAAAGAGATTGTGGGTTCACGTGCATTGGGACCGTTTGACCATAGGAAGAGGACCATCCTATGCACGGATGCATCCAACAAAGGGCTTGGAGCCACCCTATCTCAAAAAGGGGAGGGGGGAGAAACCATCATTGCCTTCGCCTCCCGTACTTTGAGTCCACCTGAACGGAATTACTCCGTAATTGAGAGGGAGGCATTGGCCTGCTACTGGGCCATCAACCATTTCAAGTTTTTCCTGTGGGGCAGTAAATTTACAGTCCGCACGGACCACAAACCCCTAACGCACATTTTTTCAGCCAAGAAATCCCTCTGTGAATCACCCAGGATAGCCAAATGGGTCTTGGGGCTGGAGAAATTCAGTTTCAGAATTGAATACTTGCCGGGGAAGGACAACGTCCTTGCAGACTATTTATCCAGGTCCCCTGTAGAAACAAACATCGAGGAAGACCTTTTGGATACCCCCATTCTCTCGATTCATCTGCCTTCCTTTTCCAAAGAAGAATGGAATAACGAAATGAGTAAAGATCCAATAATGGAGGCACTAAAGGATTTAATCATAAAGGGGTGGCCAGATAAATGTGGGGATGTGGTAGAAGAGTTAAAAGATTTCTGGGAAGTCAGGAATGAGCTTACCATTCAGGAGAACAGAATCTACCGCAATTCTAAAATTGTGCCACCCGAGACTTTGAGAGACAGAATAGTAGACCTTGCCCATGAAGGCCATTTGGGGAGAAGTATCACCAAAAGCAAAGTAAGGAACAGCTTTTGGTTCCCAAGGATGGATTCTAGAGTGGAGTTAAAGGTAAAAGACTGCTTTAGCTGTGCAAAGAGTGATAAAACCAAGTCCTTACGTAAGGTCCCTCTTTCACCGGTGGAGGTACCAGTTGTTCCATGGACTAAACTGGCCATGGACATAATTGGCCCCATGGATGCACTAGGCCCACTGAGAAGGTTCATGTTTGTACTGGTGGACTACACCTCCCATTGGGTCAATGTCAAATTCACCCCTTCCACCACGACCAAGAATCTTGTGGCATTTTTGGAATCTGTGTTCTCATTTGAAGGAATTCCATCTACTTTAGTAACTGACAATGGGGTGCAGTTTACATCAGATGAAATGATGACCTTCCTAAAGGAACACAACATCAAGCATGAGAAAACGGCCCTCTACTGCCCTAAGGCTAATGGCTTAGTAGAAAGGATGAACCGTATGATTAAGGAACATATTCAACTGGCAATGTCTAACGGATTCAACGTAAATGATTCGCTTAAAAACTGTTTGTGGGCTTACCACACTGCACCCAACCTTGTAACAGGAATCTCTCCCTTTGTAATGTTAAGAGGGAGAGAACCAGGCACCAAGTTGAACCCTCTCTGGCTAGAAGGGGGTAAGAAGGTTGTCTATGACAGGTCTGAAAGTCAGATTAAAGTGCAGCAACATCAATCCCGCTACAAAGGCTGGTATGATAAGAAACATGGTGTGAAGGAGTTGGAACCCGAAGCTCTCCTTAGAATGTTGACAACCTGCTCATGTCAGAGAGCGGATGGCTTGAATAAAGTGACAGTTGAACTTCTACTGGTCTTGTCACTTTTATTACTACAGTTACCAAACAGGTGGTGTAAAGTTTGTAAAAGTGAGCTGTCAGCCAATCAGAACCTGGTGCTTTCTTTAGTAGGAGGTCCTTGACCATGGTGGTCACTTCCTCAGTTGATACTGGGCCCTTTAACTGGTGTTCTTGTTGGTTCAGTTTTGGCATCTTTAGGCCTTGCAAAAAAGCATCCATAGCTGTACAGTCTCCAGCTTCATTGGTCTATAATTTGCTGAAGAATTTGTCAAATTCTTCCTTTTTTCTGAGATAGATTTAGTGCCATTTGTGGTTATCACATTGGATATCCTTGTCTTTTACCTCGCCTGTATCAATTGAGTTGCTGATAATGTGTCGGCTTAATCAGCCTTCTCATAAAAATGGTGCTTCAATCTTAGGAGGATCTGTGATTCGAACATACCTTTCGATAACTAGGAGTCATATAGGTATCATGTCAGCACTACCATTAAGGATTGGACAGATTGTTGTAGTTCAGGCTCAAGGTAGTGAGTTTTTAGTATAGACCTATTTTATATGTATGGCATATGCACTTTATCAAAGTATGTTTCGTATTCATTTATCTTGAAATGCTAGTACATTGTTCTATTATGTTATTGGCCGAATCCCAGGTGTTTTATAGTTTTAAGTAATTTTAATAGATAGATTTTATGGTAAATCTCGTTGATTGGAATAATGTACAAACTTTTGACATTCGCAGGTTTGGGTTTGCCTGTGTAACTGATTGACATCCGACATGTATTAACTGTATGAGTTTGCATCTTTTATGGGTCCTATTTTAACCAAATAAAGATTATTACTTACTTACTTAGGAGGATCCTTTTGATTTCTCTGTCTGTAGTGTATTTAGTTGGCTTCAGAGTATTGTTATCTCCATCAGTGTTCTAATAGATTCTTTCTCTATGCTGTTTTGTTAATGATAGCTCTTTCTAAATGTTCAGTCTTGTCAAGTTCCATATTATTCTTGAAATAATTTTAGCAGCTATTAATTTCCCCATAACCACGTTTTTAAAACTATCCCAAAAGGTAGCCCCTGATACTATGCTGTTGTTCATCTTAAAGTATTCTTTGATTTGTGTGGCTATTCAGTCTTCATAGGTTTTGTCTTTCAAATGTGTGTGATCGAAGTACCATGTTTGGTGTTTCCTCAGGCCACAGTCCCATATTACTCAGGAGTGGTCCGATATTGGTCTCATCCCAATGCGAATTGTCCTTATAGCATCTAGTAGTGCTCCTGTCCCCCACATCATGTCTATACTTGTGTTAAGACCTATAAACAGTGGAGAAGAACAGTGAGAAGTGCATCTGTCTCTCTATATCCAATATAAGTGATTGTCCACTAGAATTTTGGATTAAGCTTTTGATGTTCCCCTACTGAGATATTTATTATTTGAGTGTCTATCCAGTGTAGGAACATGTACCGAACGGAAGTCTCCCATCCATGCTAACTCACATTCCCACTATTCTTTTATTGTTCGCAGACGGGATAGAAGAAATAGTTCCTGATTCGCAATTGGGGAATAGCTGTCTTATATTATTGAGGACCTATGCTCTGTTTTCCGTATTACCATTAGGTACCTCCCAACTGTTGTGATTTCCAGTGGAAGTTCTCTTTGTATTACTATTGTTACCATCATGTTTTGCGTTTGTTAGTGGTTCGCAGCATCCCTCAGAACCCATGCGGCAATAAGCCTCGACCCGCTCCGTCGTAAATGGGAACTAGACCTGGGGCAACTGATGGAGCGGGTAAAATAAAATATTTTGGTATACCCAATCCATTTACATAAGCTTTATTAAAACAACTAAAGAACTAATTCTAATGAATAATAATGTGTGGTAATTGAATTAATCAACCTTATTAACCAAGAGAATATATGTGGGAACGCATTTGCATGGCTAAAATAATAAGTGAACTAAGTTTGTACGCATATTAAATTTATGTGTTTCGCTTAAGCAAATGTTAATGTGTTTTGCGCTTAAGTAAATCAGCATTAATGGCTTTAAATGTCGCATATGGCTAGATAGATGCAAACACATAAGGGTATTAGTGAGGGAATAACATTGTTTTATTCATTTCTATGTATTAATTACGTTTTGTGTTTCTTTTACCTTAAGTTGACTATTTTGGTCTGCTAAAAGATGGCCGCCGACTGAATCCTCACTAAAGTACATGACTTCATGCAATTGACAATGGAGGAAGGCGTCTGCACTGACTACGTAGCGTCCTCTCCTTGAACCCCTGAACCAGGTCCATGAAGACTACTCTGGGCGAGATGCCAATGTCCCTGAACACGGAAGAAAATGTTGCAAACTGGGAACCAAAAGCCACCTATTCACAATAGACTGATACTTTCCTCACCTGGGAACGATTTTCCCATACGCCTAGTTTAATACATCATCCGTATGAGAACTTTTAAATTGTTTCTTAAAATAGTGGGACGGGGCTGAATTCAACCAATGAATAGCCTGGAAATTATGAAATGTATCTATTATATGTAAATTTCAGTATAAATATTAGTAGTCCAGAGAGGGAAAGTTAGGTTACCACCCAATGAGCTTGAGACGCACCCTGATCGATGCTACTCTATGCGATTCACTACGCTGACAGCAGAGGACGGGACGGTAGAATCTTTGATGAATTTCTGAGGACCAATTTCTGACTTAGAGAACGACAATTAGCCAGAATGGCTTATTATGATAAAACGAACTATTGCATTTGTTAGGATTTTAACCTGCAATTTAATTAGATAAAGAAAAATTATTGTTTGAAGAACTGTGTCGGGTGGTTATTTCTTGAAATGTTTATTGATTAATATAAGAATTGAAGTATTTCCATCAAATTACTAAAACAACTAAATGATCCGATTGACCTCCGGATGGAGGAATTGTTAGGGTAAAATTAAATAGATATGGTTTTCCTCCATCCAAGGGAAATAAAACTGTAGTTCGGAATAATTTGGAGATCTCTCTGTAGGCACGGATAGATTGATGAGAATGAATGTTGGTGTTATGGGCCCCACCAGCGTGTGATGTGTGTATGTGCGTGTGACTGTGGAATCATTCCGTCCGTGGAAGCAAGAGGAGATTTTGTGTTCTGAACTGCACCAGTATTCTTGGTAGCAAGATGATGGTTTTTATTGTTTAGGTTTGATGATATGGCATGTATATATAGCTTTTCGATTATTGATTGGTATAAATGTATGTATTACCACTATATGTTGAAGTCGTATTGAGTTCTATGTTGTTTGTACGGCTTCTGGGATGTAAGAAGTCGGTGACAGTTCCGTAGTAGGACAGAGGTGGTTGCCCGTAGGTACACGGGAAGAACGCGTAAAATTGAAGTTGCGCGTCGCATTGTCTGGGTTCGATTCAGAAATATGCTGTGTGTTGCCATTAGGGACAATTTCTGTGTGAGAGAAGTGTATATGATAGCAAAGAGTTATTTGTGAAATTTCGGTCTAAAGTACCAGGAAACCAATAGGTATGCCGATAACGCTTTTTACTGAAAGGGTAGCAGGTGTTCTCTGAGCTTGTTAGAAGGACAAAGTAGAGGTAAGCGCTGCTTCGTTAACGTATGTTATAATTCTGTAGTAGGACAGACTGTTCGCTGTTCTCGGGAAAGCAGGATTCTGTGTGAATGAACGGTACTTCTCTGTGTGAAAGTGCGTGAATGAAATAGCATTTGAATTAATTGCGGAACTCTGGTTTTACTTCTCAGGAGCATTACGTTTCCAACTATGTGTTTTAATTCCGCAGAGAACAGTTAATTAATGCATGATAGAAGGGTGAAGTAGAGGGATGCGCTACTTTGCCAACAAACGTAATAATTCTGTAGTAGGGCAGAGGTAAGTGCTGCTCTTGGGAAAACAGGATTCTCGTGGGAAAGGTCTTTTGCTATTCTGTGGTTAGCGGAGCAGACAATGGAGATGTTTGTACGTTGTAACTAACAAGTATTGTAAAATTGAAACAAAGTCTATCACGTAGTTTTGTAAAGGAGGGGTAGACTGAGGACAGGAGTTAGGAGCAGAAGCTGCTGCAGCGACTGTAGACGTCAGAAGGACTGCGCTGGGATTGGATAGTTAGTCAGTGACGTAGACGCTCCAGGATTGGTGCGTTAGTGTTAGTCGCGCAGGGATTGGAAATTGCGACACCGACGTAGACGCTCCAGGATTGGTGCGTTAGTGTGAGTCGCGCAGGGATTGGAGGTTGTGACAGTGACGTAGACGTGCCAGGATTGGTGCGTGAGTAAGAGTCGCACTACTATTGGATTAGAAATCGTACAGTGGTAGAAAAGACTAAAGAGTTCACAAAAAGACAGGAAAAGGGATTATCATTCACCCGAGAGAAAGAAAAAGTCCGTGTTCAGTAAATTGAAAAATTTGTTTGTGAAGGACAAGAAGATTGTGACTAGGGAAGGACAGTTACTCCCTCTGGCAAAGACCCCCGCATCCTTCATGGTTGTGAAATATGGGTACCATATTTGTATCTGGTTAGACAATTGGGCAAAGTATACAAAGGAAGACGGAGTTCTAGCGTTTCCAGAGGATGGGTCCTTTAATTTGGCAATATTGAGGAACTTACGGGAGAGGATGATGAGCTTAGATCCGCGACCTAGGCCTACCCAGTTTGAGGCATTAACGGAATGGGAAGATGAGATGCATGAGCGAGAAAAACAGAGAAATGGCAATCGGTATAGGTACATGTTCGGATGACCAAATGATCGAGAAACTCATAGTGATAGAATGAGAAGGTGGCGAGATGCCAGTATGACAGAAGGATTATTTCCTCTTAGAACGGAAGGAGAAAGTGGAGGTAGAAAATGCCTAGAAAAGAGAAATCATGAAGAAACTCGGAGGTATGGGGCTAATGAAACTGATGATGACGTCCTAGATGATATGTTTTACAAGAGCCCGCCTCCGTACAGACAGGAACCAGAAACACCAATTACAGGCACACCAGTAAGAGAAACTCTGAGAATCATTAAAACAGAAGTTATGACCCCAGAAGTGAAGAGAAGAAATTCACTTAAAGAAAAGGGAAATAGGGTCGAGAATGAAACTTCTAGAGAACTAGCGGAAACCACCTTAGAATTGACCGAGAAAATAAGGGAACTAACGAAAAATCTAGAAGCAGTTACAGTCCCTGTGACCATAGGTCCTGTTATGCCTATTTTTGAGAAGCAGAAAAATAGTGAGCATGGGCTAACAGTTCCGTATGTGAACCAAAAACAGGCAGAACAGTCCCTGATGAAAACGAAAGAAAGTTCCTGAGAACATGCTATGGGTAAAGGTGAACTACATGTGTCAAATAATCCATTCTATTGTTCTGATACTGCTGAGAGGAGCCGAAGGGTAGAGGGATCAATGTTAGAACCACAGAGACTGACAGAACCAGGGAATGCAGAAAAGTCAGTGAGCATAACTACTGAAGATTTGAATGACTGGCTAAAAGGTTTGCAGGATAAAGAAAAAGAATCACATACCATTGATGTTGCAAAATTGAGGATGGTGTTAGAAGAATTGATAGTAGGGACAATCCCCACCGAAAAGCTGAAAAACTACCAAGATGAGGAACTACTGTTCCTCTGTAAAAGTATCACTTGGAGAGCAAAGAATTTACATGACAGACTAGCAGAAATAGCAAGTGAAATGGGAATTGACATAGACAAGGTAAAAGCTTTACAGAAAGCATACAGGGTGGATTTCACAGAAAAAGACATTGAGAATCTGAACGCTGCAGGACGAATAGGGCAGATTAGGGACATAATCACAGTATTAAGGAAATGGGGAGATGTGGGCAAATGGAAGAGCAGGTGGTATAGGAAGCGGGATGACATCTCAGACAGAACATTTCCAGCGTTTCCTGTGAGAGAAAAGGAGACGGTGGTAATGGAGTTTCCAATGAGAGAGATTCCAGGAGGGGGATATGTGCATGTCCCATGGACCAGACAGGACATTTTGTCATTTACAAATGATTTCCCTAGATTACGGGAAAAACCGGTCGAGTGGTATAGACAGGTAGACAGATTTGTGAAATTATCCAAAGTGTTGTGGATTGATTTGAATAGTCTGTTTGATATAATAGTGCCAGCAGATTTGTGGGCAGAATGTAAAATAGTCATAGACTGGCCCACTAAAGAATACCCGAGAGATCCCAAAACAGGAGCCCCAGACCCGGAGGTCCTGAAGAAATATGAACAGGTTATGGCCTTCCTAAAGAACAAAGTGCCTCCAAAAGAAACAGATTGGGTTAAAATAGATCGAACACATCAGGAAGCAAAAGAGTAAGTCCACGCATACTATGAGAGGTTAATTTTGGCTTTCAAACAGTTTAGTGGGGATGACAGCCTGGGAGAAAAGGACCTGAGTCATTTTGTGTACAGATTTGTGTATGGTCTGCGTCCCGAGATTGGGGACATGATCAAGCAGCACACCGTGGACTGGCAGAGCAAGAAAATAGATGAAATCCTGAGACATGCTAAATACTTTAGTGATGAAATTGAGGCAAAGCAGCGGAAACTAAAAGAAAAAGCAATGTGGGCTCAAGTGAAGGTTGCAGAGAGACAGGAAGCTTAGCTAATAGAACAAGCAAATAATCCAGGCATAAAATCAAAGTTTGGTCCAGGGAAGGGAAAGGGTAACATTGAAGAAGCAAAGAAGAAGTTTCCCTGTCACAACTGTGGCAGATTAGGGCATTGGAAATCCGAGTGTAAAAATCCACCTCTTGCTAATGATGAAAATCCGTCATTAAATCCACAGGTGCAGTGTGAGGGGAGTGGCCCATCGCCGCAACAGCAGAAGGCTGTTGGTCTACAGAATCAGGTGCCAAAACCGCCCTTACCACAGAGCCGGAGTACACAGAGATATAGCAAGGAAACGGGATTCTACAATGAAGAACAGGTAAACAAACCGCAACGTGCGAGAGCTGTGTCACAATATTGGATGCACAATGACGAAAGTGAGCCAGAAGAAATCTATTGACGGTGCCGAAAAGAGGAAGCAGAGTGCGTACTTGGTGCATCTCTAGAAATAGATCAGACAGGACCATTTGTAGATGGGAAAGTTAATGATGAAAACATTACTTTCTTAGTGGACACTGGAGCTACACGATCCACTGTCAGATCAGCAGATGTGAAAAATCTTCCTCTTTCGGATGAAACAATCCAAGTAGTTTCTGAGTCAAACACCCAGATTAAAACGTACCTTACTGATCCTGTAAAGGTCAGAATAGGGAAATTTTCAGACATGCATAGATTCGTGGTGTGTGACACCAGTCCTGTGAATCTATTAGGGAGGGATTTGTTGTGCAAGATGAATTGCACCATATTCTGTACACCAGATGGAACAGCTTTTGAAACACCAGACGAGGATGTCCTGTATAAAATGACCATAGCTAACCGAGAGTGTGAGGTTGCTGGAAACTATGCAGTATTCAATCCAGATGAATTGCCTCCGGAATTGAAACAGACAGTGAAAGCAGCAGTTTGGGATTTCACTGGGGAAGATGTAGGTTTGATGAGAAATGTAGATCCAGTAAGAATTGCAGTAAAGGAAGGAGCTGTTTACCCAAACATTCCACAATACAGACTGACCCCTGAAATAATAGCAGGAGTAACCCCTTTGATTGAGAAAATGATCCAGCAAGGAGTGTTGAGGGAGATAATGAGCAGTCCATGTAATTCGCCTATCATGGGACTGAAAAAGCCAAGTGGGAAATTCAGGATTGTGCAAGATTTGAGAAAGATTAACAAGATTGTCGTCCCATGTTGTCCAATTGTTCCAAATCCCTCCGTGATTTTATATCAGATCCCACATGATGCAGAATGGTACACAGTAATTGATTTGTGTCATGCTTTCTTTTCCATTCCTTTGCATCATGACAGCCAGCCACTTTTTGCATTTCGGTTTGGAAACCGTATTTTGGCATGGTGCCGAATCCCACAGGGGTACACAGAGAGCCCTTCCATTTTTAACCAGCTGTTAAAGAAGTCTCTGGAAAGTCTTACCATGCCTGAGAATTCAGTTTTAGTCCAGTATATTGACGACCTAATAGTGGCGTCAAAGACACGTGAGGCCTGTGAAACAGACACCATAGCTTTGCTAAATCATTTGGCAGATGGAGGACTTAAGGTATCTCCAACCAAATTACAATACTGTAAGAAGGAAGTGACATACTTGGGTCATAATATTGAGAAAGGCCTGAGAAAAGTAACCATAGACAGAATCCGAATCATCAGAGGAATGAGAGCTCCAATGACCCAAAGAGAAGTAAGAATGTTCCTAGGAATGGTTGGTTATTGTCGTCAGTGGATAAGTAATTTTTCCCTGATTGCCAAACCATTGGTAAAATTGACAAAAAGTGAGGTAAAAGACCCCCTTGAACTGAACAAAGAAGAATTGGCAGCATTCAAACAGCTGAAAAACAGTCTTTGTGAAGCCCCTGCACTGGGTATGCCAGACTATGAAAAAGAGTTTGAGCTATATTGTTGTGAGCGAAATGGGTGTGCACTTTCAGTATTGATACAGAAACATGGAAGACAAAGGAGGCCAATAGCCTATTTCTCGTCAATGCTAGATCCAGTGGCAATAGGTCTGCCAGGATGTCTGAAAGCGGTAGCGGCCACATGCCGAAGCCTAGAGCAGAGTGAGGGAATTGTGATGGGGTATCCAGTAAAAGTGTTTGTACCCCATAGTGTGGCGATCCTTTTAACAAGGAGTCGAATACAGTTCATGTCACATAGTCGGCTGACTAAGTATGAAAAAGTCATTCTAGGTGAAAACAATGTGAGTCTGGAAAGATGTGTGAATGTGAATCCAGCTACACTTTTGCCTGATGCAGAGAGAGTGGAGATAAGAGAAGAAGCTGATCATGATTGTCTGGATGTGCTTGATTACTGCACGAAACCTCGTCCTGATATAAGAGATCTACCACTGCCAGAGAGTGATCATGTGTTTTTTGTGGATGGATCCTGTTTGAGAACGGAAGAAGGAGTGTTGAGTGCAGCCTATGCAGTATGTACAGTTTCAGCAGTTATAGAGGCATCACCTTTGAAAGGAGTTAGATCCGCTCAAGTAGCAGAAATAGTGGCATTAACCAAGGCATGCAAGATTGGGAGGAATGCGAGAGTGACTGTGATGACTGAAAGCCAGTAGGCTTCGGAGTTGTCCACGATTTCGCCAACTATGGCTGCAAAGAGGTTTCCTGACCTCAAGTGGAACTCCCATAAGGAATGCAGAAGTGGTTGGAAAATTGCTTGAGTCAAAACAAATGCCCAAAGAGTTGGCTGTGGTAAAATGTGCTGCTCATGGACAAGGTAGTGACTACATCACTACCGGAAACCGGTTTGCTAATGACATGGCTCAGTATTGTGCCCGAAACAAATACTCCATAAACCGGTCAAAGGAAAAGGAAATGTCTTTTTGCTCCATAATGTTTACAAACGTTGTGGGGACATGGGATGAAGTGAGGCAATTACAGGATGAGGCAGGGGATGAAGAAATGAGGCAGTGGGTAAAAGCAGGATGTGCACCCAGGGAAAAGGATCATGTGTGGGTTTATCGGGATGGAAGACCAGTAATGCCTGATAGCATGATGTCAACCATGGCACGGATGTATCATGGCCAAGGACATCTGGGAAGGGATGCCATGATAAGGGCTTTTAAGCAGACCTGGTATAATCCAAAATTCAGGCTGATAGCCAAAAGCCTCTTTAAGAGATGTTTGACATGTCAGCAGTACAATCCTGGAAGGAAAACAGTGGTGAGTCTGGGTACCATAGGTCGGGAGGGAGGACCTTTCACCAGAATGCAAGTAGATTTAATTAAAATGCCCCCTTATAACAAACTGAGGTATGTTTTGGTGGTAGTTTGTCTGTTCTCTAGGACGGTGGAGGCATACCCAACCAGAAGAAATGATGGAATTACAGTGGCCAAGCTATTGTTGAGGGAATTTATCCCCAGGTACGGGTTCCCAATAACCATTGAATCAGACAGAGGAGGACATTTCTACAACGAGATTATGAAATTGATTTGTGAAGCATTGGGTGTACAACAGAAACTGCGTTGTGCCTACCGACCAGAGGCTTCTGGTGTGGTTGAGCAAATGAATGGTGCCATCAAAAATAGAATTGGAAAAATGTGTTTAGCCACAGGTTTGAAATGGCCTGATGTCTTGCCTCTGGTTTTGATGACCATTAGGTCTACTCCAGATAGAACCACAGGGTTGAGTCAACATGAGATCATCATGGGACGCGCCATGAGACACGTGTTTGTGCCAGTCAACAACCTGATGACTATAACTGATGACATGATTTTGGATTACTGTAAAGGCCTGGCTGACGAAGTTCATTCTGTGTTTCACCAGGTTGGAGCGGATGCCACCACACTTGAAAAGAAACCAGCCCATGATTTGAGCCCAGGAGACTGGATAAGGATAAAAGTACACAGAAGAAGAAATTGCCTGGTTCCAAGGTGGGGAAGGCCAAGACAGGTCATCTTGACCACAACAACTGCTGTAAAGTGTGCAGGACTGAAGAACTGGATACATGCTAGTCACACACTGAGAGTTCCAAATCCAGCAGACGGCATCGGGAAAGAATACTTTGACGAATCAGAATCAAGTGATGAGTCAAGCAATGAGAACCTAAAAACAAAAGAAAATCCCGAAAGGGGGGAGAATGAGCCAAGACTAGTTCAGACCCCCAGAGAAGAAATTCTGAGAAAAAGGTTGCAGATTTCAGATACTTCAGATTCTGGAGATGAGCAAAACGCTAGCGGTGAACACGGAAAGAAGAAAAGAAAAGAAAAGAACATCCAGTCAGAAGTAACTTTTACACCAGATGAAAGAGTAGAAGAAATTCCACCTGAGAAAATACTGGAAGAAGAAGAAGGGACAGTTGCAGAAAGAGAGGGACAGATTGCGGAAGATTCCCGAGGAGGTGTAGGGAACTGCAACACCCAGATAGGTGAAGGGACAATTAGTCAGCAAGAAGATTGCGTGCCGGAGACCCGAGGAGGGACAGAAGTAGGGCCAACCCAAGAGGTGGAAAAGGAAACTTCTGAAAAGGAAAAATCAAATGAAACAGAATCTGAAGAAAGTGAAACAGAGATACCAGAAGGTCGAGTTCTGAGAAAGAGAACTTGGATCGAGGAAAGAAATGGCAAGGACAGCAAAGCAAGAAGGAACGCCAAAGGAGACATTTGGCCAAATAAAATCAAGAAACTAAGATACAGATTGATACGAGCTAAACCCTCAGAGGCTGAACAAGTGAATAAAGTAACTAGTCAGCGTCCAGAGAAAGAGGGAGAAACAGAAGTGTCAGAAATAAACAAACGAGCAAGAAAACCAAACCAGAAATATAAGTCACCTGAATGGACGTATGTGGCACTGCATGAACAAGGAGAAGAGGCAGATAGTCAAGGAAATCCAGAGGAGACTTGGTTGAAATTGATAAAAGAAGAAGAAACTGGGGAAATCCTGAGAGTTATCTTATCCGATATTGGAGAAGAAGCGGAAGATCAGGAAATCCTGCATGTGGATGATGAGAAAGAAGTGAAAAACGACGAAAAGCCAAGCTGAGTAATTTGTATTGATCCTTGTAGAAATACACAGGATTAAATAAGAAAATTGAAATATTTGGACAAACCTGATAAGTTTTGGCTCTTAAAGCCATAAGAGGCGGAGTAGAAGAGGCTAAGTCAAAAGACACAGTTAGATCTAACAAGATGGCTAACATAGATGATAAAAAGAGTAGCTATACCTTCATAAGAAGATGGTGCAAGACATGTTGCTGTTGTACAGGACTATTAATGCTTCTTTGGAGCATACTCGCTCTGTTGATCACTTTCAAAGTAACTCTAGATACATTAGCAGGACATACTGAGAATATGACTAATATAGTGATGAGCTCACAAAAAGTAATACCGGTTAGAACAAGCACAGAGCATGTGCATCAAGATAGGTCAATAAATGATTTCTCTAGTAATGTGTTTTCAAAATTGTTGTATGAATATGTTAAAACAATGGAAGTAAGGGATTGCTACTTCTGCATGCAATTACCTGCATCTGTTTCAGAAGGGGTGACTTATCATCACCTCCCAGCAACTTATGGAATAACATGTAGCGTCTTAACTAGTATATTTTATCAAGTAGGAAAATTAGAGTACAATTTGTCTAACATAGATAATATTCTTGGATGATTGCCCATGAATAAATAATTAAATCCAGCTAAAGAAGCTAATACACTAGGAGAAATTTTTATAGAGACTAAAGGACTAACTCTAGAATATATTTTTAAGAACAATTTAACTTGCAGTTTGAAACCAGAAGAGAAAACATTCTTGGATATGGTTGAGGAGAGAAGATTGAAAATACACAAGAATGCAGAAGGACATAAAGAAGGGGAAAACATTTGGGTAATAGATGGGAATAAGGAAACGCAAGGTGATGTTAGGCCAGCAATAGCTATAGATTCACCACAGAAAGGGAAATTATGCATCATGAGAGAAAGATCCCAGTATGATTACATATACATAGGGACAAGTGAGTGTCATGATACATACTTCATTGCATCCGGATGGGGATTTAGAGGTGGAGAAGACACAGTTTTTCCTGGATTGTATTATATTTGTGGGAACAAGGCTTATTACAGGCTGCCTGACCATTGGTATGGCACATGTTATGTAGGCCTGGTCTTTCCAAAAATCTTTCACATGGATAGAGTAGAAAACAGTGGACCAAATAATCTACTAATGCGTAGCAGAAGAGAAACTTGGTTAGAAATTGTAGGTGACATTTTTGGAGCCTTGATACCAGCAGTGGGAATATCTTTGAATGCAAATAATATTCGGAAGCTGTCCACCATTGTGGATCGTTTGTCAACAAGCACAGCTGGAGGATTTCTATTGGTAAACACTGAATTAGTTGCCATGCGTGCTATGATTATGCAAAATCGACTTGCCCTTGATATTTTATTGGCAAAAGAGGATGGAGTCTGCGGAATGCTGAAAGTTCAACATTGTTGCACTTACATTCCTGATGAAAGCAGAGATTTAAAAGTCTATATTAAAAATATTACAGAATTGAGGAGGAGCCTAGCGCGCAATCAAGATGGCCGCATAGGCTTAAGGCTCTCGAGGGCCTCTGCAACCTTCCACGTCTATCCTGACTAAATCCTGCTAAATTTGACGGGCTTTTGCTGATGCATTTGCGCTGAGGTGCCACCCATTTTCCGAATTCTGATCGGACGCCGGGAACCCGAATGGTTGCCCTCCGCAGTTTGCGGCCTGCTGGTGCCTAGGTCCCGGTCTCGAGTTGGTGAGGTGCCCGGGTACGAAGTGAACAACAGCGGCATGCAGGGCTTGACCTGCCCCGTGCCCCGCACTTTCACTTTCGTTTTCAAGTCTGCTGTTTGAGATCGGCTGAGGGACCCTGGTGTTTCAGAGGAGCGCGGACAGCGGAGTGTCTGGCCCGATCCACGAACGTCCTGTCTGCGATCGCAGTGTCTGCTTAAATTAGCCAACGGGTCCCTGTCCCTGGCGCTGGCGGGTGCCAACCTTGGTGGCCTCCGGACGATGGCGGCGAGACTCGAAGGGGACAAGTCGAAATCTAAGTCAACCCGGAGGGGATCCTATGCTCAGGCCAACAACATGGACCGCTACGCGCAGCTAAAGGGATCCCCCGCTGGCCTGCATAAATCGCCTGAGCGGTCTAAGGAGCCAGCGGGCCCAGCGTCGGAATTTACCCTGCAGGACGTTATGGGTGCCATCGAGGAGATGAAGGCTGCTGTGGGTCAGCGATTTGATACCCTGGCACATAAGTTGGACGCGGTACTGATCGATGTGAATTTGGTCAGGGCAGACCTGTCCAAAACCAACGAGCGGGTCGACTCCTTGTCACAAGCGGCGTCGAGCCTAACTGTGGACGTGGCCGCCCTGCAGACGGAGGTCCGTAGGTTGCGGCTTGCCAGTGACCAGACAGATCGTCGACTTGAGGATTCGGAAAGCAGGGCTAGACGGAACAATGTCCGTATCATCGGAGTGCCGGAAAGATCGGAGGAATCAGCTGCTGATCTTTTTGTGGAGGATCTGGTGCTCAACCGTCTCGCGCCCAAGGGATTGAGCAAGTTCTTTGCGGTGGAGCGGGCCCATAGGATTCCGGGTGGTGCGCCCAAGGTGGGTGCTCCCCCGCGGCCTATAATCGCCCGACTTTTCAACTTTCGGGATAGAGATGCTATCCTTCAGGCGTCGCGGGTGGCTGGGCCGCTGAAGTTTGAGAACTCCAATGTTAGCTTTTATCCGGACTTCACGCAAGCGGTCCAGAAACAGCGGCTGGGATTTTTGGGTGTCAAGCGGCGCCTGAGGGACATGGAGCTGAAATACGCGATGTTATTCCCGGCGAGGTTGCGGGTTGAGTTCCAGGGTCGCTCCCACTTTTTTGACCGACCGGAGGCGTTGGGTGACTGGTTGGATGCCCTACCGCGGGGACAGGATCGAGACGATCGGGCGGAGGAGAGCGGACGAGATGTGGTGGAGCAGGACTAGAACTTGGTTGCTGGCGATGGACTAGATTGACTATTTATTGCACCTTGGCTCAATTACACTCTAATCCGGCACATCATGCCCTTCAAATGTCTGGGGGTTGTGGGGAGCTTTTTGGGGTCCTTTCCTCCTTCTGGGGTTCTTTTGTGGTATATGTTAGGGCGACAGGCACACTGCAAGTTGGGGGGGCTGTTCGGGCTCAAGCAGGGGTGCAGGGAGGGGGGAGTGGTGGTTTTGGGTCTGTGGGGGAGGGGGGTTGTTGGGGATGGTTGTTGTTTTTTCGTTTCGCAGGGCAATGTGAAGTTGTTTGCTGATTTCTCCGGGTTGTGCTCTCCGGGATGTGGATATCGTGTTCGGGAGTGGGATGGGGGATAAGGGATTGCGAATCCTTTCGTGGAATGTGAATGGTCTGGGGGACAGGATCAAGCGCGGGGTGGTGTTACAGTTCTTGAAGCGGCTCTCGCCCGACATCGTTTTCCTGCAGGAGACACATTTGGTTGGGAACTCCTTCCAGGCCCTAAATAGGAGGGGCTATCGCCTTGCGGCGCACTCTGGTTTCACTTCTGGCTCCAGGGGAGTGGGCATCTTGGTTAGGACCTCCCTCCCATTGGCAGTGGATGAGGTGCTTTACGATGATAGGGGGCGATATGTGGCGCTGGTGGGGAGATGGGAGGGCAGAACCATTTCACTGGTGGCTGTGTATGTGCCCCCGGGGTTGCAGACGACTACATTTGCGGACTTGGGGCGTTTGGTCCTGGGGCTCCCTGGGGGGGGTTTTGGTGTTGGGTGGAGACTTTAATGCCGTGGTCTCTGGAGTGGAGGACCGTCACCCCCCCAGGGATCTCCCTAGGGCTCAGGCCTGGTTGGGGAGTTTTTTGGACACTTTGGGACTGGTAGATTGCTGGAGAATGATGCACCCGGGACAAGCGCAGTATACCTTTCACTCGGGGGCCCATGGGAGTCTCTCGAGACTCGACTATATGCTCATGCCGGCGACCCAAGCCGGGATGATTGGGGAGGTGCGCCATGTAGCCAGAGGTATTTCTGACCATTCCCCCATATGGTTGCAATTGAGGGTTGACCCTGGCACAGAGGGAAGAGTGGCACCTATTGGCCCCGGGTATCTTCGTAACCCTAAGATCCGCGCGGAGTTGGTCAAGTCCACTGACCACTACTTCACTGATAATGTGGGGTCGGTGTCGTCGGCCGTCTCCCTATGGGAGGCTTATAAAGTGGTGGTCAGGGGGCAGGCCTTGTCCCTTATCTCCCATACTAAGAGGTGCGAAAGAGCTGAGGTGGTTCGCCTGGAGGCTGAAATAGCTGAAATGGAGGAGGACTTGGAGCGTGGAGTTACTGATGAGAAATTGCATGTTCTCAGCCTCAAACAGTCAGATTATAGAGCGCTAGTCACGGAAGCTGCTAAAGGGATGTATAGAGAGCAGCAAGGGCGTCTGTATGACGTGGGGGATAAGGCCGGAAAGTTGATTGCTTGGTTGGATAAGAAGGAGAAAGCGAGCAGGGTGGTGCCCGTTGTGGAGAGAATGGATGGAGTGCGTGTGACTGACCCTGTGGATATTGTTGACTGCTTCGCGGATCACTTCCGCGGGGTATACTCTCCGGTTTCCGTGCGTTCGGAGGAGGATTCTCATCTGTTGCTTAGAGACATCGCACTGCCAACCTTATCGGAGGCAGATGCAACATTGATGGAGGCGAAGTTGTCGTCAGATGAGATTGCCTTGGCCATTCGCTCGATCGCGTCTGGTAAGGCGGTGGGTCCTAATGGTCTTCCCATTGAACTATATAAGTTACGTCCTGATAAGATAGCACCGTATCTTCATGACATGTTTTCGGCGGCACGTGCGGAGGGCTACCTTCCCCCTGACCAACGCCTCGCCACCATAGTGGTGATACACAAAGATGGGAAGCCGCGAGACCGCTGCGCTTCCTATAGGCCCATTTCGCTGTTGAACGCAGAACCCAAAATTCTGGCTAAGGTGTTGGCTAACCGACTGGTTCGGATCGTGGGCGACTTGATTCATCAGGATCAGTCCGGTTTTATACCCCATCGGAATACCGCCCTAAATTTGAGGCGGTTGCACGGTGTGCTGGCTAGAGCCGAGTTTATACGGGAGCCGGCCATCTTGGCTTCTTTAGATGCTACTATGGCGTTCGACACTTTGGAGTGGCCATATATTTGGGCCGTTTTGGCGAAATTTGGATTCGGCCCTGAGTTTATTGGCTGGGTAAAATTGCTATACGCTGACCCACTGGCTCAGGTGGTGGTGAATGGTAGGGTGTCGGCTCCCTTCGCACTGGGGAGGGGTACGCGACAGGGATGTCCGCTATTACCCCTTCTCTTTGCGCTTTCTTTGGAGCCTCTCGCCGCCTGGTTGCGTTGGGAGCCGTCGTTGCGAGGCATTAGATGCACGCCGGAGTTCGAAGACCGTGTCTCCCTTTACGCGGACGACATCCTTCTATATCTCACTTCCCCCCGACAGTCACTAATGGTATTGGTGGACGTGTTGACTTCCTTTGGCCGCAACTCCGGCCTGGTTATCAACTGGGCCAAGTCGTGCGTCTACGTCCTCTCAGGGGACGCCCCCCTCCTGCCGCAAGACTGCCCTGTTCAGGTTGCTAACCTGGGGTTCAAATATTTGGGAATCTTTATCTCACTGGATCCCGCGGTCCGCTATGAGTGAAACCTTCTCCCTCCCCTCCAGCGACTGAAGGCCGACGTCGCAAGATGGCGACGACTTCCGCTTTCACCGCTTGGACGGGCGGCGTTGTTTAAAATGATGTCGCTGCCTCGCTTTTTGTACGCTTTGCAAAATACTCTGGATGTCGTACCGGCCCGCTATTTCCGGGAGGTTGAGGGTCTTCAGCGTCAACTGTTTTGGGACGGGCGGCCGCGGATTGCTCTCGCTAAGTTAACGCTTCCTTGGTACGATGGGGGGGTTGCACTCCCTGATATCAAACGATACTATTGGGCGTCTCAGTTGGCGGCTGTGAACCACGGGATATATGGTCCTGCCTTAAACCCGGCGTTCGAGATGGATAAATTCCTGCTCCCGGGTGGGGATTACAATAGGGCGCTGTACTCGGTGACCCCGGACACGCGGCTGACGGGACCCACGCGGGTGGCGGTGCGTGTGTGGCACGCGGCGAATGCTGCGATGGGGTGGAGGGATCGCTTGACTCGGGCGACGCCGCTGTATGCCTCTGGGCGGTTGGGCTGTTTGTGGAGATCGAAAGGCTTTGAGAAATGGGACATGATTGGTATATGTAAGGTGGGTGATCTTTGGGTGAAGGGAGCTTTCAAAACGTTTGAAATGCTTAAAAAGGAATATAAATTGAATGATAGAGAGTACTTCCGATATGCTCAAGTCCATCATGCGCTGTGTTCGGTTTTTCCGGATGCTGCTGCCACTGGAGGATCGAGTGTTGGATGGCTATGTGCCCGACAGCACAATTTCTCTGATTTACAAGAAACTCATCAACGATCGCGCGGACTTGCTGCTCCGTCTGAGGGAGGCATGGACAGGCGATGGCTTAGAGCTGGATGATGAGGACTGGGTATCGGCGGTGGCCTCCCCGAAGGAAGTGGCGATCCCGGCCCGCCTCCGGTTTGTACAGCTGAAGATCCTCCATAGAGTGTATGTCACAGGGCCCGGTTTGCTGCGTATGGGTTATTCGGTGGATGGATTGTGTAAGCGTGGATGTGGCCTGCCGGGCACGTTCCTTCATATATTGTGGGAATGTCCGGAGATTGTGCGATTCTGGAACGGTATCCATACCGTACTGGAGGGGGTCACGCACGTGGCCCTGTTGCCAGAGGCTAGGAGGTGTTTGCTGAATGTCTGGGAACCGAATGATTGCAATGAGGCACAGATGCGGTGGGTGACCTTGGGGTATATGGTGGCTAAGCGTAACATTGCACAGCTATGGGGCTCCCCGAGGCCACCCACGGTCGATGTATGGAAGGAGAATATGGACTGGTGTATGTTTAGGGAAAAGACGGTGTATGTGGCGAGAGGTAAGCCAGGGAAATGGAGTAGGGTATGGGGTCCGTGGAATTTATATCGAGGCCGTATCTGCGCCCCGCCTTTGCCATTAGAGGTCGATATTGCTTTGACCCCCTAGCCGCGCATTCTGCGGGAGTGTGTGATATGTGTTCCATGCTTTGTTTTCCCATTGCCCCCCTTCACCGCTTCTGGACCAGAATCGCTTTGGACACTGTATGTTGTTCCCCGTCCTGGGAAGAGCACGCTGCTACCTCGGACTCTCATTGCCTTGAGTGTGTTTTATGTTTAATAAAAAATGAAACCGTTGTCTTAAACCGCTCCTGGCCTATGGCCATGGTCTGTTATGGGTGCTTACGGACTGCCGGGTGCTTTGCCGCTGGTTCATTTGAATGTATGGCGTTACACTGCGGGCCCACGGGCTCTATAGCGGCCGGCCCTGGTGGTTGTAGGCCCTTGTATGTCTTTTATTGTGTGCTAACGGTTTCTAATAAAAAAATTAAATAAAAAAAAATATTACAGAATTGCATGATGAAATAAAACCACTGGAGGTTGAAAGTATCTGACTAGAATTAGTAATAAGATGATTGCTATAAAAGCTTTCTTAGGTAAATTAGGTAGTACTATAATAGGGAAAATATTATTTCCATTAACCTGTGTGATTTTCGTATTATTACTACTTAGATTAGGATGTATATGTTGTAGATATAGAAGAAATAAAAAGAAGGTTAAAAGAGAAATTTACAAAAAGAGGGAAAAGAAACCAGAAAAAGATCTCAATGAAATAGAAATGGAAGAGTGGAACGAGAGTATGTATGATAAAACCCAGAGAGAAGATGAAAGGGAAACAGAATTTTAATTAAGCAAAAAGACATTTCAAATTTCTGCAAAAGGGGAAATAAAATTGAAATTTGTGGGTTGTTTTGGTGGTGATAAAATCACCAAAAGGGGGGATTGATGGAGCGGGTAAAATAAAATATTTTGGTATACCCAATCCATTTACATAAGCTTTATTAAAACAACTAAAGAACTAATTCTAATGAATAATAATGTGTGGTAATTGAATTAATCAACCTTATTAACCAAGAGAATATATGTGGGAACGCATTTGCATGGCTAAAATAATAAGTGAACTAAGTTTGTACGCATATTAAATTTAGGTGTTTCGCTTAAGCAAATGTTAATGTGTTTTGCGCTTAAATAAATCAGCATTACTGGCTTTAAATGTCGCATATGGCTAGATAGATTTCTATGTATTAATTACGTTTTGTGTTTCTTTTACCTTAAGTTGACTATTTCGGCCTGCTAAAAGATGGCCGCCGACTGAATCCTCACTAAAGTACATGACTTCATGCAATTGACAATGGAGGAAGGCGTCTGCACTGACTACGTAGCGTCCTCTCCTTGAACCCCTGAACCAGGTCCATGAAGACTACTCTGGGCGAGATGCCAATGTCCCTGAACACGGAAGAAAATGTTGCAAACTGGGAACCAAAAGCCACCTATTCACAATAGACTGATACTTTCCTGACCTGGGAACGATTTTCCCATACGCCTAGTTTAATACATCATCCGTATCAGAACTTTTAAATTGTTTCTTAAAATATTGGGACTGGGCTGAATTCAACTAACGAATAGCCTGGAAATTATGAAATGTATCTATTATATGTAAATTTCAGTATAAATATTAGTAGTCCAGAGAGGGAAAGTTAGGTTACTACCCAATGAGCTCGAGACGCACCCTGATCGATGCTACTCTATGCGATTCACCACGCTGACAGCAGAGGACGGGACGGTAGAATCTTTGATGAATTTCTGAGGACCAGTTTCTGACTTAGAGAACGACAATTAGCCAGAATAGGTAATTATGACAAAAGGAACTATTGCATTTGTTAGGATTTTAACCTGCAATTTAATTAGATAAAGAAAAATTGTTTGAAGAACTGTGTCGGGTGGTTATTTCTTGAAATGTTTATTGATTAATATAAGAATTGAAGTATTTTCATCAAATTACTAAAACAACTAAATGATCCGATTGAGGAATTGTTAGGGTAAAATTAAATAGATATGGTTTTCCTCCATCCAAGGGAAATAAAACTGTAGTTCAGAATAATTTGGAGATCTCTCTGTAGGCACGGATAGATTGATGAGAATGAATGTTGGTGTTATGGGCCCCACCAGCGTGTGATGTGTGTATGTGCGTGTGACTGTGGAATCATTCCGTCCGTGGAAGCAAGAGGAGATTTTGTGTTCTGAACTTCACCACAACAACTAGAAGAGAAAGAATGGACACGGATACTAAAGAGCCCGGTACGCATACCTAGAAATATGAGGTTTAGGCAAAAACAGTTTTATGTTGTCCACAGGGCCTACCTCACACCCGCCACGATCAATCGCTACTTTCACCGCACAGATGCAACGTGTCCGAGATGTGCTGAACCAGGGGCTGAGCTGGTGCACATGCTATGGAACTGCCCCCCGAATACATACATACTGGCACACAGTAAGTAGGCTGTTACACACTTGCACTGGACGCGAACTGTCTTTTGAAGGGACAGTATATCTACTGCATCACTTTAAGAGGACCCCTGCCACTAAGGTAGTCTCCAGGTTCCTGGACTTGGGGATAGTGGTCGCTAAGCGACTTCTAACTAAACGGTGGAAAGCTGATGATCCCCCCATTCGCGTGCGTGGTGCCATTCATTAATAGAATGGCCAAAGCAGAAAGCATTGCCATCAAGCACGAAGAAACATTGGGGCTGCGTAAAGAGCCCATAGCAGCTTGTTGGGACACCTTCCTGGATGCACTAAGGAGGGAGGATCTGGGGAACTAATAGACTAAACAGAGGGCGAGCAGATAGCGTGAACCACATATACCCTTGTGCGATGCGCCGCGGTACTCCATGAACATATATCGATCACTTAAGTGTCTGCGCAGGCATGTGCACCACAGATGGGAGATGATTGATGCTGGAATCACAAGGAAATGTAATGTATGCATGTGCGGGGACAAGGGGATAGGATTACATGGGCTAGTCACTGTGTTTGTTTTCGTTATTTGTTATCTCATCTGTACAAACCCCAAGGTGAATTCATTGGAAGGACTTTTGCAAAACGCCGCAGTTACCTCATTCGTACTCCATTGTATTTGCTGTAACTTTACAAAATGTGTGATAATGATTGGAGTACAGTTATTGTCACTGCCTTCTTAAAATAGTAGATATTGAATGCACACAACCTGCGCGTCACAGACTGTGTACTTGATATTAAACAGATTTTACAATGTACTGATGGCAAATGGTTATGCATGTATCATAGCCAGGACTTTTACTTTAGTAAATGGTCATACGTGCAATTGTTACCTTTCATGAAAATGTTAAAAATCAAAAAAACTGATTTAAACAAAAAAATCATGTTTTGCGTTTGTTAGAGGAGTGGGGTTGTGTAGGGTAGTAATAGGATCTTATCAATGAACTGTCTTAATGTAAAATGTGTGTCTCTTATAGACACTATATCAGATGCACTTTATTCTTTACTTATGCTTTCCATACATCATGGCGTTTCACGGTTGAGCAGAGACCCCTGGCGTTCTACGAAACCATACTGTAATGACTGGGGTATTGCATACGTATGACTGAACCCTAGTTTGTGATCATCTCCTGTGAAGTTCTTTGTGTCAGATATTTTTGTGTTGTTTGATTGTTTTAACATCCCTGTGTGGGCAGTTCCCAATTTCCCTTACGAAACTCTCTATTATTTCCAGCAAAGTGAAGCTAAATATGCCTGTTGGGCTGTGATTCACGCCAAGTGTATCTGGTTTGTCTTTTCTGTAGTTCACCCATTGGCTCTCATATTACCCCTCTCTTGTTTAGTGTGTTTTGTGCTAGGTCCAGGAAGAAATGCATAGTGCATGCTTCAAAAGTTACCACGCCCTGTCTGTGCTTGTCTCTACATCCTGTCTTTCAAACTTCACTAGAATGTCTCTTGGGCGCACCCCAGATGATGTTTTTGGTGGACCCACTCGGCGTGCTCTGATTTTTTGAACAGATAATCTCCATCTCTACTAGGATGTGTCTAATTAGAGTTCAACATAATGTTTCTACATTGTTCCCTCCTATGTGTTCTTTAGCTTTTCCGACAGTAATCTTGGCTCTTCTTCATCTGTCTTCAGTGTTATCACATTTTTTCCTGAGAATCTTAATTTCTTCTGTCATTTGGTCC
Source organism: Triturus cristatus (assembly GCF_964204655.1). Lineage (NCBI taxonomy): Eukaryota > Metazoa > Chordata > Amphibia > Caudata > Salamandridae > Triturus > Triturus cristatus. The sequence continues at coordinate 1,145,815,118 of NC_140590.1, read as the reverse complement.
AACTTTAAGCACGTGTCTTGGATAGGTGTGTCCAATATGGATATGGTGTCCTTGTTTGTGCTCATATAATCCCCTATTACTTGTATATCCTTTGCAATTTCTGCTATTTGAGGGACATTACAGTGTGAAGGGTGGTGATTTGTGTTTTTTAATCTAGTGCTTCTGTTTTCCCTGTAGATCCGTCAGACACACAACTTGATCATCTTTCACAAGCAACATTTGTTCTCCTTCCTTGGTCTCCATTGTTTCAATTAATCACAATCTAGAGTCCAATATGTCTTCCCTTCTTCTTTGTTTTCTGTAGGTTTCCCTTTCCCAAAGTGATAACAAATCACATTGGTTGCCTCCCCTTCTTTCTGATTTCTTAATGGGCTCTTTAGTATTGGTGTTCTGGGGGGGGGATCCCTTTCTGGTTCCCAAGCAAAAATTGTTCTCCATCTTGTGTGTCAATTGCGCCAATCTCACCTCGTTGTTGATCATTGGGTTTTTTCTGTGGCTTGTTACTCCTGTGCAGCGTGAATGAGGAGAGGGATTGCCAGTTTACTTCTGAGCAACACAGTCCTCAAGATGGCACCCGTCGTTTGTTGCTCCTCGCCTGCTTTAGTGCCTGATCCGGCTCTATTCACTTGTCCACTTATCCACGTCAGACCTGCTCCGTGGTGTTCATTTGTTTATTCTTACTTCCATTGGACAATAGACAATGCTGTTTGCAATTTTAAGGCTCGTAGTGCTAGTGTGTTGAGGGAGCTCACCCCTGGGAGTCCACATTGCCCCGTTGCTGGCTCCGCCCCATAACCCGATTTACTGTTTTCAACTCAAGATCTACGTACCTTGACATTATGTTGGTAGTCAATATTGTGGAGTGTATTTAAAGACTGGTGGATGGTAATAGTTGCCTATTCCAGTCTAATTGAACTCTTCCTATTTGCGGAATCAGAGATCAAGATGAAAGTGTGATCTGGTGAATTTAGCAATTCGACAGAGAAAAAGGCTTCGGACAGGGTTAGGTTTTGTTACTTATCCTCAGCATCAATCTTGTGCACTGAGGGGACTTAAATATTGATGTGTACAGCAGTGCCTGTAATTCATCGACTTGTAAATCAGCATAGCTTGTTAATCTTATCACAGGGAATATAAAAAAGACTAGGTCTGCGAATTACCTGGAAGAAACATCTCTCCCATAGATCACCAAAGAACAAATAACATTGTCTGAGCAGCCAAATTCAGCGGAGTAGCTTTAAAAGCTAAAGCAAAGAAGCGTCTGGGCACCGATGGCTTCCAGGCAATTTTCTTCAGGGAATTTCTGGTCTTCTCCGTAAACCCTTGGCGTGTCTGTATAATTCATTCTTGGAAATCGGAACGATGACAGCATCTTGGATGAAGCTGCTGTCTCCTTGAATCTGGTGCCCAACAAAGAACAGTAAAAATGTGCCTTGTATTGGCAGACCTATCTCATAAAGATCTGTGCAAGGATCTTTCCAAGGGTTCAGACTAGCAAGCCAGAGGGACTCATTCATCAGTTTCATGACAGAGACCTGGCACGTGTGTGCTGGGGAGGCAGACATCAGACAGCATCAGGCAGAGGGAGCTGAATTGTTGTTTTTCATGGGGGAGTGTGATTGGCATTTCCAATGAGAAGATTTGATTGGATTCAGATGTGGTCAAAATTGTTTAGCTTTATTCAGGCCAAACAGACCTTCCCCCGTCAAGACCCACGTTCATTGGCTATTCGTCCTAGAGTTTGTAGCCACACACAGAACACAAGGCTGCAATCTTTCAGCGATATTATTTGATCTTATAAAGGAGCCATTAATAGAATGGTGCAATACTGTATTTGTTAGCAAGTGTTTTGTAGCGCAGACCACACTCCATGGTTGTAAGAGTGATTTACAAAGGACACTTAGGGTTTTACAAGTGATGCACTTACAAAAATAACAATTTCGAGAAAGCACCAAATACAGTGACATATTTTAAAGCAAACCTATGTGCGTTGTCGATATTACATTACCAGAAAATACATATATAATTTTCTTATTTTGTGTTTATATAATATATATATATATATATATATATATATATATATATATATATATATATATATATATATATAATATAAACTTTATAGTTTATTCCTGTTCACAGCTTGATTGCTATTACCATGTTTTTTTAAATGCATAACTTGAATTATGTGCCATGTTACAGGTTTCTTAGATTTACTTCAAGTATTTTTCTCTTCAATTAGTCTTCGATTATAGATGAGACATCACCTGTTTATATCAACTTGGCTTTCCTAAATGCATTATGCAGTAGATTATAGATTTAATATTCCTAGCATTATGCTGGTACATCCTCACTGTCGTATCATAGCCTTTTATAACATGCATAACAAACAGGATTCTGACAAGCAGTTTATTTGTCTACAACGTAAATTGAGTCTGTCTATGATGTCTACTGTCAGTGTGTCATCACCGTGTGATTCTGTGCCTATGGTTGCAACTAAATGCACTCACCGGTGAAAAAATGTAAAAAATGTAAAAACATTTCAGATAAAAGAACGTGGGGCCGATTCACAAAAGTAATCAGACAAAATCCTAACTTTACAACTTTCTGTATTCACACAGGGCATTTAGGAGTAGTAAAGTTAGGATTTTGTCTCAGTTAAACTTAAGTTTTACTTAAGTTAAACCTAAGACTAAAATCTAAGTTTGACTGAGACAAAATCCTAACTTTAATACTCCTAAATGCCCTTTGTTAATACCGAAAGACTTAAAGTTAGGATTTTGTCTCAGTTAAACTTAAGTTTTGGTCTTCAGTTTAACTTAACCTCTTCGGTGCTCATGACGGCTCCCGGCCGGCATGAATCACGGTAGGCGTGTGCTCATGATGGCCGAGAGCCGTCCGAACGTTGCCGCTCCTCCCACGCGGTGTTAATTCCCCACCTGTGTGGGAGAATTAATTAGTGGGCGGAGTTCGGACGCCTCCCGGCCGTCATGAGCACTTGCCCACCGTGATTTATGACAGCCTGGAGCCGTCGTGAGCACCGCAGTGCCACGTCCACCCCCTAGCCCCCCCCCCCCGCACCGCAGCGGAATTCGCGCCACGGTGAAGGAGTTAAGACCACAACTTAAGTTTAACTGAAACACAATCCTAACTTTACTACTCCTAAAATCCCTTTGTGAATGCCGAAAGCCGCAAAGTTAGGATTTTGTCACAGATTACTTTTGTGAATCGGGCCCGTGAGTTTGACGTAGTGCTCATGTGATCAAAGCCGGAGGTCAGCGTTTGAATCGTGTCATATGGATTTTGTCAGAATAAAGCAACACGTTATTTGTCCGATCTGTTTTTGTCATCTTCAAATTTGCGGAGCTCTTCGGATATATTATATATATATATATATATATATATATATATATATATATATATATATATATATATATATATATATATATATATATATATATTACCTACTGGCGGTCGCCAGTAGGTAGTTATAGTTAGGACCACGTTTCCATAGGAAATCCGCAACATTCTATTCTGAATAACTTTTGCGCCGGTCGACGAATCCTCGCGAATTTTTCAAAATAGGTGGGGCGCTACTCTCCGCTCCTACCCTGAAAGTCTCGGGGGGATTCGTCAAGTGGGGGCTGAGATAAAAGGGGGGTCCCAAAACGCGTTTTTCCCATGCATTTTTCCATAGGACCTTTAGACAGGGCTACAGCCCGAACGGCTGAACAGAATTACTAGAAATTTGGCAGAGAGGTAGTCCTCAGGTCAAGGAAGTGCCTTTTGTAGGTTTGGTGTAAATCTGTTCAGTAGATTCTGAGAAAATAGCCTTTAAATCAATATATATATCTGAGCCAGCTTACGGTGCGCTTACGGTACGCTTACCGTACGCGTACGGTGGCGTGCGCGAGCGCGATTCTGATTGGCTCTTAGATCTTAGTAAACATTCGAATCGGCCTAAACCAGGAAGCTGCGGCCGCCATTTTCTCTCTCGCACTGAGAGCGATTTTTAAAATTTAAAGCCCAAAAACATGTAAAGGGGCTGTTTAGACAGCTCCCACACACATAGGCATGTTGAGGGAGTCCCCAAAGATCCTCCAAGGCCAAAAACGGAATTTTTATTTTTTCGGTAATTTCGCCGATTACGCTTACCGTACGCGTACGGTAAAAATTAATTAAAAAAAAAACATCATCCACACTCTCTGCACCCCGTGTGAAATTGGTGGTCGAAGGCCACCAATTGTGCATGGCTAATCACAGCTGAAAAAAACTAAAATTTTTAAAAAAAATAAATAAAAAAAAAAATTATCCACACTCTCTCCACCCCGTGTGCAAATGGTGCCCATTTGTGCATGGCTTCTAAAATATACGAAAAATTAAAATATTACCTTTCAAAACGAAGTGCATCATATGTCCTCCATGTGCGCACGGTGCGCGAAGCGCATCGTGCGTACATGGCCCATCTAGCGTAACGTGGGCACGCGGTGCACGTAGCGCACCGCGTGCCCACCGTGCGTGCATGGCACTAACTGCGTAAAGTGGGCGCGCACGCCACGAATGGCGTAAAGTAACTTAGCATTAAAAAAAACGTACAAATTCACTGAAAAAACCATAGGTTTCACACACGTTATAGTTAGGAATTAGCATTTAAAAAACCTTGCAAATTCACTGAAAAAACCATAGGTTTCACACATGTTATAGTTAGCGGAAATTTTACTGATAAAAAACCAATGAAATTCCCCCGTTATAGTTACTGCAGGCAACTATAACTCACGCGACCGCAATCTTCTGCTGATGACATATGTGTCTTTATGAAAAAAAAATATTTGTAATATATGTATAGCTAAAAATGTATGGAAGAAGACATGGGCAAATAAGTGTCTAAATACAGTATTAGCATCAGCAGAGGATTGCGGTCGCGTGAGTTATAGTTGCCTGCAGTAACTATAACGGGGGAATTTCATTGGTTTTTTATCAGTAAAATTTCCGCTAACTATAACATGTGTGAAACCTATGGTTTTTTCAGTGAATTTATATATTACCTACTGGCGATAGCCAGTAGGTAGTTATAGTTAGGACCACGTTTCCATAGGAAAACCTCAACATTCTATTTTGAATAACTTTGGCGCCGGTCGACGAATCCTCGCAAATTTTTCAAAATAGGTGGGGCGCTACGCTCCGCTCCTACCCTGAAAGTCTCGGGGGGATCCGTCAAGCGGGGGCTGAGATAAAAGGGGGGTCCCAAAACGCGTTTTTCCCATGCATTTTTCCATAGGACCTTTAGAACGAGCTACAGCCCGAACGGCTGAACAGAATTACTCAAAATTTGGCAGAGAGGTAGTCCCTAGGTCAAGGAAGTGCCTTTTGTAGGTTTGGTGTAAATCTGTTCAGTAGATTCTGAGAAAATAGCCTTTAAATCAATATATATATCTGAGCCAGCTTACGGTACGCTTACCGTACGCTTACGGTAAGCGTACGGTGGCGTGCGCGAGCGCGATTCTGATTGGCTCTTAGATCTTAGTAAACATTCGAATCGGCCGAAACCAGGAAGCGGCGGCCGCCATTTTGTCTCTCGCACTGAGAGTGATTTTTAAAATATCAAGCCAAAAAACATGTAAAGGGGCTGTTTTGACAACTCCCTCCCACATAGTCATGTTGAGGGAGTCCCCAAACATCCCCCAAGTGCAAAAACGGTTTTATTTTTTTTTCGGCAATTTCGCGGGGTACGCTTACCGTACGCTTACCGTAAGCGTACGGTAAAAAAATAAAAATAAAAAAAACACTATCCACACTTACCACACCCCCTGTGCTTTTGGTGGCCGAAGGCCACCAAAAGCACAGGGCTTATGTTAAGGGCAAAAAACACTATCCACACTTACCCCACCCCCTGTGCTTTTGGTGGCCAAAGGCCACCAAATGTACAGGGCTTATTATAAGGGAAAAAAACTTAGCATTTAAAAAACCGTACTAATTCACTGAAAAAACCATAGGTTTCACACACGTTATAGTTAGGAATTAGCATTTAAAAAACCTTGCAAATTCACAGAAAAAACCATAGGTTTCACACATGTTATAGTTAGCGGAAATTTTACTGATAAAAAACCAGTGAAATTCCCCCGTTATAGTTAGCGCAGGCAACTATAACTCACGCGACTGCAATCTTCTGCTGATGACATATGTGTCTTTATGAAAAAAAAATATTTGTAATATATGTATAGCTAAAAATGTATGGAAGAAGACATGGGCAAATAAGTGTCTAAATACAGTATTAGCATCAGCAGAGGATTGCAGTCGCGTGAGTTATAGTTGCCTGCGCTAACTATAACGGGGGAATTTCACTGGTTTTTTATCAGTAAAATTTCCGCTAACTATAACATGTGTGAAACCTATGGTTTTTTCTGTGAATATATATATATATATATATACATATATAGAGAGAGAGAGAGAGAGAGAGAGAGAGAGAGAGAGAGAGATGTAGTTATGTAGATATATATTTATATACACACTGAATAAGAAAATTATAGGGGGAGGGTTCTCCTATGAGGTGGGGTTGGAGTAGATGCAGAGACCCATAACCCAGTTCTCACAGTGGAGCTCGAATGAGAGGCATTCCGATTTTTTTGAAAGACCCACACGCTGGATTTATCCAGATCTCAGAAGAAATGGAATTCCTGATTATTGCAGTACTCTCTGTGAAATACTGGGGTAGAGTTCTGTGTTTTCCTTCTGGGATACATCTTTTTTTGGGGGGGAAACCGTTTAGACTGCACATTGCACTACTTACTTTAGTGAGCATTTTCTCCTGGTGTATCCTCCAGGTTAGGTTTGAATTAAGTCATTACCCCTCACTCAAGTTCTTAATTAAGGCAAACTTTTATGTGGTTATTATAAACATTTTATTTAATAATATCTAGTGTCTGTCATTATAATTCGTTTTAATTCCGTTTTTTATTCGTTATGTGTAACCAATTTTATTTTCAAAATATGATATTAATTTTTTGCAATTATTTTAAAGTAAATGTTTTTATTTTATGTCTGTAAGTTATACTTTTTATATTATACGTGTATTAGTAAATTAATATGTTTTAAGTTAATTTAGTGTATAATAGTTGAAATTTGATATACTTAGCCATTTTTGACACTATTGTGGGTTTTCTATATTTTTTCTCAATATGTTTTGCCTTTACATACAAAAGTATATAAAGGTCGATATTTGTGTCCTTGGTATGTTTTTGGGCAATATGTTTGTTGGGGATATTCTATCATACTACCAGATTTGGTACTACAATTCCTGTTTTGCCTCCTACTTGTAGTCTTCTTTCTCTAGGATAGTCTCCTCAGCTCTCTAGTCCTCCTCATACTATTACTCCTTGTCCAGGTTCCTCTCCTCACTTCCTTGTTTGCCTCCTTGCCCCCCCCCCCCTTTTCCTTCTGGTCCTTGTCCTGGGCCTGATTTTCAGCCCTCTGGTCGTTTTCCTCTTCTTCCTGGTGCTGATTACCCTCTGGGTTCCAGTCCTGTACTGGTCCTCCTGGTCCTGGCCCGCATGTTGCTCCTGGTTGTCCAGGTTTTGGTCCTGTTGGTCATCTTGGTCTCGGTCCTCCTGGGTGTCTCACTCCTGGCCCTTCTGGTCTTGGTCCTCCTCTATGTCCTAGACCTGTTGCTGGTCCTCCTTGTATTTCCGAATCCCCTATTTCAGGTCCTCCAATCCCTGATCTTCCTCGCCCCTCTGGCCCTCCTGGCCGTGGTCCTCCTTGCACTCCTTATCCTGGTTCTTCTCCTCCTGGTTCTGGTCCTCTTGGTCACCTGATCCTAGCCCTTCTTGTCTAGTCCTTCTAGCCGTGGTCTCCTACTCCTCTCAATCAGGGTCCTCATCCAGGTCCTAATGCTAATATGGCTTTCGCCGGTATTCCTTATGGCCCTGCTCATGGTCGGGGTCCTCTGATACTAGGCTTCCTGGTTTTCCTCGTCCTGGTCCCCATGATCCTGGATGAGGGCCCGCATCCCTACCTTGCAGGCCCCGAAGACAGGTGCGGGCCGGTATGGACCGGTTTGAGGTGGCGCCCTAACGGTGGCCGCGTTTCTCGATTTTTCGCTTGACATTTTCCCGCAGCCAAACTCCATTGATCAAGGGCGGAGGCGGCGGGGTTACCTGGCCGTCATGCAGGGGCAGCAGAACATCGCTTAAAAGGCTCTCTCTCGACTTGAGAGATCCTGCTGCCCGCCACTGACGATTGCCAGTCCACGCCACCCGTGAGCCCCCGAGGACCGGAATTTTTTGCTTTTCAACTCTGTTTTTTGGAGACAGGGTTTTTTCTTTTCACTCTCCTTGTCCTTTTTGCCTCCTCGCTCCGACCTGCCTTGCCGTCGCGATTCTACTGATACTAGGCTTCCTGGTTTTCCTCGCCCTGGTTCCCCTGATCCTGGTTTTCCTGGTCTTGGTCCCACTGGTACTTGTCCACCTTATTCTGATCTTCTTCGTCTTCCTGGTTGAGCGAAACAGCTCATTAGGGACCCCTCACAAAATTCATGTTCTTCTTTTGCAGGTGCAGAGCACTGGCAGGAACCACCCACTGAAAACACCACTGGTTAAGGCACGTGCTGCAGAGATTTGTGTGTATCCAGCAGAATTCATGGTAAGGCACTGGCGGTTAATGCGTTTCCTGGATGCGATGTGTTGAAGCATCATCAAAATATACTTATTTCAGATAATTAATCCATAAAACACAGGAACACACAAACATGATAAAAAGCAATATAGTATCATAAAAATATACACTGTAAAATTTCTTATAAAGGAGCCGCAGCTCCATCTGTAACGGCAAACCCCCCTGGGCACTTACGGAAAGAATTTCTAGATGCAGCATGGGTGCTGAATCGGTTGATCCAGAATCCAGTTGGATTCCGCTCTATTCCAACACTGCACAGGGCCGCCCTGGGATTGCTGTGGGGCTGGGCGGGCTGCTCTAAAACTGAGAGACTCTGGGGTTAAATGAGCTGGTCTATAACTGCAGGGGTGCATTGAGCTGCTCCTGTTTGGTGGGGGACTCAGTACATTGGGGTAAATTTACAAGCCTCTTGCGACACTTTTACGCCGCCAGTGACACAGCGGCATCGTAAACAATGCACCACGTTGCGACATATTTACAATGTGATGCATCTAGGGTGAGGCGTCACGTTGTAAAGCCCTGCGCATGTATGCAGGGTGGGCGTTCCGACGCAAGAAAGTCTCGTAAAAGTGATGCAGTGAAATCTACAAGATTTCACGGAGTCACTTTTACAACGCCACTGTGTCAAAACCTTACGCATGCTTGAAGCAGGCATAAGGAGTGACGCAGCACAATAAGTTCAGGCCGCCCCTGAGCATTGCTGGAGTTGTGTCGCGCTTACGACATGACTCTAGCAATGCGCTGCTCTTACGACAAAAGATACAACACGCATCTGTCTATCCTTGCGCCACGGTGCGCCGCATTGTAAATGCGACGCATCCGTGGTGGCACAAGGGTATTTTTGCATGTCGCATCTAAACTGGCGCATCCCTGCTAATATGCATAGATACACCAGTTCTTGTAAATCTGCCCCATTGTTCTGTCATTGGCAGCGGGGTTGTTCGACGTAGTGTGCTGTCTTTGGATTGCCCTGTAATACATGCAGTGGAAGCTATTGCGGGCTTGGCAGACACAAGCGATTTGTCCTGGGGTGTTCATGGGTGCAGAGAGAAGCTCTGGGATTGACGGAAGGATAAATTAGCAGTTCAGGTATTGCTGCCAGAGAGGTTTGAAGGCATGGGCAAAGTGCGCTCTGGCCCGGGGCCCCAGCCTTTCAGGGGGCCCTGATAGAGCCAGCTCTATTCTGCAGAGAGTCTTGCCCTGATTACCTTAAATAATTCTTAAACATAGGGGCTTATTTACCAGCCCCTTGCGCCACTTTAGCGTCACATTTCCCATGTTAAAAGTGACGCAAAAGTGGCGCAAGGGGCTTGTAAATCTGCCCCATAATGTTTTAAATACCGTTTTCCCTTAATTTATTTTTAATGTGGGTGAAGTGTGAGTCTATTACAGATATTTTGCAGATAAATGTTTTGTTTTTGATTCATGCAACATCCATAAAAAAGTTCTTTTAGATGAAAAACGGACGGTTTCACAGATCATTTGCAGTAATATCAGTGAGATGCTGCTGTGTTATAATATTGAAAACACACGTGGTCCCTGAATGACGTAACATTTAGATTCTGGACCAGTGTGCCTGTGCACTGTCACTGACCTGGCCAAAGAGTGCGGAAGTTACCACTAACATCTCTGCAGGGGCCGAGCTCCCTTCAATCTGCCCCTGTCAGTCCCTGAGCAGTGTCTGCCTGACACTGTCAGTTTGTGGTGCAGTGAGTAGTTATGTGATTGGAAAACCTTGTGCTGGGACACTGCTCAGGGACTGACAGGGGCAGATTGAAGGGAGCTCGGCCCCTGCAGAGATGTTAGTGGTAACTTCCGCATTACAGTCTGGGAACATCGGCCTCTGGGGACGCGCAGGAGAGCGAGGGACAGTGCGTCACACCGCCGTGTAGGACACCGGTGGCTCTGCGCCTGGCATTACCCAACCGCTGGCGCTGGGCCTGGCATTGCATAACCACGGACCCGTCCGACTCCGAGCACAGAGCGAGTGAACAAGAACGACGAGGCGGCCCAGCAACCGCACCAGCCGGGCCTCCTCAGGCTGAGCTCACGGGCGAAGGCGGGCTGAGGCAGGAGCATATCTACCAATAATTCGGCAGGTGCAGTGGCACCGGGGCTAAGGCGCCTTCTGCACCCCAATTATGCCTGTTTTTAACTACCCAACATGGATCTGAGGGGCGGAAGGAGGAGGTATATTTCCCATGCTTGCAGAAAGCTCATAGCACACTACCTATGTTGCAAGGACCAGCAAACATTTTACTGGAGCCGTTTCTCAGCCTGACGCCTTTCTTGCCACGTTGGCGCTCTTTTCCCAGAGAATGAGAGTACAGTTACTTCAGGTTGTTTCTACGGACCTGTGTCACACGTTGCGTCAGAGGCTAGTAGAGACTGGCTGGTGCGCTGTGCCCTGTCTCCAGAGAATGAAATTGTGCAATGCTCAGTTGACCTGGCCTGGAGTGTTTCTCTGTTGCATGACAAAAAATCGTTCTGCTATAATATAATGCCCAGAATATCGACTACCACCATATTGTGAAGGTAAGCACATAAATCGAAGTATGTATTTAATATTCTTAACTTCACATATTATAAAGTTAGGTATTTCATCAAGGTACATATATGCATTATTAAGAATAGTAAATGAGAACATTGAAATCCCCCACAACTAAAGGTTGAAAAAGGTCTGCTGTCAAAGGACCAGAGTCAAGACCCATGAAGGAACAGGGGAAATAAACACCATGTGTTTTCCTAAAGAAACCCCGCAGGAGCCAGAAGCAAATAAGTTCCACGTGCTGGAAAACTAGGGCTCGGAATGCCTAGGCACCACCCTACTCACTCCATGTGGCGAAGCTGCAACAAAACACAGGCCCCTAGAAAACCAGCACACATCAAAGACGAGAAGAAATGGCTTGACGTCCTGTTGTGGTGCACCTGGCCTCAAATGTATTTCAGTGAAGGAGACCCCCCTTGAGACTACCGGTGTTTGGATTGATAAATGCAGAGGGCGCTCTTCATTTTTACTGATCTTGTTTTTGTTGGCCTTAGGACTCTGTGCACTTTACCACTGCTAACCAATGCTAAGGAGCCTGTGCTATCATCTTTAAACATGGGGAAATTGGCTTACACCCAATTGGTACATTTAATTTACTTGCAAGTCCCTAGTAAAGTGGACTGGTGGGCCTGTAGCACAGATTGTGCCACCCACTTAAGTAGCCTTTACACGTGTCTCCTGTCATTATAGTCTGTAGTTTTAAACTACCATTTCTACCTGGTAAAATGAACCTTGTGCCAGATCTAAACCTTCCTTTTTAATACATATAAGTCACTCCTAGGGTCGGCCCTAAACTGTCCATAGGGCAGGGTGCAGTGTATTTTCAAAGTTGGACATCTACTTTTAACTTTTATGAGTCCTGATAGGGAAAAACTCTTAAAATTTTTTTTCACTACTGCTAGCCTGCCTCTCGCATAGGATAACATTGGGTTAACATATTACATTTGATATATGATAACTTTCAATTGTGAGCAAGTAAGAATGTCGAGTATGGTGTCTAAAGAATTGTAATTTTAAACCTTCTTTAACGGTACAGTCATATTTTAAGTCACAGTTCTAAAAATGCCACTTTTAGAAAGTTGAAATACTACGGGGTTGGGCCCTTGACTACACCCACCCTGGGTCTCTGCCTCTGTACAAACAACTGTAACAAAGGTGGTTGGTTTCGATTCAACATTTTACTCATGAACCAGTTAATCATTAACTGGTTCTTGAATAAAATGTTGAATCAAAACCAAGCACCTTTGTTAAAGTTGTTTGTACTTTTAGAAAGTTGGCATTTTTTTGTCCCGACCATTTGGTGCCTGCAGCCTGTATCCTGAGCCACATGACTAGGTACCGATGGCAGTTGGTCTTTGTGTATTACTCCCAGTGAGTGAGACAAAATGGGACTTGGTGATGGCAGGATAGGCCATCCCTGATTTGATGTAAGGAGGAGCTGTCACCAAGTACACTTGCACATCACAAAGGCTCTGCCCAGCACACTCACAAATGATTTTGGCATTAGTATTTTGTGACCGCAGACAATCTGGGACCAAGGCAGGGAGGCTGGAAATTCCAAACACCTCTGGAGGGGGAAACCTCCAGAACCTTCTCCTGCTTCAAAGTGGGCACCAGATATAAATAATGGACCCTCAGACCCAACACTTCAGTACACCTCAGGACTTGTGAAAGACTCAGAAATGCTGTGCTGCTCTACAAGAAGGACTGCTACTCTGCTGCCCTGTCGCCTGAGTGAGAAGGACTAGACCTGCATCTTGAACCGAGGACCCCCAGAATGACTCCAAGGGCTAGTTGGCTGGCCTCCTGATCAGTGCCTCAGGGCCAGAAATGACTCCAACCACCTTGAACCCGTCAGCTGGACTCTATCTATTTTGAGTCCTACCCCGCAAAGTGGTGCCACCCCAGTCCTGAACCCTGGGAAGTCGGCCTCAAGGTGCTCTTCCAGCCCAACTGTGGTCCTGTGAGCAGAGCCGATGTAGCACAACACATTTCCTCACAGCCGCTTTGGAACTGCCTCTGCATGATGCATCCCCGCTTACGGCCTCGCATCCCAGCACGTAACTTACTTAAAACTGCCACGTAGCAAGCTCCAAGTCGACAGCAGCCTCGATAAGGATACAGGACTTCTCATTGCACCCCCTCAGGTTCATCGGATCTGCCACTGTGCAGAGCATCCTCAACCCAAGACTTCACATCGTAAGCACTTAGTTGATGCCATTCTTGATGGTGACAAAGGGTGCCACATGGCAGCCCTACAGCTTCCTTGGAACCGCCTCTGCATGACGCCTCCTTGACGCCGGATCTCGCAACGCTCCGCAAACCAGGATTTAAGGTACTTTGTACAGCGGGCTGAACTTGGTCCCTGTTATCTGGCCAACGCTCCATTGCTGTTGGGTTCAACTTGTGACTTTATTCTTGTCCGGTGCGACCAGATAACCACAGTTGGTGCTTTGTGCTTCTAGGTGCTATTTTCACTTAACACTTTAAAATTGCATGTTTCCGGTTCTACTGATTGGATTTTTGTTGTTTTGGTCCCAAATACTTTATAACATTTTTACTCCTTGTTTCTAAATTGAGGTAGGATTTTACTTGCATTGTGCTTCACTTTAGTACTATTTGAATTGCTGCATAAATACTTTGCACAATGCCTCAAAGTTAAGCTTTACTGCTTTGTGCCAAGCTACCAGAAGGTTAAGCACAGGTTAATTTGGGTTTGCTTGTGACTTCACTCTGACAGAAATTGTCGTTGCTGCTTGACTAGGGTGTCATCCCCACTAAACCAGAAACCCAATTTCCAACAACCTGGTTTCGATCGGAACAGGGCACCTAGTTGGTAAGCTTGTGGGCTATTCGGGCCCAAATACCCTGTACTCATGTTTCCACCACCACAGGTTACCCACTGATTACATACAAAACCGGAAACAAGCAGGGCAAGTGAGACCTGAAATATTCCTCTATACAGGTGTGCAGGAAACACCCACCACTGAGGGTCCCTGCAAATGTATTGACCTGCCAGAATGAAAGCCTCATAATACTCCAAGTGATGGCTCCAGTGCTCTAAAAGGTGATGATCCAGGGACCAAAGAGAAACATGTGCCCATGAAACCGCCTGAGTGGTGCAGACATTTTACACTGCACAAGTAGCCAGTTCATTGTGACACTGAGGCCGCTCCCGCAAAGGCAAATCACTGACAAGGGACACTAGCTTTAGCTTCCTGAGCAAAGGTAGGAACACTTGGTTCAGGATCAACCAAAACTCGGCCCCAATTAAATGTATATTCTATGAAGGCATCCTCTGGCAATTCACAGGTGTGAAAATATAATCACATACACCTACAGTATTATTGATTTACATTAGTGTGTATGACAATGTGTGCAGCAATATACTTTATTAACAAATGTTTTTGGTTTCTTCTTAGTCTGAAGTATCTTTTAGTCTCAAACGTGCTTGATAAATTTCATCGCTGTAGCGGGTCCTGAAGCCATGTGATTATAAAGGTCGTACATTTGCACATTTCTGCAAGGCTTAGCCTCGCTTTCAGTCCTGGCAACTGGAAGCAGGATTTTGGGGGAAGAAGGAGCTCAGTTTTGTACTCAGGAATGATATCTTCTCCTCAAGGACATCTTGCACTTCCTCTTGGAAAAGACTGTGCCACCTGCTCATTGGATACGTTTTTGCTGAAGGTAACATTTTTGACACATGATTAGGTTCCATAGACTTGCATTGAGAGAAAAACTGCATAAACTGTCCTGAATGTATGTATTTTAACAGTATGCTGCAACTGCCCCTTTTTTTAGTGAGAACTCTGGTCAGTTGAAATGTCAATTGTCTTAATTATTTTGCTGTGTTACTTGCTGTTTAGCGTTAAACGCAAGCTAGTCTGTGGGCTTCTCATCGTTTGTGTTTTATTTTTAGGACAAGGCTAAGGAGAACTCGTGGGCTTGGAACACCTCACGGACATGAAGCATATCCGAGACTGCTTCAAGGAAAGAAGGGATACAAATTTACAAATATAGTGCACCAATATTGATGTGTATCCACCAATGACCCCAGGACTTTGGTGATGAGGTGTGGCAAGTGCAAACAGAAGTATTCTAAACCATTGGTGATATCCCAGCATTGAGAAGTGCAGGAATGCTTGAGACGGCAAGTGGTCTGGGATGTAAAGGTGGGCATATCTCAGATCTAAGGATGCCAGGAGATGTCCTGGAACCACCAAATGCAGGGTGGACTGCAGCGTTACCATCCCAGAGATGTCGATGATGATAGCAATTTACCCTTTTCAAATCCAGAAACTCCCTTCTGAAACAGACAACCTGCAACGTAGTTTCAGACTGAGCATGCATCTCTTCTTAAACAGATAGTCAGAAGTAACTTCCATTAGCAAGCTCATTGGAAGTGACAGGCCACTGGTAATTGGGGTCTTAGTGTGATCATTAAAACAATATAGTTGCTGCTCAGTGTGGACTGTTTTTGTAGCCGGTGGTGGGCACCAGCTCTACATTTTGGGGACTGGTATTTATTTTTCACGATTAGACTTTGAGCAAGTGAGAGGCAGAAAAAGGAGAAGGCAGGAGAAAGATAGGAGCAGCTTGAAGAGGGAGAAAACAGAGATGATCTGTTACTTGCATTTGGTAACCCTCTTTCTGGTAGATACTCTATCTAGATGCAGGTTCCTCACCTTTTGAATGTTGCCCAGGCATCACACTGGCTCCGGAAACGTTTCAGCAGTACCTCGGCGCACTGTCTGATGGCGCAGTGTGGCTTTGCACTGAAGCCGTTGCACTCTGGAAATGTTGTGTGGAGCCCATATAGGTACCACCCCTGCGCGCTGACGTCAGTTGATCTCAAGGCTGTCCTCACCCCCATATGCAGAGCCCTAAGAGCTAATTGATTGTGAACAGTATGCAGATTCCTAGACTTGCAATCTTATTAATGTGTGGAGTCCAGTCACAGAGCGGGGAGGATCGAAAGATTCAGTGAGGAATCCGTGGCTTGATAGAGTCTGAACCAGGAAGAGCATTGCCGAAGGTAAGTAACTTGTTCTTCTGATAGAGGCTTTTAGACGCAGATCACACGGCTTTTGAAAAGATACCAAAGCAGTACCTATATTGAGGTGGGTCTGTGAATGGACTCAAACCAGAAAGCCATGCAATGCCCCTCTCAGCTGGCCTCACTGTCCAGGCAATAGTACTTCAAAAAACTATGGGGGGGATGCCCACTTAGCTGCCTGGCATATGTCTACGACAGGGACACTGTGTGCTAAGGCAATGGTAACAACCTTGGTCCTGGTAGAGCGTGCACACAGTCTTTCTGGAGGCTGCCTTTAAAAAAAAAAATATTTATCATTTTTCAAATTGTATAAACAGTACCACGTTAGTGACAGCACATGAATATGATGTAGCAAAAACACAAAGTAGCTCCAGGAATGGAAGGAAGGAAGAGCAAGGTGAGCAATAAGTTCTACACAAGCAATGACTGATGTATCCTTTTGTGAGTCCATCAAACATCATTAAATGACATTTATAGCTGCTACGACTGATTCAGACCTTGGGGGGAATAAATACCAAGTTCTGAGGAACATCAGCACTAGTCTAGGAGGACCTCAGTCCGGCCCGCTGCGGGCTTGTTGCTGCAAATACATCCATAATGGCTGCCAAATGTCATGTGGGTGGTTGCAATGAAGCATACAGCTCGCTAGTGGTATCACAGAACACAAGACTCTTAAGCCACTGTGCAGTGGATGGTGGCTATTGCCTCAACATATCACAATTTCATGTTTTGCCAGTCATGGTGCAATCGCTGTGAAGCGTTGGATTCCCTTTGGTACATCACGCACATACCCTAGCAGCACCAGTAATGGGTCTGGTGATAAAGTAATTTCCACCATCAGGATTAGTTGTGTAAAAATATCTGTCCAATAGTTGCCAATGTGTGGACATGTCCAATTGAGATGTAAGAAATCTGCTTCATCAGCGTGACATTTAGGGCAGGTCGAGGAACGGTTAGGATCTATCTTAGCAATGAAACTGGGTGTAATGTATGTGTGTCGGTGAAATTTAAAGTTTATCAGTTTGTGTCAGTGGTTAGGGGAGACTAATTTGGTTTGCTGACAGCAGTAATACCAGATATTATCTAGTAAAGGGAGCTGCAGGTCCTCCATCCATGCCCCTTGCAAGCGATCATCCACGGCAGGCAGCATAGCCAGGCACGCCCGGTATAGTTAGATGGCAAGTGTCCACCATCCGTATCTTCTATGAGCTTCATGAGGGGGTAAAATCCATTGGAGCAATGGGGAAAGAATGACTCTGGGCACCAAGTGCGCTTTGGATACAATATAAAATAAATTTGTCAATTGGGGTAGCAGTGGCAAAGCACGTGTTCTCTGTCAAGGAGATGGCGTGTCAATCTGGAAAAAGATCCCCGGTGGTGTGTAACGCATAGTGCCTCAGAGTGCGTTTGACTATGGCTTCTGAATTAGGGGGTAGCCACCGAACACCAGAGAGCGGCAGTGCAGGGGAGTGTAGCTCCGCCATCCCCAGCAATCGTAGGAGACGGTTCCATGCCCAGCATGTGGTAGGCAGTGGTTGGATGTCTGTGGGGTCTAAGGGTAACACCAAGTGGGTGTATGGCATTTAGTGGGACCCCACCAGCATGATCACGTTCCACTCGTTCATAGGAAAGGCGAGCATCCCGATGGTACCAGTGATATGCATACTGGCATTGTGCGATTAGATAATAAAGGTGGAAATGAGATACCCCAAAGCAACCCCTTTCATAGAGGAGAACCAGCGCTCCCCAGCCCACCCGCGATCTGCGACTTGCCCAAACGAGATGCAGTAGAAGGCTTCTCAACATGCTAAAGAAATCATTATTGAGGGGAATGGGTATAGTGAGAAACAAATTAAGAAATTGGGGAAGAACCACCATTTTGATAATGGCGACTTGGCAAGCTATTGACAGCACAATTTAATCCATCTCTCAATTGGTGTTGTCATCTTATCGACCGCAGGGCCATAGTTCAGTTGGAGGATCTGTTCTTTCTCCAGGTGAATACAAATTCCCAGGAATCAGGTCCAGAAGGAATCAAACACCTCTTCCAACACTACTTCCCTGCTAGACAGCTGCGATCTGCCAACAAATATTGGCTGGTTGTGCCCAGGTTTAGGAGAGCAAGATAGGGAGGAAGAGCCTTTGCTGTGGCTGCATCTAAACTCTGGGATACCCTGCATACACTGATCTCCTGTCTCGAGTCACACCTTCTCTTCCGTAAATCCTAAAGACCTGGCTCTTTGTCCTTGGAGGGTTGATACTTCCTGCCCTCTGACTGGGGTTCCATTTTCAGTGCCTTGACGCCCTTGAGCATTTGTTTGCACTTTAAAAGATGATAATTCATTAATTAATTTAACAGTGTCCTCCCACCACTGTAAAGGGTAAGCGCAGTCCAACTGCTTTGTCACCGTGGTCAGCGAACTAATATGTTGTCTGCATAAAATGAAAGAAGCAGTGGCCCAGGGGCGAATTGCATTCAGCGCTGGAGGTGTCTCTCCTGCAAATGTCGTACTAGGGGGTCCATGGTGATGATAAATAAAAGTGGGGAGAGCGGGCACCCCTGTCGCATGCCCCTGGCCAGGGTAAACAGGAAGGTCAGATTCCCTTTCACCCGGATACGTGCCATCGGCTGTGAGTAAAGGAGCATAATAAGTGATGTATACCCCCGTGGAAGGCCACTTTTTTGAAGTGTCGCTAAAAGGAAAGGCCACTCAAGGGAGTCAAAGGCCTTTTCCGCATCAAGTACTGCGACTCCCGCTGGAACGTCAGGAGATATCCTATTCAAAGCTGAGTACAATGTAAGAAGATTGATGGAGGTGGACCGGTGTGGATTAAACCCAGACTGGAGAGGAGAGATAATGGTTTCAAGCTGGAGAGAGAGTCTGGTGGCGAGTACTTTACTTTATCAAGGACCTTATTGTCAAAATTCATTAGAGACAGTGGACAATAACATTGGTAAAACGTAGGGTCTTTCTCAGGTTTTACCAAAAGGACTACAATCGCTCATCGCAATGTAGGGGGGAGAAAACCCACCTCCAGCACTTTGGCATAAAGCTCCAGAAGACGGGTTGCAAGTAGGTTTTTATATGTTTTATAAAATATTCCCATCAGTCCATCGGAGCCTGGGGCCTTAGACCCATCTATGGAGTCAATAGAGGAAACAATCTCCTCCACTGTTATCGGCTCGCTTAGGAATTGCTGCTGCTGCGGGGAGGACAGCCAGGCCATAGCCACCTCTGAGAGGTAATCCGCCAACACACGGTCCTCCCCAGTGTGGTGGGAGGTATAAAGTCCAGTAAAATAATGCAGTAGTTCCACCAGGACCTCACCATTATCCGAGGTCTGTGTACCATCTTTAAGTGTGAATTCTAGAATATAATCACTGCCCCTCTGCGGGGGAAGCAGTCTAGCAAGTGTAGCCAAGGGGCTCGCCCTCACCGTAACAACGGGCCCCGGCGTACTTCCCAAGGAAGTTCACCTCACGATCGGCAAGTTAGCGAAACCCCTAAATCATCTTTTCCTGGTGTCGTAACTGGGGGTTGTCATGTTGCTGAGTTGCAGCGTCTTTATCTGCTGGAGTGTGGCCTCAACCCGCACTAGGGAACAACGTATATCAAACAGTATTCCGCACTGTTTAGCTATAGTTACACTGCATATAAAGGCCTTGAAGGCCTCCCAGATAGTGACCTGTGTGGTAATGGTGCCCTTGTTGAGCTCAAGATATTCAGTGATTGGAGTTCTTCATGTAACGCTGAGTCAATGACAGCCTGACATGGAAACCTCCACACATATGCCGCATTCCCGGGGAATGGAATGGTTAACACCATGTGCACAGGAGCATGATCTGAAAGCGTGCAGGGAAGGCAGTTTACCTCACTCAACCAGTGCCAGTGCAGAAGTGACTTGGATAGTAGCCAATAATCTAAGCGTGTCCAGGTACCATGTGGTGCTGAGTAGAAGGTGTGTCCCGGGGTTAGGATGTGACAATCCGTCATGCATCTCTAAGGAAGCACTCTAAGGGAGTAAATGGCGCATATATCTTGTAGTACCTGAAGTGTGCTGGGTTTCCCACCAGGCCACTCACAGTTGAATCCTGAGCAGGATTAATGCATAAACTAAGATCACCCCACATTATGACATGGTCTTTATCCACCCTCTCCAGTATCACCCGCAACTCCCTGAAAATAAATCTGGTGAATCTACATTTGGCGCATAAATGTTTAATAACAGCATTTTCTGGGCCGCCAGGTGGCCCATGGCTGCCACCTACCTCCCCTCTTTATCACTGAAGCAGTCTTTGAGTGTGAAGGGAACTGAACAGTGGATTAAAATGCAGACCCCATGAGAGTTTGTACTATAGGTGGTGAAGAATCTGTGTGGGCCCCAAGCGGAGGCAAAGGGCAAGGAGGATACTGGAGAGCAATGCGTCTCCTGTAGGAATGCTACCTTAACCCCGTGCCAGACTAGATATTATAGTACTAGCTTGCCCTTCCAGGGATTAATAATGCCTCTAATTTCCCAGGTCATTAAATAGGACCTCCACCCCTTTGGTTGCCGTGCTATGAGAGATGGGCTCTCCCTACATTCTCCATGTAGAACCTGCACAATAGATAGTCAGAAATGTCCTTCCAGTGTGGGACCCATCATATCTGCAATAAACAGTCCCTACCCCATCACCAGCCCCCACCCTTCCCAGACCAGAAGATGCCCAGTGAGTCCCCCTTCTATAGCAAAACAAACAAATCAAACAATGAGAATAAATAACCATTGCGGTGTACACCTCAGAGGGTAGGCAACGCATTGGCAGCCAATCTCCATTGCATACACGGACAGCAATTATAGAACTGGATAAAGGATATGTGTGAGAATAAAATGGTAATTATAAGTCAAATAATGCAGCCATGACGGTATAAAGTGCAGCGACATTGTTCCACTGTGGTGTCTCTATAGAAGCAACCCAGTGGTAACCATCCCGTGGAGCAGCACCCGAGATCAATCCATGGGAAACAGGTTTGAGCTGTTCGTAGCCTGGAGGTCAGGGGGGAGCGTCCCGGAGAATCCCTTGAATCAGGTTGATGTTCCTTGGCATATTTTTTTACCAAAGGCTTGGATGTACACGGGGGAATCGAAAAACCGTTGTTTACCCTGAACATGAACGCGAAGGTGGGCTGTGTACAGCATGCCATAATGCAGTCCCAGCCCCCTTTGTGCAGCCTTCGCCTCCACAAACTTTCGAAGAGTGTCCTGGACCAACAATGTGAAATCGGGGTTAAAGGAGACAATGGTTCCCTGATATTGGACCTCACCCCGTTCCCGTGCCAGATGAAGTGCGGTGTCTCTATCCCTGAAATTTAGCATTCAGGGAATTATAGGCCGTGGTGTCATCCGAGGAGGCGGCTTATGGACCAAAGATCTATTGGCCCGCTCCACCAGGAAGGCAGATGAGAACTTCTCCCGCCCCAACAGTTCCATCAGTAATTTTTCCATGAATAGATCAATTTTACCAGAAGCTGTGGACTTAGCAAAGCCAGTTATGTGGAGATTGTTGCGGCATGACCTGGCCTCTAAGTCTTCATTTCAAGCCATTTTAACATGGTGTTGGTCCCATCCTCCAGTGTGGAGATCCACTCCTCCATCACATCGATTCAAGCCTGGTGTCGATCGAGGCGCACACTCATGCCATCCAATCAGCCTGATAATGCATCAAAGCTGGCGTCCATTGCCTTAAACACCACTCGGATCTCTGCAAACAGAGCTTCAGTGGTCGCGGGCCGTGCAACCTCAGAAGGTCCCTCTGCCATCTCTGCCATTCTGATAGGCGTCGCCATCTCATTGAGCTCAGCCGCACATTCAAATGGTAATTTCTGTGGTTGTGGCCCGTGTGACCCATTCTGTTAATGATGCAGAAGTGAATGTGCAAAGTGGAGAGATGCCCTCTGTCAGTCACTGGGGGGACGGTGGAAGGTACGGCGGGGAAAAAAGGAATGGCATGGCTGTAGGCCCCAGAAACTCGGGTTGTGCCAGAACCAGCTGTGTGATCGTCTCCAAAGTCAGCCGAGAGGTGTGGTACCACCCCTATGCCTGCAAATGTGAATGACGCAAGGCAGCGGAATCCCACCTTGATTTCTTGTTTTTCTTTTTTGACTTAACTGATGATTTTGACCATGATCAAGATTGGCCCTTACAGCAGCTTTGTTGACTTCAGGAACTAGAATCGGACCAGGATTGCACTTTTGACGCAGACTATGACTTGGAGTCGACCCTGCGAGGAGTCTATTTATGCTTGGCGATGTAAAGCTTCGCCTTGCAGTCCCTGATCACCTTTGGTATCATGGACACAAAGTCACTGCAGGCCTTGGAGTCATGGCCCGACACCAGACACCTCAGAGATACCTGGTGCGGATCTATCACAGACACCTGTTTGTGACAGTCCCTACTGATTATAAAAGCTGTCATTTTTTAGGGTGACGTCCCATGCACACTGAGAAAAAACTTGAGGTAAATGTCTCTGAAAGACATGAAGAGAGCTCTAGATCCATGCCTGGTGAAATGGAAAGAAGGAACGGACAACAGCGCACAGGGGTTGCTCCTGTATGGCCTCCGCACATCATTTCTGGAGAGGAACGGCGTCAGTGCAGAGGTACACGGAGACACCCGACAGCGCGCCAAGATACTGATGAAAAATGTCAGGATTCAGTCTGATGCCTGGAGAATATTCATACGTTAAGGAATCTACAGATCTGCAGCTAGAAGTCTCTATAAAAAAGCCTGCGAGAAAGAGATGAAGCCTAAAGAGACAGGAAGTGCAGGGTGGTGGAAGAAGGAGGTATCAGATGGAATTAAGACTAGGCAGCCATGATATCTGGCAGCCACAGGCGGCAGACTCCTAAGGAATAAATGTGGGGCCTTGCACTCGTACAAATTAAGCATCACATAGAGAGGAGTTGGCCTAAGAGCTAGGGCGGTCGACCTCGAATCTGGGGAACTGGGTTCGAGTCTCGGCAATGACGCTGAACATCCTGTGATTCTGGGCAAATCACTTAATCTCCCCGTGCCTATCAAAAATGAATGCGTCCTCATGTAATGCAACTGGTGCTATCTAAAGTGCTCTGATACCCGCTTCGGGTCAAGTTTGCGCTATATAAAACTCTGTACAATATAGAGCCACCCTGAATGCCTACAGGACTGGACAGATAGACGGTACAAAACCTCGGTTACAGAAAAGAGAGTTTATCACACAGGTTAGGAATTGCCCATCAACGAATGGTGGCTAAAACTTCACCCGGACTTGGCTTCCGCATGCGGATTCCGCCAAAATGAAACTGGAAAAATCTGTGGAGCCTTTTGCGTGTTTACCTCACCTTCTGCTCGAGCTCCTTAAGCACTGTCTTTGATTTATTACCTGTAACCAAATAAGAATACGGTACCAAACACGCACACGCCAAAGACTGTTTACCTTAGCAACCATACAATGTTCACAATGTAAAGAAAGACAAACGTTACCTTTACGTCAAAGAAAGAAAATGATCTAATACATACTCTTCATATTCTACTGCACTGTTGATTCACTTTCAAATAATCTCAATCTCTTCTTAAAACAAAGGCAGTGGCGGCTGGTAAACTTTGAAAGTGGAGGGTTGTTGTAAGACGAAGATATGAATGGGCCAGTGTAAGTGAGCGCATGGAGTGAGCTCGACTGCTCCAAAAGGGGTTTAGGCACTATGGCACCCTGCGCAAGCTTACACATATTGTGTGAAGTGCACTCACACTGGTCCAGATACACACAAGTCCTTGTCTCTGTCCCACCCCCTCAGTCTCTGGTATGAGGTTCATTGGCAGATCTATGTGCAGGACTCTGGACTGAAGTAGCACTAAAGATCAAAAGCAAGAGGGCAGTTTTATAGGCATCACAGTTTTAAATTTAGGTGCCAGGATACGACTGCAAGTGAGCTAGTTATGTAGGGTGACCAGAATTTTAAAGCCAAAAACCGGGGCATTTCACAAAAAATAGAAAAAGGACAACAATTCTACTTCAAGCCAGCGGCACAGAATGACAGTGCTCCTCAGCAGAGAATTACAGAACAGGCAGTAAGAACATAAATAAAATGCAATTTAATAAACCAGGTAGCTAAAAAGAACCTCCTGCCGTTTTCAGTCGACCCAGGACATGAACTAAATTTCCAGAAATCTGTCGGTGACAACTGGTGAAAAACCGGAACCGTCCGGGCAAATCCAGAATGCTTGGTCACCCTATAGTTATGTCTTTACTGAAAATAGCAGGGACAGGGCTTCTCTTGCACGAAATGTCTAAAATTGGCCCTTATCCTATTTGTAGACAGGATTTTGACCATGTCGTGATTGGCAAAGGTCGCAACTTGCACCATGTTAGCAATGAGATGCTCATCTCGTTCTTCTTTTCACGTTGCATTCTGTCCCAAACAGTTTTCCCTTTTATCTTTCTAAATGCTGGGCGGCGTGTATTAGAAAGGAAGGGTGTGGACATAACTGGCAGCGCTATTATTATTCCCTGACAAGTGTTACCTTGCAACTCTGGACTGGCCTCTGCTAAAACTCTTCTCCAAGTCTCCCACACTTTTACAGTGGTCTGACAGGTTAGATCGATTACGTTTTTTATGACATCATCTTTTTATGATACTTTATTGTATAAATTGTTGTATGCTTGAAATTAGATATAACACATGATCCATACCAAGCCATGCTCTTAGATACGGAGAATTTTGCCTTAAACACAGATCCTTGGAAAGGGACATTTTGTGATTTCTAATATTGCTACCCATTCCCTCTTCCTAGAATCAGGGTATCTCCCTTTCTTTTTTAGGTCTCGCCTGACCCAGCGCATGCGCTGGTCTGGAGAGACTTATTGACAGGGCTCCAAAAAGTGCTACCAGGCCAGCCTAGAGCTACAGTGCATGTGCGCGGGCGAGCGCGCCGCGTTTTACCGCAATTACTTTAACTTTTGCTGCCGCAAGGCCGCTTGGCATAGCCAAAAGGTCTCGCTTTTGGGACCTTATAAGTATTTAGTTATGCAACTGTTGCATGGCTAAACACTTATAAGGTCCAAAAAGCGAGACCTATTGGCTATGCCTATGCTTGTTTGTCATTAGATCGAAAAACATGCCTGATCAGAGGACGCAATGTCATAAATGTCAGTGTCAGTAGTGCTATGAGGGGGTTTCTAACCAGTCTCGCATGAACCCCACCTCCTTTCCCAACTGGTTACAAGAGAGGTGGTGGGGTCAGCAACGCTTGCTGCTGTTCCCACCTCACCATGTGAGGAGTTAGGCAAGGGTTGGGGGCACTGAAGCCCTTGGTGACTCACATGCAACCTCAGGCAGCAAGGGGCTGAAATCTAACACACCCAGGCTGCATTCAGTTACATAGGCTGACTTTCATCACAGGTGGGTTTGGTCCTTTCCTAAAACAATACAGGGACATCACGAACAAGCACAATTGTCGCCATTCAAGACACACACGTTAGTGAAAACACAGCCCGGGCCTGTCAGAACGGTGGTGTTGCTGAAAGGGAGGTCTGCTTTTCACCCTCTTACACCGCAGCCCGCCTTTTCTCACACCCTTTGTACCCAGTGTCCATGCGGCCACCTTTCACCTGATGGCCAACAGCTCGTGGAGAAGATATGTGGCGGCCGCCAGCAGCGCTGCAAACCACTTGGTAGGTGTTAGACGGCGACCTCAGAGGAGCCCGGAAAGGGGTCCTGACTACCCTGAGACCCACCCTCAAAGTATCGTATCCGGGCACTGGCGGGAGACTCCTCAGGAGGAGGAATCTCGTGTCTAGGATCGTACTTCTGGCACCACACGACACAGAAACACCACACCGTGCGTTCTTAGGAATCAATCTTTATCCAACAGGTTAGCACTGCAAATATGTACAAGGAGAGCGCGGGCTCAATGAGTCTCGGAAGGGATAGGGGGTAGCGGGACAGTCTCTGGTAAAGGTTCAAGGCAAGGACGTACACGGCGCACAGCTCACAATCCTCGAGCTGGGGGGTAGGCTTGTTGTCGTTGGGGTCCGGCGGGACCGGTGGAGTCTGTGGAAGCCGCGAGTCACTCAGCGGGCTCAGGTACATGTTCGGAGGTCTTACGATCTTCAGGGAGCCGCGAGTCACTCAGCAGGGCTCAAGTACAAGTTCGGAGGTCTTACGATCTTCAGGGAGCCGCGAGTCACTCAGCAGGGCTCAGGTACAAGTTCGGAGGTCTTACGATCTTGAGGGAGCCGCGAGTCACTCAGCAGGGCTCAGGTACAAGTTCGGAGGTCTTACGATCTTCAGGAAGCCGCGAGTCACTCAGCAGGGCTCAGGTGGTTCTAAGTTCCAGGAGCCGCGACCGCGTCAGCAGGCTCTCGTGGTTCCAGCGTCGAATCTGCCGGACAGTCTCAGAGCACCCCTTGTTATAGGTCGACCCCTCTTTGATGTCCGGGGTCTGTGCAGGCAGGGGTCTTGTTACCTGGGGGTCGCTTGTCGGGGTTTCCTGCCATTGTCTTTTGATCCTCTCAGGGCCGGGTCGGGAGGAGTCCCAGACACCCAGCAGGCATGGAGCCAGCTCTCAGGGAGGCCGGAGGGCCGATCGAAACCCATCGTCCCAGGGGAGTTCAGAGGTGCGATAGAAACTGCTCCTCCCTCTCTCATCCCCTGGCAAGCGTGATGTCCTCTAGCCGGAGTGGCGCCGCTAGGCCCGGGTCGCGCTGGGGCCGGGCGGCCATCTTGGTGCATGAAGTGGGCATGCGGGCCCGGGGTGGCCGAAGGGAGAGAGGCCATGGACGAGGATGTCCGGGTCGGGTGCGTGTGTTCTGGTGGAAAGGATCGGCTAGGCCGTGTGCTTGGGGCTGCAGGTACCAGGTTAGGTGGTGCGGGGACAAGTAGAGCCATGCTACGAGGCCGGGTCCAACACGCGTCCCCCCCAGCTGAAAGCCGGAGAGAACTGCCCATCATCTTGGGGGGTTCTCTTCGCTGAGGCGGAAGAACCGGGAGAGGCCATCAGCGTTGGCGTGGTCCGTACCAGGGCGATGTTCTACGGTGAAATCCATCCCCTGGAGGGAGATTGACCACCGCAGTAGCTTGGGGTTTTCTCCTCGCATCTGCATGAGCCATCGCAATGGCCGATGGTCGGTTTGGACTTTGAAATGGGTGCCGAACAGGTAAGGGCGTAGTTTCTTGAGTGCCCAGACCACGGCAAAGGCTTCGCGCTCAATGGTGCTCCATCTCTGTTCTCTGGGCAATAGCCGCCGGCTGAGGAAGGCGATGGGCTGGTCTAGGCCTTGGTCATTCACCTGGGACAGGACGGCCCCAATGCCATGCTCGGAGGCATCGGTTTGGACTACAAACTCCTTGGAGTAGTTGGGAGCCTGGAGGACAGGGGCAGTACACATGGCCTTCTTTAGGGCATCGAACGCCTCCTGGCAGGCAGTCGTCCACTGCACCTTCTTTGGCTGTTTTTTGGATGTGAGTTCTGTGAGGGGGCCGACAAGGCTGCCATACCCCCGGATGAATCTTCGGTAGTAGCCAGTGAGGCCCAGAAAGGCTCGGACCTCCGTTTGGGTGGTGGGGGGTTCCCAGGCCAAGATGGCGTCGATCTTCGGCTGTAGAGGGGCGACCTGGCCACTCCCGACCTGGTGCCCCAGGTAGACTACTGATCCTTGCCCAATTTGGCACTTGCTGGCTTTTACTGTGAGGCCTGCCTGGCGCAGGGCGGTTAGCACCCTCCGGAGGTGCTGGAGGTGCTCACTCCATTCGGAACTGAAAACGGCGATGTCGTCTAGATAGGCCGCGCTGAACTGTTCCAGCCCGGCAAGGACTCTATTCACCAGTTGCTGGAAGGTGGCCGGGGCATTTTTCATTCCGAAGGGCATTACGCGGAAGCGGTAATGCCCATCTGGGGTGGAGAAGGCGGACCGCTCCTTGGCTCCCTCGGTGAGCGCAATCTGCCAGTATCCGCAGGTGAGGTCGAATGTGCTGAGGAACCGGGCTGCCCCGAGTCGGTCAATGAGCTCGTCGGCCCGTGGAATGGGGTGGGCATCGGCTCGGGTGATGTCATTGAGCCCTCGGTAGTCCACACAGAATCGGAGCTCGGGGGCGACACCGGGGGCCGCTGCCTTCGGGACCAGGACCACGGGGCTGGCCCAGGGACTGTCAGATGGCTCGATCACCCCCATGGTCAACATCTTCGAGACTTCAGCTTGAATGCAGGACCGGACCCGGTCAGGGACCCGGTATGCTCGGTGTCTCACCGGCGGGCTGTCCCCGGTGTCCACGTCATGGACACACCAGTCGGTGACTCGGGGGATCAGGGAGAAGAGGTCCGAAAATTGTCCTAGGAGCTGGCGGCAGTCCTCTTGTTGCTGGGCAGTGAGAGCTGGGGAGAGGTTCACTCCTTCCACGGAGCCATCCTGCTCCTTGACACACAGGAGGTCCGGGAGGGGATCGGACTCATCTTCGGCCCCGTCATCGGTGGCCAGCAGGAGGCTCAGTTCAGTCCGCACGAAGTGAGGCTTGAGGCGGTTCACGTGAAGGACCCGAAGGGGATCCCGAGGCGACTGAACGTCCACCAAGTATGTGACTTGACTCTTCCGCTCAATCACTTTGTAGGGCCCGGTCCACCTGTCCTGGAGGGCGCCTGGCTTCACGGGGGCCATGACCCATACTTGCTGGCCCGGCTGGAACTCGACCAGAGTGGCATTCTGGTCGTACCAGCGCTTCATCTCTTCTTGGCTTGCCTCTAGGTTGGCCTCGGCCAGTGCTCGGAACTTCCTGGTCTGGTTCCGGAGGGTCAGAACATATTGGAACACATCTCGTGGGGTGGTCTGGGGTGCCGCCTCCCACCCTTCCTTAACCAAACTGAGGGGACCTCGGACGGGGTGTCCATAGAGCAACTCAAACGGCTGAACCCTAGGGACTTCTGGGGGACTTCTCGGTAAGCGAACAAGAGGCAGGGGAGCAGGACGTCCCACTTACGCCGGAGGGGCTCTTCTAGGCCGGTGATCATCCCTTTCAGAGTCCTGTTAAACCTCTCTACTAGGCCGTTCCCTTGGGGATGGTACGGGGTGGTGAACTTATAGGACACTCCACATTGTTGCCACAGGGACGTCATATACTTCGAGATAAAATTAGTGCCGCGATCGCTCACGACCTCGCGGGGAAAACCCACCCGGGAAAAGATCCCCATCAGGGCCCGGCCCACCACGGGGGCCGTGACGGTGCGTAGGGGGATAGCCTCAGGATAGCGGGTGGCGTGATCCACTAGGACCAGGATAAACCGGTGACCTTGGGAGGTGGGGGGGTCCAGGGGCCCCACGATGTCGATCCCGACTCGTTCGAAGGGGGTACTGACGACCGGGAAGGGTTGGAGGGGAGCCTTGCGCTTCCCCCCACTCTTCCCACTAGCTTGGCACGTGGGACAGGACTTGCAGTGGGCTTCTACAGCTGCTCTCATTCTAGGCCAGTAAAAATGGGTCACGAGACGGCTGTAGGTCTTGTCTTGACCCAGGTGGCCGGCGAGGAGGACGTCGTGGGCTAAGCCCAGGAGGAAGTCTCGGAAGCGGAAGGGTACCACCAGCACCCGTCCGGATCCCAGCTCCACCGACTTCTGCTCACTGTACAAAATGTTATTCTCCCAATAAACTCGGTGCGTTCCGGTTTGGTCGCCTGCGGCTTGGCCCTCGGCCTGGCGCCGCAGTCCGACCAGGGAAGGACAAGTGGCTTGCTCCCGGCAAAATTCCTCCCGGGTGGGCCCGCCCTCGTGGCGCCATTGGGCCAATTCAGGTAGATCGACTGAGGGTTCGTCGCTGGCGACTGACCCTTCCGATGGGGGGACGGGAGGACCCTCGGCGGTTACTGTTCTGACTTCTTCGGTCGGGGCGTCTTCGACTTCTCCCAGGGGGGTGAGTCGAGCTGACATAGATCGGGTGGTGGCGCACACCCACTCGGGGAGTCCCATCATTCCTAGGTGGGCCTTGCGCTCGACGTGCTTCCAGGGAGAACTCTCCAGGTCGTTCCCTAAGAGGCAGTCGACCGGCTGGGAGGTTCTTACGGCAACCCTTAGTTTACCTGTCACCCCACCCCACTCAAACGGCACCAAGGCTACCTGACACATACTCTCTCTATTATCTGCGGAAATTACCGGGCAAAAGACGTTGGGGAGGATCTGCTCCTCGGGGACTAAGTGCCTGAGGACACCGGTGATGCTGGCCCCGGTGTCCCGCAGGGCCTCTATTTGGTGGCCATTGATCTTGACGAGCTGCCCGTATTTCTTCGTGTTGGAGGGCAGGAGGCTACCAGGGACCATCTCTCTATCTCCCAGGGATACTAGGGCCATAGCTGCGGGTTCCCACTCCCCGGTTTCCTCAACCTCCTCCCCCAGAGCTATGTTGGCTATCTGTCTTGCAGGGGTGATTTGGGTGGCCATGGGGCACTCTGGGTCATTGGCGTAGTGCCCGGGCTTCTGGCAACGAAAGCAAGTGACGGTTACCCGGTGTCCCCGTCTCCCGGGGGGTCTGGTTACTGGTGGGGGGGGCGCTGGGAAAGGTGGAGGTTGGGTCTTTGGGGGGCTAGGCTGGGACTCTCGCTGCCCTCCCTGGTTCTCTCCTCCTCTCTGGCGGGGTGGTCCCTGACTGGCTCGGGGGTATTCTCCTACCATGCCCCGGGGGACCCGGGTGTTGGTCCAGCGGTCTGCTTCCACCACCAGCTTCCTGGGATCGGTGAGTTTGCTGTCAAGCAGATGCTGGCGTAGTTCCACAAAGCAGTTCGCAGCCAGGTGTTCCCACAACATGAGGTCGGTGAGTTCCTCAAGGGTGGTGACTTTGCTGCCCTTGATCCACCCATCGAAGGCCCGACTGAAAAAGTTTACATATTCCACCCAGGTGGTGCCCGGGATTTTCCTGCAGTCCCGGAATCGCTGACGGTACATCTCGGGGGTGAGACCGTACCTTGTGAGTAGAGCCTCTTTCATGTGGCTGTAGGAGGTCGGCAGAGAGATGGGTAGGTCGAGCAGGGTGTCTCTTCCTTCGCTCAGAAACCGTCCCCACAACCCTGCCCCCCAGTCCTTCTGCGGGACCCGATGGGAGGTCATGGCGACCTCGTAGGCCCTGAACCATTGTTGAATGTCATCGTTTTTATAATATTCTTTGACCACGTCCTTGGGGATGTGGACCTTCTGCTCCGCTGGGGAGGCCGCCTCTCGGTTTCCCGGGGGCCTCCCTTCCTCGCTTCTGGCCTTGAGCTCGATTTCCTTCAAGCTGCGTTCGTGCTCTAGTTGGAGCTTCCTTCCTTCGTGTTCCCGTTGGAGCTTCTTCTCTTCTAGCTCGCCTTGCACGCGCATTTGCTCTACTGCTAGCTTTTTTTCTGCTAACTTTAATTCGCCTTCGATTTTGAGTTTGGCTAACTCGAGTTCGTGATTGCTCTGTCCGCGAGTTCTTCCGGGGATAGGCCCCCGTCTGGTACGATGCCTCGCACCTGATTGCTGCTGCTTTCGCCTTGGGGGGGTTCGGCTTCGTCGGGGCGCTCCCCCCTGCCTTCTGGGCGGGAGGCCCCGGCATCCACCCAAGCTTTCAGTGCTTTCTGCAAATCTTCTTTGGTGTTGAGACCGGTGGTAGCGATTTTAAGTTCTTTGCAGAATTGCTTTAGTTCTTTGTGCGTGTATTCTTCTAGTTGTTCCACCTGGAACACCCTGTTGGCGTTGGTTTCTGCGGGGCTCATGGCGTTTCCTTCTGCCATCTTTGTCGGTAGTGCGTCTGTCGTTCACGGTACGATCTCTAGGTGATGGGCCCGAATCCCGTCGCTTGCCACCAATGTTAGACGGCGACCTCAGAGGAGCCCGGAAAGGGGTCCTGACTACCCTGAGACCCACCCTCAAAGTATCGTAGCCGGGCACTGGTGGGAGACTCCTCAAGAGGAGGAATCTCGTGTCTAGGATCGTACTTCTGGCACCACACAACACAGAAACACCACACCGTGCGTTCTTAGGAATCAATCTTTATCAAACAGGTTAGCACTGCAAATATGTACAAGGAGAGCGCGGGCTCAATGAGTCTCGGAAGGGATAGGGGGTAGCGGGACAGTCTCTGGTAAAGGTTCAAGGCAAGGACGTACCCGGCGCACAGCTCACAATCCTCGAGCTGGGGGGTAGGCTTGTTGTCGTTGGGGTCCGGCGGGACCGGTGGAGTCTGTGGAAGCCGCGAGTCACTCAGCGGGCTCAGGTACAAATTCGGAGGTCTTACGATCTTCAGGGAGCCGCGAGTCACTCAGCAGGGCTCAAGTACAAGTTCGGAGGTCTTACGATCTTCAGGGAGCCGCGTGTCACTCAGCAGGGCTCAGGTACAAGTTCGGAGGTCTTACGATCTTCAGGGAGCCGCGAGTCACTCAGCAGGGCTCAGGTACAAGTTTGGAGGTCTTACGATCTTCAGGGAGCCGCGAGTCACTCAGCAGGGCTCAGGTGGTTCTAAGTTTCAGGAGCCGCGACCGCGTCAGCAGGCTCTCGTGGTTCCAGCATCGAATCTGCCGGACAGTCTCAGAGCACCCCTTGTTATAGGTCGACCCCTCTTTGATGTCCGGGTCTGTGCAGGCAGGGGTCTTGTCACCTGGGGGTCGCTTGTCGGGGTTTCCTGCCATTGTCTTTTGATCCTCTCAGGGCCGGGTCGGGAGGAGTCCCAGACACCCAGCAGGCGTGGAGCCGGCTCTCAGGGAGGCCGGAGGGCCAATCGAAACCCATCGTCCCAGGGGAGTTCAGAGGTGCGATAGAAACTGCTCCTCCCTCTCTCATCCCCTGGCAAGCGTGATGTCCTCCAGCCGGAGTGGCGCCGCTAGGCCCGGGTCGCGCTGGGGCCGGGCGGCCATCTTGGTGCATGAAGTGGGAACGCGGGCCCGGGGTGGCCGAAGGGAGAGAGGCCATGGACGAGGATGTCCGGGTCGGGTGCGTGTGTTCTGGTGGAAAGGATCGGCTAGGCCGTGTGCTTGGGGCTGCAGGTACCAGGTTAGGTGGTGCGGGGACAAGTAGAGCCATGCTACGAGGCCGGGTCCAACAGTAGGTAGAGTGTTTTATTCCATATTCACCAGTAGTCAAAGCCCAGCCCTGACATGGTGCTGCCGAGATCCTGCACTGGGAAAGCGACGATGCCCCCATGGAGGAAGGAGGCGGTGTACTGCTCCTCTGCCGCACCTCCGCATCAGCTCAGCGACCGGGCTCTGGCTCCGGCCTCTGACTCAGATCCAGCAGGCATGACACGAGGAGAGAGGAGGAGAATCCCACCCCCCAGTTCCTGCATCCCAGGCTGTAACCAATCAAGACGCTGCTCCTGCTGTTATAGCAGCGCCTGGATTGGCTGGGGCAGGGGAACGCAATGCTCTTTACTGTGCCAGGGGACTGCCGCTATGAGTCACCCTGGCCTCCAGTTTACATAGGGGGAAGACTCTGAGGCAGCCTTTAGTGCACATGTTGGGCTGGCCGGAGAGAGGCCGCCGTCCAACCTGACATGCGCACCTGGGCCCCTCTGACTCTAATGTTGTTAGGTACATCTCTGATATCTGTTGTTAAAGCCAGCACGTTAAGTAACACCTCTGCTGTCTAAACCTAGAGGCCATAAGGCAATAAGGTCTGCATAAGGTGTAGGACAGCTCTACTGTCTAAAGCTAAAGCTTGTATTTCTGTGTCACCTGAGTGATGCTGTACTACTGTTCTATATGGTGCAGTGAGAAATGTTTGTGAAAACTGAAAGATCAGTGGAGTAGCTAGGAGGGGCGGTCCACTACAGGCGGCACTCTTTTTGAGGGTAACAGAGGTACGCAAGTCGTCTGTCGACTACCACCATATCCCCCCCAAAAAACAAGTCGCCCGTTGACCAGAACAGCCCCCTACCCCTCCCCCCTCCCCCTGCCACACCCACGCTCTTACCTGCACTGGGCAGCACCCTCAGGGCCCTCCCCATGCGGCAATAGGTCTATTTATGCCACTGTGAGAGATAGCTTTACAGGCTAATATCAAATTCTGGTAAAATGATTCTAATCGTAGGGCTGGCCCTGCAGCATTCGCTCTTCACATTGGTGTAGCACAAGTTTACCCCAGTTGCGTTGTTGCAGGCATAAGAAAGAATGCTTGGTTGGTGAGGGTGGTTGAAGGGTGTTCTAAGGGGTAAATCTTTGATGCTATGATTCAGCTCTCAGTGGTGTCCAGAGCTATGTACTAAGATGCTCTGCAAAGCTGATGTCATGAGGAATGTGAAACACATAAGCTACACTTGAAAATGTACATCTAAATCTGATTCTAGGTTTACTACTTTCTAAAATTCACTAATTCCGCATGGAATCTGTAAAGAGGGTAAAGAGTCCCCCAGCAAGAACGAGTTCACAACAAAGAGGCTCCAAATGTATATTCCTCTGGTAAAGTCCAGCTCCCAGTTCATGAATGCCTTTCAAAGTTCTTTCCCCACTATTTATGCCTTCAGGGCATTCTCTTGCTCGCACGCGCATAATTCACATGAAAACAATCAACCCCCCAGCAGTTCAAATAGCAACATGTAATGTGTTTGTTGCACATGCAAACTTCCAACAGTTCAAATAACAACATATGTAACACATCTTCCCCCCAAAAATGAAAACGATAAAACTCACAAATGAAAAATAGGTCCAGCGTGTAATCACTAAATGCAAACAAGTAATTATGAGTAATTACAAAACATAATCCTTCAACTTTATAGGTAATATGCATTCACTACTACTTGTTGTACATACACTATTGACATCAGATCTTTCTGAGAGAAAGGGATTAGTTGGTAAACTCCTGGATCGTGTCACCTCATCATTGTTTCAAAATCTGCATGCCATGTTTTGTACATTGAAGAAAACATTATTATTATTTTCTCTACTTACCACTTGATCCTCCTCTTGTCTTCCTTCTTCCTTTATTTTCCCTTTAAATAGAGAAACACGATTAAGATTCCACACTGTTTCACCGACTACACGCACAGCATTTCTAAACACTTCACAATTTTCTGGCCAGCATGCTGATCCCTTGCTTACAGGTGTGTTTTTCTTGAGACAAACGGAATCCCCCACATCTCATTCACTTTCCTGCAAATGACTTTTCTCCTATCCATCTCCACTTTCATTTTCTGCTTATAGTCCTCCACCACCCTCCCTGTTTTTAAAAAATCTGCTTCAGCATCACGGCTCGTCTTATTCGTCAACCACCACGGTACAAGACAAGTACTTGGTTTACGCCCTCTCAACAATTCAAATGGGCTAATGCCAGTCACAGAGCTGGGAGTGGTTCTATACGCTACGAGCATTGCTTGCAAAGCCTTTCTCCAGCTTAGCCCTCCCTTGACAGATAATTGAATAGCCCCTTTCACCCTGATACATCTTTCCACCAGGCCATTGGATTCTGGATTCTGGATGTGACACAGGGATCCTCCAATGAATGAAACCACATCTAGACAAATCATTTTCAATAATTGCTGGTAAATTGCCGACCATTGTCTGAAACAAGTTCCTGTGGTATTCCTTCTCTGTAAAATTACTCATCCAAGAAGTCTACAATACTCTCCAGTGTAACCTCCTTAATCATTCTCAATTCTGGACACTTTGAGAAATCATCTATGAGAACTATCCCAAACGCCTCTTGCTTAGGTAAAACTGCAGAAGGACCAATGACGTGTAGGCCCAATTTCATCCACAGTCCTGCGGGAAATTCAATGGGGCACACATCAGAAATGAGTGGTTTGGCTGATTTATCACTAAATGCACATTACCTACACAATTTTACCTGTTGATAAACCATGACCTCAATTTCAGGCCTTCAAAAAGTATCTCTGATACGTTTCCTGGTACTAGATATTTCCAAATGGCCTTCATGTGCACGATGACTTGATTTCTTCCTGAGACCAAAAGGAGGAATGAGCTTGCCACCCTTAATAGCTATTCCATTTTCTACACCTAACTTCTCATGTACCGTGAAAAACCCTTTCAACTCTCCTGGAACCTTACATTCCTCAGGCCATTCACTTACCAAAAATTCAGTGAGTAATTTCAAATTTGAGTTTTTCCTCTTTTCATCACCTCGTTCCGTTTCAAGAATGGCAGGACTGTCTATAACTGTCAAATTTGCATCAGCAAATGTACATACTACTTCATGTTCTACGTCCAATACATCAACCGGATTTTCAACTGACATTGGTAATCTTGACATGCAATCTGCAGGGATATAGTTTTTCCCTGGTACATATTCAATTCTATATTGAAACACTTGTAATCTGAATGCTAATCTGGCCAATCTAGCAGCCATTACACGTCCTCCACGTGGAAATCTCTACATAACCGCATTTGGTTTTATCGCATATCTTATATACATTTGTTTTGAAGTGTATTGATAAACATTAAATTCACCAGCACTACGTAAAACTGGTAGTTTTTGCACTCCTTTAACCCAAAGTCACTTAGACAGTTCTTTAATAGAGACAACTTTCTTTCAGGTCCACAATCATCACCTTCCAAAACTTCTACATAAGCAAGAAACCCTGCTTTCCAAGTTTATCAACCAATAGGAAGCTCCCCAGGTTCAGGCAGAAGCACAGGCGGTGCTACATTGCTCGACATAATATAGCCTTATAGCCCGCCGTAGCGTGCTATACCGGCTATTAAAGGCCCGCTGCAGCGTTAAAGGCCCGAGCCGAAGGCGAGGGACTTTAACAAAGCAGCAGGACTTTAATTGCCGGTGTAGCCCTGCTACGAAGGGCTATAAGGCTATTAGAACATTCTGCCACTAGAGGGCAGAATGTTCCAACAAATAAAGCCGTCAGGGAGCGCGAGGGGATTGGAATCCCTTTAGGCTCCCTGAAGCCTTTGTTCACAGCCAGAGCTGTGAACAAAGAAACATTGGAATGTTGGAGCTCCGGGCTTATACCAGCCATTATAAGGCCGGAGCACTCCATTGTTTTCAATGGAGCTTCCAACATTCCAATGTTCTAATTCCTTTTATTTGTACGTTCACCATGATGTGCACACCCAAGAAGAAGTGAGGGGCGCATTAACAGTGATGCGCACACCCAATTTATTATAAATTACTTTTACTTGGCGCGTTCACGGTGATGCACATGCCTAAGTAGAAATAAAACAGTGAAAGTGCATTTTTATTATAGTATAAATTATTCTTTTAAATAGTAACTGCATATACTACTATTACTGTCTGTGGAAAGTTTTGCTATTATATATTAACTAAGCATTATTAGAACATTGGAATGTTGGAAGCTCCATTGAAAACAATGGAGTGCTCCGGGCTTATAATGGCTGGTATAAGCCCGGAGCTCCAACAGTCCAATGTTTCTTTGTTCACAGCTCTGGCTGTGAACAAAGGCTTCAGGGAGCCCGAGGGGATTTCAATCCCCTCGCGATCCCTGAAGGCTTTGTTTTATTTGTTAGAACATTCTGCCCTCTAGTGGCAGAATGTTCTAATAGCCTTATAGCCCTTCGTGGCAGGGCTATACCGCAATTAAAATCCCGCTGCTTTGTTAAAGTCCCTCGCCTTCGGCTCAGGCCTTTAACGCTGCAGCGGGCCTTTAATAGCCGGTATAGCCTGCTACGGCGGGCTATAAGGCTATAATATTAATCACTTGGGTGTAGGCATCACCGTCAATGTGCTAGTTTGCTTTGCGGTGAAAGCATTCACACCTCTGTCAGCCGGCAGAGATGCTCCATATGTTTATTCGTCCGTTAACGTTCTACAAGTCCAGCTCTCAGTTCATGAATGTCCTTCAAAGTTCTATCCCCACTATTTTTACCCTAAAGGCGTTCTCTTGCTCGGACGCACATCATTTATATGACAACAATCAACCCACCAGCAGTTCAAATAGCAACATGTAATGTGTTACACATACAAACCCCCAAAAGTTCAAATAACTTCACCGTCCACTTGGAGAGTTACAAAAGATGCAGGTTTCCATGCAGATTCCTTGGAAAATATTATGTTTTCCAAGCCAGGATCACATTCCCTCTCTTCAGTATCTCCTCTGTAAATCTGCTTTAATAGAAAAATATGATTTGGGAAAATGTTTTTCCCCAGAGAAGAAACCACTTCCCCTAAACCCTCACCAAATTTGGGAGTGATTAATTTCCCTTCTGACTTGGAAAAGGGATTTATGCCAGCCCTTAGCTGGAGTAAAAATACAGCCCTTACTAAAATGCAAAGGCAAACGTGAAAAGTTTGTGAATGCTTACAATCACAGTTGTTTGTGGTCTTTCACAGACATTGGTGGTAAACCTTGCCTTGAAACACCATAGAGTACCCTGAATCCTCCCATTAGTGTATTTATGGTGACAAAACCTCTGGACTCGTGCCGGAGATCTACATACCCCTAAAAAGGCTTACTCCTCACAGGAATCACTTTGTGAATTTCAGGCAGGTGTAAGCAAGATACATTTAGCCATAAACATATTTTTACAACTACATTTACCTTTCTGCATAGGCCCATAGCAATAACAAAGCCAATAGTGCTGTCCTTAGTACACCTGCAATGTTTTATTGATTTATTTATTTTGCAAACATATGCAGTAGGCATTTAAAGCAATAAACGGTAAAAATGCTGTAGTGTAAATAAGTGTGCAAGTATTTACATAACAATGAATAAATAAAAACTGATCCAATGCAGAATTAAAAGCAAAAAATAAAATCATAGATTGGCTCACCTGCCCGGGCACTGAAGTGGTCTACTGTTTAGGCAGACGTTCTTCTGTGCACAAATAAAATGCTGTCACTCACAGTGAAGAGAGCCTGGCTGAAATAGACTGGCCCGCTGTCCCCGGCTCTATGCAGTGGTATGTGTAAATAAAATGTTAATGACACCTGAACAGATCGATAGATGAAGAAGATTGGTAGAAAACACTTATGTATACATATGTTACTATGCTTTTTGGAAACATGAGGTTGGCGACATATCTGAAGCTGTCTCTAGAGCAGACCTAAAAAGGGAAAAGACTACTTGGCCTGGTATTCAGACAACCAACACTAGTGCTTTAAGTGGGAGGAAAAAGATGGTAGGTCACTAAAAGAGGCATGGCCAAAGAAGCAAACTTGGGATCCTTTATGAGAGGAGCGGCCCATGGAGTTATGGTGGTGTCCTTCTGTGTGTCTCGGTCACTTCCGTTCTCCCTTCT
The DNA here is from genome assembly GCF_964204655.1 of Triturus cristatus. Taxonomy (NCBI): domain Eukaryota; kingdom Metazoa; phylum Chordata; class Amphibia; order Caudata; family Salamandridae; genus Triturus; species Triturus cristatus. The sequence goes on along the minus strand of NC_140590.1, from coordinate 1,145,775,673 downwards.
GTCCTGCTTCCCTCTGCAATCTCCTTCAATATTAGTCCCTTATTCCCTTGTTTCCAGGCACCCTCCATCTCCTTGAGTCACACTTCATCTCTTTCTGCTCCATGGTAGTCTTTTCACTCTCTCCTTCATGTCCTTCCATTGTCTTCTCCACTCCACCATGACTGTTCATACACAGACTTCCCATCTGTAAACACATGGCTGAGATCTGACCCTGCCTGCTTTTCCTCCTTGCTGCTTAAGCAGCCAGGGATGCCTGTGACCCCTCTCCTCCCATTGAAGCTGCGCCGATGCCTCTCACTGCACATGCTGTGCACATCACATTCTCTTCGGATCTGTGCTCCATGCACACCAACCTGTACTGCACCATCGACAAGTGAGCAGAGGAGGGCTGAAAATGGCAGGAAAACGCTACTCAGGCAGCCACTAGGCCCACTGCATTTTCTTTTCCTTTGGTGCTGTCAATATTTCATCTGCTGTGTATGTCCTTGATACACTTTCCCTCAGGATCACAATTACAACTGGTGCATAGATTTCCATGGCTGTGTGCACTCTGTAGAGAGGCCATAGATTGGATGAGCATCACATCGGAACACCTTTTTGATCCAGTGAGAAGCGGCATGAGACACTCAGTGCCTTCTGCCTCAGTTCCATACTCTCAATTGTGCTTTGGTAAGATCACCCATCCGCATCCTGGATGCGCCCAGACACCCTGAGGCAACTAAGTTATCAGTGGGCTGGGTCCTGCTGGTGCACAACACCGGCGGTTCTATAAAGCAGGTGCTGAGACAGATTCCTATCGGGTTCCCCATGTTTGCCCTCACCCTCGTGGAAAAAACATTCTTGACTCTGCAGCAGTGCCACCCTTCACTGCCTTTCTAACTTCGAAGAGACTCGATTTAGTTCTTTCACAGTCTCGTCATTTGAGAACTGAAGCATTTTAATTATTATGCACAACGAAGCCATAGTTGCTGCTTTTTGCAACTAATAACCATTAACAAAGCCAATAGTCCTGGCTTGTTGTTAGTGTAATGTTACTTGTATCATATATATGCAGGGGCGGCTGGTGACATTTGAGAGTGGCGGGGCGTAAAATGATTGCAAAGGAAGCAAACGAACGTGTGAGCAGTCGTGGGGGGGTGGTCACGCGCGGGGAGGTCGCACGGGAGAATAAGCAAACGAACGTGTGAGCAGTCGCGTGGGGGGGGTCACACGCGGGGGGGTCGCACAGGAGAATACTATGAAAATTAAAAGGAAAACTTACCTGCCCTCTTCAAACTGGATGGAACAGCACGTCACCGCACGTCAGCACTGCAGTGGCAACCCCTCAGCCAATCCTGGCGCTGCTGCAGCACCAGGATTGGCTGAGGGCACAGCCTACTTCTCGCCCGCCGCCTGCCCATTAGGAGACTGAGGGGCTCCTAATGGGCATGTGCAAATCCATGAAAAGACAAGTGCGCATGACTGGGCACGGGCTAAAAACTAGCTCACCATGCCCACTCATGCGCACTCATGCTGCAGTGCTGCCTGGTCTGACAATGCATGTCAGTCAACATGACGCCGGACCGCCCACGGTCCGACTTCATGCTGACTGACATGCATTGTCAGTTCTCCCCATCCTCGGCGTCTCTGAACTTAAGTAAACTAAGTTCAGAGACACCGAGGGAGCTGCGGGCGGGTGCGCGGGGGCGGGGGTGCAACGCCCCCACGCCCCAATGGACGCACCGCCCCTGTATATATGGATCCAATGACAGAAGCAGCAACATACCAGATGGGCGGCACATTATGCTAAGCACAGATTTTTAGCTTATGTGTTTTAAGCCACGCCCTTGATTAAATCGGATAGGCCCTTTGGAGAGAACCCTCAGTTTATTCATCCCACTTAAAGCCCTGAGTGCGCTCTATACAAGACTCATATGTTGCATGAGAATAAAAACTACAGAAACACGTTTGGGAAAAGGAAATACTCCTACGGAAGAGTGACGCAAATGCCACGCATGCAATATGAAGTAAAATATGTGACTATAAACAAAGACTGAATCGTTGGCTTGGATAACATAATTCGTTATTACATTCATGTTGGAGAAAGATCAATGCTTTTGCTTGTAGAGTTAGGGACATAAATATAGGCCCCGTTTCAGTGTCAATGGATTATTATGGTTGGTGCTGAACACTAAGCCCTTTTCACCCCAAAACCTACCACCCCACTTACACCCGCCCCTAAAAAATAAATGTCCTCGGTATGCACACACATAGTGACCTGGAGCCTTCAAAGTGTCCTTGGAAGCGATAGTGGGAACTAGGCCCTACTAGGCGAGAACAGACCTTATCAGTGCCATGCTCACCACCACACTTCCAGCGAAGAACCCCAGTCCTGCAAAACAGATGTCTGTGCAGTTTGTTACTTGCACAGAGGGCCTTCTCGCCCCATCACTGTGGATTTCAAAGCTTAGTACTGCAACCTGACAGGGAGTGCTCTAAGTGGGATTAAAAAGGTGGGAGGGCACCAAAATGGCAGCAGCCAAAAAAGTGTAACTAAGAATCCTTTCAAGAGGCACAGCCTATGTCATTAAGTTGTGGCTTAAAACATGTGAACTACAATCGTGCTCCTGACCTAGTAAGTAACCTTGCCAGCCTTTGAGGGACACACTGAGGATTCCGTTATTGCTTTCAGACATGAACATTCGCGTAAAGCAAGTCAACCTCTTGGCTTTGCCAGTGCTTGTTAGCAGTTTCAGCTAAATGATCAAAAAGAATATTGTGGATAATTAGATGTAGAAAGGTTTCAGTTGTGAATTGAACATTATTAAGGTCTGTGAAGGGGTAATGTCTTCGAAGTGTCTCAACCAGTCCCTCCACTCTCACTCTGTTAGAGCCCATTTAGTGATCGAAGTTCTGGCTTTCGGTAACAACTCTGTGTTCTTGCTGTCTAATTGGTGGTCTATGAAAGAGTGACATACGCTCAAACCAATCAGGTGTGTCGCCATGTGGGCAGGGGATGAGCAGGCTTCGGCTTCCGGCATTGGATCTTATATAACAATAAGACCAGGCATACCGAATCGAATTAAATGGAGACGCAAATCCTCAACCACCTCCTGACTCAAATTGACAATAGATACTAGAATGTAAATTGACGAAGTTTGGCAAATACTTGTTCATACCATCAGTTCCGTGGTCTTTGCCAGACCTAGCTGCAAGATTGGAATTTCTAACCACGGGAGATTTGCCAGACCTAGCTGCAAGATTGGAATTTCTAACCACGGGAGATTTCTTATAATCCGCCCGCTCATATCCTTCAGTGCTCCTAGAGCACATCTAGCTTTGGTAGTATGATACCCCATCAGCAGATATGCATTTAGCACACAAACAGCAATATTCCTTGGCTCCAGCTGTATCTGAGCATTGGGCATAGGGAAGATGCCTGGTCACTCATGGGGTTATCTCAAGATCCCATCAGAACCATGGAAGCATTGACCCTCTCCTGGATACATCTTGGCATCCTTTAGTGCAGGAAAGGGACAGGTCTACTCAAAACACTGCTGAACAAGTGGCAGCTGAAGAAGGGGGAGGAGTGACACCATGGATGCCTCTAAAATGCTGTCCTCGTCCCCCTTGGGATCCCTTAGTTAAATGAGGGCACTTTTTTCTACGGCTACCTTGGAAAATAGAGGGTCCGATTCAGAGTTTGGTGGACAAGGTACTCCGTTGCAAACACAACATCCGCCAAACCCTCAGCCTCCTTTACAGACAGGTGGGCCATAAGTATTCAGTTGACAGAGCCCCCGTTGGCTCCACCGACGAAAAAGTTCCTTGCTAGGATGGACAGCGTAATGATTTGTTACCTGTACATTACTGCCACGAATAACCTGGCAAGAACATAAAAAAAATAAAGCCCGCCTTCCCTCCCCCCACACACTTGAAGAAAACTCCCAGGGTGTGGGGGTTCATTCGTTTATTTTGTTTTTCTGAAACAAACTGCCGATTTGGGAGCTTATTTCAGAAAAACTGAACTTTGGAAAATTGTGAACTGTTGTTCGCCAGACGTTTTGTACATTGAAAATAATTATTGTGGCAGCAGTTCCTTTCAGTGGATAGAGATGGGTGCTGGGCCAGTGGTCATCTCTAAATCTCACAGACGGTTGTCCGTCAGGGTGCTGACATAATGTCCTCGCTCACCATGGTGATCGAGTCCCATCGAATAAACTCAGGCCCAGAGTTCTATAGCGGTTGACAGATCACTCTCTTGGTCTCTATGGTTCCAGTTCCTGATCGAGGAGTGACGGAGACAGTTTAACTTGCCACAGACTGAGCTATGAGCCTGTGAGCTCCAAGGACTTACCGGATGCTACTAATGGCCAAGACACACATTTGTAGCATGCCCTTCTCTCAAATCGCTACCTTCTGCGCTATACAGTTATTTCATAAGCACGCTTGTAATTATGGGTTTTGCAAATTTATTGGGATGATGATCATTTTATCAATGCGATTTGTACATTGAGGAGGCAAGATATTTCGAGTTTTGTTTAAAAATACAGGGACCTATTCATAAAAGTTGTTATTGAGCACAGAAGTACATTTTTACCTACTCTTATACACCTTTGTTAATTGGCTCCAAAGCATCTAACTCCCTATTTGTAAAAATATTCTTTAATATTTTCCCTACTTGTATATGAATATCCCCTTACCATTTTATATCCCTTTTTAGATGTTTTAGGGTCTAGTCACAAAGGCATGTACGAGTACGTAAGAGTGCTGCAGTAATACTACTTTACCGACTCTAATATGCCTGTATGACTAGGCTCCCTATTGTTTAGAGATGCTTGGAGTATCATTGTATGACTTGATTTCTGTTCTTGCCTAGGTGAACTGTTTTGATCCAGGAGTGGAAATGTTACACTCAGTAATTCTGCTCTTGTGACACCTGCCCACTTAAATGCTCATTTATTTTGCTCCTCTGGCAGCAGTGGTGGCTGCTACTTAACAGGGATGGCGGGCGGGGGAAATGAGAAAAAAAAAATCACTTACCCGCAGGGCGGGCATTGCTTCTCGGTCCTCTTCGGTCCGCTTCTAGAAGCAGGAAGCACACAGGCTCCCCTAAACAATCATGACGTTGCTGTTCCTAGCATGACAGCATCGTCGTGATTGGTCTGAACTCTGTGGTTCGGCGCTGAGGCAGGGAGTGGGAGCCTGGAACTGTCTCCACCCACACTGTGCAATAGAGCCGGGTGGAGAACATGCAAAGTGCGCATGACTGTTTGATTGGCCCAAGACAGCCGCTATTATCATTTTATTTTTCCTTTTTGAACTGCTCACAGACCTCTGTCTGGCAGCTTTCTAAAAGGGGGATAAAATGTATTCTCTCTCTACCTTTGTGGATACTTTTATGTGTTTTGAGGATGAAAAGTCTTTGGCCACCCATAGTGCCAAAATCATGCCTATGTTGCAAAGGCTGCTGAGTGCAAGCAACAGTACTGAGTTATAAGGGTTGAGCTGGGCCTATGTAGAGGAGTCCAGTACTAAAAAGCGGGAGATGGGCAGACTGGAATGGCGTGTCAGGCCTTGTTTGGCTCCAAGATGCATTGGCCGATTCTTAAAATCAGTCATAAATCTACCCCGCTGGTTTCCAAACTCATATGGATGCGGATTTCTGACTATTTAGAATTCACAAATGTGGAAACCAATGTAATCCTGTGAAAGATTTGCATATCCTGGAGTCTTTTATGTTGTATGTATTCACCATGGTAACGAACAACAAATGGCAAGCGATGTGCACCTCCAGTGTTTTCCCAAGGTGTGTGCAAACACTAATGAAAATATCTGGCAGACAACCAGGCAGTGAAGGAGTTAAAACAAACGGTGCAAGAGCAAACGCACATACTCTTTTCTTTTTTTGATCCACAGGATATTTATTTCTCGTGGAGAACTGTTATTCTCTCCATTTTGGGAAGGGATTGAGTCTTGACCTTGCCAGCAGCAGATCTCTTCTGTGAATCAGTGGCAAAAATTTAAAAAGAAAACAAGAGCAAGCTCCCACGCTTGTTTTTTGTGAAGCCCCCGGGGCATTAATTAAAAAAAGAGGGGAGCACACTGGGCCCTCCTCCTAAGACTCTAAGAGCCCCAGGGACCACCACCTCCCCGGGGCTTTATTTAAATAATGATGGAGGGGGAGCACAGGGCCCCCTTCCTCAGGCTCTATTAGCCCCAGGGACCTCCACCTCCCTGGGGCAAGCAAACACTGTTGGGGTGCCGCACTGACTGCCCTGAGCCCCGGGGACCACCACCTTGCCTGGGCAAAATAACACAAAACGGACCCCCCGGACTCCGGAGACCACCACCTCCCCAGGACCAACGATATTTTTAAAGAATGGGAGATGGGCCCCCTTCCTGGAGCCATACATGTCCCTGGGGACTGCCAGTACCCAGGGCCGACGCCTGCTATGTCCTGGGGTGCCCACCCCGGGACATAGCTGTTTGCTTTCACTTGGTGGGAGCTGTCAAAGTGCGCCCACCCACTGAAACTGGAGGTTTCATCTCTTTCTCTGCCTGTAGACATGCAGGCAGGGAAAGAGATGAAACACATTCCTCCTGTACGGAGGGATCTGTCCCTCTATGCAGCAGCAATGCTGGCTCCCGTAGGAGGTGGGGAGCCAACTGGGACCACAGGAGCCTTGAGGCTCCACCCACAGTCCTAGGGGAAAAGAGAAGAAAGAGGCAAAATAAAGGTCAGAAACTAGCAGAAAGAGGCAGAATAATGGCCAGAAACGAGCAGAAAGAGGCAGAATAAAGGTCAGCAAAAAGCAGAAAGAGGCACGATAAAGGTGAGAAACGAGCAGAAAGAGGAAGAATAAAGGTCAGAAACGAGCAGAATAAAAGTCAACAACAAGCAGAAAGAGAAAATATAAAGGTGAGAAATGAGCAGAGGGAGGCAAAATAATGATCAGCAATGAACAGAGACAGGCAAAGAAAAGGTGAGAAATTAGCAGAAACAGGCAGAATAAAGGTCAGCAAAGAGCAGAAAGAGGCAAGATAAACGTGAGAAAGAGCAGAAAGAGGCAAAATAAAGGTGAGAAACGAGCAGAAAGAGGCGAAATAGAGGTCAGGAACCAGCAGCAAGAAGCAAAATAAAAGGGGAGAAACGAGCGGAAAGAGGCAAAATAAAGGTCAGCAACGAACAGAAAGAGGCAGAATAAAGGTCAGCAATGAGCAAAAAGAGGCAAAATAAAGGTGAGAAACAAGAAGAAAGAGGCAGAATTAAGGTGAAAAAATTAGCAGCAAGAGGCAAAATAAAGGTGAGAAACGAGCAGAAAGAGACAAAATAGAGGTCAGAAACCAGCAGCAAGAGGCAGACTAAAAGTGAGAAATGAGTAGAAAGAGGCAATATAAAGGTCTGCAATGAGCAGCAAGAGACAAAATAAAGATGAGAAACGAGTAGAAGGAGGCAAAATAAAGTTGAGAAACAAGCAAAAAGAGGCAAAATAGAGGTCAGAAACTAGCAGCAAGAGGCGCAATAATAAGAGGGAAATAACGAGCAGAAAGAGGCAGAACAAAGGTGAGAAACAAGCAGAAAGAGACAAAATAAAGGTCAGCAATGAGCAGAAAGAGACTAAACATAGGGCAGAAAAACTAGCAGGAAACGCAAAACAGAGGCAGAAAAGCAAGCCGTAAAAGCATAACAGAGGGTAGAAAAACAAGTAGAAAAGGCAAAACAGAGCAAAAGAGTTCAAAACAGAGAGCACTCAGACACTCACACACCCATTCACAAAGCCACTCAGACAATCTCACACTGACTCACAGACTCACTCAGTTCAGATAACTAAAACTGCTGAATTTCACAGATTTTGTATGAGTGAAATCTGAGCCTAACTATAACGTCCCTGTGACCTTTGTTTTTTCAGTGAATATATATATGTGCGTATATATATACATATATATATATATATATATTCACTGAAAAAACCATAGGTTTCACACACATTATAGTTAGGAATTATCATTTACAAAACCTTGCAAATTCACTTAAAAAACCATAGGTTTCACACATGTTATAGTTAGCTGTACATTTCACTCGTAAAAAACCAATGAAATTCCACGTTATAGTTAGATCAGGTAACTATAACTTGCGCGCCCACAATAAACTGCTGATGACGTCACATAGTACATCACTCATGACATGGTCAGTGACATCACTCATGACATCAATGATGACATCTGAAATTACACATTGTGGATTGCGGTCGCGCAAGTTATAGTTACCTGATCTAACTATAACGTGGAATTTCATTGTTTTTTTACGAGTGAAATGTACAGCTAACTATAACATGTGTGAAACCTATGGTTTTTTAAGTGAATTTGCAAGGTTTTGTAAATGATAATTCCTAACTATAACGTGTGTGAAACCTATGGTTTTTTCAGTGAATTTGTACGGTTTTTCAAATGCTAAGTTATGTATTTATTTTTTATTTTTTTTCTGGTTTTTCACTATGCGCACACCCTGCGCGCACGGTGCGCAGTCCATGCCGTGCACGCCTCGCCTTTTTTTTTTCTCCCTTGTGGGTCCTTTAATTTATTTAATAGATGTGAATGTTACTTCTTTGTTTTTTTTTTTTTTTTTTTTGCTGTGCGCGTATGGTAAGCTTACCGTACGCGTACCCCGCGATTTTTTTTTTTAATTTTTAAATTTATTTTTCGTACTTTTGGGTCCTTCTTGGACCCCCTGACAAACACTAGGGGGTCTGCAACTCTCTTCGTTGCCCCCGTTTCACGTTCCCCACCTTTGTTTCTCAGTGCGAGAGACAGAAAATGGCGGCCGACACTTCCTGATTTCGACCGATTCGAATGTTTACAGTCATGTAACCACCAATCAGAATTGAGCTCGCGCACGGCACCGTATGCGTACGGTAAGCTTACGGTAAGCGCACGGAGCGTGCTTACAGATATATATATTGATTTAAATGCTATTTTCTCAGGACCTACTGAACAGATTTACACCAGACCTACAAAAGGCACATCCTTGACCTGAGGACTACCTCTCTGCCAAATTTCAAGTAATTCTGTTCAGCCGTTCGGGCTGTAGCTGTGTCTAAAGGTCCTATGGAAAAATGCATGGGGAAAACGCGTTTTGGGACCCCCCTTTTTTCTCAGCCCCCGCTTGACGAATCCCCCCGAGACTTTCAGGGTAGGAGCGGAGCGTAGCGCCCCATTAGTTTTGAAAATTTCGCGAGGATTCGTCGACCGGCGCCAAAGTTATTCCAAATAGAATGTTGCGGATTTCCTATGGAAACACGGTCCTAACTATAACTATCTACTGGCGACCGCCAGTAGATAATATATATATATATACATATATATATATATATATATATATATATATATTCACTTAAAAAACCATAGGTTTCACACATGTTATAGTTAGCTGGACATTTCACTCGTAATACCAATGAAATTCCCCCGTTATAGTTAGTGCAGGCAACTATAACTCACGCGACCGCAATCCTCTGCTGATGACGTCAGATATTACATCACTGTATTTAGACACTTATTTACCCATGTCTTCTTCCATTAATCTTTAGCTATACATATATTACAAATATTTATTTTTCATAAAGACACATATGTCATCAGTGATGTAATATCTGACGTCATCAGCAGAGGATTGCGGTCGCGTGAGTTATAGTTGCCTGCACTAACTATAACGGGGGAATTTCATTGGTTTTTTACGAGTGAAATGTCCAGCCAACTATAACGTGTGAAACCTATGGTTTTTTAAGTGAATTTGCAAGGTTTTTTAAATGCTAATTCGTAACTATAACGTGTGTGAAACCTATGGTTTTTTCAGTGAATTTGTACGTTTTTTTAAATGCTAAGTTATGTATTTATTAATTTTTTTTTTTCAGGTTTTTCACCGCGCGCGCACCGTGAATTTTTTTTTTTTTTAAATTGCGAGGTGCGCGCACCGTGCGCACGCTGTGGGCGCTCGGTGCGCTTTGCGCTCTGAGCACCCACGGTTTGCAGTACATGCCGTGCGCGCACAGTGCGCGCACCTCGCGATTTAAAAAAAAAAAATATTGTTTTTTTCTCCCTTGGGGGTCCTTCTGTGACCCCCTGACCAAGGCTAGGGGTTCAGGAACTGTCCACTCTTCCCCCTTTTCACGTTCTCCACCTTTTTTTTTCACCCCCTCAGACTGCGAGAGACAAAATGGCGGCCGACACTTCCTGGTTTCGACCGATTCGAATGTTTACCGACATCTAACAACCAATCAGAATTGCGCTCGCGCACGGCAGTATACGCGCACTGTGCGCGCACGGTGCGCGCGTATAGATATTGATATGCTTTTAAATGCTATTTTCTCAGGAAATACTGAACAGATTTACACCAGACCTGCAAAAGGCACTTCCTTGACCTTATGGCTACCTCTCTGCCAAATTTCACGTAATTCTGTTCAGCCGTTCGGGCTGTAGCTGCGACTAAAGGTCCTATGGAAAAATGCATGGGGAAAACGCGTTTTGGGACCTCCCCTTTTTCTCGGCCCCCGCTTGACGAATCACCCCGAGATTTTCAGGGCAGGAGCTGAGCGGAGCGCCCCATTAGTTTTGAAAATTTCGCGAGGATTCGTCAACCGGCGCCAAAGTTATTCAAAATAGAATTTTGAGATTTCCTATGGAAACTAGGTTGTAACTATATCTACTGGCGACCGCCAGTAGATAATATATATATATATATATATATATATATATATATATATATATATATATATATATATATATATATATATATATATATATTAGCAAAAAGTTAAAGGAAGCTCACACCCTAGCAGGGCGCCTCAGCGGGCAGGCAATGGAAATCCGCTCCAATCAAAAAACACTTCCCTCAGCAATAGAAAAGCCACCCAACGCTTTGATCATCAGTCAGAGTGAGTTATTTAATTCTCATAATTTGCAGAAGCATACCATCGCATTTAGGCTCCCACAACGATCCTTGTTCATTGGCGGGCATTTTCCCTTTGATTTTCCTTGATTTTAAACATTCGTAATGTGACCACCTGCTAGTAAAAAGTAAAAAGCTCCAGAGGCTTTCCTCCATGGTCATTTGAGTGCACATTATTTTCTTCCTTTACTTAACAATGATAGTGATGTTCCTTAAATAAATTACAAAGTTGTTCTTCGTTGTGTTTATTAATAACACAGTCATGCAATTTTCAAAATTACTGCAAACTTCATGCACATACCGCCATTTCAAAAGTTGCCGCATGCCTTTTTTTCATTTGTGCTGCCATCAAGATATTCAATCTTGAATACACACTGATTGTGCTAGTCGATAAGAAAACAACTGCCTTCTCCTGCGTCCCTTGCCCATCACTGCTGCCAAGTATGTAGAGGTTTCCTAATAATGCAGTTTTTTGTCCAATGACTTTCATATGCTCTTTGGATTTCCTCCTCACAATGGCAGCAATGAGTAGGTCAGGCTCCCTCGTAATACTTATACTTGCAAACAGTTCTTCGTTAAATGTCTGCAGACTGTGTTTTTTGTGATTTGGTGTAAATCTGCTCTGTAGCTTTTGAGATATTAAGGCTTAGAAATATTTGCATATCTGGATTGTTGGGTGTGCGAGAGTCTAGAAAAAGTCTTGTGGGAGCACTAATTTAAAATAGAGCATTCTGATAGGACCAGGGAGATTTTTTTCCTTTGTGCCATCTTGCTTCCATTGATGTCAGATTCCAAAGGGAGTGAGTGCTCTGATTGGCTGACAGCAACATTAGAAAAATGTTGCTGGCAGCCATTATAGGACTCGGTGACTTAGCGCTCTGTCCTGAATTCAAGAAAATATACATATATAAGAGGGCAGGGTAGAAATATTTTGCCCCTCTAGGGCCAATAGGGGGGGGGGGGACTCAGAGGGCCCCCCCGGGCCAAAATGTAAAAAAAATTATTAAAGTTTGTTGCAATCCCACTGCAGTCTGGCGGGATCACAGCAAAAAAAAATTAGGGGCGGGACGCACAGCCCTCGTCCCAAAGCCATTTTCAGCCCCGGGGACCCCATTCTCAGGGGCCCAATGCAATTATTTAGGGGAGCAGGTCTTGCAGCTCCCCTCCCCAAGCCATGGTCAGGCCTGGGGACCACATCCTCTGTGGCCCAATGTATTCAATAAAGGGAAGGGGCCATGCGGCCCCTCTACCCTAGCCTTAAAAAGTCCTTGGAGACCCCATACTCCAGGTCTGTAAGTTGAATTAAAAAAGAGAAAGGCCATGCAGCACCCTCCTTGAGCCTTTAATGGCCCTGGGACCCCGTCCCTTGCGGCCGGCTTACTTACTGTGTCCCAGGGAGCTAACCCCAGGACACAGTAACTTCCCTGCCTGTATTAGTACGGGCAGGGAAATGTGTTTGCTCCCATCTAGAGGGAGCAGTTTTAAATCTTCTGCCAAATGAGAGTAAACAATAAGTCAGATCCCAGCTGCTGGGGACTTTAAATATGCTCCTACTAGCTAGAAAGTGACTTGTGAACTGTTTCCCTTCCCGTGACTGATTATTAGCAGGTGCCGTGGCAGTCCTGGGGCTCTCCCTGCGGCTTCCAAATCCCAAAGTGATGGACGGTGGATTCCCGGGTGAGCACTGGGGCACCAACCTTTAATTGGTACGGGCCCCGGAGGCAAAATAGGCTCCAGAAGGGGGCTACATGCCCCCCTTCTCTTTAAAATAAAGAAGGGCCCTGGGAAATGGGGTCCCCGGGGCCTATCAAGGCTCAGGGAGGGGCCAATTGTCAGCCCAGGGGATGGGATCCCTGGGGCCAAATTGGGCTCAGGGAGTTGGGCTGTGTGCCACCCGTCCTCTATAGATCACTCAGCCACAGGGGATGGGGTCCCTGGGGTCTGAAAAGGCTTGGGAGGTGGGGCATGCAGCCTCTCTCCCCTTTTAAACAAAAAATGACCCTGGGGGATGGTTTCCTTGGGACTTATAAAAGTTTTTTGTTGGTTTGGCCTCGGGGACAGAATCCCCTGGCCCTAATATGGCTTGGGGAGGAGGGCTGCACTAACCCACTCCCCTTTTAATTATATTTGGCCTCGGGGAATGGGATTCCCAGGGTCTATTAAGGCTCAGGGAGGGGACCTGCATCCTTTGGGATGGGGTCCCAGGGCCCTAGAAGGCTTGAGGAGGGGGCTGCACGCCCCTTCTCTTTTTTATTGTAGTTGGCCCCGGGGGAGGTGGGTCCCGGGGCATTTTAAGGCTGAGGGAGTGTGCTGCAGGCCCTCCTCCCCTGTTTAATTGTATTTGGCCCCTGGAGATAGGTTCTCCGGGGCCTTCAAGGCTTGGTGGGAAGGCCACATGGCGCTCATCCTCTTTTTATTGAAAATGGCCCTGGGGAATGGGGTCTCCGGGGCAAATTAAGGGTTGGGGAGGGGCTGAACATCCCCCCTACCCTTAATATATATGTTTTGGGACAAGGGGATGGAGTACCCAGGGCCTCAAAGACAACCCTATGCTGCAAAGGCCAAAGGCTGTGCGCGGAGTGGGGATTGCAGCATACTGGGGTTTAGCCATAGGGCTGGGTGGCTGGCAAAGTCCTGCGGCTAAACACCACTCTGGTCGGCTTAAGGCTGTGCACAGCATGGCGTTGGCTGCCTTGAGGGAGTTGGGAGTTTTGCCTGGCTGCAAGATAGGCCCTGCGGCTAACCCCACCCACAACCTAAGGCCTGACATTGGCTGCCTCCAGGTGGCTGCCTGCGGCCACTCTCACGCTGCGTATGATGAAAGGTCACGCACAGCTTGTGGTTGGCTGTCTGTGGGGTGTTTGCTTCACAGCCTTGCCACAGGCATGTGGGGGTTGCCTTTACATAAGGTGATAAAATAACACTTTGGTTAAAAAAAAGCCTAGAAATTCACTGAAAAAATAAAGGTTAAAGCAGGTGTATATTTATTCTTCAGGTATAAATAGAGCCAAAAACCCTTCTGCTTGAAAATGTGGCACTAGAAAATGGGAGAAAATTTAAATCAAGCATTAATCATTAAAGCAAAATTTTATTCAAATTTTCTCTCATTTAAAAGCATTCAGAGGGGGGAGGAGCCTAGCGCGCAACCAAGATGGCCGCGTAGGTGCGAGGCTCCCGAGGACCTCCGCAACCTCCTACATTTATCCTGTATTCATCCTGCCTCGGTTGAGGGGACTGTGTTGGTGAGCCTGAGCTGAGGTGGTACCCGTTTCCCGTTCTCAAATCGGACCTCGGGTGCCGGAGTGAGCACCGATTGAAGTTTGCGGCCTTCTCCTCGCCGGACCCCGGATTTGCGCTGGGGGGTGACCTGGTGGCAAAGTGAACAACAACGGCGGGCTGGGCCTGGCGAGTCGCGTACCCCGCACTTTCGCTTTCACTTTCGCGCCCCCTCGCCTTCTCTGCGAGTGAGATCGCGGAGCTCTTTGTGTCGGTGTGGCCTCGCTGGGGGACCCTGCCTGCCTGCCGGCTGTGACCCACCCCGCCGATCTGGGGTGGCCCCCCCCGGAGCTCGTGGCCCCGATTGCCTGCCCTCTACGGCGTCGCTGGTGCGAGTGTGAGAACTGTGGCGATGGCCACGAAACAAGATGGAGATCGATCAAAGACCAAATCGACCCGGCGTGGCGCCGTACATCAGGCCAACATCATGGACCGCTATACCCTCCAGAAGGGATCTCCTGGCGGACCGCACAAGTCCTCTGAGGGCCCTTCTGATGCCCCGGACTTGCCCACGGATCTGACTCTGCAAGACGTCATGGGCGCCATTGCCGAGATGAAGGCCTCGGTGGGCCAGCGGTTCGATACCCTGGCACATAAGATCGACGCGGTCCTCGTGGATGTTGGCCTGGTGAGGGCTGATCTCTCCAAGACCAACGACCGGGTTGATTCTTTGGCCCACACCGCATCGGGCCTCACGACTGAGGTGGCGGCCCTACAAACGGAGGTGCGCCGACTTCGTCAGGCGAGTGCACTTATGGATCGGCGCCTTGAGGATTCCGAGAGTCGGGCCCGGAGGAACAACATCCGCATCATCGGGGTACCCGAGGGACGGGAGGAAGCGGCGGCGGATCTATTTGTGGAAGACCTGATCGCTACCCATCTCCAGCCTCGGGGACTGAGTAAATTTTTTGCCGTGGAGAGGGCCCACAGAGTTCCCGGGGGAAGGCCGAAGGTCGGAGCCCCTCCGCGACCTCTCATTGCCCGGATTTTTAACTTTCGGGACAGGGACGCGATCTTGCAAGCCTCCAGACTGCAAGGGCCGATTAAGCTGGAAAATATGGAGGTGAACTTTTACCCTGATTTTACCCAAGCGGTCCAAAAGCAGAGACTGAGCTTCCTGGGCGTCAAGCGCTGACTTCGGGACATGAACCTAAAATATGCCATGCTCTTCCCGGCCAAGCTGCGAGTGGAGGTGGATGGTCGCACGCACTTTTTTGATCGTCCCGAAGCGGCCGGGGACTGGCTGGACACTCTGTCTGGGGATCGTGATCGAGATGGCGGGGGGGGCGGCGGGAGGAGACGGCCCACTGGATCGGGACTGAGGGGTTGATATTGGTCCTCACTCTGGACGACTATGATGCCACTTTCGACCAAGCTTCTGTCTTTGTTCTTTCCTCTCCCATGGAGGTTGTGTGGGGTCTGGAAGGGGTACTCTTTCCTCCTCTAGTGGGTCTAGCTAGTTTCATTATATAGGGGCGACAGGCACACTGCAAGTTGGGGGGGCTGTCCGGGCTCATGCAGGGGTGCAGGGAGGGGGGAGTTTTGTTGGGGCGGGTGGGTTGGGGTGGGGTGTTGTTCGTTTACACCACAAGGCAAATGTATCATTGTGTTATCTCTAAAGTGCTCTCTGGGGGACGAGTGATGGCTTCTGTTTATGATGGGGGGTAGGGGACTGAGTTTGTTGTCCTGGAATGTTAATGGACTGGGGGACAGGATAAAACGAGGTGTGGTCCTGCAGTTCTTGAAGCGAATTTCGCCCGATATAGTTTTTCTGCAGGAGACACACCTCATTGGCAACTCCTTTCGTGCTATGAATCGACGGGGCTACCGCCTTGTGGCCCATTCGGGCTTCACGTCTGGTTCAAGGGGTGTGGGCATTATGGTTAAGAACTCGCTCCCGTTGGAGATTGATGAGGTGCTCCATGACGACAGGGGACGTTACACGGTTTTGGTGAGCAGAATGGAGGGCAGAGTGGTCGTTTTTGTGTCAGTATATGTCCCGCCGGGGCTGCAGACGACCACCTTTGCGGACCTGGGGCGCCTCCTCCTTGGCCTTCCGGAGGGGATTCTAGTGGTGGGGGGGGATTTTAATGCTGTGGTTTCTGGAACTGTGGACCGTCACCCCCCTAGGGATCTCCCCCGGGCCCAGGCGTGGTTGCCTGGCCTCTTGGATACCTTGGGGCTGGTGGATTGTTGGCGTTTGAAACATCCCACGCAGCTACAGTACACCTTCCATTCCGTGGCTCATGGTAGTCTCTCACGGCTAGATTATGTCCTGGTTCCGGCGGCTCATGTGGGGAGGGTGGGGGAGGTGAGCCATTTGGCACGGGGTATCTCGGACCACTCCCCGCTCTTGTTGCGCTTTGATATTCTTCCGAGGGGAGAGGGTAGGGTGGTCCCGATTAATCCCTGGTACCTGCGTGACCCCACCATTCGCGCGGAGCTGGTTAAATCCCTTAAGCGCTACTTTGACGAGAATGTGGGGTCTGTGTCATCGGCGGTCTCACTGTGGGAGGCGTTCAAGACGGTACTCCGGGGAGAGGCCCTGTCCCTTATTTCCCACTCCCGGAGGCGCGAGCAGGAGGAGGTGACCCGTGTTGAAGCTGAGATAACCGAGTTGGAGGGTGATCTAGAATGTGGGGTGACGGATGATAAATTACATGTTCTCCGACTCAAGCAAGCGGCCTATAAGGCTCTCGTCACGGAGGCGGCCAGGGGCCTCAGTAGAGAGCAACAGGGGAGACTGTATGATGTGGGTGATAAGGCTGGTAAATTGATTGCGTGGCTGGACAAAAAGGAGAGAGCGAGTCGAGTTGTCCCTTTGATTGAGAAACAGAATGGTGTGTGTGTCACTGAACCGGAAGAAATTGTTTCTTGCTTTGCAGACTATTTCCGTGGGGTGTATTCCCCGGTGTCCTCCCGCTCTGAAGAGGATTCCCATGCCCTGCTCAGAGATATCGCGCTGCCTTCCCTTTCGGAGGAGGACAGAGTGTCGTTGGACGCCGCTTCAACTTCTGAAGAAATTGCCCTCGCCATACGCTCGGTCGCTTCCGGCAAGGCCATGGGTCCTAATGGTCTTCCCATCGAGTTGTATAAACTGCGACCGGATACGCTGGCACCACATCTCCGTGCTATGT
This sequence comes from Triturus cristatus, assembly GCF_964204655.1. Classification (NCBI taxonomy): domain Eukaryota; kingdom Metazoa; phylum Chordata; class Amphibia; order Caudata; family Salamandridae; genus Triturus; species Triturus cristatus. Next base: position 1,145,758,336 of record NC_140590.1, on the reverse strand, counting down.
TCCTTGCGGCCCACTCGACGGGTTCCCTCCCGCTAGACCAGCGTCTGGCTACAATTGTGGTTATCCACAAGGAGGGGAGGCCGCGGGACCGAGTCACATCCTATCGGCCCATTTCGCTATTGAATGTGGAGCCCAAAATTCTTGCCAAAGTGTTGGCCAATCGGCTGGTCGGCGTAGTGTGTGACTTGATTCACCAGGATCAGTCCGGCTTCATCCCCCATCGCAACACAGCGCTTAACCTGCGGCGTTTGCATGGGGTGCTCGCACGTGTCCCGTACATACGGGAGCCGGCCATCTTGGCGTCCTTGGACGCCACTATGGCGTTTGACACACTGGAATGGCCATATATTTGGGCGACGCTCGCGAAATTTGGGTTTGGACCAGGGTTTATCAGCTGGGTTAAATTGTTGTACTCTGGCCCGCTGGCACAGGTGGTCGTGAACGGTAGAGTATCGGCTCCGTTCGAGCTGGGCAGAGGCACGCGGCAGGGCTGCCCGTTATCGCCGCTCCTTTTCGCGCTCGCCTTGGAGCCCCTGGCGGAGTGGCTGCGGTGGCATCCTTCTATCCGTGGTCTCCGCTGGACCCCCGAATATGAGGACAGCGTATCCCTATACGCTGATGACATTCTCCTGTACCTGGCTTCCCCACGTAAATCACTGATAGTACTGGTTGATGTACTGCATTCATTTGGCCATAACTCCGGCCTTGTCATCAACTGGGCTAAATCGTGCGTGTATGTTCTCTCCGGGGATGCTCCTATCCTTCCGCGGGGCTGTCCTATCCAGATCGCCCCGCGGGGATTTAGGCACCTGGGTGTCTTCATTACCCTGGACGCGGAGGCCCGATATAGTCAGAACTTGCTTCCCCCCCTCCAGCGCCTGAAGGAGGATGTCGCACGTTGGAGGCGCTTGCCGCTCTCGCCGCTCGGCCGGGCGGCATTGTTTAAGATGATGTCGCTGCCGCGTTTCCTGTACGCTCTGCAGAACACAATGGACGTCGTCCCGGCGCGCTACTTCCGCGAAGTGGAGAGTTTGCAACGCCGCCTGTTCTGGGAAGGGAGACCGCGTATCGCCCTGGCGAAGCTGACGCTCCCGTGGTATGACGGGGGGATTGCCCTCCCGGATATCAAACTGTATTATTGGGCCTCCCAGCTGGCTGCGATTAATCACGGCCTGTACGGGCCCGCTCTAAACCCGGCCTTTGAAATGGATAAGATGTTACTGCCGGGTGGTGATTATAACCGAGCGCTTTACTCCAGCTCGCTCGACGCACGTCTGACGGGCCCCACGCGTGTCATGGTACGAGTGTGGCACGCGGCTAATGTAGCGATGGGGTGGAAAGATCGTTTGACCCGGGCGTCGCCACTATACGCATCTGAGCAGTTGGGCACCCTGTGGACCTCGAAGGGCTTCGAGAAGTGGGACATGATAGGCATCAGCAGGGTGGGTGATCTCTGGACTAGGGGGGGATTCAAAACGTTCGAGATGCTGCAGACGGAATTCCAGTTGCAGGACAGGGAGTACTTTCGGTATATGCAGATCCGTCATGCGCTATGCTCCGTCTTCCCGGATGTTGCCTCCATCCCAGAGTATTCCCCTCTGGAGGACAGAGTGCTAGATGGACATGTACCGGAAAGCACGATTTCACTAATCTATAAAAAACTTATTAATGACCGCGCGGGATTGCTAACTTGCCTTCGTGAGGCATGGGTTGCCGATGGATTGGAGCTGGACGACGAGGACTGAGTCTCTGCGGTGGCCTCCCCGAAAGAGGTGGCCATACCGTCCCGCCTTCGCTTCGTCCAGCTCAAGATACTCCATAGGGTCTACGTCACGGGGCCAAGGCTATTGCGTATGGGCTATGCTGTGGACGGGCTGTGTAAGCGTGGGTGTGGTTCTTTGGGGACCTTTCTTCATATTTTGTGGGAATGCCCGGAGGTGGAGCGATTCTGGCGTGGTGTGCATGAGGTCCTGCGGGTGGTTACGCGTGTGTCGCTGCTGCCTGAAGCGAGGAGATGCCTTCTGAATGTGTGGGAACCAACCGACTACTCGGCGCCACAGACGTGGTGGGTGACTCTGGGATATATGGTGGCCAAACGCGAAATTGCCCAACTGTGGGGTTCCCAGAGGTCGCCGACTGTCTCGGCCTGGAAGGACAACATGGACTGGTGCATGTTTCGGGAAAAGGTGGTGTATGTTGCGAGAGGCAAGCCTGGGACATGGGTGAAAGTATGGGGCCCCTGGAACGCCTACCGCGGGGGAATCTGTACCCCGCCGTTATTGCCCGATCCGTCTCCGGCCCCGTCCCCTTAGCCGGTTTATCGCCCCGGTACCGGGCACTGAGTCCACCTAGTCCCTGTCCTGACCTTTTCCCCCCCTTGATACTCCTATGGATTGGTAGGGTCCCCCTTCTAGGGGAGCACATGTTGCTGTTTCCGATTGTGGGTTGCCTTGTGGATTTGTTTCCTGTTGTTATTTATATAAAAAAGAAACCGTTATGTGGGGTCCGGATGGTGTGGCTACCAACGCTGCTAACTCCTGTGCATTTCCCTTTGCCGCAGCATGCGCGCTATTGTTTGTACCATATGCTCCTTCTGTTTGCTAGCGGCCGGCCTGAAGGTTATAGGCCCATCTTTGTATATTTTTTGAATTTTGTAATAAACGGTTTCAAAAAAAAAAAAAAAAAAAAGCATTCAGAAACATCATTATGTTCTCACCCTCCAATTTTGAGTTGACAAGGACTTTTATTTGAAGAGTTAAATATTTCAGTTATACACATCTGTGCCCAGCCTGGGTCATAAATCTGTCTGAGCACTGCTAATTATAAGACCCTGCTATCAGCAGCCTGAAGATAAAGCCCACCTTTACCTAAACTTTAAAGAAAAATGTGACCGTGTCCTTATTTAAAAATGAACTCAAGGCTGCGAGCTATTCTGAAGGTGTCTGGGAGCTGCAGGTAGCCCTTGGTCGACTGGTTAGAGACACCCGGTCTACAGAATGATCTCCCTATTAGAATTAATAAATGAGAATCTACTCCAAAAGGGGCGTTACTTTTGTAAATAATATTTAAGACAAGATATCTCCATCAGACCATATTTTTGTATTCAATATTGTTGCAGGCGTCTGTGATCTTCTTGTTAGTGATAATAAAGCAGTGCAAAGAACGAGACATAGCTCGTCTATTTCATGTTCGAGTTCTTGGTTAAATTCCAATGATGCAGCTCGCGCAGTACTGCTGCTTTACTTCATCTTTCAGTGGTTAATGACTCAACTAGTTCGATTTCTTCCAATGCTTACATATGCAATCAAGTCTCTGCATAGGCCGTGCTCTGTAATGCAGGAGGCAAACTCAGAAATAACAAGATAAAAGCAGTTTACTTATTACAAAAGCTTCAAGCTAGTAAGTTGTTTAATTTTGGTGCCTGTAGTCCTGCATTTATAATGGGAAACATAAAAGGTCTGAGGTTGGACATCTAGGGCCCAATTCACAGAACTAATCTGAGACAAAATCCTAAACTTACTACTTTTGGTATTCACAGAAGGCACTTACAACTTTTGGTATTCACAGAAGGCACTTACAACTTTTGGTATTCACAGAATGCACTTACTACTTTTGGTATTCACAGAATGCACTTACTACTTTTGGTATTCACTGAATGCACTTACTACTTTTGGTTAAACTTACTACCTTTGGTATTCACAGAAGGCATTTAGCAGTAGTAAAGTAAGTTTACTACTACTAAATGCCTTCTGTGAATACCAAAAGTAGTATGTTTAACCAAAAGTAGTAAGTGCATTCTGTGAATACCAAAAGTAGTAAGTGCATTCTGTGAATACCAAAAGTAGTAAGTTTAGGATTTTGTCTCAGATTAGTTCTGTGAATCTGGCTCATTAGATTCGCACAGGTTTGGGAAAGTTGCAGTGAGAAAAGTCATGTCATGCATGTCCTGTTAGACTTCTGGAGAAGTGTGGCTCAATGATTAGAGCGGCAGACCCTGATGCAGAGGTCTAGCCCGGGACCAGGGTTCAATTCCCTGCCTCGGCGGGTCTTGGACTCAAAAATTCCACGGACCTGATAATTCTCGCCTTGGTGCCTATTCCAATCATGGAGTCCCACTCTGCAACTCTGGGCAATAGCTTGCTTAATCTCCACAACGGCCCCCACAACGCTAAGGATGCCTGGCTTCCACCTTGGGGGTGCCCAGGAGTGGACGCCTCACAGGGAAAGCCAGGATGGGTTCCACAGCGGTATTCGTACAAGCGCCTTGAGACCCTTGCGGGTGAGTAGTGCGCTATACAAGTATCAATTTACAATTTACAAAGGAGAACAATGCTTAGATTGGGGATCTGTAACTCATAACAACCAAGGAAGGACAAACTGGACCTCCTTAAACACATGTGATTTAGCTTGAAGTAGTGTACAAATTACAACGTGTTCCCCTTTGCACCAGATCTGTGTGGGATAAGTGAAATGAACTAATATCTGAGGTCAGAACAGTTTACTAGAGGTGACTTGAAAACCTGAAGGTGACCTTCATTCAGACAGTTCCGGTTATTCAGTCAGCAGTCCTGAGCATGCTCAAACCCCAATTTTTAACTTTCCCATTGCGATTATGGGCACCAAGTAGAGCTGTGTGAAGCCGGGACACCACCCTGCAGCCCTATTTTTGAAGATTACACAAAGTTCTTAAACTTATAAAAAGGTAGCTAGAAATCTCACTAAACTTTATTTTTGGGACATGCAAAACCTACTTTTTGTCAGGGAATTTTCATGCAAAATATGTGTGTATGAACAATTTTGCACTAAAGTATTTTCGTAATATATGTGCCCACTGGTAAAGGTGCGTGAAGTATGCCAACTTTGCGAAACTGTGAACTTTTCCCTACCTCTCTGGGAGCATTTTAAAGGATATATTGATAGATTCCAACAACAAAGAAAATAAAAACCTGTATACAGAGGCAGTAAAAAAACGAATTTAAAGAAGCATATTGATAACCTTAGGGCCTCATTATGAGTACATATTAATTCTCTATTAACCCTTTCACGGCGTTACCAATACTGTGATAATGGTAACTGCAGGGAGGGGGCAGAGTTCATTACAAGGGGAACCAGAATTTCCAAGTAGGCATCAAAATACTCATAATAAGACCATAAGTGAACAATTAGAAAGGAACAAAGAAGAAAATAAAAAAGTCACCTTGGAATAAAGGGAGAAGCTGAGACACTAAGGGGGATATGTACAATGAAGTGGTGGAGTGTGTCGTTAGCATCCTGGGGTTAACGACACGCTCCGCCACATTGGAAACGCAAGGCTGCACCATATTTACAAGAATGTGGTACAGCCCTGTGTTTCGCCCTGAGATGGCGCTAAGTTTAACAACTTAGCGCCAACCAGGGCACCCTTGCACCAGAGTGCAAGGGTGTCTGTGTGCAGGGGAGGATGGTTATGTGTAGGAAGGTGTCCCTTCCTGCACATAAACAATGCTAAATGTGCTGTTTCATGAAGCACACATGAAAGTTACAACATGGCATGTTTTTAAAATGTTTGTTTATGTACAGGAAGGGACACCTTCCTGTACTGGCATTTTGATTTTTCCATGTGTACAGCACAAGCCAGCACACATGGAAAAAACAGAAACGTGGGGAAATAATGCATTTCTCCTCGTTTCGCCAATTTAAGACCAGGATTTTCTTGGTCTTAATTTTGGCGCTGCCTCCTATGTACGCCACCCTTGTACATAGGGGGCAGCATCAAATACAATGTGTGTTACGGTGGAACGCCCACCCAAACCCCACTGCCTACCCCTTTCACGCTAAACATAGCGTGAAAGGTGCCTTATGTACAAGGCAGCGTCTAGCCACGTTAAGTGGCTTAACGTTGCCTCGTACATATGCCCCTGAGTTTAATCTAATATGAAAGTGCGGTGTCAACTTAAACATAACACAATTTAAATCTCCGTTCAAAACAAACAGAATAGCCGTCAGCACAGGATGCCGACAGTATCATAATATTATTATAAAGGGCTTCCTGGCCATTGTTCCCAAATGACACTCTTTCCAGTGAGGCTAAAGCAGTCGAGGCCTCAGTCCAGTGTTCTATTTTGGGTTTTCTTTGTGGACTCTGATTCATTCTCTTTCATGTTATGGTAGCTCTTTGGATCCATCCAACAGGGGCTATTTTTATCAGCGCCTGGTAGAAAAGAGTAAAAGCACATGGACCCAAGTGTCAAAATAAAATGAATTTCAGACACAAACGGGATCCTTTCTTTCATATCGGATCACAATTTACTAATCTGGTTGCACTTCACCAACGATCTAATCTAATCTAATTAGATCTAAGGATCTAATGTCAATTTCCATTTTCAACATTAATTAGATTACAGAATATCACGTTTTAATTTGCATCGCAGTGTCCAGTACAAAAGCCAGATCATTCTTTGTTGTGTGTGTGTATTTTGGAGTCAGAACAAACGTTAGTATTTTTTTTATAGGAACGAAACAAATTCTTCGAGAAAGATGTGCTGTGAGAATATCCCCACACCAGTCATCAAGGCCTTTAAAGTTGTCATTCGGAGCATTAAAGGACAGAGCTTTGTAGCTCATTGAGGTTTTGGTTGAGGATGTCTCTGTGAACAGAGTGAGAAGAAGGATGCTAGATCATTGAGCCTGGAAGCAATGGGGCGGGGAAGCTGCTTTACTCAGGGGTTATTTCTCTGCCTCACTGTAGGGATTCCAGACTCATGCTTGGTGCACTCCTAGCATACAATCCTGACTGCAGGCTTGGTTGACCATGATGACACCACTTATTCCTAGAATTCCAGATTATAGATGTCACATGTTCATCAATACAGGCGGTCACATAGAGAGAGACCTAGTTCAGAAGTAAGATGTTTGGAGATTTCCTCCTTGCAGCATAACAATGGGCCTTCTTGTGTGATTTTACTGTTTTCAGGCACAAAGATGTTTTTGCCATATTTTAATCCAGAAAGGTGAATTTCTCCTTTAGGTTGTAAAAATAGAGTCCTGCTATTTTAGTTCATGTTATGTATGCTACGGTTTGTTATGTTATTTCATTATTGTACAGCTAATGGCTGCCACTGGTATTCCCCAAAGTTGTGTAGTATTATTGTCTGAATTACAGCAGTTCAGTCTAGTTTGGATGGTTGGAGTCGTTTGTAGATTTCTTTATTTGCTTTTTCACTTAAACTGTTACAGTTTACATATAGGGTGAAGTACAATATACATTTTGGCGAGTATTTGATTGATTGCGTTTGTGGGCATATATGTTTGTGTCGAAGCAGGATAACTCAGTGATTTGCAGCTGGTTAAGGAAACATCACAGTACTCGATTACAGCACATTTTAAGTGTCCCACAGATGTGATAACATGTGTCTCCTGCGCCCGATGTTTACTATTTCCCAGTAAACTAATATGTCTATTTTGTTTATTTTTACTTTTACTAAACCCCATGACCTGCACTGAATAAGACAATATAATGCGCATTTAACATAGGGAGTCGTTTGACCTTATAGTGTGACCTAAATGGGAGGATTTGGTTGTAATGCAGGAAGTCCAGAGGGATTCAAAACTCTTTTTTTCTGCAAATGCATGGCAGCAATGCAGAAGATAGAATGATAGAGCATTGCTTACTAGCAGAGACCTTTTCTTGTGGACTGCGCTTAAGGCCAGCATAACAAAGTAATGTTGTATGTGTGCAGCATTCTTTGTGTTGGGCCATCGCTTGACCAGGGGAGATGAGTTGACGGGGGAAGGAGCCCTTCGAAAGTCTATTTCGATAGAGCTTTCTGATGCGCATTGAGAATGAGTTTCAGAGTGTACCGAAATGGAGAACTCACCGCAGCAGGACTTTCTAAACCTGGAAAAGAACTCAAAAAGTGAAGTTTGTGATCTGTGGATCCTTAGAGGTTGGTACTTTTGAAGCTAGTGTTGATGGAAAATTGGTTCTGCATCATGAATGACTCAATGTGCAGGGTCTTGAAAGAAATGCAATTTTCCACGCGGAGACTGAAAGTTAAGTGTTTGAAGGGCAGGTATAATATGACTGTATGAGAATATCTGTGGGTGAAACCATTTGGGGTTTCTGAGTACACCCCTACAAGGAGGTTGGAGGGGTGTCCATTATCAGATACATGGGAAGTATCTTCTAGACAATCACACACCCTTCCCTAAAGGGTTCCCCTGTCTCCTGCTCTGACTTAGGGATAACTTGACTTTACCTACCACAAGAGGTGGCGGACATAATACTATTTGAATATGGGTCCATTTAGTTTATTTCATTTTACCAGACATGTAATTGACTACCTAAGTACATAGTTGGAGGGTGTACTTAGCAAGTACCTCTTTACCCGTGAGTTGGTATGTTAAGAACAAGGATGAGCCATGTCAGATCATGATGAGCACGACAGGTGAGGCATGTGCTGTATTCTGACAGAAATAACTGTCTTCTGGAGCCCTCATTCTGGCCCGCTGATACATGTTGTTAGGAATCTAGAAGGCCAATACATCTGAAAAATTGTCATTTTCTAAAGTTCAAAAAGATATCTTTACTCAATGTCTTCTCGTAGGAGACACTTTCGGCCCAAAAAAACAGGAAATATCTAGAACCTCTATCTCAGTCATTAAGTGAGAAAAAATAGAAAACTTGATCATCATGGAAATGGAGAGGATCGGTAACTTTTAGGGCAGCATATTAGGCACTTTGTGGAAAACAGAGAGGCGGATGTTACAGCTAAATGGGTGCTGAATATTGTTTGCAGTGGATATGTCACCAAATTAGACTCTCACCCAGACTTCTGATTCCGGGTGCATCTCTACTCCTGTTACCAAAAACAAGTGCAAGATTTAGGCTTTGTGGGAAAGAATGTCATTGTTAATGAAAGAAACACACCATAATAACAGTTCCTTATACAGAACAAGGACAAGACTTCTACTCAATTTTCTTTTTGTTAGAAAAGGTGTCAGAAACAGGGCAGGCGCTAGGCATGGGCAGTTTGGGCAGCTGCCCAAGGCCTCCCACTGAGCCTACCAGCATGGGGCCCACACAATTGCAACTCCCCACTGGTCCTCATGTACCCCTGCCAATCCAATTGAAAGAAATGTGTCTCTTTAGATGGTGTGGAAAGGCCTAAGAGAGGGGCACACTTCCTCTTGTCCAAGTTGCAAGAAAACACACTTTACAGGTGTGTCCTGCAATTTGGCCTCCTCTCGGACTGCCCATTCAGAGACACCACAGGGGATGCCCATTGTCATCACTATAGCATCCCCAAAGTTTTACTCTCAGCCCCCAAGCAATTCTCACACCTTCAGCCCATTATGAGCTGTTAAAGAGATGCTTGTAGGTGGCTGAGAGTAGGAGCTGCATCCCAGGAAGAGTCTCCACAAAGAAACTTCCAGAGCCCGGAAAGTGTCACTTACGTAAATTAGAGGGGCCCCGAAAATCCTAGAACCAGCCCGGGTCAGAAGGATTCAGACCAGTGCGCAAACTAGAGGCAGTCATCTCTTAAATCAAGACCATCTACTTGAAGATGGTCTGTTTGTGGAAAGTAATTCCAATAATTGCACCAGGACTCTTTCTGATCTTCAAGGTGCCTACCTTCATTTTCTCATGTTTCCCAGTCATCAGAGCTTCCTAATGTTTGTGGTAAAATAGCAACACTTTCCATTCACAGGTCTCCCATTTGCTTTGAAGTCAGCACTCAAAGTGTTCACAAAAGTGTTAGCTCCTTTGGTGGGTTTTCTTCAGGAGAGAGAAGGTTTTCCTCATCTGCATCTAGACGATTGAATGAATCATATCAAATCCAAGTCTCAACTTGTTCAAGACAGAGAATTGGTTCTAACAATATAAATGCAACATGGGTTCCTGATAAATTGGGAGAAATCTTGTCTAGTTGTCTCATGATCTGGAATTTATACGAGCTAGATTTTGAACAGATGTGAGAATGCAGATTCCAGAAGATGAAATGCCATGTTTTAACCATAATAACTCTACCCAATCAGCGAGAGCACGGTTGCATATTCAGGGGGATTTTGTATCCACTCCGGGTCTAGTTCTTTAGACAAGACTCTATCCTAGAATTCTAGTGAATCATTTCTTTACGATGGTCCCCGGAGGTACAGGGCTATGACAACAAATGTAGAATTGTATCAGACATTAGGAACGGGCTACAATTGCAGCTTAATCCAGTTTTGGTATTGAAGTGCATTCAGTTGCACACTGTTATTATGTCGCCAATAACTAAGGATACCAAAAGTATAGGTTGGTGTGTCTAGATGGAGAAAAAGACACCACAAGCAAAGTGGTCCCTGCAGGAGAGGATCACTTCTCCACATTCCTTCACTTGGAGGGACCTGCAGGTGATTCGATTGGCTGCCATATGCATTGCTCATATTGGAAGCGAAGCATATTTTTAATTGAACAAACAGACATTACAGCCAAGTCATTAGATAGTGGGGAATTCATTCAAGACCTCTGTCTAAGATCATAAAAGCAATTTTACAGTGGGCAGAGGCTCACTTGATGTCCCTTTCTACAATTCACATCTAATGAGGGGAGCAGAAGAGGATATCAGACATAGCTGTGGAGGGATTTTCTCCCATCTCAAGATTATCCGTTGAATCCCCTCCTATTTGCAGATATTTGTCAAAATCTGGGATCTGTAGTAATAGATTTGCTTACCACTAACGAGACAATGCTTCTCCTCATTTGTTTTCAAGGGGCTACAGTGGAGAAAGCTGATGTTGGCCTCAGGGATTTCTTTATTCACTACATTCCCTCAATTTTGTTAGGTTCGTTAGTCATTTTGATTGTTCCATATTGGATTTTTTCACCCTGGCTTCCTCTGATTATTCAGACAAAGGTTTGTCCAGAGTGGGCTTTGTCAATAGTTTCTTCTCACCTCATCTTTACATAGCCGTCGTAGAAGGCTGTTCTTCATCTATACTTAATAGCTTGGAAGTTGAGCGGGTTTATTTACACCAATGGCAGTAATCAAGAAAAATAGCTATTTCTCTTCAAGCATTCAAAAACCAATAGATTCCTAAATCTCATTCACATTACTTGGAGTCTTTTTAAAAATGATGTGATTCAAAAGGTTTTGATTCTTTATTTTGTGATAGTATTAATATTTTGTCTTTTCTTCAGGGTAGTTTCTTAATGGCTTTAAAAGTGGGCCTTAGCAGAATTTTGATTATGCCAGAGTACTCGGAGTAATTTTGATAATTCCCCGATTACTCCTGCTTGTGTAATTAAGAGTAATTTAGGAGGTAAAAAATTGTGTTTTGCTTCATGTAGCACTGATTTTTAGCAGAAAATGCATCCTTGTGCCCATTTTTGATGCAAGGGGGAATTTTAGTGCTAAGAAATATTGCTAAATGCAAAATTACTCATCTTGCATAATTCAAGTGTAATCTCACTGAATTATTAGCTAATTATATGTGATTACGCTATACTGAATCATGCAATTTACACCCAACCCCTTTTTAAAAGTGGCAACTATAGGAAGCCATTGAGCACCCATTAAAGTGGTTAGAGAAAAAAATAGTGAATCTTATATTTTTCTTCTTCTTAAAAGCCTCTCTTCTTTCATTCCTTTTACAATATCATTCAACCCGTTGTTGATCTGCCTTTTTTAACCTTTTTATTCAGCAAAGTGTTAGCTGAAAAGTTGTGTTTCTTGCTGTAATTACATGTGTGAAAAGACTGGGAGAAATAGGTTCTCTTTGTTGTAAACATCCTAATGTCAAGATTATTATTATTTTTTTGCAAAACAGAGACTCAGTCTTTGTTTTGTGCTTATGATCTCTTCTTCTTGACATTTGAATCAGGAGATTATTTTGTCTAGTGTTTCCCTTCTGCTTTTCCAGAAGAAGTTGCCCTTTGCTTTCTGGATGTGAAGAACACTTTTAGTTTCTTTGGAAAGAGCCTCCTCTTTTCAGAATACAGGTGCTCGTTTTGTTCATTTTGCCGTGGCGAAGAAGAGGTCCGATCCTTCAACCAGTCATCATGCCTTTGTCTGCTTACCAGATACGAGCAATGACCTGCAGTTTTGCGCCACAAGAGGCTTGTCTGCTAATTGGGCAGAATCTCAGGATGCATCACTGCTAGCCTAGGATTTGGAGCGTAGCAACCTGTTCTACCCATTCAACTTTTGTTAACCATTATGAACCTGATTCACAAAGGGCGTCCGCACTTGTGGCCAAGGCCCCACAGTTGTGGGGGAGTCTCTGATCTCGGGTGGAATCTCCGAATTGAGAAATCTCATTGCTGAGATTCTCCCCCGAGTGCGCTACTCCCCCACATACGTTTTAAGGCATGGGCAAAGTGCGCTCTGGCCCAGGGCCCCAGGCTTTCAGGGGGCCTAGATAGAGCAAGCTCTGTCTGCAGAGTCTTGTCTGGTGATGACCTTCAATAATCCTTAAACAGATTCTTTTAAATTCCGTTTTTCTTTAATTAATTTTTATAGTGGGTGATGTGTGAGAGTCAATTACAGACACTTTGCAGAGAAATTTTGTGTTTATGTATCATGCAACATCCATAAAAAGTTCCTTTTAGATCAACACAGAACCTCATTATGAAAAGTGGAAGGGTGTGACAGAGATTATTTGCAGTAATATTAGTGAGCTGCTGCTGTGTTACAATGCTGGAAACACATATCACTATTCCTGAATTTTAAATGTAAACACAGTTAGAATGTGGGGTGCACTGTCAGTGAACTGGCCAGAGGGGGCATGAAAGAGCTGAAATTGGATCATAAATTCAAAGCTGGTCCAAACTAGGCCTCCAAAATACGTTTGGCCCAGGGCCTCCCAAATCCTTAAGATGTCCCTATACTGCCCCACAACTGTGTGGCCTCCACGAGTGCGGAGGCCCTTTGTGAATCTGGCGCTACATGTTTTCACATGATGGTCGGTCTGAAGGTGTTTTTGGTGGACAAGTGTTTTGCTATCAAACCAGAAAACAAAGGCATGTGTTGAGTTCCTTACATAAAAAGGTTTCTTGTTTTGCAGCAACTTATGCCTCAGGTATGTATTATCCAATTGTCCTGGGGTTGTAACCTGTACATTTTGTCTTAACGTAATAAAAAACGGAAGTGGACCAAGAGATAACATTTCAATTACTCACCTGTAATTCCATTACTCTCAGACTATTCTTTCCTATTTAGATCATTACAGCCCCACCTCCCTCCCTCCCAAAGTGTTCCCAGTGCCGATTGGGATCAATGGAGGGATTTATATAGCTTTCTATAACTTTCCAGCTTTCATTTATTTTAATAGTTTTTATAGCATCAATATGACCCTTGCGGGTATCACAGCGCTTTACAGAATACAGCAAGCAGAGTACTAAAAACAGTTATATCACATTCACAACAGATGCTTACTACTATAATGATGCGAACAGGGAAGAATACACTTAGAGGGTATTGCATAAATTACTTAATACTTGTTACTTGGGTAATGCATGGATTACTTACTGGTAATTGGGTAATGCATCGATTACTTACCGGTAATTGGGTAATGCATCGATAACTTACGGTAATTGGGTAATGCATTGATTACTTACCGGTAATTGGGTAATGCATCGATAACTTACGGTAATTGGGTAATGCATTGATTACTTACCGATAATTGGGTAATGCATCGATTACTGACTGGTAATTGGCAAATGCATTAATTACTTACCGATGTTTGCATTGATCCGAATGCTGCTTTTACCTAGATTAATTGATTATCTGTAAATAATTAAAACCTGCAGCATCAGCGGCAATGGGCTCCTAAAAAAATGTCATACAAATGAATACTGCTTGGCAATGTGTGGCATCCTGACTTGTATATTTACAATGTTATGACGCCCCAGCCTGTAACACAAGGCACTGTGAATATGCAAGCATTATTTAACAATTGTATTATACACCCTATAAGCAAGGCTGCTGGAATTATGCAGGGGGGGTGGGGAAGGATGCAATTATTTGGCAGAGTTGACTAAATTATATGGCGAAAAAAGCCAACATATGGGGCTTAGCACAGTACTTTTTTTTTATGCAATTATTTATTTATTTTTACAAATTTGTCACTAGAGATAGCCATACAAAGTGTCAAAGGATCCGAGGACATGAGATTGATGTTTTCGAGTTTATAATGGTAAAGTCTGCAGGGTCACATGCACGCATATTTTTGTTTCTGTGTTGACAGTATGGTGCAGAGTGGCAGGATCTGCAACCGGCATGTTGATACAATGGATTTCCATGTCAGAGGCACACTGCCAACGCCTGTTAAATATTATTTTAATATTTGTTCACTAGCGTCGCCTTAAAAGGCCTTGTGTTTGGGGTTTTTGCATTAGTATTCAAAATAAACACTCCCAGCTGTGATTTGAGTTTCCAGATGTTCATGTTTTCTTTCACTTTGGCAGCCAGGTTGTGTGCCTCTACCCAGAGTAGGGTTTGCATCATACCGGTCACAACTGCCAACAGCACCCATGCCATGCCAGCCCTCTCACTGATTCCTGGCTTTAATACAGTCCCTTTTCCTGAGTCCCCAAGTCCCAAAATGGACAGGGCTTTTAGCTTGAGAGACTGGACAGGTTGAACCTAGACCTGATGACATGGAATTTAATGGCTTTCTCTTTAGGAACCCAATACCTGACTGGGGGCGTGTACCAGCTCACAGAGGCACAGCCAATCACTGGCCAGCAAGCAGGTGAGCTAGAGATATCAAGACCTCCCCAAAAAAGGTGTTGTGGGTTGAATTTCAATATCTTCCTTTTTTCTACTTGTCTCTGTGATTAAACATTTTTCTTCTGGTGTTTTGCTCTCAGTGATAACATAAAACAGCAAAGATGTATTTATTTAAGGTATTTATGTAGTTCTTACATACCCTTACTTAAAGGTGATGGAGGGCTTCTGAAGAATCCTATAGCAATCGCATTAGCAGTAAGATCTCTGGCATTCTCTCGTTTCACATTGCTCTATAATGGCTGGGTAATATGTTTAGTATTAGAACAGGTGCACAGCATAAGAAACGGATTTCTTCTTAAGAAAGAAAGACGTTTCGCATAAAATAGGCAAGAATACAACGAGAGGAATGGTGTTGAAATAGGAATTCTGTAAGCCAAAAATTGGCTTATGTCCTGTCCGCCTGCCACTCAGTCCCCTGCATTACTCAGAGGTCTCAGACTTAGGGTTTTCGCAATAGCAGAGCCAGCGTTGGCGGCACTGTCAGGATACTCTTTCAGCAGACCAGAGGAGGGCAGGAAAGGCATTGGAAGGGACGGCCCCTCAGCGTCATCCTCTTCCTGGCTGAATTACAGCCTCACAAGCCAACCTTCACTGCATATGGCCAAAGGTTGAGTGCATTGTGGGTTGATCTCGCTCACAGAGGGTTACTCACAGGGCCAGGCCTTGCGTCTAACCCCCGCTGCACATGGCCAAAGGTTGAGAGCATTGTGGGTTGATCTCGCTCACAGAGGGTTACTCACAGGGCCAGGCCTTGCGTCTAACCCCCGCTGCACATGGCCAATGTCAGGGTACCAGTATCATTGGATGAGGTCATCAGTAATATCATCAGAAATAGTTTCATTGATGTCAGTTAAGATGTCATCAGTGATTTCATCAGTGATGTAATTTAGCATTTCATTGGTGATTTCCAAGATTGAAGCCTTTTTAGGTCTTGCCTTTGGACAGAGAAGGGCCACAGATCCTTGGAGACCAGCGGTAATATGTAATTGGTTCTTGTGACTGCATTACTCCACATTGAAATAGGTTTTGTCCTTTCTGTCCATATCACCGCACCCCTTGGTAAAGGAGATGCACAGCAAAGGAGGCCAGCTGGATCTTTTGGGCAGTTCTTTCTTTTTTGGGGGTAAAAATAAAACTCCTGTCTTAGGTATGGCTTCTGGGCAGGAGGACCAGCAAAAGACCACTCCTGAGAAAGCTGCTAAGGATACCAGTAATAATCAAGCAGGCAAAAGACACCAGGTCTCCACTCGAGTCAATCATGGGGCACTTTTTTGCCATCCCTAAGGGTGAGAACAAGATGTCAGCAAAACCTGTCACGTTCACATCATGAAACACTGCTTGGTGAGTTGGGGGAAGTATTCCTTTGGTAAGTCTGTGTAACATTCATATGCATCAGATGACCCCAGAACGGATGTAGCAGGAACTCTTCATTAAAGCACCATGAACATTCCATGGACTGTACTTTAATCCCTAATGAAAAGATGCCTTCCTATGTCAACATGGCACACTTCTCCCTTCTTTCTACACATACAGAAATTGAACTAAACATCCCAGGTTTTATATAATATCTGTCATGTAAACTCTGTAATATAAAACACCACAATGAAATTAAATAAATCAATCCTATAGAACATCCAGCTTTCCTAATGAGCAGACAATTAACACAACAGGCAATTTATAGTATCATATAGTCATTTAAATCAGCATTTCACAAACTGTGGGTCCCAAATCCTGGTGGGTCACAAGCTGATTTTTGGTGGATCGCGAAAGTCAGAGCAACAAATACAGATGCCATTAAATTCTGTATTTAACTTGTCACACTTACTCATTATTCAAAGACAGGGGTCAAACATCAGGCTGCTTTATCCTTTTGATGTGAGGATTGGTGTTTACTGACTGCAAAGTGAGAGGAGTTTTTAAAGTGAAATATGTGACAATGTAGGATGTTGTTTTTTGTGATATACAACAAATTGTAAATACCTGTAAAAGAATTGTATGCATCCAGCAGTTAGGAAAGCAAACATTAAGCACTGTTTTTGTAATTTGGAAGTGTGCTGGAAAAAGAGGTTTTAATAGGAGCAAAACAAATTACGACACTTACTTGCGATACACTAATGATAAAAATTCACAGACACCCGAATTTCACACATTATCATTTGTGAGCTATAAAGTTTTTCAGTAAAAATATATACCTATGCAAACTTAGTGGCCTATTAAATGGAAAAAGTGCTGTCTGTAAATGACAATGTGCTACCACATGATGCTTTATTTACATCCAAAAATCACCACACCTCATGTCCATTAAAGGTAGGTGGGTTGCAAATATTTTGTTGCTCTAGATAGTGGGTTGTGGTTCGAAAAGGTTTAGGATCCACTGATTTAAATAACTATAGTCATATATAATTATTCAAATATCCTTGATGTCTACCCACTCTTTCACTTCTCCTTAATTTACCCCACTCCCATCCTCACTTAGTTCAATTGCCTTGCTTACATCACTTTATATCACCTACCTCTGGTGTGTTTGTTTACTAGTTTTCAACCCCTATAATGCGACTTTTGTTCCAAATTTTCCCATCAGTCATTTTTACAGCATTTTAAAATGTTTAATCCCTTCATTGCTTTAGTAATCTTTTACCACTTTTGACATCAAACTGATTCTTCCACTTTCGTCCATTTTCATAGGCCTGCTTTCACATTTTTCACTCTCTTCCTAATATCAAGGTGTCTTTTCCTTTTAATTTGATTTTCTTATTAATTTCTCTCCCCTTCTTGAACTTTTTTTTAACTTAATAGAATTATTCAATTCCATCCACCAATGAGCTGTTTTAACACAAGGAAATCTTCCCTTAAACAATTCAAATGGAAATGTCCCTCTTAGTAGAGTGTGGGGCCAAGCAATAAGCGGTGATACACCCTTGCAGTGCTTTTCTCCAGTCCAAATTGTTCACTTTGGCTAACTGAAGGCACTCCTTTAATGTTTTTTTCACTCTCTCCAAATCACTGTTAATCTCTGGGTGATAATTTGAACTTTTTATGTACAATAACCCAACCTTTAAAATATTCCTTCATGGCATTTTTACAGAATTGTGACCATTATTTGATAAAATACTTTTTAGAAAACTTTTCCTTTTGAAAACCCCCTCTAGAAATCTAATTATACAACTGGATGGGATGTCTCTGACACTGGACACTTTAAACCATCTAGAATAGAGGTCTATAAGTACAATTAAATACAGTGTTAAATTTTCACCTCTCAATGATCCCACTATATCTGTAGCTAACTCTTGCCATGGATAACTTGGCAATCACCTGCATACTATGGACATTTTTATTGTTTTCAAGCTCTTATCAAAATTATTACATAACATCCAGGCTCTTGCTAGACGGTCAACCTTCAAATCAATGCCATGCTATAAAATCATATCCAATTCTTTTTTGGTCTTTACCATGCCCATAGGCACTTCATGAGCAAAAGTCAATAATTTACTATGCAGACCTCGAGGAGAAATTAACGTTGTACCTCTTAACAGAAAGAACTCCCTTAACAACCACCAACTTATCTCTAACCAAATATGAGAACTTACCAGATCTAGCTAACTCCAATTCATTAGTTAAAACAGAATATGTTTCTAACTCTAACCTGTTTCTTCCTCTTCAATCGGTCTGAGTGTTATTTTACACACATTGGGCCATATTCTCAAGGAGCTATCGCTGAGTTAACGGCACTTATTCGCAGCCAAAGTTGCGATAAATGTATCTCCGCATTCACAAGCTGGTGTTAACAGCCGATACCACCAGTTTTCCTGCGAAAGCATCCGCAAAAAACATCGCCACAGATGACCCCGGCAACTATCGCTAATGAGATGCAGAGTAGGTGTTCCCGAGCAAAAAGGCACGAGAACACCACACCTCAACATTCTCAACGACCAGCCACATCGGCGGTAAGGTTACAAAATATGCAATAAGGCGCGTTAGCACCAGGAAACTAACACCTGCTCTGACCTGGTGCCAAGTCGGACTACATCCTGCAACACAAAAGGGAGCCCAGCCCAGAGCCACACCTGAAGAACAACAGATGCCATGGAGCCACTGAACATGCGTGTCGAACACCCAAGAAGGACACAACACCCACCGCCACCACCCCCAAGACCACCCCCGAGCCCCGAGCCCCACCCCGGGCACCTCCCACCTACCCCAGACCAAGACACTGCACATCAACGTCATGAAAAATGAACAAAAGCACCCGCCTGATGTTGCACAATTGCAACAATCAACATACATGTGAGCACTGAAATCCTGATTCATACTTTCACCATTGAAAGACCAAACAAAATGTCAATTCCTAATTTGTCACCAAACAACTAATCTGAAGAATCATGGCGGGGCATCCCTGGACAATCTGTGACTCACAGCCTGCAAGACAATATCCAAGATAAGAAGGTTTGTCAGGCACTCATCAAAGGACAGGGAGAGAGAGAAAGAGAGAAAGAGAGAAAGAAAGAGAGAGAAAGAGAGACTGAACAAGGAGCGCAAGGCCAATCGGGCACTTGGCTCATGCAAACATGCCAACAGCTGCGTGTGTCTCGAAATCTGTTCTCCCCAAATCACAGGCCTGGCATCAAAGTCAGCGCGAAGTCCACATCACATTTAAGAAATGCAAGCAGTAGTCAGACTGATATCAGGAATGAAAGTCTCTTTGTCTCAACACACAAGGCTGAAGGCCAACCGAACCCCCGACCTTGGTCCTGAATGCGGCTGGCACACCCTGCGTGAGATACAATACCAGCCTCCGACGACTCCCACACCACAAACTGCGCTAATGAAACACCAACGTGCCCACACCCTACACACACTTATCCCTGCACGACATACACCTGCAAGGGATGCCCTTCACACATAAGTTAAAAACTACCCATACGGCCAAATGTCGCACACACATACAACTCATTTCCCAGAGCCTTGGCATATCGCCCACCGAACTTCCGCCGGTCTGAGGAGTGCCGGTGCCACGAGCCAAACAAACACAATGGCAGGCATTCCCGGGCACATGCACAACCCCTGTCACTTGGAACTGTACCGTGCACGAATGCTGCATCTGTTGGGATCCCTGCCAATGGCAGTGTTGCGAATCAGTTACTGTCTGAGTTTCCGTCTTGCCTACGTCACCTGCGTCCAGCCCTGGTTCCACTGTCGATCATGTACATTCGAGTGGCCCACGGAGGTCTGCCTATCCAACGCAACGGTAGCTGAATTGGATTATGACCTGACAGTGCGCCCTCTGTTGGCCCACGAACAAGAGTGTCACCGGGATAGCCATGCATGGGATGCACTGATCTTTGGCGTATGTGCTGGCAGTTGCGCATGGGAGATTGCCCAACTCCTCGTGTGCAGTGACCACATCGAGGCGCTCCCCTATTGGGCAGTGTTGCAGATTGGGGAAGCGGCGTGGACTGAGCACATCTGCCCAGACAAGTTAATGGATTGGGTCACCCTGGTGTTCCTTGAACCGGACAACGACGTACTATTGGAACACATTGCACATGAGGCTGCGCTGGCATTCATGGACGAGTAACTACGTTTCTGCAGCCACATCGGATTGTCACCCAGAGCACAGGTCCCAACAACTTGTTGCATCATGGGGAATGCTCACATATCCCACCACAACAGAGGACATGTCTGCCTTTGTCTGGACTCTGAATGCATATGCGTGGAACTACGCGTGTGTACACACACCTGTGCAAGGTGATGGTGTTCCATGGTCGGAGCAGCACAGCGTCGTTTGGCAACATTACCAATCCGGACACACTGCTGGGGGGGAGAGCACACACATGGCAATGTAGGAGGACATGTGACCTTGTCAGAGCCTTTCACCTGATCACTGTCAGCAGAACAGACAGTTGACGCAGTCTGGTGGCAGAGCACTATGCAGACCCCATGGGCTGTAAGTCGTGCCCCCTCACATGGGGCAATGGGCAGACGCAAAACAACACATGACTCGTCCAGCAAGGCAAGGTGGGCTGAGACCGTTGCCATCCGTAATGATTGGTGTTCAGCTCTGCCTCCCATTTCCTGCACCTCGAAAGGCTCCCATGCTGCGTGCAAGTGTCTTAAGCATGTCCCTGCCTATTGTGGCCCTTGCCATGTCCATACTGACACGCACATGCCAATAAAGTCCACGCAACTTCACTGGTGTCTAACTGTGATGAGTGTTGATTAGATTGACCACTCGTGTGCCACAATGAGCATCGTCCCTACACAGGGAGGGTCTGACTGATGCATGTACAATGGGGGTGGGTCCCTTTTGGCAGCTCCACCTCTGTGAGCCAGACATTGTTTTGGGATAGTTGCTGGCAGACCAGTGCACTTACGTGTCTTCAGCAATGTGAGTATAGTGTCCAACCTCTGACCATGTGGAGCAATGTCATAAATCAGAACAGAATGTGTCCACACAGATGTGTGTGAGTAGGTATGCGACATGAAGTTCCAGTGTCACATGTGATGTAGGACACCACTCCTGGCCTGCTACCGATTTGGTCATTCCTACACACAGCCCTATTCAATACATGGACGTGTGCCTACACTGGGGGGTTGTGAGATTGCTGTTAATGTGCTATGGGGACACAGCTAGTACTCACCTTCACAGTCATCCAATTGGCCATGTGTCTCAGGGATAAACATGCACATTGATGTCATTCACCAGGGTGTACCTTCTTGTGCAATCATTGTCCCTACATCCAGCCGTACTTTTATACATGAGTGAACATATTCATGACACATCTGTGTGATTTTTAATGTTTTATTCACATTCTGGTGAATGACGGAGCAGGAGCTGTACATGGTCATCCAAGCCCACATAACATAGAAGCCCAGTGGTGGGCTAACCAGAGTCCTTTGGGGATTGAAAAGTGATTGGGAAGAGGGGGAGTGCAGTCCGCAGCAGGATTGCTGTGTAATTGTCAAGCAGTGAAGATGTGGCAGTCCATGTCGGGGTCCGGTTGGATGTCGCAGAGTATTCCGGGGGACAGTGGGAGGTGTTGTCCCAGGGCATGATGCATAGGGCTGAACCAGGCAGGAACAGGCCATCTGGCGGTGATAGATGCTACTACCTCCTTCCTCACACAGTAATTACCATCCACATCTTGCTCCTCTGATACTTCTTCGGTGTCCGGTGTGTGTGGCGGTGTAATGGCTTCATTTGATGGCAGACAGTGGGATTTTCAAATACATGACGGATATGTGGTAGTACCCGTACATTATCATCACACAGTGTCAGTCAATGCCAGATGTGAGTGGCCAGTTACTACGCACACGCGGAACCTGTTATGTCCTCTGTCCTGTGGTGTAGGTGTTGCACTTTAAACCACATTGCCATCATTGCTGATGTTCTGTGATTGCTATGTGTGTGTGCTGCATTGTGGGGAAGTTGCTCCTGCAGCTCAGATTTTATGTACCCTTATCCCTTTGAGGCGGTCTGCCTTTGAATTGTGTGCTTTTCGGGGGCTGAAATGTTTGCGGCTTGGGTCATATGTGCTCTTTGACAGATTTTGTGGCCTTGTGCATTGTTCGTCTGCTGCGTGTATTGGACGGCATGGTTGTGGGTGCACATGGATATGTCAGAGTGTGACCAGCTCCTTTACGGATGTGATCCACATCGGGCCACCTCCATGTCGATTCGTGCACCATGTCATGTATTTTGAATGATGCCATGCTGTCGGTCATGCAGTGTCACTTTCATAGTCAGTGTGGCTCACACAGCCACTGCTTTTCTGTATTCATCACATGTGCATGGCTCGGTTGTGTCGTTGGTGATCTGGAGGGGGCCCATATGTGCACACAGTGGACGGGGCCTACATGTTGTTCCTATGTGTGCTACAGTGTGCCAAATGTGTCAGGGACATGTTCCACAATCATTGTGGGTGTGCAGTGTGCTACACATAATTGTGCATGTGTGCCATTGTGCCCATCTCCCCCGTCCCCCAGTCCCTGGTGATTACTCACCCTGTTACTGTTGGGTCAGGTCATTTCGAGCTGTGTCCAGGCCCCCAACTCCTGCCACCGTCTCCACACTAATGACTGTGGCCACCATTTGCTCCGGCTCATCCAGCTCCTCCTGTGGTGCAGGAGGCCCACCTCCAGTCGCCCTTGCTTCTTTCCTGTTGGCGGCGAGCTTCTCCTTGGTTTGGCTGTGCACTTCATGCCAGCGCCTCTTCTCCTCATCCATTGTCCTCCTCGATACTCCGACTGCATTGACGTTGGTGACGATGGACTGCCATATTTTCATTTGGGTTGCCAGTGCCGCATTTGAGGTGACGTACAGTTGTTGATGGTGTTCTATCACCTCTGTGATGATGATCCGGTCTTCCTGAGCACTGAACCCCGTCTTCCTCTTCCTCTTCTCCTTGCCCTTCCCCGAACACGGGGTTCCTGGCTTGTCCTCCGTGGGGCTTGTGGAGTTCGGCTTGTCCTCTCCACTCGGTCCGGGTGCATCCATGGTGCTACACAGTTTGAATAGTTTTTTTTGTTGTTGCTTTTATAGTGCATTTTCCCGCATGATGTGTGGGAATTGCAGGCCTGTCACTGTTTTTTGCTGATTTTGGTATCGTGCTTTGTGGCATTGCAACTTTTTGGGCGTTCGTGTTTCGCATTTTTTGTTTGTCGCTTTGGTTTTTACTTGGTCATTTGGCGCGTTATCCTGCTGCTATCGCATGGTGCCGCCGGGTTGGGAATTGGACGTTAAGACGGTGTTATTTTCTCGCGATGGACTGCGATATAAAAGTTGTGTTAAGCTAAATTTGTGATGGTTATCACACGTTCTTGAGAGTATGCCCCCTTGTATTTTTTTTCCTCATACTCATCAGTGACATCAGTTTCGTTATCCACAGATGCCAACCTAGAAAAACAATTGGCTGAACAATTCTCCACACTAGGAATGTACTTTCCAGAAAACTGAAATCTTGTACAAATATTACCCAAATCCTTATCCTGCATTAGATTGCATCTACATTTATTTTTCTTAAAAGCCTCTTTTAATGGTTTTGTGGTCAGTGCACACTTTAAAGAATGTTCAGCAGATCAAATGCTTAGTATTATTCAGAGCCTTTTGTATTACGGAGTAATTGGACTCAGATACTTTTAGACATATCAAAGTGAATGCAATCAGTATTTCCACTTCCTGCCTTTGATTTAATAGTACCACTCCTTTATTTTTCACTCTGTCATTTGTCACTATAGTTGTCTTGCTTCATCACCGGGTACAAACACTTGTAAATATCGTGCACTTTGTAAATCACTTTTCAATTTCTCAAAGTCTATCTGACATGCATCTCTCCATTGAAAATACTTTCCTGGAAAACAACATCCTTAAATTAACCAATTTGTTTTTATAGTTTTTGTTTTTTTTATAAATTTAGTATAAGATTCTGCCATGTCCAGAAAGGAGTTTTAATGCTGCTTATTACATAGCTCCTTCATCCTTAAAATTGTGCTTACTAAATTGTTCTTTAGGAGGGAACTCTAGACCCGATATAAGATGTCATAAATAATTTACCTCACCTGCACCAAAGTGGCATTTTATTTTTCTATCCTCAAATTCTCCAATACCTCTCATCAAACTTTCCAATATCTTACACACACACATATGATGTTGTTTCATATTTTCTCCATATATCAATAGGTGATCTGGATAACATCTGAAGGCCTTCAATATCTTCAACATATTAGACCTCATTCTTTGAATCATACAAGATGCTGGAATAAGACCAAACGTCATCCACTTCAATCTAAAAGAGCCAATTGGCATAATAAAGGCAGTTAAATATGGAGAACTATCCTCCAAGTTTATTTTTTATTATGCCGAAGTCAGATCTAATGTTGTAAAATATTTGGCTACAGCTAGAGTTGTGATAATTTCATCACTATATAGAAGAAACTAATCGACAATCACTGGTTGATTAAATGTCCTTAAATCAATGAACAATCAATAACAGGAGACAGCTTCTTTGTAGGTGCTACTGGTTTGGTTACCCCTGTGTCATTTAACCAAACCAATTCTTACCTAGACTCTCTTGCATACTCAGTGGTATTTGACTCACTTTACCTGCAACGGGTAATGCATCCTTACATAACTTTATTTTACATTTGTATCCATTACGACACTGCAACTCTTTCCTACATACACTTGTAAATTCCTTCTCAACCTTTGCACCGCAGTCTCTTGGGGGCATATGTATCAAAGGATTTTGTATTCGCAAACGCTGTGAATCGCAAAAAACAGCGTTTGCTAATACAAAATCGCAAAAGGAGAGGTATGAGGCATTTCAGCCTCGCAATCTTAAGGAATCGCTAAATTTGAGATTTCTTAAGTTTGCGTAAGCATTTAAGAAATCGCAAATTGCGATTTCTTAAATGCAATGTAACACGCACCCAAGTTGTGCGATTTCTCCTTAAGAAATCGCAAATTACCACCAACTTCAAGTTGGTGGTAAGTTGCGATTTCTTTGAAATATGCACTTTTTTGCATATTTCAAAGTGCCATGTGGTGCACATACATGCCCTTAGGGCATGTATGTGCGCCATATGTGCACACATGCTGATTTCAGGGGTGCATCAGGGTGTCATCATGACACCCTTGCACTTTTGAAAATATTCTCAATTTGCGATTAGCAAATAGCGATTCGCAAATTGAGAAGGACTTCCCATTCATTGCTATGGGCCTCCTGGCCCATAGGAATGAATGGGAAGGTATTCCTTAATTGCGATTTCACAATTTGCTAATCGCAATTAAGGAATTTTAAGAAATCGCAAAATTTGTGCGATTTTTTAAATACATCCCGTATTGCAATTCTCAAATAGCGATTCTCAAAAAATCGCTATTTGAAGAATCGCAAATGGAGATGATGATACATATGCCCCTTACTTCTTGCAACCTGGTCTTGTAGTATCTCACTGTGCTTCAAAGTGATGCTAATAATTTTTGGTGTGGCCATCCAATTAAATCATCCCTTCTGATTTAAACATACATTTCCAAACATACCAACATTTTTATGGATATGCCTCAACATCCTCGAGATCTCACATCAATTCTATACAAGTTCACTTTATTCTTAAAATTCTTCTCAAACATGTCTGTGAACAACTGTTAAATGGGAACATGAATCAAATTTCATTTCAATCTTTACTCCGTCAGTTAAACTGTATCACTTGGATGTTCCTTATTCACACTTTTGACTTGAAATATTGTTTCATAAGCAACCTCCTTCACCTCCCTTTTTTGTTCCTCCCTCACATTACTTCTACAAGATTTTAGAAAATGTCATACTTTTCCACACCTTTGACAAAAAAAATTTATCTGTAGGACACTTGTTTGCATTTGCGTTAAGCTCTTGATTTGCACATCTTAAACATTCACCTTTCCCATGTGTGTCTAGCTTTCTTATTATCTCTTTCACTAACTTATTCACTGACTTTTCATCTAAGCCTCTTCACTTTGGTCATTTTTTAGTTCACTAATACACTTGACCATGAGCTCTACCCTTTTTGCTACAGCAGTACCTTCCATTGATGGTAGTTTGTCCTTCCTTCAAAGCTCTTCTCTTGGTGTCTCAATATTGCACTTTAGTACAAACTGATTTTGAATTCAATACTCCAATGAATTTCCAAATTGGCATACAGATGCCAATGTCAGTAGACTGATTAGATAATTCCCAACTATTTCATCTCTACCTTGCGCTCTCAAGCTAAAGGGATGCCGATCTAGTATTGCACTAACTCTTAGAGGGCCATATTATCAAGAATGGCGATAACATTATCGCCGTTTTAGCTAGAGCGGTGATAAGGGGCTTGATAATATGCCCTTGAGAATTCCGATAGAAGCCCAGGTTCTGGTGTCAAGGACCACCAACCTGGGCTTCTATTGGAATTCTCTAGGGCATATTATCAAGCCCCTTATCGCCGCTTTAGCAGCAATTTCCTGCCGCTAAAACTGCGATAATGTTATCGCCCTTCTTGATAATATGGCCCATAACCTTTCCTCCAAGGTAAATCACACTACTTGAATCATCGTCTTTAAATCTGTGTTGAGTCCTTTAATTCTCATCCCAACTTCAGTTTTATAAACCTAGTGTTATTTGCATGTTGAGGTTCTTTTTCTCTGTTCTTCGCACTAATCATCATCAAACTGTACTATCCATGCTCATCTAATGACTGCAGAACTTGGTGTAGTAGTCTAGTATGCATAAGCATCTAAATGCTTTGGCACCAGAGGCGACTCAGTGCAGCTAAACGAAGGCGGTGGCATCAACATCTGCCACCTCATTGTAGCATACGACTAGAAAATAGGGGGATGCCCAATATTCACTGCCGCTCTTGTACCCATAGACCATACAAAAAAGAAAGAAGCAAGCGCAGGAATAACTTCTATACACTCTTCACTCTTGTCCTTGAAATCCATCCAAAGTCATATAATAAGTGGGGATCATTACCTTCCTGGGAGAAGTAAAATCCACAGATGGAAAAGATGAATCAATCATCCTGAGATGGGAACTAAATGAGAAGGTTTATAGGAAATGACTGGTTCCCACTTATTATATGTCTTGGTTGGATTTCAAACCGGTGCAGAGGACGAGGGGAACCAACATTGTAGATGTGGATTTTGACGTTAAAAGTATATCTGGGAGAAGCCAAGAGTGACCGGAATTTTGTTTTGTTTGTTTGGTTGTTGTGGAATATATGGATTTATGTTTACTGATGATTCTGATAAATGTTTGCTTAAAAGTGTGTTATAAAAAAACATGCAAAAGAAAAATAAAATAGCACCAACGACTAGATTTGGAAAAATATGGTTCTATGAGTTTTCTTAGATATATGTTGCCATAATTAATTTGAATGGCTTTCCTGACACTTTGAGTGTGTTTGTGATGGGAAACGGTGTATAGAAGTTATTCTTTGCTCACTTCTTTCTATTTTTGTTTGACCTCATTACAGCATCTCATCATTCCTGGCAACAGATTGCCAGAGGATGTCCTGCAACAGGAGACAGACGAGTGTTGCATGCTTCACCACTATTGACTTGCATTGCCTTGTCTTTGGGACAGTCATTTCCTCTAGAGAACAGAATGCATGAGCAGAAAGAAATCATGCTGGCACATCAAAGGAGGTGGAAAAAATAATTTTCTTATAATCCAAGTTCCTATTCCACTGTTCTAGTTGTATTTTTCTTTTAGCTACCCAAAAATGGCTTATCCATTGTGGACAGATCCTACACCCCACCCTCTGCGGACGCCCGACCCACGCTGAACATGGCCTAGCACCCCATGCTCTGTGAGGGTCCACCCCAAACTGCACACCGCCTTTGGCTGTGTGCAGCAGGGGTGGGGCGCAGTGGGATCAATTTGAAAAGAAGCATCGGTTAGCCTGCATTCATAACAGAAAAAGTAACTTTTACAAGACAGTGAGATGTTACCAGCTCACCAGTCAATTGGTTTCTTTCAACACCAACTCACCAAGAAAGATGGCCCACACCCTCTAATCAAAGCTTTTCTTAGACATAGGTTTTCATGCCTGTCACTGCCATTCTTTTCTCACAATCACCCAATAAATCAAGTCCCTAAAATGTGGTTTCTTTGAAGGACACATTTCTCACAGGCTTAGGGGGCAATTCTCCAAATGTGGAAAATGCATGCCCCTAGAAAGGGTGTGTTTCTTCTTTGCTCGAGGGACCACAGGAGGTTTGACGGAGAGAGAGAGTGAGACAGAGACAGGGAGAGAGAGACAGAGACAGAGAGAGAGAGAGAGAGAGAGGGGAGAGAGAGAGACAGAGAGAGTGAAAGTGAGACACAGAGAGAGAGTGAGAGAGAAAGTGAGGCAGAGTGAGAGAGAGACAGTGAGAGTGAGAGAGAGAGAGTGAGACAGAGGGAGAGAGAGAGAGAGAGAGAGAGAGCGACAGAGAGAGAGACAGAGAGAGTGAGAGTGAGAGAGAGAGAGTGGGACAGAGACAGAGACAGAGAGAGACAGTGAGACAGAGTGAGAGAGACAGAGAGCGAGAGTGAGAGAGAGAGAGGGAGACAGAGGGAGAGACAGACAGACAGACAGAGACAGTGAGAGTGAGAGAGAGACAGAGAGAGACAAGGAGAGAGAGTGAGTGAGAGTGAGAGAGAGAGAGAGTGAGACAGAGACAGAGAGAGAGAGAATGATACAGAGACAGAGAGAGAGAGAGAGAGAGAGAGAGAGGAGAGAGAGACAGAGAGAGTGATAGTGAGTGAGAGAGAGACAGTGAGAGTGAGAGTGAGAGAGAGAGAGTGAGACAGAGAGAGAGAGAGAGAGAGCGACAGAGAGAGAGAAAGAGAGAGTGAGAGTGAGAGAGAGTGAGAGAGAGAGTGGGACAGAGACAGAGAGAGACAGTGAGACAGAGTGAGAGAGAGACAGAGAGCGAGAGTGAGAGAGAGAGAGGGAGACAGAGGAAGACAGAGGGAGAGACAGACAGACAGAGACAGTGAGAGTGAGAGAGAGACAGAGAGAGTGTGAGTGAGAGTGAGAGAGAGAGTGAGACAGAGACAGAGAGAGAGAGAGAGAATGAGACAGAGATAGGGAGAGGGAGAGAGAGAGAGACATACAGAGAGAGAGAGAGACAGAGAGAGAGAGAGAGAGACAGAGAGAGTGAGAGTGAGACACAGAGAGAGAGAGAGAGACAGAGACAGAGACAGAGAGAGAGAGAGAGGGGAGAGAGAGACAGAGACAGAGAGAGAGAGTGGGGGAGAGAGAGAGAGAGCGAGAGAGAGTGAGACAGAGAGAGAGAGACAGACAGAGAGAGAGACATGGAGAGAGAGAGAGAGAGAGAGAGAGAGAGAGAGAGAGAGAGAGAGAGAGAGAGAGAGAGAGAGAGAGAGAGAGAGAGAGAGACGGAGAGAGTGAGACAGAGTGAGAGAGAGGGGCAGAGAGAGTGAGAGTGACAGAGAGAGACATAGAGCGAGAGAGTGAGAGAGAGAGTGCAAGTGCGAGTGAGAGAGAGAGACACACAGAGAGCGTGAGAGTGAGATGGAGAGAGAGAGAGTGAGAGGGCGAGTGAGACAGAGTGAGAGAGACAGAGAGAGTGAGAGTGAGAGAGTGAGAGTGAGACAGAGAGAGACAGAGAGAGAGTGAGACAGAGACAGAGAGAGTGAGTGAGTGAGAGTGTGAGAGAGAAAGAGAGAGACAGAGAGAGAGACAGGGAGAGAGAGAGAGAGTGAGACAGAGAGAGACAGAGAGAGAGTGAGACAGAGACATAGAGAAAGACAGAGAGAGAGAGAAGGGAGAGAGAGAGAGAGAGGGGGGAGTGAAACAGAGAGAGAGACAGAAAGAGAGAGACAGAGAGAGACAGAGAGAGAGAGAAAGAGACATAGAGAGAAAGAGAGAGAGAGAGGCAGAGAGAGAGAGAGAGAGACAGAGAGAGAGTGAGGGGCAGAGAGAGTGAGAGTGAGAGACAGACAGAGAGAGACATAGAGAGAGAGAGTGAGAGAGAGCGCGAGAGAGAGAGAGAGAGAGACAGAGAGCATGAGAGTGAGACAGAGAGAGAGAGAGTGCGAGAGAGAGTGAGTGAGACAGAGACAGAGAGAGAGAGATAGAGTGTGAGAGAGAGAGAGTGAGAAAGAGTGAGAGAGAAACAGAGAGAGTGAGACACAGAGAGAGAGAGAGACAGAGACAGTGAGAGTGAGAGAGTGAGAGAGAGAGAGAGAGAGAGAGAGAGGGTGTGAGAGTGAGAGAGAGAGAGTGAGAGAGAGAGAGTGAGACAGAGTGAGAGAGAGGGGCAGAGAGAGTGGGAGACAGAGACAGAAAGAGAGAGAGAGTGAGAGTGAGAGAGAGAGAAAGAGAGAGACAGAGTGAGAGAGAGTCAGAGAGAGTGTGAGTGAGATAGAGAGTGAGACATAGTGAGAGAGAGACAGAGAGTGTGAGAGAGAGGGAGAGAGAGAGAGAGAGAGAGACTGAGAGAGAGAGTCTGAGAAAGAGAGAGAGTATCCTAGACCAAGCTCAGGTCTGGCATTTTGTAAAAGTGCAGAACAAAGCATTCTGAGTTTACTTTTACCATACCATACTTAGTGGGGGCAAACCCTGGGTTATGGTACCAAAGTACAAAGGATTAGAATCAGGAGTGACGAATTCTGACAGGATTTGCGAAGGAAAATTCTCCTGCCATAGCTGGGTTAACTTTATGAAAACTGATTCCACCACTCTCTAGACTGACAGCTGCTTGACACTGAGATCAGATCCATCAAGGGCTACCTGTGGAAGAGATCCCTCTTCCAAGTGAAGGGCTAGAGAGTGGGGCCTATTGCTTCAACTTGAATCTTTGGACCACAAGGCTTTTTCTTAGGGTCTGGGAACAGGACTCTTGCTGACCCACGAGGCCATGAATGCTGGTCTGTCTCGAAGGAGCCGGTTTGCTGTGGGCCTTTCCCCTGTGGCTGGGGTGTCCTGGAGATCCAAGAGACAGAAGGAGCTGTGCCCACGCGAAGGACACTCAGCAAGACCAGTGTTAGCTCAACCTTTCGCTGGGACCTGACTGGACGTGAGGGGGAAAGCACTGTACTTATGTGAAGCACTGACTTGTTGTTCAACAATCATGTCCTTGAAGTTTAGGGGCTTTGGAAGCTCCATGGAAAGGCTGTGGGGAATCCTTGTGACTATAAGTAGCTGTACATATTTGGAGAACCAATCAGAAGATCTGGACATTTGTTTATCAGCTACCTTTTAAACAAGGACTTTTGCTACAGTTGAGTCAATCTATGGAGGAGATTTACTAAGATTTAACACCATGTTTGCGTCACAAAAGTGACGTCAATCAGCGAAATATCTTATTTTCATGATTTACTTTCCAGCGTTAAACTTGTTTAGTGCTGGAAATAGTGTGAAAGTAATGCAATGCAGCGCATGACGCACCTTTGCATTACTTAGCGCCTAGGGGCGTACCATGCGTAGAGCATGGGCACTTTCCATGCAACCGCCCAAGGTTTCTCATGCTAAACCCAATTTACTAAACAAATTAGACTGGGTTTAGCGTCAGAAAACTGCGCCCTTTTAAAGTAGGCGCAAGGAAGGAGACATGTTTTGATTTCTCCTTCCTTTTCCAACTTTGTACGTGTGCTGCACTGTACAGCATGCATTCAAAGAGAGGAAAGCGTTAAAGTCAGTCTATGCATAGTATTTTGCACTGGAAGGGTTCTTTCCTGTACAAAGCCTATGCTAGACTCACAGAGACACCCTTGCAATGTGGCACAAAGGTGTCTCCGTGGGGCACGGCAGCTGATTTCAGCGCCTGCGCTAAGGAGAGGGGAGGAGAAGGCCTTATTTTGGAAAATGTGTCGCTCTCCTCCTCCCTCCTTTTTACGCAGTGCAGCATTCACGGCTGCTGCGGTGTGCTGCATGAAAAAATAGGAAATCTCCACCTGTGTTTTTAAAGGACAGCATTTTCCAGAAAACTGTTTGCTCTAAAATGTGTGCATTGCTTTGTGCCCGTGCCAAAAATGCATGCTCTGCTGCTCTCTCATTGAGATTTCTTGGAGAAACACTCCGCGGCCTCTCTCAGCCACTCTCTGTCTGCTGTTTGTGACCTGTCACAAGTCTCTTTCATATACAGGGGGAATGGCGTGTAAATACTTGGGTCCCAAGGGTGCCTGATAAGCATACCTTTGGCCAGGGCCGGACTGGTGGTAGCGGGCATCGGACAATTCCCCGGTGCGCCACACGGGTGGGGGACGGTTTTGGGCCCCTGGGGGCCGTTTTTGTTACAGGGCCGTCTTTGCAGCATAGCTGCAAAATCGGCCCTGTAACCGAGCACTTTGCCAGGGCCGGTTTTGGTTCCCAGTCCGGTCCTGCCTTCGGCATGCTGTGCTGCAGGGACATGGAGAGGATGTGGTCCGTGGGCTAGACTGCCGACTTTGGTGCTGGAAACTAGGGTTCGAGCCTCAAGGTCACGTCCACATCCTGTGATTCTGGGCAAATCACGTAATCTCCCCGTGCCTGAATGTGTAAGCAACCGGTGCTCATGTAAAGCACTCCAATACCTTCGGGTCGAGTTCGCGCTATATGGATCTGCAATAAAAAAATATATATATATGCCCGTAGGCAAACCTCTCCCACTTGTCTAGACCTTCACCGAGGGCAGCAGAGAACGGGGCGCCACCACCAGCAATGCTGCTGCACCATTCAACTCACAGGTTTGACTCTTTTCAGAGCCAAAAGAGCAGGCAGATTCCTCCTTGAGCCTGTTCCAGGCTGCTGTGAGGGGAGGTGAGGCCGGGGCAGTGATTATACAGATTCTGCTAGGAGAGTGGAAGGAACATTTCTTCAATTGAGTGATTCCTGGTTGAGCGCCACGTGGCCTCTGGTTCACAGTGACTGATCGGCCCTCCATTCCCGTCTGTATTTATTGAGGGGCAGAGCCTCTCCTATGACTGCTGATAAGGCAAACATGGCAGTGTGGCCTCTATCTTCAGGCTCATTTTCTACCTTTCAGCTGGTTAGAGAGCTCACAGCCTCTGTTGTGGACATCTTTTGAATCAGGACAAGGCCCTTTCAGGCTTCCATGCCTCCATGGCTAATAAAATATGTCCCGGTAACTGGTAAATCATCGTATCATATTTAGGTTTACCGCTTTTATCGAGTTTACACATACTCCTGCCTGCATCTTTAGGCTGCCCAGGCGCACTTCAGCTTTCAGCTCCCAATTGAAGAAGCACAAATGGGAAAGCAAGATGAACAAAGAAATAAGCCAAAAAGGGAAAAACAACAGAACATGACAACTCCATTCCCACCCAACTTGCCCCCCCCCCGCCACACGCCTCGTGATTCTCTCGCTGGGTGTTGTCCTATTCTCCCCAGCTCTCCTCTGGGAGCCTCCCTGGACACTCGCCCATCAGGGAGTTACTTTTTTCACATCTGCGAGATCTCCTGTGGATTCCAATGCCGTACCCTGAGGAATCTAGGACATGACAACTCTCTCTAGTCTTTAGGTAGAAAGGTCCACTATACCATATTTAGATGCAGAGAGAACATCTCATAAGTGGTCCATAAAGAAGGAAGATGGCTCCTGCTCAGCACCTTGAAGCGGCCCAGTGTGGCTTCAGATCAGATTGCCCTCCCTCTTTTATCCATGCCCTCTTTTCTTTGTTCATTTTCCTTCTCCACCTCTGACACAATCACCACTTCTGCCACTACCTGAATACCCTGGCACGATCACAGACTTTCAGTGCTAGTGCCCAGGGCCTGTCTGAGAACCAAGCGCAACCCTGGCACAAAATGTTCACACCAGCCCGGTCCGTTCCTGCCTTCTCTCTATCTCTCTCCATCCATTCTCTGTATCGCCTATTCTCTGTCTCCTCTCTTGTTGATGTGTCTCTGCTCTTTGTCCTGCAGACAGGGCTGGCTTTAGAGCGGCTGGAGCCTGGTGCAACCATCATTTTTGATGCACCTCCCCCATGAACCCCTCCTCGGATTCCCCCATGACCACAAAGCAAAAATGGCCCTCATCTCTCCATAGTCCCTCTCTCACATACATTTCATTTATTTTAAAGCAGTGGTGAAGGCTGACTCTACTAATAAGAATGTATATCTACCCAAACAAACACTTTTCAGCAAGATTGGGAATAGATAATGTAATACTGGGGGAAAAACATAACATCCTAACCAATTTTATACACTTTGCGTGCAGCTCTTTGAGGACAGTTCGTAACAGTCACTGTTCTATATCAGGGTTGTATCTTATGAACTGCGATAACAAAAGGATCTCTGTGACAAAAGCAGTAATCCACCCCACTATCCACATAAAATACAGATCTGTGATCTGCATGGTATGCGTTCTTTGCAGCAGGCAGGTTAACCCTATGCGCTACTCTATGGCGAGTCAAAACTGCCCCTAACCAAAACTCTGATCTCTAACCAGCAGGAGCATTATTCACAAGAGTTATCTTGACATTTTTATTGCTGCCTGAAAACTGGATGCACAAGGAACTCTACTGTAGGGGGCATATTTATATTAACTGACGCATCCCTGCATATCAGCAGGGATGCGCCAGTTATTTTGCGCCCCTGCTCCGCCAGCATGGATGCGCCGCATTTATAATGCGGCGCACCATGGGGCAAAAACGGCACAGATGCGTCACGCATCTGTGCCGTAAAAGTGGCGCATTGCTGGAGTTGCGTCGCAAGCGCGACGCAGCTCCAGCAAGGCTCTGGGGGGCCCTATCTGCACAATGCTGTGTCAATCCTTACGCCTGCTTCAAGCAGGCGCAGGGTTTTGACGCAGCATGAGCTCAAAAGTGACTGAGTGAAATCTTGTAGATTTCACTCAGCCACTTTTAGGAGGCGTTCCAGCGCTGGAACGCCCCCACCTGCCCTGGAACGCCTACATGTGGCGCAGGGCTTTACAACGTGACGCATCTCCCAGATGCGTCACGTTGTAAATACCCCGCACCATGGCGCAGGATTGACGCAACGGCGGCGTAAATGAGGCGCAAGTCAAACATAAATCTGCCCCGAGGTGTTTTTAAATCATAAGTTATTGCTTAACAGCTCTCCCCCATGCGGTCAGCGCCCCCTCCCCAGGTTAGTGCCCAGTGTGGCTGCACCAGTCGCACTGCCCCAAAGCCGGCCCTGCATGCAGACACCACTAAGCTTGCTGCAATTAACATCAGGACCCAAAATATTTTAAATGTATAACTCTATGTTAGACCCAGACCTTAGCTTCAGTTAAAATGTTTTATTCTAAATGCCCTTTTGGAAGGAGGGCCCAGCACTAATGACCCTGAATGACCTTTTCGAAGTTCCTCCTGCAGCTGCTGCATAATACACTATTTTTAAGCGGCGCATGAAACAGCGCCAGGACGCGCCACCACTAGTGGTAAATATTGTTTTACAAAACACAAGAATACCACAGGCCTCAGTAGATGATGGTATGGTCATTTGTTCCTGTTGACAAGTGTCCAGAAGTCCAATCACTTCAAGCAGGAAAATGAATAGCCTGATGAAACTGATGAAGGCGAAAATGAGCTGCCCTGGACTGTTCCTATTGACTTAGGGAGTCATTGGTTATGAGTGCCAGCGAGGATTTATTGCTATTTCTCGCATATGTTGAAATCCCACGCCCCAGTGGTATGGAATGCAGATTTTCCAGTTATTTTAATGAAGGAATGTCCTGATTTTATCAAATACACAGAGGTGAAAATGATGTGTCCCGAAGCCAACCGCACCCAGAGCCAGGGACCACCATAATCCACTTAAAAAGTATGTCTATAAAAGTGTTAAAAGTTACACTGTTTAATGTGCTGCTGATAGTCAGGGTTTCGGGAAGTGGGAGCCAAAGCCCAGATCTGTTATAAAAGTGGCTTCAGTGAGAGATAAACTAAGAGAAAAACAGAGTTGGAGCTCTTTAATTGCAAATACTTCCTTCGTCTTTTCGGAGAAAATGTATTATTTGTGTCTTGAATGTCTTCGGGAAGAAAAGAAGCATAGTTTACCCCATCCACCAAGGTCGGATAAACTAATAACAATTTACCTAGTAAAGGGGCAAACCATTTGTAAACACAATTGGGGGTGCGTTGAAACCTAAGGTAAAGTGAAAATGATGCTCTGCAGTGGGAGAGGGGAGCAGGCGAAACAGAATGTGAAGGGAAGGGCGGTGTTATTTGCTACACTTCGGTTCCGGACACGGATGTTAAAAAGTAGGGCCCCTCTGCTGGTTGCCTTGATCCCTGTCTCCAGGTGTGGCGCAGCTTGCATAACATGGCACGTGAGGAGGAAGAAGGAAGAGGAGGTGATGAAGCACAGGGAGGTTTGTGGTCTGGAGGGCGTGTTCCGTTGCTCACACGGATATTTAGAAAGCCTGAGGGGTTCTGAAACTTCTTTGTGACCCGGAAAGGCTTGTAGGACATGGCAAAGGCTCCTTCTCCCGTGTAGCATGCAAGCACGTTTTAAGGCATGGTCAAAATGTGCCAATGCCCAGAGTTCCCATCCTCCATGGGGTCTTGTAGTGTCTTGCTGGACACGTTCTAGTGTCTCAGCAGGCGCCAGTTTTACTAGCCACTCCTCTGAGGGATGGGCATACACACCCGACACCATCCACCACAGACGACACGAGTGACGTGGGCCTGTTAATAAAAGGGCTGTTGTGATTGGCAGCGCTAGCAGGGGCAATGGGTGGTGCAAGCTGCAGTGGACTCCTGACGAGGGCCCTACACTTGTATTTATTTTTACAAGTTAAGCAGTCAATCCAGTAAGTGTGTAAAAAGATACTTGCATGTCCACCTTTCTTTGGTAAAGGGACAGCCAATAGGGATGGACTATCTGCCTCTCAAAGTGATAACACCTTGTGTATGTGGTGACACTCATGTCCCTGCTGGCTAAGGTGAAGCTGAACACCTTGTGCATGTCGGGTCCTAAGTCACTGTCTATTTCAAGTCGGGAAATTTCTTCCCCAGGCAGCATCCTCCTCATCACTGCCCAGGTTCCTTCTGTATTTCTCCCCTTTCTGACACCCACACTGTGGATTCACAACAAAGAAAATGTAGCCAGAAATCCTAGGCACCCATCTTCTCAACCAAGAAATTAAAAATAATAATAATAATAATTTAGAGTTGGAAGGTCAAGGTATGTTTGTTACTTCATGTGATTTGTGAGTGTGGATCTAACATTTCCAGCTATCCTGTGCAGTGTATCCAACTAAAGAAAATATGACAACTAAGGGAGTGAGGGGCATAGGGACAAGGTGGTTATTTGCCATGTTACAAGCTCCAGTCCCAATGAGATATATCATATTGCCAAGTGCACCTGCTGCAGACAATGTGTTTTTTCAATGCTTTTTTAGTGTAGGTGTCTGCCCAGTAGCGGCCCGTCCCCTGCCAAAGTGAGGGAAAGTGGCCGGGCTGGAGGAGGGAGGTGAGGAGGGCTAGGGTACAAAAAAAAGACAAAATAAAAATAAACTTACCTTAATGCTGCTGCTGCTGCCGCCGCCGTCTCCCGTGCATCAGCTCTTCCTGCTTCTGGCTCTTGGGCTGGGCACAGCCCTGCCCTGCAGCCAATCCTGAGCTGCTCTTGCATGAGAGCAGCTTCACGATTGTCCGGAGCAAGGGCAACTTGCGCTCCCAGGCAGACTGGGAGCCTGTGCCTGCTCTCTCCAGCCCCAGGAAAGCAGCTAGAGAGAGCGTTACTGCGCATCAGGGGTTTGGCTGGCCTGAGACGGCCGGCTAAACACCTCATGTGCAGTAAAGGGAGTGCCTCCACTCCCCCACCAGCAGTGTCATCCCCAGGACCCGTCCCAAGACTCGTCAGTGTCCTGGGGCAGGTCCCGGGGATTAAAATAAAATGATAACAAAAAGGGTTTAAAACCCATTTTATTACCATTTTATGTACAGGTGGTGGCGGGGGCAGCTCTCCTCCGCCCTAATGGGGCGGCCACCACTGTGTCTGCCTGCCCTATTGTTACCCATTCTTTCAAATATACCTGTAGTGGGCTTTCACTCCACCCTGGGGAGTATTTCTCTTGCACCTCATGCTAATGGCTGTTTGGTGCATCAATCTGCCTTCTAGGAAGTGCTTGGATTAGAATGCATGAGAGTCTATTTTACATCTTAAAAGTACACTTAGTCATCACACTGTTTGTCATATTCAATTTGTTATCACCTATACGCATTCTTTACAGAACATAGTGTTTTTCTGCTACGTTTGCCGTAGCATTACTAACATCAGCAGGACTAGCTTTAATGTGCATGGGTTGCATGCAGACAGCATTTGTGCAAGAATTTGCATGTGTTAGCACGCTAATGTCAGATCTACTGGTTTTGCTAGTGTTTGGTATTTTGTGTTATGATTTTTTTAAAGAGCTATTGGTATTTGTATATTTCAGTTCAAAAGTAATTTTATTCAGAAAGCATAGAATAATAGTATATAGAACAATAAGCTATAGAGAAATATATAATAATATTAGGCTGACATGTTTAAGATGGATTTAAAGATCAACAAGGAAATAATATAACCAGTGAGTCGTTACATTTCTAATAAAATATTCAGGAATGATAATCACATTAATATATCAATATGGTAGTAAAGCGAGGAATGTCATGGAGGTTGAGCAACTTCTTCCTAAATAGGGGTTTGAGAGAAATAAAATTTATCGCTGGCATCTATGAACATTGTAACAGGTAACCTTAAGTTCAGGTGTTTCATAGCTAGGTGAGTGGGATGCACAAATGCCGTATCCAGTCTATGATTGTAACATATTGCATACCACCAGGCCTGGAATGATAATTTAGCGAACTCTTTCCAGTTCTTGGTAATCTGCTGAAATGCAACTGCTAACAGTAGATCTACAATTTTTACACTGTAAACGCAATCATCCCAAGCAGGGGACAAACTCCCGAGAAATAAAAGATCAATGGAAAAAGGGATCTTGGACCCAAAGATTAAGATGATTTGAGCCCAAATGCTTTTCCAAAAATTATGCACATATGGGCACGTAAAGAACAAATGCTTCAGATCAGTAGGAGCAGAAGAACATGTCCAACATGTATCTGGAATGTAGTATGTCTTTTTATGTACGATGACCAAATATAATAAGAGTCTGTTATAAATAAAAAACAGTGTTTGTGTGGTGTTTGCAGCTCTAGAGGATTTCCTGATTTCAGTCCATATTTTGTTCCACAAGACAGTCGAGCATTCTCCCTCAAGGTCCTGTTCCCAAAATAGTTCTACCTTAGTTTTCCATCTATCAGTGTGTAAGGTGCATAAATGGGAGTAAATAGTTGATGCTTTAAGACACGTATGGAGGAGAGTATGCAAACCTTTGACAGGGTGAGAAGTGGAATGGTTATGGGGTGAAACTTGAGCATATGCAGTGGGAAGGGCCTGTTTTAGGAGAATATATTTAGATCGAAAAGAGGAGGGTAAGCCAAAAAGCTGTCTGGCCTGTGAAAATGGCATAATTTCATTTTGAAGAAAGAGTTGGTATATCCAAATTAGGCCTTGTGTCTCCAAGACTTCCGATAAAAGGGTTTGCCATGAATCAGTACAAACTTATTGTGCCATATTGTGGAATTAAGAAATTATTTTAAATCTGTAGGGGGTTTCATTGGACCAGAGTCTAAGATTTTGCAGGTAAGCTTAAGGAAGAGAGTAGATATTATTTGTGGTCTGCGGGTGAAAGAAAGATATTCCTGACACGAAAAGGGAGAGTAAATCAGGAAAGTTAACACCTCCTTCTAACTTTGGTTTTATTAATCTTAACAAAGACATACAAGGTTTTTTATTGTTCCACAAAAATAATGAGAGGTTTTTTTTAACGGAAGGGGTATTGGAATATTTGAAATTGTATATCATATAATGGGAGTTAGCATCATTTTGATGGTATCTAAATGGCCCCACCATGCAGCGACGGCCTGTATAGGGCGTGTTACCGGGGCGGTGATGTGGTGCAGAGGAGGGGCAGGGTGGGTGGTTGCAAAATGCGGCATACGGCCGATTGCAGGTAAATTACGAAAAAAATAAAGAAAACAAATGTTGTTGCGCGCGCTGCATCGCAATTGGCGGTGTTATACTGATATAAGGTGACCTTTAACAAAACCAGATTCTTCTGCACCTAGTAATTTAGGGAGGATGGGTTCTAAACGCAAAGCTAAAGTCTTCACATTTTTTTAATAACAGATATTGACTGAGATAGGCTGTAGTTTTTACCGTATTTTAATCTTTTCCTTCTTTAGGAATGAGACAGATTCAGGCTTCCAAAAAAGAAGCAGAGGAGTCTCCTGAATGTGCAAAAAAAATGTATATGGGTCTTTATCGCCGCTATTATTTAACCTATACCTCCGGCCCCTGATTCAATCTCTTCAAAAATGGGACATCGTCGTCTATAACTATGCTGACGACTTACAGATCATTCTTCCGCTTAATTCACCTCATGCCATCAAAACCTTTCATGCAGTCATGATTCACATTCAAGGTTGGATGAACCAGAATCAATTGAAACTTAACCCCGGGAAAACTGAGCTCCTCCTCCCGGGACTCAGCCACGCTCACTGGGGCCCGCAGTTTTGGCCTCCGGAGCTAGGCTCCCCCCAATCCCGGTGAAAGCTGTAAAGAGTCTGGGAGTGATTATTGACTCTGAACTTTCTCTTAGAGCACAGGTGGGCTCGGTAATATCTTCCTGCATGTACCAACTGCGGAAGATCCGTAAAGTCCGCCACCTTCTTCCCTCTCTTGCACTCACCCAAGTTGTCATCTCACTTGTGCTCTCCCGTTTGGACTTTTCTAACTCCATCTATCATGGCCTTCCTTCATCTCTGACACATCGTCTTCAAGTTGTCCAGAACCAAGCGGCCCGTTTAATCTCTAACACCCCTAGATGGCAGTCAGCCAAACCTCTACTCCACAGTCTTCACTGGCTCCCGATCGACCAAAGGGCAGCTTTCAAGGTGGCTTGCCTCACATTCAAAACCCTTCATTGCCCTGGTCCCGCGTTTGTAAAATCTCTTATTTGTCCCTACCATCCTTAGCGTGATCTCCGTTCTGCCCACAGCCATCTGCTAGCCACCCCCAAAATCAGAACCAAGAAATTCGGTGGTCGCCGGTTTTCCCATCTCGCCCCTGGACTTTGGAATCCCCTCCCACTCCCCATTAAATCCTCCTCTTCTCTCATGAACTTCAGGAAACTTCTTAAGACTCATCTTTTCCCTCTTCTCAGTTAGAATCCCGTTTTCTCTTGTCTCCCCCTCATTCACTCTGTCTGTCAGCGCCAGGAAGCCTCGGCGATAGTGCGCTTTACAAATCTCACCTAAGATAAGATAAGATAAGAGGGTATGTAATCTGGGAAGAAGTATTTGAGCGAAATGTGAGAAAAACTCCACTGTAAAGCCGTCTGGGCCAGGGGCCTTATCCTTCTTGAGTGCTTGTAAAGCGATTAGGACTTTTTGTTGTGACGTATCTAACTCTAAGGGGTGAAATCTATTTGATTGTCAGAGGAACGTTGAATGCCTGTCAGGAACTGAGAGATATGAAGTTCCGAGGGTTGAGTTTCCGGTGTATATAATGATTTATAAAAAAGAAGAAATTTGTTTAATATTTCAGGATCTTTAAACCCTAATGTATTGTGCTCATCCATAATAGATTCAATATTAAGCTTGTTGTGCTTAACTTTTAAGTAATTCACCAAGAGCCCTTCCAGCTTTGTTCTGGCCACTGTAGAATTTTGCACTAGATTTTAGTAAATATAGTGAGGCATTATCTGTGAATTCTTTGATGAATTGAAATTTAGCATTATTAAGCTGGGATAAACAATCTTTTAATTTTGAGGAATAGGAGGAATGCTCCAGATTCTTTATTTCAACCAAGAGATTTCTAGTTAATTTACGTGAAATTTTATGTTTTTTAGAGACAAACCTAATAATAAACTCTCTGGCAGCTGCTTTAAATGCATCCCAACTAACGGGGAATGGTAAGGCATCAGTTTGATTAAAAGAAAAATATTTAGTAAAAAAAGTAACAAAAGAGGAGTTAAACTTTGGGTCTAAAATAAGAGCATTATTAAAACACCATCTCTTTGGTGTATTGGATTTTGGTGATATGTCCAATTGAATAGAAATGGGAGCATGGGCAGATATTAGAATTGACCCAATATCTGCATCTCTTAAAAATTGGGAAATGTTGTGCGATATAAAAAAATTGTCAATTTGTGATTGTGATTGATGAGCTGGGGAGTAGTAAATATATTCCATCGTAGTGGGATTACAAAGTCTCCAGGCATCTATAAGTATATATTGTGGCATGGTTTGAATAAATAATAGATGTGATTTATGTGGTTTAAAGGAGACCAGCGAATTACGATCTCTAAAGGGATCGACTACTTGGTTACAATCTCTAGCGAGAATGAAATCATCATCGATGCAAGATGGTAGCAATAGAGTTAGAGATACCCAAAAAGAGGGATCTGCACTAGTGGGAGCATAAATATTGAGTATAGAAACCAGAACATTCCTAATATGCAAGCTAGTATATAACCATCTTCCATTTTCATCTGACATCTGAAAAATCTATTTAACAGAAAGCGATTTATGACAGAGAGTTACTATCCTATTTTGTTTACCATCACCTGGTGAAAAAAAGACTTTCCCTACCCAGCCTCTTCTCAATTTTAAGGATTCAGTTGCTGTTAAATAAGACTCCTGTATAAGGGCTATATCAGCCCCCAATTTCCACAAATGTGTTAGAACACGTTGTCTTTTAATGAGAGAGTTCAAACCTTTGACATTCCACAAGACAATCTTCAGAGACATGGAAACAACGACAAGAATATAACAAAACAACAATCCAAATAAGCCATCAAGAAATCAAAAACAGGTCCTGTACCAGCCCAACTATGCAAACAAATAGCATGACGAAAAGTGGAAGATAAGAAGAATGAATGTAAATATAGATGTGAAACACTGAACCGAAGAAAAAAGAAGAAGGGAAACGAAAGACAAAAAGGGGGAAAGGACAGGAGAGAGTAGAGAAAAAAGACAGGGAAGGATCCAACAATAAAGAAGGTACAACATACCTAAGAGTATCATTAAAGAGTAGGGGGGGGTGAAACCACATGGAACAGATGGCACATCCAGACCGAACGAAATGAGGGGCGAGGAGGGATCATGTCAACTTACGAATGACAAGGGTATAAGGCGGACGCAGACATCAACAACCCTGTAAATAGGAAAAAAGACAATTAATATAAAACAAAGGAAAATTATAAACTAGGGTAGCTAGATAAACTATTAAGAGGAAATTTAATAAACATTTATGAACTACTAAACCATGAATT
Organism: Triturus cristatus; assembly: GCF_964204655.1. Lineage (NCBI taxonomy): Eukaryota > Metazoa > Chordata > Amphibia > Caudata > Salamandridae > Triturus > Triturus cristatus. The sequence goes on along the minus strand of NC_140590.1, from coordinate 1,145,714,773 downwards.
AGAACTCTAAAACAAGAGAGGAAGAAGAGAAACTACTTTGGAAGTTAAATAACATCAAACACTTTAAGTTGATGATGCTCCAGAGAAGTCCATAAATTCCGATTTACAAGAGTTAATGAAACTCTGCAGTTTAACTGGATCTTCATATGTTGTAGTTTTGTTCTTATAGGCGACCTTAAATAGGCATGGGTGAAAAAGTCCATAGTGAGCCCCTAAAGAGCGTAGATCAGGTCTCATGCTGAGGAATTCCTTGTGTTTATTTGCTGTGGCTCTAGCATAGTCTTGAGCAAATAATGGAGTGGAGACGGACCATGTGACTCATTGGATTCTTTTGACTGCTGAGAGAACTTTGAGCAGGTCTGTATACTCAAGGGAGTACAGGATAACTCTTCTTGGTCTCTGAGATGTAGACACACCTGTTTGTTGACGACCAAGCCTGTGCGCTCGCTGAATATTGAGCAATGTTCCTTCTGGTAGATGCAGCAATTTAGGGAGGAAGGATCTGAAGACAGAGAGGGGGTCAGAGCCCTCTGAGTTTTGCAGCAGAACATAAATACGTAAATTGTTTCTTCTGTTTCGATTCTCGAGATCTTTGACCTGTTTTTGAAGTGAAGAGACCTGAGATTGAAGAGTATTGACTTTATAATTGGTAAAATCGAAGGAGGAGACATTATGCTCCACTGTTGTAAGTCGATCATTCATTTGAGACCACTTCTCTGTAAGGAACTGCAGTTTGGTATTTGTTTCTTCCATGAATGGACGAAGGACCCGTATCTCCTCCAATAACATATCTAAAGAAACAGTAAAAAAGGCTTTGGTGGGGAGGGTGGATCTTTTTTCAAGCGTTTAGTAGTAGTTCAGGGGGGACAGAGCTCATAGGCAAAGAGCCTTTAGATGGAGAAACCAAAGAGTCCTCCATTTTGGAAAATTCCTTAAAATGTTTTGAGTTTTTGATGAAGGACTGCGTGGAGCGTGATGTAGGGGGCCCCAGTTTTTTTAGTCTTCCCATAAGAAGCAGTAAAAAAATAAAGAATTAAGACCCAACTATGACGTAGAATATCCAAGCACTTCTCAGAAAATACACTGCAAAATAATTGAAAATAACAATGTATCGGAAAGATATGGACTTCTGTTTATTAAGGAATTAAGAGAACAGTGGCGGCTCGCAGAGGGAGTGCTGCGGGGCGGTGGGGAGAGGCAAGGTGGGGGGTTAGTGGAGTCGGACATATGACGGCATAGAGTAAGGTAAGTAAATAAAGAAATAAAACTATTTACCTTGTGCTCGCTGCATCGCCAACTCGGCGATGCAGCGAGCGCAAGGTAAATAGTTTTATTTATTTATCTACTTTCCTTACTCCATGCCGTCGTATGTCCGACTCCACTACCCCCCCACCCAGCCCCTCCCCCGCCTCGCCCCACCACCCCGTAGCACTCCCTCTGCGAGCCGCCACTGTAAGAGAAGAGAAAAAAATATATATGAATGAGTTCTCCCCTTAGCTTGGAAAAAAGAGAACCAAGTTGTTACCAGAAAAAAGTGGTGATCGATTGCCTCACATTTGATATTGTAGGAAGAAGGAAGAAATAAATGGCAACCTTCTTTAAAGAAACTTACATGGTTAATCTCAAAATATTTGTGGTGGAAGCAGAGCAGACAGAGCCTTCAAAATGGCAGATGTATTTGATTCTGCCTTGGTAAAACTTGCTGCTGAAACTGAGAGTAAGCCACAAAGTCTCAGTGCAAAAGGGAAAACAATCACATTAAGCGCTTGTTATTTGCCTGTGTACTGTTCAAGAAGGAAACCACATTGTGAATTGCTTCCACAGAGGCAAATCGCCAGATTATTCTCCTCACGCGTCCCGTATGCAGAGGGATATCACGTTCAAAATGGCAGCCATGGTCCGCGCAAGCTGAAGTAAAAGTTTATATTAAGACGGGTCGTGCTTCTCAAAGCCGCTCACCGAGGGTGTCTGCTGCGTCCGCCCATCCTCCGTTGCTTAACGCATCTCTCCAAATGCCTTAAAATGACTCCAAAGTATGTGCGTTCCGCGTCCCCCCGAGGAGCTTCACGCGGGCGCCACAATCTGCCTCAAGCGTCAAGCCACGCACCTTGTATTTGTATTTTTAACAAGTAGGTGAACTAGACATAACACCCTCTTACAATATGAGCAGCACAATGCATCATGATAAATTCCAATAGCCTTGTTTAGTTCAGTCTTCGCCCAGGTGCATATTGTTAAGTTGTTCCCACCATACATATACATCCCATATCTTGGGGTATTTTTGTGAGCAGCCGCGGGCTGTGTATGCAGATTTTACTGCTGCTGCACAGATATCCATCCTCCAGGTCCATACAGCAAGTGTTGGGGGGGCAGGTGCAGTCCAGCAGCGGGCAATGTCTCTTTTTGCCACCATAAGGCTAGTGGCCAATAAGCAGCAGGCTCCCATGGAAACACCATCCAGGTCCTTGATACCTAGTATCACCTGCTTTGAGTTTGGAGTCAATGTGCAGTGTAGGACCTGCCCTCTTAGTTGTCACCCTGGCTAGAGTGTATTGTGTTTCCCCTTTCACAAGTGACTGTTCCCTTCCTCTTCACATTCACTGCTGGGAGTGCTCTCTCGGTGTTACACTGGCTGCAGAAGCCATCTTCTCACACGTGTTTGCTGCAGAGTCTGACCCCATCACACTCGCTGCAGGGCCTGCTTTTTCCCATATAATACTGGCTGCAGAGCTTTTCTTCTCCCCTTCCCACCAGATTTAGACATTAACCCTCAGCCCAATCACACTGGCAGTAGAGCCTGTTTTCTCCTCTATCAGACAGCTGCAAATCTAGCCTATCTTACTCAGAATGGTGGGAGCATGAGGACGTAATGGAGTCACAACAGGCAGAGCTGATATGGAGACCGATGAGGAACTCTACGGATGGTACTCAGGATTAGGGTAGGCCCAAACTGTATAAGTCCTTCAGTACAGACCAGGACCATTTTCTGAGACTGATGCTGCCAGAATGTGCAGAAAAACCCTGAGTACTTTGTTATCAGGAGAGGACAAGCCAAGATGAGTGTGATGCGACTTTTCTGGGAGCCCTGGAATCAGGAAGATGATATGTGGCCGCAGCTGCTAGAGTGTTCACATCGCTCAAGCCTGTCCCTCCTCTCTCCATTTTCTGTTAATCATTTCAACTATTTTGGGTGACTGCTTATCCAGACTTCCCGTTGTGGCTATCAGTGAGATGATCAAAATCCCATTGCTATTTGCAGGTGGGCATCATTAGTGGCTCCACCATTTAGTGGGGGAGGGCCCAAGGAAGTGGTTATGGGGTATGGGACTAGATGAGGGGGCAGAGCAAGGCCCCCCTTAAAAGGAGGCTGGCACATGGTGGCTGCCTCTTTGTCCCCTGATTTGTAACACAGAGGTCACTGGCCAAATTTTGTGACCCACCCACTCCAGCTTGGCTATGTTACAGCCCATTGTACCAGAATAACAGCAGTGATTGTTGAGGGCACTAGGTTGCCCAGTTGCCTGCCTCCTTTGGGAGAAGCCTTTCAGGGGTGAGGCTGGTTTGAAAGAAGGGCTGACCTGCTGGTGGCCCTTTACTTCTAGCCCTACCTCGGGTATCCCAGAGGTTAAGGGAGGTGTGGCCAAGAATCACGGGATGCCCTGGCAGGGACCAACGCTCTCAGGAACTTTCCGAAATGTTTGATGTCACTTGAGCTCATCTGGTCTTTCTGTACTATGCTGCCCACAAATGGGCATGTAAATCGGATATTTGCAATTTTGTGTTCATGTTTGTGCTGTATTTTGCAATATTTGCAGTGAATGAATGAATGAATGAATACATTTTATTGTATCAATTAATAAAAATTGTTACGAAAAAGTGCCCTATAAAATATCCACAAAACTTGCTTGCTACAGTAGTCATCATTAACTACTACAAATTTGGATGCACTACATCCAGTAAAACAAATCCTATAAATACAGATCATAGATAATAAAAACACTAAAACCCATGTATCAGTTATGAATTCAAGGCATTCAAGGACCTATTTTGGAAGAGAGATTCCAATAAAGTGCAAAATAGATACATCTTGTCACAGCATGCAAATCAAAGTCTGGGCATGCCCAAAGTGCAGTCTTGAAGTTCTAAAGTGCAAGGTGCGTTACTTAAACATTCTTTAACTTTATGTGCAAATTTGGCGAACCTAGGCAATTCCATCAGTGTCTCCAGGCTAAACAAGAGTCTCATGGCATCCTTGCAATTACGTGTCAAATATTTTAAAACCAATGGCCTTAGTAAAGTGTGACGTCCGTGTATTAGGCAATGACATATGCAGACCAAATGGAGCATGGATTCTTCATGCTGGTGATATAGTCTGCAGGTGGTAATCGCCTCTAGGGATTTCCAGCGCTTGTTGATATATTTTATCGGCAATGCCATAAGCCTCACTGTTAAGATTTGCTTTAAAATTATCTTGTTTAATGCAGCGTCGCGGTATGGTTGCCATAACCGATCTTCATAGGAGCTTACAAGTATCCCAATGTTACTTTTGGAACGATTCAACTCCTTCATATCTTCTTCCCTGGATAATGCTCTAACTTGTTTTTTTAATATAGATTTTAGTGTGCCAGGCTGATAGGTCAGATCCTGCAGTTTGTTCATGTTAAGCTGTAATGCAGTGCAGGCAGTTTTCAGGCCGTTGCTCCATGAATTATTGGCTTTCATAAAGATCATTTTCAGGGTTGACTTCATTGTATTCGGAGGGGCCGCACAAACCCCTCGGTAATACCGCACGAACGTTGCCCAGGGCTCGTAGTTTTGTTTGTTCAACCCAAATTCCAGTCGCACCAGGATGTTTCGTGTGTGCGCTGGGATCTGGAAAATTCGCTTGTAGGCTCGGCAGTTGATATGTTCGAGGCTATTAACAAAAGCCACAGGAAATGCTAACTGGCCATATGCAATTCAGGGAAGCAGCTTGGCCCTTATAACTCTTCTAATGGATTTTGTTGTCGGGCTATTTAGTTTAGCATTAAGCTTGCACAAGGCGAACGTCACTGCCTTGGCCTTTGTTTCAGCTGAAGCAAGGTAAGCTGTTGATTTCCCATTACTCATCAGCCAAACCCCTAAGTAATTGTATTTGGTCGCTGTTGATATCTTCAAGTTGCCCAAACTCCAATGCTGTCCGAGTTTGTTGGCATACTTTCCGAATATAATTATCTTTGTTTTTCCTGCATTTGCTCTTAGGTCATTCTTGTTGTTGTAGAGATTTAATGCGTCCAATAGTCTTTGCGTACCTACTTTTGTGTGATCTAATAGCACCATATCATCTGCATACTGTATTAAAAATAATCTGTTTGAGCCAATTTTCTCGAGATAGAAGATTTGCATTAAGAATAGTTTTAGCGCGGTCTGCCGTATATAAGTTAAAAAGCAAAGGTGCCAATACACAACCTTGTTTTAAACCACGGTCTGTTGGGATCTTTTTAGTAGCTGAATTCATTGAAGTTTTCACCCGTACCCAAGTTCCAGTGTAAAGGCTAATTATTGCCTTTAAAAGAATCTCTGGTATCCCCCAACCTTGTAGTTTCCGCCACAGCAGACTCCGATTGACTCCGTCGAAGGCCGCGGAGTAGTCCACAAAACATGCAAATAGAGCAAGCAACTTTTTCTGTGTAGTCTGTTCTATCATGTATGCAAGGGCTAAAATATTATCCATTGTGGACGCTCCTGGCCTAAAGCCATTTTGGCAACTTGGTAGGATTTCATTTTCATCAGCCCAAATCTGCAGGTCTTGTAGAAGAAGGCTAGCATAACCTTTCGCTTCAATATCTGAAAGGGCTATCAACCTGTAGTTTGAGGGGTCCCCGGTATTGCCCTTTTTATGGATAGGTTGTAGTAAAGATCCTTTCCAAGTCTCTGGAATTGTTGAATTTGCCAGACAATGCTGGTAGAGCGGCGTGAGTATGCTACTCCAGAAATCGCGGTCTTCTTTAAACAATTGTCCTGGTAACCCATTAGGGCCTGGTGCCCCATCCTTTCTAATGTTTTTTTAAATTGTTGCCACGCGTTTGCAGTGTAATGTTATTGGTTGCAGTGATTGCTATATCACCTTCTTTCATGTGAAGTCAACTTGCTATGTCCTAACCCAAGAACTCGTGTTTGTTGCCTTTTTGGGGAAAGAGAGGACCGTACAGTATGTAAGGGTAGCTAACCCAACCCCCATCAAACGAGTGAGCTCACTATCGAAAGGGTGGATGATAATTATGGGGATGATATGGCCACAGTGTCTTCTGGGAGTTGGGCTTCTACAGGTGGCATTTCTAAACATATATGCCAAGCTGTAGTGACGGAGGATGAGATGTTACAAAAGATTGATACTTTTGTGAGAAATAGGGGCCATTTAAGAAATCTTTGCAAGGAGAAGTATTGACTATCTTGTTCCTAGGGATGACATTTCTTGGGAAAATAGAATTTGGTATCGTGTTGACCAACTAATTGTACCATGTAGGATTTGTGAAAAACATATGTCTCTTGGCCACAAGGGACATCTAGATACGAGTGGAACAAAAAGATGAGTGAGAATGACTTTTTGATGGCCAGGTATTGACAGGGAAGTGGCGGAAAAGAGAAGATGTTGTATGTCTTGTGCTTGGAGCAACATCTCACAGAAAACAGTGACATATGTGCATGGGGTGGTGAGTATGTCAGATACTCTGTGGAAACAAATCTTTCTTGACATTTCACTTCCTTATGGGGCAATGGAGGATGTCCACAAAACGGTATTGTAGTGATGGATCCGTTTTCTCAGTGGCCAAAGGTGAAGTTTGTTTCACATATCAATACTACAAAAATGATCACGTGAGGTTTTTGAGAGAGAAGGGTTGTCAGAAATCCTCGTAACTGATAATGGAGTGCAGCTTGTGTCACATGAGATGGAGTCTTTTTTGCAATATAATGGTATTAAGCATGTCCCAAAATCAGTTTACTTTCCTAAAAGCAACGACATTGTTGAAAGATGGAATCTTGTTTTAGAGGCAGCTCGTTTTGTGCGAGGGTGGTTCCTGGAAGAAAAGCGGGAAGGACATGTTGTGGGCATTTTAAGCTACTCCACGTGCTGCTGTTTAAAATAAAATGGGTAGAAAGGCTGGTACAGGGGTCTCCAACCTTTTCTGTACTGAGAGCTACTTATGTTCAATGAAATGCATTGAGAGCTACTAATATTATTGGTGTTGTATAATTTTAATTTTTTTATATGTATAATAATTCAACCAAATAAAAGCTTTTTAATTTACTAAGCTGGCCTGCACACAAGTGAGCTACTCAAAGGTAGCTGGAGAGCTACAGTAGCTCACAAGCTACTGGCTGGAGACCCCTGGCGCTGGTACTATGTTGAAATGATATTCAATCTGCAAAAGTGGAGCAAAAGACATTGAGGGATGCGTGTTCTACACGCGACTCCACGGTTGGTGAAACGGCAAAGTTTTGTTAAATAGAAATGTATAGAACAAGAGCAAAGAGATGAAGGTGCCTGAGTCAATTTATAATGTGCCTCTCTTGAATTCCACCTTGCCTCACAACTTTCAAAAAGTAAAATGGACTGCAGCTTTCTCTCCTTAGTCTGTAATCCTACATCATGGCACATCAGGTTAAGGCGGGGGTAAATCCCATTCTCTGATTTGCTTCTTGGATCTGTAAGTAATATTGTTGCCATCTTTGTTCTGCATAAATGTAAAATCTACCGACAAATGATTTTTCCTTTTCTTTAAATATATTGTACATTGTGCTTCTCTCATTTTCTTTTGTGTTATAGGCAAGGGGATGGGTGGGATTCTACTTGGCATGTGGTTTCTGTGATCCCATTAGGTTGCATCAGGAAGGGTGGGAGGAGAAGAGTTCTGTGGGTGGCCCTGCTGGTTTACTTCTCTCTGTAAGCTGTGTCACATTTCCACAGTAAAGAGTTCTCCATTTAATCTACCCTCCTGGTGTGCACTCTTTTCAGTTGCCTATTAAAGTAACACAAATGGCCATGACAATACTTGCTTCTGTGTCTTTCATAGAATCTGGACTTTAATATATGCTGGGCTCCTATAGAAAGTCTTCTACATTAAGAGAGGAGGTTTCCTTCAAATATGTTTAAAGCTAACCAAGCACCTCTGTGGCCACCTGGTTGATCAGTTAAAAATAAAATTCCTTGAAATGCAAATAGCTCAACTCATTAATATTTCTCTACTGATGTGTGATATTGTGGAAAAACTTACTTGAAGAAGCCAATTCTGGAGACTCTTTCTTCACAGACCTGTTTCCTCTTAATGTTGCACACTGAAGATATTGCATCCATCATGGCAGTGCCGTTCATGTCACAAAAAAATGATTCATTTTATTTTCCTAGATAACCCAAATCCCATGCTTCTTTTTTTAAGAGAGGAAAACCTCTTCCTTTATCTAAGTTGTTTCCTCCTTCCTTATTTCTTGACAATACCTTCGGTCTGTAACCTAGTTTTCTACTATAGTCTATGCCCTAGCACTTGTATCTCAACCATAAAACTATACTTTGTCCCTATAGCCAGCCTATATATGTACATCTCTGCCTCTGCTTGTACCATAGTAGTGAGATGACTATTTCAGACCTTACCTATACCCTAGTACCTCCACCCCTATTACCACTACCCTTACCTGTACCTTACTAGACTACCACTTTAATCTTTGTCCTCTAGTGGGTATTTCTCAATCAATACCTTTTTTTGCATTTTTAAAATGACATTCAAAATAAAATAAAACCGTACATATGAAACATGAGTCAAACGATCACAGTAAAATATACACTTATAAACCTCCTACTGCAATAGGTCTGACTGTCTATTTGAGAATATTATACACGCATCCTATAGTTTTTGTGAATGTTTATACAACTTAAAATTGGTGTGACAGTTCGCAGTATGTTATCAGCACGTCATTAACAAGCACTATAAGAGGCGGTAGGCTGTACATTTTATCCTTCATCAATCTTAGCAGCCAGAAAATTATGACAGAAGCCTCTAGGGGGCACTAGGAGGCAGGAAGTGTGCATATAGTTCACATTTTCATTACAGAACATTCTGGGCCTGACTTACAAAGAGACTCCGCACTTGTGGCGGATGCCCCGCAGTCGTCGGGGGAGTCTCCGCACTTGTGGCGTAATCTCCGCAAAGAGAATTCTCAATGCGGAGATTCCACCCCTGTGTGGAGACCCCACCCCCCCACCCACAAGTGCAGGGAATCCACCACAAGTGCGGAGGCCTTTTGTAAATCAGGCCCTAAGACTTTACACCATGTGTCTATCAAGGGAGGCTCCCGCTAAAGCGGAGGACCGTTGCCCCACTGCTCTCAGAGCAGTGAAAAAAGGAAAATATCAAATGATAATAAATTTGTTATTATCCTTTTATTTTTTGTAGCTGCTGGGCTGAGTTAGGGCGGGACGGGGCTGGTAGCTCAAGGGTTGTTTGCACACTCTAAGTGGGCATGACTGCTTGGCCGGCCGTCCTAGGCCAGCCGAACAGTCATGCACACTGTGCATGTTCCCCACCAGGGCATAATGTACAGCCTGGTGAGGAACATGCACAAGCTCCCTGTCTCTGGCTGAGCGCCGATTTGCGACACTAAGACCAATCACAGCGTTGCATTGCAGTATTGTGATTGGGTTAGGGGATTCTGGGAGGCTCTGTGCTTCCTCCTTCTGGGACTCGCCAGGAAGAGGAGCGACGGAGGAGAGACGGTGGCAGTCGAAAGGTTAGTTTAAAAAAAATGGTTTTACTTTTTGAACCACCCCCTCCATAATCCCCCCAGCCCCACCACTCCCGCTCCCTGCCAGGCGCTAGTGGTGTCTATTGTTGGTAAAGCATCTCTTAGCCATGTGCTGCTTGGACAACAATATAGCCAGGGTTGTGAACTTACAAATTGTTTTGGAGAGAACCTTAACATGCCCCAGGAGAGCCATCATGGGGTCTGGTAACATCTCTATGTCTGTCTTGGTTGATAAATCTCTAAACACTTTACTCCAATTCCGAGAAATAGGCAGGCTGCTCCACGCCAAGTAAAAGAAATTGGACACAACATGGCTGCATCCCTCACAGTTTGCCATGTCTCGCAATTAGATCGCGAAGTCTTGGTGGTGTAAAATACGCACCTATGAAAATATTTATAATGTATAGCTCTCTGACACCCATTCAGCGAGATCTTCGGCATTTGTTGACAGCAGTACTTCTACTGCTCATCAGTTATCTCCTTTCAGAGACACGCATCTCACTTTACCTTGACCCAGAGCATGTATGTTTGGCTGTTACAAGATTCTGGTAGAGTTTCCAGACTATTACTATGTGCTACTATGAGGTATGAAAGTTGGGTCAGTTCTGGATGCTCTGGCAGGAAATCCTATAGCAGTTGTTTTACTGTCGTGCAGCAGTGATTAATTTGAGCTGGTGGTTTCCGTTGCTCAGCACCGGCACTTAATTGCCAACACTGGCAACTATGGCAGCCTGCCACACGGTGGTAGTATCTCTCTAATTTAGAGATGAGCACAGCAACAGTTGTTTATTAATTCTATATGCATTAAAATGACTTATACCTGACACCCAATCCATTCTTATAGCCTTGGGGGCCTGGGATAGTCTGAATTGTCTAAGTTTGAACAGTGTTATGGTTAGTTTTGTGTTGGTACTGTCATTGGCAGTGCTGTCAGGAGCAATGGGTGGTGCAAGCTGCAATGATCTCCTTATGAACGTATTTCTTTTTACAAATTAAGCACTGGTTACGCCTAATCTATGGTATAACAACACATCTAGCGGTGATCCCCCTTCCAGCCCTATGAACTCCTCTAGTGTTATAAGGTACTTGTGCTAAACTGTTTGCAAAATGTGGTATAGCCTTTTTTTAATAGTTGTTGTTTCGCTTTGAGTTCAGAAGTGAGGGATATGAGTGGGTCGTCTCCTAAAGGCAGATATGGGGAGTATTGTTGTTGGAGGCCAGTAAATTGTGTTAGACGGCCCCATGCTAGAGTCGTAGTACCAATGGCTTAATCTCCTGGAATGGTCAGTGTGCCTTCCAAACGATCACGACCTTTAAGGGTATTGGGTGGCTATATCCCATTCTACTTCATGTGTTTCGGGGGAGTGCTGAACTGTAACAATGATATGCAAACTGTGCTATTCACAGGTATAATGAAGTATAGGATCAGGCACTTCTAGTCCCCCTTCTTGCAAAAGTAGGGCCAGTTTACTCAATTTGATTCAGGATTGGTTACCTGCCCAAATTAGCTTGGCCAATAGTGTTTAGAATAAGTATAAAAAATGCTTTGTGGGGTGCAGAGGGATATTAATGAAAAGGAATAAGAATTTAAGCTTGACCACCATTTTTATTTGAGCAATACTTTCAATCATAGTTTGAGGTCATTTTATCCATTGGTCTGCTAGATCTGACAGTTAAGTTATTTCCTTGCCATAACTTTCATTTATCACTTCATCAAATCTTGTTAGGACATATATATACCTAAGTATTTGACTGAGACCATAGACTTCTCAAATGGGTATTCCAGCAGGCATGGTTGTGCATTCACTGTTATAGGGAATATGGTGGATTTGCTCCAGTTAATATTTAACTTGACATAGCCTCAAACTTAAATATTGCTCTGATTACGGATGTTAGTTTGAGTTCTGGGTTTTTAACAAAAAGGGCAACATCATCTGCATACAATGAAATGATATTACTACGCACTCCAAAGCTAAGGTACCTGTGTACATGGTGTTGCTGTGGCATGCAGGCCATACGTTCTCTGCCAATAGAGAACAACAATGGGGGCAAAGAACACCCCTTCCAAGTCCTATGCTGAACACCGATGGGTGATGACAGCATATTATCAATCCGAGCACCACTTTGGACTGAGAGTATAGGGATGAGACCGCTCCGACTAAGGATCCTAAACATAGACGGCCATATAATGAGTCAAATACCTTAGCAGCGTCAAGGAATACTGCTGCAGCGTGTGTCTCAGGGTCTAATTGATGCAGTAATGCAAATATTGTTCGTAAGTTGTAAGAAGTGGAACAGCCTGGAACAAAGCCTGATTGCTCCAGTAGGACAATGGTGGGCATAAGTGGGAGCAATCTACCGGCAAGCAGTTCTGCCTGTATCGTATTATCAGTATTAATTAGGGATAGTGATCTACAGGAGTCGCAGAGTGTAGGGTCCTTATATGATTTAAGCAATGTGATCAGGAGAGCTTCCTGTAGTGTGCTGGAGAGATGCCCTCCATTGAATGCGTTTTGATATACTTTAATGAGATGCAGCGCAATAAGCATAGTATATTCTTTGTAAAATTCAATGGAGAGGCCGTCGTTACTGAGAACATTGCCGCTTGCCATGCTAATGATTGTATTTATGATTTCTTTTTTAGTGAGAGGTCGGGCAAGATACTCCCTATGACCGTCATTTAACCAGGCCAGTGCCATCTCATCCAGGCAGTGATCTAGATTGGATTGGGGGTCTGGTTTGTGGATTTATAAAGCGCCTGGTTAAAGATTTCAAATACCCCCAGTATAGCTTGTGACTATGATGTGGTCTCTGATTCAGAAATATTAATTTTAGTAATTCCAGACGCCACCCATGGCTTACGTAATAGGGCCGCTAGTAACTTGCCTGGGTGCTTTCCCTTCCTATATCTATGGGTTGTATGATATTTCTCTAAGAAGTGTATTTCCCTATCTGCCTCTGAGTGTATTTAATTTTCGACCCCCTTTCCTCTTATAAATTTGCGTATCCCTGTGGATTTAATTATACACATGCCTCTGGTGTAGGCCTTAATTGTCTCCCAAACAGCACCCAGGCTCTGAACTACGTTAATGTTACTCTGAAAGTATAGCTTTTAGCAATTCAGTGAGGAAGACTGTCAGGGCCTCAGAGGGGAAGCACCTCTGTCTGTATCTGTTATAGTCTGTTGGCAGTGCCAGTGTAAGTAGGACTGGAGAATAGTCAGATAGTGTTCTGGCTAGTATTATGAAATCTGACGTCCACGTCCATGCATCCTTGGAAGTCATACAATAGTCCAGGCGGTATAGAGTGTCACGTGTCAAGGAGGAGTGGGTGTAATCGGGCTCCGCAGGGCTACAAAATCACCCTAATCCTTTGAGTTGAAAATGCTTTGTTATTTTTTGTAAGGCCTTGGCTCTTAGCACCATTGCATATTTCGTATTAGAGGCTCTATAAAGCTGAGGGTCTAAAACTAGATTAAAGTAATCAACTCATAGCAGCAAACATCTAGGGCTCTGTTTTACTTTATAATATAGGCTGTGATAAAATGCAGAAGGGTCAGTGTTGGGACCATAAATGTTCACAATTGTAATAGTTATTTTGAAACAAAGATTGGCAGCCAGGGGGCCTGTAGCCTCACCACCTGAAGTAAACACCAATTATTAGGCCAAGTTGCCCACCCCAAATGACCAGTTACCAACTGACTATACATTAGACACTTTAAAACATAAATTGAGAGGTAACAAAAACCAAAATTTAGTAGACAACAATTTGGACACAGGACTAGAGCAATCAAGACGAGTCAGTCACTGCTTGTAGATTTCTCTTTCTTTATTCCATTTCTTTTCAATACGTGCAGTCAATGTGTTTAGCCTAAACATAGGCTTCCTCAGGGCTGCAAACACGCAAAGAACATATAACAAATATAACTAAATATGAAATTCAACTTACATATATTTTCAGCCAAAAATATGTACCACATAATACCACTAATATAATTGTCTATACAAAAACACATGTGATGTCACAATTAAAATATTTTAAAAAGACTAGGGACTTAAGATTTCGTAGTTAATAATTACGTACAGGTGCTGACCACAATACTAGACACAACATCTAAAACCTATTATGTTACAGAACAAATAAAGATGAAATCCAATTGGAATGTGGATTGTCGCACTCCATGTATATATACCTGTAATCCAACTTGTTCAGGGTAGCAGGTGCCGTATTAGTAAACCCTTCTGGGCGCAAGGGTAAGTAATAACGTGACAACAAGCGTTATCTCCTGTAGGAGTAACGTCCCCAAGTGGGCACACCTTGATTGGAATATCAATAAAGTTTCATAAAAGTCTTCTAAATACTTTTTTCAGTTTGTTAATTTTATTTTGTTTGATTCCATACTATTGCATTCATAGTACATGATGATTTGTTTGTTTAATTCCACATTTGTTCTGCCCAATGCATTTCGGGCTAAGCCCTTCTTCAGGGGACTTTAATTCTGAAAGTATAAGCATGATGTATTTTCTAACCAGACAAACAGGGTCGGAGAGTATGAAAAAAACTGTGTAAATGCCATCACACGAAGCGTGAGTGAAACAAAGTGAACGAACGAACGTTCGAAAAATACCTATGTGGTCATCTTGGTTAGTTGCGGGTGTTTCTTAAGCTCCTCTGTGTGGTATTCAACGATGTACGTTAATCGACGATGTACATGCATCTGTATCACTGCAGAACTCTTAAATGCACGTGTACTGAAAGAGCTGGTGCGCCCGTGATTGTGTGATTCATCAATGTGTTGAGACCCAAGTGGCATGCTAAGACTGCCAATATGGTTATTTTCTATGGTGATTCATTAAGCGGTATATTAGCACGTGGTGCGGTGCCTGTGGATAGTATTAGTAGTTAGAAAGTGCACGAGTGAGAACATGAATGAATAAAAATTACATGCGTGAACGTCTAACCTCTAATGAAGGCTGTTTTGTTACGGTAAAGACTTCACCAAAATAAACCACAATTAACGGGTTCACCTGTAAATTGAACAGTTTCGTTATTATGGCATCAAGTGCACAGAGTAAAACGAAAAGCGAGAAGCCGCGTACTCACTTACCGTCAAATACTGATCAAACGCAAGCGTTGGTGTCTGTATTCAGTGCATTAGTATTCCGTGTCGCGCGATGCGAGCAATTTTTTTTAATCATCATGTACTATGAATGCAATAGTATGGAATCAAACAAAATAAAATTAACAAACTGAAAAAAGCATTTACAAAACTTTATTGATATTTCAATCAAGGTGAGCCCACTTGGGGACGTTACTCCTACGGGAGATAACGCTTGTTGTCACAGAACAAATAAAAACATGTGTCTGACATATTATACACACTAATCAGCTCCCAACTCACAATGTCTAATGAAAAGACAAGAAAGACATACAAATAAATCCACGCTCTACTAAAAAAGGGCAACATCATCACCCAAAAAACCTATGAGAAAGGAGAAAACATATGAGAACCAAAAAAAAGACAAAGGAAGAGAAGAGACAGAACAAATTCAACACACAGGCAAACGACTCACAGGCCATCACCATCATTGCCTAACAAGACAGATAGAAAGCACAATAACACATACTTTAAATTGCATAGTCATGGCAAAGAGCAGGTTGCCTCAGGGTGCATCGTATACGTGTTAATGCACCAAGATCACCAACCAAGATGCTGAGCATCTCTAGCTAAATGGGAAGTCCATCCAAATGGGTACTGAGGTGAAAAAGAACCAGAAATTTAAATTAAGACCCACTATGAAGTGAACGTCCCAGCAATAAAGACAGAAGAAAAGGGGAAAAAAGAGTAAACAACTAAAAAATGTTATAATAGATACATGCGTGATATCCAATAGGGGATACATTAAGATGGTGCCAAATCCCAGAAGGAGACATTCTACAAAGGAACAAACTCTTACCACAATCTTTCAAAAAAGTGGTCTATTCCTTGTCTGAGCCACATCGTCATAATCTATCGCAGTATCCTCCTCAGTGTGTTACTGTTTTACTAAATCAAATAAAAAGGCACAGCATGAATGCCATGATGTATACCTGGCGGGAACACCATTATATATCACGTCATGTCGTCAGCTTTGTTATTTATTACACCATGGTGAAAAGGTTCCACTCACATCCCATTGCAGAACATCAATTTTATCACAGATACCTACAACTCACCCAAGTTAGGCCGTGACACCTGCCTCATCCAAAAGGTAATTATCAAACTATACCTGTCCCAAACGTCGAACTCAAAGGAACTTCAGTCCTGATGCGGGGTAAGTACGATAGCAAGAAATCATAGAACGGAGAGTATCCTGGTTAATGCTGAGCACCAGAGAGGAAAGACAAAGCAGAATAGTCATGAAACACCCAGGCATCAGATACACATGCCACCCAAGTGAAGCCACTCTAACTAAAGTCATAAGCACATTTTATTTATTATGTATTGTCACACCCATAGTATGCCCTAGTTGAAAATGATTCCAAGCATTACCATGCATGCATCCACCATACTGCATCACGTGCCCCCAGTCTATACAATATACAGGGGGAGAACATCCACATGCCACACCACAGTAGAGTCTATCACCACCCCGTGTCCAGATAAAAGCAAAATTAATGGATGAACCGGTG
This sequence comes from Triturus cristatus, assembly GCF_964204655.1. Classification (NCBI taxonomy): domain Eukaryota; kingdom Metazoa; phylum Chordata; class Amphibia; order Caudata; family Salamandridae; genus Triturus; species Triturus cristatus. The sequence goes on along the minus strand of NC_140590.1, from coordinate 1,145,698,324 downwards.
CTTCCGGACCCTTATTTTTCTGTTGCTTCTCATCCGCAAACATGGCAGCCCCTTCAGTGTTAGTTACAACCACCCCTACTTTATGCCCCAGTTAAAAATTATTCCAAACATTAGCATGCATGCATCCACCATCGGTGGTGGCTGGTGACATTTGAAAGTGGTGAGGCGTAAAACAATTGTCGTACTCCACTGTGGCGAGCGAGCGTAGCGAGCGAGCTTGAACCACCTACGGGCGTTTCGGAGGGGGGATTCCCCCGCCAAGAAAATTTTGAAAAAAGAGTGGGCAAATGGTGCATTTTCAAGCAAAGCGATACCAAAGGGGATGACGGACGGAGCGCTTGGGTAAATCAAACACTCACCCCCAGTCAACTGATCTGGGTTTAATCCATCATCATTCTTTAGCTCACTCCACCACCCCAGTTCAGACATGGCCATATGCAAATCAGTCTGACCCTGTACCTCATGGGAACAGTCCAGCCCGAACTACCAAGCCATGTCTTCCCTGCACCGGAAACCAGCATCCTGGGACCGGTTTCGGATTCATAACCCTCATCAGCCAGGCTATCTTGAATCCAGTGGCAAAGTGAGCAAGGGACCCACGTCTGGGCATACCCTGCCAACTTAGGGCGAACAAAGCGATACCAAAGGGGATGACGGACGGAGCGCTTGAGTAAATCAAACACTCACTCCCAGTCAACTGATCTGGGTTTAATCCATCATCATTCTTTAGCTCACTCCACCACCCCAGTTCAGACATGGCCATATGCAAATCAGTCTGACCCTGTGCCTCATGGGAACAGTCCAGCCCGAACTACCAAGCCATGTCTTCCCTGGACCGGAAACAAGCATCCTGGGACCGGTTTCGGATTCATAACCCTCATCAGCCAGGCTATCTTGAATCCAGTGGCGAAGTGAGCAAGGGACCCACGTCTGGGCATACCCTGCAAACTTAGGGCGAACAAAGCGATACCAAAGGGGATGACGGACGGAGCGCTTGAGTAAATCAAACACTCACCCCCAGTCAACTGATCTGGGTTTAATCCATCATCATTCTTTAGCTCACTCCACCACCCCAGTTCAGACATGGCCATATGCAAATCAGTCTGACCCTGTGCCTCATGGGAACAGTCCAGCCCGAACTACCAAGCCATGTCTTTCCTGGACCGGAAACAAGCATCCTGGGACCGGTTTCGGATTCATAACCCTCATCAGCCAGGCTATCTTGAATCCAGTGGCAAAGTGAGCAAGGGACCCACGTCTGGGCATACCGTGCCAACCTAGGGCGAACAAAGCGATACCAAAGGGGATGACGGACGGAGCGCTTGAGTAAATCAAACACTCACCCCCAGTCAACTGATCTGGGTTTAATCCATCATCATTCTTTAGCCCACTCCACCACGCCAGTTCAGACATGGCCATATGCAAATCAGTCTGACCAAGCAAACCAGACGGTGTGATGAACAGCTCAGTCAATATTACTGTTTAGAGTTGTGGGAGTTAAGAAGCCTTATAGAAGTTTGACACATAATGAGAATGCTCTGGGAATATGGAACTAAAATGAACAACAATTTACTGGTACCGCAGTAGCACAACTATTCTTAATCATACTGGATAGAACCACAAGCTAACATGAACAATACCATGATTGACAGGGTGATGAATTTACTTGGACACTAGCGCTTAGTGAATGCTGTACAAATGTATTAGAGTACCACTGCTGCTGTGTGCTACATTGCAGTGTTGGTGCAGTGTAGTGCAGTGTTATCTATTTAGTGGCCTCTTGCACAGAGGTGCTGTGGAGCTATTTAAACCCAGTAAAGAGTCAGCACTGAGCTTGGTTGAGTTTTGTGCCACTACCACTTGTCCATGCCACCCCAAGCAGACGGATGTCCCGCGCCTGCACTAGAGAGAACAATGAGGGAGGGCGCATTCACCAGTGCCAAGGCACCTTAACACAACCGTACAGATGATCAGGGCAGCCCGCACCAGGACAGACCGCAATCTGTTAAGTAAAACCCCGGTGAACCTCAAAAAGTGCACGCCTATGAGTCACTTGTAAGACACATTACCAGTAATGTTAGCCTATGGCAGAAAAATGCACCTTGGAAACAGGGCCAAATTTCTCTTTCCCCTCCACCTACAAGCAAAATTCCATTACCGCGACCTCCAAATGGTCTAAAATCGTGTCAAAACGCACTCAAACTAGGCCCAAAACACCCACTTCCCCTCGATTGATTTTCTTCAGACCACTTGCAATCAAAACTAAAGGTTGCCAACTCTGATCCCAGCTAAGCAAATCCACCTGGAACACCCTCCAATCACACCCCAAAAATATGCAAAATTGGCAATTAACATGGTCCCCTATGCCAGCATTTTCTCGTTTTCGACATTGCTTAAAAACACCCTTTTCATCAATCCATTCCTCCAAAAATCACTACACATGCAGCAAACATCCCTATCTATCACTCGCAGAACCTGTTTTCCCTTCCAGCAACTGGAACCCCCTAAAAACTACTTCACCACAAATTCCAAAACTGGCCCATTGGATAACATTGCAAACCGGGCCTTCACAAAAATGCTGTTTTCAGCACTTCCACTGCTTTGATCATCTTCAAACCTGCTGGGACACTAGTTCCACCGATTCCCAACAATCTCACGAAGACAGAACCCAACCAATCCACTGGAAGGGGTACGACTATTCACCCAAACATCCCCCACCCGCCAACCATCAAAAACAGCCAAAAATCAGCCGAATCTGGCCAAATTCGAACCAAACCACACTCAAAACTTGCCAACTCGAATATGCACCAACCTCAAACGGGCCCTGAGCTCTAGACTCCTGGAACCCTACCAAATCTCAAGCCTAAACCCTAAAAAACCAGCCTCAACCCCAAAAACTGCCCTTGTTATGTTCAAGGGAACACCCCCACGCTTACGCGAGGGTGGTCCCGTCTGTGACCCGGAAGGGCCCAAGTAAATAAATGGGGGCTGGACCGGATGATCCGGGTCAGTGCACCGAAGCGCAATAGCAAGCGTAGGTGTGTGTTTTTACCTCCCTCCGGATCCCGGAGCGCATGCTGCCCATCTACCTCCCGCCGTCCTTATCAGTCCGATACTGGACGCAACAACTGGCGACGAGAGTGGGATCTCTTCCGGACTCTCGCTACCCGACGGCTGGATCCTCGCTGCCTGACCCGCTCCGGTGGCGGCCGCCACACGGAACGCTAATCTTCGCACGTGCGTGCACATACGCGCGGCCTGTTCCGGCCGCCTTCCTGTCTTCTCCCGGTCCCCGGCCAGCGTCACAACTGCCGTCCTGCACCAAGCGCGCGTGGGAGCGCCCTCATCGACCGGCCTGCTGCCTGGTTTCGCCCCATCGTGTGCTGCATTGGAGGACGCGCCCCTACAGCCTACTCCTCCCGGTCAGTTGCTGTCTGTGTCCCTGCTGTGGATTGCTGGCTGTGGTGGTGGCGTCGGTGTAGCGGTGAGGCTGCTGTGCGAAGGAGGGGGCCCGTGTCTGCTGATTCCTGCCCAGGGGGTCTTCCCTGCTGCCGCCTGGTGCCACGTGGAGTGTGCTCATCGACGCTCGACGCCTGGTCCCTGTGGCCTGGCTGCTGGGTGCCTGGAGGCCGCATTTTGCCGCGGCCTGCGCCAGACGTGCGGAGTTTTGGCCGTTTGTGACCGTGTCAACCCCCTGAAGCGCCTCATCTGTCGTCTTCAAGATCTGCATCCACCAGTCAGCGCCGAGATGACGACGGTGTCCCCGGTGGAAGCATTCATTGTGGACGGCCCGCCTTCCGCCCAGGCGGCCAAGTGGAAAGAGTGGCTGGAGCGCCTGGAGAATTATTTTGCCGCGGTCGGCCTCAAGCCTGAACGACATCGGCCCATGCTCCTGCATCTGGGTGGTGCTGCAGTTCACCGTTTGGCCAAGTCCGTGGTGGAAACCGGTCCTCCCCACACCTACGCCACACTCAAAGCGGCCCTGACCGCGCATTTTGAGCCCCTAGCGAATCCAGATTACGAACGTTTCCTCCTGCGCCAAGCACGGCAACAACCCGAGGAATCTGTTGATACATTCTATGCTCGTCTGAAAGAACTGGCTAGCACCTGTACTCTACCGGACACAGATGACGAGTTGCGGGCGCAATTCATCCAAGGCTGTTCGTCCGTGAAGTTGCGAGAAAGAGTCCTCGAACTGCCCGGAATCTCCATGGCGGATATTCTCACCATGGGCCGATCCAAGGAATTGTCAAAGGTGCGCGCCGCACACATGGAAACGGCCCTCCAACGTCAAGTGAAAACAGAGCCAGTCAACGCGGTGGTGGCGACTACCCCGAAGAAAACGTCCAAAAAGAAGCCGGAACACGGAACACCACCACCATCGTCCCGTACCTGCTACATGTGCGGAGGCCCGTACCCACACCAAGGTGTATGCCCGGCGCAAGGGAAAAGGTGCTCGGCATGTCGTCGTCTAAACCATCTAGCCAAAGTGTGCCGGTCGGCGGGACGTCAGCGGCAACAAAGTCGGCAGGTCAATGCGGTGGATGCCCCTCCACCCGAAACTGAGGAAGACGACATGGATGACGATGAGGACGAAGGCACGGTCCATGTAATTCACGCTTTACAGCCTGATGGATGTCCGAGACGAAGGGCACCGAAGTGTCACGTCAAGATTGCAGGGTATCTAACGCCGGTGCTGATCGACACAGGTGCGTCCATTAACATAATGGCCCAGTCCATGCTGAAATCCTTCCCGACTCAGCCCGTCCTGAAGCCAACGTCCATACAGGTGTTTGCTTATGGCTCCGGCACACCACTCACTGTGGTAGGCGTCTTCACCACCGACATTGCCCACGAGGCCAACTCCGTCCGCACCAAGGTGTACGTCACCAAGGAGGGTACGGGGATGCTGTTGGGCTGTCGTATGGCGGAACACCTGCAACTGGTGGTCTTTGCGTTCGCTGTGCACCTGGAGGATGTCGAGTCATTGGTGGAAGAATTTCGAGACCTGTTCAACGGCATCGGATGCCTGAAGGACCACCTGGTGCGGCTGCACATAGACCAATCGGTACAACCAGTTGCTCTCAAGCATCGGAGAGTAGCGTTTCATCTGCGGCCCAAGGTTGAAGAGGAGCTAAGGAAATTGGAGGCTGCTGACATCATTGAGAGAGTGGACGGACCAACCCCTTGGGTCTCCCCCATTGTGATTGCCCGGAAACCAAAGCAACCAGGTGAAGTCCGGATATGCGTGGACATGCGTCTGCCGAACCACGCCATCAAGCGGGAACGCCATCTGACGCCCACTGTCGACGACATCGTTGCGGAGGTCAGCGGATCGCGCTGGTTCTCGAAGATGGACCTTCGGGCGGGCTACCATCAACTCCTGCTGGACCCCGAGTCAAGAGCCATAACCACCTTCTCCACCCATGTGGGCCTGCGCCGCTACAAGCGCCTCAGCTTCGGGGTGTCCAGCGCGGCGGAGGTGTTTCAGGATACCATCAGAGGGGTGCTGGCTGGCCTCAGTGGAGTCATAAATGTCAGTGATGACATTCTTGTACATGCGCCGACTCTGGAGGAACACATGAACTGCCTACGATGCGTGTTCCGGAGACTCCAGGACAGTGGCCTCACGTTGCATCGCGAGAAGTGCGAATTCCTAAAAAAGGAGATAGCGTTTTTTGGATATCACTTTTCGCAACAAGGAGTGTCGCCTGACCCTGCCAAAGTTCGAGACATCCAGACGGCACCGGCCCCGACCACAGTCACCGGAGTGAGAAGCTTCCTGGGCATGGTCACCTACTGTGGTCGCTTCATCCGGAATCTCACGAATCTAACAGCACCTCTACGGGACCTCACGAAAAACGCCGCAACCTGGGAATGGGGCCCCAGCCAAGAGAAGGCTTTTCAAGACACCAAACACGCTCTGTCCGCCGAAACCACCCTAGCGTACTTTGACCCCACCCGGGAGTCTGAACTGTCGGTGGATGCCAGTCCCATCGGTTTGGGTGCTGTATTGTCCCAGAAGCAACTGGACGGGGAATGGGCCCCGGTTGCCTACGCGAGCCGGGCTCTGACAGAAACTGAGCAAAGGTACTCCCACATCGAAAAGGAGGCGATTGCGATACATTGGGGGTGTCGTCACTTCCACCTCTACCTATATGGGCAGCCATTCACGGTCCATACTGATCACAAACCGCTGATTCCTCTCTTCATGGGCGTGTCGTCTAAACCACCCCCGAGAATCGAAAAGTGGATCCTGCAGCTGCAGGAATATCAATTCAAAGTGGTCTACCGCCCGGGGACACAAAACCCCGCGGACTTCCTCTCCAGACATGCCCGGCCAGTTACCCGAGAAGAGGAGTCTGAAGCGCAGGAGACGGAGGAGTATGTCAGGCTGGTGGTGGAACGCTCCCGACCCCTGCCCATCAGGCTCGAGGACATCCTGGAGGCGACCAAACAGGATGACTGCTGGGAGTTGGTGATCTCCGCGATTGGATCAGGAAGGTGGCACTCCCTGTTGGAGAACCTGACACACCGCACGGATGATGCACAACTGGCGTTAAGGGCTCTTCACAACGTCCGGTCTGAATTGGCCGTGTCCCCCGAAGGATGTCTGATGAGAGGCACGCGTCTGGTTATCCCCAGGTCATTACAACAGCGAGTGGTGGATTTAGCTCACATTGCGCACCAAGGGGTAGTCAAGACAAAATCCCGTCTGAGGAGCAAGGTGTGGTTCCCTGATCTGGACAGTGTGGTGGAGAGGACTGTCCGGTCTTGCGCGCTCTGCCAAGCGGTAGGCCCAGCGGATCCGCCAGCCCCAATCGTGACGGAAGATATCCCTCCTCACCCGTGGCACCGGGCGAGTGCCGACTTTGGGAGCCTACCGGACGGCCGACACATGCTTGTCGTCATTGACGATTTCTCAAAATACCCCGAGGTTGAAGTACTGGACTCCATTACGGCGAGCAACACCATACCTCGGTTCGAGAAAATTATGGCCAGCCATGGGCTAATCAAGGAGCTACGCACGGACAATGGTCCGCCATTCGCCAGCCATGAGTTCTCTGAATACCTCCGATCACGAGGTGTCCGTCATGTAAAGATCACACCACGGTGGCCACAGGCTAATGGTGAGGCCGAGCGTTTCATGCGCACCCTGAACAAAGTGCTCCGGATAGCAATGTCTCGAGAGCAGAACATGGAGTGTGCCCTGTACAACTTCGTAAAGGAATACAGACTTACGCCTCACTCAACCACCATGGCCAGCCCTGGTTCCCTGTGCAATCAACGGGTGCTGAATGATGTTTTTCCCCAAGTGACACCATCCTTGCCTGCGTATCGTCAAGTATCCGAACGCCTCCGACAGAGGCGGGCCAAGAATGACCGAATGTCCCAGAGGCGCCATGCCAGGAGCAACGCGTTGGTGGCCGGTGAACGGGTGCTGGTGAAAAATCGACATCCACGAGGGAAGTTCTCCCTTCCGTTCGAACCGGAGCCCTGGGTGATCCAGACAGTTAAGGGCACGATGGTCACTGCCCAGAGGGGCCATGAGACAGTCACCAGGAACATCTCCCAATTCAAAAGATACCGGTGCCCGGCCCAACCAAGTGAGATGGTGCCAGAGCCTGAGGGTGGCGACCCGACGGGCGACGATGTTGACGAGGAGAGTGATTCACCAGGGCCAGTCCCCTCACTGCCTGGGGCAGTTGTGGAACATTCGCCAGGGGCGGCTGGAGCAGAAAGCCGTAGAGAGGCGAGCGAAGGTCGAGGTGGACACAGATATCATCTCAGAGCCAATCCAACGGTGTCGTCTCGACTGAGAGGTTTTGTAATGGACTAGAGAACAGAAATGCAGTGTTTTTCCCGTTCTTTTGATCTCTCTCTCTCTCTCTCTCTCTCTCTCTCTCTCTCTCTCTCTCTCTCTCTCTCTCTCTCTCTCTCTCTCTCTCTCTCTCTCTCTCTCTCTCTCTCTCTCTCTCTCTCTCTCTCTCTCTCTCTCCCTCTCTCGTGTTGAACTGGAGCAGTTTTCCAACCGGTGATGTGTTTTGTTTGTTGTGCCATGATAAAGGAGGAATGTTATGTTCAAGGGAACACCCCCACGCTTACGCGAGGGTGGTCCCGTCTGTGACCCGGAAGGGCCCAAGTAAATAAATGGGGGCTGGACCGGATGATCCGGGTCAGTGCACCGAAGCGCAATAGCAAGCGTAGGTGTGTGTTTTTACCTCCCTCCGGATCCCGGAGCGCATGCTGCCCATCTACCTCCCGCCGTCCTTATCAGTCCGATACTGGACGCAACAGCCCTCAACCCACTCCTGACCCCCACGCCCCCAAGATGTATGCTGACATCCATATGCACAGGACTACGCGGCGAGGGTGGCAGCAGTGGAACAGTTGCCGGCACAAGGCGCAGGTGTGTGCCGCGTGATACCATGATGCCACTCACATGCCTGTGGGAGCAGTCCTGACACCAGTGCACGAATGTCATCCGGGGTACACCCACGGCTCATAGGGAGGACTGTGAGGCAGCCCCGGTATAGGAAGGGCTACCTGCTCAGCCCCAACCCCTCAGGAACGGGTGTGCAGTAAATATGTTAATAGTAACCCACAAACGCGAGCCCCTCGTGCCCGGCACGGGTGTACATCGAGGCTTCTTACATTCACTTATCCATTTCATTAATTATTGATTCGGTGAAAGTGTGCAACGTACAAAAGTTTGTATATTTACATGTACTTTTTTACACACGATTTATAAAAGTGTATAGAGTGTATGGAGCTTCGGGCACAGCTCACCTACATAGGACGCTACACCCTGGTGTACAGCGCTCGGAGCACCCCTTACCTGCATGGGAAATAGACTCTTGTGTACAGAGCTCCGGGCACAGCTCACTTACATGGAACGTTATTCCCTTGTGTACAGAGCTCCGGGCACAGCTCACTTACATGGAACATTTTTCCCTCGTGTACAGAATACCCCTCACCTGCATGGCTGCGTGTCAGTACCTCCCTGTCCAAGTGCGCGAGCCAGTAATCCTCTGTCCTGCTGAGTATTTCACTGTTCACTGTCCCAGCCTGTGTGTCAGTACCTCTCTGTCCCAGTGCACAAGACAATATCTCTCTGTCCTGCTGCGTGTTTCACTGTTCCCCGTCTCAGCCTGTGTGTCAGTAGCTCCTTGTCCCAGTGCGCGAGCCAGGACCTCTCTGTCCTGCTGCGTGTTTCACTATTGCCTGTCCCAGCCTGCGTGTCAGTAGCTCCCTGTCCCACTGCGCGAGCAGGATCTCTCTATCCTGCTGTGTGTTTCACTGTTCCCTGTCCCAGACTCCCCATCCCAGTGCGCGAGCCAGTGTCTTCCCGTCCATGTATGGAAGTCAGTGCTTCCTTGTGAATCTGGCCGCACGGACACAGGTGCTATGGAAGAATCTGATCATTTTAAGGGAAAGTGCGTGCACGCAGAATTCCCCTCACAGTACCAAACGCCACGCGAACGGAAATCCACGGCATGTGCTGTACAAAAGGCAGGCATCGCAGCACTGCCCAAAGAAAGCCTCAAGGTCATTACTGAATAGTGCAGCAGGGCCACTGCCTCAACAGTGCAGCAGGCAGTCGTGGCTCGTGCTCACAATACGAGCGGGGGTGAGTGCCGGGGTGGATTAAAAAAAAAAAACTAAATAAAGAAAACTTACCTGACCGGGTCCGCCTCTGACTGCTCCTGGGCTGGGGTCCCACGTTGGTGCCTTCAACTTTACCTCTTCTTCTACAGGAACAGCTATGTCACTGGAGTTGCAAACCCTCTCAGCCAATACTGACGCTGCTCCAGCAGCGCAAGAATTGGCTTAGCAGGGATACTCGCAGCCCGCCTGCCCATTAGGAGACCGAAGGTTGCGGCGTAGATCATCCCTCACCCTCCTAATGCGCAGCCGCCAGCTAGACTGAACAATAATGCTCATGACTGGGCTGTTCGGAAAAATTCTCCGACCTAAACCCAGCATGTGCACTTGTGCTGCTGCCTGCTGTGCGCTCCGTGCCACCCCCTGGCCTGACAATGCATGTCAGTCAGCATGAGGGCGGACCGCCCACCCGCTTCAGACTCTGAAGGGGGTGGGCGGTCCGGCCTCATGATGACTGACATGCATTGTCAGTTCACTTAAGTCACAGCTGCCGAGGGAGCTGCGGGCGCGGGCTGCTTGTGGGTCAACGCCCCAGCATCCCACATTACATGTCCCCAGTCGATACAATATCTTTTAAGGGGGATTAGAGATCCGCTGGCAGGCGGATGCAGTGAGTGACTGCACTCACCTGCAGGGGGATGTCTGGGAGGTCTATGTGACCCCCAGTCCCCCTCCATAGCGTTGCCATCAGTGAGTGCACAGACAGTGCGCTACCTTTTAGTTGGCGCACTGTGAGTGCACTTACTGACAGCTTCTTTGCCTCTGTGCCTGCGTCTTTAATACGGTGCGGGCGCAGAGGCAGAGGGATTCCCTAATTTCCAAGCGGACATACCCTCATGCAAATGAGGGAATGCCTTCTAATTATAGTGCAGGCGCTTCATGGGCAACAGCAGTATCATTATTACAGAAGGGGCCGCACAAGCATCTGCGCCAAATTCTGTCATACCAAAGTGCCTTGGGGAGCGCTAAGCGGGTGCAAATGCCCACTGCGCCCTTGGGGCACTTCTGTAATACAGCCGCAGGTACACTCCCAGCACACCAGTTGCATCCAGGTCTTGGTCTGGAGGGAGGCCACAGTGGTGAGAAGTCAGCCAGCACACCACCACCACCGCATATTGCCCAGGAGCCAAGCGAGGGCAGCTGTCCGCCGCACAATCCTCGTCCTACCAGGCTTGCACGGCCCGGCTCTCAGTCAGTTGCAGTGAGAGACGAATGTATGACATTACAAACCATACATTTACAACACGTGCCTTTATAACGCAGTTTTTACATTGCGATTGTAATGACATGCGATGTAAAGGATGTTGCGATGTAATGACTGCTATGTAAAGGTAGTGCGATGTAATGACTGCGTTGTAAAGGTTGTTTCTCGTCAGAGACAGTGGGCGTGACTCTTCACATAATGCATCAGCAGCTTTGCCGTTGCTCCAGGTAGGCCCTATCCGCGCTGCGCAGCAGAGCCAAGTAAACATCTGAAGCAAAGGATTTTGGTGGTTGCTTCAGGTTCAACAGGGGCAGCGTCTGGTGGATGGTGTACCGCAATCAAAATACATATCAATTTTGCTTTGTAGCTGCAGAATTTTGATGGATTTTTGACTCCCGTCTCTAGAGCAGCAATCTTGGGCGGTGGCTTTCTGGAGCCCCCTCTCCTCCATCAATACCTTACTACCTCTGCCCCACATAGGTTTAGTACCTCTATGACTCCCTCTACCTATGCCATAGTGACTCTATGTATGTTCTACTACCTTTACTCCTGCCTGTAGACTAGTGCTGCTATCCCTGCCTATGTCCTAGTTCCTCCACCTACACCCTAGTACCGCTACGTCTACTAGCAGCCTTGTATCCCAACTGCACCTATTCCCTAGTATCATTACCCAACCTATAGCCTCGTACCTCTAACCGTACCCAAACAAATAGTATATCTACACTGCATATCTTAGTATTGCGTACCGTGCTAAATCCTAATACCTTTATACCTACCCTATTTTTAGAACATCTACTCCTACCTAAACCCACAGTCAGCCAAGCATTTCCGCTTTTCACGGCTTGGAAGTCTCGTTTTAAGGCTTAAGTTGCGAGGGCAGGCCAACATTTCTAGAGCCATGGATGTGTGAGCCGCAAGTTACTAACCGCAGATAACAAGTGCTGTTGCCAAGGACTGACAGATGTGTTGATTTCAGGCCATATTAGAGTTGTTAAAGTCCCCTCGGGGGCTGTTCGCCCCTTAAGACAAAAGCTTATAAAAGAAGCTTTATGGATCCTGAGCTGTTTATATTGAATTGAATTCTTGTCTGATTTGAGCCTGCCCGGTACTATCCGAGAGACCAGCTATAATACTATATGCAAGGCCCTGGAGAATGTCGAGGCAGCGTGATAGGTGCCGGGTGCCCCCAAAAAGAGAGGGTGGCAAAAGTAAGGGTGTGTGTGGTCATTTCAATGCCATAACATTCAAAACAGGGGATAATGATCGACCAGACGTTTTGCTCAAATGCAAAAAAGAAGAGTTTAGCACTAAAGCTTTTGAATTTAAAAACACAGAATGATATTTCATGCCCGCGTCGGCCAAACCAAATCCCATGGTGTTTCTACATTGCTGAATGCTCTTGTTTTTTGTCCGCTACATTCCAAGCCCCTTTTGAGGCGAGTTTTCAGCTAAAGAACAGGACCATGTTTTTCTCAGTGTTTATTTGCGCTTGCTCACCCTCCAATAAGCTTCCAGGCTAAAGCTCCTTACAGGCAGACGGATGTTTGGTCCAATTTAACAGCGCTGTTGGCAAATTGTACTAATGGGGGAGGGGGGGGAGTAGCTGGCATAATTTGGGAGGGTAGGCATTGCGTATACGATGGGCATGTGCAAGGTCTGCAGTATGATAAGGAGGAGTCTGCGACCATGGTCTCTGCACAACTCCCCTGCTGCCGCTGGGCTAGACCTTCCAGTCTGCCGCACTGCTCTCCACCCAGAAGCCGCAAGTGTGAGCCCCTGACATCAATGGTGCTCGCAATTTTGTAACCTAATTAATTTCATTCCTAATCCCTACTTTTAATTTCACGGGTTTTACTTCTGTTAGACTTTGTTTTGACTTGTTTACTTGGTGTATTTGGCTACTATCTTAAGTGCGTTGGTGTCCGACACTCTGGCTGCGTTGGTTGCTCTTCCCTCTGCTTTTTTAGGTCTCGCCTGACCCAGCGCATGCGCTGGTCTGGCGAGACTTATTGAGAGGGCTCCAAAAAGTGCTTCCAGGCCAGCCTAGAGCCACAGTGCATGTGCGCAGGCGCGCGCCGCGCTTTACCGCGATTACTTTCACTTTCGCGGCCGTGATGTTTGCTCGTGATCGCATTCGCGATCACTTTCACTTTGCATAGCCAATAGGTCTCGCTTTTGGGACCTTATCAGTATTTAGTTATGCAAATGTTGCATGGCTAAACACTTTTAAGGTCCCAAAGGCTAGACCTATTGGCTATGCCAATGCTTGTCTCTCCTGCCGTTATTCCCGCTCATTGCCCTCCCACACACAGGACTAGTTATGGAGGCCGCTGCGCCGCTGCTCTGCAGCTACAGCTGCCAAAGGCAAGCCCATCTGCGCCTGTCTGCACCTAGCTTGTTTCCGGTCCAGGGAAGACATGGTTTGGCAGTTCGGGCTGGACTGTTCCCATGAGGCACAGGGTCAAGACTAGTTTGCATATAGCTGTGTCTGGACTGGGGTGGCAAAGTTACCTAAAGAACGATGATGGATTCAAGCCAGATCTGTTACTGGGGGTGAGTGTCTGAAAAGTTTCAGCACTCCGTCCATCATCTCTTTGTGTTTGCTTTGTTTCCCCTAAGTTGGCAGGGTATGCCCAGACGTGGGTCTCTTGCTCACTTTGCATTGGATTCAAGCTAACCTGGCTTATGAGGGCTGTTTGCCCGAAACTGGTCCCAGGATGCTTGTTTCTGGTCCAGGGAACACATGGCTTGCAAGTTCAAGCTGGACTGTTCCCATGAGGCACAGGGTCAAGACTGATTTGCTTATAGCTGTGTCTGAACTGGGTGAGTGTCTGAAAAGTTTCAGCGCTCCGCTCACTTTGCCACTGGATTCAAACTAACCTAGCTGATGAGGGCTGTTAGCCTGAAACCGGTCCCAGGATGCTTGTTTCCGGTCGAGGGAAGACATAGCTTGGCACTTTGGGCTGGACTGTTCCCATGAGGCACAGGGTCAAGACTGATTGATTGATTGATTGATTGATTTGCATATAGCTGTGTCTGAACTGGGGTGGTGAAGTGAACTAAAGAACGATGATGGATTCAACCCAGTTCTGTGACTGGGGGGAAGTGTCTGAAAAGTTTCAGCGCTCCGTTCATCATCTCCTTGTGTTTGCACCTAGACCACTCCCAGCGGCACGAACCCTGGTCACCTGTGACCTGAAACCGGTCCCAGGATGCTTGTTTCCGGTCCAGGGAAGACATAGCTTGGCACTTTGGGCTGGACTGTTCCCATGAGGCACAGGGTCAAGACTGATTTGCATATAGCTGTGTCTGAACTGGGGTGGCGAAGTGAGCTAAAGAACGATGATGGATTCAACCCAGATCTGTGACTGGGGGAAAGTGTCTGAAAAGTTTCAACGCTCCGTTCATCGTCTCCTTGTGTTTGCACCTAGACCACTCCCAGCGGCACAAACCCTGGTCACCTGTGATCTCACAGGTACCATGCCACAGAGCTCCGTGCACTGGACCCCACATGCAAAAACTGCTGCATCGTCTCACCATGCACTACAGCAGGACCATTCACCTGCATCCACTGCTGCTGCAGCACAACCACCACCCTAACGAACACCACACCCACCACAGACTACGACATCCCTCCGGTTCAACTCAACTGCATCCTGATCAACAGCAGATCTCTCTGCAAACACGCCACCGAGGTATGGGACACCATCTTTCACCTCACCCCCGACATTGCCTTCATCACTGAGACCTGACTCACCCCCACGTCAGCCCCGCCGTCGCAATGGCAACCCCCTCTTTCTAAAAGATGAAACAACAATACCACACCAACAAACAAGGAGGAGGCATTGCCATTGTACACAAAGAATCCATCACCTGCTCCATCACCAACAATGACCCTACACGTACCATGGAACACATGAACTTCCGTCTCCATGCCAACACCAAAGCAACCATCAGAGGCATCCTCGCATACAGACCATCAGGACGACCAACCGGCCTCAGCCACGCCATTGCAGAACTTATAACCCCCTTTGCCGTAGAATCCAAACACTACATCTTCCTTGGAGACCTCAACTTCCAACTGGATGACCCCACCGACACCAACCCCACTGACCTCCTGGAAAGGCTAGACAACATCGGCCTAAAGCAGATCATCATGGACCCCACACACAGAGCAGGACACACACTGGACCCCATCTGCATATCCAGAGACAGAATAGAATACAGCCACACATCATTGCTCACCTGGACCAACCAGGCCATCGTACACTTCACCCTTGTCGGCCCACTACAACCCACCCCCGTCCAAGACAGCACTCTGTACCACAACAACTTAGCAACAATGGACAGACGCCCTCAGCACCACTCAGCTCAACATCACATCAAACCCGGCCATAGTAGAGAATTTCAGCGCCTGGATCACCAACGCAGCCAACAAAGTCGCCCCATCCAAACCGCCCAAGAGGCACAGAAGCACCAAACGAGCCAGAACTCTGCACTGCAAGACACAAACACAAACACAAACAACAAAAAACAGGATGGCGGCACAGCAAGAACCACACTGACTGAGCCGCCTACAAAATCACCCTCAACGACTACCACCGCCAGCTCAAAGCCGCAAAAAAGGAGGCCCTCGCAAGCCACATCGAAACCAGCACAAACCAAACCAAGGAAGTCTTAACCATCCTCAGGGAATTCTCCTGCCCATCAGCCACAGAAAATGTGGTCCCTCCCTCACAAAAACTCTGCGACTTCCATGACAACCACTTCCACGACAAGATAGCAACCATTTACACAAACTTAAACCCCAACCGGCCGACATCCTCAGCAACCCATCGACCACAACCGCCAACGACGCAATCGCCTCATGGGAACAACTCAGCACTCCAACTATCACCACCCTAATGAAATCAATCCACTCAGGGGCCCCACCGTTTTTTCAACCTCGGAAGCAACAAGATCAGCCAGCAACTCACCACCATCCTCAATGCCTCAATAGCCGCATCAGCTTTCCCCAATGCATGGAAGCAAGCGGAGGTCAGGCCGCTCCTCAAGAAACCATCACCGGACCTAAAAGATCCACAGAACTACAGTCTGGTGTCCCTCCTCCCATTCTCACCAAAGTCCTGGAGAAGGTCCTCAACATACAACTCACCGCACATCTAGAAAGAAATGACCTACTGGGTCGATCACAATCAGGCTTCAGGGCCAAGCACAGCACAGAGACAGCCCTCATCACTGCAACAGACGACATCCAAGCACTACTGGACAAAGGAAAAACAGCCACCCTTATCCTCCTGGACCTCTCCGCACCTTTCAACACCATCTCACACCACACACTCTTCCAGCTACTTCACCAGATCAGAATCACTCAGAGAGTCCGCCTCCTCCTTTCACTTCAAACACACCATCTGCAGACCTTACCGTTGTTTAACCTCTTCAGGAAGGGACTTAAGACCCGCAGCACAGTGCCTGGATACTCCTCAGGGTGATAAGCAGCACTCTACAAATACTATTTGATTACTTGAATGATTGATTGATGTAAACTAAAAAGGATTGGAGCAACCCTGTTTCAAATCTGTGTTGCTTTAAATTTAAATTTAAATTTTTGTCGATGTTACAACTGATTGACTCATTTTGACTCTCACACATGTGATGATATGGAATGAAACATTGGCCCTTAGTAGTTGGACTGGAATCCCCCAGTTCAGTAACTTGAATAATAGTACGTTCCTATCTACATCCAGGGTTGGGTTGAGGCCACAATTTGCATATGGCCAGGTCTAAACTGGGGTGGCATGGTGAGCAAAAGAATGATGGATTTAACCCAGATCTCTTGACTGGGGGTGAATGTTTTGATTTGTTCTGTATTCCGTCCATCAATTGTGTTTTTAGCTTTCTTACAATTAGGCCCGGGCAGCCAAAAAATAGTGGCCCAACTTCCCAGATCGCAATCTTTCGCAAAACACTGCTAGGTTAGGATGATGGAGCTAAATAATGGCAAACATTTGCGGTAATAAAAGTATGTTAAAGCTTATAGGGCCAGTACTTAAATAGGAAATTAAAATTCCGCTAACATTTTTTAGTTTGGTAGCACAGAATTATCAAAAATACTAGAAACTCACTTTTAATTGCATTTTATAAATACTTTGCTATGGATGTTTTGATTAATGTGCACAGGGCAGCAAGACATGGAATAGACCTAAACTGCCTTTTACACTCACTCTGGGCCTTTGTGATTTTCATTTTATTTTTTTGCAGTACTTAAAAGAGGCCCTCCAATACTCAGAGATAGTTGAAAGGAGCATTTTTTTTTCTGTTTTGCTTGCTGCCAGCTGTAGGAATGTGGAATCTGACTGCATGGTTGCCCCCACTTTTTTCCTGGTGTTTTGCTGGTTTTTGACTTAGTTTGGCTGGGATCCTGCTATTCAGGACCCCAGCCTATCGTTTTCCCCTTTAAATTGATTACCAGTACTTTAGGTATACTCCAGATTGGATTCTGGGGTACCCTCATAAGTCCCTAGTATATGGTATACTATGTACCCAGGGCATAGGTAGCCCAGAGGCCTACCAGGGGCTGCAGCATGTATTATGCCACCCCTGGGAAGCCTTCCTAAATGACACTACAGGACTGCTACTGCAGCCTGGGTAAGGTGGTGCATGCACCCCTTTTTGAGATATAGGTTCACTAAATCTCTCCATATCACTGCACATATAAACCTATCAGTCACCCCCATGGCAGGCCTTACCAATCCTGAATGCAGGGTGCTGGGTTTTATGTGAGAGGGTGTCCATGCATGAGCAGAGCCCCTCTGCAGCCTTCGGAACCTTTATTCCGGGGTTGTTTGTGATGCAGCCAAACCATATACTCTTAAGTGCATTATAACCAAACAGTAAATGCTAACTTTGGGATGGCTGCACGGAAACATGTTGTGTTTGGTGTCAAACACCTTGGAATCATACCCCCACTCCAGGAACTGTATGAGCCCACCCTTCTAGATGGAGAGACATGACAGCACCGGTATACCCGGTACCAGCTAACAGAGCACTGGCATCACAAAATGGATGCTGCGAGCCACAGACCCGAGTCTGCCCTCCTGCTGCTGGACAATAGATTTCCTGTCACAAGGAGGTGTCACCACCTCCCAGACAGGCTTTAGTGTGTTGGGGCTGGGTGGGTGCACTCAAAGAGTGCTTTGAAATCTGCACAGGGAGCACATTTGGTGTCCCTGTGCATATTCCAGCTCAAACCGGTTGCAGAGGCTACCAGCCCCTGCTCTGGCGTGAAACTGGACAAGGAAATGGGTGTAGCCACCCCTCTTTCTTGACCCTCCCATAGGTGGGTCCCTGGAGTTTGTCCAGCCCCTTCCTTGGGTATAAGATAGGAACTCCTGGCTACAGGATTTTAGATTACACCTGGACGAAACTCTGATACAGAATCCTGGAACTTCAACAATCTACATTGAACTAGATGACTGAAGAATCTCCCTTGGAGTAAAGGAGTTACTCCCTTGCAAGGCAGGCACCAAAGACTCATCTGACCGGTTTGCATCTCCGAAGCTCCCGCCAGACTCAGAAGAATTTTGCAACACAGGAAGTGGGTTTCTATGGTCTTAGAGGTCGATCAGTGCCCACAGCAGGTCTGAGGCCCGTATCCCTCGTGGCGACCGTGCGGCCTGAACCCCTGGACACCGCGTCACTTTTCAGAAGCATAAACTAATCCAAAGATTACACAGCCGACTGATAATGCGCACATCAGTATGAAAGTCCCATGTTCGTATCGCTCCTGTGCCAGACAACTCCGAGACCTGCTGTGTTTCGATCCCACTGGAAAACCAGAGACAACAAAGGGGGAGAATTGGAGGTGGCACCAGGTATAAAGTCACAATTACGGCAGAATGAGTAAGTTCACTGTAGTACTTTATTCTTCTTCGTATGACATGTAAAAACAACAGCCAACGCGTTTCGTTCCTTTTAAAGGAACTTCTTCAGGGCTGTAACCAATACAAAACAACATATAAATAATGACATAAATATTGACATATACAATTAATAACAAAAAAATAATAATCATATCACATGTATGGCACTAAACACTTAAATCACTAACAAATATGTGAAAAAAACAATTACAATGTCAGAGACAGATATAGACATAACCAATAACCAACACAACATATATAATCCTATTAATACAAAATTAAAAACAACGACAATTTACCAAATAAATACTATTTACAATCATGTAGAATCATCATTTCCTGTGGATGAGAATAAAAGGAAAGAAGAGACAAAAAAGGAGAAGAAGGCAGATAAAGGGAGAGATAGAAAGAATCCAACCATGACATAACACTCCATATTACTAACATGAGTGCAATGAAATTATCCCAAAAAAGGGGGCAGATGAATTTAAGCAAGGGCAAATAAATTACTATGCAGTTTCCAAATAGGTTCAATGCATCAGCAGACAAATGTGTATATATGGAATCTCACCAGAGTTTATTCAGAAAAGAACGCTTTATGAGAATTTTCTCTCGTAGATGTCCAAGAAGATAAACGTCAAAGATTGGTAAGGTATATCTAAAACATGAACGAATGACACCCATTATACCTTGACCAAATAAACTGGAAAGTGTTAACAGGTCATGTTTATAGAGTCTCCATCATAAAACAGATATAGTGTTTGAGCAAAAAAGTTCCAAACAGAGAATCTCAAGCGTTTCCTATGCATAACGATAATAAAAGATTCTCACTTTAAAGACAATATATGTCTGTTGCCCCGAATATTGACAGGCAAGGGGACCAAAGAAAAATATAATTTTTATATATAGTACCGTTGCATGGATGTAACGTGCAATATATGGTTAAACAAAGAGATCCAGCCCACAACAGCAATAATAGCAAACATCCCTATCATTTAAGATCATATATGCCTATTGCCCCAAGTATTGGCAAACGAAATGACCAAAGGGGGTTTAGCATTTTTATCGTTGTGTAGATATAACGTACAGCATCTAAATAACCAAGAAGATGTGGCCAGTGTATTGCACCCCGACTCATGTCTGTTAGAATAAATTATTTCTATTGCCCCGAATATTACTATGCAAGGTGGCTAAAAGCATTTCTAATTCTTATCGTTGCATGGAAATAACATGCCACGTATAAATGAACGACGGGATGTGACTGATGGTAACACCCCGTGTCCAACCAATTAAAACATCACATAGATTGTTTCCCACTAAGTGTAATCGGTATATACTCATACTTCACCATATAGAGGCAGTTATCTAATACGATATTAAACTCCATAATATGGATACTATCACCGTAAAGCAAAGTCAGTAATATGCCAGTACCGGAATGAACCTTGAAAATACAACGTAGATCTCATCTCATGGGATTTGGTTTGGCCAACGCGGGCATGAAATATCATTATGTGTTTTTAAATTCAAAAGCTTTAGTGCTAAACTCTTCTTTTTTGCCACCTGTTTAGAGAAACCCTCATGCGTCCAGCCTCCTCCCCGGTCACCGGGGAGGAGGCTGGACGCATGCAACGCTAGGTTTTCTAGCGGGGAGTACACCTTGAACTAATGTGGCTACAGGGACTTCCCCCCTACCCCTCCCATGGGGCACATAGGTTTTTCCAATAGGGTTTCTCTAAACAGGTGGCAGCTGGCTATAGGCCTACACCCCCAGTGGTAAGATTGGAGCCCAATATCTAAGGTCCTGACGAATGCCACGTACCCAAGTGGACAATACAGGCAGAAACATGTTGACCCCCTCTTAACAATCACTAATTCACAGCGGCGACGGGATGATAAGGTCCCCACTCACCGCACTTATATATTTTAATCCCACATAGTAACCCTATTGAATAAAAAATAGTTCAGGTATACTATGATGGTTTTTAAATTCACTCACTCCTTTTTTTGTTTGGGCCCCCACTTAGTTTAGAAGTGCATCCCTGTCTCCAGGTGTATGCCCGCCCTCTATTAAAACGCGTTTTTTAGAGGGCGAGGACTGGCAGATGATGAAGCATGACACCTGGTGGTGTGTGATGCCAGTCCGTCAATTTTTGTGATTTGCCCCCACTAGTTTGGGCATCTCTTACAAAGAAAAAGGTCTCATCAACTGGCCTCTGCCAGAGGCCCATCAGCCAATTGCCCGCCTTGCCAATGCAAAGCTGCTTTTTTTTTTTTTTCTAGTTTCATATAGCATGAACTCGACCCGGAGGTATCAGAGCACTTTACATGAGCACCAGTTACGTTATACAAGGACACAATCATTTTTGGTAGACATGAGAGATTAAGTGATTTGCCCAGCATCACAGGATGTTGAGCTGACACTGAGACTCAAATCTGGTATCCCCGCTCCAAAGTCGGTAGCTCTGGCCATTAAGCCACATCCCCTCTCTACTTCTCATGAAGAGAATGATAAGTGAAGAAGTACGGTGTCCACAGTAGCCCCAGTATATTTCTGTGAAGTTTTCAGCCCTCATGCTCTTCTTAGGGAACGGTGTCAGTGGTCAGATATTTTACGTGGTTTTGCCGACACCGTGTAGTAGTGTGTGTAGTGGGTGCCCTTGTCAAGGAACAAAGAGGGGGCATCTGTGATTCCCAAGACCTTATACCTCGTGAGATAGGTGATGACGAACAGAGGGGGAGGTGGACTATTGTTGGCTACCCGCCCCCACCCCTAACGCTGCTCCCATGGGAGCAGCCCTGTGACCGAGGGCAGCCGCGGCCGATCCATTGGGCTGAGGGGCCACGCCCCTCCACCTTTTGCTCCTCATGAACAGTGTCTGTCAGGCTGAACAAGGGTCAGCCTGACAGACACCGTTCATTTCAGGTCAAGCATCCAGGAGCCAGGCATGCATTAAATGCGTAGCCTCCTGGCTGCCTGAACTGAACTTTGCTGGGCTGAGGAAGTCACAGCTCCTGTGGGCATGATGTCCCGCAGCTCAGCAAAGGTCCCTGAGGCCCTCCCCTCAATGACGAGGGGTAGCGTCACTGATTGCCTTGCACCTGGGCGCTTCAGTTTTAAGCCCTGAAGCGCCCAGGGTCGAGTGTCAATCAGTGACACTTCATCACAGAGGGAGTTTGGTCAGCAGCCTCACTGACCCCATCCCACTCTGTGATGAGGTTGGGACTGCTGCCTTCCCTCATTGGCTGACCTTGCTGAGGGAAGGCAGCAGTCCCAAGCCTCCTGGAATCTCTGAGACATAGCTGGCTGGAGGTAAGGGTTTGTTTTTCTTTTAAATTAATGTTTGGTGCTTGCATGTATGAATGTTGGTGAAGAGTGCTGAGAATGGATGTGTTTGTGTGTGTGTGTGAGTGTGTGTGCGTGTGTGAATGCATTGCTGTGAGTGTTATGTGTATGTGTGCGTGTGCATGTGAGTATGTCCTGTCCGCCCCCTCCCGCCAAAACTTACTGGCCGCTATTGACCAAGGGATACCTACAGAAAGGAGAAGGGACAACAAATGCAACAGCCACTCCATCGGGATGGTAGTTAAACCAAATCGGTCATGCCCATGAAATGACTCAAGGCACCCCCTTGTACGGTGCGTGAGCACTATGCCACTGTTTGCCCCTCCTCTTCCAGCCCACCCCCTCTCAAATTCAAATGAACTTTAAAATTAGAACAAAGTATTCAAGAATTGTCAAAAATAACAATGAACCTGAAAAACGTATAATAGCGGATTACTACTGTGATAATTCGATACTTTTGTAGGCGGACGGGATGGATGGATGACGTTACAACGCACACTTTTACAACGCATGCACTTACAACGCATTTTTTACAACGCATAATCCATTACAACGCATGACATTACAACGCATGACACTACAACGCATTTTTAAAAACTACCTTTACAACGCATTTCCATTACAACGCATAATACCTTTACAACGCATACCATTACAACGCATAATATTAAATTGCATTTAAGGTAAGTATTAGATAGTATAAGGGTAAAAGTTACTTTTCTAACTCCAGGGGGTGCAACAGTGGGATAAGTGTTGGATAGTATAGGGGTAAAAATTACTATTCTAACTCCAGGGGGTGCAACAGTAGGGTAAGTGTTGGATAGTATAGGGGTAAAAATTACTATTCTAACTCCAGGGGGTGCAACAGTAGGGTAAGTGTTGGATAGTATAGGGGTAAAAATTACTATTCTAACTCCAGGGGGTGCAACAGTAGGGTAAGTGTTGGATAGTATAGGGGTAAAAATTACTATTCTAACTCCAGGGGGTGCAACAGTAGGGTAAGTGTTGGATAGTATAGGGGTAAAAATTACTATTCTAACTCCAGGGGGTGCAACAGTAGGGTAAGTGTTGGATAGTATAGGGGTAAAAATTACTATTCTAACTCCAGGGGGTGCAACAGTAGGGTAAGTGTTGGATAGTATAGGGGTAAAAATTACTATTCTAACTCCAGGGGGTGCAACAGTAGGGTAAGTGTTGGATAGTATAGGGGTAAAAATTACTATTCTAACTCCAGGGGGTGCAACAGTAGGGTAAGTGTTGGATAGTATAGGGGTAAAAATTACTATTCTAACTCCAGGGGGTGCAACAGTAGGGTAAGTGTTGGATAGTGTAGTGTAATATTATGCGTTGTAATGGTATGCGTTGTAATGGTAGTATGCGTTGTAATGGAATGCGTTGTAAAGGTAGTTTTTAAAAATGCGTTGTAGTGTCATGCGTTGTAATGTCATGCGTTGTAATGGATTATGCGTTGTAAAAAATGCGTTGTAAAGGTACTGCGTTGTAAAAGTTGCGTTGTAAAGGTTGTTCCCCGGACGGGATTAGTGTGAGTAGTTAACAGTAGTTATCTGTCTCACGTCTTACCAGGGCACTGCTTAAGTTAATTTGAGCCGGTGTTTGAAGGTGGGGCCCTGCACTTATGTTTGGGGACCAGCACATTTTTTTCTTCATCAAACATTCACCAAGAGCAAGAAAGGGAAAAACACACAAAAGGGAAAGAAGGAGCAAGAGAAAGACGCAAAACCATCACATACGGAGGAAGCAGGAACTTGCAAGAGAGAGGTAAAGGGGCAGGGAGTGTTTGGTAGAGGATTAAAGAGACATGAGGTGTTTTCAAGACTACACAGCATTGGTATTTGGCGTGCCTTCATATAATAGCACTGGCCTTGGTCTTCTGAGCAGAGCTTTGGGCACCGACACTCATTCTTTTTTAAATTACTCACTGCACTAGGGGTGGCAAGCCTTCCAGGGGCAGATGTAGAGGGACCTGAGACATGCCACTGGCATTTTATAGTGACCGTGGAGCACAGAATGATCTATTTCACAGTGCTCACCAAAACAGGAAATGGGATGATAACAAGGCACAATGGTGCCAAGATTTCTATTTTTGTGATACTAACAGGGGGAGAATGAAATGCAGATTGCACTCACCTTATCCGTGACACTTAAATTGCTATGTGATGAGTGCTGCTCACTAACTCTGCCCAGATAGTGTTTACATATGAAGACTGGTGCCATCTACCCTCTTTAAAAATAGGGGTGTGCAAAATTCACATAATTTCCTTTTGTGTAAGTACGTGAAATTGTGGAAAATTACTTGAACCAGAAACTTGTCGTTTAGCACTAAAAATAATGCTAAATCACCCATGAAGCAAACAGCAGCCACTCACCTGTTTGTTCACCTTGTTCCAGTTCGCCAGCAAAAGACTTTTTCCACAAACGGATGGAAATGTTCCTGATAAGGCGTAATATCAGGCGTTTTGCATAACAAGCGTAACAACAAATGCCAGATATTACATGATATTATGTCAGCATAACGAAAATGTAAAAACTTGCACATATGGCAGACGATGACCTGAGTTTGGCTTGGAAGGTGTCGGCTTTATCTACGTGCTTGAGTATAGTTGAGTGTGCAACACCGATGGGTCAGACAAAGAAGTCTATGCCCAGGAGAAAGGCGCAATTCTTGTATACCACAAAACCACTTCAAGAGAAAGGGAGGTCTGACCACCACACTACCTCCCTCAACACAATATACAAAACACAAAAAGGTGTGGTGAATACTTCTCCAGAACTGGAGACTCGAGGTCCTTGCTACTTTTCCCTAGGTTTACAGGTCCATTCTGGGTCACAAAAAGATTTGGTTGTGGTGATCTTACCCACGTGATGTGGGATATTTCACCATTGTACGCCTCATCCCACCCTGGTGAGATAATACTACAAGAGTGGCACCCCCATGGGTAATGGGACCATGGCACCCATAAGCATTCGAGAAATCCAATTTTAATCATACCTAAGGTTCCACCAAATAGAGCATACATTTGTGGTATACCTTAAGGTGTTTTAAATCTAATAGCTGGATCCCGGTATTATCCAGAGTCATAGTGCATCTTAAGAGCTCCCCCACCGATTCGGTTTGAGTCCACCATTGTACTATTATCTTACCAGGGTGGGGTGAGATGGAAAATAAAGAAGCATGCCACATTACGTGGGTGAGACCACCTCATCCTAATCTTTTTCTGGCCGAGAAGGAGACTGTAAACATAGGGACAAGAGGCTAGGACCTCAAGTCTCCGGTTCGGAAGACATATTCACCACTCAGTGGAAATACTTTATTTCAGCCAAAGGCCATAGAAGTTTCATAGTAATACAATCATTCACAATACAATCTAAAATACATCAAGCCGTATATAAAAATATTCTCAGTAAACTAGTCATCAATTTCAGATAAAACAATTAAAACCAATCACCATAACATTCCGTTGTTACCACCCCAATAAGTTCTCTTTTAAAATTAGATAAAAAAGCTTCTTATAATACAATAAAAAGGAAAAATGACTAGTTGTTTTGTACAATTCAAGATACTTTCACAGTCATAAATGCGTTGGTCCTTGGTACGTCACAGCTTTAGCCCCGCTTCTTTCCTTATCAGTCCCACTATAAAAAAGTATCGGGATAAGGCAAATATGACGTGTGGTACAGTGCTAGTTGTCAATATCCTCAGAGCCTCTTGGTGCTTTCTGAATCCCATTGAATTGCATAATGGTCGGATCCATTTCCTCCTTGCCATATCATATGCCGGGCAGAAGAATAGGATATGTGCTGTGCTTTCTATGGACCCTAAAGTGCTTGTAGTGCATAGAGTGCAAGAGCGTTCTCCCTTGACCCCCCAGTTTACTATATGGATCTTAGTCTGTAGGATGTTATACCTTAACTGAAGATACAGAGTTCTTCCTAAGTACGGCTGTACATTGTCAAGAAGTTCTTCCCGACTCCGGCTTGGTTTAATGGTAAGGAATTGAGATGTTAACCTTCCTAGTCTCGGGTCACAGTGGAGTACGTTCAGTATGTATTGCCAATAAGTTCTCTTAGTATGTCTTTGCAACTAGATGTTAAACTGTGCAGCTCGGTCCAATATGATCCAAGACCTAATTCTATGAGCCATTTCCTTACAAATCTTAGCAAAGGGAAGTTGAGGCATGTGTCAATGGGCAATAATTCTTGTGCACCTTCTCTGTATACTACTAGTTCTGGTGTTATCCACAAACGTATCCAATAAAGAATTGGTTGTAAAGAAGCGAGATGCCCTAGGCAATTCATATCTAAATTGTGGAACATTGGGATAAGTGGTGTTGATGGGGGTAGCCCCAATAGTCTTCTCGCAAACTTATTTTCCTCAATTGTTAGTTGTTTAGTGTCACTAATGCCCATAGCTCGGATCCATTCAGTGCTGCTGCCCGGACCTTGCATTTATATAGCTCGAGAGCGGGTGTCACAGGTTTGCTTGAGGACAAACTATACTTCTTGACGACTGCCCCTGCACCTTGGGCTAACCGTAGTGCTGAGTGATTGACTTGCTGTTTCCATGCTAATTTGGAGTCCAGTAGTATACCCAAAAAAGTAAAATTAGTGGCATGTTCTATTCTCTGATTACTCAACGTAAAGTTATTGCTAATACCCTTGGGTGGGTTTATGGCCATATACTTGGTTTTACTAGTGTTTATTTCTGGGCCTTTTACATTGCAATAGCTGTTAAAATCATCCATCAAGTTTTGTAGTCCCTTTCGAGTCTGTGAACTCAGCATGGTATCATCTGCGAACAGCAGCGCCTGTACCAAGTTCCCGTTCAATTTGGGAGGGTTATTTGCTTTTTGTTTTGTAGGTATTTTACGTAGAGTGAGAACAGGGTGGGAGCAAGTACACAACTCTGTCTCACTCCTCTCTCTATTGGAATTGGCTTTGTGAGTTCCCCATTCATGCCCCAACGGACTCTAGCATTGTTTTCATTGTGCAGCGTTTTTATCTGTGTTAATAGGCCGGGGAGAGCTTTTTGTTTTTTTAGTGAATCCCATAGTAAACATCTGGGTACAAGGTCAAAAGCTGCCATCAAATCAACAAATGCTACCTCCTTTATCTTGACGTATTTCCAGATGATACACAGAAGTCTGAAGACTTGATCTACTGTACTAGTGCATGATCTGAAGCCTGCCACTCATTTTTGTGTTTTGCAATCCTGGTATACACGTGCTAGCTTAAACAAAGCTTTTCTGTGTGAACAGTCGCGGACAAGGAAATATAACAAGTCGCTGTTTTATTTCCTGTACCTAGGAAAAACTGGTTAATCAGCCAACAGCAATAACTGCATATGCTGTCACTTTCAGGCCCAGTAATGGCAGACTATGGGCCAATTCAACCCGAAACGCACTGCAACTGGCAGGGTTGACCTCACAAACCAGGGTTCTGTGGGTGAGGTGACATCCTTGCGAGTCAAGATTGAACTGGTTGGAGCAAAAGGCTGTACAACTTGAATGAATGAATGAAAAAGCATTTGTAAAGCGCCTGGTTACCCAGAGGCATCCCCGCGCTAACGGACACTCTACTCATTGGTAATAGTTCATGGGAAAAGTAAGGTTTTTAGCTGTTTGCGAAAGTTGACGTGGTTGATTTGGGACCGGATATGCAGGGGGGCCATGTTCCAGAGTTTCGCCCCACAGTAGGAGAACCTTCGGCCTCCACATCTGGTGCGTTTTACTCTAGGAACTGTTAACAGGTATTTGCCCTCTGATCTTAAGGTTCTTTGTGGTTGGTAAGGGTGCATCATAGCCTCAATCAGCATGGATCCTTTCCCAGCCAGAGATTTTTGTATGATACACATGGATTTAAATCCTCTCCTGAATGGGGGGACAGTGTAATGAGGATAGTGCCGGTCGCTGCAGTCCGTAGGGGATGTAGGTGGTGTAGCTTGCAATAAAAGAATAATAAAGAATACGGTAAGTGAAGCAGCCTGGGTCATCTTCTTCCCAAGTCAGCTCGTAGTCTACAGGTTGAGGGGTCTAGGAAGGAATGGGCAGGCTAACAATGATCCAATGTGTTTAGGAGACCAGGGGCGTGTTAGCAATATTTGTAGATTACTAGTGGCCACAAGCAGGAGTCAGAAATGACCATTCGTGTCCACTGAACTCCAGTGCCTTGGCAGTTGCCATCCATGAAGGGAGTGACCAACAATTTCAGTTTCTGTGAGTTTTTAAATTTTTACAAAAATGTGAATAACTTAATTTTATCCATTCATTTCTGTGAGGTAATATTTCGATTCATTAATTTACTTAAGTTGAAAGACACCTGTTTCAATGCTGAACTGAATTTCAACATTTTCAAAAATGACACAGGCCAGCTGCTTTGAATTTTCACGATTCTCTCAATTTCCAGGGAAAATGAAATGGAAAACAACCCCCAACATTCCAAATGATAATGGGCCCGGCGCCCGCATATGTTTTTAGAAGTAGTTGATGCGCCGGGCGGGGGGTGTGGGATAAAAACAGTGAAATAAGATGAAAGGGGGGATGAAAATGACCCCCAAAGAGCGAGATCCAGGGAAAGCGTGAGGGTGAATGAATCTAGGCTGCTTTTAAATCTGGTAACACGGCCGCTGGCTCATGGGAACAACTTTGGGCCCTTACACTTTATAAAAAAACATAACAAGCAGTCATAATCCTACCCTTGCATTACTGTACAATAGAATCCTACCCTCCACCTACCGCTGCCTTACTTCTTTATTATGCCTTTAATGAAGGGCAGGCCTAGCGATTAAATCCTACTCCAGGTCGGAGCTCAGAGGACCCTCAGACAGACGCTCAACCCCCGCCGGGTGTTCCTCGCACCATGCAGTTCGCCATCCTTTACAAACATGGCCGTTCGTCCCTCGGGTGTCGCCAGGAGTGGTTTTGGGGCTACCAGGAATTCAAGTCCCCACCCACTGCGCCCCCTTCGTGCCCTCGCACGGTGCTGTCTCTGGCTGCAGCTGTGTTATTGTCAGGAAACGGCTTTCTCTTGCCATTTTTCTTTGCTAACAATCTCAGAGTTCCCAAACGGCTGTAATACAGTTTATTTATAGCTCGTAAACAACAGCGTAGACTTTATAGGCTTTTCATAATTCTTTCCGGCTCTAGGATAATGTTCGAAGGCACTTCGCCTTTGGTTCGGTCTCTGCTGCCATCTAGCGCCTTTTTGTGGTCTGAGTTCGTAGAGTTAAATTAGTTCCCATGTCTGCTCTCCACTGATACCTGTGTCACCTGATTCTGAATCGCTTAAACTTTTCTAAATACGTAACCTGTAATTATTATGTAATTTGTAAATACTTAACTCTCACCATAAGTAACCGTAGTAGCTATACTTCTTGTCTCTTATTTGCCTGTTACTCTCCGACACCTCTGGGTAATATCCGCACTATATAAAATCGCATAAATAAATACATAAGAAGTAGTATGCAAACCTCAATACACCGTTTCTTTCTCCCACGGGCTAAACTTGGTCTTTCTGTAGACAGTCTGGGGCAGATTTATGAGGTTTTGCCGTAGGGAAGCGCAGCAGGCCTTCCTGCTGCGCTTCCCTACGGCAAAAGAAAAGGGCAGGGATGCGCCGTATCTATAAAATGCGGCGCATTCCTGTCCTTTTCCCCTGCGCCGGCGCACAATGGGCTGCCTGCGCCAACGCAGGCACCTCTGCACCATGGTGCAAGGGTGCCTGCGTTGCGGAGATGAATATTTTTGTACAGGAAGGGAAACCTTTCTGTACAAAAATAATCACAAGAGGTTTTTCCTCTTTGTATGGGTGCTGCAACACATAGAAAAAGGAAAAACGAGGAGAAATAAAGATATTTCTCCCCGTTGCGCCTCCCTTACGCCTCCCCTGGGGAGGCGTAAGCTTTTGGCGCTGCCTCAGATTTACGATTTCTCGTAAATCTGGGGCAGTGTCAAAAGGCCATGGATGTTGCTGGGAACGCCCCCAGCAACACCCATTGCACGCCCCTTTAACGCAGAACACTGCGTTAAAGGGACTGATATTTATGAGGCAGCATTAAGCCACAAAAAGTGGCTCAGTGCTGCCTGATAAATATCACGCAGGCTTCTGCGCCACGGCGCAACGGGCCTCATAAATCTGCCCCTCTGTGTGGCACCGTCCCACAGCCCCTCTTTTTAGGTGAAGCCCCTCCCACTCTCCGCCCATATTTGTCATTGGCTTATGTCATTGTCCTTCATAAATGCTGGCTTCTGATTCATTATTAGGCTTGTTAGTCCCTCCTTAGTACCTCCTTGTCCTCATTCGTAACCTCCCATGAGAACTGGCGCTTTTATTTCAGTTGTTACACTGTATGTCTTATTTAGTCTGTAAGCACTATTTTCTTTAATGAGTTTCTCTTACTGCAGGAGGGCAAGAGGGACTCTTGTGCGCAGTTGTGACCACCAGCTTGTTTATTTAACTGGTAGCAAATGGAGAGCTCTACAGGGGCCATGGGAGACAGAAGGGGGCAACTCAGCGATGCCTTCAAACATTTGGAATGCAATAGGTCTTGCATTCACAAGAGTTTAAGCTATTGGCATTGTAAATGACAATGCCTTTAATTTATGTTTTAAATAAAAGGCATTGTCATTTACAATGCCAATAGCTTAAACTCGTGTAAACGCGAGACCTATTGCATTCAGGGGCGTAACACAGGCCCTGCATCCCCCGCAGTGCGGGGGCCCCCAAGCTCCAGGGGGGCCCCCCAGCACTTCACTTCGGCCGGGGAGCTCCTGATAAAGTCCGGAGGGGCCCCTCCACATACCTTGCAGGGGGGCCCCCTCAATTATCGTTACGCCACTGATTGCATTGCAAATACTTGTTTGAAAGATTGGAGTCATCTAGGGATAATCTGTACCGGCAGGTCTGTGTATCCCCAGGCTGTGTCCCCTGAGCCAGCCAGTCATTACTTATCAGTATTCTCAGTCAGGTGCGCCCTAGCCCATTCCTCACAATTCTTTCATATTATTTCTTCATTCATTTTTCTCTATTGTGCAGACAAGACGTCAGAAATCTGTGGTGTCCCGTGTGCCTCATTCCCTGCAGGAGTGAATTAGTGCAGGGGGGGTGTGATGTGAAAATGTGGATGTTATCTCTCTCCCTGGTCCCACCAGTGACTGCCCAAATGTGTACATCTAGAGGCCGAGCAAGATGCAGCCAGCACCTGGCGCGGTCTCCCTCTGCACCTTGTGCTTGGAATAAAGAAGTTAAAGCATATATGCCAACACTGCAGAGCAGGAAAGGGGGAGATTTTGTAAAAACAAATCAGGGGAATGGATTTTCCCCATTGACTTCTATTGATGCAGAGGCAATTTCAGACAGGAGACAGCAAAAATAATAAAAACATTTTTTGCTTTGCAAATCGGGAGTGTCCTTCGTAAATCGGGTCTTTTGGCATGCATGGCTAAAGTAATGTGCTTGTAGTATCGGCCCATGAGCCAACATTGGGCCGGGATGTGAAATAAAGACTACCCCTGGATAGTTTGGGGCAGTCAGGTTAAGAACTTGTATTCCTGGTGCCCCTGTCATGATTGTCTGCGTGCACCTAGCACTACATAAGTGGCGACAGGACGGCATGCCAACATGTGTACGATATCGCGAGAGGTCACATCAGATACCAAGCACCTGCATGCATCCATGTATGATGCCCGAGGCTCGCCCTGCAAAGGTTCGGCATGAACCAAAGCTCTGTCCCAACACTAGAAGAGCACCACATGTGCCTACAGAGGGTGCTCCATGTTGTGTTTATGTCAGCTGTACCTTCCACTTCCCAGAATTTCAGAATTACTCTCAGCCGCCAGAAACATGCACTGGTTCTCCACTATTGATTTAACCTCCGCTTACCACCAGGTTCCCCTTCATGTTGACAGCAGGCATCTCAGGGCTTTTGTCACTCCCATTGGCATTTTCCAATTCAAATGTGTGCCTTTTGGATTGGAATCCGCCGCGGCCATGTTTCAGAGACTCATGCACCTGATTTTCAAAGATATGGAGAATATCGTATTTTTCCAGGACGATATTCTCATTATGGGTTCTGACAGAGCAGAACATGATAAAATTCTGGTTAAGGTTTTACAGGTTTTAGAAAAAAACGGCCTTACGGCTGAGGAATCCAAATGCAAACTGGCAAGGAGAAGGGTTACGTATTTGGGTCATGAAATCAGCTCAGCTGACATTTGTCCCAAATCTGAACTGGTTGACGCTATCAAGAATGCACCTATTACCCAGAATAAAGATGAGGTCATGTCCTTTCCAGGGCTGGCGGATTTTATTCGAAGTTTGTACACAACTCCTCTGGTAAAATGTACTGTATCAGGCAACTTCTGAAAAAAGGTTGTAAATTTTCATGGTCAAAAGAATCCCAATGGAGTTTTTATTGTATCAAGAATGATGTATGTTCTGCTCCTGCACTTAAGGGCTTCTCGCCACGCCTTAAGTGTTTTATTACCACCGATGCCAGCGGTAAAGGTCTCTGTGCAGTCTTATCTCAAATTCAAGAAGATGGCAAATAATGTGTTGTGGCTTTTGCTTCCAGGGCCCTCACTAGCACGGAGGAGAGATATTCAGTAATTAAATGAGAGGCTCTGGGTTGTGTTTGGGCACTTCAGCATTTCAGACAATATATTTGGGGCATGTGTGTTACTGTGAGAACTGTTCATAAACCTCTTACCAAGGTACTTACTTCGAGAGGCCTTAGCAATGTTTCACCCATAATTTCACGTATGGCCATACAGTTGTTAGATTTTTTGTACGTAGTAATTTATGTACCAGGAGTTTGCAACAGGATTGCTGATTTTTTCAGTAGTTGCCTGTAGGACCGGGGGTCACCAGGCCCTAAGGGGGTAGCGTGGCGCGAGCAGGTAGGCATCCAAGGGCTTACGTGTAAAGTGACCATACCGCACACACATCCACTGAGACAGGAAATGCACGCAATAATTGACACCACACCAGTAGGTTGAATAAAACCAATCAGTTTTATCTAGATCAACATCAGGATCAAAAGCATTAACACATCAAAACCTGGCATGGAATCAAAGCGCGGCACCTGGCGATCCTGGGGAGCGTCAAACACAGCATTTATGCAAAGCGCTACACATAGCAAATTATTCACGCTTCAAATGGAGCATTTTAACATAGCGCTGCACATAGCAATTCAATAGCGCTTTAAAACATTACATTACAGCCTAGGGCTACACATAGCACATCAATAGCGCTCCCAAAACATGGCATCTCCACATAGTGCTGTACATTGCAAATCATAGCGCCTCAAACATGGCATTTTAAACAAAGCGCTGCACATAGCATATCAATAGCGCTTCAAAACTGGCAGCTAAACGTAGCACTGCACAAAGAAAATCAATAGCACTTTAAATAGGGCTTTTTAACATCGCGCTGCACCTAGTAAATCAAGAGCGCTTCAAATATGGCAATACATTGAGGCCTGAAACGTGGCATGACATAGGCACAATAACAAGGGCTGGCCCTTGAAGCACTACCTAGTGACTCACTGGAGCATTAAACATTGTATTCTCTTGGAGCATTAACCATAGCAAGCTCTGGGGAGCATTAAACATAGCAAGCTCCGGGGAGCATTAAACATAGCAAGCTCTGAGGAGCATTAACCATCGCAAGCTCCTACGGCGCTTCCCAACCTTAGGGATCCAAGCGCCACCTCTAGCACTTGCTTGGAGCCTTCCTTGGGGGTATTACCCCTGGTCCCTTCTTCCCGTGTCCCGCCGGGCCAGAGACACCGGTGTTTATCCTTAACGCAGCCGCCGGCCGGTGCGGTGCCGCTCCCGGGCAATAGGGGGGCCCATTGGGCTCCACACGGGACTCCCCCGGGGGAGGGGCGAGTCTAGGGCCTCTGTACGGCCGTCCGCCCGCCTCCCCAGGGGGGTTACCTGGCTCTTTGGTCCCTCGCGGGGTCCTGGTGATGGGCTCCTTCGGCTCGGGCAGGGGAAGCGTGCGCTCCTTGAATCTTCCCGGCGATGTCCGGGTCGAGGGGGATGGCGCGGGGCTCCCGGTCGGGCCAGACGTGGCCGGGGAGCTCCGCGGTGTTCAGAGACGATTCCAGTGATCTCCCTGCAGGCTTCAGAGGCCCGCGCCTGCAGCCGCCAGTGACAGCGCGGTCTGCGGGGGCGCGGCCCACTTGACTAATGGCACAGCGACGGGGGCGGCGTTTGGCAGCCCGCCCCCATCAGGTGACTCAGGACTCGGCTTCAGGGCCTTGCGCGGCCCTTGCGGGATGGCTTCAGGCCTACGTGGCCTCGGCAAGACGTCTCGGCCTAACGAGGCCTTCCCTGCTTTCCAGCGGCCTTCTCCGCCTTGGGGGCCACGTTACCTCGGCTGCGACGGCAGCGACGGGGCCCCGGGCTTCTCCGCGGGCCCCGGTGACAGAGGGGGCAATCTTTCCGGCCCTGGGCCGCAGCGGTGAGCACTCTTCAGGTCCCCCTCAGCGGGGGGGGGGGGTAGAAATTAAGGGTTGGCCTGCAGTGTGGGGGGTGGCGATTGATTCGACGCCCAGCGCCCCCTTTTTCCTCACAGTGACGCTCCAGCTCGGGGCAGTTGGGATGGGAGGTGGCAGGCCACACGCCAGTGGCAGAACCAGCTAGAGGGGGGGCGGCAGCTGGGATTGCAGCACTCACCAGCAGAGCACAGTCCAGTAAAATGTAGCGCCCACCAATTTTAGCGCTCTCCTTCCGCAGGCAGCTGGAATATCGCGCTCTCTTTCCGCCGGGACTGCAGTCAGGGTCCCACGAGGCGCTTGCTGGTTCCTGCGCCCTTGGTTGAGGGTCTCTTGAGGGGGGGGGGAAGTTGAGTTGGTGGCTGACGGCAGACTAAGTAGTCTCTGCAGGTCGGCCCTGGGTTCTCCTCCTTCTGGGCCAGATCAGTGGGTTAGTTCAGGATCCCTCACTCAACTTAAAAGGCAGTGCCTAAACCCTGTCACTTCCAGTGGCATAGGTCCCTGGCTAAACCCTACCGCCTAAAACTCCTGCGGAGGTTCCTTCAGGTCAGCATCGCCCCAACTATAGTTTTCCCTCGCCCTGTGGACAGTAGAGGGGTGTAGGTAAGCTCAGGGCCCAGCACACAGGCCCATGTGGCGGTAACCCCTGGCAGCAGGTCCCCTCTCTCTCAGGTCCACCCTCTGACTGAGCACATGGCAGCCCAGCTCCGCCCTTTATACGCCCTCACCCCATCTACCAGACAGTGCCAGAAGCTTCTAGAAGCGTCTGGGGGAACTGGTTCTAACTGGCCTAGGGGGAGGGGTAGAGCACCCTGGGTGCCAGGCTTCCCTCCAAAAGCTGGGGTTGCTGGGAAATAACCACTAGACTGTTAACCCAGCTCAGTCAGACGGCACAACCACACAGCTATGGCATCCATTTTAAAAGCTTTGGGTGTAAATGGGAAAACTCAGTCTGCGTACATCTTTGAACAGTATTCAATATTTGCATTCACTTAACATCCGATTTCCCACAAAAGCGAAAAATTTCAGGGAAAAAGGGCCAAGTGCAACAATGCCCTTTGCCTATTACGTGTGAAGGAAAAAAATGAGTGGGATGATTGGTTGCCACATTCTTTGGTGATGAATTGCAAAGCATTTCCCATGATGAGGGGGTCCAGGGACTATCACGTGACTCCATTTTGGTTTCTGTCCTTGACCATGTTCGCAAGAGATGGCCTGAAAAAGCACATTTGGACAGGGATCTTTAAGCGTTTTGGGAAGTCAGAAACAACTTGTCTGTTGAGGATGGTCTCCTACTTAGGAGTGGAAGATTGGTCCCTCCTTTGGATTTTCGGAATAAAATTATCAGTTTCTGTCACAAAGGTAATTTGAGCATTGTGAAGTGCAAATCCAGAGTCAAACAATCCTATTGGTGGCCTGGTCTCGACAAAGAAGTTGAGAAAGTTATTAGAGACTGTGTACAGTGTACTAATTCTGACAAGAGTTTAGTTACCCACAAATCTCCCTTTTACCCCATTGTTGTCCCTGATATGTTTTGGGAGAGAGTTGGTATTGACATTTTTGGTCCTGTAAAAAATTCTATGGGAGTGCTGAAATATATTTTAGTCTTAGTGGATCACTTTTCCAAGTGGCCAGAATGCAAGGTGGTTGATAAGGAAGACTCGGATTCAGTACTTGGCTGATGTGTTTGGATGTGAGGGTTTACCCAAAGATATTATTTCTGATAAAGGTGGACAATTTGTCAGTTATATCTTCAAGAAGTTTATTAAAGAATTTGGCATTACTCACAGGACTATCTCATTGTACCACCCAGAAGGAAATGGTAGCGTGGAAAGCTTTAATAGGGTTATCAAGGATATAATTGAACTCTCCTATAGCAATCATTTAGATTTGGAAGATGAATTAAGAAAAACCATTTGTGCATACAGAGTTACACGCTGTGAGTCTTCTGGACATTCTCCTTTTGAGCTAATATGGGGCAGGTCTCCTCGCACCAAAGACAATGTTGGATGGTTAAAATGTACTAGTTCTGTTTCATGGTCTGCCAAGAAAGTTAAGGATTCCTTGGAGGCTGTTCAATTGAAGTATAGAGACAAGTATGGCCAATCTAGTGGAACCAAAAAAGTGCATATTTGTGTAGGTGACACTGTTAAGGTTAAGAAAGGTAGACTAACACGCAAAGGGGAAAGTACGTTTCCTGCTCCTCTCAAGGTTGTCAAGGTTATGTACAATTCTGCCTTACTCAGTGATGGGAAGGTGTGGCATGCCAATAGGATGGCTATGTTTAGGGGCAAGAACTCCCCTGAATGCGAGAAGAGTTTTCGGCATGGTTCGCGTGCTGAAATGTGCCCAATCAGGTATGATTGGATGCAAGATTGTACTCCGTCTGAGGGTGCTTTTGGTTCTGAGTCATCCGTTGTTAGCAAGGATGGTAACTGGTGCAGCTGCAATGGCCCTGCAAGGAGTAGAGGTGATCACGAGTTACATTTATCAAGAGGTTATGGAATCCCTCCCTTGGCCAGTCTTTGGTCAATGGTAGGGGTGTCTGTGGTGACCAGTCTCGATGCTCCACAGTAGAGCTCCATAAGGGTCTCCCCGTAACGCAGGAAGTGGAGAAGCGGTCGACCCCTGAGAACTCAGGGGAGAGAGAAACCTATGTGCCCGAGGGAGGTAGGGCTCATCTAGGTAGGTATCATTAGAGATAATCCTACTCCTTCATAGCGATACAGTGACCTCTGCAAAGCCTACTCAGGAGGTCTATGACTGCTTGGAAAATGTAATAATATTAACAGAGTAATAAAGTGTATATATGTAAAGAAGCAACATGTACAATTGTAATTTTTAAAGCATTCTGTAAATGTGACGGAGTTTGAAATTTAAGGCTAAAAGTTGTTAGTGTCCTCAGATTGATTCGTGGGAGAAGTGCAAGTGCATCTACCAGAATATAGCATGGACGATGAGTGGCCTTAATGGAATATAGAAACGCTCCAACCTTCCTATTAGAAATAACATTTTAATTTTAATATTTGTTTGTGAATTAAATGCAATCTTTCAGCATTTATGTATTTGTTTGATGAATGCTTGCTTCTGTTTTTTGTGTGTTTTGCTTCACCATTCAAATCATCAACAATGCTTAGTCTGGGGACCCTAGCTTCCAGTAATGACTCATCAGGGTCCCTGGATTTCAATATTGGTTCAGTGGGAGCAGTGCTTAACTTGGGAATAAATAAGTGCCTGGGCCCTTGTCAGGAGGCCATTGCAGCTTGCACCTTCCATTCCCCCTGCCAGTGCTGCCAATGACAGTACCAACATAACTACTATGCAGCACACTTCTCCAAGTGTGACAATTCAGATTATTCCTGGCCCCCACAGCTATAAGAATGGCTTGGGAAGCAGGTATTAGTCATATTTTAGGTACTTTGAATTAGCACACAACTGTTGTTTTGCTGGCCTCTAAATTATACAAACAGTGCCACAATGTGTAAGGCTTTCATAAGAGCTGGTGTTGACAATTAAGTGCCGGTGACGAGCACCGGAAACCACTGGCTCAAATTAAGCACTTAGTGGGGGTGGGGGCACCCTGGGTTCCGGTAAAAAATTAAGTGGGGGGCCTCAAAAGTCAAATGATTAAGAACCATTGATGTATCAATCAATCAATCAAATAATTTGTAAAGCGTACTACATACCCACAAGGGTTTCAAGGCGCTGAGGGTGGGGAGGGAGGGGGGTGCTGTTGCTACTGGTCGAACAGCCAGGTCTTGAGTTGTCTCCTGAAGGTTGGAAGGTTTTCAGTTTGTCGTAGAATGAGGGGGAGGGTGTTCCAGGTCTTGGCGGCGCGGTGGGAGAAGTATTTGCCTCCGGCTGTGGTTCTACGGATGCGTGGGACGGTCCTTTCGAGAGATGGGAAAACACTGGCTTCATATGGAGAGGGCAGTTATAGGTAGTCCACTGTGAAACCTATTATCATTACTAAAAAACACGGATCCCGGTTGTGTACACCTCAGAGATAACACTTACTTTAATTAAATACTGTGATACTATTATCAAGTGACCAAATATTACCACTCATCCCACACCATTTACACCAATACACGCAAATCCTGAGTTTGAATCAGCAATGAAAGGGGAACATTTCACCAGATGGTAAGAGAGTGACTGACTCATGATCAGAAACATATTTTCTCAGTGCAAACTCAAGACATTCGATACATGTAAAAAAAATTCACGAGAGTTAGGCAGGAATTATTACAATTCTCCCAACTGAAACACTGGCTGTCCACTCCCCTGCTAGCAGAAGCAGCCACAAGGCATATGATTGGTTACGAATACATTTTTCCCATGTATGAGACTGAGGGGCTAGTCTCTATATACCTAAGGTGATAACACAAATGAAAAATACACCCAGTTTGTCTTACATGAATGGATGGGGGTAGGTCCTGTGAAAAGACACCCCAATTGAACGATGGTAAGAACACTGGCGAGATGTTCCCAAAGGGACCCTGTTAAGAACAATTCACGGCAGGTAAGTTGTAAGCAGTTCCTTTATTTTACAAGATAATTACAACAGGTAAAACGGCGTGCCAGCTTGCTCCCAGTTCTACAGCTGCTCCCATCTAACTGTTGCACTCAGAATCCTCCCAAAGTTCTACTTCTCTTGCCACATTCTTCCCCACACTAGACATTGTATTCCCAGCCTACCACCTCCCTAATAACAATAACAAAAATAACAACAAAGGCAAACTGAAACGCAAGGTGAATGCTCATAACCATTTGATAAAAAAACATACATGGCATAGTATCGTTGAAAAAAACAGATGCCGCTTCATCCCACCTAATAATCTTTAAGATGACTTGGTAATTTCTTCTCCCTCGCACTCCGACGCATATGTACCCCCAGGTTTCCTTGAACTTCAAAAACCATGAAACAATTGTCAATCATCTCATTCTCATGGAAACTATTTTCAACTCTTGGACACACCTCAATGGCCTTCATGCATCCATTCACATCACCATTCGCACAACACTTATATTCATGCCTGGTACCAATGCCATTGCACGGACTCACACAACACAAATTCCACACCTCCTTATCCTCAAGTTAAACAGCACCACAAAAAACTAATCCAATCATCAATGGATCCGACCAACGAGATGCACTGTTCTCCACGAAACCAAGTTTCCTCACTCGCACATACTGACTTACTGATATGTCAGGAATCTTCCTACTGCTGTTAAACCTGTTCCTAATCTGCATCTGTTAACCTTCCACTCTCTTTTTAATCTTGTGATCAACCTCCATCCTTTCCACCACTTCCTTCTTGTTTCTTAACCACCATGGAACAAGTTTGGAGGAAGTCTTCCTTCCACTTAACAGCTCAAATGGCATCCTGCCAGTCACAGAATGTGGGGTTATCATATGGGATAACAACATACTTTGAAGAGCCTTCTTCCAGGGTAATGCAGACTTTAATGTCAAATGAATAGCCTCCTTAATAACAATTAAAGCGCTCAACCTATCCATTACATTCGGGATGATACAAAGACACCCTCACATGGTAGATGCCACACGCCTAAAAAAAATGACTGCATCTTACTTGACGTGAGTTGTACACCGTTATCCGAAACCAATAATTCCAGAACACCATCTCTAGAAACAACATCTTCTAGGAAGTCAATAACCACCTCAGTGGTGACATTACCAACCAAACGTACTTCAAGCCAGTTGGAATAGTAATCAATGAGCACAATGGAATACGCTTCCATGGATTAATGTGCCAAAAGGTCCCATAAAATCAATTGTTAGTTTCTGCCAACGTCCATCTGGCAATTCCACAGTTTGTAAAGGTACGACTATAGGTTTAACCACTTTGTCACTTGAGCTACAAGTACTACAATCTCTCAGCCATCGATCCAAACTAGCATCCAGCCCTGGCCACCAAAACGTTTCTTTGATTTTCCTTCTAGTGCTTGACATTCCTCCATGTCCTTCACGTCGCAGTTTGATAATACTTTCTTGTACCTGATTTGGAGGTACAAATTACATACAGATAATTCATCGTTCATCTTCCAGAACGTACTGCACTCACTTTGCAACCAACACTCAGATGGCCATTCTTCCGAAATATATTTTTTGATAGCCAGCAATACCCCATCCTTCTCCATCTCCTTCATCCATATCACTTCAGAGAACTCCAGACCATGTTCTGCCTCCATGCGTTTGCCACACAGAACATCAACATGAGTGAAAGCCACATCACATTCACTCTCATCCATTACACAACTATTGCCTGTTTCTAATGGTCGATGTGACAAACCATCCGCAACACAATTATCCTTGCCCAGAATGTATACAATATCATAATGGTACATTTGTAATTTTGAAGCTAAATGTGCTAATCGTGGAGAGACCGTAAATTCTCCACCTTGGTAGCATAATTCTCCACAAAACGAGAATACATTTCTGTCAGACCTAGGAAGGACATCATTGTTCCTTACATTCAGGATCTGGAGCATTCACAATGGCTTCTACATGGCTACATTTTGGGCCGATAACTTTTTCCAATAGAACCGGACCCAGGTATTCCACCTGCTGTTTGCCAAAATTACATTTTTATTCCTTCAATGTTAAGCCATTTTGCAACAGAGCAGATAATACTTTTCTCAGATTCCCAAATGCTCACTTTTGTTCTTCCCAAACATTAGGATGCCATCCTGAAATGCCTTTGCTCCTATATCCTGAAAAATCCTATGCATTTCCCTCTGGAAGACAGCAGATGTGCTTCCCAGACCAAATGGCAGCTTTTTATACTGGAACATTCCCTCTGGTTTCATGAATGCTGTGCAAAGCCATGAGTCATTATCCAATTGAATTTGGTGGTACGCATTGGCCAGATCAATTGTTGTAAACACTGCAGCCTCTCCAATGGATAACACCAATTCCTGGAGATTAGTTAATGGAAATGCATCCACTCAAATGGCTTCATTAAGACATTAAGACATCTCAAGTCCGCACATAATCTCAAATACGCATTGGACTTGAGTGAAATCATGACGAGAGACAACCAGTCTGAACTCTCAATGGGTTCCATAATATTTTTCTCACATAAATCACGCAGAATGTCTCTCAATTTCATTCTATAATTCAAAGGCACATTCCTCAATTTTTACCTTACAGGTAAAACATTCTCAAACAAGATTATTTTATGCTCAAAACACTTTAATCAATCTAACTGACTTGAACAACACACTAGGGAATTCTTCTTTCAACTTCGCGTACTCCATGTTATTTACAGTTGATACATTTTCTTCATCACATACTGAATGCACAGGGATATTAACATTGGGATCCACTTTTATGTCAAGCTCCATGATATGGGGCACCCCAGGATCATGGCACCTTTATCGGCCACAAAAGCCTTCCCACTACAATTTCTGGCACCAAATTCCAATTCTGCTTGCATAATCCCTACCATTGCAATTCCATGGCAAGAATGATTGCCAGGATTCACATTGGTTGCAGATAGCAACCTGTATGCCCTTTCCTGACTCCTCGATACCTCTTGCAAAATCAACTGTTGCCTTTAATGACAATTCACCACATGTCCATAGTTTCTCCTGAATCCTCTTGGATTTGGTTTTCGTCAACAATTGATCTCTCAACACTTGATCATATGACATACACTCAAATGTACACACCACATCCAACACTCTCAAAACTGCCCTGAACTGATCAAATGCTTCTTCTTCTTTCTGTTCTCTGGAATAACAGTTGAATCGTTCCATTTCCATATTTATCTTCCTAACATATGTTTCATGCATTTGCTTAACAGCACATTGGTAAACATCTGCATACCCTATGTTCTCTAAAGGAGGTACATTCTTGAACTCCCTTAATCCTATAGTGCCTAATCTGTGCCAGAGCGAAGACAATCATCTCTCAAGAGTGCATTCACCATCCTCCAGAACCTCAACATGTGCTTCAAAAATATCAAACCCACCTCCCATTGTATGGGAGGTTCAGCAAGTTCAGCAAGAAAAAGAGTTGGAGGTGGAATGCTGGCCACATTCCATTAACATGCAACTCAACCAACAATGTGAATTAATCACCAAAAAGTTAATGACTCTAAATAAATAAAGGTCTCAATAAATGAAATAACGGCAGTAATAAATGAACGGTGTGCCGATCACCAGAACCTTACAGTACAGTATCAAGAATGCAGGGCTGCTCCGGGCCCACGAAGGGGGCCCTCCTAAGAGGACAGCCCCCTTGGTGCCACAGGATGGCACACAAGTCAGCCTCCCAGTGTTGGGGACCCTCGAGGGTCCCCCATGCACGTGTCACTTCCGGGCAGGAGGGGGCGGGGGGAAAGTACTTATACCTCTCCCGCCCACTGTTCGCCCTCTTT
This sequence comes from Triturus cristatus, assembly GCF_964204655.1. Taxonomy (NCBI): domain Eukaryota; kingdom Metazoa; phylum Chordata; class Amphibia; order Caudata; family Salamandridae; genus Triturus; species Triturus cristatus. The sequence continues at coordinate 1,145,655,264 of NC_140590.1, read as the reverse complement.
CTCATGCTGCCCTGACACCGTTTGGTCGCGTTGAGATGAGCAGAGGCAGGCAGTTTCGTTTTGTTGTTTACGGTGAGCAGGCTTGGGGTTTTTCTGTTCGCCCGTCTGGTAATTGGTATTTTGGCCTCTGCTCTTCTTCTACGTGTAGGATTTGGACCGCCGGTAGGAATACTTTGAGGTCTAAGTCCCCTGTGCCGGACCGGTGGTAGGAGGCATTGGTTGACACCGTAGTTGGTGTGACCATCTTTGTAGGCAAAGGTGCAGCGTTATCGAGGGTTGCGGCAGTGAGCGCAGCATGGGAGTCATTTGGGTAGAACAGCGCTTACTGACCACCAGTCTTTGCGGCACTCGTATCTGGATTAGAGGTCATGGAGGGGAAACTCTTGCAGGGTCTGCTTTGCCCGTGCCATTGAAGGTGCCTTGACTAACCTTGGTTTTATGCCGGCTTGAAACACGGGCAGCTGTTTATTGAGGTCAACACCGGAAGGCTCACGAAACACGGATTTGTATGACCGGCCCCTCGAAAGGGAGGAGGATGTTCAGTGTCGGCGTTAAGGAAGTTTTCAAAAGGGCACTTAACTCAGATTGCTCGTTCATGTATACTCCGGGTGCAGTGAGGTGTCTAGGCCACCGGATAGCACTGCCACTCGGTTTTGCGTGTTCTCCTTCCTCACCAGAGTTATGTCATCCCCAATTAATGGGTTTTCTCCTGCATGTCATTAAAAGCTAGACCTCGGGCCTAGAATCACGTTTGTAGTCGGAGTAAGAAGGGTATGGATATTTATTGTGGATTGGCAGGATTAATGTATACAGCTACTGGTTATAGCACAGCGACACTTGGTTTCGTTTAGAATGCAAGAGTCAGCTGAAAGTTAAACTCAAACCGAGAGGAAGCATCCTGTTAAAGGAAGTGGTTGAGTACTTTCCTATGAAGGGATCACTTTTATTTATGCACAGCTGAATGACCTGGGGAACACCCCCCACCCCCCTGTTCATGTACACTTGCCCCGTGTCAGCTGGCAGTCAGGTTAGCAAGCCAGCCTATCAATATGCGGAGTATAACCGCATTATGGGAGCCACCATTGAAATTGAACTGGAAAGTGGCTGAACGGGTGGGGTATGGGAACCTGCAATGAGCATCCAGATAGACACTTCAGTTGCCATCCACACACAACATTCAGTTAAACCCAGGGTCCAAGGGGTCATCACCTAAGTTACATCTGGTCATGATAGGGGTAGGTTGGTCATATACTCAGCAGCTGTGGGCAAACTCCACAATAGACTACACCAACAGGAAGTGACCACGTGCCTCACCCAGCCGCATGGGGGTTTCTGTAGAACGGGACAGTCTGATCAGGGAATTGATAACAGAGGAGCAATGGAGCAGTGGGCTGTGTGGCCCTCAGTTCCCACGTGACTCGGAAGGAATAGATGTGGGCACGGCATGGCAGGCCGGTTGGTTACCGTACAAGCGATTGTGGATGATGCCAGGGTCGAGGCTTAAACCACAGCGAGCCGGTGCCTACCTGTAAGGCAAGACGGACAAGTCTAGCAGTACGTTTTCAGCCCAGGGGCTGTGTTCCTAGGTAGGGGCTTATTCATTGGTGGTCACTGGCCCCCTCGTAAAAGGCAGATTTACGGTGCAGATTCCCAGTTATGCTGGGATACTATTTTGTGTGTTTCCAGGCATAGGGTACTGCGCGTAAAGCACCATGATCCCGAACTCGAGGAGGTATAGGTGACCCACGGGCCGGACTTATGTCTTGGAAAGGGGGCTGAGGTTTGAGTCCCGGCTCCAGCTAATTAGTATTCCTTCGCCCAAATCAAGATGAGCCCAGTCCACGCCAGACATTAAACCTAAAATTACCTCCCTGACGGGCTTAGGCTTATGTGTTTATGGCTGTCGTCGGTGTGGGTGAGCATATTGGTGCTGGACTGCATGGGGGCGAAGGCCTCACCCCTTCATCGTTCTCAGGTGCTTGTAGTTATTTTCGCAGTTTTTGTTTCGCAGGAGCACGCGGTGAGTGTTGCCATGGGCCCGAGGTTCACTCTTCACAGGGGGACGAGGCCCAGAAGGTTAGTCGCAGGTTCTCTGCACAAAGTGGCCCGGTAGAACCTGGAATGCGCATCCACGCTGCTAGCGCCAGTTGTAGCTGGGCAACTGCTGCCTGAGTGGTTACCATTGAAGGAGTGCTTCTCTTCGTGCTCTGTCCTGCACCGGAGTGCGTCTGGATTGTTTAATTTATTTACAGTCTTATATAGCGCGGACTTGGCCCGAAGGCATTAGAGGGCTTTACAACGAACAGGACAACAAGTGTACTGCGTGTTAGTTACAATGATTTAACACAGCTGCCAAGGCAGATTGCTGTGTGTGACATGCTCCAACTTTAAGGTAATAATGTGACGTTTCAACGACTAGGGGTGACACTTCCACCATTACAACAGGGGCACGCATGATTGGTTAGCAGCCCGGGCCTCTTCTGTTTGTTCACTAAAATGGTTTCGCCCATGGTTTAGGAAATGGCTTCCAGTGCAGGTGCAGTGACTCCGGAAGTGAATTTTGATTAGCTTGTTGCTGGCAGTGTGGTGCCCGGGAGAATAGTCTGCTCGTATTTGCTCCCCTTCACCCATTGAGCGCCTAGTTTTGACGGTCATCATGCCGGAGCTCACTGTGGAGAGGCATCTGATGTGTGTTCATTGGTAGTATTGCAGTGCTTGGTGGTAATGGTCGAACGCAAGCAAATGGTTATTATGGTTTCAGGGGGCATTTATTATTACAAACGTTATTGTGTTGTCTTCGGGTAAACACAACCCGAGATCGGAAGCGAAAACGAAGTCACTTCGTTTTTCAAGTAAAGAACGTATTAGCCTATTCGGAGTGACAGTAGGGGGTGTTGTAGCCAGCGTTTTGTGTGTTTGTGCATTTCAGTACAAGGCGTACTTCAGGCCACATGCTTAAGATCATGCTTGTACTTGTATAGGGAGGGTATATAGATTTTAGTTGGTACCAGCAGGATTACAAAAGATGGCAAAGGTTACAGCACAGGAACTCTGTTTCATCCATAATGCAGGGTCATCTCTTGCATATAGGTGTAACGTGACTAGTGCATAGGGGATTTCAAGTTGTTACAAGAATTCCCATGGGTGCAAAGAGGCCTGGTTTGCAGTTATGGGATAGGCTAAATGAGGGCTTTTACTAAGGGTGTCAGCAGTGACCCACATGCAGCAGGCGTGCACTGGAACAACTCTGCGAAAAAGTTGTAAGGGTGGAGTGAGAGACAGATTAACCTCTAACAATTGCAGTATAGATCATGCACAGTCTCATGATTCAGTACTGTAGCGATTTTCAATTTCTCTCTAGGAAACCATACAGGTTGCTTATTTGCCTATGCAACTATCAACCTTTGACAAAGGCAATATTAGGACTGGCGATGGGTCCAAAGGTTACAGGACCAGGGCTAGGTGCACCGGTAATCTTTTGTTCCCTTATACAGTATTTATTTAGTGGTTAAACAGGTACTAAGGTGGATACCTTTGGCAGTATTTTCATGCCTGAACGTACGTAGTGATGAAGTAATAGTGTCCCAAGTTGCGCAACATGATATACTTTTGTATAGGGAGCTTGCTAAAAGTTTCATTTGGTCTAACAGTGCCAGGCTAACGGGGACGACTTGGGCAAGAAACAAACTTGAGTGGTTACTCAACACTGTTGGTTAGAAGGGATGTTGTCAAGAGCAGAACTCAAACTAATTATCCTTAAACACATGATGGAGACGATTTAAGTGACATGCCTAAAAGCTGTAAATGTTGTGCTAAAGGGATGGCATGCCGAGGGAGATATCTTCCATATTTCACTGGATCCCCTCAATCCAACACGCCTAAAGTGAGCGGAGGATGCCTGATTGATTTGTTAGACCTGTTATTAGTTTTATTAAACGCACCAGGTACTATGAAGTATACATTTGTACTCAAATCATAGGTGCTGCCAGGACACATGTCGTTCAATACACACACTTCCAGACAGGACTGCCCCCCCTCTTGAGCAAAGGGAAGCAAAATAATTTAGGGGTTGGCATGCTTTTACAGACGTTGGTGACAAGCTCGCACATGTGGGTTTTCCGCTGAGTTTGGGGGCAAGTTGGCATGCTTCATCTTGTCACTTCCGTGCGGCATTGGCCCACCACTGCTATTTTCAGCAGCAAGTTCACCTTAAATCTGACTAGGTGTTTTTTTCTGGTGCGAGGCACCGTCAATTAATTGTCACCACCGGCGTCTCTGACAGTCTGCCACTAGGTGGCAATGTCTGGCTTTGAGAGCGGACCACTACAACAGGCACTGAGTAAGTCAAGATCATTGTTGACTATTGCCTTCTGCCCCAGCCATCCTGTTAGCCTTGGGGGCCTGAATTGCCTCATTTGTCACACTTCAAGTTCAAGTTATATAGAGGCTTGTCAGCTCTGTAATTTCGATTGCCACGTTTGCTGCACTTCAAGGACAGAGGTTGAATGTCTCCTGACAAGTTTGGCTTGCATTTTTGGTTTACATTGGGTTTGGTGATTACATTATCCTTTCACTTGCGGTCAGAGAAAGTAGATAAGCTGGTTGGATATAGCAGTGCATGATCTGGGACACTTAGCAGTAAGCCGGCAAACATGAAGCACATGAGTGTCATCCGTAAGAGGAATCCAGATGTGTCAGTTCTGTTTGGACAAATGCTCCGGTAGTAAGGGAGCTCTGTGGGTTAAGGCGTGCACGGCAAGGATCTGGGGGTAACCAGCAAAGGTTGCTTCCTGGGTTTGTAAAGTTCATGAGCTGGGCCAAGTTGTGCTGCAAAGCACTGTGCATAATCTATAGGTCACAGTTTTGAATACTAGCACATGTCATGCATAATCTATATGTCACAAGTTTGAATAGTAGCACACGTCCTATGCACAACATCACATATATTGTACATTCAGGACACATGTTATACGTTCTACCGGTCCGATGAGAGGTAACCACGCATCTTCAGCGATGTCCATCATTACGGGTCAAGAGGGGGGCAAGTAGGGGTTGCAACAAGACACATGCAGCAGGGAGTGCTGCCAGGCAGCAAGGAGGGTGAGTAAATAGGTCTGGTAGGTCCCGCGGGGGTGCCTGCCACCTGGCCACTGCAGGTTGTTTACGGGGATCTCTAAGGGCTTAGGAAGGGTCATGGCAAAGTAAACCTGGGCTGGTTCACATGCAGGGTGTGGCTGTGGTGGTCCCTACCTCATTTCACAGGATCACTCCCTGTTGGGTCTATCTAACGATCATCCCAATTGGCTTTAAATTTACAGCCTCTCTTGTTTTGCCATACTGTGAGTAGGTTAGCCACGAACTTTAATAAAGTGCTGCAATGGCCCACTAATGCTATAGTACAGCATTGGTGCTATATTGGACCATCATTAACACCATCAGCTGTCACATTGGTGGCAGAAAAGCTTTCGTTTATTTCGCCTGAGATTGGGGCTGGCAATGTCATCGAACTTTGCGGCCAGAAACAGAATAGGGCAAAGACATATCTGTGATTGCTCAACGCACACTCACAAGTAAAGCAAGCTAAGTTTCAGCAGAATCCTGGTATACCGTCAGTGAAAACAGGAGGTTATGGGCTGCACACGAATAGGCACTTTCTATCAACTGGGGCGGGAGTGTGCCATTCCCAAGAGGGTGCTGTTTGCCTTGATAGTGCTGAATTGGAGGGGATGGAGCACTATACGGACAACTACCAGAGCACATTTTGAAGTCATAGTTAAGAGGGTGCAGGTACATTACTCATAGGTTTCCTCCATGTCCCCTGATCAATAGGGATTGCATGTTACCAGTTGCTTCAGTTAAACACATTTTCCTTGGGACTTGTCAGTTAACATTGGGACTGCATTTTGGTGGTCAGCCGGTTGGCAGGCCTTTTAGATGTGGGTTTATAGCTCAGGCATGTCCAAGTAAGGGTTAAGAGACCAGAAGTCAGCCCTGGGATACAAGTTCACAGGCCTGTGGAGCGGCAGAACTGATAGGCTTGTGTTCGACCTCTTGGTCACAGGTTCAGATCCTGGTAGGTCTACTTAGCATTTCATCCTTCTGAGGTCGATAAAACGAGTACCATTGAGTTGAGTAACAATAAACATGTGTAAAGTCTCCCGCCCTATAGCCTCAGCTGGCAGCCATGCAGGTTGTGGAAGTTGTCATCCAACACGGGTGCTACGGTCCAAAATTTGGGGAACCTCTGGGTTAAAGCACAAATGGGCTACAAAGTATTAAAGAACATTTCCCAGGATTTAAAAATAAGGGCAGGTATTTATACATATGGTTCCCCTCCTGGTCACACTGTCTTGTCTGCTCCCTGGTATACTAGCAGAAATTTGGGAGGGTGGTGACTGGCTTAATTCGATGGACATGCTCCAACAAGCGCTGTACACAGAGGTGTGAGTTGAGCAACAAACTGGGGACCTGTGAATTACGGTGGTCTGAAATAACCCCCCAGCAGGTGTGGCAGGGGGCATGTTCAGGGGAATCCATGGAGACCTCGCGCAGGAGGGTGAACAGCGCCATGCGTAAATTCACCGAGCAAAGGGGTTTTGGTTTATCCGGCATGGGTTACTGCACGCCAAGTCCACAGGGTGTTTTGATGCAGATGGGATACACCTGTCCAAAGTGGGAATGGACCTATTCTTGCTTGATCTGGGGGAGGCCTTGGAATCAACTGGGTGTACGTAACTAGGTCTATCATGGTGGGGGCCCTGGGGTGACGGTGGCCACACCCAGTGCTGTGGAGGAGTTACAGGGCGATCCAGAGGCTGTAAGGTACAGAAGGGTACCCTCTGCAGGAGCACAGTAAGGGTGCTAAAGCCAAATATCCCCCGGGAGGTCCTTGCGTTGGACCCTGGAGGAGCGACGGTGCCCCGTTAGTCCTACGGCCTTTGTGGACCTTAGCAACCGGGGGTTGCCTGCAACGCTCCACCCCCCTTAGCTGGGGGGCATGAGTAAGGGGGTGGACTGGTGGTCCACCGGTGGGAGGGGCTATCCCCTTCCCCAAATCGACAAACACCGGTTGGCTCGGGCCATGGTGTAATTTGGCTCATCAGGCGGGCAGGAGGCGAGGGGCTGCCTGCCCTGGGATCGCCCGTAAAATAACCCACAATGTTGGCATACTTGTTTTGCAAATAAACCTGCAGCAATTTTCTCCGCTAAGAATGTATCTTGTCTGATTATTTCTCCAAATTATTGCTGTGGAAGGGATGGGGAGTGTTGCCGATATTGGCACTATGCAGGGCTGCCCCGGGCCCATGAAGGGGGCACTCCTAAGAGGGCGGCCCCCCTTAGTGCCACAGGATGGCACACAAGTCAGCCTCCCAGTGTTGGGGACCCTCGAGGGTCCCCCATGCATGCGTCATTTCCGGGAAGGAGGGGGCGGGGGGAGAAGTACTTATACCTCTCCCGCCCACTGTTCACCCTCTTTCTCATGCTGCCCTGATGCCGTTTCCCTCCCCACCGCTTACCCGGCGTACAGGCAGGGGGGGTGTTTAACTAACTTATTATTTTGTGTTGCAGGCGGAGTTAGAGGGCGATCCAGAGGCTGTAAGGTACAGAAGGGTACCCTCTGCAGGAGCACAGTAAGGGTGCTAAAGCCAAATATCCCCAGGGAGGTCCTCGCGTTGGACCCTGGAGGAGCGACGGCGCCCCGTTAGTCCTATGGGTGGTTGTGGACCTGAGCAACCGGGAGTTGCCTGCAACACTCCGCCCCCCTTAGCTGGGGAGTGACTAAGGGGGTGGACTGGCGGTCCACCGGTGGGAGGGGCTAGACCCTCCCCCAAATCGACAAACACCGGTTGGCTAGGGCCACGGTGTAATTTGGCTCATCAGGCGGGCAGGCGGCGAGGCGCTGCCTGCCCTGGGATCGCCCGTAAGATAACCCACCATGTTGGCATATTTGTTATGCAAATAAACCTGCAGCAATTTTCGCCACTAAGAATGTGTCTTGTCTGATTATTTATTTCTCCAAATTATTGCTGTGGGAGGGATGGGGAGTGTTGCCGATATTGGCACTAAGCACTGTAGAAGTTTGCTCTGGTTCTACCGTACACAAATGTCATCCAGCTTCTGCGCATACAGCATGCACCCCTTCAAGCAAGAATTTGGCAGCACACCAAAAGGATATGGCAGAACCCTGATAGTTGTATTCTCCAGGCACTGATTAAACAAAGGACTGAATTCCGTATGCCCCCCTCTGATCACCTGACCGCCATGGAAATGTCTCACAACACGCGGGAAGTACCGTTGACTCTTGGTTGCTTAGAGACACATGCAAATCCAGTCGATGAATATGTGTAGCCGAGTAACAACAAACAACGGTGTGTGAGTAAGATGCCTAATGACATCAGCGGAAGAGCACTAATCCGCTGCGTCACAAGCCTCCAGGCCGCAAACTCCTCCTACGCTGCTGAGTTGCCTATCGACAATGGTTTGGGTGAGCGCTGGGCTGTGGTGTCACAAATCTCCCAGCCGCAACCACCTCCTATTCTGCTGCCACTGGCCCACTGCACAACAGCAACAACGACTGCTCACAGTGCTGGATCGCTACCTCACAGGACTCTAGGCCTCAAACTCTTCCACCACGCCACTGCTGCCGCTGCCGACTGCCAAAACCCTAGCGAAATGCCGCTGCCCGCGTCCTACGCAGAGGGACATCAGCAGGGCAGCCTTCTAGTGGCCGCCCGTCGCAGCATCCCCCCCCCCGCTCCGCCTCGCTAGCGAGGCCGCGCCCAGGGAGGGGAGCTCCCAATAAGTTTGCCTTTAGGAGGCGTGTCGATCGGGGGGCGAGGCTAGACCCCCTTCTTAGGCGCCTCACTCCCCCAGATCCTCCTCTGCTTCCTGCGCGCCGCTCCTACCTGGCCACGCGTATTGGTCTCACCTGGCTACCTTTCCCGCCGTTCGTCACGTCGGGTGTCGCCCCAGCGCTGGGTCCTCCTCGCTGCCCTGCACACCGGGTTTTTCATCGTGCCTTTTGTATTCGGTGAGTGTAGTTCTTTGGGCAGCAGAGTTTATTGAGTTGGTCGGTTTTTGTGGATGGCGGCGGGAAATGTTTTTCGCGGGCTGTGCGGGGAGGAGGGCGTATGGGGGCGGACCGTGTGGCGGGAGAGCCTGGTTCGAGTCCAGCCGCTAGGAGTGGCGGCTCAGTGTCCGATCTTGGCCAATTGTGGGGACGCGCTCCGATCGGAGGCACTGTGGCATTGTTGTTAAGGTTTAATCACTGGAATTGCTGTTTATTGGCAGAGCGCGTTGACGTATTGTGCCGTAGCCACTGTAAATGCGGAGCGAAGTGGGGTGCCCCGTTGTCGTCGGATCGAGTTCGCGCTACATAGATATGTAAGGATTGCCTACTATAACTATTGAGTCGCTGTCTCCGGTTTCAGGCGTGGCCCTCCGGTTGCTTTGGCGGTACCCGCGCACCGATATGTGGTGGGGTTGCTGGCTGGTCTTGGCGGTCGATGCTTTCTGGGGGACCGGTGTTCGCGGCTTGGCAGCGAGCGGGGGTCTCAGCGACGGCGCAACACTGATGGTTGCAGTAGGGGTTATTTTGCGTGCCTGCTGGTGTAGCTTAAATACGGTGCTCGTGGGAAGCGCTCCGCTGCCTTCGCTGCCTCCGCATGTGTCATTACTACTGTAGCGCGAGCAGGAATTCAATTTGTTGCCTGACTGTGGGGACGTTCGGGCAGAGGCTATACGCCGCCTGCGGGGTGTGTGTCGGGTCGATTGTCAGTGCGTGGGCTGTATTTTGTTTGTTATTTTACATGATAAGCGGTGCCCCCCCCCCCTTTTGTAGTTATGGGCTATCCAGCGCCTTATCAGGATACGTTGGGGGGGTGGGGGGGAGGCGCTTTGCCGGTGGTCCTAGAGGACCCACGTGTTCGCGTCTGCACCCCACCTCATCTAGACCGGGCAGGTGTGCTTCGATATTTGACGAGGTGACCCTCGTTTCTTTTCTTGTTTTCCCCCGCGCCGGGATGTGTATGTAATGCGGTGCCATGTGGGGCGCTCCTTTTCCGTGGGGCCGAGTGTGGATGCGGTGTCATGAATGGCCCTCCGGTGCCTTCGGATCGAGTACGCGCTATGTAGGCTTGCGGCAGCAAGGGCAGAGTGCCTGCCATGGGGAGGGTGGACATTGTGCCTGAATGATTTGGGTTAATCACTTATTCTCCCCGTGCCTGAATGTGTCGTGCTCCGGCACAGCGCTTCAAAAACCTTCGGGCAAGTTCGCGCTATAGATATGATGGTGCCGACTCCTGTCCCGCATGTCGGGCCGGTCGGGTGCAGCGTGGGGGTCTGATTGTGCTGGCTTCCGGTTGGTGCGCGGGTGGGTTGGCAGACCGGGCTTTGGCCTTGGAGGGCCTGGGGTTTCCCATGTTTAGCGCTCCAAACCTGTGTGCTCCCCCCGCAGCCTCGCAGAAGCATCAAAGCCGTTAGAAGCAGGTATCATCGTTGGTAGTCACAGCTTTCTCTTCTACACATTTTCTGTTTTAAAATATGTAATTTCCTCCCCCGTCCCGTTTGGGTGCAGGTGCAAGCGATTTCCACATGCATGTATCGTGATCCAACTGCGGGTACAAAACGGTAAAACGAGCTAAGGTCGGCCTTTTCTACTGTGGCACATTATTTCTGACCAGCAAATAGAAGACGACATATGCATCTGTGGGTGTTGTGTTTTTGCTTATGTGGCTGCTGCATTTGCTAAACGTGAACGGCATCCATATACTAGCGCGCATTTACTAGTATAGACCGATGGAACGTGTCAGGTTGCTTATAATTCCTCAAATGCCACAAGCTTCTATTTATAATACCCTCCTTGTCTCAGCGCCTTTTCAATATGCAGTGATTCTGGGCAAATCACTTAATCTCCCCGTGCCAAAAAAGAAATGAGTGTGTCCTTGGTGTAGCGTCATTTGGTGCGCAGGGTGTTTAGACCAATGCAATTATCCTGCATAAGTTGTAATTTGAACTTCAGCCCGCCTGAATGAGATTGTTTAATTTTGTTGCAATGCAGGATATGGTTTAACTTGGCGACGACTGTCTAGATAGCACCATCTTATGGTAGAGGAGCACAGTTGAGTAGACTGCCTCAAGTCTGTAGTTTGACTAGGCACTATTTAAGAACTCTGCTTCATGTGTGTGAGATGAGTTTCATCTGGCAAGGAAATATATGGAAAGGGCTCTTAGGGGACAACATATTCAGTTTGGCACAATTAGAAATAACTTTAAGGAGGAAGGTAGGAGTCATGTTTTTCATTGCCTTGTTTTTTTTTTTTTTCTTTTTTTTTTTTTTCTTTTGTGAAATGTGATATATGGCTTAATGACACATAGGGGCTGCATCACACAATTTGGTACTGAAGTAGTCGCAACGCAAACTGTGAACTGCATCTATATGCAGGGGCTTGAGTTGGAAGGCGTTCGTGTAAATAGCTCATTGTTAAGATCCCTGGGAGAATCCAACATATTTGAAGAGAAAACCTTGTACAAACTTCCATAAATTCCTTACTACTGGGAGAGTGAAGAAAGAAGTAGGGGAAGAACTTTGACTATAGGTAGCAGGAATTGCCCGGGCAAAAACTTTCGGAGAGCACGTGGTGAGTCGGCCACCTTGGGGGCTATGTCCTGTAGGGGTAATGTGTTAACGGCATCCATCAGGGGGTAGGTGTCCTCCACCAGAGTAGATTACCTCGTGGGCCCGAGTCGGTCAATGGCACAGGGTGGGGGGCCCGTTTTGTTGTGTCCATCAACGTCCCTTGTCCGAGAAGGTGTGATTTCCCGGTTATTGCCTGGGTTGGGCCAGGCAGGTTGACCTATTGTGAGTTCTTGGTGGCCAAGTGCAACATCTCTCAGTGTCCACTGCTTTACCAGCCTTTTGTGTAAGTCGTCCATCGCCACTGGCCCACCATCGTATTCTGGTGGTTATGCATTGCAGATGCCCTTAACATTTTGTATCTCAGTAAATGTTGTAAATAGACCTGGGGAAGCAATGATCTGCCTGACTTTGCCTGGTTCACCAGTGATGACTACGGCTCTGTTTCTTTCGAATCACAGGCATAGTGGCAGCTTAGTCTATACAGAAAAATCTGGTTGTGACATCTATAATTGCCCCATTGATCGCTAGATTAACTTCAGCTGATCTGGTTAAGTATTTGGGTGTCCCCTTCCTTCCACATTGCTTATGCCCTTATGCAGTGTCTTATGCAGACTCCTGCGCCGCTGGCAATACAGCAGCTTTTCCGTAGGTCCACATGTAGGGCTCCATCTTGTGTTGTCAGTTAAAATAAATTTCGAGGGCCAGCCGTACCTGCACTACAAGGTCACAAAAGTCGTGAGGCTGCTTCACTCAGCCATGTCCCTGGAACCTTTCAACGCCGTGGCTCTTTTTGTATATCCTTGGGCCAGCCACATATTCCTTCATCTCCAGCATGCTTTGCTGATTAATTGATTAAATGAATAAAGTCGCATGTTCTAGCTCGAACAGAGCAACAGTTACTAATCGCAATGACATGGGTTCACATGCACTGGAGAGCCCCCTTTGCATTTATTCCCTGGTATCTTTGTCCCAAAATGCAGCATTTATTAAGATTATCCGGTACTAGGGGGGAGTCGCTTTGGCATTAGTTCCATGCCGGTAGGTACGAAGGGACGAAGTTGTGTCCCAAGTGTCTCAAATCAGTCGTAGTGGCAGCTTAGTGTATATAGAAAAGTCAGCAGCCTGAGCTGTGTTGAGGCAAGTTGTAGGCCTGGGTTTGTGTGTCATACATAACATCTTGAAGGTATTTTGTGAGTTCCACGCTTAAGTTAAGAGAGGCGGCTGCCTTTCATCTTTAGCCTTGCTATTCGGAAACAGCTGGTGTGATATTTTCTGCAACTCAGTCATAGTGGCAGCTTAATCTATACAGGAAAGGCTGCAGCCTGAGCTGTTTTGAGACATGCGGAAGGCCTGGGTTTGTCTATCATACTTAACATCTTTGAGGTTATTCTCCCTGTTCCACAGGGAGGCCGGTGAAAGCACAGAGTGACAGGGTTTACCGAGACTTAGCCTGGCTTGCCGCTCCTGCGACCTTGTGAGGTTTGTTTATGTATTGTATGAAGGTGGCAGAGGCTGTCACTGTTGTTTGATAGGCACCAGGACCAGATGGCATTTAAGTGCATTGTGTGCTGGAAGCTAAGGAGCGGGTCCAGTTAGTAAGCACAAGGAGCACGGGGGGCGTTTCTAGCTCTAAAAGGAACGTTGAGACAACCCAGTTATGTTTCAGTGCAAGGCCACATTTGGTGGGGCAATTCCAGGCGTAAAGCATTAAGCCAGACAGCCCTGGGAATTAGGCAGGCGTACGATTAGCTAAGATTTTGTTCAAACTGAGGGAGAGCATATCGACCACAATTAATTGTAGAACCAGAAAAAGCTTTACAAAGCAATGCTGTAGATTTCCGGTAGAATGCTGTATGGATAGGCTTCAGGGATAAGGCCATGACCTTTCTGGAAGGAGCATTCTTCTTTGACCTGTGTCGAACTGCGAAAGGAAGTAAGGCGGGCTGGATAACTACCTCTTGTCAGGAGTGATTGTCAAAGTTTTTTCCTTCAGCCAGCCTAGGTTAACACCCATCCACTCCAAGCTAATTGTTCATGGTGATATTGGGCCGCATTTACACGGCCCAGTATTTGGCCCCTGGGGTTGTCAGTGTCGTGAATTACTAAATTTCACTGAACTGGAGGTGTGGCCGGGTTTTACACTAGCAGAAGTTTGGGAGTGCAAGCCTCCACCTAGGGGGTGGCTGGCTGAATTTGATGAACTACTTCAAACGTTTCACAGCACTGCACGTGGGAATTAGTGTTGATTACCTGTGCATACTTCAACCAGACACCCGTGAATGGCATGCCCTCATCTACATGGTAATAATTGAGAGAGCAGAGAGCGACCATACCTCTTGAATTTTGCACTTCAACTTTCTAGTAATGGAAAGGGCTTAACACCTTCTAAAATAAGCATGACCAGAGATGTGCTGCTCTCCACTGACATTTGACAGGTTAATGGGCAAGGCTAGCGGAAAAGCCAGATGTATTGTCATCATTTAAGGCGGACGTGACCCAGGTATTGGCAAGATAGAGACACTGCCAACTATGAGGATATGAACGAAATCATAACTGGGGCTCACAACAAATTATTTGATAAAATAAGTTTCCTTTTCAAGCCACGATGTCGGTGCCACGAATTACCTATAGCACAGCAACACCGGTATAACAAGGACTGTAGGCAAACCTATTAACTCCTTTCAGCAGCAATAAGGTCCAAAAGCTAGCTTCTATTCAACAAGCAAGGTAATTGGATACGCTGTCCCAGTGGAGAGTAAGAAAAGATTGGGACAAACAGCGGGACTAGTATAAGACTCTATCGTCCAATTTAATGTAACTTAATTTGCAAGTAGAAAGGCTAAAACGAGGAGATGTAGCTAAGATATGGGTCAGTTTGTAGTAAACAATAGGATAACACGATGTGAAAGGAAGCAAAGTTAGATACCCGTTATGTCAGCTTGTGTTTATATACGTAGGTAAGGTGGTTAACTCACACGTTACCTTCACCCTGCTTATTGTGCTGTAGTTGTTGGGAACACGATTCCAAGCCAGGTAGGCACCTAATTTGGCCAATTGAAAAATCTTAATAGGATTGCAGGTCCACAAGCGCCTATTTCACCAATGCCTTGTTACCCATGCCATATTTTCCAGCCTGAGAATCAGATTTAGGTGTTGCTCTTCTCGCTAAGCCTTCCTTGGAGCCAGGGAGGTGGTAAACGTTCACAGATTTGGGTCCTCGAGCTGAGAGATGCATCCTTCGGCAGCTCAGTCAGTCATATTGGCTTTATCCGGAGTCATGATAAAAGAATGCGTCCATTTAGCAGTTACGTAAAAATGTTTTGTCCTGCTAAGAAATCATGCAATCCCCGCAGCAGCAGCAGCAATTCAGGAACCATGACGCTATCTATACATCACCTTTGTAGACAAAGTGGAAATTAAAACCTTCGTGCTAGGATATGAAGGGAATCGATGGATTGACGAATTCAGCTATGGTTTAGTTCTGGCTCCATATGTAGGTGCTAGATCTTCCCATAATTACGTTAGGAAGATCTGCAGTGGCATCGCTAAGAAAGCTCGGAACATCAGTCACGTCTAAGCTGAACGCCAGTGGGGCCAAAAGACATACTTTGTTAGTCTGCCCTGGGCTTCTGAGTAATGTTGCAAATTAGTGCCGTCATTTACGGGTTACAGAACAGGACCCATAATTTAGCCCACTAAAAGCTGGCTCGCAGGGGCAGGGCACCTATAACAGCGAAGGGAGGAAGGGGGGCTCTGGCAGCGACGGAAGCCTCCCCAGAGCTGTAGCGGAGTTACAGGGCGATCTGGAGGCAGAAGGGTACAGTAAGGGTACCTCTGCGACAGGCGGTACAGTAAGGGTACCCCTGTCCGGCACAGTAAGGGTGCCCGAGCCAAGGTCCGGGAGCCGAAGGAGGTTCTGGGAAGACCGCGACGGCGCCGCGTTAGTCCTTCGGGCGGTTGGGGGGCCTGACCAACCGGGGGTGTGCCATAACACGCTCCGCCCCTGTCAAAAGGGGCGGGAGTAGGAGACAGATCACGTGACCCAGTGGATGATCTGAAAATATGTGCCGCACTGCCGGGCATCGACCCACCGTGCGTGCTGGCTCACCAGGCGGGCGGAGCAGCGAGGGGCTGCTTGCCCTGGATCGCCCGTAAGATAACCCATTTATCGTCATACTTATGTTGTATGAAATAAACCTGCAGCAGTTCTTCACCCACATTGAAAGTGTCAGTGTAATCCTTGGGTGACGTCTGTGCATGCGTGTTGAGTGGAGCGGATGACGGTGTGGTCACTATGCCGCTGCCCGCGTCCCACGCAGAGGGACATCAGCAGGGCAGCCTTCTAGTGGCCGCCCGTCGCAGCATCCCCCCCCCCCCCTGCTCCGCCTCGCTAGCGAGGCCGCGCCCAGGGAGGGGAGCTCCCAATAAGTTTGCCTTTAGGAGGCGTGTCGATCGGGGGGCGAGGCTAGACCCCCTTCTTAGGCGCCTCACTCCCCCAGATCTTCCTCTGCTTCCTGCGCGCCGCTCCTACCTGGCCACGCGTATTCCCACCCTTTCCGCTTACCCTGCGCGGCAGAGGCGGCGCGTTATTGGAATGTTTTAATATGTCTGTTTGCGTTGCAGGCGGAGTTACAGGGCGATCTGGAGGCAGAAGGGTACAGTAAGGGTACCTCTGCGACAGGCGGTACAGTAAGGGTACCCCTGTCCAGGGTGCCCGAGCCAAGGTCCGGGAGCCGAAGGAGGTTCTGGGAAGACCGCGACGGCGCCCCGTTAGTCCTTCGGGCGGTTGGGGGGCCTGACCAACCGGGGGTGTGCCATAACACGCTCCGCCCCTGTCAAAAGGGGCGGGAGTAGGAGAGAGATCACGTGACCCAGTGGATGATCTGAAAATATGTGCCGCACTGCCGGGCATCGACCCACCGTGCGTGCTGGCTCACCAGGCGGGTGGAGCAGCGAGGGGCTGCTTGCCCTGGATCGCCCGTAAGATAGCCCATTTATCGTCATACTTATGTTGTATGAAATAAACCTGCAGCAGTTCTTCAGCCACAATGAAAGTGTCAGTGTAATCCTTGGGTGACGTCTGTGCATGCGTGTTGAGTGGAGTGGATGACGGTGTGGTCACTATGGCGAAGAACTTCAGCTGCACCAGGACTACACATGATCCTGTGAAATTAAGAAGATGAGCCGGAATCGAGGCAAAACGTGGGTATATTTAAGAACATCCAAACACCCACGACTGGAGCCGTCCAGCTGCGGTGAATCCAACGCCAAGAGTGGCGTTGCTAGGAGATTCCCAACAGCTGAGCAGGTTCGCTCGTGAATGCCCTTAGCCACGTGCAGGCACGCGGCTTCAGAAAACAATACCATCATTACAACATCACCCCTCTCAGCAGAATGAAGATTGACAAATAACAAAAGAAGGAGAAACAGTGTAACTTTGTAAAACAAATGCCTGTAGAAAACTTAACTTTGGGGTAAAGTTAAAATAAATACATTCAGAACCTATACCTTTAAGTTACACCAAATCTATCCATTTAAAATAAATTCCTATTTACTTATAACACAAGGAGCAAATGCATGTAAACAATAAGGCTGAAAGGAAAAGCTAAATTATTCTAATAGATAATCTTTCACCTTGCACAGAATTTGTCTCTGGCGTGAAGCCCATTTGCTAGATGCCTCATACCTTTCAGCTATGTCTGTGACCTGTTGTTGGGCCCCTTGCATCATAATAGGTCCCACATCAGAACCTGAATTCTTTTTCCCTGTGCCAGTCAAACCAGTCACCATGTTCAGTTTTGCAGGTGGTATGTTTACTAATGACGTCAGCCTGGGAAGTGGAGATTTTAACCATAGCCCTCTTGTTCCCCCACCCTTTATTATCAAGAAGGGCCAAACCTTTGCTCACCTGTATGACCGATACTGGTGATGAAAACCTTGAACAACCCTTCGCCACCCTCTTCGGATTTTTAATAAGCACCCAATCACCCTTTTGTAAAGGATGATCTACAGAGTGCTTACCAGCATCAAATTGTGCTTTCATGTTATCCTGTTTTAGTTGTAACTGTTCTTTGAGAGAAGTGGAAACGTAACCTTGCTTGTCTTTCTCACACAACCAACTGGGATTTAAATGAGAATGCGCATTTCTTCCTCTCAGAAGAGTGAAAGGTGCAACACCTGTGGTTGAGTGTGGGGTGGTATTGTACGCCCAAACCTTGTTATGTACGAATACCAGTGGATCTTGCCTAGAAGAAATTGCAGTTTGTATACCCTCTTTAATTATTCTGTTACCTCTCTCAACTAATCCATTAGAAGAAGGTGAATACACAGCAACCTTGAAATGACAAATGTCATGCTTTTTGAGAAAAGAACACATATGTTGTGAAACAACATGCGTGTCATTATCTGTCACAATCATTTTGGGAAAGCCTTCAACATTGAACACACCCTGCAAAAATTTAATGGCATTTTCAGTGTTTGCTTCTTTGCAAAAACAATAGTATAACTATTTAGTGTCCACCAGCAAGATCAAATACTTGTTGTCATTTGGTAAGTTTTCATAAGGGCCAGAAAAGTCCAACCCTACCTTGTCCCATGGATTTTCCGGAAACGGGACAGGATGCAGTGGTGTGGAAAGGGCTTTCCAACGCTTTTCTGATAAAAGACATTCAGTACGGGGGCGGAGCTTGCCGGCACTGATGGCGGATGCGTGAGCGCAGCGCTCTCCGACTTAGCCCTCCACTAATCCGCTCAACTATCCTTAGCTGCGGAGCTGTCCGGCGTTACCGACGTGGGATCCCCGCGGGACGCCAGCGCTGTGTGCTGCGGCCCCCCACAGCCTCGGGAGGAGCCGCACGGAGTGCCCGTCAGGACCGGAGTGGTGCGTGCCGGCCCAGGCCGTCATCCCTGGGCTGAGGTGAGCGTCAGCCCGGAGAACGTGCACCGACGTGCGGCATAGCCGGGAGGCGCTGATCCGGCCTCCCGGTGAAACTTGCGGAGGAGCGGCGACGAGGGTGAGGAAGGCTCCGGGGGGTGCTGGGAGCTCGAGCGCCCCCCCCCCCTGTGAAGTGGAGTGCTGGTGGTGCCCTGCGCCTGGCCTCAAGGCGACATCCGACTGTGTTGGAGCCCACGACGGGCTGGGGGCCCCAGAGTCACTGGCGGTGTGCGGTCCCTGAGTGGCGGGGATTATAGAGCGGCGGAGCTACATGCTGTGGGCCCAGCGCTTGAACGACGGGCACCCGAGGGTACGCCACAACGGCTGAGACTGAGGGAGAGAGGCGCGGCCCCGGACAGGCGGGTGGTGCCAGTCGTCGTCCCCCCCAGCGCCAGAGGAGACCCGGAGGAGGCGCGCGGGAGGCCTGAGGCGTGCCGAGGCCTTGGTGAGTGCTGAAGCCTTCGTGACTCCCGGGGGCGCGACGACCCACTGAGTACGGCGGGGCGGAGAGAGGCGACTCCGGGTGTGGTGCGGTGTGGTGCGCAGCGCGACTACGATCCAACGTGGGGGACTGGAGGAGTTGCGACACCGGTCCCAGGAGTGCATTGCGCAGTGGAGTCCTCTTACCCACTCGATACCCGGGAGGTCCTGGAACTGGCCTAGGCGCCCTAACCAGGGCACACAAGTCTGGCGGTGCGGCGGCAGAGAGTAAGTGACATGGGGAAAGGAGACAAAACGCAGCCCAAACTCTCGTTCGACCCGCGCAAGCCCAAGAGAGTTGCCAGCTCGGGGCAGGAGGCACCTGTCGCCGGGGCGGGCGCGGAGGCCTCGGTGGGAGCGGACATCAAGGAGATGCTGGTTGCGATGGAGAAGGGCCTGCAGGGTAGTTTGACCGCCATCGACGCCAAACTGGATGCACTCACGTATCGCATGGACCGCATGTCGGAACGTGTTGATAAGAATGCAGAGAGACTGGATATGGCCGAGCGGAGAGTCACTCAGGTAGAAGAGGCCTAATCGGAGTGGGATGCGGACCGTAAACAACTCAGCAAGCTCCTGCAGGTCATCCAGGACAAGTCCGAGGACCTGGAAGCGCGTTTTAGAAGATCGAACATTCGCATTACAGGGGTGGCGGAAGCGACCCCGACCGGGAGGATGGAACTCTTTGTTGAAACACTTTTGCGCACTTTGCTAGGTGCAGACGTGTTCTCCCCCATGTTTGTGGTCGAACGAGCCCATAGATCGCTGGGTCCGCGCCCCAAGCCGGGGGCGCCGGCGAGGCCAATCATCGCGAAGCTCCTGAATTACAGAGACAGGGACGTGGCGCTTCGGGTGGCTAGAGAAAAAGGCAAGCTGCAATATGAGGGCATGGATATTTCGATCTACCCAGACTTCACAGCGAAAGTTCAGGAGGAGAGACGGCAGTTTGCACCGTATAAACAACGGCTACGGGAACTTGGCCTGGACTATGCCATGCTCTACCCGGCGAGGCTTCGGATCAACAGGCAAGGTCACTCTCACTTTTTTACTGATCCTAGGGAACTCCAGAAAACCCTGAAGGTATGGTCGTGGGATAGGCAGACTGCCCAAGGGGCCAAGGGGAAGCCTCGGAGAAGACAGCGGGCCTGGATGAGCAGGACTAGCTATGGGTGGGAGGTCGGGATGGGTATGCAAACGGTTTGCTGGGCCTCAATTGCTGCTCAAGGGATGTGTATGGTCTTGGCGTAGGCTGAGGCACTTGGGACCTACATGGACAATTGCTGTTGTGGAACTGCTACTTAGGTGTTATGGGATGCTGCCCTGATGACTTGTTCTCCGACATTATAAAATGGGGAGCCTGTCCGTTGGGTTGGGCAGGCTCCTGGCTGGCCTTCCTGCCCCGGGTGTTGGAGCGGGAGACCCCACCGGGCCAGAGTAAGGGGTTTGCCTGCTTGGGATAGAAT
The DNA here is from genome assembly GCF_964204655.1 of Triturus cristatus. Classification (NCBI taxonomy): domain Eukaryota; kingdom Metazoa; phylum Chordata; class Amphibia; order Caudata; family Salamandridae; genus Triturus; species Triturus cristatus. The sequence continues at coordinate 1,145,634,749 of NC_140590.1, read as the reverse complement.
TGAGAAAAATGCGGGCAGGGGCGGGCCCGGGTGGTGGGCTGGTTGGGGTCGACGGCGCTGGCTTGCCAGAAGGTGAAGGGAACTGCTACAGAGGGCGATGGGGGGTCCACTAACATTCCTGCAGGAGTTGGGACGGTAGCTCCTTTAGCAGCAGGGTTACTAGAGGGAGGGGGGACGGAGGTGCGCTGTCCTCTGGCGTATTGCCAGATTGAGATTGTGGTAGTGCCTGGCAAGCTCGGCCCTAGTGCAGCAGGCTAGTAGGGCTCTTGTGGGGTTTGGCTGGGGCGGATGTTTGTGGGGAGTGTCTGTTCTATTAGGGGGCGGGAGGGTGAATGGGGAACTGTCTGGCCAGGTTGGGGGAGGCCGGCTGTGGGCGGGGGGGTGGGTCGGGGTTGGGGGTGGGGGTTTTGCACACACTGTGGAGTGGTAGGTTGCTTTTTGGTTTGCTCCATGTCTGGAGTGCGGTGTCTGATAATTGTCGGTGGGTGGCACTCTGCCTTGAGTCTGTCGGGACGTTCCCGCTGTAACGCAGAGAGACTGAGATGGGAGAACCTAGTGAACTGACTGGTGATAATGATAAGGAGTCCTTGAGGGCAATGACATGGAACGTGAGAGGGCTGAATGATTTCCGCAAATTGAGGAGGGTGCTGAATTACCTGCGTAGGCACCATGTGGATTTGGCGCTCCTGCAGGAGACGCACCTTCCCCCAACAAGTCATATGCTTAACGCGAGGGGGTTGGCGGGCAACTGCGTTGCGGCGGGCTTCACCTCGCATTCTAGGGGGGTGATCACCTGGGTGAACCCTCGATCTAAATTGGTGCTGACGGTGCTAGATGCAGATCCGGACGGGCGCTACTTGATTACCCGGTGCGCAGGGAAGGGTCATGATTTAGTTGTAGTCAATGTGTACGGCCCCAACTACGACAACCCAGAGTTCTATGTAGCTCTAGCCGCCAGCAGCCGCCGCTATATGCATGCCCGTATGATGTGGGGGGGTGACTTTAACTTCACGTTTGACCCGGCTTTGGACCGCTCCTCGGGGCTGCGGCGCCGTCCGGCGGCCGCTGCGTTACGCATGCAGGCGGAGCTCGCCACTCTCGATTTGGTGGACGCCTGGAGACAGAGACACCCGGGGAAGGGGGGGTTTACCCATTACTCTGCATACCATGATGTCCACACCAGAATCGACTATTGGCTGACGTCACAGTCGTTACTTGCGATGATTAAGGGCTGTGCGGTCCTCCCTCGTACGCTTTCGGATCACTCTCCGCTACTTCTCATACTAGACACCTCGGCTAAACGCATCCCGCCATTTACGTGGAGGCTTCCGCCGTACTCGCTCCTAGACGAGGTGTTTCGGGGCGAATTGGTGGAGGATATAGAGGCCTTCTTCAAGAACAACCTGGGCTCTGTCCAGAGTTTCCACACGGTTTGGGACTCATTCAAAGCCTTCATTAGAGGTATGGCCATGGCCAAGCATTCGGGGGTACTAAAATCCATGCGGGGGAGACTGAAGGGTATAGAGACCCAACTGGCACAGTTGGAAGGGAGACTCCAGCAGTCTGCGGACCCTGCGGTGGAGGCTCAGATCCAAGCGTTAGTTTCGGAATATCACAGGGAGGCGGACAGGGAGGTGCAGCATATGGGCAAGTATGCTACGGCCCGGGTCTATGGGGAGAGCGAGCGTCCGGGCTCCCTACTCGTGCGGATGCTGCGTAATAGCAGGAAGCCTCTGGTCATTGACGAGTTGGTTACGGGGGATGGCGCAGTGGTCACTGGGGAGGAGGCGATCTGCGCCGAGTTTCGGGACTTCTACGCGGGGCTGTATACGGCCAAATCCGCTCGGATGGAGGAGGAAATAGAGGAGTACCTCAGTTACATCAAAATGCCCTTTTTGTCTGACTCTCAGAGGGAGTTCCTGTCGCTGCCCATACAGCAGGATGAGATTTTGGAGGCGCTAGAGGGTATGAGGTCGGGCAGCGCCCCAGGGGCTGACGGGCTAACGGTGGCATTTTATAAAGCATTCAAAGAGCAGCTCCTTCCGCATCTGATCACCTTATTCGATGGCATATGCCAGGATGGCTACATGCCGGACACTATGCGCGAAGCGCTCCTAGTTACCATCCTGAAACCCGGGAGGCCCTCTAACGTATGCGGCTCATACCGGCCGCTCTCCCTCATTAATGTAGATGCAAAGCTGTACGCTAAGGTGCTGGCCACGCGTTTGGCGCTGTTGGTGCCGGACCTTGTGGCGCCAGAGCAGGCGGGATTCATACCTGCCAGGAATCTTACCTACAATATTCGTACGGTACTGGGGACCATGCAACACGTGCGTCCGGAAAACAAAGCTTTGGCCATTTTCCTGGATATGGAAAAAGCGTTCGACTCGGTTGAGTGGCCCTTTATGGTGCGGGTGCTGCGTAAGATTGGGCTGGGGGAGCCCTTTTTGCAGATGATTGGTGCGTTATACTACCAGCCCTCGGCCAGGCTCCGAATGGGCGACCGGGTCACAGAAGCCTTCAAGGTCAGCAGAGGAACTAGGCAGGGCTGTCCTCTCTCCCCTCTTCTTTACGCCCTGGTGGCGGAGCCCTTGGCGTGCGCTATCAGGGAGTATCACCGCTACGAGGGCATCAACTTCCCCACCTACCAAATTGGTATTTCCACATATGCGGATGATACGCTGCTCTATGTCCGGGACCCGGAGGAGAATCTCTCGTCCATACTGCGGGAGGTGGTCAGGTTCGGAGCGCTGTCTGGCCTCAAGGTGAACTGGGGCAAATCGCTGGCGTTTCCGTTGACGCCGGCTACGGTCCCGTTCCCCATGGACTTTCCCCTGCAATGGACAACGGACGCGGTTAGGTATTTGGGGATATGGCTACATAGAGACCCGGAGGTTCTACTCAGGGAAAACTATGGAGTGGCGTACGCCAAACTGGTCGAGGATGTGGAGTCGTGGATCCGCCTGCCCTTATCCCTGCTGGGCAGAATAGCGCTCATGAAAATGGTCGTCTTACCGAGATTCTTGTTCCTCTTCCTCAACATCCCCATCGTCTTGTCTAGGGCTTTTTTTTAAGCAGCTGACCCAAACTCTGACTAAATTAGCTTGGGGTGGCAGACAGCCTAGAGTACAATGGAAGGTGTTAACGCTCCCGTACGAAATGGGGGGGCTGGGGGCCCCAGATTTGGAGAGATATTATAGAATCGCGCAGGCGGCACACTTGCATACATGGATACACGCCAGCGCGGATATCCCCCATGTCATTCTGGAACGTCTGTTTGCGGACCCGCTCCCATTGCCAGCGGTCGCTTTTCAACCGGTGGGCCGCTTGGTGGGGCATTGGACTCCCTCCAGACCACGACGCATGCATGGCAGGCGTTAACGAGGGCACACGACAGTGCTCTGCTGTACTCTCCTCTGGTCCCGGTGGAATGGGCGATCTGGCTTCCCCCGCTGCGGGAGAAGGGAGTGGTCCAAGCATTACGCGCACTGGGCATTACGCGGATGGAGCATTTGTTCGCGGAAGGGGTTATCAAAACGTGGGACCAGCTTGGGCTGGATTCGTCTGTCCACACCCCCCTGCAGCGCTTTCAGTTCCATAGGGTTCGTAGGGCCTTATCGGTGGTGCTGGGCCCGGACATGGTAGAGCCTCCGGAGGTCCCGGAACTCACCTACGTTATCAAAACGGCGGCGCCTCCTAAGTTGATCTCGAATCTTAAAAAAATAGGAGACCGGCACACGGCGCGTGAATACGACGCGGCGAGCCTGGCAGGAGGACCTGCAGTTAGAGCTCACAGATGAGATGTGGAGGTATTGCTGTGTCAACACCAAGAAGATATCACTCAATGGCCGGCACAGGTTAGTGCACTTTAAGTATTTGCAGAGGGTGTACTACACCCCGGAACGGTTGCATAGGTACGGGCTCAGGACATCATCGGAGTGTGAGCGTTGCCACGTCCCGGTGGCGGACTTTGTGCATACAGCATGGCATTGCCCAGGAGTGGCTAAGTTCTGGACCGAGGTGTTTGCAGAGTTGAGCCGAGTCTTGGGCACTGAGATTACTCCCAACCCTGCCCTGGCGTTGCTGGGGTACTCCAGGCCTCTCTCGGTGGCATTGAGACGCTTAGTGGACATGGCGTTGCTCATCGCTAGAAGGGTCGTTGCGATCTGCTGGATGAGGGGCCCTCTTCCCACCAAGAAATGATGGGCCAGCGATATGCTGTACTGCAGCACACAGACCGAGATATATAGTGAATTGCTGCCGCCGAAGAGTCGTCCCAAGGACTTCTGGGGGCTATACAGGACTTATTTAACGGCTGTTGCTCCGGTGCCGCCAGGCGAGGGGAGCGCACGGGAGGAGGAGCCTGACGGGCGCTTGCCGGAGGAGAGTGGTCCGGCCCCTGCACCGGACCTGGGATAATGGGGGCGATGTGAGGTGCTGGACCGCGAGTTGGTATGGCCGTCTACAGGAGTGATATGTGTGAGGGCCCTCAATAGGCTTCATGGGACGCTAGGTGCGTGGCCAATGTGAGAATGAATGTGTGGCGCGGAGGGGTACGCTGACCGATGGCGGTGGAGTGCTGCGATCAGCTGAGCGGAATAGTTGTGACAGTGGACACTCACGGACAGGGTAGGATGACCAGAGGTGACAGTGATTGTGCGAAGGGTGGGTGGGAGGGTGGGGGTTCAGGGTGCGTTTGGAGTTTATGTGCATGTTCCGGGGTTTGCCAGTCTGGGCTGACAGTCTAAGTTCACCCGAGACACCCGCAGACCACTATGCGGGCTCGCAGTAGTATGGCTGATATGTGCAACCAGGCTCAGTGGGAGGTACTCGGCATAAGTGGGCTAAGGGTGACGCCGCCGGTCCTCCGGGATGTCGGCTGAATGGCTGTGTCTGTGAAAATGTGGCGTCCTGCCCAGTTGGCGGCGCCCTGTCCTAGTTAAGCGCACTGCGGGCAGATGCCCTGTGTATCTCCTTCTTGCCAATAAAGGTTTTTGAAAACTAAAAAAAAAAAAAGACATTCAGTACATTTATCAATCATGTTCCTAACCTGTGCATCAATGGACGGCCACCAATAATATTGTTTTACCCTTTGGCATGTCTTTGTGACACCTAAATGTCTCTGATGAGCAGTCTGAATGATAAGCCGACATAGAGATACTGGAGGAATAAATAGATCATGGCGCATTACCATGTCATGAATCACTAACAACTCATCAGCAACATTTGCAAAAGATCTTAAGTCTGCAGATATGGTTCTGCGCTCAGGCCATTGGCTTGTAATGAACGTTTTGACTTTGGAAAGTTTAGTATCATTAGCATATGCTGTGTTCCAATCATTTTCTGTAATGGGTGGACATTCAGACACAGCTTCTACAACTGCAACCACACACTCAACATCGTAAGCCTCATCGGCTGCTTCATTCAAAGCCATGCTCGATAAATAGTCTGCTCTGAAATTTTCCCCCCAGGTATGTGTCTGATATTGAAGTGAAAGTCTTGAAGTTTTGAAAGTAAGCGAACGAGTCTAGCAGACGCCTGTTCGACCCACTGTTATAAAGCATATGCATTACTTGTTTATGATCACCAAATAGCTCCAGTATCCCACCCTCGTCGCCAACTTGTGAAATTAAGATGAGCTGGAATCGTGGTAAAACGTAGGTTTATTTAAGAACATCCAAACACCCATGACCGGAGCCGTCCAGCTGCGGTGAATCCAAAGCCAACAGTGGCGTTGCTAAGAGATTCCCAACAGCTGGGCGGGTTTGCTTGTGAATGCACTTAGCCACGTGCAGGCATGCGGCTTCAGAAAACAATCCCATCATTACAACAGATCCTCAAACTCGATCAACTACAGTCGAACCAGTAGCAGATCTACTGCCTCTGCTGACACCACTCCTCATCCCATATTTGCCACCATTGTTAAAAACTGGTTCACGGCAGGAAAGTTGTAAGCAGTTCCTTTATTTTACGAGTTAATTACAACAGGTAAAGAGTGGTGCCAGCTGGCTCCTAGTTCTACAACTGCTCCCGGCCAACTGTCGCACCAAGAATAACCCCAAATGTTCTAGTTCTCTCTCTACATTCTTCTCCACACTAGACATTCTATTCCAAACCTACCACAGACCTGAAGATGTGAATCAAAAAGAGACAACCTACACCTATGGTGGAGCTGCCCTGTGAAAGAAATTCTAAGTCATGTTAGGGAAACACTGAGCCTCCCAATTCCAGAGGACCTAGCAGTTTTAATATTGGGGATTAGACTGAGCAAAATGAAAAATTTAACAAACAATGGCAGATTTTCATTATGAATATGTTCCTATCAGCATACGGGAACTAACCAGACAGCAGAAGATCACGACAATGCTCACCGACATTGAACGGTCGAGCAGACTATGGACTTACCATGGGAAAGAGCTAGATACGCTTTTGCCAGGAAACCCCTATTTGATTATTTGCAACCCGACCTCCAAACCACGAATGCTCCTCAAACTTAAAATATATTGTGGACCTTGATAGGCAGATTTGTAGAGTGTGATCATTAACCTCAACATAGAACTGAATCAAATCCTTTTGCTTAGGGAAAGTCAAAGGGTGGTGGTGGAGGGGAAGGGCTAAATACATATTTCCATAATGTTTGTACCAATAACCCGACATGTGAAAACATTATAAAATGTCTTTGCATAGGAAAAAAATAATAGAATTATGAGTATTTCGTTATGTTGAGACAGTATTCTTTCACTAATCAATTTTCACTAGGACGGTACAAAGAAGTACATTTGTGTTCTATGCCAAAGCTCTTTAGGAATTATTTCACCCTTTCTAATCTCAGTTGCACAAAGCAGCCCCTGCACCTTGTCTAAAAATATTTCTACAGAACAATTATGACCGCGTTAGTATCCATTCCCCTGTGGACATTTTGAGAACGTGTCAGTGGTGACAAGACTATACTAGTTGTTACCCTCTTGTGATTGTATGGGACTTTCAATGTCAAAACAGCCCTCTACCATGGCATGTTTGGAAATTTAATGAAAATTAAATGGCGTCTAACTGGCCAAACAGTCTTGTAGTTGTCAGCTGTTTACTAAGGTTGTACTGCTGTGGTAAGATGCCATTTAGAAGTAGTATGTAGGATTTGGAATGTTTGTTCGGAATGATCTCTTCTTGAGGTTCTGACAGTGTCAGTTGCTGCTAGGACATCAGGAGAGTTGGACGTGCCATGTTGTGGGTGCTACATATCGGAATAAAACTCACATTTCATTACTACTTCATATGAGGATCATCTTTACATATTGGTGACGAGTTGGAGTGTTAATATACGTGCATGCCAACCAACCTGAAGGTGAACGGCATTCCCGGACATCAGTGGCCGGAACTGTCCAACACTGGGCATTTTCAGCACCTCAGCCTGGCTGGGGCTGTCTTGAGTACTGTCGGGCCTCAAGTGTCCCTCTTACAGGCCATTTTGGGGTGAATTCTGGGGCTTGTGTTCGTTTGAGCGCTGAACGCTGTCCGGCGCACGCTGTCATAGCGCGGTGCTCATGCTTGTATTTGAATTTGAGCAGCCAATGCTGCCATCATGTTTTTGGAGAACGTGTTTAAATTGGAAGGCTCACCTAAGGAGATTGTTACTAGTAATGGCACTCACCTGGTGTCCGAGAACAAAAAGTCGTTCTTTGAGCTTCATGACATAAAAAATCACAAGGTTGCTTTGTATTCTCCAAGTTCAAATGGTTTAGTGGAGAGAGCTTAACAGGATTCTGAAAGAGGTCATACAAACGGAGGTAACTTCTGGGCAGGATGTAGGTACATGGCTTAACCACAAGGTGTGGAGTTATAACATCACTCCCCATGGCACAACAGAGTTCATTGACTTTATTGAGAAGACATAAGGTCCATACAGATTTGTTTCCTAGTTGGTTAGAAGATAAAATGAAGAGAGAGAAGAATGTATAATCTGCAGGGAGCATTTCACATTCTGTTGCGTTAAAACAAGTTGAGATGAAGCAGCACTTTCATTGGAAACATCAAGTTGATAAAAAAAAATTGAACATAGGAGATTGGGTTATGGTTAGAAATTCAAGAAACGTTTATAAAGGTGATTCAAAATTTTCTTTACCAGTGCAAGTTGTGAGATTTACCAAAGGTTCCATTTAATTAGAAGGTATAGGTTGGTGGAATAGAAGGCAACTGATCAAAATTTCCCCTGCACAAGCTAACACTATTAAATGTAGGAAATAAGTAGACAGTGAATCTGATTGGCAAACCTGGTTGCAACCAAAACAAGCATTTGCAATGCAATAGGTCTCGCATTTATGAAAGTTTGAGATTTTGGCATTGTAAATGACAATGCCTTTTATTTATGTGTTGTTTTTAAAACAGATAAATAAAAGGCATTGTCATTTACAATTCCAATAGCTTAAACTCTTTCAAATGCGTGCTATAAAAATTAAAAAAAAGTGTTAGAAGAGAGCGTGGCAAAGCTATTTGAGAAAATAGTGCCTGGAGGCTGAAATTAAAGCCTACCGAGCAACAACACACGTAACAGGGGGTGTCGCCATGGGAGATTACAAAATGAGACAAGGCGGTACTAAGGAGGGACTACTAAGCCTTTTGACCAATGAACAGCCATAGTTTACAGTGGACAATGACACAAGCCAATGAACAATGTGGGTGGAGAGTGGGCGGAACATCAAGTCCCTACCCTCAATACAGCATGCTTCACAGAGCAGCGCATGCGTTGCCCAGGCTCGACCTAAAAAGAAGTGGGCAATCGTAATATTGATGTTCAAGTACCTGGGAATCCAAAAAAGAGAGAGTATACCCCAGTTAGACGAGAAGGGACCAGGTAGTTAATACTTATCAAAAACAACATTTCCTTATGTGTCAAATTCACTAAAATTGTTGCAGGGATTCTGCTGATACACAGAACTATGCGAAGAACCCCAGGACCTCAGTGAATTGTGGTGTACCAGAAACTCACCTCAGAACCCAGAACCCAGTATCCGGCTAGCATAAGTGTCCCATTCGTTATCCGAGATTTAGCTCGGCGGTCCCAATGAATAGACAACCCAGAACAAGCGACTCAGTACATACTCAGGAATGGTGGGAATCGGAAATACCTGTTCGTATATTATTCTCACATCAGTCCACAACAATAATCAACAGAGACACGTTGTAAATAAAAGGGGTTTATTTTTATAGACCACGTGTCCTAAGATGCAGTACTTTGGCTAATACAAGCAGACAAATGATTAATATCAAAACCAGCAACATAGTTACAATACCATAGAATATAAAAGGGGTGATCATATTATAATGACAGTGGATACTACCACCTTCCCTTTACTAAGAAGCTAATAATATTATTATGCTAATAGAAGGTCTCTTAGGCTTGAATAGGGGACCCCATACCTCAAAGATCAGCTTAGTGAAATCACATCACAGGAGCATCAGGAGTCTTCTCGCAGGAAGGCTCGTCTTCGGTCTGAATAATAAACATGATGTCTGTGATACTAAAAGCACTAATTTTCAGGCATTTGCAGCTGCGCGTGTGTTATGGCTAAATAGTGGGCCGATCAACCTAGAGTGAAAAACATGCATTGTGTAATAACCCAGACTGTTTGTCACACCATGTACAGACCAAGGTCGCTGCGCAGAGCTTGGGATAGTAACAACAGATTGCTCTTGTGTGAAGCAAGTCTCGAGTCAGCAGTTTGTTTTAAGAAATAACATGTAAACGCAGTGTCGTGTGCAAAAGCAAAAAGATGGCTTTCTAACATCTAACGTGGTTATGCTAACTTAACAATGCCTGTACGTATTCAGAGAGAACTCACTACACGCCCCCTTGATCGAAGCACTATTTAGTAGGCAAGAAAAGAGAGAACGCAGAGTTCAGTTTCGTCAGAGCAGAACAAGGCGTAACCAATCCAAAGGGTCAGAATGTGTTAAAGTCTGAAACAAAAAAATTGAAAAACAAAAGGGGAAACTGTGGTGTCCGGAAAAAAAAATATAATCAAATAAAAAAAACTCAAAACAACCATCAGGGAGAAAGCAAAAAAAAGAAAAAGGTAAATGCCTCGGCAGGGTGCTGTCCAGGAGCGACAGGCGCCAAGGACGACAGTGCAGTCAATCCATGAATGTATAGGCAGCATATGTGGCAACCGCTTCCAACAAAAAATCATTCGCAGGGCCAGCGAAAGTCTCAGCCATCCAATCCATCAACGAGAAGGAACACACGTGTTCTTCAATCAGCGGAGCTTCCAGCACGATCAGAGGGCATCCGGAATGTTCCTCCAAATAGCTCATAGCCAAGAAGTTGTAGGCAGCTGTAGAGATGTCCCAATTACCCAGGATCCCATGTGCTGCTCCACAAGCCATTATCCGGACACCAGAACAGGTCAACTCGTGAGACACTAAGGGCCTCATTAGTCGATCGAAATCCGGCACCGGAGACACCAGGCTGGTCAAGCACAAATCCAAAGGCCATTCAAAGGGACAATCCAGGCAGTGAAGCACAGGCTGCACGCAGGTGAAGTAGCAATATCGGAAAGACAATCCATATGCCAGGCTTAAGGTCGCCAATGGCAGAGTTCCATAAAAGTCAAGCATCCTATCTCGAAGAAGATGCAGGCGGGACAGGTGCACGTGCGGCACAGAAGGAGCAGCCATTCCGTAGGATGAAAAGGAAAAGCAGCACACCCGCCACTAGTGCCAGAAGCAGCGGAACACCTCCAAAGATGCTCGAGAAAAGTGAATGAAAAAAGCCCGGAACCACACCAAAAATAGTTTGGAAAGAGGTCACGAGACCCGAGCCCACAAGTTTAAAAAAATGAGCCAGGCCGGTCGTGGATGAGGCATTGAAAATAGTTTGGATCAAAGAGCCGAAATGCAGGGGGAGGTCAGTATTCAGAAGCGCCTGTACCTCTGTGCGCGTATTAGCAACGTGAAGGTCGAATGTTTCACGAGAGGAAGTCAAAGACACCTCTTTTTGGGACAATAAGGCTCTTATTCTGCTCAACTTGTTGAACTCTGCTTTCAAGGTTGGAATCGAAGGCCAGATGGAAGCATCCAGCCGCCCATGCGGGGGTGGAAAGAGAACATTATTGCAGCAGACCACTTTCTGCGAGACAGTTACAATATATGGGATTCCCACTAACATCCCACAGCAAGCTTCACTATTCAAAATCAAATAACTACCGTTAGCAAGCAGTGTGAAAGAAGGCGTAATCACAGGCACTGGGACACCCCGTAGGATGCATGCTAAGTTCGGTGCTTGTACATTGCATGCGCCGTGTAATTGAATGTGCCTACATACCAAGGAATGGTCAGGTGACGTGGTACATTCCTCGCCCTTCAAATAAACCTCAGTCCCGTCCCTAGTACATCTATACGTAAAGGGGAGGGACCAAACCTCATGTATGAAAGCGGTGCCCAGCGGTTCATATCTACCCAAAGCATAATGTTTCATACAAGACGTAAACTTAAAAAGCGCAAAAGGTAAAGTTATCAATCCGTGGACTAACCACGTAGCCGAATTGATCTCCGCTACAGAAAAAGGCAATGGTTCTAATTTTTCAATATGTAACAATGAAAATGTAGCATCCTTCATGGACATAAATCGCTGCTTGTCAGTAAGGTTAAAGGGAAGAAATAACGATGTAGTGTTAAGATAGTCCCAAGGGACTCTCCCTGCCTTTAAAGTCTGCAATGTCCATGCAAACTGCATAACAGAACGCAACTGGTTTTGACCATGATATAACACAGACATATCATCATGCACAATATCAACTACCGATGAAACAATATTATCTAATGTATAAATCCTAGAAGAGAGAGTGCTAATGCTATTATCTATAACGGCTAAAACCTTCTCCATGTTTGCTTGGTCAATAGCTCGCAATCTGGAAGCCGCCTCAATCTGTGACAACTTCCAGACTTCGTTGTAAATAGCATACGCCCACCTCTTGGTTCTGCCACCCACAGGACCCTTAACAAAATCATTCAAATCTATTTTGTCATGTAATTGTGATAAATGAACTTTGACAGACGCCAAAGTGGAATGTTGCAGCCAAGATTGACATAACTTGCCCACAGAGTATGTAGTTACAGTATGTGACGACTCAAACCGAGGGTCTACGCGTTCCTGAGTATACCCCGGTTTCAGCCCCAGAAAACGTCGTTGACAGATATCTGAACTGCTTTGCCAAATTAACCAACCCTCACTATTAACTTTCGAAATATTGAAAGATGTATTTGAAACTAAGGATTGCAAAGCAGCAAGGGACAGATCTGTGTGGTTATCCCAATTGGGATAAGCGCCCAGATCTGGCACAGAAGGTGACTTTAATTGTTTAGAAGTAGCCAATCCAAAACAGGTGGTTTGGAAGATGGATGAATTTAAAAATAAAATATGATTTGGTATAAGACAGGCACGATGTAAAGCCTCTGTACCCTGTACCTGCCACGGCTTGGAACCCCAAACCGACTTTAGATCAATAGTAGCCTTCCATACATCATAACCTTTGATTGACAATTCGTCCATAAAGGACTTAGAATAAAGTAGCTTCGTGTGTGTCAGTCTAACCTTTGCGGCAGACTCAGGCAGCACCTGAAAATAAAACGCTGCCGGGTTGGAAACACTGAAATCGGTAAAATATGAATACTTGTTAATTAGTGTTTGTGAACTTCCGAATTCGGGAGTAGGACAGTGTTCCCATTGGGTATAATTTACAAAATTTCTAAATGTATTAGCTTTATGCAGGAAATGATTGCCATAATGTTGAAAACAATACTGTTCCGCATAATTAGCCGCATTTTCGTATAAATCTTCAGCATCAAAAGCGGCATAATATTTCAAATCAGAAAACAGTGATTCAATGGCGTGTACATCCCAATCATCAGAACGTATGTTCTGCCTAACCACATCACCCATAGAAACACGAAATACATTAGGTACATTAATGACCTCTGTAGGCCCATGAATTTGGAATTTAACAGCATCCCATGCGATTCCATCCAAGACGGGCCAGGCAGTAATATTCACAAAAGTCTGGTCCCTCTTCATGATGTGGGACGAGGAGTGGGGGGCCAAAGTTCCATTGATAAGTCTAATTGTCGATCTCTCACTCAGATAGTGGCCATCCACAAGACGGAAAAAAACTATCACGAATCCAATGGACATAAACAAAAAAATACTGAAAAGCAACAGCCAAATGTATGTCCAAGGGGCAATCAAAAAATGTCTCTTAAACCAGCTGAAAAAAACAGCAATGTTTGATGGGGGGCTCGAGGGCAATGAGTTAGTGTCAAAGGAGAAACGGGACTGGCCAAGTGCTGTAGATTGTAAAACAGGCGAGGGACCACGTGTAGGATAAGCATACTCAGTCTCTTCGGGCAAACCACCAGCCGATGGTATCAACAAGGGATCAGTAACTGATTGCATCTCGATGGCAACATCAGGCAAGGTGTTAGAAGCAAGAGTCAACATTGAATTTCTTTGCATCGTCTGGCATGAAACTGCTGGAGTCATGCTAAGAAGTATCGGCCACTCGCTGAAGTTTGACATTGTCAATAGAGATGTACCTGTTTTCTTTGCGACCAGGAAGTGGAGGTAAAATGACTGTTCTTGTACCCTGCACTCCAAGCACTGGAACTGGTGCACGATAAGAGGGGCCGAACTCCTTCTTGTTCTCCACCTTCTCACGGACCAGATCTCCAACTCGGGGTAGCCAGCCGACTACCGGAACCTGAACTTCAACTTCAGATGTGGAGGGCATGTGTTCCTTCGATAGAGTGTCTCTGGCTTCTTGTAGAGTCTGTAAAACAGCACAGTGATCATCTACGTCAAAGGGTGCGGTCGACGCCGCCATGTCTAGACCATCAAGGTCTGGTACAAACATTCTGATTCCGAAGAGCATCATGTACGGGGTCCGCCCACCCAGAGACCTTCTAGGGAGATTATTAAGTGCACGTTGAACGTTATACAAATGGGCTAGCCAGTTCCGGCCTGTGCCTAAAACACGTGCTGTCAATGATTGCTTTAAGTCACGGTTCATTCGCTCCACCACACTATTACCCTCAGGTCGGTAGGGGGACGAAAATTTGACTAGGACCCCCAAATTTCTCATAGCCTCCTTGTAAGCCTTAGAGGCGAACGCAGGGCCCTGATCAGAATGGAAGGTACCACACGCAAAAGTTCCCACAAAGACACGCAAATCTCTGATGACAGTCCGCGAGTCAGCACTCCTTTGGGGCCATACCCACAGAAAACGCGTGCACGAATCCACTGCAACCAAGATGTACTTGTACGCAGTATCAGAAGAAAAAGGACCGCAGTGATCCAAATAAACACAACCAAATGGTTTATTGGATATGTACAACTGTGTTTGTGATGGGCGCGCAACAGTAGAAGGTTTAATCTGTTGGCAAATGTCACAATCGAGAACATAAGCGCGCGCTTGTTTATATAAACCAAACCACCAGTAACGTTGTTGTAGCAGAGATATAGTGGCTGACACTCCGGCGTGGGCTGACGCCAACCCCTCATGAGCAGCCAGAATCAGTGCGGGTCTGCAGTCCGCGTTGGGAATAATTCTGTCACCAACGTCGTTAATCCTCACTAATGGGACATTATCAGGACTTAAATGGTAAATGTAACGAGAAGGAAAACCCTTCGGGTAATCGCCTCCCTTTTCTGTAGCAGCAATAGCTGCCAAGATGTCATCATCAATCTTACTCTTTGATCTGGTTACTGCTGCCACTAAGTATGTAGCCACTGCTGTTTTTGCTGCCTCGTCAGCCAAGCTGTTGACGACAGCATGGACACCAAGTCGTTGGTGACCAAGAGTGTGAATTACATTCACGAGTGGGAGACGTTCTTTAAAGTCCGCCACTCGAACCCAAAGCGTTTTATGCTTAATTGTGCCACCTTTTGTGTCTCGATAATCATTCTGAGACCAGAAGTGTAAATTGTCATTATAGGACTGGACACAGTAGAAAGAATCACTCACAATTAGAGTAGTGACTCGGGGATCAGCAAACTCCAGTGCAAGCACTAGAGCCCGAAGCTCCGCCAATTGCGCGGTACAATCGCCCAATGACTGCGTATGCACTGCATCAGATTGGAATTCACCATTTACGAAAGTACCTACGACAATTGCGCAAGCCGCTGAGTAGGCGTGCTTTGATCCAATTGCGGGCTGCGCAGACCCGTCAGTGTATATGACACAATGGTATTCTTCGAGCGGGCGCAAAGACAGAGGAGCCGGATGAACGAATTCATACTGCAAGAACTCTTGAGTCTGTAATGAGGCATCAAAGATGTAGGTGACGTCTGGCGACGTCAGTGTTGTGGCCCATTGTATCCACCGAGGATGCAAAGCTTTAGAATTTGGTACACTTGCCTTTGTCACCGCTTCTAAGGCGGGATAGGGTGTTACAACCAGAATCTGTTTCCCATGTGACAGTGCGCGTTCTTTAAGGATCGCCATCTGTACAGCAGTCAGAACTTTTTCGACCGCGGAAAAACGTAATTCAGCAGAGGTGTACAAGTGGGATTTGTACGCAATGGGGACTGTATCGCCCTCATTAAACGTCAAATACGTGAAACCCACGGCGCCTGGCACTATTCTTATTACCAGGTTGGTGCGGTTATCACGTGTCAGCAAATATTGTGAAGCAAGAAGGTCAGCCTGTAAAGACTGTAAAATTTTAGAATGTTCCAGCTGCCAGCTAGACTTCGAAAATGTGGGTTGTACCAAGGCGTAAAGCGGCTTGATACGCTGGGCATAATCAGGAATGTACGTACGGCCGAAATTCAGAAAGCCCAGCAGAGATTGTAATTTCTTTAGTGTCGTTGGCGCACTCAAGCATGCGCACTTCTCCAGAAAGTGGGGAGCTAACCCCTTACCTTCATTATTGAGCTCGTAGCCCAAAAACAACACTGTATATTCCGCGATGTGAGACTTCGCAAAATTGAATTTGTAGCCATAGTCAGCAAAACTCACTACAATATTGTCGACTCGAGACAGATGCGGCAACAGCTCGTCATCCGTGAGGTAGATATCGTCAACATAGGAGTATGCCTCGGGGTCTATTCTTTCTAAGAGAGAAACCACGCGAGCGGAAAAGACGCCAGGGCTATTTTTGTAGCCCATGGCTAATCTCGTAAACTGTTTTTGT
This sequence comes from Triturus cristatus, assembly GCF_964204655.1. Taxonomy (NCBI): domain Eukaryota; kingdom Metazoa; phylum Chordata; class Amphibia; order Caudata; family Salamandridae; genus Triturus; species Triturus cristatus. Next base: position 1,145,618,567 of record NC_140590.1, on the reverse strand, counting down.
TTTCCGCCCGAAGTAAACGCTGTCCACTGGCTACTCAGTGTGGACAGGTTATGGCTAAAAAAGCCATTGGAAATGTCAAGTGTCGTTTTAAACCGTTTACGCACGAGACTGTCGACTAGAGCCGAGCTATGTGTATTTTGTACCGCGCAGGTCCGGCAATGGGAGTTTAGGTGCCGGTAATCCAAAACTAAACGGTACGAGCCGTCAGGCTTCGTCACAGTGAATAAAGGGTTATTCATAGGGGACACACATGTTTCAATTACACCCTGATATTCCAATTGTTCAAGGATCGCCGCGACGTGAGGTCTAGCTTCACGACGCATGGGATATTGGGGCTGTGGCTGGGGCATAGACCGCAATGGAATCTCATGGCAGGGGGACAACCGGTCCCAACCCACCTGAGTACGATACACCGCTGGCGCAAGCGCCAGCGCCCACTCACCAGCGTACATTTCAGCTTGGTCCTTAGGCACCGTGTGCGCAAAGGACGGGAGGATTTTCTCCTCCCCTCTAGGAGCTTCCAAAATGAAGGCTGGGGGCCAATCTGCCTCCGCTAGGAGGATATCATAGGTGGTGGTCAGATTATCCCAAAAAATCCCTTTTATAGTACGTTGTATGTCACCCTCTATTAATAAGACTATTTCATAAAGTCTATCAGGGGGAGCCACTCTGGTGTCAGCTGTTTCAACAGTAACCAACACATCAGTTGCTGTCGCCGCCAGAAATGGACGCAGAGCTTGACGGACTATGGTAATTTCTGCCGCGCTGTCCAGTAGCGTCAGCGCCCATGTCCGGTTCTGAAGCTGTGTCCGCACTATCTGAGGCATATTTTGCCGTCAGAGCCGCCACTTTCTTCTTCTGAAACGGGGGTCTTTGTCGAGCAAACTCGTCCTGCTTGCCTTTACCCTCAGTCTGTCGGGGTTGGTCACGCTGTTGTGGAGCACCCCGACCTTTGCCACCGCCTCCGCCACCAGACTGTGTAGCCGATGTTTCCTGTGAAGAACGAGGAGAGCGCGGTTCAGAAACCTGAAATCTATCAGGAGACTTAATAGTAGCACGATCTCGCAGATCATAAGTGCGTTCACTACTTGACTGAACGGGAGAGGCAGGCCGAGAGCCCTGTTTCTGCTGCTGCTTTCCCTGTTGTTTAGTCCGCCAAGGTTGTTTTGGAAAAATTGGCCGACCATCCTTACCAAAAGTTTCTGCCTTACCCTGCTGCTTAGAATCGGGATTTTTGATCACAGGCTTAACTCCTAAAGAGCTACGACCCAAATCACGATATGCTTCTGCAATTATTTTTGCAAATTCCTGCGGCTTGTCCTCTTCAGCAACTTTCATCAGTTCATTACGAACCTGAAAGTGCAACGCATCACCCTTAAGGTTTCCCATTATCATGGTAGCCACCAGGCCAAAATCTCCGAGGAGCCGCATCCCCAATTCTATCGCAGACTCCGCTCCATGGTCCTCTTGAACCTGTTTAATTATGGAGGGCAGCTGTAACATAGACGGAGTGCCGAAGCACTGCGCGTACGTCGCAGCAAAAATCTTACCCCAGGATACACAATCATCTATATGGGGAACTAAGTCTTTAGGCAAACTAATGGTGAGGATCCTGTGTTTTTCCACAGGAGTTGTATGCGGATAAACCGCCTCTATTTGGTCAAATTTTTCAGCAAGCCAAAAAGGATAATCATCCCTTGTGAGGGGGCGCTTGCCCACAACAGAATTGACCATAACAGGACTAATGACCACCGCGTGACGATCACTAGGTTGTCCCGCACTAACAGGCGCCCCCGCCTGTACAGTGCGCGACACATACTGCACCAACGCCCTATATACTGATATAAGGGCAGTGTGTAGTACACGCAATTCAGCCACCGTCACCGTGAGGTAACGGGGATGAGGCGTAAATCCGGCGAGTACCGGCCAAGTGGCCCCTGCAATTGATAAAGGGCCCATTCTCGGCGGTATAACCACATGGGGGAGGGCGCCATTAAACCAAATCTGATGTTGCCAAGCAGATATTGGTATCTCCTGTGTCCTATACGGCGCATAGTTAGCAGGCACGGCAGTAGCAGTGTAAGAATGAAAGGTATCGTCATCCCCACTGACTGCCGGAATCGTCACCCAGGAATAGAACAACTCAAACGGGTGAGCCGCATCGGCTCCCACCACAAAGATGACGTCCATGCCCGTGTCCGGCACCCCATACTGCGTCAAATGACGTTTCAGAGCTGCACGGCTGTGCGCCGCAATGTCTACTGCCATAAGGACAAACTATACTTCAAGTATTCAGTAGCACAAGGGTTCAATAACCTTTTTAATGATCAAGCTTGAAGGAACCTATATCAATAGAACTAGGTAGGTTTAAATCCGTCAGACTTGTTATCCGGAAACAAGAATGAGGGTGCTGTGGACTAAATGTAAGCACTACTAAGGCGTTTCAACTCATAGACCAAACGTTAGGTGCGCCATGTTGCAGGGATTCTGCTGATACACAGAACTATGCGAAGAACCCCAGGACCTCAGTGAATTGTGGTGTACCAGAAACTCACCTCAGAACCCAGAACCCAGTATCCGGCTAGCATAAGTGTCCCATTCGTTATCCGAGATTTAGCTCGGCGGTCCCAATGAATAGACAACCCAGAACAAGCGACTCAGTACATACTCAGGAATGGTGGGAATCGGAAATACCTGTTCGTATATTATTCTCACATCAGTCCACAACAATAATCAACAGAGACACGTTGTAAATAAAAGGGGTTTATTTTTATAGACCACGTGTCCTAAGATGCAGTACTTTGGCTAATACAAGCAGACAAATGATTAATATCAAAACCAGCAACATAGTTACAATACCATAGAATATAAAAGGGGTGATCATATTATAATGACAGTGGATACTACCACCTTCCCTTTACTAAGAAGCTAATATTATTATTATGCTAATAGAAGGTCTCTTAGGCTTGAATAGGGGACCCCATACCTCAAAGATCAGCTTAGTGAAATCACATCACAGGAGCATCAGGAGTCTTCTCGCAGGAAGGCTCGTCTTCGGTCTGAATAATAAACATGATGTCTGTGATACTAAAAGCACTAATTTTCAGGCATTTGCAGCTGCGCGTGTGTTATGGCTAAATAGTGGGCCGATCAACCTAGAGTGAAAAACATGCATTGTGTAATAACCCAGACTGTTTGTCACACCATGTACAGACCAAGGTCGCTGCGCAGAGCTTGGGATAGTAACAACAGATTGCTCTTGTGTGAAGCAAGTCTCGAGTCAGCAGTTTGTTTTAAGAAATAACATGTAAACGCAGTGTCGTGTGCAAAAGCAAAAAGATGGCTTTCTAACATCTAACGTGGTTATGCTAACTTAACAATGCCTGTACGTATTCAGAGAGAACTCACTACAAAATTCAGATAGTTTGCACTGACCCAAAGTCCGCACTGGCAATACTAAATGTCTAGACAAGTCTATTTAGAAAAGTATATTTTATTACATACAGTGCAAACAAAGACCTGCTTTTGATTGCAATTTTTTTAAAATTGTTAAAAATCATCACAATGATACAACTAATTGACCACAATGTTTGTTCATCAAAGCATTTCATGAAAACATTCCAGGTATTTAGTACACAGATCCAATTTATACATATGAAGTAACGAACATGATAAACAAAAGGACAATATATCAATACATTGACCAATTTGTTAATGTATTGATATATTGTCCTTTTGTTTATCATGCTTTGATGAACAAACATTGTGGTCAATTAGTTGTATCATTGTGATGATTTTAACCATTTTTTAAAAATTGCAATCAAAAGCAGGTCTTTGTTTACACTGTATGTAATAAAATATACTTTTCTAAATAGACTTGTCTAGACATTTAGTATTGGAGTGCGGACTTTGGTTCAGTGCAAACTATCTGGATTTTAGTGAATATGACACATAAGGGAATTTTGTGTTTGACAAGTACCTAGGAAGACTGCCAATGATATATCTGGCAATATGAGTTCATCTCATTCACAGGTGGTGCAAATGTATTGTATTAAGAGAATTTTTATTTTGCTATAAGGAGGGAGGAATGGTAAAATGCCATTCAGAAGTAGAATCTAGGATTTGGAATGTTAGTTAGTAACTTTCTTTTCTTGAGGTTCTGGCAGTGACCGGTATGTCCGTTGCTGCTAGGACATCAGGAGAGTCGGATGTGCCATGTTGTGGGTGCTACTTGTAGGGATAAAACTCACGCTCCATTACTACTTCGTGTGAAGATCACCTTAACAACTGCATTGTCAGTCTGGAGTTGGGAAATCCTGGAATGCTTCGAGCCACTGGCTGGGACATGATGTATCCAGTCAGCTGAAGTTTTACAAGACTTGAGAGTGTTGTGTGGGACTGTAGGTGTAGCAAGCTTTCTATCATGGAATTTTCACTCCGGTCATGGATTTTCATGGCCAGGGTATTGAAGGATTATCCGATTGGTTATGTTCCTGAGGTTTTACCTTGTGACTGTGGTGGTAACGGTGTTGTACCCTAGGTGTAAGGTTACCTGAGTGAATAAGATGTTGCTGAGGTGTGGCCAAAGTGTGTGCTTGCAGTTGTGCCCTCCGCCTAGTATAGTAGGGTTGTTGCCTGGTGTGTTGATGTGTAGTCTCTCAGGCACATGCATGAGTAAAGAGGTGTATGGTGTGCGTGATGCAAGAGCATGCAATATGCCCTCTCTACTGGTGCCACCACTGACTGGCTGACCAGACAGTATAGATCTGGAGACTGAACAACATACATCAAGCTCCTGGTGGGGTCTCCACCTGTAACTTATGCTTGAAGTAAAGTTGCTAAAGGAGCCTTCTGTCTAAGTGTCTTCCCTGCTTCTCACCAGTAACCTGAATTACAAAATCTTTTACAATGCAAATCTTTTTACAATTTAAAGAGGTAAAAATGTTCCAGAATTATAGCTATCACTTTGGTGAAGTGAGGCTTCACAACGGGGAAGGGTTGGAGTCCAGTATCATAATGTAACATTTAATCAAGAAAAAGACACGATCGAGCATTGGCAAAGCCAATAGGTCTCGCCTATGCGAGAGATTTAGGCTTCACCAATGTGTTTTAGCCATGTTGTTCACCAGCGTGGCAGCCATTCAGCATGACTAAATGTTAGTGGCGTAGAGGAAAGTGATGTGCAGTGGCCTAGAGTGGAATGGCGAACAGTGGAGTAGAGTGAGTGGAGTGGCAGAGAGTGTCATGTATTGGAGTGGCATAGTGTGGAGTCGCGTAGAGTGACATACACTGGAGTAGCATACAGTTGAGTGCAGTGGTTTAGAATGCAGGTACATAGAGTGCAGTTCTGTAGAGGACTTTACAATATAGTGCAGCAGCACTAAATGCAGTGGCGTACAATGCAGCATCACAGAACGCAGTGGCATAGATTAGAGTGGTGCATAGTACAGTGTAGTTGGGCAGAGTGCAGTGGTGCAGAGTGCAGTGGCACAGAGTAGAGTGCAGTGGCATAGAGTGTATTGGCGTAAAGGGGTGTGCCGTAGAGTTGAGTGATGCAGAGTTCAGTGGTACAGAGTAGAGTCGAGTGGCAGTGAGTGCGTGATGTAGAGTGCAGAGTAAAGTTGAGTGGTGTGGAGTGCAGTGGTGCACAGTAGAGTAGCATAGAGTGGTGCAGAGTAGAGTATAGTTCCACAGAGTGCAATGGCATAGAATACAGTGGCTTGGAGTGGATTAATGTAGAGTGGAGTAGTGCAGAGTAGAGTGGCGGAGAGTTTGGTGGCAGAGAATGCAGAGTTACAGAGTAAATGTACATGTGTAGATATTTATATAGCGCAAATCACCAACCGGTCTCGAAGCGCTTGCTTAGGGAACCCGTCCTGGTATTCCCCTGTGAGATAACCCAGCAGGGCATCCACAAGGTGAAAGCCAGGCATCCCGCCGCGAGGGGCCATTGTGGAGATTAAGCAAGCTATTGCCCAGAGTCGCAGAGTGTGAACCCATGAATCGAGTATGCACTGGAGCGAGAATTATCGAGTCCATGGACAATTTATGGACTCAAGACCCAGCCGAGCCGGGAATTGAACCCTGGTCCCGGGCTGACCTCTGCTTCCAGGTCTGCCTACTCTAACCAGTGAGCCACACTTCTCCACAGAGTAGAGTGCAGTGCAGTGGTGTAGAGTGAAGTAGAGTGATATAGAGAACAGCGGCATTGAGTGCAGTGCCGTAAAGTGCAGTGACATAGAGTACAGTTGTGTAGAGTGCAGTGGTTAAGAGTAGAGTGGTGTAGATAGAGTGCAGTGGCATAGAGAGAAGAAATGCACAGTGGAGTAGAGTGCCATAGAGTGCAGTGGCGTAGAGTAGATTGTTTCAGAGTAGAGTGAAGTGGAGTAGAATGGAGATGTGCAGGGTAGAGTGCAGTTGGGTAGAGTGCCTTAGAGTGTAATGGTGTAGAGTAAAGTGGCAGGGTGCAGTGGCATGGAGTGCAGTGGTGCAGAATAGATTCGAGTGGCATACAGTGGATTGGCATAGAGTGCAGGGCATAGAGTTTAGTGCTACAGAGTAAAGTGCAGTGACGTAGAGTGTATTGGCATAAAGTGAAGTGGCATAGAGTAGAGTGTTGCAGAGTGGCATAGAGTACAATGGCGTAGAGTGGAATTGTTTAGCGTTGGTTAGTGTAGCCAAGACTGGGGGGTGTAGAGTGCAGTGGGAAAGAGTGCAGTGGTGTAGAGTAGAGTGGCTAAGAGTGCATTGGCATAGAGTAGAGTGGTACAGGTTAGAGTAAAGAGGCATGGAGTGCAGTGGCGTAGAGTGGAGTGATGCAGAGTGCAGTCACGTGGAGTGGTATAAAGTGTAGTGGTGCAGAGAACAGTGCAGTGGTGTGGAGTGGAGTGGAGTGGCATAGGGTAAAGAATTCATGGTATGGTAGCGCACTGCTATTACAGACAACACATTTTCAATTGAAATGACCATTACATTTACACAGCCTAATAAAACTACAGTGCATAGACGAACATGTGTGGAAATTGCATCACCTAGTGTAATGATTTGTTTTGATCATATTAACCTCTTCAGTGCCACGCCCTTTCCCCGCCCTGTGCCGGGCGTTGCATTAGCGGGCGGGGTTCATGACGAGATAGTCTCGTCATGGGCACAGCGCAATCGCGCTCCATGACGAGACCATCTCGTCATGGGCACTGAAGCGGTTAAAGTATTTGTTTCCAACCCACTTCAGAAATAACAAAAAATGTGCTTCACTTCCTAGTTCTGATATATTCAGACATACTTACACAGTTCATTTAAATGTTGTTGTGTGCCAAAAATTAAACTCTTTCCTAACCCCATAATCCTGAAAGACTGTCACATAAATCCTCTCACTTTGAAGTCAGAGAAAAAAATAGTAAACAAGCACCCTCAGAAGACAGAGCCTGTCCTTTGATCTCGGTCTTTGAATGCACAGCATATGTGACGAGATAAGAACAAGATTTACAGGCCCTTTTACTGAAAGGGAGAACTGGGAAGGATACTGTAAATATGGTTTGGGCAAGGAAAGTATGAACTCAAGCTGGAAGGCCAAAAACAAATGAAGCCAGCAAATGGAAAGCAAGAAAACATGAGTTACAAACTTCAAAGCCAATTGCAAGCAAGGGCAGAATGCATTGCTAGGTCAACTTTCTGAATGTCCCCAAGATGTCTTTAGCAAACCAGACAGTTGTGATGTCTGGTAGGCTGGGACATAAAAAGGGCATATGGCAAGAGAGCAAAAAGAGAGACATTGGGTGGTGGGCAATAGGTCCCAGCACTGTAAGGGAGGAGGCGGAGAGTGGCAAAAATAAGAGTGAACTTTCACTTTAGGGTTAAAAGGAGATCTTCCATTTTGTTAGCGCTCCAGGTATCCACTGGGGTCTGGCGCCTGAGTAAGGGAGTGTATGTGTGGCGTCTTGCCCAAATTTCTCGACGTGGATATTCATGGGAAGTGCTACAATCAAAATTACACCAGTCTCTGGAGCAGCCCACATGGGGCCATCAGGTTCAGAGAGAAATGTAGTCGCCCGCCCACGGGGACAGCTAGCTTGGAGCAGACGCCCAATGCAGAAAGCACGCAGCACTTCCATGAGAAAACCCTGTAAGCCCTCAGAATGGAATTAAATTCAGGCATGTTTGTGAAAGTTTAGGAGACTTAGATTCAAGTTCTACTCTTGTAAGCTATATCAGTGGACACGCACAGGAATTCCTTCATGTAAATAAGTACGAAGCCAAACAGCGAACAGGTGTACAGGTTTTTAAAGGCGGCTTATCAGGTCCCTAGTTTTCACCCTTCACTAGCAGTTGATTGAACTCGTAGTCACTGCCGTCAATCAAGTTGGTTACCAGTAGTAACAGTCTCCTACACTCAGAACCAGCATCCAACAAGTAAAACTTGTGTACCATGTGCAGGACCAGTGCCCCACCAGGAGAAACATTGTCTAATCCATAGAACCAGTGCATCACCAGAGGAACCAGTGTACCCCTGGCAGGCCCAGGGCTCCACCAGGAGAAGAAGACCTCTACCTGTGCAACCAAGGCATCACCCAATCACCGGTGGCTCCTCCACTAAGGCGGAGGAGCGTCGCCCCACTGCTTTGCAGCCGCGAAATAAAGGAAAAATAAAATAAAATGGTAATAATTCAAGGTTACTACTATTTTATTTTTTCCTTGCTGCTGCAGTTTTGCGGGCAGTGCGGGGTGGGGCTGCTCTGCTGGCAGAGCTGGGGAGGAGTGGTTTGCACTCCCTAAGTGCACATGAATGTTTGGCCAGCTGTCTCGGGCCGGCCAAACAATCATGTGCACTTTGCATGTTCTCCACCCAGGCTGCATTACAGCCTGGGAGGATAACATGCCCAGGCTCCCATTCCCTGGCTGAGCGCCGAACCACAGTGCTCAGACCAATCACAACGCTGCATTGCAGCATTGTGATTGGCTCAGGGGAGCATCAGCGTGGGAGCTTCCTGTTCCTGCTGAGGGAGAAGACGGCAGGACGACGGGGGAGAGGTGCAGCAAGGGGGACGTTTCCCCCCTTTTTTTATACCCCCCCTACCCGTGACCCCACCACCCCCGATCCGTGCCGTCCGCTCCTGTACCTAAGAGCCATGGTCTAGCACGAGAAGTGTCTAACATATGGAACGAGTGCAGCATCCGAGGTATCAGGGTCCCACCAGAAGGGCCAGTGTCTAACTGGCAGACCCAGTGCATCCACCAGAGAACCGCTCTACCACGGGCAGAACCAGGAGAAACAGTGTCTAATTGGCTGAGCTGGTACACTGACCAGAAAACCAGGGTCTCATCACAAGAAGAAGTGTCTAGCCACTACAACCAGTACAGTAGGGTACGGCCAGTGCACAACCAGTCACAGCAGTCTTCTACCAGAATAACCAGTGCCCCCCCGCAGAACAAGTATCTCACTAGCAGAACTAATATTTTACCAGTTAATAGTAGAAGCATTCCCATTCAGAACAGTGCCCCACCAGCACAGCCAGAACCAAACCTGGGCAACTGGTACTGGTGCTCCAGCAGCAGAACCAGTGCAACACCACAAAGCACCAGTGAGACATCAGATGAACTTGTCCCTTCAACTGGCTCTAATAGTCGCCCTTCCCTCTACCCTCGTCTGTTCCAGTCCTCGCCACCCTGTCCCTCTTTCTCTCTCTCAGCCCTCTCACTCCTAACCTCTAACTTCAATCCATCGCCCCTCCTGCCTTCCTGCCTCTTTTCCTCTCCTCTACTCTTCTTTCCTGCTGCTGTCTCTGTCCCTCCCTCAGACCCACACAGATGGGACGGAGGCAGGTTCTGTGTTGATAAAGGATTACTGCCTTTTTATTGTTTTCCAAATCCCTCTTGCTTCCTGGTCGGCCATCTTGCCAGTGCCATAGACCGCTGTCAGCTCGGGTGCTGCTGGGGGACAGGAGTTAACAGTCCTTAGATTTCATGGTCTTGATGATGTCGTGCACTTTCTTGTTCAGGGCGCCCCCGTGCACACCCTTCTGCCCCATCATGAAGACCAGGGCCTTGGAGGTCTTGCCGATGCAAATGGAGCGGCTGTCTCCGGCCTTGGAGCGCAGGTCCATCACCCAGTCACCCTCGATCATCAGGTTGTCCCGGATGATGCTGCATTTCTTGCCAGCGATGGTTATACCTGTTTGGAGGAATGTCTTACGGTCCATCCCCACAATGACCCCCACCTCCTGAGGAGAAATGGCAGCCAGAAGCCCCCCTGGCTTGGAAGCCCAGACAGACTTGTTATCAGCATGGCCAACAATCGCCACATCTTCAACATTCCTGTCCTTCAGGAAGGAGTTAATGTATGTTTTCCAGTCACCCATTACAACGTAGCTGTGGGTTAAATCCGAGCCTGGTGTCTAGTGTGCTGGTGTAGAGGCAGTAAACAGTTTTCTATCTCTTGGGGTCTCGTGTACTGAGTCCTTTCCGCTAAACGAAAGGGTGAGAGTGAAAGCAGTTGTCCACCACCCGTGGTATTATGTATTGAGTCTAGGAACAGTCGGGTCTACTGCTCCAGCAGTCTCTTGGGTGCAAATGCAGTATTGCAGGCCTCGGTGTGGTAGCAAGAGTCAGTGAGCAGCCGCGTCAATACGTCAATGTCGCAAGCCCGGTCTCGTGGAGCGAGCTCCCATACGACTTTGCTTAGGTGTATCGGCCTCCCTGGCAGCCTTTTTCTGTCCTGATGTATCACTGCACTGGGGCGTAGCGCGCGCTTGGTCGGCACACGTGCCTCTGTCCTGGGGCCTAGGAGTGCAGGCTTCCTGTCTGACGCCTCCTGCACAACTTCCGTCCCGTGGCGTCGAGGCCTAGGAGTCCAGGCCGCCAGGCGGACACCTTTCTCAGAGAGCTCCGGTACCGAGGCTCCTCCTTCACCGGCGCTCTGTCATCGACAGCCGGTCATCCCATGCACATTTAACAGTTGCTAGGACGCCTACTGTGATAGTACTGGCTGAGCAGTGATTGTGACGTCCCGTTTGTGGCTCCCTTATGACATCACTTCCTATGTGCTTAGTGTGGTGCTTCGCAGTGGTCCTTTATGATGTCACGTATGCGTTCTCTTCACGCTGCCAGGTTTCAAATCCCCCCACTCCACCCGTCGCAGGGTGGAGTGGGGGGATTTGCCGCATATAGGGCGTGTACAGGGGATTTATGACAGAAGTTACAAATGCACAATCATTAATAAAACGTGGCAGACATTTCAAGAGAAGTTGATACTCAAAACGACAGTTTCTGTTGCAAGTGAGTTCTCGGCACTGTCTTGCAGGACCTACTCCTGCAGAAGTCCCCCCCCCTCCCCCTCCCCGGCCCTGAAAACCTTTCGGTCCCCGTGGGAGCTAGCTGTGAGGGAGGGAGGGCATGACACGTTTATGTTTTTGAGTAAAATTATTATTTTTCTCCATCTGAAACATTTTCTCCAAGGAACCGAAAATCTTGAAATGAAGCTGGTAAAAAAATGGCAATCAGGTTAGGTTGTCCCTTGTCCCAGTCATGACGGCCGGCTTTGACATTTTTCAAAAGTGGCACCCTGGGGTCATTATTGTGTTTTTTCCTGTCCCTTATGTCAGCTTTTTCCAGGGGGTGTGGATGGACAAGAAAAAAATACTTTATATTGTTTACTCTAAATAGCGTAAAGTTATACCTCCAGTGGCCCCAGCTCTTTCTAGGAGGTGGAGGAATTATTCTGTTGATGGAGCCAAGGGTAGCTTGGTTGACGGAATACTTTTGGTCCCCTAATTTCTAAATGATGTGGACGGATCGACGGTTTAGGGCAGAGTACCCTGTCCTCCAAACTGTAAATCAGGCTCTTAGTAATGTGTTACAAAAAAGACATTAGTATGAGTTTAATGTAAGTGAGATAAGAAAAATGCTGTAGCTCAGAAAGGGGCGGCTCCTCCACTAGGGCGGAGGAGCGTCGCCCCACTGCTTCTCGCAGTGCGAGAAGCAGAAACATAAAATGGTAATACCTTTCCGTTATTACCATTTTATGTTTGGTTGTGGGCGGGTGGGTGGGCGGGGCTGCTCTGAGAGCAGGGGAGGGGAGGAGTGGTGTGCCTGCCCACTGCAGAGTGCGCAAAGACTGTTTGGTCGGCCCCCTCGGGCTGCCCAAACCAGTCTTGCGCACTCTGCCTTTTCTCCATGCAGGCTGCATGCCCGTGTGTAACCCCCCCATCCCCATGCTGCCCAGCACGACCCCGCACCCCCCACCCGCGAGTCGTGCCGGCCGCGACTGAGCTCAGAATGCTTAGAAGCATGTAGAAAGATTCAATTTTTCCTGTAAACACCTATAGTGTACAAATAATTAACATATTGACATAAACATCTCCTTTCCATTGATCACTCCTCACCTTAGATAAACAGATCGGAAGGGCTGTTGAAACTGCAGCTATGATCTTGCTCTATGACCTTCTTTTCACCTCGGCTGATGGGTTTGGCAGGAGGCACTGAGATGTTCCAACTCACTGGTTGTAACTTAGTACAGTTCAGCATCTACATCCTTTCGTTAATACTGGTCACGAGATGTCACAACTCAACGGTAATAAGGCCATTACATACATGCAGGGCCACTGGAATTATGCGGCAGGGGAGGTTCAAATTATGCAGCAGGTTTGAGTAAATTATTCGGCAAGAAAAGGCAAATTATGCAGTGTAATGCGGCACAATTTGCAATAGTATTACTTCATTATTTCATCATTTTTACACTTATTGGCACTGTATGGGCATTGATTGAACCGCATTAGTACCAATTTAACAGCAAAATATAGCAATAAGCAACAGAGAGTTGACCAGTCAACCTTTGCAAAGTCCTTCAACTGTGCAGCACCATGTGTCACTGCGTTTTTAGTAACTTTTGAACCATTCGAGCTAGAAACAGTTTTTTGGGGGTAAAATATGCAGATTATGCAGTAGAGGATGGAATATGTGTCAAATGCGGCAAATCTATAATTTGGCGAAAATGCTGTGGCCGCACAATCACGTAATTCCAGTGGCCATGGATACAGGTTTTTATATAAGGATTGCAGACTCCCATTTAGTACTTTCCAAATTATAGTAAGAGTCATCCATCTGCTCCAGTTAGTACAAATTGTAGAATATATCTTCTGCTTTTCTTATCAGCAAGCTGATTTGAGATTCTTTGACTGGTGGGTCTAGGGCCATCTCATTGTTGTATGTGTACCATTATCTAGACAAGCTAGACCTCTACTGTGGTTTCCTGGCAACTTTGGCATCTGAGAAGGTTTATAGGAACATCGTCAATGCAGGGTGGAACAAATTACCCATTAGTCACTGTTCTGAGCAAGAAGTCAGGAGTTAGATGCTCTGACCATGTCTGATTCTGTCACAGTAGGAGTGCTGGTCTTAGTATCATTGTTCATATGTATACACCCATACCGGTATACTCATATTCTCTGGATTTGTTTCGTAATTAAATCCCTTAGGCGCAGTTATCATCCTGGACTCCACAGTACAAATAGGTGGCTTCTTTATTGCAGATCGCAGCATTTTTAAGAACATCAGGATTATATATATATATATATATATATATATATATATATATATATATATATATATATATATGTTCACTGAAAAAACCATAGGTTTCAGGGGCGTTATAGTTAGCCGGACATTTCCCTCGTACAAAACCCTAGAAATTCCCCTGTTATAGTTAGTCCAGCTAACTATAACTCGCGCCCCCGCAATGCACTGCTGATGACGTCACATATTACATCACTCATGACATGGTCAGTGACATCACTGATGACATCACTGATGACATCTCAAATGACATCACTGATGACATCACTGATGACGTCATCCATGTGATAAATTAGTGCATCTTCTCACACCCTAATATAACCTTTGATACACCGACTCAAAATTTCAAACGGCCATTTTGACAACCATAGATACTCAAATACCAATAACTACACACCCACTCATTGACTTTTAGGTCTACATACATGTCCACTCACTCACCTGTACAGTCACTCATACTTACAGTCACTCTGTGCATTTATACACCTATATAGACACTCACACACCGCCAATCATCCATTGAGGTACTGACACATCTAGTCAGTCATGCAAATAATTAATCACAGTCCAATTTACTCACCCATACAGTTAAACACACTCAAGTTCACTTACTCATAAAAATACTAACAAATTCTGTCTTCCTGCAGAAAAACAAACAGCACATGACACAGATATCCTTGCACTATGGCGCATACAGCCACTCCCAAAATCACACACTCTCACATATAGATAGTTATATACTCTTACACACATATACACTGCGTTTCACATATGTAGTTACTGACACATTTACAACTGAGATATATATTCAATCACTAACACACCCATACACACACTCACCCAACCATACAGTCCATCACAGATGCACACTTAAAACCATGCACCCACTGAATCACCCACTCACACATCTAGTCACAGAGTCACACACACCCTACCCACACAAATACTCAGGCCCCCATACAGATACTCAGACAACCAATCAATAACCCATATAGACTCTCATATAGCTAATCACAAAACCATGCAGCCACTTATACACCAACACACAGACACATACAGACATTCACACAGTTTAGTCACTAGTCTGCAGTAAGATACATTTAATGACTCACTTATAGAGTCAGTTACACACCTAGAAAATCATCCATTCACACACTTGTACACCCACTTATTTTTCAACAGGCCTTTCCCTATATATATTAAACATATTAAAACTGTTCAGAAACACATACTCAATGGATGATGACATCAGTGATGTCATCAGTAATGTCATTTGAGATGTTATCAGTGATGTCATCAGTGATGTCACTGATCATGTCATGAGTGATGTAATATGTGACGTCATCAGCAGTGCATTGCGGGGGCGCGAGTTATAGTTAGCTGAACTAACTATAACAGGGGAATTTCTAGGGTTTTGTACGAGGGAAATGTCCAGCTAACTATAACGCCCCTGAAACCTATGGTTTTTTCAGTGAATTTCAAAGGTTTTTTAAATGCTAATTCCTATCTATAACTTATCTCTTATCTATTATAGCTTAGACTCACACCCTGACGATCTCAATGCAGCGGTATCTACATTTAATAAAGATCTCACGACCGCCATTGAGTAAGTCGCGCCCTTACAGACCCTCACCTCCCGTAGATCAAAACCGTCAGCTCCCTGGTTTACCCAAGAATTAAGGGAAAACAGAAGCAGTTGCAAAAAACTGGAGCGCCTATGGCGCCGGACCTATGACCCGGCAACCAAATCTCTTTACAGACAGGCCCTCAAAGAGTTTCATAAATTCAAACGTGATACCATGAGTCTATACTTTGCAGAAACTATAGTTAGCGCAAAAAACTCCACTAAGGGCCTCTTCAACATCGTTAAAGAGTTTACTAATCCTACTGCTCTGTCCGTTCCCGTTACCCCCAGCCAAGCACTTAGTGAAGGCCTATCTGATTTCTTTTCTGAAAAAATTGCCAATATCACGGCAACAATCCTTCAGAATCGCACAGAAGTAACCTCAGATCTTGACACCTCCTGTACCAAAGTATTTACTTCTTTTAAACCACTTACTAAAGAGTATGCCCTGACTCTATTTTTAAAATGTAAATCAGGCTCACCGCTTGATCCAGCCCCGGCACTGATCCTAAATGAGATTGCTCCGCTAGTAATTAACCCCCTGCTTGAAATCTGGAACTCCTCCCTTTATTCGGGTGTTGTCCCTTCTTTCTGGAAACACGCGTTGCTAATCCCTATTAAAAAAAAAGCTGGTGTCGACCCAATGTGTCTGAGCAACTACCGACCGATTTCACTCCTACCCAAGCCAGCCAAAGTGCTCGAGAAGGCGGTACAAGAACAACTGTCCGACTATCTTGAATCAAACTTGCTGCTCCATGACTCTCAGTCAGGATTCAGGCCGGACTTCAGTACCGAATCAGCTCTACTAGAAGTGTCCGAGTCGATTCATGAGTGCACGGATAGGGGAGAGGAGGCCATGCTGGTCCTCCTCGACCTATCCGCAGCATTCGACACCATCTCCCATGAAACTCTACTAATACGCCTTCAGGAGGTGGGAGTTGGTGGGATCCCACTCGCCTGGGTCAAATCATTCCTTACGGATCGATTTCAACAAGTGATGCTGGGCTCTTTCTTCTCCACCAAGAAACCGTTGATGTGGGGGGTTCCACAGGGATCTGCCCTCAGCCCGCTCCTGTTCAACGTATACCTGAAGCCTTTGGCAAAAGTGGTGGAATCATGAGGCGTCAGAGTGATCTTTTATGCTGACGATACTCAGCTGGTGTTTTCTTTCAAAGATCACTCTGAAAGCTCTTTGATAAATTTTCGCTACTGCATGGTGAATATCGCCTCTTGGATGTCCTCAAATAATTTAAAACTGAATACGGATAAGACGGAAGTCTTATTTTTTAATCAGAAATCCCCCATCTTCACTAGCCTCTGGTGGCCGGCTGAATTAGATCCTCCCCCTGTACCTGTCCAAGCTGCCCGCAATCTGGGCTTCCAATTTGACACTGCCCTCTCCTGCAAAACCCAAATTAATAAAGTCACAGCGTCCTGTTTTGGAAAGCTCCGTATGATCAAAAAAATCATCCCTTTCCTACCATTAGATTCACGCAAGACAGTAGTCCACGCCCTTATAACATCCCATTTGGACTACGCAAATAGTCTGTACGTTGGAGCCCCGGCGTACCTCATTGATCGATTGCAGACAGTACAGAATTCAGCGGCCAGGTTGATTTGCAATGTTCCCTACCGTCATTCCATTTCACCTCACCTGATCAAACTGCATTGGCTCCCAGTGAGACTACGTATTCAGTTCAAATCCCTGACCCTTGCTTTTAGAGCTCTTAATGGCCGAGGCCCCGCTTACCTGAGACACAGACTGAAGATCTCACAAGCATCTCAGAATCTCAGATCTAACCATCTTCGCCTAATGCTCTGTCCCCGTTTTTGTCTTGCGCGTACGGGAGGAAGGGCCTTTGCAGTAGCCACCTCCAGACTATGGAATCATCTGCCATTGGAACTGAGATTTCTGACTTCAGAGCCTATGTTTCGAAAGAAACTTAAGACCTGGCTCTTCTCCTTGATCTAGCCCATTCTTTTTCCCCCTGAACATCACTGAACCTCACTAGATGTTGTCTTCAGCGCCGGGACACCCCCGCTGGGGGTAGCTGAGTGCTTAACAAACTTCTAAATAAATAAATAAAATCTCTAAAGATATCATGAAAAGCATTCTTTTGTAAAAGTACGATGCACATTAGTTTTGTGGAAAAGCATCTTTGAGATTGGTTAAGAAAAAGCAGTTTCAACGTGGAGTACATATCATAGGATAAAATTTGCTCAGCTCAACCACACCTGCTACTTGCATTTGGAAGGCACTGTTGGAACTTAAAACAATTGTGAACTTTTAACCTGCACGTGTCGTTAAATGTTCAAGAAAATGGTCCAAAAAAATATCGTTACGTTTTAAAAAATTGATGAACTTTTAACCTGCACGTGTTGTAGAATGTTCTAGAAAGTGTGTTGATAGAATACGTTGCACTTCTGACTTCTATGTGTTGTTGAATATTAAAAAAACGGTTCATATGGAAAATTAAAAAGAAACCAATAGAGAAGTTTTGAAACCAAAAAGAATCAAGGAACTATTCTAATTTATTCTTTACATGTATTTATGTGTGCAGCAACAAAATTATAGACACAACGGCACTAGGAAGAGGAAGAAGCAGGGAGTGGGGGGAGGGGGGAGATGGGCAGAATGGCACACATGCACAATTAAGTACAACACACATATAGACTAACAATGGCCAAAATGAAACACACCAACAAGGAGCACAAATCACACAACCCACCAACATCACACCACTAAACGAGCATAGAAGTGAAAACCACGCTGCATTCATACAGGATGTGTACAAAGGCCAGTCGTTGGTATTGTGGGATGTCTGCGACCGTGGTCATCATGGATGAGATGCCCAGCATGTGGCACATGGTCGAGTTCACTGTGTGTTATGTTGCCAAACGGCTGCTCCTCCCTCCCACAAGCCCCCACACTTTTGTATGGTGCGCTGTTGTATCTCGTGCACTCGTACGGCACACCATTGTAATGCCTATTTGCGCATGTCCTGCTACATTCCAACTACACCATCACAGTGCCGTTTGGAGGTGGTGCATGCCACTTTACAACATCGACTGCTACGGCTCTTGTAGCAGGCCACACCAGAACACAGAGACACACTTACCGCACTTCCTGTACACGGGCATGTCCGAGACACCCCGTTCCCCTTGCCGGATAGGCACACCCCTGCACTGACCTGTGAACCGCAGATCAGCACACGCCAGTTGTGCATGCAGGAGGATGCGTGCGTAGCTACATGTCCAGGCTCACTGCCAACGCTGAGGTGACAGCACACTGTGATGTTGCAGGGCTCGTGCCTATCATGCTAAGACAATGACCACAGGGACACACTTACTGAGATGTGGGTTTGGGGGGCATTGGCGGTCTTGGAGTTGTTGAGATGAGTCTTCTGGCCCTCATGGGTATCCCTGTATCATGCTCATTGACTCTATGGCACCTGTGGGTGTTCTGGTGTGGCTCTTGGCTGTGTTCCCTTTCATGGTGCAGGTAGTTGTCCTGCTTAACACCAGCAGAAAGCAGGTGTAAAATCCCTGGTGCTAACGTGTCTTATCGATGGAATTTGTTTCGCATTGCAATTGGTGTGAAAGTTGTGATGTGATTTTTTTTGTGTGCAGAACAATATACGAACTGAGCAGTGTATCTCGTCAAGATCCAGCACCTGGCGCACTATTCCCAATCAATATAAATACAATGAGATTTCTTAATAGATTTTGTGTGTACACTGTAAGTGCAGCCAATACCTCAGTGCAATTCAATAGAGGATTTTAGTATTTAGAATAAATTGGAAAGGTGCACCTCATGTCTTTTTGCACGACAACGGCTAGTCTCCATTTCATTATCAGCACTTTAACGGAAGTAAAGTTGAGATAAATCTAACACACTATTCAGAAGTTGGTGCAAACTGCAGATATCACCAATATTCCAGCGATAAGTGCCCCAAATGTTAACACCATGGTGGACTCCATTAAATAACAGTAATAAGAACAAGAAAGAGTCACACAGCAGTTAAGAGAACAACCAAAAACGTTATAATTTTTTTTTTCAAACTTTATTTTTAAAAATCATAAATATGTAAACGATAAACTATTTTCAAACTTTATTTTTTTATTAACATATATATGAACGATAAACTAATAAACAAAATGTAACAACAATAATACAAAACAACAAGGCGGAACACTCCTGTGGAGACCATGGATGTCGACGACAGACCTGGAAAATCAGAAAGATTGTTAAAAAAAAACAACATGGTATTCTCAACAAAATACCACAAGAAACAAATCACAGATATATAACATGCATACAGCTAACAAAATTTTATAAGTTTAACTTACAAAAACTGTAAATGTTGCCGCTTTAAAATATTTACCGAATCTGAGGAACATTTTTTGCAGAAGGCACCACGCCTACAACGTTTTTCTTCAGTGGTGAGGACATTTTTTACTTTTCCCAAGGGGCAAACAAAGACCAATGCCACCTTGATCATGCACAAGATTTTCAAAAGAGTTCTGTTACGAGGGGATCCTAACAAAAAATACTCATGCGGCACGGCAAGTATGATGAAACACCTAAGGAACCTTCATCCGAACAATCTTGCACGAGAAGAGTGCAAACAGATGAGAAATACTCCTATTCTGTATCTGTAAAAAAGAATCACAAACAAATGTATATTAATAACTTTCAAAATTATACTATTCCATTACTGTACAAACACATTTTATATAAATACTGACTAAGAAACTATGTCCCTGAACCACAAGTGTGACGATGGTTAAAACACTATAACACAACAAGGCGCTGGGAAGTTCCAGTGACCTAAAGGGTATGAGAGGTGATAATGTGTAGAGTATATCCTCCCTACAAGTAACTATATTCACAAAAAATACTCTAATGGACCTAAAAAAAGGATCCAATAAACTGAGGGGAAGAGGAAAGTGGAAGATTCTGAAATAAAGGTTGTACCTAACCCAACCATGATCGTGGGGGAGAAAAGTATTTCTTTAAGTTACCCTCACACACCCTAGTGGTGTCATGCTTCATCATCGGGTCACCCAGACCCCTAAAAGTCCGGGTGGGCTCGACCACAGTGTTGGGAGTGCTTTTAATATGTTAAAGACAGAGGGGGTTAGCTAGATAAAATACCTCAGGCAGATCCCCAGTTTCCCTTTATTTTTGGGTCTGTCTGGGTAATTAAAATAAATAAAATTGGGTCTTTGTAGGAGTGTTATGGTCCTAGGACCCTAGTGCCGACATGTTTCAGTCCATAACAGGGCCAAAAAATGGTCCAGGACTTTCTTCAGGGCAAAGATGTAACTCCCCTATGTGAGTGAAATTACTGGGATGGGACGTCCCTATCCTGTCAGTATGGTGGGGGCAGAGTAGCTGCTCCACGTGATATTTCGTAAAGGTGGGTGTGTGTCAACTGCCAGGCTCCATCTGAAAAAGAAGATAGAGACAAACACCACATAAAAATTATCAGCGGTATGATTTCCGCCGTGTTCATTTCCCCTTCGCGGTGTAGTGAAATCCGCAGGTGGACATGCGTGGATTCGTGCGCATGCTTCTATTAAGAGGGGTGTCCTCTTGATGTGCCACTCAAGACCAATTCACTGTAACATATCATTGTATATGTGACAGGCATTCTGTGGTAGTGGCGATTTTATTCGCATCCTAGCGGTATCAGCGTGATGTCTGATCTTGAAAATAGCGTGCACCATGTGTATCCAGTCTCTATTGCATTCTATAACGTAACCATAATGATCTTCTGATTCCAGAAAACCTTTCTACGAGTTTAAAACAAGTAATGATAAATGCACAAACAGGCATACAACACACTCACTCATACACAGTTTCTAGTTATACATTACCCAATTCGGGGAGGTTGACTGTATCTCACAGGACCAAAAAGACAAAGAGGGCGGTCCTGGGGGTAATCGTGAAGAGAATGTGGGTCAAAGAGCAGAATCGGTAGGTCTGCCATTATGTGTAAAGGGGATCCAAATAGGTAGGATCGGTTGTGGCGAGAGCGGTTCCCGCACATGTAACAAGATAGAGTCAAATGATTATCCATAATAGCGCTGTCAAAGAGTACTTACTTAATTAAGATCGGTCACCCTGCCTGCTACCTATTTGGTTCTGGTCCTCGGCTTTTGCATATTCGTGACGTTGGTGTGGCGCTTAAGTATCGTGGAAGCGCGGTGAAGTATCGGACTAATTGAGACACCGCCCTCCGGTTGAAGGAAATGACGTGAGGCGTCATGACGTGCATAGCGAACGTCGGAAGTCTGTCACATATACAATGATATGTTACAGTGAATTGGTCTTGAGTGGCACATCAAGAGGACACTCCTCTTAATAGAAGCATGCGCACGAATCCACGCATGTCCACCTGCGGATTTCACTACACCGCAAAGGGAAAATGAACACGGCGGAAATCATACCGCTGATAATTTTTATGTGGTGTTTGTCTCTATCTTCTTTTTCAGATGGAGCCTGGCAGTTGACACACACCCACCTTTACGAAATATCACGTGGAGCAGCTACTCTGCCCCCACCATACTGACAGGATAGGGACGTCCCATCCCAGTAATTTCACTCACATAGGGAAGTTACATCTTTGCCCTGAAGAAAGTCCTGGACCATTTTTTGGCCCTGTTATGGACTGAAACATGTCGGCACTAGGGTCCTAGGACCATAACACTCCTACAAAGACCCAATTTTATTTATTTTAATTACCCAGACAGACCCAAAAATAAAGGGAAACTGGGGATCTGCCTGAGGTATTTTATCTAGCTAACCCCCTCTGTCTTTAACATATTAAAAGCACTCCCAACACTGTGGTCGAGCCCACCCGGTCTTTTAGGGGTCTGGGTGACCCGATGATGAAGCATGACACCACTAGGGTGTGTGAGGGTAACTTAAAGAAATACTTTTCTCCCCCACGATCATGGTTGGGTTAGGTACAACCTTTATTTCAGAATCTTCCACTTTCCTCTTCCCCTCAGTTTATTGGATCCTTTTTTTAGGTCCATTAGAGTATTTTTTGTGAAGATGGTTAAAACACTACATGCATAGTGCATACTACTTTGAAGCAGTTCATGCCCTAAAGCCTACCTCACTAAAAATCTACATGCTAACTGACTAAATGATTACAGTACTATAAGGAGAGACACTGGGTGAGTGACAGGGTGTTTGCTAGAAGAGTATGAATACTAACTAGGGAATTGAAGGTGTGAAACACAACTGTGTAGGTGATTAGAGGACTGCATCCATACTGCATAGGCATTTAAAGCAGTCCATGTGCTAAGGCCTGGCTCACTGCATGACTACTTGGGTACTGACTGAATGATTAGAGTACAGCAAGGAGAGTGCCTAGGTGAATTTATAAGTGCTAGGCTTTTCGCACAGGGAATGGATTAGTACATGGTGCTGAATGGGTCACTAGAGGACTGCAAAGGGAGTGACAGGTGGTTTCCTGGAAGTGTATGGATACTGACTAGGGAATTGAAGGTGTGAAAGACAACTGTGTAGGTGGTTAGACGACTGCATGCATAGTGGATAGGGGTTTGAAGCAGTCCATATACTAAGGCCTGGGTCACTGGATCAGTACTTGGGTACTGACTGAATGATTAGAGTACTGCAAGGAGTGTGCCTGGGTGAATTTATAAGTGGTTGGGTTTTGGCGCAGTGAATGGATTAGTACATGATGCTGAATGGGTCACTAGAGGAGTGCAACGGGAGTGACAGGGTGTTTGCTGGAAGTGAATGGATACTGACTGGGGAATTGAAGGTGTGAAAGACAAGTGTGTAGGTGGTTAGAGGACTGCATGCATAGTGGATAGGGGTTTGAAGAAGTCCATGTGCTAAGACCTGGCTCAGTGCATGAATACTTAGGCAATGACTGAATCATTAGCGTACTGGAAAGAGAGTGTCTTTGTGAATTTATAAGTGTTTGGGTTTTGGCACAGTGAATGGATTAGTACATGCTGTTGAATGGGTCTCTAGAGGACTGCAAAGGAAGTGACAGGGTGTTTTCTGGAAGTGTATGGATACTGACTAGGGAATTGAAGGTGTAAAAGACAAGTATATAGTATGTTAGAACACTACATGCATACTGCATAGACATTTGAAGCAAGCTATTTGGTACTTAGAAACTGACTAAATAATCAGACTACTTCTAGGACAGTGCTTAGGTAAAACTTTTAAATTTTCAGTTCTGCCACAGTGAACAGAATAGTACATGGCACTGCACCTTAGTGTCAAACCATGACTCATTTTATCAATGTATAAGCAAAGACTACCTTCTAATGCTACTAAAACTTGACAACATGACAGGTTTTAAAAGAGTTATCTGCTAAAAAATACATGATGTTACCAAATGCTTCTCTCACAGTGCTTCCCAAATGCACACAGACTCACAGTGTGATTCTGTGATTTACCAAAACTCATTCACTACAGTGCAAGTGGTAAGGGAACTGCACACAATCTACATATTTCACGACTACAATTTACTGTCAATGCCTGACTCATTTAATGAAAGCATAAGCCATAACTGTCTTCTAATGCTACTAAAACTTGACAACATGACATGTTTTAAAACAGTTATCTGTCAGCAAATACAAGATTTTCCAAACACTTCTCTCACAGTGGTTCCCAAATGCACACAGACTCACAGTGTGATTCTAGACAAACAACACTATCCCTAGCAGCTTACCAAAACCCATTCACTACAGTGGAAGTGGTAAGGGAACTGCACACAATCTACATATTTCACGACTGCACTTTAGTGTCACTGCCTGACTCATTTAATCAACGCATAAGCAATGACTGGCTTCTAATGCTACTAAAAATTGACAACATGACAGGTTTTAAAACAGTTATCTGTCAGCAAATACACGATGTTACCAAATGCTTCTCTCACAGTGGTTACCAAATGCACACAGACTCACTGTGTGATTCTAGACAACAACCACTATACCTAGGAGTTTACCAAAATCATTCACTACTGTAGAAGTGGTAAGGGAACTGCACACAATCTTCATATTTCAGGACTGCACTTTTGTGTCAAAGCCTCACTAATTTAATCAAAGCATAAGCAAAGACTGGCTTCTAATGCTACTAAAACTTGACAACATGACCGGTTTTAAAACAGTTATCTGTCAGCAAATACACGATGTTACCAAATGCTTCTCTCACAATCCTTACCCAAATGCACACAGACTCACAGTGTGATTTTAGACAAGCAACACTATCCTAGGAGTTTACCAAAACTCATTCACTAGTCTGGAAGAGTTAATGGTACTGCACACAATCTACATATTTAAGTACAGCACATCAGTGTCAAAGCATGACTCATTTAATCAACGCATAAGCAAAGACTGGATTCTAATGCTACTAAAACTTCACAACATGACATGTTTTAAAACAGTTATCTGTCAGCAAATACATGATGTTACCAAATGCTTCTCTCACAGTGATCCCAAATACACACTAACTCACAGTGTGATTCTAGACAAGCACCACTATCCCTAGGAGTTTTCCAAAACTAATTCACTACAGTGCAAGTGGTAAGGGAACTGCACACAATCTACATATTTCACGACTGCAATTTACTGTCAATGCCTGACTCATTTAATGAAAGCATAAGCCATAACTGTCTTCTAATGCTACTAAAACTTGACAACATGACATATTTTAAAACAGTTATCTGTCAGCAAATACACGATGTTACCAAACACTTCTCTCACAGTGGTTCCCAAATGCACACAGACTCACAGTGTGATTCTAGACAAGCACCACTATCCCTAGGAGTTTACCAAAAATCATTCACTACTGTGAAAGTGGTAAGGGAACTGCACACAATCTTCATATTTCAGGACTGCACTTTTGTGTCAATGCCTGACTCATTTAATCAACGCATAAGCAATGACTGGCTTCTAATGCTACTAAAACTTGACAACATGACAGGCTTTAAAATAGTTATCTGTCAGCAAATAAACGATGTTACCAAATGCTTCTCTCACAGTGGTTACCAAATGCACACAGACTCACAGTGTGATTCTAGACAACAACCACTATACCTAGGAGTTTACCAAAAATCATTCACTACTGTGAAAGTTGTAAGGGAACTGCATACCATCTTCATATTTCAGGACTGCACTTTTGTGTCAAAGCCTGACTCATTTAATCAAAGCATAAGCAAAGACTGGCTGCTAATGCTACTAAAACTTGACAACATGACCAGTTTTAAAACAGTTATCTGTCAGCAAATACACAATGTTATCAAATGCTTCTCTCACAGTCCTTACCCAAATGCACACAGACTCACAGTGTGATTTTAGACAATCAACACTATCCTAGGAGTTTACCAAAACTCATTCACTAGTCTAGAAGAGTTAATGGTACTGAACACAATCTACATATTTAAGTACAGTACATCAGTGTCAAAGCATGACTCATTTAATCAACGCATAAGCAAAGACTGGATTCTTTTTTATTTTTTTTATTTACAAGTCTTTATTGAGTTTTTGAGTTAATGTGCATAACCCAACCCTCCCCCCCACCCCACCTCCCACCAGCTTACAGGCCTTACAGTTTATTTATATATATGTACATTTAACAGAAAAAATTATAGCGTAACCACTTTTAAATTAGACATAATACCAATTACAATTTATTTTTTTTATTTTTCCCTTTTTTTTTTTTTTTTTTTTTGATTACTCAATATCTTCTATCCATAGTCTGAGTGGTTCCCAGATAGCTAGACCTTTCTTTTTCTTATTCAAGCCCTTACATCTATATATGGCTATTTCAAGGCTATAAGTTGCAAGTAAGCGTGCTCGCCATTGTTGAAATGAAGGTGGATGTAGGTCTAACCAGGCTGACGCTAAACATAATCTGAATATTGCCATTGCAACATAAATTAATCCCCTTATTTGAGTTGGTCGAGAATCCCCTTCTACCCCCAAAACTATTTCTGCTGTTGTTATTACAATGTCGGTTTTGAGGATTTTAGAAAGAAAAATAGAAATATCTCGTCTAATGGTGGACAGTTCCTTACAAGTAGCAAACATATGCGTAATATCCACTTCGGGAAGTGCGCTTCTTGGACAACTCGTCCCCTTGCCGGTGCTCCATTTTGCTATCTTTTTAGGAGGATAGTATAACTGAAAAAAGGTCTTGTAAAATTGTGCTTGTAGTTTAGTTGATAATAAGATTGATTGCGAGAGGTTGAATGCAATTTGAACCGATTTTTCGGAGATTTCTAATTTATCCTGCCATATCTGAAAGTGTTTGTCAAGGTCGTCAGGTAATTTGTAATTAAATTATTGTAAATTTCGCCAATTTTAATTACTTTATCTTTTATAATTGTATCTATTAACTGTATTTTCTGAAAAGCGGAGTTACCACCCCCTTTTTTCAACATAAAGTCTCTTACTTGCAGGTACTTATAAAAGTCACGATGTTCTAGTGCAAATTTATTTTTTAGCGATTCAAATGTATTAAACCCAGCTTGATTGAAAAATACACCAAGCTTTGTGGTTCCTGACATAACCCAGCATTTCATACATGAATCTGAAAAAATTGCGGGGAGATTTTGGTTGCAGTGGATGATCGTGTAGTATGAAAATCTGCCAATCCCCAGTATTTTGCGTACATTACCCCAGACGTTATAGATTCCTTTAAGGGTTTTAAACCGGACCTTTTTAAAGTGACAGTCATAGGTCAAGCGCCAGAGATGATCACCTATTGCTGTCCCGAGAATAAGTTCTTGTGGGGTTGGAACCCTGCCTGCTGGATTGAAAGCAGGATTAGAAGTTAAAAGCATTCTACTATAACTAAGTGTAGTAGCCCACCAGTAAGCTTTAAAGTTAGGTAGGGCAAGTCCACCTCTATCTTTGGGTAAGTTAATAAACTTCATGGCTCTGCGCGATTTACTATACCCCCAGATAAAACGAGAGATGATGCGATCCAGTTCTGAAAAGATATGTTGATCGAAAATTAAACAGATGCTTCTAAAAAAATATAAAAATATAGGAAAAAATACCATTTTTATTAGATTGCTCCTGCCAAAAATTGTTAAATGTAAGTTATGTAATCTCTTCAGTGATAGGTCCGTTTGTTTCAAAAGTGGATTCATGTTTAACATAACTAGATTGTTAAGATTGGAAGTGATATTTACCCCTAGGTAAGTCGCATTTTCAACAATCCTTTTGTCAACACAGTTAATTTGATTATTAATAACAATTTGAGTTTTATTTTGGTTTAATTTATAGCCTGAAACTTCACCAAAGTGATTAGCTTCTATTTCAATTAGTTTTATAGCATCACTGGGGTTGGTTATAGTTAAAGCAATGTCGTCGGCGTAGGCTAATGTTTTGGTGTCTCCATTAGGGGTCCTCACAGGTACTATTGCTAAATTTGATTCTAACCTTCGAATAAAAGGATCTATGAAAATAGCAAAAAGTAATGGGGAGCAGGGACAACCCTGCCTCGTCCCTCTCGTCACTTTAAAGTTTTCAGATATATCCCCATTTATCACAACTGCAGCTTCTGGGTTAAGATACATCATACTGATTGCTTTAATAAATATTTCCCCAATTCCGCTCTTTGACATGGCTGTCCATAGATATTGCCAGGAGACCCTATCAAACGCTTTTTCGGCGTCTAGTAGTATCAGTGCCATAGGGTCTCCTGCTACTTCGGTCACGTCAAAGAGTGTGATGACTCTCTGTATGTGATCAATGGTAGATCTGCCTGGAACAAATCCGTGTTGCCTGGCCGATATAATTTTATGTATGAGTGGTGCGATCCGACTGGCAAGTATTTTTGAATAGATTTTAGAGTCATTATTAATTAGAGTAATTGGACGATAAGCCCCTAGCTCGGTTGGGTCTTTGTTTTTCTTAGGAAAGACGATTATTTTTGCTTGTGCCCAAGATCCTGGTGGTTGTCCACCATGAAAGACCTGGGTCATCAACAATATAAGTATCTCTTTTAGTTGTTTACTAAATCTGGCATAAAATTCAGAGGGAATTCCATCGAGCCCACTTGCTTTACCCGAGGGAAGGCTATTAATTGCTAACAGTATTTCGATCCATTGCGGCGCCTCAGCCAAGCTATCTCTGTCGGTTTGGGAGAGCTGAGCCTACATAACCGTCTCCAGATAGTCATCTATTTGAGATTGATTTTTGTAAGTCTCTGTGTAGAGTTCCGAATAATATCTTTTAAAGCAATCTCTAATTTCTTTGGGATCTTGGGTGAGGCCTTTAATGGGGTCTTTAATTTCTTTAATTATACTATCCGTATGTTCCTGTCTAGCTCGAATTGCGAGATGATGACCGATACTTTCCCCGAGCTCGTAAATGTTTTCTTTATTTTGGATGGCTTTACTAATTGCTTTATTTGAAAATGTTTCTACAATTAGATTTTTTGAAATGGCAACGTCTCTGATTGCCTCTTCAATGTTGATCTTTCCCCGGATTGCTATTATGAGCTCTTCCTCTTTTTTAGCTAATTCATCTTGTGGGTTTTTTAATTTAAATTTTTCTTCTTGATTGTTTTTGATTGAGAATCTCAAGGTTTCTCCTCTGATTCCCGCCTTAAGAGTGTCCCAGACAATTTCCAGCGGGGCACTGCTAAGGTTGTTTTCTAAAAATTCGGGAATCCAGTTCTCTATAACCTTACAGTATTCTTCATTCAGCAGAAGAGCCCTTTCAAACATCCACCTATTATGTTTAGATTCTATTTTACCAGAATCAAGACATATAATTAAAGGGTTATGGTCGGACAATACCGTGGATAATCGATCTATGGAGCTATGTGTGGCTATATTGTGTGATGCAAAAATATAATCCAGCCTACCAAACTTTAGATGTGGGTTTGAAAAAAAAGTGTATCCTGGGTTATTTGGACACTTCAATTGCCAACAGTCGAGTAACCCATGTGTGTTACATAATTCTTCAAGTGCTCTGAAAAATTTCGGTTTTCGACATTGATACTTAAATTTATTGTGCCCCAGCGCCCGGTTTGAAGGAAGATTTAAATTAAAATCGCCACATACTATCAATGGTAGTGGCCAATGAGCCAGTTCAATAGATAAAAATTCTAAAGGACCTGGGTCATCTTCAACACACCCGTATACCGAGCAAATAGTTAATTTCTTCCCCACACCATAGTGGCATTCGGTGATTGCCCAACGACCAAATTTATCTGCAGCTGATTTACCAAATTGAAGACCCCCGCTACGAGCTAAAATTGCAACTCTCCGTGTTTTATTACTCTGAGTTGTTGCCGTGATCACCTTATAACCAAGAGTTTTTAAGACTACAGTTTGGGACCTTTCAACATGAGTTTCCTGGAGGCAGACAATGTCTGCCCCAATTGAGTTGAGACCAACAGCTGTTCTCTGTCTTTTATTTGGGTCATTTAGGCCACATATGTTAATGGTTAAAATTTTAATTTTACTCATTTTGAAACTTTAGGAGTACCAATTTTCCTCGCCTAATTGTTACGCCTGTAAGCCCTCCCCATCTTGCTTCCCCCCATACCCCTTAAATAAGTAGAAACTATATATGTGAAAATGAAAAAAAGAAAAAAAAAACCCTGCCACCTTCCCCGCCACCCATCCCCACCCCCCAATTCCCCTAGGGGAGGCTACCTGATTCGGGATGAACCAGGTTGTGGGCATCATTGCAGTCAGAGAGCAGTAGGCGGCGGCTGACCTGATATATATCCCTTCTTCCTTAATTACCTTGTGTGTATTTTCTTTTTTTTCCCCCCTTTTTCTTTCCCCCCCCCCCCTTTTTGGTTAGTTTTAAAAAAAAAAATGTTTGCTCCCCTACCTCCTTGCCATTTATAACTTGCTTGTTTTAGCATTCCTGTTATGTCAAACGAGGTTCGTATTAGTTAGTTACGGTTATTTTTTGGGTTTGTTTTTGTCTGAGATTGTGATTTCTTTTAAGTACGCTTCATTTTGAGGCTCGCTAGTAAAGCTTCTTGTAATGCCGTTAAATATAATCTTTAACCATGCAGGATTCTGTAAGTAAACAGTGGCGCCAATGCGTTCAAACAGGGTGAATAGTTGTCTCATCCTCCACCTTCTTTCGACCGTAGCATGAGCAAAATCTGGTCTGCAAAAAAACGCAAAGTCTTTGAATTCTCTTTTTTTTGTCGGTCGTGCGAGGTCAAAAATGGTTTCCCGTAGCAGAAAATTGCCAAAGTTAACAAGGAACGCACGAGGATGTTGTGCTGATGTCTGAGTTCGCTTAGAAGGTATCAAGGGAAAGCGATGGGCCCGATGTATTTCCTTGTTAAAGTCCCACATATGTAGTTCTGGAAATTATTCTTTCAGTAGTGTGGTTATAAAGCCCCTTGGATAATTTTCCTCAATATTCTCAGGAACCCCAAGAAAACGTAAGTTGTTTCGTCTAGCTCTATTTTCTTGGTCTTCAACCTTCACCATTAAGTCTTTGATTATGCCATCCTGTTCTTTCCCACGTGATTGTAAATCACAGACATCTTTCTCGAGATTATCCCTGCGTATTTCCACTGAGGCCATTCTGTCCGAAATCTCTAGACAGGTTTGTCCCACCTTTTGTATTGCTCCTTGAAGTTTTTGGATAGCTACGTGATTTTTCTTATTATCATGTTTGACATCTTCCTGAAAGTTCTTAATTGATTTGAAGATATCGCACAGGGAAAGTTCTGGTTGATCTCGATTATCAATAACTATTTCAGTTTGCGGGTTTTTAAGTATCTTGGGTTTCCTCAAGGCTTTCCCAATGGGACTTAAGTTTACATCAGATTCTTGCGGTGAGGTTTACCTGGATTCATTGTTCATTAGTTCGATGTTACTCCCTTGATCCGTGATGTCTTCAAACATTAGTCTGTTTTGTTTCTTTTGTCTCTTTTGTCTTTGTCTTTCCCTTTTTCTTTCCTGATTCTTCTTTGTGGAGCTACCTCTTAAGGAGATTTTCTGTTTTTTTGCATCAAGCTCTGATAATTCAAGGTCTGACATAACAGATTCGGAGCTTGTCTGTTCCGATTTCTGTTGTTCACTTGAAGTTGAGGCCCCAGTTTCATAGATTTCAGAACCTGAACTTGAGTCAGGTTCGGATTCTTGTAGCACAAAGCGGGCTTGGTCCTGAGCTTGATCCCGAGCAGGGCATTGAGAATAGCTGGTGTCTTCCAAACCTTGGGTGACTTTAATGTTGAAACAGTTGGGGCGGAGACTTATGCCAATACTTGGTTTTTTGAACGCTGTGATGACCGCTGCTTTTGGTGCTTCTATTCCTTGCACCCCTGTTTGTACAGGTGTGGTCTTGTACAGATCATTCGGTTCATGTGCTTCATTTGATTCCGTTTGTGCAGTGCTCAATGCTTTTCCCGAACCAAGCCTTTTCTCTGTACACACGCTAGCTAGGGAGTTAACTCCCTGTGCCACTAGCGTTATATTATTAGATCTTAAATCAGATCCGGGTTGGCTGCAGCCCACTACAGGGCCAGAAGATATTTTGGCCACAGTGTTAAAGATGTTTGATATTCGGGGTTGGGCTATGTCTGGTTGTCCGCTACTTCTTGGAGCAATCTTTAGATTTTTTATTGTTTGGAGCCGCCTCGCTTTTTTTTCCAGCAAGTCAGTCGTGTCTCTACATTCACCAACATCACCATCACCGTCCATATCGTTATCCTTTTACTTGTCTTTATCCTTGCCTTTCGACTTCGCTGTGGCTTTGTTTTTAAGTTTTTCCTTTTCCCTTTCTTTTTCTTTCTCTTTCTCTTTCTCCTTTTCCCTCCCCATCTTGCCTTTCAGCCCTCTTGTTTCTGGCCGGGTAGGTACAATGTGGATCTCCTGAGTAGGCTGGTCCCCCGGGGCACCTTGACACCCCAATAAATCAGTGTCAATATTGGTGTTGATTACCTGCTCTGGGTCAGCCCTCTGTTCCCGGTCCTGCTCCATGCTTTTAGCTGGGGTTGTATCTAGGGTCGTATCTGAGTTAGTAAATACCGCCCTTAACACAATCCCTCGCTCTTGCTCTTGCTCACCTTTGTCCGCACCCTCACCTCCAAGGAGTCCACCGGGTCGTTCGAACCTCCGCCACCTCCTCTTGCCGAGTAGCACAGTCCCAACAAACAACGTGTGCCCTAGGAGGCAGGAAATGCGAAAGACAGCGCACCGCATCGACCGGCATCAGCCACTGATCACCAGAAGTGCTCGCCGGAGTCCAGCGCTGCAGCGCAGGTAACCGTAGGCTTACCGATGACCGGAATCCGTCAGAGCCGAAGCTGACAGAACCGCCAGAACTGTCCTCTGCCGCTACCCTCCGCAGCCGGCTGTCATGGACCGATCCGACAGGCCGACACCGCCAGGTAACTTGAGTAAAAAAAAGATTGTATGTCGGTGCTTCACTGATCTCACTGATCTCGCCGGTGCTCGATGTTCAGTGTTCGGTGTTTTCGGTATTCGGTGTTAGATAACGCATCTCCTGGGCTCTTCGGTTCACATAACGATTACGATTATCGTAGCCTTGATCAGGTTCTACCGCTCATCACCGTGTATTGCTGTAATCACTGTAGCCACACGCCATCTGTCCGCCTGTTTAGCGATTAGTTCCTGTTAGTGTATTTCGATCAGCTTTTCGCAGGAAGGCTCACATGAGTTTCACGAGGATTCACGAAAGCTAATTTTTCGGATTTCGGTTTTTGAACCATGCCACCATCCACCATCGACACACAGGAGAGCGGAGCTGTCAGGTCAGCCTGTGCCTGGCTCACGCCCCAATCACAATGACGCCATCTTGCCCCCTGTCTACTAGCAAAGACTGGATTCTAATGCTACTAAAACTTCACAACATGACAGGTTTTTAAAAAGTTATCTGTCAGTTAATACATGATGTCACCAAATGCTTCTCTCACACTGATCCCAAATACACACTAACTCACACTGTGATTCTAGACAAGCACCACTATCCCTAGGAGTTTACCAAAACTCATTCACTACAGTGCAACTGGTGACGGAACTGCACACAATCTACATATTTCAGGACTGCACTTTTCTGTCAAAGCCTGACTCATTTAATCAAATCATAAGCCATAACTCTCTACTAATGCCACTAAAACTTCACAACATGACAAGTTAAAACAGTTTTCTGTCAGCAAATACACGATGTTACCAAATGCTTCTCTCACAGTGGTTCCCAAATGCACACAGACTCACTGTGTGATTCTAGACAAACAACACTATCCCTTGCACTATACCAAAACACATTTCTTCATCTAGAAGTAGTACTACATTTTAGTATAGAAACATAACATAACTCATTTCACAAATTCATAAACAATGACTGGTTTCTAATTCTACCAAAATATAAAAACAACACAGTTATCTGTCTGCAAACACATGAAAAACACAAATGCTTATCACAAAATGGTTTCTACATGCACACACCCTGTCAATAAGATTGTAGAGAAAAAAAGTACTCCCTACACTTTAGCAGGAGAAATACATTAGTCTGATTAAAATCAAAATAGTCTACATACATCCCCTCACAATTAAATAACTCATCTTTCAGGTTCTTTTGTAGATTAAGAAGTATATCAGTCACTCACCATATTTTCTTTTACAGAATCTCTGCACTGTGCACCTCTCAGCAAAAACAAAGAATGGAAAAGTTTCCCTTTCATTTTCCACACATATATATGTAAACATCAAATCACAATCCTTCACACATAAACTCAAAAGCAAACACACATTTCTATTGGTTAAACATTTCAACCCTTTCCAACTGAAATACATTTCAACTCTTCCCCCAATCTGCCTTCTGCCTGTTACCATAGAAACAGCTCATGGAACACTGCACTTAGCTCACAGGTCACAAGTTCAGCACACAATCTTACTAAACAAGACAGGAAGTGTGCTTGACTTTTCAACATATGAGCTTATCATATAATGTTCCTTACAATCTGTTTTTGTTAACCAATAGGAATCATACCTTTAAAAAACAGAAATATACACCCTACCTTTCAGTATCGAAAGTAGTCATACAACCAATGATTTCCTGTCTTTTTTCAAAAATCATTGCCGTGGATCCGCGCACCCAACGCGTGAGAATCCGTGCACCCAACGCGGTAGGATGCGCGCACCGTGCGCGCATTTCGCCGTTTTTTTTTTTAAAAAGGGGGCCCCAGGGGCTCCTTCTGGGACCCCCTAAGCACCTCTAGAGGGTCAGAGTATTTCCACTCTGCCCCCTTTATATGCCACCCGACATGGTAACTATCATGTCGGCAATGTGGGCCAGCAGCAGCAAACAGGATTGAGGACGAGTTCACTTGCAGGGTCCATACAGGACAAGATTTGTGTGCTATCCGGACCACATTTCCCACAATGCACAGTCTCATTTGAGCTTCCCATTGGTGGGTGTGCAATTTGAAAATGGCGAAGTGGGTTCAGCGTTTGCACACACCGTCTCTGTTCAAGCCTCTGAAGAGAAACATATAGAGCTTCAAATTGCGTCAGGCAATTCCATTACGGAGCGGCTTCTACAAGCGGATCCTCGTCCCTGCCTATCATAAATAAAGCTGCTGATCGAGTGCTACTCAGACACTAAGCACCCACTCACAGGCTCACTTAGACAATCATGCACCCACCCACAAACCCATTTAAAGACTCATGCACACACTCACAAACCAACTCAGAGACTCATGCACCCACTCACAGACCCACTAGGAGAATCACACACCCTCTCACAGACCCACTTAGACACTCACGCACCCACTCACAGACCCACTCAGAGACTCCCATGCTCACACACCCACTCAGAGACTCACACACCCACTCCCAGACCCATATAGAGAATCACACACCCAATCACAGACAGTTATGCACCCTCTCGCAGACCCACTGATAGACTTATGCACCCACTCACAGACCCATTCAGAGACTCATGTACCCACTCACAGAACCACTGACACTCATGCACTCACTTACAGACCCACTCAAAGACTGGTGCACCCACTCACAGACCCACTCAGACACTCATGCACACACTCACAGAACCACTGACACACTCATGCACTCACTCACAGACCCACTCACAGACTGGTGCACCCACTCACAGACCCACACAGATACTCATACACCCACTCTGACATCCACTCAGAGACTCATTCACCCACTCACAGACCCACTCACAGACTTACACACCCGCTCATAGACCTACTCAGAGACTGATTCACCCACTCACAGACCCACTCAAACACTCAGGCACTCACTCAGAGACTCATGTACCCACTCACAGACCCACTCAGAGACTCACAGACCCACTCAGAGACTCAGTTCTAATCAGACACTCATATACTCACTCACAGACCCACTGAGATAATCATGCACCATTTCACAAACCCACTGAGACATGCACACACTCACAAACTCACTCAGAGACTCATGCTCCCCTCACAGACCCACTCACAGACTCATGCACCCACTCAAAGACCCACTCAGACACTTGTGTGCAGACTCATAGAGCTACTCAGACTCTCATGCACCCATTCACAGACCCAGTCAAAGACTCACACACTCACTCACATACCCACTCAGAGCCTGATACTCACTCACAGATTCACTCAGCAACTCACATATCCACTCACAGACCCACTAAGAGACTCATGCACCCATTCACAGATCCACTCAGAGACTCGTGCACCCACCTAGAGACCCATTCAGACACAAATTCACCCACTTATAGACCCACTCAGAGACTCACACACCCACTCCCAGACCCACTCAGAGAGTCACACACCCACTCACAGACCCACTCAGAAACTCACACAACGACTCAAAAACCTACTCAGACATTTACACACCTGTCACCGATCCACTCAGAGACTCACAAACCCTCTTATAGTCCTACTCAGCGACTTCAGCACCTACCCATAGGTCTGCTCAGACACTAAGCACCCACTCACAGGCCCACTCAGACAATCATGAACCCACTCCCAAACCCACTTAAAGACTCATGCACAAACTCATAAACCCACTGAGAGAATCAGACACACTCTCACAGATACACTTAGACACTCACGCATCCACTCACAGACCCACACAGACTCCTATGCTCACAGACCTACTCAGAGACTCACACACCCACTCCCAGACCCATACAGAGAATCACACACCCAATCACAGACAGTTATGCACCCTCTCGCAGACCCACTGATAGACTTATGCACCCACTCACAGACCCATTCAGAGACTCATGTACCCACTCACAGAACCACTGACACTCATGCACTCACTCACAGACCCACTCACAGACTGGTGCACCCACTCACAGACCCACTCAGACACTCATGCACCCACTCACAGAACCACTGACACACTCATGCACTCACTCACAGACCCACCACAGACTGGTGCACCCACTCACAGACCCACTCAGACACTCATACACCCACTCTGACATCCACTCAGAGACTCATGCACCCACTCACAGACCCACTCAGAGACTTACACACCCGCTCACAGACCTACTCAGAGACTGATTCACCCACTCAAACACTCAGGCACTCACTCAGAGACCCACTCAGAGACTCATGTACCCACTCACAGGCCCACTCAGACAATCATGCACCCACTCCCAAACCCACTTAAAGACTCATGCACACACTCACAAACCCACTGAGAGAATCACACACCCTCTCACAGATACACTTAGACACTCATGCATCCACTCACAGACCCACTCAGAGACTCCTATGCTCACAGACCCACTCAGAGTCTCTCACATCCACTCACAGACCCATTCAGAGACTCACGCACACACTCACAGACCTATTCGACACTTACACACCCACTCACAGATATACTCAGTAACTCACATACCTGCTTATAGACCCACTTAGAGACTCACTCACCCACTCATGGACTCAACCAGAGACTCACGCATCTACTCATAGACTCATACATCCACTCACAGTCCCACACAGAGACTCATGCACCTGCTCACAGACATGCTCATGCACCTGCTTACAGACCCACTCAGGAACTCAAGCAAAAATTTATAGGCAGACTAAGACACTCACGCACCCAGTCACAGACCCACTCAGAGACTCGCACAACCACTCACAGACCCACTCAGAGACTGATGCGCCCACTCACAGATCTACTCAGAAACTCATGCACCCACTCACAGACCCATACAGAGAATCACACACCTAATCACAGACAGGTATGCACCCTCTGATAGACTTACACACCTACTCACAGACCCACTCAGAGACTCATGTACCCACTCACAGAACCACTGACACACTCATGCACCCACTCACAGATCCACTCACAGACTGGTGTACCCACTCACAGATCCACTCAGTCACTCATGCACCCACTCGCAGACCCGCTCAGAGACTTACACACCCACTCACAGACCTACTCAGAGACTGATTCACCCACTCACAGACCCACTCAGACACTCACACACCCACTCACAGAGACCCACTCAGAGACTCAGTTCTATTCAGACACTCAAGTACTCACTCACAGACCCACTGAGATAATCATGCACCATCTCACAAACCCACTGAGACACATGCACACAATCACAAACTCACTCAGAGACTCTTGCTCTCACTCGCAGACCCACTCACAGACTCATGCACCCACTCACAGACCCACTCAGACACTTGTGTACAGACTCATAGAGCTACTCAGACACTCATGCACCCACTCACAGACCCAGTCAAAGACTCACACACCTAATAACAGTCCCACTCAGAGACTGATACTCACTCACAGATGCACTCAGCAACTCACACACCCACTCACAGACCCACTAAGAAACTCATGCACCCATTCACAGACCCACTCAGAGACTCATTCACCCACTTAGAGACTCACTCAGACACCCATTCACCTGCTTATAGACCCACTCAGAGACTTAAGCACCCAATCAGAGTCTCACGCACCCACTCATAGGCCTACTCAGAGACTCATGCACCCACTAACAGACCTACTCAGAGACTCACACACCCACTCACAGACCCACTCAGAGACTCATGCTTCCACCCATAGGAGCTTGTTATGCTTCAGTTAGAAACTGCTGTGAACCTTTGACTTACTGGTACAGTAGAGTGTTTCAAAGAAGGTTGCTATGGGAACTGAGGTGAAGCAGTGCGGGGGAAGGGTTGCAAATGCACTGTAGTTTCGTACCACAAAGTAGAGCAGTTTAGAGGTTGTATATGTTCTGAAAAAGAAATTTCCCAATTGAGTACTGTGATAGGATGTAAAATGTAGTTGAAAATGGTAGTAATGTAATTGGAAATGGCTTTACGGACTCCCAAATGGATTCATGACCCCTTCCCGAAGTTACACAGGGGGCTACGCTGGGTGTCGCAATGGAGTCACAAATCCAGCCACAGACACTAGCAGATTGGGCTTCTTATCGGAAGACTAATAAAGGGTTAAAATAAACTGACCAATGAAAAGTAGTATAAGAAGAGGAAAAAATGTTGATTTGCTAACTACATCAGTATCACTGGACTAAGAGGGAAAAATTGCCATTACTGGTTCTTTCATACAGAGAGTGGTACTTGTAAATTCACATAGATCATATATATATATATGGTCTATGTGAATTTACATTTTTGATTCTCACATTTTCCGACAGTCTTCACTTCAAATGACAAGTACCACTCTCTGTATGAAAGAACCAGTATATATATATATATATATATATATATATATATATATTATCTACTGGCGGTCGCAAATAGATAGTTATAGTTAGGACCGTGTTTCCATAGGAAATCTGAAAATTCATTTTTAATAACTTTGGCGCCGGATGACGAATCCTCGCGAAATTTTCAAAACTAATGGGGCGCTCCGCTCAGCTCCTACCCTGAAAGTCTCGGGGTGATTCGTGAAGCGGGGGCTGAGAAAAAAGGGGGGTCCCAAAACGCGTTTTCCCCATGCATTTTCCCGTAGGACCTTTAGTCGAAGGTACAGCCCGAACGGCTGAACAGAATTACTTGAAATTTGGCAAAGAGGTAGTCCTCAGGTCAGGCATGTGCCTTTTGCATATATGGTGTCAATCTGTTCAGTAGTTCCTGAGAAAATTGCATTTAAAAGTACATAAATATCTATAAGCGTGCACCGTGTGCGCACCGTGCGCGCACCCTAACGTGCGCGATCGCAATTCTGATTGGTGGTTACATGTCAGTAAACATTCCAATCGGTCGAAATCAGGAAGTGTCGACCGCCATTTTGTGTGTTTGGTGTGTGACAGTGAAAAAGAAAGGTGGAGAACGTGAAAAGGGGGCAGGGTAGAGAGTTCCTGACCCCCTAGCCTTTGTCAGGGGGTCCCTGAAGGACCCCGAAGGGTGAAAAAAACATTTTATTTTTTTTCAAAAATTTGCGGGGTGCGCAATGAGGCTTAAAAATAACATTTTGCACTGAAGTTCTTTTCTTTAGCCTAACTTGTTTCAGACCTTCCCTGGTCCTTGGTCACAAGCAGAAATACAGCGTTGCACAAACACTCCTGCAGCACCTTCTATCAGCATGATAATTAGCAGTATTGCCCTCCAATGGGCTCCCAAGTGAGCTTTTGAACTTTACAGAGCATGCTGGGATTTGTAGTGCTGTTTAAATAAAGGAGGGGTGCCCCAATACTTCACTTGCACCTGGGCAATATAAACAGCAAAAACAAAAAGTGATGCGGTTGAATCGATCAGCAAATAATTTCAATATCTGAAGGAAACTTAAATTAATCCCTCAAGTGGAAAATAATATCCTCAAACAATTTGTCTTATTGGGAAAACACACACACCGGTACGTGATCCAGATGTTTGTTTCTATATGTATATTTGTCTAGATGCAATAACACATGGAATATCTACACATAGATTGAATAGAATGATACAAAAAATGTATACATATGAATTCAACATACATAAACCATCACACATATCCTCATACAAAATGCTCCCAAGTCTGCTTTTAAACTTTACAGAGCATGCTGGGATTCGCAGTGCTAGCAGTTTTTTTTATGTCCTTTAGTAGGTATGCATTGCCATAGAAAATCATTTCCATAATTCATAACCCTCCAGTGGGCATTACAGTGTCATTTGTCACATAAAATCTGCTCAACCTGCTGTTCCGCAGCTTGACTACAAACAATTCAGTGTCAATGCAGACCCACCTTTCAGTTGCAGTGGTGGTGCAGTGGTGGTGCTGTCTACACAACAGGACTGCCGCCTTAAACATTCAACCCAAGTTGTCCATGAGTTTGAAGACACACTCCCAGACAGGTAATGTGTATGTGTGTATATATATATATATATTCACTGAAAAAACCATAGGTTTCACACATGTTATAGTTAGCTGTACATTTCACTCGTAAAAAACCAATGAAATTCCCGCGTTATAGTTAGTGCAGGCAACTATAACTCACGCGACCGCAATCCTCTGCTGATGCTAATACTGTATTTCGACACTTATTTGCCCATGTCTTCTTCCATTAAATTTTAGCTATACATATATTACAAATATTTTTTTTTCATAAAGACACATATGTCATCAGCAGAAGATTGCGGTCGCGTGAGTTATAGTTGCCTGCACTAACTATAACGAGGGAATTTCATTGGTTTTTTACGAGTGAAATGTACAGCTAACTATAACATGTGTGAAACCTATGGTTTTTTCAGTGAATTTGCAAGGTTTTTTAAATGCTAATTCCTAACTATAACGTGTGTGAAACCTATGGTTTTTTCAGTGAATTTGTACGGTTTTTTAAATGCTACGTTACTTTACGCCATTCGTGGCGTGCGCGCCCAGTTAACGCAGTTCGTTCCGTGCGCGCACGGTGCGCTTCGCGCACCGTGCGCGCACAGTGAGCACGCGGTGCGCTTCGTGCACCGCGCGCCCACTTTACGCAGTTAGTGCCGTGCACGCACGGTGGTCACGCGGTGCGCTGCGCGCACCGCGTGCCCACGTTAAGCGGGATGGGCCATGTACGCACGATGCGCTTCGCGCACCGTGCGCACATGGGGGACATATTATGCGCATCTTTGTGAAATATATTCTTTGTTAAATTCATAGCTGTAATATGCCATGCACAAATGGTGCCCTTCGGGCACCATTTGCACACGGGGTGGGGAGAATGTGGATAATTGTTTTTTTTATAAATTTTTACCGTACGCGTACGGTAAGCGTAATCGGCGGTTTGGGGACCCCTGTATCAATGCTGGGTGGTTAGGATCTCATGAAACTGCCTCTTTACACATTTTTGGGGTTCGTTTTTGCTGCCCAACTCAGGGAGCGAGAGAGAAAATGGCGGCCGCCGCTTCCTGGTTTCGACCGATTCGAATGTTTACTAAGAGCTAAGAGCCAATCAAAATCGCGCTCGCGCACGCCACCGTACGCGTACGGTAAGCGCACCGTAAGCGCACCGTAAGCTGGCTCAGATATATATATTGATTTAAAGGCTATTTTCTCAGAATCTACGGAACAGATTTACACCAAACCTACAAAAGGCACTTCCTTGACCTGAGGACTACCTCTCTGCCAAATTTCAAGTAATTCTGTTCAGCCGTTCGGGCTGTAGCTGTGTCTAAAGGTCCTATGGAAAAATGCATGGGAAAAACGCGTTTTGGGACCCCCCTTTTATCTCAGCCCCCGCTTCACGAATCCCCCCGAGACTTTCAGGGTAGGAGCGGAGCGTAGCGCCCCATTAGTTTTGAAAATTCCGCGAGGATTCGTCGACCGGCGCCAAAGTTATTCCAAATAGAATGTTGCGGATTTCCTCTGGAAACATGGTCCCAACTATAACTATCTACTGGCGACCGCCAGTAGATAATATATATATATATATAACTATATATATATAATGTATGCGCAGTGTGGGAGGCAGTTGCACACAGAGTTAAGTAACTCATATATCCAGTTATAGATGCACTCTCTTACCTATATTGGAACTTACATACCCACATATGTCACTCTTTATATAGGTTGTATGTAGGCAATAAGGCAGGGAGCAATGGACTTAAAAGATAAGAGATGCTTCCCAGGTTTGATTCAGTTATAGGCACACTACCAGACCCATATGGCCAGTTATAGATGCACACTCCTACCTATACAGGGCCTCACAAACTTACATAATCAAGGATAGAGTCACTAATATACCTAGTGAAACATTGATAGAGACACTTAATCATTATCTTACACACACATACAGCTTTTATGTATCCAGCAGTATAGCAAGCAGTTGCTTACAGTTAAATACCCCAGTACTAACTAACATAGCCAGCAAGGCATCCATGCAGCCCCATACATGCAGATGTACAGATCCGTAGACTAATAAAGAGAGGCAGGCATGCACCAATATACTTACTTACATATCCAAGAACACACCCTCATAGGCACTGAGACACTCAGATATGTACTGGGAACTGGCACTAACAAGTCATCAATCCAGACAAGTAGGCCTTTAAACATGTTTTAGGCCGGCTACAGTAGAGTGTGTATATACAGTTGCCCTGGGAGGCTGAGTTCACAATAAAAAAAATTGAATTAATTATAACATCATCTTTTGTGGTGGCCCTCCTATACCATGTATTAGATGCATATATAGTACATTTCCAGCTTGTAGTTACTGTTGACACTTTCTTGGCTGTAGGTGTAGCCCATGTGATTTAGTATCTGGTTTCCTTTCTGCGAAGCGATATACTTTGCATCTTTTGTCATTGTATCGGAAAGTAGTGTATTAGTATAAATATATATAATATTTGAAAGTTTGTACATATGTTATGTGCATGTAAAAATATGCACCTATTTCTATTTTGTATATTTATGTGTCTGTTCTGTTTAGATGTTTCACATGGTTTTGCGGCTTTTCCGTTGGGGATGTTCTAATGTGGAGCAGGTGCTTTCTTTTCTGTTGGATGAACAAAAATTGCAATTTTCATTTTAAATGTTAATTTGTTGGTGGTTTGCAGAGGTTGGGGTCATTGGGTTTATTTTAGCTCGCTATTTGGGTAAGTTTATGCCTTTGTATTAATTTATGTCTATTTGTTTACTTATATCTGTTTGCTGGTTTGTGATAGTTTTTAGGTCTCGCCTAGCGTTGCAGCACACATGCGCTGCTTCCTCTGCGAGACATATTGTGGATGAGGAGATTTCAGAAGGGGACTTGAAGCCCCGACCCTCATTTTCATTGGCAGGCGTCATCGTTTATGTAAAACGGTGGCCTCCGATTAAGACGGAGGCTTTTTGGTTTCCGCCCTTTCCCCTTTTCGTCCGGCCCATCCGACTGGATCGTCTGCTTTTTGGCAGTTGTGAAGCAATTTCTTATCTTTAGGAGGCGTGTACTGCCGGATCATGTTTCTGACTTTTTGTTTTGGTTTGGCATGGGGAGATTAAGTGCTTTGCCCAGAATCACTGATGTGGATTGCACGCCTAGGCTTGAACAGGGTTCCTTCGCTTTGAAAACGGCAGCTTTGGCTGTAAGGCCATAATCTCTTCCATGGTGTCTCCTTCCTCCCGCCTCCTCTCGTTGTCCGCGTGTGTTCCATTTATTCCCGACCCCCTCCCGTGGTCTGTGTTTTCCATGCTCACGCCCCCCTCCCGCTGACGGAGTTCCCTTTGTCTCCTCCTTGCACGCATTCTAGGAAACACAATAAATAAAAGCTCCAAAGCAGATGAGATGGGAGGGCTTTTGGGAGCAGCAGGTCAAACGTGGACTATTTTTCCAGT
Organism: Triturus cristatus; assembly: GCF_964204655.1. Lineage (NCBI taxonomy): Eukaryota > Metazoa > Chordata > Amphibia > Caudata > Salamandridae > Triturus > Triturus cristatus. The sequence goes on along the minus strand of NC_140590.1, from coordinate 1,145,574,617 downwards.
ATGATGTTTTCTTTATCACCATTAACCTCTTCTTGATTACACCCGTTGATAATATTTCTCGTGAGTTTGGAGTTAGTCCATATGCGCCCTTTAAAAGTTCATTGATGGGGATTGTCAGCCTCCCCCCGGCTCTGACAGTTGACACGCAGAAGCCCTTGCTCACTGGTGACTTGTTCACAGCTGTCTGGCCTGCTCCAGCTAGGATCCACCACCCGGGGGTAGGTAAAATGTGCAGGGGTCGAGCCTGCCGAGGCAGGCCTTGCCTCAGAGCACGTGAATGGCGACATGGAGGAATGCAGAGCTGTACACATTCTCAAAAGCTGGGTTGCAGAAGCAGCCTGGACAATCTAGTATGTTTCTAACCTTTCTTTAATCATTCCAGACATGGGGCCCACAGTACTGAGTCTCAGCTCACTTTTTTATTTATTTTTAATGTGTTGTGCTCTATTTCATGATTATTGTGTCACGGTGGTGGGTTGTATGTGTGGGTGGGGGTTAAGTGCAGACCATTGCAGCATCTGTTTTGCACTCATAGGCTGGTGAACCCTTCACAACCACCACATCCTACATTTTTGGATTTTAGGAGTCATGTGTGTGGGTGGTTTTTGTCTCCGTGCCACGCCCCTTTGTGAACAGTCCTCTTCCTTCCGAGACTTCTTTGCTGGTCTTGGGTTTGAGCCTAGGGCTGGGTGCGCTCACTTTTCATCGACAAATTAATCGTCCAACTGCACCCTTTTCTCAGTGAAGGGGCCAGTAATAGGGCACCAAAAACAAAGGCCTTCGAGCATGTTAAAAACTGTTTCAATTTCAGCACATTCTTCAGATAAATGTGCAGCCTTCAAGTTACAGCCTGGAGATAAATAAAAGGCATTGTCATTTACAATGCCAATAGCTTAAAAATTTCACAAATGTGAGACCTATTGCATTGCACATGCTTGTTAATTTCTGGCGGTTTATCGTTTTTTCAAGTCGTGGGTTTTTCGTTTTAGGAAGTCTATAGAAATAGATAGAAGTTGGAGAGTATTTTATTAATTATATGTTATTAGATTTTTTAAAGATTAATAATAATTACTTTTTAGTTTAAATATTAGTTTTACTTAACTGGTTAGGTAGTTGTTGATATGAGTATAGTTCTTCTTTAATGGACTGGTGAGAATATCCGGCAAAGTTTCTTTGTCTTGCAGCATTTGTTGTTTTTGAAGTAGTTAGTTGTTAGCCTTTGTATTGTTGATTTGTTCATATGATTTTATTGGTTAAAATAGTTTATGGTTTTATTTCATTGTTTTTTTTAGTTTTAGCTTGATCTTTTTTATTTGTTTAATCCTTGTATGGTAAATGTCAATTTAGCTATTATTTTTTATATTATTTATGTATAATATATAGTTTGATACTTATGAATGTAAGTTTGTGTGTATATGTATTTGTATATATATATATGTGTGTATACCTAGTTACCATAGGAAAATCGCAACATTCTATTCCCAATAACTTTGGCGCAGATTGACGAATCTTCACGAAATTTTCAAAACTTATGGCCTGCTCCGGTCCGCTCCTATCCTGAAAGTTTCAGGGTGATTCGGCAAGCGGGGGCAGAGAAAAAAGGAGGGTCCCAAAACGTGTTTTGTCCATGCAATTTTCCATAGGAAACTTTAGACAATAATAAAAATAAAAAAAACAAAGGCCGGCCCCGGGGGATGGGGTCCCCGGCAACGCAGCCCCCCTCCAAATAAATTTAAAAAGAAAAACTGCCCATGCCCCGGGGGATGGGGTCCCCGGGGCGATTATGGCTTCGGGAGGGGGGCCACGCGACCCCTTCCAATTTAAAAATAAATAAATAAATAGGGTCAGGCCCTGGGGGATGAGGTCCCCAGGGCCAAAAAAATAGGAAAAGAAGGGGGGCCACACAGCCCCCCTTCCTAAAAATGTTTTTCTTTAAAAAGACCGGCATCGCGCCGGAGGCTTCGCACCCTCCCTGCAACACTCTGCAAACGTGCCCCCTGGCATGTTTGCAGATGGGGAACTAATTCCTCTTTAATACTGGGGGTCCCTGGGGGCCAACTAGCCCACCAGGAACCTCCAATATGCTCCATGGAGCTGCGTTGCAGAGAGGTGTTCAGAGGCCACGCCCCTTTTTACACCTCTCTGCAACGCAGCTCTGTGGCGCTTAATGGAGGTACCTGGTGGGCTAGTTGCACCCCAGGGACCCTCAGGATTCAAGGGGACTTAATCCCCCAACTTAAAACGCTTCACGGGGCGCGTTTGCACAGTGGTGAAGAGAGGGGGCGGGGCCTGAGGTGACATGTGTGCAAACACGCCCTGTGGCACGTTTTAAGTTGGGGAATTAATTCCTCTGCAATCCTGAGGTCCCGTGGGGGCCAACTAGCCCACCAGGTACCTCCAATAAGCACCACAGAGTTGCGTTGCACAGTGTTGTAGAAAGGGGCGTGGCCTATGAACACCTCTCTGCAGCTCCCTGGTGCGTACTGGAGGTACCTGGTGGGCTAGTTGGCCCCCAGGGACCCTCAGGATTGAAAAGGAATTCCCCAACTTATAACTTGCCACAGGGCGTGTTTGCACACATGTCACCTCAGGCCCCGCCCCCTTCCTTCACCACTGTGCAAACACGCCCCCTGGCGAGTTGTAAGGTGGGGAATTAATTCCCCTTCAATACTGAGGGTCCCTGGGGGCCAACTAGCCCACCAGGTACCTCCAGAATGCGCCAGGGAGCTGCGTTGCAGAGAGGTGTTCATAGGCCACGCCCCTTTCTACAACACTCTGCAACGCAGGTCTGTGGCGCTTATTGGAGGTACCTGGTGGGCTAGTTGGCCCCCAGGGGACCTCAGGATTGCAGAGGAATTAATTCCCCAACTTAAAACGTGCCACAGGGCGTGTTTGCACACATGTCACCTCAGGCCCCGCCCCCTCCCTTCACCACTGTGCAAACGCGCCCCGTGACGCGTTTTAAGTTGGGAGATTAAGTCTCCTTCAATACTGGGGGTCCCTGGGGGCCAACTATCCCACCAGGAACCTCCAGTATGCTCCAGGGAGCTGTGTTGCAGAGAGGTGTTCAGAGGTCACACCCCTTTTACACCTCTCTGCAATGCAGCTCTGTGGCACTTACTGGAGGTACCTAGTGGGCTAGTTGGACCCTAGGGACCTTCAGGATTCAAGGGGTCTTAATCGCCCAACTTAAAATGGCCACAGGGCGTGTTTGCACAGTGGTGAAGGGAGGGGACGGGGCCTGAGGTGACATGTGCAAACACGCCCTGTGGCGCTTTTTAATTTGGGAAAATAATTCCCCTTCAATACTGAGGGCTCCTGGTGGCCAACTAGCCCACCAGGTGCTTCCAGTAAGCGCCACTGAGCTGCGTTGCAGAGAGGTGGTCTAGGCCGTGCCCCTTTTTACACCTCTCTGCAACGCAGCTCTGTGGTGATTTCTGGAGGTACCTAGTGGGCTAGTTGGACCCTAGGGACCCTCAGGATTCAAGGGGACTTAATCTCCCAATTTAAAATGGCCACAGGGTGTGTTTACACAGTGGTGAAGGGAGGGGACGGGGACTGAGGTGACGTGTGCAAACAAGCCCTGTGGCATGTTTTAAGTTGGGGAAATAATTCCCCTTCAATCCTGAGGGCTCCTGGGGGCCAACTAGCCCACCAGATGCTTCCAGTAAGCGCCACTGTGCTGCGTTGCAGAGCGGTGGTCTACGCCGTGCCCTTTTTTACACCTCTCTGCAACGCAGCTCTATGGCGCTTACTGGAGGTACCTAGTGGGCTAGTTGGACCCCAGAGACCCTCAGGATTCAAGGGGACTTTATCCCCCAACTTAAAACGCCCATAGGGCGTGTTTGCACACATGTCACCTCAGGCTCCCCCCTCCCTTCACCAGTGTGCAAAAGCACCCAGTGGCACGTTTTAAGAGGTAGTTTTAATCCCCCTGCCCTATTATCTACTAGGGGCTTACAGAGGAGGTCATGCTAATCACAGGGGTACCCCAACGCATAGTGTTCCCTAGTGTCTGTAGGTGTTTCCACTGTATTCTAAGTGTCTTTTAGCATTCCACTGGCTCTAGGCCTGGTTAGTCAGAGTCAGTTAACAACAGTACCCGTCTGAAAAAGTTGTGGGCACAGGATGATTATGTAACAAGGCCTCTTTCTGCTCCTCTGTTGGTTCTTTCTGCACATGTCTTGCTTCTTCCTGCACTTTTCTTCGTCTTTGAGGACTTCTGTTGCCTCTTTCTGCATTTCTTTTGCTTCTTTCTGTGCGTTTTTTCTTCTTTCTTTACAGGTCGTACCTCTGTAGGCATAGTTAGAAACTAGCATTTAAAAAACCATAGAAATTCACTGAAAAAACCATAGGTTTCAGGCACGTTATAGTTAGAAATTAGCATTTCAAAAACCTTAGAAATTCACTGAAAAAACCATAGGTTTCAGGGCCGTTATAGTTAGTTGGACATTTCACTCGTACAAAACCATATAAATTCCCCCGTTATAGTTAGTTCAGCTAACTATAACTTGCGCGCCGGCAATGCACTGCTGATGATGTCACAAATTACATCACTCATGACATGGTCAGTGACATCACTCATGACATCACTCATGACATCTCAAATGACATCACTGATGACATCATCCTTGTGATAGAGTGGCAGACCTCCTCTCACCCTAATATATCCTTTGATACACACACTGAAAAATAGAAACTAACATTTTCAAAACAATGGACACACCAATTCAGTAATTCCAAGATCTACACACACATCCACTCATTCAGCAGTAGTCCTATACAGTCACTCATACATGTAGTCACTCATCATATGTATTCATACACCTATACATCCTGTTACACACTGAAACTGATCCATAGAGTTACTCACACACATAGTCACACATGCAAACAAAGTATCAAACATCCATTTACTTGCATATACAGTTATACACACACCACCACACTTACTTCTACAGAAACTTACACATACTTACTCTCTTAAGCAATCACTTATAGAAACACATACTAATTTATACAGGAACTCTTCCAATCTCTCACTCTCACATATACTCACTTATATACAACAATACTCACATATACTAGTTTAAAACATATGTAGTTACTCATAAAGACACTATTGAGACAGTCATTCACTCACTAACACACCCATACACACACTCATCCACCCATACAGTCCTGCACATATGCTGTCTTCAACACATACAAACAGTGAGTCACTCATTCATGCATCAATGCGCTACGTAATACCCCCCACCGAACCATACAGACACTCAGACACTCATACTGATACTCAAAAAACCAACTAATAACCTATATAGACACTCATGTAGCTACTCACCAACCCATGCACCCACTTATACACAAAGTGAGAGACTGATACAGATATTTACATATTTAAACATTACTCACTAACTCATGTATTCACTAAGATGCACTTAATCAGTCAGTTATACAATCAATTTTACAAAAACAAATCCATTTAGACACTTATATACCCATTTATTCTTCAATTGACCTTGAGATATACATATATAAAACATATTTAATTTTCAGAAAAACACACATTCACTGTATGATGTCATCAGTGATGTCATCAGTGATGTCATTTGAGATGTGATCAGTGATGTCACTGACAATGTCATGAGTGATGTAATATGTGACGTCATCAGCAGTGCATTGCGGGTGCGCGAGTTATAGTTAGCAGAATTAACTATCACGGGGGAATTTCTATGGTTTGTACGAGTGAAATGTCCAACTAACTATAACGCCCCTGAAACCTATGTTTTTTTCAGTGAATATATATATATATATATATATATATATTCAAAAACAAGGTTGCCCACAAACGAAGACGCACTCAGTGCAGGTTGAAATTCCGCAAAGCAGAATCCTTTTTATTAGGCGAACCGGCATCAGCAGCAGGGTAATTTCACCAGCCCTACGCGTTTCGGAGATCCCTTCCCCTTGATCACGGGCATGAAATGGGCAGAAGCAGAAACAAAACAAGTCTCTAATGGCCCTTATATCGCCCTCTGGTGGGCGTGAATAGTCTTAAGGCTTGTTGGGACTTGTAGTCCTGCTAAAATATTACCTTAATAGGTTCCGCCTCACAACGTTTGTATGTTCAAAGCTCTTGATAGAGCCCCCCAGTTGCAGTGCAAGTCCAAATTCAGCCAACCTACAATCTGCATAATGACACAGTGTATCCATGTCAGCAGTCCGCTTGACATCATGCGGCAGTGCAGTCTTCCCGACCTGGACTGGCCGGAATATTTTCAAAAACAAGGTTGCCCACAAACGAAGATGCACTCAGTGCAGGTTGAAATTCCGCAAAGCAGAATCCTTTTTATTAGGCGAACCGGCATCAGCAGCAGGGTAATTTCACCAGCCCTACGCATTTCGGAGATCCCTTCCCCTTGATCACGGGCATGATATGGGCGGAAGCAGAAACAAAACAAGTCTCTAATGGCCCTTATATCGCCCTCTGGTGGGCGTGAATAGTCTTAAGGCTTGTTGGGACTTGTAGTCCTGCTAAAATATTACCTTAATAGGTTCCGCCTCACAACGTTTGTATGTTCAAAGCTCTTGATAGAGCCCCCCAGTTGCAGTGCAAGTCCAAATTCAGCCAACCTACAATCTGCATAATGACACAGTGTATCCATGTCAGCAGTCCGCTTGACATCATGCGGCGGTGCAGTCCTCCCGACCTGGACTGGCCGGAATATTTTCAAAAACAAGGTTGCCCACAAACGAAGACGCACTCAGTGCAGGTTGAAATTCCGCAAAGCAGAATCCTTTTTATTAGGCAAACCGGCATCAGCAGCAGGGTAATTTTACCAGCCCTACGCGTTTCGGAGATCCCTTCCCCTTGATCACGGGCATGAAATGGGCGGAAGCAGAAACAAAACAAGTCTCTAATGGCCCTTATATCGCCCTCTGGTGGGCGTGAATAGTCTTAAGGCTTGTTGGGACTTGTAGTCCTGCTAAAATATTACCTTAATAGGTTCCGCCTCACAACGTTTGTATGTTCAAAGCTCTTGATAGAGCCCCCCAGTTGCAGTGCAAGTCCAAATTCAGCCAACCTACAATCTGCATAATGACACAGTGTATCCATGTCAGCAGTCCGCTTGACATCATGCGGCGGTGCAGTCTTCCCGACCTGGACTGGCCGGAATATTTTCGAAAACAAGGTGGCCCACAAACGAAGACGCACTCAGTGCAGGTTGAAATTCCGCAAAGCAGAATCCTTTTTATTAGGCGAACCGGCATCAGCAACAGGGTAATTTCACCAGCCCTACGCGTTTTGGAGATCCCTTCCCCTTGATCACGGGCATGAAATGGGCGGAAGCAGAAACAAAACAAGTCTCTAATGGCCCTTATATCGCCCTCTGGTGGGCGTGAATAGTCTTAAGGCTTGTTGGGACTTGTAGTCCTGCTAAAATATTACCTTAATAGGTTCCGCCTCACAACGTTTGTATGTTCAAAGCTCTTGATAGAGCCCCCCAGTTGCAGTGCAAGTCCAAATTCAGCCAACCTACAATCTGCATAATGACACAGTGTATCCATGTCAGCAGTCCGCTTGACATCATGCGGCGGTGCAGTCTTCCCGACCTGGACTGGCCAGAATATTTTCAAAAACAAGGTGGCCCACAAACGAAGACGCACTCAGTGCAGGTTGAAATTCCGCAAAGCAGAATCCTTTTTATTGGGCGAACCGGCATCAGCAGCAGGGTAATTTCACCAGCCCTACGCGTTTCGGAGATCTCTTCCCCTTGATCACGGGCATGAAATGGGCGGAAGCAGAAGCAAAACAAGTCTCTAATGGCCCTTATATCGCCCTCTGGTGGACGTGAATAGTCTTAAGGCTTGTTGGGACTTGTAGTCCTGCTAAAATATTACCTTAATAGGTTCCGCCTCACAACGTTTGTATGTTCAAAGCTCTTGATAGAGCTCCCCAGTTGCAGTGCAAGTCCAAATTCAGCCAACCTACAATCTGCATAATGACACAGTGTATCCATGTCAGCAGTCCGCTTGACATCATGCGGCGGTGCAGTCTTCCCGACCTGGACTGGCCGGAATATTTTCAAAAACAAGGTTGCCCACAAACGAAGACGCACTCAGTGCAGGTTGAAATTCCGCAAAGCAGAATCCTTTTTATTAGGCGAACCGGCATCAGCAGCAGGGTAATTTCACCAGCCCTACGCGTTTCGGAGATTCCTTCCCCTTGATCACGGGCATGAAATGGGCGGGAGCAGAAACAAAACAAGTCTCTAATGGCCCTTATATCGCCGTCTGGTGGGCGTGAATAGTCTTAAGGCTTGTTGGGACTTGTAGTCCTGCTAAAATATTACCTTAATAGGTTCCGCCTCACAACGTTTGTATGTTCAAAGCTCTTGGTAGAGCCCCCCAGTTGCAGTGCAAGTCCAAATTCAGCCAACCTACAATCTGCATAATGACACAGTGTATCCATGGCAGCAGTCCGCTTGACATCATGCGGCGGTGCAGTCTTCCCGACCTGGGCTGGCCGGAATATTTTCAAAAACAAGGTTGCCCACAAATGAAGACGCACTCAGTGCAGGTTGAAATTTCGCAAAGCAGAATCCTTTTTATTAGGCGAACCGGCATCAGCAGCAGGGTAATTTCACCAGCCCTACGCGTTTCGGAGATCCCTTCCCCTTGATCACGGGCATGAAATGGGCGGAAGCAGAAACAAAACAAGTCTCTAATGGCCCTTATATCGCCCTCTGGTGGGCGTGAATAGTCTTAAGGCTGAATTTGGACTTGCACTGCAACTGGGGGGCTCTATCAAGAGCTTTGAACATACAAACGTTGTGAGGCGGAACCTATTAAGGTAATATTTTAGCAGGACTACAAGTCCCAACAAGCCTTAAGACTGTTCACGCCCACCAGAGGGCGATATAAGGGCCATTAGAGACTTGTTTTGTTTCTGCTTCCGCCCATTTTATGCCCGTGATCAAGGGGAAGGGATCTCCGAAACGCGTAGGGCTGGTGAAATTACCCTGCTGATGATGCAGGTTCGCCTAATAAAAAGAATTCTGCTTTGCGGAATTTCAACCTGCACTGAGTGCGTCTTCGTTTGTGGGCAACTTTGTTTTTGAAAATATTCCGGCCAGTCCAGGTCGGGAAGACTGCACCGCCGCATGATGTCAAGCGGACTGCTGACATGGATACACTGTGTCATTATGCAGATTGTAGGTTGGCTGAGTTTGGACTTGCACTGCAACTGGGGGGCTCTATTAAGAGCTTTGAACATACAAACGTTGTGAAGCCGAACCTATTAAGGTAATATTTTAGCAGGACTACAAGTCCCAACAAGCCTTAAGACTATTCACGCCCACCAGAGGGCGATATAAGGGCCATTAGAGACTTGTTTTGTTTCTGCTTCCGCCCATTTCATGCCCGTGATCAAGGGGAAGGGATCTCTGAAACGCGTTGGGCTGGTGAAATTACCCTGCTGCTGATGCCGGTTCGCCTAATAAAAAGGATTCTGCTTTGCGGAATTTCAACCTGCACTGAGTGCGTCTTCGTTTGTGGGCAACCTTGTTTTTGAAAATATTCCGGCCAGTCCAGGTCGGGAAGACTGCACCGCCGCATGATGTCAAGCGGACTGCTGACATGGATACACTGTGTCATTATGCAGATTGTAGGTTGGCTGAATTTGGACTTGCACTGCAACTGGGGGGCTCTATCAAGAGCTTTGAACATACAAACGTTGTGAGGCGGAACCTATTAAGGTAATATTTTAGCAGGACTACAAGTCCCAACAAGCCTTAAGACTATTCACGCCCACCAGAGGGCGATATAAGGGCCATTAGAGACTTGTTTTGTTTCTGCTTCCGCCCATTTCATGCCCGTGATCAAGGGGAAGGGATCTCCGAAACGCGTAGGGCTGGTGAAATTACCCTGCTGCTGATGCCGGTTCGCCTAATAAAAAGGATTCTGCTTTGCGGAATTTCAACCTGCACTGAATGCGTCTTCGTTTGTGGGCAACCTTGTTTTTGAAAATATTCCGGCCAGTCCAGGTAGGGAAGACTGCACCGCCGCGTGATGTCAAGCGGACTGCTGACATGGATACACTGTGTCATTATGCAGATTGTAGGTTGGCTGAATTTGGACTTGCACTGCAACTGGGGGGCTCTATCAAGAGCTTTGAACATACAAACGTTGTGAGGCGGAACCTATTAAGGTAATATTTTAGCAGGACTACAAGTCCCAACAAGCCTTAAGACTATTCACGCCCACCAGAGGGCGATATAAGGGCCATTAGAGACTTGTTTTGTTTCTGCTTCCGCCCATTTCATGCCCGTGATCAAGGGGAAGGAATCTCCGAAACGCGTAGGGCTGGTGAAATTACCCTGCTGCTGATGCCGGTTCGCCTAATAAAAAGGATTCTGCTTTGCGGAATTTCAACTTGCACTGAGTGCGTCTTCGTTTGTGGGCAACCTTGTTTTTGAAAATATTCCGGCCAGTCCAGGTCGGGAAGACTGCACCGCCGCATGATGTCAAGCGGACTGCTGACATGGATACACTGTGTCATTATGCAGATTGTAGGTTGGCTGAATTTGGACTTGCACTGCAACTGGGGAGCTCTATCAAGAGCTTTGAACATACAAACGTTGTGAGGCGGAACCTATTAAGGTAATATTTTAGCAGGACTACAAGTCCCAACAAGCCTTAAGACTATTCACGTCCACCAGAGGGCGATATAAGGGCCATTAGAGACTTGTTTTGCTTCTGCTTCCGCCCATTTCATGCCCGTGATCAAGGGGAAGAGATCTCCGAAACGCGTAGGGCTGGTGAAATTACCCTGCTGCTGATGCCGGTTCGCCTAATAAAAAGGATTCTGCTTTGCGGAATTTCAACCTGCACTGAGTGCGTCTTCGTTTGTGGGCCACCTTGTTTTTGAAAATATTCCGGCCAGTCCAGGTCGGGAAGACTGCACCGCCGCATGATGTCAAGCGGACTGCTGACATGGATACACTGTGTCATTATGCAGATTGTAGGTTGGCTGAATTTGGACTTGCACTGCAACTGGGGGGCTCTATCAAGAGCTTTGAACATACAAACGTTGTGAGGCGGAACCTATTAAGGTAATATTTTAGCAGGACTACAAGTCCCAACAAGCCTTAAGACTATTCACGCCCACCAGAGGGCGATATAAGGGCCATTAGAGACTTGTTTTGTTTCTGCTTCCGCCCATTTCATGCCCGTGATCAAGGGGAAGGGATCTCCAAAACGCGTAGGGCTGGTGAAATTACCCTGTTGCTGATGCCGGTTCGCCTAATAAAAAGGATTCTGCTTTGCGGAATTTCAACCTGCACTGAGTGCGTCTTCGTTTGTGGGCCACCTTGTTTTCGAAAATATTCCGGCCAGTCCAGGTCGGGAAGACTGCACCGCCGCATGATGTCAAGCGGACTGCTGACATGGATACACTGTGTCATTATGCAGATTGTAGGTTGACTGAATTTGGACTTGCACTGCAACTGGGGGGCTCTATCAAGAGCTTTGAACATACAAACGTTGTGAGGCGGAACCTATTAAGGTAATATTTTAGCAGGACTACAAGTCCCAACAAGCCTTAAGACTATTCACGCCCACCAGAGGGCGATATAAGGGCCATTAGAGACTTGTTTTGTTTCTGCTTCCGCCCATTTCATGCCCGTGATCAAGGTGAAGGGATCTCCGAAACGCGTAGGGCTAGTGAAATTACTCTGCTGCTGATGCCGGTTCGCCTAATAAAAAGGATTCTGCTTTGCGGAATTTCAACCTGCACTGAGTGCGTCTTCGTTTGTGGGCAACCTTGTTTTTGAAAAAAAAAAAAAATATATATATATATATATATATACGCTACTTTCCGCAGTTTTGTTGTGCACGCCCGCTTCTGGTACCAATCCACAACACTACAGACACGGACCTCGGTCTTCAGTGCAATTTTTTATTTATGAATCTCGCGTGCTAGTCGCCATAACGTTTCGGCTCCACCTGAGCCTTGTTCACAATATATATATATTATCTACTGGCGGTCGCCAGTAGATAGTTATAGTTAGGACCGAGTTCCCATAGGAAATCTGAAAATTCTATTTTGAATAACTTTGGCGCCGGTTGACGAATCCTCGCGAAATCTTCAAAACTAATGGGGCGCTCCGCTCAGCTCCTACCCTTAAAGTCTCGGGTGATTTGTCAAGCGGGGGCTGAGAAAAAAGGGGGGTCCCAAAACGCGTTTTCCCCATGCATTTTCCCATAGGACCTTTAGTCAAAGGTACAGCCCGAACGGCTGAACAGAATTACTTGAAATTTGGCAAAGAGGTAGTCCTCAGGTCAGGCATGTGCCTTTTGCATATATGGTGTCAATCTGTTCAGTAGTTCCTGAGAAAATTGCAGTTAAAGGTACATAAATATCTATAAGCGTGCACCGTGCGCGCACCGTGCGTGCACCGTGCGCGCAACATAACGTGCGCGACCGTAATTCTGATTGGTGGTTACATGTCAGTCAACATTCGAATCGGTCGAAATCAGGAAGTGTCGGCCGCCATTTTGTGTGTGACAGTGAAAAAGAAAGGTGGAGAATGTGCAAAGGGGGCAGGGTAGAGAGTTCCTGACCCCCTAGCCTTTGTCAGGGGGTCCCTGAAGGACCCCGAAGGGTGAAAAAAACATTTTTTTTTTTTCAAAAAATCGCGGGGTGCGCGCACCGTGCGCGCACGGTAAAAAACCCTTAAAAAAAAAACATTTTAAATGAGCCATTCCATATTACAGGATACAGTCAATCTATAACTATATACATAGGTAGTTGATTGTAAAATAAACATATAAAAAATATAATAATACATACATAAATTAGCATTTACAAAACCTTACAAATTCACTTAAAAAACCATAGGTTTCACACACGTTATAGTTAGGAATTAGCATTTTAAAAACCTTGCAAATTCACTTAAAAAACCATAGGTTTCACACATGTTATAGTTAGCTGGACAATTCACTTGTAAAAAACCATTGAAATTCCCCCTTTATAGTTAGTTCAGATAACTATAACTCGCGCGACCGCCACTCTATCACAAGGATGATGTCATCAGTGATGTCATGAGTGATGTCACTGACCATGTCATGAGTGATGTAATATGTAACGTCATCACCAGTGGATTGTGGTCGCGCGAGTTATAGTTATCTGAACTAACTATAACGGGGGAATTTCAATGGTTGTTTACGAGTGAAATGTCCAGCTAACTATAACATGTGTGAAACCTATGGTTTTTTAAGTGAATATATATATATATATTTATATATATATATATATATATATCCACAGTAGCAGGATTACCCATTCGAATGAGGCCACAAGAAGAATGATTTCTCTCGTACTTTTAATCGGCAGACAGCCAGCAAAGGATAGATCAGCAGTTTTCACCAAATAAAGTTCATACGCCGGACGCGTTTCGGGAACTCCCTGTCCCTTCTTCTGCGGCGTGTAGTTCACAAAGAATGAAAGCACACAGTATCACGCACTCCTTCATTTAAACACCTCGCCATGTGGGCGTGGCCTAATGCATGGCCTGCTGGATATTGTAGTGCGTTACTTATCCTCCCATGTGGGTGTGCTAACCATTCCAAAATTTGAACAAAGTTATTTCCCAAGTGGGTCGATGAAAAACAAGCTGCCATCCTACGCCCCGCTTTATGGCTGTCAATGCGAGTGAGCGGACGTTAACCTGCAATAGCGCCAGCTCTTTCTTCACTCCTAATGTTCGAGCACCGGTTGGTGCATGACAGGACCCGCTTCTCCGCAGTGGGCCTCTTTCGCGACCGAGGTCAGCCGCCATAAATCCACAGTAGCAGGATTACCCATTCGAATGAGGCCACAAGAAGAATGATTTCTCTCGTACTTTTAATCGGCAGCCAGCCAGCAAAGGATAGATCAGCAGTTTTCACCAAATAAAGTTCATACGCCGGACGCGTTTCGGGAACTCCCTGTCCCTTCTTCTGCGGCGTGTAGATCACAAAGAATGAAAGCACACAGTATCACGCACTCCTTCATTTAAACACCTGCCCATGTGGGCGTGGCCTACTGCATGGCCTGCTGGATATTGTAGTGCGTTACTTATCCTCCCATGTGGGTGTGCTAACCATTCCAAAATTTGAACAAAGTTATTTCCAAAGTGGGTCGATGAAAAACAAGCTGCCATCCTACGCCCCGCTTTATGGCTGTCAATGCAAGTGAGCGGACGTTAAACTGCAATAGCGCCAGCTCTTTCTTCACTCCTAATGTTCGAGCACCGGTTGGTGCATGATAGGACCCGCTTCTCCGCAGTGGGCCTCTTTCGCGACCGAGGTCAGCCGCCATAAATCCACAGTAGCAGGATTACCCATTCGAATGAGGCCACAAGAAGAATGATTTCTCTCGTACTTTTAATCGGCAGCCAGCCAGCAAAGGATAGATCAGCAGTTTTCACCAAATAAAGTTCATACGCCGGACGCGTTTCGGGAACTCCCTGTCCCTTCTTCTGCGGCGTGTAGTTCACAAAGAATGAAAGCACACAGTATCACGCACTCCTTCATTTAAACACCTGCCCATGTGGGCGTGGCCTAATGCATGGCCTGCTGGATATTGTAGTGCGTTACTTATCCTCCCATGTGGGTGTGCTAACCATTCCAAAATTTTAACAAATACAGGTGATGCATATAGACTGTGCTTTCTTCCAGCCAACCAGACACCACTGAAGAAGAGAGCAGGGAGCTCTCGAAACGCGATTGGTGTGTGAATTTACTGCAGTCATCGGTTGTTCACTCTTGCTGTCAGCGTGCTGCCATTAAATATTTGTGAAAGATTAACATTCCAGTGGCTTTCTTCGAATGGGTATCCTGCATTGTTGGATTTAAAGGCGGCTGTTCCCAGTCGTGAAGACAGCCCACCGCTGATCAGCGGGCCCGCCAGGCCCTTACAGGTGTCTAGCTCGTGGAAGCAATGCGAGCTGGCGCTATTGCGGGTTAGCGCCCACTCTTTTCACTATGTCAGCAACGAAGCAGGGCAGCTGACTGAACTTCTGGTAACTCTGACCCACTTGGGATTATAATAAGGTTTTATTTTTGGAATGAAAAGCGCACCCACTTGGGTTTTGATGTACTACATTATCCACAAGGCCGTGCTGTCGACCACGCCTTCTGAGGCAGGTGATACATATAGACTGTGCGCGAGCACTGGCGCTTTCTTCCAGCCAACCAGACACCACTGAAGAAGAGAGCAGGGAGCTCTCGAAACGCGTTTGGTGTATGAATTTACTGCAGTCATCGGTTGTTCACTCTTGCTGTCAGCGTGCTGCCATTAAATATTTGTGAAAGATTAACATTCCAGTGGCTTTCTTCGAATGGGTATCCTGCATTGTTGGATTTAAAGGCGGCTGTTCCCGGTCGTGAAGACAGCCCACCGCTGATCAGCGGGTCCTGCCAGGCCCTTACAGGTGTCTAGCTCTTGGAAGGAATGCGAGCTGGCGCTATTGCAGGGTAGCGCCCACTCTTTTCACTATGTCAGCAACGAAGCAGGGCAGCTGACTGAATTTCTGGTAACTCTGACCAACTTGGGATTATAATAAGGTTTTATTTTTGGAATGAAAAGCGCACCCACTTGGGTTTTGATGTACTACATTATCCACAAGGCCGTGCTGTCGACCACGCCTTCTGAGGCAGGTGATACATATAGACTGTGCGCGAGCACTGGCGCTTTCTTCCAGCCAACCAGACACCACTGAAGAAGAGAGCAGGGAGCTCTTGAAACGCGTTTGGTGTATGAATTTACTGCAGTCATCGGTTGTTCACTCTTGCTGTCAGCGTGCTGCCATTAAATATTTGTGAAAGATTAACATTTCAGTGGCTTTCTTCGAATGGGTATCCTGCATTGTTGGATTTAAAGGCGGCTGTTCCCAGTCGTGAAGACAGCCCACCGCTGATCAGCGGGTCCCGCCAGGCCCTTACAGGTGTCTAGCTCTTGGAAGGAATGCGAGCTGGCGCTATTGCGGGGTAGCGCCCACTCTTTTCACTATGTCAGCAAGGAAGCAGGGCAGCTGACTGAACTTCTGGTAACTCTGACCCACTTGGGATTATAATAAGGTTTTATTTTTGGAATGAAAAGCGCACCCACTTGGGTTTTGATGTACTACATTATCCACAAGGCCGTGCTGTCGACCACGCCTTCTGAGGCAGGTGATACATATAGACTGTGTGCGAGCACTGGCGCTTTCTTCCAGCCAACCAGACACCACTGAAGAAGAGAGCAGGGAGCTCTCGAAACGCGTTTGGTGTATGAATTTACTGCAGTCATCGGTTGTTCACTCTTGCTGTCAGCGTGCTGCCATTAAATATTTGGGAAAGATTAACATTCCAGTGGCTTTCTTCGAATGGGTATCCTGCATTGTTGGATTTAAAGGCGGCTGTTCCCGGTCGTGAAGACAGCCCACCGCTGATCAGCGGGTCCCGCCAGGCCCTTACAGGTGTCTAGCTCTTGGAAGGAATGCGAGCTGGCACTATTGCGGGGTAGCGCCCACTCTTTTCACTATGTCAGCAATGAAGCAGGGCAGCTGACTGAACTTCTGGTAACTCTGACCCACTTGGGATTATAATAAGGTTTTATTTTTGGAATGAAAAGCGCACCCACTTGGGTTTTGATGTACTACATTATCCACAAGGCCGTGCTGTCGACCACGCCTTCTGAGGCAGGTGATACATATAGACTGTGCGGGAGCACTGGCGCTTTCTTCCAGCCAACCAGACACCACTGAAGAAGAGAGCAGGGAGCTCTCGAAACGCGTTTGGTGTATGGATTTAATGCAGTCATCGGTTGTTCACTCTTGCTGTCAGCGTGCTGCCATTAAATATTTGTGAAAGATTAACATTCCAGTGGCTTTCTTCGAATGGGTATCCTGCATTGTTGGATATATATATATATATATATATATATATATATATATATATATATATATATATATATATATATATATATATATATATATATATATATATATATATATATATATATATAAATATAGATATATCATCCACCAGTGCTCCTCACAAAGGTTCACAGAGCACTCCCTGGTGTCTCAAACATATTTATTAACCACAGGCGTGTTTCTGTCTAGATATATAGATATATAGTTATTAATATTTATGTTGCAGTTTAAATGTTTGTAATTCATGTTCATTTTTTGAGGGGTTGTTTTTCTATAATTGTAATTCTATATTTTTTTTAGGTGAATAGTATAGATTTAGCTGATGTAAAATATTTCTATTTAATTGATGTATGTGTATAAAATGTTTTGGGTATATTTGAAGTTATTGTGTTATGTAAAAAGTAGCTTTATTAATGATTATTTAGGTGATAATATGGTAATCGATCTTGTGTGAATCGATATTTTTGACATATTATATTTCCATTTAAAAGTAACATTATTGGGCGTGGCCAAGCTCGGACTAAAGATGGGCGCATAGTCCGCGAGCTCCGGTGCCTGTTTTAGCCCTCGACTATCCTGCTACATATCCGACGCCCCTGAAAGCAGTCCTGTCCACCGGATCGGTAGCGGAGCCCATCCCGCCCGCTCCGGTAATTGTATCGGCTGCAACGGGGGAGTGGGCGCCCTCCTGAACATCGTGGCCCACTTGTCCTACAGAAGCCGGGACCTGTAGTGATTGGGCCGACCGGAAGGAGGAGCCGGCCGTGCCTTCCCCGCCCGACGGGGACGCCGCAGCTTGAGGCGCCCCGTGACCTTCTCTGCTGCCGCCGGCCCACGTGGAGCTTCGGGGATCGGGAGCCCCGGGACATCACCGGCTCTGCGGCGTGAGGTGGGAGAACCGAGGAGGTTCAGGCGCAGTGACCGAGGAGCTGGAAATGGCGGCGGCGCGGCTGCAGCGGTGGGCTTCTTGATCTGCTCCCTCTGTCGCGGCTGAGCCCATGAGCACATGATCAGCGGAGCCTACAGAACAACCCGGACATTGTGTACACATCGCTTACCTGCGCGGCGACACCGCAGTTAAAGGTGAGACTGCCGGGGAGTGGCCGAGAGGGGACCGCGATGGCTGCGTGGGGCCCGGACTCCGCGATCTGACGTGGCTCCCTGACACCTCGGGCCGGCGTCTACAGAGCGGCGGATCCTTAATGGTGTGTTGCTAGCGGGGCCCAGCTGTGGTGACTCAGTGCCTCCGCGACCGGTGGGGAGACGGCTGAGACATCGGAGGGATCGCGACCTGTTCCCCCCCCCCCCGATGCGCTGATCCTAGTAGTGGCGGCGATTGTTTCGATGGGCCATATTCTGCTTCTTCCTTCCCGGGGACACCGCCTTGAGGTCCTGTGTCGCCCAGGGGGGCCGAGATTTCCTCCTATACTGTTGCAAGTCTGTGGGGGTGATTACTGCCCCGTGGGCCACCGGGATGGAGCCCAGCTGTTATAGTGGAGTGTCGCGACGGGACAAGGCGCAGACCGCCTATCTGCGATAAGATCTGTCTGCCCGGACCCAAGCGGCGGAGGGACTGCCTGAGACCCAGCCAGAAATTAACTTCCACCACACTCACAGTGGGAGCAGCCTGAGTCGACCGTTAGAGACTACCAAGCAGGGGCCTTGCCCGCCCAAGACGAACTGATAGTATACTTACCCTGGCTGCTGGTGGCGGGTTCTGGAGACCTGTTTGAATCCGCTGTGTGGGACGCCGAGGTTGCCGGTTTTGAAGGGTGCGCTGGGGTGACCTGTGAGCGGCGCCGGGGGGACCTGTGCCCGGATCGTGTGGGCGGAAAAGGTGGGGGAGTCCGAACTCAACCCCGATATATCGATTGAGGGGTGATATTCCCTCCCCCCCTTCTTTTTCCCTCTGATCTCCATCCTGTGGCTGGCTGACGTCTGGCACTATGGCGTACCGCCTCAAGAGAGCTGGCGCCAGGACAGCGAAGTCGGTCCAGACGAACAAGCTAGATAGATACACTATTTCTAGGGACCCGCAACGGGGACACCAGCAGGAGGAGGGCGAGCGGGACTGCCCCTGATTGGAAGAGCATGTAATGGCGGCGATAACGGGGTTGAAGACCTCGCTGGACTCGGTGGCGATCGACGTCAATCTTATCAGGGCCGACATGGGGAAACTTAATGAGAAGGTGAAGCAAATGGAGGTCACGACTGCTGGTCTGGTGAGCGACCTGGCGCAGCTACAGAGGGAGGTCCATGATCTGCAGGACTCCCGGAATGTAACAGCCCTCAAGCTGGATGACTACGAAGGCCGTCTCCGTCGCAACAACCTCCGCATCATAGGAGTCCCGGAGAAGGCGGAGGGACAGACTCCCGAAATATTCGTAGAAGACCTTATCCTCAATCACTTGCGACCGAAGGGACTAAGTAAATTCTTTGTGATCGAGCGGGCCCACAGGGACCCGGGCGGCCGGCCCAGACCGGGCGCTCCCCCGCGGCCAATGTTGGCCCGCGTCCTCAATTATCGAGACCGAGATGTGATTCTGCCAAACTCCAGGACTGGCACCCTCCTTCGCTATGAAAACGCAGACGTCTCCTTTTTCCCAGACTTCACACAAGGAGTGCAGAAACAACGAAGGCAATTTCTATCCATAAAACGAGTCCTGAGAGAGAAGGGTCTAAAGTATTCAATGCTTTTCCCGTCCCGCCTGCGGGTAGAGGTGGAGGGGAAGGCTTGGTTCTTTGATCGTCCTGAAGATGTAGCTGACTGGCTGGAATATCGAGACACTAAACACCCTGGTGCGGGGAGAGCGGGAGGTCCTGTGGACAACGAGCCGACCTGAAGAAGAGACTCGACACGAACAGGTTGTGGTGGGTTGTGGGGGGCGGGAGGGCGGAGAAGGGTGGTGGGATCCATGGTCTTCAACTACAAACAGCACTAAGGACCTACCATAGGAGATATGACAATGGGCCATTCATGGTGCGACATCGATGCAAACAAAGGGTAGAGGCACAGGGCCCATAGCTTCACCCCCCCCCCCCCCGGACTGGTTTACTTTTCCTTTCCTTCTTTCTTTGAACTTTCTAGGGCGACAGGCACTCTGCTAATTTTTTAATGGATAGTTTTGAACCCGTAGGGCAGGGGAGCAGGGAGGGGGGTTGTTGGGATGGGGGTTTTTTGGTTGTTAGTTTAATATTAGTTGAATTTGTTGCTATGACGAAAGTACAGTTCCTTTTCTTATTGGGTATGAATGCCGCTCTCCACAAATGGACTGATGGGGGTGCGACGTAGCAAGGAAATCAGACTTTTAAGTTGGAATGTGAATGGATTGGGGGACAAAATTAAACACAGTATAGTATTACAACAGATCCGTATGCTTTCACCAGACATCGTCCTACTCCAGGAAACCCATCTCATTGGCCACACATGTAAAGCCATGCACAGGTGGGGTTATTCCATGCATACTCATTCTGGGTTCGCGTCTAACTCTAGAGGGGTGGGCATTATGCAAAAGAAGCCATTCCCTTTTTTGCCTGTTTCCACACATGTTGATGATCGAGGTAGATACGCGGGTGTCACGGGCACATGGGAGGGAGTAACCATCACCTTCCTGTCTGTCTATGCCCCTCCGGGGCTACAGGCCACTGCATTCACTGATCTCAGTGCTGTGCTGCTGACATTGCCAGAGGGGCACCTGGTGATCGGGGGAGACTTCAACTCAGTGGTGTCAGGGACGCTAGACAGATACCCCCCCCGCACACTGCCGTCCACCGCTCACTCTTTTTCTAGTTTTTTGAAGGCAATGGGCCTTGAGGATTGCTGGAGGACCTACCACCCTGATAAGATTCAACACACTTTCCACTCGGGCACCCATAACACCCTCTCGTGGCTAGATTATATCATCGTCCCAGCCCCGCAGGTAACGAGCATACATGAGATACGACGCCTAGCTAGGGGCATCTCTGACCACTCTCCCCTCTGGGTTCACATTGTCCTTGATGACACCCCGGTGGGACGCATCGCCCCGATTAACCCCGTGCATCTCAAATGCTCTAAGACCCGGGCCAGTCTCATTAAAGCCATTGATAATTACTTCCTCGATAACGAAACCTCGGTAGATTCCCCGCAGACGCTGTGGGTAGCCTTCAAAACAGTGGTTCGGGGCGAAGCCGTCTCCTTAATAGCAGGATCCAAAAAAGACAAGATAGCGGAGGTCTCCGATATAGAACAGGACATCTACCGTCTGGAGAGCGTGCTTGACCCTGATCCTACGCCGGAGGCCCTACATGCCCTTCACCTCCGACAGGAGGAGTATCGTGCCCTAGTCACCGATCGTGCCAAGACACTAGGACAGTGCAGACTGGGGCGGATTTACGATTGGGGTGACAAAGCTGGGAAATTAATCACCTGGCTGGACAAAAAGGAGCGCTCTAGCCGACTAGTTCCCGAACTAAGAGATTCTGGGGGATTAGCCGTAGTGGATCCCCAAGAAATAGTCGACCACTTTGCAGCCCACTACCGTGCAGTCTACCGCTCCAGGGTGCCACATAGCGAAGCAGACTCCTCTGAACTCCTGCGGGACATTTCTTTACCAGTACTATCGGATGGTGATCGTGCCTTTATGGACAGCGCTCTTATAGCGGATGAGATTGCAACTGCAATTAGGACACTCCGGCCAGGCAAGGCCTTGGGCCCTAATGGCCTCCCCATCGAACTCTACAAACTTCGCCCACACAAATTAGCAATCCATCTGAAATCAATGTTTGAGGCCAGCCTTGAACAGGGATCCCTTCCCCTGGACCAGAGAATAGCGACTATTGTCGCGATTCATAAGGAAGGGAAACCTAAAACTGACTGTGCCTCTTATAGGCCCATCTCATTATTGAATGCTGAGCCCAAGATACTAGCTAAGGTACTAGCCAATAGATTGATCAAGGTCATGAGCGGCCTAGTGCACCCCGATCAATCGGGATTTATGCCCCGGCAAAACACCGCACTTAATCTTCGCAGACTGCCCGCGGGATTGGGCAGGGCGCCGACCTTGCGCGAGGACGCCGTGGTGGTCTCCTTAGACGCAACGATGGCCTTCGATACGCTCGAATGGCCCTACCTATTCACAGTGTTTAATAAGCTGGGATTTGGATCCGGATTTATTAAATGGATACGTTTGCTGTACAGCTCCCCAATGGCTCAGGTAGTAGTGAATAACAGGAAGTCTGATCCTTTCATGCTCAGTCGAGGGACCCGCAAGGGATGCCCCCTATCCCCTCTGCTATTTGCTTTGGCCCTCGAACCCCTGGTGGCTTGGATCCGCAAGGATGTAATGATCCATGGTCTGCGGTGGTCGGCAGACTGGGAAGACCGAATTTCTCTATACGCGGACGACATCCTTTTGTACCTCGCTTCTCCCAAAAGATCCCTCATTGCACTATTCGATATCCTTTCTGTCTTTGGTAGGTATTCTGGGTTTCGCATCAACTGGCAGAAGTCACTCCTCTACGTCTTAAGTGGTGAGGCCCCTCCAATACCCCGAAACTGTCCTATACCGGTAGTCCCAGATGGTTTCAAATATCTGGGTATCTTTATCTCACTAGATAAAACCCTCCGATTCACCCGACACCTCGCTCCCCCGATACAACGACTGAAGTAAGATATCGCGAACTGGAAGTCACTCCCCCTCTCTTTATTAGGCAAAGCGGCCCTTTTCAAAATGATGTCACTACCCCGCTTTCTTTACGTCCTCCAGAACTCAGCAGATTCAGTACCAAATTCTTATTACCAACAAATAGAGGGCTTACAACGAGACCTTCTATGGAATGGGAGGCCTCGTATTGCTCTCAAGAAACTCACCCTCCACTGGTTCGACGGGGGGAAAGGATTGCCTGATATTCAAAAATATTACTGGGCCTCACTCTTAACACCAATAAACCACTGCACATATGGGCGGCCCGATGACCCCGCATTCAATATGGACAGGCACCTCCTCCCTAACGGCACCTTTGCAAGGGCCCTTTACTCCAAACCAAATAGGTACCCTCTCAATAGCCCCACCAAGCATTCCGTCCACATTTGGCACACTGCGACCGCCTCCATGGGCTGGACCAATAAACTGACCCTTTTCACACCCCTGTGGGACTCTCAGAAACTTGGGTACTTGGGCAACACGCAGGGATTTGACAAATGGGACCTGATTGGCATATCGCGTGCCGGAGATATGTGGGATGCAAAATCCTTTGACTCCCTCCAGCTTCAGTATACCATGGCAGACTCAAAGCGTTTCCGCTATCTGCAAATACGCCACGCACTACTAGCAACACTTCCCCACGACGCCCTCCCACCTGATTATACACCACTGGAGGATAGGCTGCTAGACGGCTATTTGCCAGATAGAGCCATCTCCCTAACATACAGGAAACTCCTCAATAATCTGGATGACCCACTGGCGCCTCTGCGAGAAAAATGGGCAAGGGACGGTATAGAATTAGACGATGAGACTTGGCAGGCTGCGGTTTCCTCCCCTAAAACTGTCGCCATCTCGGCGCGCCTCCGCCTTGTTCAGCTGAAAATCCTGCACCGAGTTTACATCACGGGCCCCAATTGGTACACATGGGTAGTTCAGTCGACGGTTATTGCAGAAGGGGATGCACACAGCCGGGCACGTTCACTCATATAATCTGGCATTGCGACCCTATACAGACCTACTGGCGAGACATCCATAGCATTATGAGCCAGGTACTCGAGCTTACTATACACCCAGAAGCTCCTAGATGCCTCCTCAATATCTGGGAACCTACTGACCTGGGCTCACACGCTATACAATGGGTCACACTGGGTTGCATGATTGCCAAAAGGAACATTGCTCAACTCTGGGGGGCTACGCAAGCCCTAAGGGCCATAGATTGGGAAACCGACCTCGATTGGTGTATGCTTAGAGAGAAGACAGTTTACGCAGCTAGGGGTTGCCCCCGAAAGTGGGCCAGGATTTGGTCTCCCTCGAACGCGTACCGTGGTTACATATGTGCCCCACCAGACGATCCCGAAAGTGATGACCCCCCCTCACCATAACTTCCTCCTTTCATCCTTGTTATCCTGTATGATTTGTCTTGCTGTGCTCTCTGTTAGTGATCTGATGGAACTGTACCCATGTTGAATATATTGCATAAATTCAATAAAAAGAGTTATAAAAAAAAAAAAGTAACATAATTTTTTTTCCCGATATGTAATAATGCTCTTGTACATTTAGAGTAAGACCAAAATTTATTATTTTCTTTGTCACTGACTCAACTAGAGGATTCTCTAAAACAAGCTTCTGTAAATTTAAGTCATCGCCTGGATACCTATCTTGGTTGTAAAATAAAGAAGTATGAAGTTTTAGTCAAATCTGCTATAATGAAAAGTCCCCAACCACGTTTGGCGTGCAACTTGCTGCATGGGGTTAGGCTCATTTGCACTTTACTGAGATTGGATATACTGTTAAATGTGGTAATTTCTAAATGGTGTGGTACCTCAAATGTCTGCAATCAATGCCAAAACGGTATCCAGTATTTGAAACATGTCATTTTGGTCTGTCCTGCCTTGTTATTATGTCGCCGTAAACTGTAGAGACCTCTCTTCTTGAAGTTTTGTGTGCGAACCACAGTAAAGGCTCTCCAATTGCTATATAGCCCCCCAAATGAAATGTTTTAAATCCCAGTTTGGAACATTTGAAAATCTTTTTTTTAATTTGTATTGAAAATTTAAATATGAATTCCTGGTCTCATGATCTGTTAATCCAACTGTTTAGAATGAGGGTAGTAACCTAATTTGTTTTTATGACTTACCGCCTATACATCATATATTTGAATGTCTTTGTTTTATGTGAACCTTCTAGGAGTTCTGTGGCATGAAATAAAAATCTTGAATCTTGTATCCGATATTTTTGTTGTCGATATAGTTAAAAATTGCTATTTTCACAATTATATTTGTGTTTTCGATATTAGTGGTTTTACTATTTAAGTATAGGATGTCAATATTTTTATTATCAAAATTTAATTTCCATTATTTTTGAGTTTTGATGTTGTATGCATGCAATTTATGTCAGTGATCCTTTTTTCTCCAGTCTTTCCCTGTCGCTACTGCACTTATTCCTTAATAACTGGCGTAGACAAATATGCCAACAGGAAGATAAGACTCAAATGGTTGTAACAACAGTGTATTTTACAGTAAATTCTTAAACTTAACAAATACGGTTTTCTGATCACACATTTGTCCAAACACAAGGGGCCACAATACGATGGTGGTGGGTCCACATCCTTCAGCCCGTTAGTGACAGCCCCACTGCCCTCGGACCCAACATTACCGCTCGCCACCTTAAGATGGTGGGCGGCTGCTTGACGGTCGGAGAGACCGTCTGCCACAGATCTGACGGCCTTAAGGAACCCGTCAGACTGTCTGAGGGTCTGCCATCACTACAATGGTGGCAGTACCTTCCAGGCAACCCCTGTAGAGATTCGAAGTCCCTTCCCACCAGCTGTTTCATGGTTTACCCGCCATGAAAAGGCAGGCGGAAAGGGACATTGGGGGCCCGCAACAGGCCCCACTGGCCTCCGGCATGGGCTCTGGGTGTCACCTATTGTGTCCCCCTATATATCCCTGCACCATGTGGCAGGCACCGCATGGTGCCTGCCACATAGAGCAGGGATATGTACAGGGTGTATTTTTTGTACTGCGGTGTGTGCTGCAGGCTGCAGCACATGCCGCAATACAAAAGATACACATTGCAACCGTAGTGAAGGCGGCCGCATCATGATTCCGGTTGCAGGACCGCCGACAGCTAGTCAGGCGGTCCTGTTTCCGAAGGGATGGTGGTAGGACTTAAGTCCGACCGCCATCCTAATCATGCCCAAAGTTTGTATTGAGCAACCTGGTGAGAGTTTTGGCTATTGTGGAAATGTAGGCCATCATTGTGCGTAGATTTTGCACAAGTCAAGAAATGAAAACTATTGTTCCCTGTTTGCACGAACAACAGCATCCTCAAATGCCTTTGTCAATTCAGGTCTATGCTTAATACACTGAGCTATACCATATACCCCATATACTCAACCACAACCTTGCAAAACTGGCCCTTATCCTCATGTAATCACAACCATTTCTCCTTCATAATGTGTAACACCTTGTCCGAACTCAAATGGTGTTGATTCCAGTCCTTACCAAACACAGGCAAATCATCATGGAGCACAAAACACCATTACTCACCATCAAAGTGGAGTGCATGAGTCACTGCCACATTGCCAAAACAAACGGCATTCATCTGACGTGAAAGACACCATCTGCAGAGAAATATGTTGTAGGGTGTTGCAATTTTTCAGCCAAAACAACATGATGGTAGGCTTGAATGAGGTTTATTTTGGGAAACATCTTGCCTTTCCTGACGTCTCCATCTTTTCATCTATTTTGGGCAAAGGATGCCCATCTAACAAACAGCCTTATTGAGACTGTGCAAGTCAATCCAAAGTCATAATTCCTTGATTTATTTCCATGCCACCACAGTAGGTAACAACCACAGTGATTAATTCACTTGCCCTATCACTCCAGCATAACACGTTTTATTCAACACTGCAGAAAGATCTTTCTAGTCGCCCTATGTTTATGCCTCACAAGTTGCATATTCTCCGTAAGCTTTTTAAGAAGGTAAAAACATTTGGACTCACTCGTGCTCTCTTCAAACAACTCTTGGTGTTTAGAAAACACAGAGTCCAGATTTCTAACCAAAACACTCCATTGTTCCACCATTTTGAAACTATCAATTGTTATTATCAAACAACTCCTGCTTAGTAGTTTATCTCTATTTTTTCTGGCCCCAACACAATATCCAACAGTCCCTGATGATACCAACGTAGAATGTCCTGCACCTTACTGGCCAGATGCATTCACCCTCAATTCTATAACCATGAAGCTCCAACTTAGTTTTTGAGACCTCCATGCACCTCCAGTAAAACAACCAACAGCCCAAGATCTCTGACCTATCAATATGTTTAAGATGTTCTTTTAGACACAATACTAATTCTTGCTCATAGAATCTACTAATACCTTCATCAGTCACTTCTGCCACAGGCTCATTGAACTCTCTTTCCCCAGCAATGAGTATGTCATTGGAACAGCCAACCTGTCAGAACCAAATGTCCCATATTTTCTTGTAACACACCTTCCTCATTCACTATATTCACTTTAGAATTCTCACTACCTGAACAACATCATAACCTGTCTAAATACTCAATCATACCACATTTGATTTACTCTTTCTTTAACGCAGGATAAAACTTTGAACTAGCCACATGCGTCAATGAACCTCACCTGTGACCTTCTTTTCCACTGGCAGTTGGCCGAGACACTGTCTAACTCTTCTTTGCACTGGCTTTGCCTAAACTTTTCTCTGTGTCCACCATGCACTTACACTATCATTCTCATTCAATGTTCTTACAGTAACCTGTGATTTTTCTATTAGGCCCAGGTGTAATTCAAATTAGGCCTGCTCGGCTGGTGACATGGTTCACTGAGTTGGCACACCCATACTTGGCCTGATCAGCCTGGAGAATGAAACATACTAGTAATGTTTTTCCAACACAAAGCTGATAAGCTAACTGGTGGACATATTGAAACCTGGAAAAGTCTTGCAACTGTGGTGCCACCCCACCCTGGACCAGCTAGAAGGCTCTGCCTACTGTTGGCACCACTGGCCTGTGGGGACCAGGCTTCCTCAGTGAAAGCCGTGGCTTCACCGACCTCTCATGGGGGATTCCAGGAGCTGTTCAGCCCCTGACTCCTCCAAAGCTAAACACCACCCTATCAAGGGTAGAGAAGGTGCCCATGATTTTGCCTCCCTCTCATTGGAGATTACTGGAAGTACTTCACTTATAGGAGCACCAGATTTCTGCCCGGTCCGATTCCACCCTGCCCCGGTATCTGTCCGGTGGCTGGGCCTTCACTGGGGCTCTGTCTCCGCTCCACACCCAGATGGACACGAGAGTTCTCTCCAATCTACAGCCACCATGCTCTGGGTAGTGATTGTCACATTAGTCCATCGTCTCAAGATGCCCTGGGTCTGTGCCTTTCATCTTCCTAAAGCCCGGGTCAGGGAGCCAAAGAGGATTAAGCTTCTAGCCAACCCCTCTTACCTACCCGGGAGGCCAGTTTACCTCGACTATTAAGCTCTAACGAAGTGGGGGCTAACAGAACTCGGTAGATAGACAATCCAGAGATAACTGGGGAGATGATGTGGTCTAACGCCTAGGGCGGTTGACCTCAAATCTGGGGACCCGGGTTCAAGTCTGGGCAAATCACTTAATCTTCCCCTGCCTAACAAAAATGAATGTGTTCCTCTTTAATGCAACTGGTACTCATGTAAAGCACTCTAATACCCAATACCTTCGGGTCAAGTTCGCGCTATATAAAACTCCGGGAAAAAAACAGTTCCAATCGGCCATCCGGTCATTTGGTTGGCCAGCCCTTAACTGATCATGTTGTTGACCACATGGCTCAGGCTATACTAGCGACCAGAGTGCCCAGGTCCACAGCAGCCACTGACAATCAGAGTGGCAAGACACCCTGGGACCAGCACTCTGGAGTCTCCTTTCTAGACCAACCCTTCAGGTTCTTGCTTACAGGCTACTTCACTGGTCCCTGCTCCGCCCACCTGGTCATTTTGTTGACCTGCAAGGGATTGTTCCCCCCTCCCTGCAACCAGTGGTATGGAGCGGGGGGGGAGTGGCCTCCCACGGCCTGCACCCTGTCCCTCCTGCAACCTGCAGAGACAAAAGCTTGGCTCAGACTTTCAATTGATTGCAGTAAGATAGCTACTCTGCTACTTACAAAATCATGACCCAGAATCAGGTCATCTACGAATGATTTATCACCGTGCGCCCGATGGCCCCCTTCTGTTCTCGCTCTGGTCCCCAAGCAAGCGACTGTATCCACAGACCCTGAGGCCAGCTATCCCAGGCCAACTGATGCTCCATGGCCCTGAAACATTATTAGGAATTACGGGGAATTCTGACTTAGAGGCATTACGTTATAATCTTACATATGGTCGCTTCGACCTATTGGCACCACATGCAAACATATACACCAAACATCTGAGCCTGCGATTCCTCTCATACTGAGCAAGATTACGATTTGAACAACACATCATCTGTAGTGTAAAATTAACCTGTCTCACAACGGTCTAAACCCAGTTCATGTTCTATATTTGTTGGTGAACAATCCAACGTTTGGTGAATTCTGCTTCACACAGAAAGAAAGAGTCAAATCAAAGGAGCAAAAAGTGATGTTGCTATGAATGTTTGGACGCCACATGTGAATGATCCCTGTGTTTACTTTTCTGACACCTTCTGCTTCAAACCTAAAAAGTCAGAAGGATCCTGAGGCCCCACTTTCACAGTCTGTATGCATACTGAAAATTGAGGTCAAGCAAATTTTGCCCTTCTGCTCCATGGAAGGTTTCTTCCCTGAGATTGCCTTTAGACACCGGCGTTATCGTTTGACAGGTGTACTGCCCCAGTAAAACCTCCCAATTGTAACTGTCCCTGGGAGTAGCTTGGAACTAGAATCAAGTGCCCCACAGGGCTTGCCACCCCACCGCACCGGATAAGTGAAAAATTAATAAGAGTAGTGGTATTACACCTGTGGCTTTTTTTTGTGCCTCTGCGTGGTGGCTCATTCTTGGGTATTATTGCTGCCCATCATCGTCAAATTGGTCTTACTTCCAACAACACAAATATTGTCCCAGAGTGGAACTACACTTCAAGTTGCCCTCATGGAAACAAAAGTCACATATCGGATAGAAATAAGTTTGCCCTTCAGTACTTCTTTTGCACTTAGTATTGTCCATTTCTTACAGCACTTCTGGATCTTCCTAATAAAAATGTCATTTGCAGAGTATAGTTTGGTTAACATGTGATTAGCATACAATGTGACCTCTATTGATTATGGGGCCCATTACGATGTCAGTGGGACAGACCACTGGTGTAACGAAACTTGAGGGGCCCTCCCTGCAAGGCACGTGGAGGGGCCCCCTCTGGGCTCAATCAGGAGCCCTGCGCCAGAGTGCTGTGCCGAAGGGGCCCCTCAGAGCTTGGGGGCCCCCTGCACCGTGGGGGCTTACGGGGGCCTGTGTTACACCCCTGGGACAGACACCGACATGTCGTTGGACATGCGTTGGTGTCCATCCCACCGACATCTCTAACCATGGTCAGACTGCATTGGCCCTGGAACCGACCAACAGCTTCCGAAGGGGTCAAGGAGCCCGTCGGCCAGTGAGATCGCATTCCCCACAATGGAGGCGGTGCCTTCTCAGGCACCGCCGTGGGGATTACGATCCACCTTTCCACCATCCATTTCACATCAGTTCTTCGGACATGAACATGTTAGAGGAAAGGCTTTTTAAGGGCCCATAGCTGGCCCCCTGTCCATCATGGCCCTCCACTATGGGCCCTGGGGTGCAGGGATGTTTCCAAACATGCCTTTAGGCATTGGGGCTTGTACTGATGCCCTTTTCCGGGCCACAGCACAAGCCTCAATGCAAAGAGGCATGTTTCCTATCGCCTCCACGGCGGCCGGATCGTAATTTGATCACCGTTGTAATATGCCCGAATGTGTGTGCGTATGGCAACTTATTTTACTGAGTTCAATATTTTCTATTCCAACCTAAATTTACACATAACTTTATACTTAAATGAATAAATCCTATCATTAACTATAACAATAACATTCAAGTAATACTAACATTATTTTTAAAGTCACACCCTATATATAACTATCAAACCGTAATACCATATAACATTATCTAAATTCAAACTAACTTGGAAGACTAAACAAATGTTTCAACATTTCTAACTTTAACATTTCAGTTGAAAAGGAACACTTTATTCAGTAAGCAGTTACTGAGCTTTGCTAATCTATTAGATGTCAATGAAAACTTGCCACATTTTTAAAGTGCCCATCGTGGTAGTAAGGCAAATATTTTTCTTGAAGGGAATCACATCTGCATTCCTAGATCAGTTAGAGCAGCATTCTTACATTGAGGCCACATTCCCCGACAACCTATGATGAAACAATGAAATTTCACTGTGGAACTGTTTATGACAGTTTTGGTTTCTTGAGATAGTTCATGGTAATAATTGACTTTACTTTTACTAGGGAATTCTATGAGTTTTCATAGCGGATTGAAACATCAATCACCACTGAAGTACCATATTTGATGAACACTACATCAGGTTTCCTTAGTTCACTTTGACTATTCTTTAAATGAGTTTCCCTGTATGCATTTAGTCATCTTTGAATCTTGGTATGTCTTTTAATTATTGTGTCCTTGTCTCAGGACATGCACCTGACATATGCGCATTTGTTTCAATTACATCTTTGCAATATCTACTGGTAGCAAATGATCAATCTCTTCCTCTGAAAATTGTTTCTCTGGTATTCATGACATTCACTCTCAGCATAAATGCAGCTATGTTTTGATTTTTTCTTTAGTTTCATGTGCTTTGTAATACAAAAGTTTTAGATTGGAATATTTTTAAAGTATTTGATACCATCTACTTATTTTTAATTATTCAGATTCTTCCTTTCTCCAGTCATAAAATGCTAATAGGTGCAAAGAGTAGTCTAGGAATATGATGTCTAATAGATTTAGATTATGAGTTTTGATAATGTGATCAATTTTGTTTGTGCATGTAAGAGTGAGCAATGCAAATGTCTGTAGTTTATTTGACCTACAATAGATTGTTCACGTTGTTGATTCCTATAGTTGCACACAGCTTTGGTATACTTAAGCAACCAATTGACCTTTGTGAGTGCAACAGACCATTGCATGTGTAGGCAGGTAAGTGGAGATAGTTCTTGACATATCTCTTTATTGTCTGGTCTAGTTCGATGAGAGTCTTTGCTTCTGTGTCTACTATTTCCAATCGAATTACAGCTTAAAGACCAGGTATTTGCATATCATTTCAGTCTTTTTTGTGGGCTTAATTGGTTGACTATCAAGTGTGTTAGGCCATTCCGTTAGTACCTCATTTAATTTGCCGTTTTTTGCATGAACTGCGTTAGGATCATAGTTGAAACTGAGGTGCACCTGGACGAATAATATCGAAATTTGTTTTTCAAATTGCCATGATTTGCAATTATTCACCAAAATGTTATCTTTGTGATGACGTATGAAAAATATGTGTCTTTTTGACATTTAGTTTTAGGTCTGTTGTTTTGCTGAAGTAATTCAAGTTAGTACTCCTGCCTGTCCATGTGTTCTGCTATGTTGTCTGCAAAGGCTAAACGATGATTTGTTCAACAAGTCCATCTGACCACATTCTTCTTATCTTTTTTGAACTTGTGTAATATTCTTTAAAGCTGACCTTTGATTTTGAAAATCGTTTTGTATTGAGCTTTCCATGTTGCATATCTTTCTTAAGTATGTTCCTTGGGACTGAAACATTTTGGTTCTCATCTTGAGCAGTGTTCATAGGCATTGCATTATTTTCATTAGGCGTTTCATTTAGATTTTGGTTGGCTAGCTGTGGATGGATGTTTGTTGAATTTTGTGAGACATAGCTCCCAATTTCTTCCATCAAGTCAATACCAGCTTTGTGATACTACACATTTTTGGAATATTTTTACACTTCTTATATTCTGTCAACCAAATCATGAAAGTTTGTGATTTTAGGTGCACATTTTCTGTCAATGAAGTCTTTACCCCTTGTTTTATTGTTTCCTTTGATATTTCTGTTTCATCATTAGTGTTGCTTTCAATATTAGTGGATGCTTGATGCATATCATTTTCACTTTTTTTATCTTTTTTCTCTTATATTCGGACTTTTCTCTGCAATCTGTTTGCTATTTTTGTTATCGAAGTGCAGAACCTTAGGCACATTTATATTCCTTTTGTTTTCATATACTTTTTACAATTCGACTAGGAGCAATATTTGATCTTTTGATCAAACTTTTGAAGATTTACTACTTGCTAGAGCGGACAGTTTAGCATCATTTTGTGCTTTTGGGTGTAGATATCTTGCATGCTGTGACATGACAATTTTTGTTGTGAATTTTAGATCATAAAAGCCACATAGTAATTGTACCTCTCCTTTGGTTTTACTACCTTTGCATTTGGCACAGTGACAGGAAATGTTATAAAAATCAACTTCTTTGTCACATTTTGAGCAATACGTTTTTAAGTAGAGTCCCTTGTTCTTGTTGGGCACACATGTTTTTTAATTTCTTTGAAGGTTTCCGTAATGTCTCCGCAAAGATTGTAATTGTATTTTTGTTGGGATATTTCCAATATGTGATTTTCTTGGCGAGGTCACTTTTCTTGTCTTGGGTTTTTTAGTGACCTCAAAAATGTCTGTCAGTTTTTCAAGACTTCTAACATTTGTTATACTTTTTATTGATGAAGCTACAAATTCAATGCTTTAACTGAGGTAGATAATTTCATTATCACTTAGTATGGGGGGGGTGGACATGACAACAATGTTTGATTCAATTTGATGTTATTCATTGTGATATTGGAGCTGGTCCCAGAGATCACAAAACCAGTAAGAAGTTTAATGATTTGTGGAAATTACAGCACCTCCTTTTGCCATTTTAACAGCGTATTTGTTATCCAGTAACTGCCCCATCCGGAATTGGGATCTTTAGATTCACCATTTCTCGCTATTATGTTTACGTCTGTGATTGATACCGTGTTTGCCCGATTTCTGTAGACTTCTCTTCAAAGAGATCAGTTATATAGAGAGAGTAATCAGAGAGATCACTTGGGGTAAAGGCCACCCACCTGCTCCACCAATTGTGATCAGGGTTTGACCTTGGGGGGAACGAAGGGAGCAGAGAGCCCTGCAACAGACCAAGCTTAATGCCTGGGGGAGTCTTAGGGTGATTAACATTCATTTGGCCCTCAGACAGGCTTGCCCCGGAAGAAGCCAGGGCCAAGAAGTGTTGGAAGCATCAATAATCAATGTGCCCTGCAAGTCACACTAATTTTTGCAGCTAGCTGCATTCTTTATTGACGTGCAAGTGTAGTGACCCACTGCTAAAAGTCACAGGCAACTGTTGCAGCTTTTGCCCATATGTGAGCCCAGAAGATGTGGAAGGAAGGTAGAGCAACCCGTACACCGCATGCGCGAGAAGTTGGCCCAGCACCCTGTCTGTCTTCTTCATTGGGAGTAGGCCTCCATGATTCAAAGAATGATTTGAAGCACTCTACCCTGGAACCCCACCGCTGCAGCGGATGGGCGGGCAAATGACTAGACTCCCACATAGGCAGAGGCAAGCATCCCTGCCTCTAGCCCTCCGGGATTCCTGCGCAGGACAACACAAGTATTCAAACCCCAGCCACACACGACCTGGCAAAAAGGTACCTGGTGACAAGGGAAGGTCACTCCACCCGGACGTCGACCATCTAACAACCAGCTGGGGACAAGGTTCTACCCCTGCACATCGAAAGACCCTGGCTAAGGCAGCTGCCCAAGCCATGCTACAGGTTTTGGCCTACTCTGCTCTGGGAAAAGGTGCAGAAGATGAGCTAGTTTCCCCTCCACACCATTGAAGCAACTCATGTGATACCCACTGGAGGTGCACATGTGGACGCCTTAATGGCTGGTATAGTTGCTACTCCCACCCCTAAAAGCAGTTTGCACTGGCTTGGAGGAAAATTGCATCTCCGCTGAGAGGAGCTGGAATCCCTCGTCATATCCCCAGCTCCTTCTCATCAAGGCTGCCCTTCCGCCCGAGACGGGCTGCTTTTTCATCACTTGAAGCCCAGATGGGCTGGGATTAGGCAAGGTAGGGCCCAGGCAGCAGAGCCATTGGTGGCCTCCCTGCGCAGGTAGGCACTACGATTCAGTATTCCCTAGAGTCATGCTCAGTGAGCTTGAGTTCTGTCTCCAGAGGGTTTTCGGTCTGGGAGGGCTTGGAGTCACCATTCCCTGGACCCTCGTGCATCAGTCGAGTCCTCCCAGGTGGAGTAGCCTGGCCCATCCCGGGTCCTCACCCAATAGCCCAACTGCCTTAGGCTACTCTAAATGCCAGGGCATGTGAGTGGAGGGCTAGGTCCTTTGCCTTGGCTTCCATCTGGGAGGCAGCAGAGGGTTTGGGCTGGAGCTGTTAGTTACTCAGGCAAATCCATCGTTAATTATACTTCTGCAGGTTCACCTACGGAAATCTTGTTCTGAATTTTACTTCCTCTAGATAGTCAAGTTTCATTGTCTTCTCGGCGCTCCCCCAGGGACATCGTAGGCCCCGGCAGGGCTGCTCTTGAAACCGTACTAAATTATCCAATTGATATTACCAACAGGCAGTGTGTACAAGGGGCACAAACATAATTAATGCGAGCTTATGACCGGCACTAACTAGGAAATCCTGGTTCTGCGAAATTGGTAAATAATTGAAATCCTTATCAAGAACGGGGTTCCGCTGGTTACCCACATCTGTCGTGAAAGATAGACATATGTTGATCCATTCAGTGTAGCATATGTTCAGCCCCCAACATCTAAGATCATTTCACCTGTAGCAGCACAATATGAATGCCCCCGGCCCTCCTACTTAATAATGACTCTAGTTCCGAAAACCAAAAATTAGAAATGGAACCCTATTCCATTATTCCTAGCTGAAGTATTCAGGTGACCGGCCAGCTTTCAATGTAAATGCGTTGGACCCCCGGGACACTTAGTCAAGAGCATCCGGGGCGCCTAGAGGCAGGGGCTGGGCAGGTGGCAGCTCGATTTGAGACTGACTGCCAACCATATCCCAATATCCAACTACGAGCTTTTCAACTGCAGAAACTTTCATATAAACTATTGAAGCTTGAATTACAGCAGCTGCTGGCATGGACAGGCCCTCCAATGGATCCTTGATAAAGGATAAAACATTTACTCATTCCAATACAGGGCCTCAAAAGAGTCCTGGGTTGATATTTTTCATTACTACCTCCCAGAGTGAGGAGTGGGTAATTTGTGAACCTGATGCCTACTTAGATGTGGTAGCCATTTCTCAGGCTCCCTTTCTGGAATCAAATCTTGATGCCCCCTACCCATGGTCACTATGGTAGGTACAGAAAGTATCATCAAAAGATGATAGGGCAGACTTCCGAATGACTCCTGTTATGGGGGCATGTGATCGGCCCAAGGTTATCAAGAGTCACCAAAGCAACCGGGCGAGCCCGGATTGGTCTTGCACCGATAAATGCTTGCAATCCTGAAGGTCAAGCACTTGTTGGTATGTGTTAGCTCTATAATTACTACAGTTACCCAAATAACAGATGGAACTATCAAGGGAACCATAACTGATTTAATGAGCCATTTGCAGTTTCACTGTACCGGCCGTGTGTACTTACATGTGCATGGCTTAATCTTTAAGGCAAACATATGCTAATGGCAGGCTTAACTTAGTATCTGCATCTGCTGGACAAGAGGGAGCCAAGAATCCATTCTGGACCGACCTTTGGACCCCTTGAGAGCATGCTGCATGATCCCCTGATTGTCTGCTGGGGCCTAAGGGGTAGGGCAGTGACCCGGGCACTGGCATTCCAGCCTGATCTTTGATGACAGAAAGGAGAGGTAGGCCAAGGCGCAGCCTGAGCAAGATAAAGAGGTACTGGCTTGAACAGCCAGTATACCCCACGGAGAGGTCTTTCCCAATTGATGTGGAAATGCTCTTGGTGTAGAAGGGCAACTGCTAGCCATGGTCAGCCCAGCTTGCATTGTGGCAACAGGGACTAGCACTACCCGAAGCCATCCACTCTGTTCATACCACTGGGGTTCCACAAGCCACCAGGCTGCTTGGCCTTCGCTCTGCTGGGTGGTCTCCAAGAAAAGCAGACCCTCGAATTGGACAGTCCAGGCATGGTGGAAGTTCTTTGCTTAAAACAACAAGATGAGCCAAGCAGTCCATCTCTAATTTGACCAAGTATGCCAAGTCGATCAGAGTACAGTGCTGGATAGACCATCCATGAGCAGGCCACCCTGCACCAAAATGTCAGCTATGCATTCCTTCCTGCTTTCCAGGAAGGCAGACTCAGAGGAAGAGCCCGTCAGACAGGGCTTGTATTCAGTCCAGGTCCTCACTGCTCGGGGTGGAGAAAGACTGGAAGACAAGGGGGCCCTCATACCAGATCCCTAATAAGCCAAAGGAAGTCTACCAGCCTTTCTTGTAATCTGGGCATCAAGCGACAACAGGGCTGTCAGAACAAATGCATCCAACCTCCTGGAGCCTTGGATGGGCGCTATCAAGGAAATATGACCCTACCAGTTCTCAAACTCCACATATCGCATACATTGAGCCTGGAACATTGAACACAGGGAAAGGCAAAATGAGGCACTGGATCGAAGGCATTGCTTCTAAAAGACTATAATTTATCCTTAATACTAAAATAGAAAGGCTTTAATCTGTTTCCTAATAGTGAGGCGGTGAGAGTGTGCACCACTGCATAGCGACAATGATGTCCACAACTTTCCAATGATAACCTTTCTAAATTTAGGAGTCATGATTAAAGACTTATGCTTGGATCAAAGTTCTCAAGGTGGGAACGTACTAATAGAAGAGTGATGTCATATAGGTGTCCTGATTTGTGTTATGTACCATCTTGTGGTACAGATACACCATTTCATTGCAAGCAGACATCTTTTGTATATTGGAAGCCATTGAAATTCTATAGATGTTGTAAGATGGGTGTGTCTTTTCTGAGGGCCAAAATCAGTCTCATGGTTGCATTTTGCAGCACCTGAAAATAATGCATAAGATATATAGGGGCTCCCATCAAATATGTTTACGCCATTGATGACACCTGATATTCAGTGTTAATAAGCAGCACGCAGCTTTTGCGCCGCCAAACTAGCATAAATGACAATCCTTGCTGGCATCTCCTCAGCTTCATACAGCTGCTTGTTACGCTACATTTTGAAACCTTAGGAGGTGTGGTGCAATCACAATGTAATGTACTATAAACAGTTTATTCTGTCCACACCATCGTACCCCTCCAGCTTACGGGCAGTAGCACAAGTGAGGTGGGGAGGATAGAAAAATACATTAAAAAAATACTTACCTTGCTGCCAGACAGCTGCGTCACCTCATGTCGTCCCCTTCTGTTCCTGCCTGAAGCAGGAAGCACAAACAGGCAGCCGTGGCCAATCACAACGCTGCAATGCAGCGTTGTGATTGGTCTGAGTGCCGATGTTCGGCACTCATACAGGCAGTAGGAACCTGTGCTTGCTCTTCACCAGGCTGTGTATTACAGCCTCGTGGGGAACATGAAAAGCGCGGCCGGCCAGACAGTCATGCGCACTTAAGCTCCCACCACCCCCCCTCCCCCCCCCCCCATT
The DNA here is from genome assembly GCF_964204655.1 of Triturus cristatus. Classification (NCBI taxonomy): domain Eukaryota; kingdom Metazoa; phylum Chordata; class Amphibia; order Caudata; family Salamandridae; genus Triturus; species Triturus cristatus. Next base: position 1,145,536,314 of record NC_140590.1, on the reverse strand, counting down.
GCTGGCTGTGACACAGCCAAGCCCCGCCCCGTAAACTGGAAAAATAAAATGATAATAACTTAGTGTTTTTATCATTTTATTTTTCCTTTATCCACGGCTCAAAATGCAGTGGGGCAACGCTCCTCCACCTTAGCAGAGAAGCCGTCACTGCTTACGTGCCTGTTACCAGCCACCCACACACCCAGTACATTCCAAGCCCCTTGACCTTTGTGGTTCTACATTGGGTAGGACAACTTTGTTCAGATCCAGGAAATACCCTCTTCCTCTTGCATTAGCAGAGATTGTGGTGATAGCAACTTCTATTTACTTATGAGGAGGATGCCACCATTGGCAAAAAGTCCGGCGGAGGTGATCACGGCTGAAAGAAACATTTACAGTGTCAGGAATTTCAATGCGACAATCAACAGTGTTTCCAACAGAGGTTTCTGTAAAGCCAATAGGACTAGCAACAAATCTCAAAGTGGGGCTAGAGGCTTAACCACTGGACAGAGAGGAACCTCTCAACAGCATGTTACCCAGTTTATTTATTGATTTCTAGATTCGAATTGCCATTGGATATAATGCGTTTGTGACAGAGTAACCCGAGCTCTAAATCAGACCCATTGGTTTTAAAATGCTCTCACAACTGTCCATTACTTAGGGTAGGCAGTGACAGGCCAAAAGCAAAACCAATCTACAGAATCTGGAAAGCGTAACCCACTTGACAGTTTCAGAAAGTTCCACATCGGGAGGTGGAGTAAATGCAAGCAACTCCACAGAGAGACAAACAAATTCACATGCACCTGGTTTCCTCTTTGTTTCTCTCACTCTCACTTTCTCTCGTCAGTGCTTAATTTAATTTGTAAATGAAAGTGCAGGGCCAAAAGTGTTGCTCAGAAGCCCGCGCTATTGAATGTCTGTGTGCTGAAGACGAAGGCTCCATAGTCTTGATTCCCCTTTATCTCACTCTTGCAGGTACTTTTTCATTCCTCTTATCACTGCCACAGTTTTTCAGTTTTCTTTTCTCTTCCTCCACCATTATGTTTATTTATTAAACTTTTTATTTGAAAAGTTTTATATAGTGCGAACAAGACCCAAACGGGTATCAGAGCGCTGTCCAGAGTTGGCACCAGTAAGTATACATAACATAAAGAAAGTAAGTGAAGTTATAACCTATGGGAAAACATTCAAGAATAAAACGTAGGGTGTATCAAAGGTGCCGTAGAGCGCGCCGAGAAGAACATCGACAATAGAAAGAACCAAGATGTGCATTGTGCATCAGGAATTTTAACAAAAAGGAAACAAGCAAAAATCATCAGTAACTGTCGAGGACTAGAACAAAACGAAGGTAAAATAAATAAAATAGAACATCCGTGAAAATGATTCAAGATTTTGGTTATTAACAAAACACACAAGCATGATCAATGCGTTAACGTTCATTCATTAAATGCCTTTTGACTTGTTTTTAAAGGAAGTTGTGGAAGGTTTGGATCTAATCTCGGCTGACAAGGAGTTCCAGATTCTCAGAGCAAGACCGGTGAACGCGCGGTTGTACGATCTTTTCTTTTTTGAATCTTGGAGGTTTCAAGAGAAGGGTGGATGTACTTCTGAGATTCTGGCTGGAGCCCAATAGTTCAAGTTTATTTGCTAGGTAGGATGGGGTATTGTGGTGTATGGCTTTATGAGTCAGACAAGCTATCCTGAGTCGGTGTCTAGCTTCAATAGATAACCAATTTAGCTGCAAAAGGTCGGGTGAAATGTGATCAAATTTCTTTGAGCCCATTAAAAGTCTGGCCGATGCGTTCAAGGTAGCTCTGAGTGGGGCCAAGCTAGCTTTGGGAAGTCCTGCTAGGGTCACCAGCCCATATTCTAATCTAGGGATAATCAGTGATTGAACCGCTGGCCTGAGATCTTCGGGGGGTAGGAATGGTTTGATTTTCTTCAGTGTGTTGAGTTGAAAATTGGCTCCCCTAGTAGTAGCACTGATGTGTGCTTCCATGTTTAGGTGTTTATCTAAGGTGATACCTAAAGATTTGGCAGAGTCTACGATGTGAGGTGTGCAGTTCAGAGCAGTTAGGTGTTTAATCCAGTCAAGGGTAGGAGCTGAATGATTAGTAGGGGTGATCAATAGAAATCCCGTTTTGAGAGTATTTAGAAGGAGATGGTTCTGAGCTAACCATTGTTGAGTTTGGGCAAGTGCAGTATTTAAAGTTTTTATGTCCTCTTGCGAGGAGATCTTCAGGTACAATTGCGTGTCATCCGCATACATGTGGTATTGAATGTTCGCACTGTTCAGAATGACCGCAAGAGGCTCCTTAAATGTGTTTTTCTTTCTCTCGTTCTGGGTCAGTCTGATGAGGAAAAATAAGTGCCGGTGCCCACAAATGAGTGCTGGTGGACCCCATCCACAACCACCGGCTCAAATTAAGCACTTCTTTCTGTCTGTCTAAACTGACTATAAAAAGCACAGTCAGACTATTATTCTGCTCATGTAGCTAATTCTTTCATCTAAAGAAATCATCCACATATTCAGAGAGTTTTCTATCCTGTTGAAGCTTCTCCACCAACACCAAATTCAATCCATATTTTAAGAGAAAATTAATTACATTTGCGCCAATTCTGTTTATTACGTCACCTCTTCCATCCCCCTCTGTGTCACTGTAAGGAAGAAAAGATATGTTTATTCCTTTAAATGAACAATATGCAGGTGCTAAATTGCAATATATCAATTCACCTTCTGCCTTAAAGCTTTCTAAAACCTTTAAAGTGTCACCTGATATATTGCACTACATTTTACATAGCTTTGCAATTTTTCCATGAGGAGGTCAGTTCTTTCAAAAATGTCAAGAAAGAAGCCAAAATTATCCCATTGCTAACACAATCATAGGCAAAGCCAATAGGTTCACCTCTGAGACGTGTTTCTTTGGCAATTATTTTTAACCATGCTGTACAGCAGTGCGGCTGCTGTGCAGCATGGCTGTAAATAATGTACAAAAATAAAATAAAGCCCAATGATGTGACCATTGTGTCAATTGGTAGGCATGTGCCAACGTGGGTACATGCACCTGAAAAATCAGGCATTTTTTTTTACCAATCCGAGATGGATTAGTAAATAAATAGATCTGCCTAATGCATATTTTTGCTATTGCACTAATGTCCTTTTTTGATGTAGTGCTAATATGCTTTTAAAAAAAAACAGGGGATTGGGTTGATGGTGTAGGATGAGGCACAACAAGAGAAAGATACAGGTGGGGAGAGAAGGACAAGTGATCGACCACAATGGGGAAGCAGATGGACAATGAAGGGTGGCGCATGGGGAAGCGCATGGACAACGGGAGGTGGGCTTGTGGGTATGGGGAATCACACAACAGAGGGTGGGCAGGTTAGGATGGGGAAGCACACAGTGAGTGAAGGGTGAGCAGGGGGTGGGGTGGGGAAGCACATGGGCAACAGAAGGTGGGCAACTGAGGATGAGGAAGCGCTCGGACAACAGATGCAGTAGGGAAGCAAGAACCACAGCAGACGGTGGGGGGCACGGAGGAAGTGAGAACGGCAACTGAGGAAGGAAGGGTGAGGGGAGGAACGCAGGGACAAGAAGGAGGAGCAATAAACTAAGGAGACTGCTGGAAAGCACATGCACTCTCATTGAGTGCCTAACCAAAAAGAAAAAAGTAGTGTCTGAAGAGGGAGAAATGGAAAGACACTAGCAATGTGTCTCTACTCCAAGGGCGGAACACACCAGAAGAGGAAGGAAAGCTCATGGAAGCTGATGAGTAAGAAGCAAGCAAATGAGAATGTCAATAAAGACCACCAATGTTAGGCAAAAAATGGGTTCTGTGGCCATTGTAATCCAGAAATGTGTCTTGCAATAGACAGGGTGTGTGCTGTCTTAAAACAATGGATGCAGAAACCCATGGCATTAGCAAATTACCAATCCATCTTGCTACTCCTGTTTTCAACCTAATTCATGGATAATGCAAGCAATTCCTACCTATCAGACTTCTTGGATAACAATAAATTGCTGGATTTAGCACGTGAATCCTTTAGATCCAACCTTATTCCTCCATTCATGGTCCATTTGGACCTGTCTGCTGATTTCAGCACTGTTTTCCATTCTGTACCCACTCCGGGCCTGTATGAAGTTGGAGACCATTTGAAGACGATAAAGTGGTTTTCTTATTTTTGCGAGGAGAATACACAAGCACTCTTACTGAGCCCCTATAGGTCACATCCAAATCATCTCGACTGAATGTTTTCCAAATCTCGACCCTCAGTCCCACTTAAATCTGTACAGAATACCAGTAGCTATGCTGACCCACTGGGTGAGCTCTTTCACCTATGGGTTTGATGATGACACCCAGCTGATTATTCGGCTGCATGATAAGATCAATTCAATTCAGCAGATTCTTTAATTCTGTATGGTGGCAGAATGTATGAGCCTCAAAGCTCTCTAATACCAAGAAAATGGAGGTCATTGTGGTTGGAGGACTCATCGGTAGCTGGACAGATGCTCGATGGGCTAATTCTTAGGAAACAATGTAGATTCCTATAGATTCGGTCAGAATTTGTTTTTTAATCATAGTTTTTTTTTCCAATAACCATAGAAAGAAAACATCAAAAATTGACCACATAGAGCCACAGGAGTTAGATACTGCATAGGTTGTGCTTTCAGTTTCATTCCTCCATAGACCATGGGTCAGCTCCCCAGGTCTCTGTACTCTTCCCTTGCCCCCCATTCTTTAACAAATTTTTCAGGGCATTCCCTGCTCTCATAAACCATGTGTTCTAGTTGCATGCGCCAGTCCATTCCCCTCTCCCATTTGGACATGAGGGGTGCGTCTCTGCTGCCCAAGGACCTGGCTATATCGCGGTGTGCAGAGGTCAGTGCTATATCACAGAAGATAAGGCGTACCTGGATAGTGTCTGATTCCCTATATTCCCATGGGGTCCAGTTGTCTAGTGATGTGAATCTGAGACTCTGCCAAACAATTTTCCACCCACTTCCAGAATGGTTGAATAAGTGGACTCTCCCACAACGTGTAAACTTGGTGTCCGGCTGGCCAAAGTCCTCTGCAGTCATTTGTCAGAGTCCACCGTGCCCATCTGGTGGAGTCTGGTCCCAGTAATGCATGTGCAGAGTAGGATATTCAATTGTATCAGCCTATATCCTGCTTTAATAGCCACCTCCCGGGGGTGGCAGCAAGCCTCACTCCAGTTCCCGTCCTCTAGTGTGTCTAGGTCTACCTCCCAGCCCCCCGGCAATTTTCAAGTGAGGACTGGCAATTAGGTCTTAGCATCGTGTATGTAAGGGGAATTGCATGGGTGTGAAGCGGGTACAACAAAAATGTATATTCTAAGGGTGATTAATCGGGACATCATGTAGTATCTTCCTGTGTTCCCTAAGGACATTCCCAATCTGCAAGTACAGATAATGTTGTGATGTGGCTAGTTTGTGTAGGGACTGCAATTCGGCAAAGGGGAGTAATCCTTCCAGATCTCAGTTATCGCCCAACTTTGAAATACCTTTCAGATTGCATTGAAGTCTTCAGTCCAGTCCCTGCATGGCTCTCAGAGTAGCTGATGCCCACAAGCAAGCCCTGACCTGGAACCCTCAAGAGAAAAGGAAAAGAGGAAGGCCAAGAAACACCTGGTGCTGATGCCTCAAGGCTGACTAGAATGAGATGGGTTACAGCTGGAGTCAGATTGAAAGAAAAGCCCAAGACAGAGATGGCTGGAGAATCATGGTTGATGTCCTATAACACAGAAGGGGTAGTAGGCATAAGTAAGTAAGTGCAAGGGAGTTTCTAGTGTAGGCATACCCTGCCAGCCCATTTTCCTGATTACTGTTTTCCAAATTTTCACCACTAAGTCTGTTGGAGTAAGCATTCATCTCGTCCATTGTACAGGACCAGGTATATCCCCTGAGGAACATTCGGTCCTGGTTCGCCATCAAGCAGGGCTTGGTCTGCGGAGAGAAGGCGCTGTCATTGACCACTTGGAGTTGCACGGCCCAACAGTACAGCCTGCAGTCCTGTAGAACGATCCTCTCATCATAAGGGCCTCTGGTTAGGGTTCACAGTGCGATGCAGGGGGTACCACTGCCCAACAGCAAAGTTCGAGTCAGTGTGTCTACCGCTCGGAAGAAATCTTCTGAAACCTTGAACAGTGTATTTTGAAGTGGATAATACAATCTGTTTATATAGGGTGGCCCTGCCAATCAGTAAAAGCAGAAGAGGTCTCCAGTGCCCTACATCCTCCTTCAGCCCCTCCAAAACCCGGTAGAGGCTGCATTCCCAGAAAGTTACAGTGTTCAGCATGGCTCAGATCCCAAAATATTGAAAGCCCTCTGGAGTCCAGCACAGCGGGCAGGCCCAGTCCCATGAGGGGGTACAGGATGTTAGTGGGAACATGACCAGTTTCTGCCAGTTAGTATATAACCCGGAGAACACCCCACATGTGTCCAACATCTTCAGGACCATGGGGACCGACCCTATGGGGTAAGCTAAATATAATAATATATGGTCTGCATAGAGGGAGATAGAGGGAGATAATGTCTTCCCAATCTGCAGTCCACCGCTGTCCCCAGAGCCGGGCAACCACCCTCACCCAGCCTGTCAGTGGTTGCAAAACCAGAGCAAAAAGCAAGGGAGAGATTGGACACCCCTGGTGCATCCCACAACCTATGGGGAATAGCTGGGACAAAGACCCATTCACCCTCGTTCTCGCCACTGGCTTTGTATACAGCAGCTAGATCCAGGATACAAATTCTGTACCAAAGCCCGTTTTGTCCAGGGTAGCCCATAGAGTCCCTGGCGATGGAGTCAAAGTTCCTCTTGGCTTCCAAAGAGAGCAAAACTGCTGGCTCTGTCACTCTCTACCGACTCACCTTGCGGCCGAAATGTCGGCGCAGGTTCTGTCAAGTAGAACATCGGGGCATAAACCCCGACTGATCCGGGTCTACCAATGTGTCAATCATGTGTGTGAGTCTGTTCACAAGTACCTTCACAAGGATTTTGACCTCTGCATTACGGAGGGTAATTGGTTTGTAGGAGTCACAGTGTGCAGGTGGTTTACCCTCTTTGTGGATTAGGGCAATTGTATCAATTCTCATGTCTAAGGGGAGCATGCCCTCTTTCCTGGCCGTGTAAAACATCAATTTCAGCAGCGCCAACACCAGGCAGGCCACAAACAAATAAACGTCTGATGGTAGGCCATTGGGTCACGAATTTCTTCCTTCTTGCAGCTGATGTATAGCCTCACTGATATCATCTGCCTGGAGTTCTCCATCCAGAGATTCCGAGTCTGTGGGGGAGAGACTTTGGGGTGAGAAGTCAAAGAAGGCCTGCAAATACGCCACTGAACTGCACAGTCCTGGCTGTATAAATCTGCTAAGAGTGACGTGGCAATGTTAGAGATATAGCTTGCACTATTGTGCGGCCCTCCCTGAGCAGCAAGTAGCTAGTGGATCCATCTCCTCCCCTCCTTTCTGCGAGCCAGCCACGTTATCAGTTTCCCTGCTTTGTTACCAACTTCATAGAGTGTTTAGAGGTGTATAACACCCTCGCATCCTCTTCCATCCAGGTATGACCGTTCTCCCTCACCAGGGTCAGACGGTGTATTTGATCTGGGCTAGGGGGTCCCTCCCAAACATGTTCACATCATGCTAGTTGCGCTTCTAGTGAGGGCACCTCTTTTTGTTTCTCCAGCCACCTTGAGTTCGTCCTCGTGTATGGATTGGCGAGTATCGGATATGCCCCAGAGCAGATTTTGGTGTTACAGTATCGTTTATTCTGGGTCCACGGGACCAGGAGGTTTTCCAGTTAGGACATGGAGCCTGTTGATCCGTCCGCAACGAGTAGCAGCGGTCCATAGGGCATGCCTCCCACCTAGATCTGACAGCCCCATGGCAGATAAAAATGTTTTAAGCTTTGTGTTTTTGCATGGTGGTCTCCTGTCCTGTGTGATCCTATCCATGTCAGGGTCTAGTACCAAGTTCAGATCCCCTCCCACCCCAGTATTGTGATTTTCTGTGCCAGCCAGCCCGCAACCTTTGCAGCATGCCTCTGCGTAAGCCAGGTGCGAAGCACCATGAGGCAATCCTAATACATTCCCTGCTCCAATCTCACAGGATCACAGCCTTCAGGAACTGTAGTGGGAGAGATCTCATCACCAGTGTGCCAACTTCCCTTCCCAAGAAAAATAAAATATATAAATACGATTCCAATCCAAGCATAAAAATATAATATCACAGTACAATCATTAAGACAGCAAAAGTAACAGCTCATTAATTAAGTAGCCCCCAAAAGCTTTTTCTTAAGTCTTTTAATTGACAAGGTTCAGGTTTAACATAATACATTGGTTCTTAGCTGTCCCGCAGAGTTTCATAAGTTGGGAGATTTAAAAGCGTGTCCTTGCGACAATGTTTCTGAACAAGACACCATGCGTTTTATATTCTTCTGTGATTTTTATCGCACATTAAGGCACGGATTTATTATTCCCTTGTTTAGAAACAGTCAGCTTTCACAAGTTAAACCAGCTTTGCTGTATTTACAAATGCTCCCTTCCCCTGGGTCTGTTTTGGGGTTGCAAGTTTCTTTTCCGGTGCCCTTACACTCAGGAAAATGCTATTTAATGATCAGGGGGCTACTTAATTAATGAGCTGTTTCGTTTGCTGTCTTAACGATTGTACATTGATATATTTTTATGGTTGGATTGAAATCGTATTTATATATTTTATTTTTAATTTAACATGTTTGGTTTTAATGGTTGCTGACAGTATTTGGTTTTAATTTACCAAATAAAGTATTTTTGACTGCCATGCAGTACCCACAATAAAGGTACAAAGAGGTATACGATTCTGGCACCTGACTGTATTCACCATACAGAAAAAGTAAACAGAAATAGGCAAAAGGCTGGCCTTAGCTAAGGGGTTCCATTCACCTTGAACAACAGAGACTGCAGTTCCACCCTTCAACTTAAAAATCTAAAGTAGCAGTGCAACAGAAAGACTAATCAGCAGCTCCTTGCTCAGCAAAAGACTAATCAAATTTCTAAAATAGCCTTGTCTTCTCCTTCTCCAATTTAGTGTCTAGGTCTCTTCTGTGCAGCTTCAGGCATCAGAAATGTCAGCAACACACTTCCACTGTCTCGCAAAACAATATCATCTCTATCTTGTGCAGCAAGTCAGACTTGAGGTATCAGAAAATTAGGAAATAAACTACCAACAATAACCTATAAACACGCAGAAAGACTATATCTAACTGTGGCTCTGTCAATCAATTTCATAGCAAGTAGCCTAAATATGGAACTTGATTGGCCATAAGTGCATTTTTAGCAGAATTGGTGGCTAATACAACTCTGGTCAAAATGGACGGTGCTGTGTGTAGGAATTGTGACTGCTTCTTGTAGCAAACTGTGAACCTGCCAAGATCCATGAGAAAGTGGAAACTAGAAGGGGCCCTGTGCAGACCAAAGAGAAGAGCCCTACTGATTTGAAAACGTTTTTTTGCGGGGTCTGTGGTTCTAACGGGGGCCTGCCAGTCATATTTTGTCAAATATAAAGCACTAGTGTTTCAGATTGCCCCAGCTCCTCCATGGGTTCACCAACCCTAGGCATCAGGTAGGCTTTGTGGTAAGAGATTTTAATAACTTGTCAATAGCCTGGGCAAAACTTATGAATTTGTCCGATTTAGGCACCAGGGCAAGACCATTTGTTTGCAGGTAGCTCAAATTATATCAAGTTGCAGCATTGCTTCAATTTCTTTGTCTATCATTTTTCGTTGTTCCTTAGGGATTCTATGGGGCCTGGGTCTCACAATAGCCTCCTGAAGTCTCATAATTTTATGTTCAAGTTAAGTGGTTCCCCTGGGAAGGTGGAAAAAATGTGCTCCTTTTCCATAGGTGTTGTAGATCTTCCTTTTTGAGTGTCTGTTACTGGACAATTGTTTACCAGTTGTTGTCACACTGCCGGGGCTATTTTTGGGTACATATCATTCTGTAGATTGCTGGTCTTGGTAGAAAAAGTGATGAAGCCATTTGCACAAAGTTCTTCCCATTTTTCCCGTAGATATATATTATAGGTTTGAATGTTGGTTTTTAAATCCGACTGCTTAATCCGAAAGGTAATAGGACCTAAAACTTCTTGTATTTTGTTGGGTCCATACCACATGGTCAATAGTTTGTTCTCTGAATTTGGTAGAACTAATACCTTGTGTCCAATGTGTAAGGTGTTTACTCTGGTGCGCTTGTTGTACTGCTTCTCCTGTTCCTCTTGGGTATTTTACAGATTCTCTGGGTCCCCATTTCAGAGCTTCTAAAAATGTTTTTTGAAATGGAGGACGTAAGAAAAGAAGGAAGTGTTGTCTTCTCTGCCATGTCATTTTTCTAAAAACATGTCAACAATACTCTGGGGTTGGGGGCTCTACCGTCCATTAAAGGCCCGATCCAGCATTAAAGGCCTGAACTGAAGGTGAGGGCCTGTAACAAGAAAGTGGGCTTTTAATGGCCAGTAGAGCCCGCTACAGAGGGTTCTAAGGCTATCAGAACATTCCGCCCCTAGAGGGCAGAATGTTCTAATTTGTAAAACAAAGGCCTCACGGAGCCCGAGGGGGTTGAAATCCCCTCAGGCTCTGTGAGATCTTTGTTAAACATTGGAATGTTGATTCTCCGGGCTTCTACCGCCCATTAGAAGCCCGGAGCACTCCACTGCTTTCAATGGAATGCTCAACATTCCAATGTTCTAATAGTAGGAAAGATGTGCCTGTTGCAGATCAGAAGAGACGCACCTTATGAAAGTTCTTCATTGGACTCAGTCTTGGGATATCCATGAACAGTGCAAGATAAAATAGAGGATCATTGTGAGATAGGTTTGTATGATGGAGGTCACTAGAGAGGTGCACAGTGAGAGCTTTGTAAAAATCCCAGTACTGGCATATTGATGTGGGTCAGAGTTCAGGGTACATCGTGAGAGCCCTGCTCTTTGCAGTAGGGCACAGTGTATCAGATAGATGTTGCTTCCTTCATCACAAAAATGTATTCACTTTCTATACACCCGGTTTTTCTACTGGGCGCACAATGTTCTCATAGGCACATAAATGATTCGATGGTATTAAGAAATTATGCTTTTGGACACTGGACCAAACTCTGAATGATTGGAATAGCCCACCGGACCCCCTTCTGACATGCCTGTAAAAAAGATTTTTTTAGGCAATGAATTTCAAAAATTGTGCTATAAAATGCATAGTTTGTTTTTATTTATTTTTAAATGTTCTGGCTGGAAAAAGTGACCTCCATCCACACCCCTCCCCACTGCCCCAAGAGGGTGCAAGCTAGCTCACTAAACTTGCTTGGTGCATTGTGGGATAAGGGGGCTATTTTTAGTGGGGCTGTTTTTGGTTCTGAGTCCGGTCCAGCTCCATTACATCCTCCTCAATCTCCGAACAATCGCAAACCATGATACTCTGAGGAGAAGCTAGGGTGAAAGGGATTCTTGCTGTAAAGCATAAGAATAAGGGAGGCCCCAAAGGAGAAGACTCTACCCAAGGTGAATTCAAAACTCATTTCCAGATGATATCTGAACAGAATTAAAATATAATTATTTTTGGAAAAAAAGATGCAAATCAAAGATCAGAAACATCATGGTATTTTCTATACTGCTTGTTGTTAAAGTCAGTGCAAAAAGGCAGTGGTTTTCATCACCTCACAAGATCTCTTGCTGGCTTTCTTGTACCGTATTCTGCAATTCATGCATTATTGGTGCCCTTGATCTGGGCCCGGCTGCTCCAATAAGTAGCTCTCCAGCTACCTTTGAGCAGCCTAGCCTACTATTATAGAAGCTTTTTGCTTGGTTGAATTAATATATATATGTCAAAATTGAAAAGTATGTATTCAAGATGAAAACATGTTATGTTATATGTTATGTTATAACAATTTATATGGGGCACTAATACCCGTGGGTATCTAGGCGCTTCCGGTCTTCCAATACTGTGTCAGGGAAAGCTAGTTACTGAAACCCATGTCTTAAGTAGTTTCCTAAACTCAAGCAAGGAGGAAGTCTTCCTAAGAGAAAGAAGAAGGGAGTTCCATTCCTTGATATTATTGTAACTGAAACTCCTCCCCCCCCCCCAATTCTTCCTTTTAAATCTGGAGGTGGGCGTCAGCCTAGCATAGCGGTTTATTTGACTTATACCAACTAAAGGAATCCCACAGATATTAAGGTCCTTCTCTGTACAGTGCCTTATGTGCAATGCAGAGAGCCTTGAATTTAACACGTTGACCAACCGGAAGCCAGTGCAGTTCCTGGATCCCTGATCTAACGGAATGATATTTAGGAACGTCCAGGACTAGTCTAGCGGTGGCATTTTGTACCTCCTGTAACCTTCTGAGTAGATTGGATTGTAGGTTGATATACAAGCCATTGCAATAATCCAATTTTTATCAAACCAGGGTGGTCAATACTGTTTTTCTGGCATTTATGGGAATGAATGAGAGAATCTTACATAAGGTTCTGATGGTGAGGAAGGAGGAGGACACCACCTTCGAAATCTGAGACTTAAAGTTTGGTTTCTCATCTATGATGACCCCCAGATTTTTAACCTTGGCCACTGGTGTAGGTGGGGGGCCAAGAGTGTCCGGCCACTAAGCTGGCGACCACAATGGAAAAAGGTTTCCATACAATACCACCTCCGTCTTGCTTGAGTTCAGTTTCAAGCAATGCCTATTTATCCAATTGCTCAGAGTGACCATGCAGTCATGGAGTTTGATGGAATAATTAACATCCATGTCCACTGTTGAAATAACCAACTGGGTGTCATCAGCATAAGAGGTAGGTATTAGTTCAAAGCTTCTGAACAGAGGAGCTAGTTCAGAAACAAAAATATTAAAGAGCGTAAGGCTCAATGAGGAGCCCTGCGGCACCCCACAAAGCAAAACGAAAGGTGCTGATTTAAAATTGCCCAAGTGAACTGTTTGAGTTCTATCTAATAGGAACGACGTTAGAAGGGAAAGGGCCTTTCCTCCAATACCAATGGTCTTTAAACGTACGACCAAAAGTGTATGGCCCACGGTATCAAACGCCGCGGATAGGTCGAGGAGAACGAGGGCCACCGACCCTCGCCATCCAGCGCCATACGGATTTCGTCCATGGTCTTTATCAAAGCCGTCTCGGTGCTATGATAAGCTCTGAACCCAAACTGACTCTGGTCTAGGATTTGATTCTTTGTGCTGAATGCAGAGAGTTCAACATTTATTAATTTCTCAACGATTTTCATGGGACGCGGGAGCCTCGCAATAGGACAGTAGTTGGCCGGGTCCATTATGTCCAAGTTGTTTTTTTTTAAAAGTGGCAGTATACAGGCCTGTTCCACATAGAAGGGAAGAGCTCTTGTCAAAGCATCTGATTGAACATGCTAGATAGCTGCGGTCTAATGAGATGGCTAATGCTTTGGAGGATCGTGGGAGGGCAGGGATCATCCGGGGATCCTGATTTTCAAAACCCAGAATTTCAATTCTATATTTAAAAGTGATATTTAAATAATAAATCATGCATCATTGGGACATTTATGAGTGATATTATTACCTTGGTGTCAGATGCATTGCAGCTGTTGGTGTTATGTATTACGCTTGTAGAGGCATTCAAGATTGAAAAATCCCTTTTTACACTTCTGCTGGTAATCCTACACTGAGGTGATAACGCCTGTTAATCTTGAATAGAGTGGCCACTGATATAATATTTTCTTATGTGTATGCCACTAATATTATTAATAGTTCGGGATGATTTTCACTGAACATAAGTAGCTCCTTTTACTGAAAAGTTTAGAGACCCCTGATCTGGGCCATCAGCTTTCCATCTCAGGATGAGTAGATATGTAAAGCTGGGTAAGTAACTTTAGATGAAGAAGATTTGTTTCTGCAGGCGATTCCCCTTTTGGGGGTACATCTACCTTTATCTCTGTACACTAGGCTTTGCCAAATATCTGCACAATTTGTGATGCAAAAGCTACAGTGACGCTTGGCTGTCTGTGGCGTTTGTGAATTATCAAAGACCTCGAAGACAATGTGGCTCGTATAAATTCCATTATCGCCTCATATTATTCACCAGTTGTAAGGTGACTATTAGCTAGGGCTCACTCCATTAATTAAAGAACTGATTATAGAGGCAGTTAACTCTCAGCTGGCTTTTGGAAACTACTAGCCTTTTCTTCAATTCTGTTGCAGGTACAGAAAGATGGTGCAACATGTTTACAGAACCCATATGAAGACCATTTTAGAGGCTATTTGCATTGCTGACACACATCTACTGGGTAATTGTTGGTGGGGGTTTATTCATTTTGATCAAGTAAATCCTGACTTTCTAAACCTCAGAACTCGATGGAGTCCATCTGATTCGCTAGTAGTGACCTCAATGTTTAGTTTACACCAAGGACAAAATGAAAATAATTCAATTAAGAGTAAAATCGATAGAAAGATATTTAGATTTAGAGGAACTTGGATACATAGTACTATTTGGAGAAGAACTGAAATGAGGGGAAGGGGAGTTTTTATGTAAAGCATCACCTATGAAAAGGGCCGAGGCAGAAGAGGACATTCAACAGAGAGGAACTTCCACCAACAGAGCATCCCATTGAAAAGACACACTACAGGGACTCACGAATGAGAGGGCTTCAGGTGGAGAGAACTATCAATGGGGAGGGCTCTTAAAAACAGAAGACATTCTTTCAGCTCAAAAGAGAGAGAAGCACACCAGTCTTGAACACCAAAAGGACCACTGATGGCTCCAAGAGTGGAAGAGGGCACTTTCTGGAGGGGCCCTTCAGGGGCTGGAAATATGAAAAAATCTCAGGTGACTGGAGGTCTTCTGTAGACTTGTATAAGGAGGCAATAACATCTCATGGACAGTATGGTGGCACTATCTGGAAAGAGGAATAAGACCTATGGTAGCTAGAGAGAGAAATGCAAACTTCAGTGGATTCAGTGAAGAAGAGGTTAGACAATGGTTGCACAGACCCTAAAATGCTTGAAGAAGGGAAAACATATTTTGATGGCTTGATAAATGTGCTGGACCTTGGATCTCTGCCATAAGGATGGGACCTCCACTGACAGCAGAGATGTTCACTGCCAGTAGACAGTAGAGTGGGCCCTCCAGTGGATGGGTAGATAGAATATTAACCTTTGATGGAGAGGTCGTCCGATTGATAATAAACGGGCAACATCTGATTTCTGGGGAGGAGTTCAAAGGGCTGATGAAAAGAAGAAGGTCCTTAAATGACTGGAGAGAAACAATGGTTGCTCAGATTGATGGAGAGAGGACGAAGCTTGCCAATGGCTGTGAGAGGTGAATATATATGGCTTCAGAAAGAGAGGGAGAGAGATTGGGACAGAGAGAGAGAGAGAGAAAGAGAGAGAGAGAGTGAAACTGAGTTTATATTTAGCAGTCATAGGTGTCTTTAATCTTAGAATATGTTGTACTAAAATCAATGAACATGTAAGACATTTATGAGGTGTCTGATTTTTTATTTCCTGACAAAAGAATTAAATATTTTTTATTCAATTAATTAGATAGAATTCTTTTTTCATGGATAGAATTTTTAAGGAGTAACATTCTTGACATTGACATACTTGAGCATGCATCTCACTGATGAGAAGTGGAAGAATTTAGGGCATCGCCCACGGGACTGGCTCTGTACCGACTCATGACTTCTTGGATCCATGTACTGTAGGCTGCCACATTGCTGTACACACCAGGTTTGTTCTCATCTGCACATCCAGAGCCCCAACTGACAACTCCATGCAGGACCATCTGACCTTCGAGCTCACACACCAGGGGTCCTCCAGAGTCGCCCTGGAAAGAGACATGATGGCAGAAGGGAGGGAAAAAGTTAACACAAGAAGACTATTCTACTAGCGAGCTTATCCTCATTTTACAGAAGCTGTAGAAAATGAAGCATACACCAAGCTGAGCCCATTGTAACTCCTGACTGTATTATTTTACGACACTGGGGTGAAGACCAGATGTGTTTAAGATCCCAGCTCTCTCACTCCGTTATGTGCAGAGGAAAGGCAGAATTCATCAGGTTGTGTGGAAGGTAGGGTGACCTTCCTGGCCTGTCCATTTGCTTGTACCAATGAATAACATCTTTCCAATGAATAACATCTTTTTAAAAATCCTAGAACAGGTAGCTCTCTCCACAGGACTGTCCTATACATCTTTATGAAGGTCTCTTCACTGGAAAGAAAGCGCTCTTGAGAACAAAATGCAGTGCAGTGAATATTTGTATGCCATTCTTCTTTTTCATATCAAATAATAGAGTGTAGGGCTATGGTTGGAGAAGCCATCCAGGATCGCAGGCCAATTTCTGGTCTTAACGCTGATTCAATGGATTAAGCCTTTCATAGAAACTTGACAATATCTATCCAAGAACCACTCTCTAAATGCACAAAACAAGGACCCTCACCACCTTTGTCTGCATCGATGTGTCATCCAGTGAATTTAGGTGAATAACTCTATGCTACAGTGGGGGCAAGACCTCCTACAATATGTGTCCCATAGTCTACCATCCCCTGGGTGCTCATATGATGGTCCAAAGTCTTGAATCTACACCACTCATAGGTTCCAGAGTGGCATGCATTCATGGGCCTGTGTTCGTGATCTCCACTTCCATTCTTTCTGGAAGCTAGATCATCTGAAGGGCAAAGTCAGTCCTTGGTGCCCTGCAGTATCAAGACGGTACACAGCATGTGTCAGAGTATGAGAATGGCTACCTCTGTGGTGCTGTGAAGCTTTGGCTGCTGGCACAGTGTCACGGTCCTCAATTATCTGGTCCTAGCAGGACTTCACCTTCCATTTCATGGCATGCCCTGCAAGCCAGTGGTGTAATGAGTTTGCCATAAACCCTCTGTCAGCAGATCATAATATTTCAATCAACCTTTTATTTTCCTTTTGTATAAACAATACAAACTTCACACTGAACTAGAGAGCCATTACTTCTTTCCTAGACTATCATGTGCTTAGAGTTCTACTACATAGAACAGAATTTCAGGAGCCACCTAATTCATGGAAATGCAAAGGAACAATGTGAGCAGATGAACAGTGTCTGTGGATCCTCTGCTGATAGTCGAAATGCAGGACTTAAAAAGGTTGGCCCACAAGTCTCCACACTAAAGGATCCAAATCATTGGAGGAAGGAAGTAGTGATGCCCTAAACAAATGCCACCAAATAATTTTTTGAGGCCTACGGGGAGATGACAGCTGATCCTCTATGCCTCCCACTAGATCTTCATCTTAAAAAATCTGTGGCAACTTAATTGTCCATTACACGTGTAATTTGCCTCTCTTCTCGCTTATGGCCATTCAGCAGACCTTGTCCAAAAAGCATACAATGCCAATGAACACCACCGTCCTATCATGCTCAATTTGAAATTAGATCTAAATACTCCATCGTCAAAACAACAGATGAAACCATCTGCAGCTGTTTCTGGTACTGCCATTGCCTCCGCCATCAAAACAAACCTCTCCTACCTAAAATCCAAAGTCTGTTAACTTCTCCTTCCAATCTGATGAGGTTCTTCAGTATTTGAACCATCATCATCACTGATCAGGTAATGAAATTCAATTCATCCCTGGAGAACTGGTCAAACTATCTGCCCATCTCTGGACAAGCTCCTAAAAGCCACAGTGGCAGCACAATGCCAATTTCATCTTCAATGACTTCCAGTCTGGCATGTGCCAAAGCTGTAGGACTGAAACTTGCACATACACATTTGAGATCAGTTTTTCTCTACCTTACACCAAGGCAATGCCTGTGCCCTGTTCCTTTCAATCTCTCATGAATGACGATACTGTGCTCGCCCATTCTTTCTCTTAGACTTCATGAGGTCAGATTAGATGTATTCCTTTCAAGGCCTTCCAGCATCATCATGATATACCACAAAGCTCTGTGTCAACCTTGATTGATACCTGATTCCTCTGCATGCACAACACATATGTCAACGTCTATGTCTACCATCCTGCCCCTCGACTGATCTTCCCTCGTGGGCTCCTCATACCAACTCCTCACATGGTTTGTAGTCTGTGTGTTACGTTTGATGACAGACTATCCTTGTGTCAACACTTTCTCAAGCAATTCTTTCACTGCTGCTCTCTACATGGTTTTCTGCCCATACTGGTACTAACACTAAAATTTATCCTAGTGCAGTCAGATGTCCTTTCCTCCTGCAAATGCATCTTCAGTGTTATGTTTGCAGTCATTAGACTTGCTCCAGAACGCATACCTGTGCTCACCGACTCATCCTAAATTTCAACTAACAGGTGTCTCCAACAGGTCTATCACGAACTACCAATAGCTCGCAGGATGCCTCAGAGCTACACACACATGATAGTTGCCTGTCTGCTGATTTGAAAACATGCAGCTGCCCACCAGTTAAGGCAGCACTTGAATTCACTATGGGCCTGACTTAGATCTCGGCGGATGGATTACACCGTCGCAACGGTGATGGATATCCCGTCCGCCGAAATATAAATCCCATTATATCCTATGGGATTTCTATTTCAGCGGACAGAATATCAGTCACCGTTGTGACGGAGCAACACATCCGCTGAGATCAAAATCAGGCCCGATGTCTGTTTTTGTGAGGTCTCACAAACTGGCCGTGCAGAACGATGCAGCCTACCCTCTTCTGAAAGAAATTCTCTTTCTGTTTCTCCTTTTTTCACTCCCTCTCCTTCCTTGTCGATTTCTTGTTCTCACTTATTTCTGGTTTTCTTTCCTTCTTTCCTCCATTTTCTCCCCTTTCATTCTCTACTTCTTTCTTTCTATCTCTCTACTTTCTTGCATTCTTTGATTTTTTCTTGTTTTCCTGTATATTTCTTTATTGTTCTTGCTGTTTCTTTCTTTACTTTTTCTTTCATTTCTCATTCTTCTTCGACTTCTCTCACTCTCCTCTTTTATGTAATTCTTTCCCCAATTCTTTCTCTCTTCGGCTCATTATCTTATTTTTCCTCCCTTTCCAGTCTTTCTCGCAGTCCTTCTTCCTTTTTTTCCCTTTCTCCCCTTTCTTACCTTCTCTTCTTCATCTTTCTTTCTTTGCTTTCATTTTTTTCTTCTTTTTCTACTTTTTATTCCACTCCTTTCTGTCTTTCTTTCTTTCTTCTTATATTCCTCTTTGCACTTTGACTATCTTCCTTTTTTCTTTCTCACTTAATTCCTTTAGTTATTTCTGTTTATTCTTTCCTCTTGTGCTTCACTCCTTATCTCAAGTTTCTCTAATTTTCAGTTTCTTTATTTTTCTAGCCGTCTTACTTTCCTCCTTCATTCTCTCCTTTGCCCGTTCTCTTTCTTTCTGCTGTTTTTCTCTTTTTTCCTGTCATTCTTCCTTTTTTCTTATTCTTCTCCAGTCATTTGTTTCACTGCTTATTTCTCTTTAGTCCCTTGTTCTTTTTCTACTCTCTAACTCTCTTTCTTCTTTTATCTCCTTTCATCTTTTGCTCTTTGTGGTTTCATTTAATTTTTTTCCTTTTTCTATCCTTTTGTTCATCCTCGTTCTTTTCTTTCTTTCTTCTTTCTCTTTTTTTCTTTTTTCTCATTTTCTCTCCCTTCTATTTTCCTCTCCTTTCTCTTTTTCAGTTTCTCTCTGTTTTCTGTTGATTTCTTTCTCTTGTTATCTCTCAAAAGTAACATGACAAAATTGGTTCTTGGGGACCCCATTGGTAAACCATTTGCCATACTGCCTATAATTCTCTTTGCTCCCTGAGACTGAAGTAGTATACACCAGTGGAGGTGTTTAAGTCACCTAGCCTTGGTGTAGGTTTATTGAATCTTTTATTAGACAGTAGCTCAGTATGGTTTTTAATGATCAGAAGTAGCTCTCACTATGGGAAAAGTTGGAGACTCCTAGACTAGAGGGGCCACATCACTTGCACTCACTACATTTTTTCAGCAATAAACTACTTCATGTCAGGGACATTTTCTCTCTCTTCCTTCTTGGGCTCACCATGCCTCGCATGTTGCTCCTGTGATGAAAACAATCAATGATGGTCACCCTGCTCTTAAACGTTTCAGCCTCTGCCATTGTGTCCTGAAGAGGATGGGGCTCTGGGTCAAGGATTTCTGAGGCTAAGCTGTCAAAACCTCTGTGATTCCCCATCTCTTCACAAAGTAGGGAAATTGAAAGTTTGGCTGAGACAGAGCCCCTTTTCACTTTGCCAAACTCCGAATAATCACTATTGCCTCTCCAGAAAGTCTGGGCCTTATGGCTGAGAAGCAGAAACCAATTTTCTCTTCTCTGAGTGTCAAAAGTCAGACCTTGATGCATAAGATGGCCAGGACATGTATACCCTGTCTATGAACAAGATTTGTATTTGAATTAGTCCTTCTTGCTCAAACTTAGAGATTATGGCATGAAGTTCTTTACAGTCACACCTAGTACACCTTGTATTCTTCTATAGTATGCTTTTTACTCCCTTCTCTATTCTCCCTCCTTTTATGCTGTGGAGTAGTAGTATTTTCTGGACATTGTGCTGCTGGTTCCTACTCTGGTGTGCTAAGGACTGTTTGTCAATAGCACCAAATATCTTAAATGACAATATTATCCCTAGCCACTCTTGCGTTCTGGGTGGATAGTAATCTAGACTTGCATCCCTGTATATGTGTACTACAGACTACGTACTATTACCCCCTAATCCAGAGAATCGAAGACCTATCAAAACTGAAACATGGTCCTAAGAGAGTCAAAGGGGAGTGGTGTCACAGGAACCCTCTTCATTGTTTCAGCATGATCTACCTGGAATAAAGAGTTTTTTCCAGGTGAAAGTCAGTCTTACCTGGCATGCATCGGTACCTCCTTCCAAGAACCCAGCACACAGCATTCCGGGGCCAATGCGGTTCCCATGGATGTCTGGAGCACGGCAGCGATCCAGGGGGATGATGGGAACAGAAGCTTCCTGCAGAAAATTTGAATACTCGGTGGCTTCTGCGTGAGAGAAGATTGACCTTGTCAAATGAAGAATCTAATACTGGGAGAGAGTAGATCCGTGTGTCTCAACTACAGGATCAGAACCAGGCCCCAGCCGCTTCATAAAATGAACCAAAAATGATCATCAACAGCCATGTAGGATTATACACCTGAGATTCCTCAACTACCAACCACAGAGAAAGCTCAATCCCTTACTCTATACACTAAAGGAAGTCTTCAACTACTCATCCTACACTACTTTAAAGGCTCTCCACTACTAAAATAGTTCTCAACCCTCCTCCCAGGAACTAAAGAAGTTTCTCACCCCCCTCATTGCATATGTTAACAAAGGTTCTCAACTCCTCATCCTCTGCACTAATGGTTCTCAATCCTTCATCCTAGGTATGTGAGACGGTTTGTAATATTCATTCGAGGAACTAAAGAAGCTTCTCAAATTCTTAATATGTATGCACTGCAGGAGGATCTTCCATTTCGGCATCCTTTACACTAGAAGAACTTCTGATCTTCTTCGTTTGCTCTGCCCCTTCCCAGCTTTACCCACTTCTGCTACTGTGCCCTCTTCCATAGCTCCAGGCCTTTTCTTACCAGGTTGTCACTGGGAAACATCCATTACAACGCAGTCATTACATCGCACTGCTTTTACAATGCAGCTGTTACAACGTAACTGCCTTTACATCGCATGCCATTACAACACATGCCATTACAACGCGTCACTACAACGCATGCCATTACAATGCATACCATTATAATGCATGCAATTACAACACATTCTAAGGTAAGTAATAGAGATTTTTTTGTTTTAGGGTAGGCATGGATTTTGGGGTTGATGGGAATAGTAATTTTTACCCCTACACTATCCAAAACTTACCCTACTGTTGCCTTAAAATTAAATGTGTTGTACTGGTATTCATTGTAATGGTATGCGTTGTAATAGAATGCATTGTAATAGTAGTTTTTAAAAATGCGTTGTCATGGCATGCGTTGTAAAATCATGCAATGTAATGGTAGTTGCGATGTAAAAACTGCGTTGTAAAAGCATGTGTTGTAATTGTTTGCGTTGTAACGTCATATATTCGTTGTCACTCTGTCTATAGTCTGACTTGCCCACTTCCACAAGAATTTGCTATTTGCCTTTTCGTCTGTCTCTTCACCATTGATTTCCCCCCTTATCGTGTACAGCCCCTTTCTATGCCTGCGCGTTTGTTCTGACTCCTCCCGCTGCACTGGCCTCATTCCCTGCTTTGCACACTTTTCTGGTATGCTCTATGATACTTCTGTAAGCCCTTTCCCAACTTACCTTCAAACTGATGACCCCATCCCACTATTTCGCACTGCGTGCCAGCGCTCACAGGATCTTGACCACTGGGCAGACAGGCCGGCTGTATGAAAGAGGAGTACTCAGCACAATGACCATCCTTCTCCTTCAAGCGCACCAACCCTGCAGGGCACAAGGGGATGAGAACAGAGAGGTGTGGATAAAGGCTGAACGAATGTGAGAGAGTACGTTGGCTTTGGTTCCCATAGGGTATCTGTAAGACTGTGGGTGAGGTGCTGCTCTCTGTTGCAGTGTTATTCTCTGCTGGAGGCCCTTCTTTGATCTCTAAGGGGCTCAGTTCCACTAAGAGTCTGTTGCTGGTCATCTTATGCTTTCCCAGGATCCAATGCACAATTTTGGGAATTTGTGTCCTCCACCAGCTCCCACTCTGCCTGTTATGTTCGTGTTATTCCACCCCTTTTTCTTTATCGACCACCCAAGTCTTACTTTGCCTGCTATGGCCATGAACGGATATCACGCAAGACCCAGGTTCAAATATCCCATCATGTGGAGAACCTGACTCTATGTTTTTAGTGGACGCAAATAGATTTTTACTGAAGAGGGTTCTGACCTGGGGGCTGAAACACATTTCTGAGTCCATGATGAAGCCCAGAATTTCCACAGAATGACAGTATTGATATGGTTCACAGTAGCTATGAGGTGTAATACCTGAATAGCAACTCCAAAATATTGTTTCACCATACTATTGGTGCCAAAATTTCGTGAATGCAATAGTAAAGTGTGGTAGTATAAAATATACCTTTAATGTAGTTTCTTTTGTAAATATTTTTTTAACATTTTTATATTTTGTTAATAGGTAACATATAGTTTATAATGCTACTTTTTAAAAATATGTTAACTTTTTACAGATTTGGTATGTTAATGGTGGGTTGTTTGTATTATTAATATGTGAATTAATAATAATGCTTATTTATAATATTTTAAATTAGAATGTTATTTTATTAAAACTAATGGAAAAATAGTACACAATGTAGTAAAATATTGGATTTAATTTACATACAAGACAAAAACCATGGGTGGCACATCTTTCTCAGCTCAAGCAGCCAAACTATGGAATTCACTACTTACACACATTAGATCCACTGACAGCCTCTTAACATCAGAAGATTAGTCAAGAGGTGGATAACTCCCACATGACCACTTTGTGTACACCACAACAGTGTACCACAACAGTATTCTCTGACATGACATACTATGCTTTTCACTGCATAGAGATGAAGTTGTTATTATACATGTGTCATTGTACATTGCACTATGCTTCCTGTTATAAGCATATACATTTATATAAGGAAAAATATATATATTATAGCACAAGGCACATGTATGAAAAACAAAATATAATAATTGCTGCTTCTATGTACATATAGGTGCATATATAGAGGAGATAATGCCTCCTACCAACATTTTAAGAAATGTCATTAAATAATTTGCATACTTTACCACAAGATAAATGTGAATTTCCTGCAATGTAAATATTGCTGCTTCTATGCACATATTGGAATTTACAAAAAGGAGTTTTCTCCAGCCAATAAAACCTTACAGAGTGTCATGTGCATACATGTATGTATAAAATGATTTCAGTTTTCTGCTATAAAAAATAATCTTCTTTCAACCTTTGTCCTTTCCTCCTCTCTCAGACTCATCCCAAACCGTTTTGACTTCTATGAATCCCCATTCATTCTTCTCAAACTTTCCCCTCCTTTTTTACCCATGTCAACCAAACAACACACACAGCCACTGCTTAAAAAAACAACTTACTACTTTCCCTTTCAAATCTGTTCCCATCATCCTATCCTTCCTCTAAACTCTACTAACCACTGACGAAATCAAGAGCACAAAACTAAAACAACTAATGCACACAAAATAGAAGCAAACTTGTTACTAATCTACTAACTATTAACCTCTGATCTTGGATTCTGTTTTTAGTATCTACTTTTTATGGTTTATATTGAACGAAATAAAGTGTGTTGGAATGGAATGGAATATCGTGCTTTTCGCTGCAAAGTACTTCAACGCCTCATCAGGGGTAGTAAGGGCTGCATCAATATCATTAACATTTACAATTTAAAGTTGTATTTTTTTATTTATACACATAGGTTGTGTCTCTTATAGGGAAATTGCATTGGGTAGCTTGTTATTAGTAAGCGTGATTAACATTTCTTTTTTGGTTTATTATTGTAAAATTCTTTTTTCATTTATTAAACAATATTATTTTTACAAAATAAAAATAAAATTGGGATTCCTATTTAAGTATAGTTTACTAATTCAATTAATATACAATTCATTTTTAGTTTAATTTAAAAATATATTTGGATTCACATGTATTTACATTTTCTATTACGCTTAAAATCTGAATAAATTGGAGAATGATATGTTAATTTTTATAAAGAACCCAAGGTGGCCGAATGGAAATTGGAGCCTGAGCCAGGGGGAGGCTTTGAGAATATGAAGTGAGGATTGAGCCCCCAAAGTGTATACATGTCCTGACCTCAGGGTGTCTTCAACAACCATCCGTGTTGTGTGATTACAAGTGTCAGATGGAGTGTTTGCATTGTATTGCATTTGTTCACTGAAAAAAATCTTTAATAATCATGTAACTGGAATTAGAATAGTACATGTGACCCACCTCTCCCAAATAAATGCACTATTCCCCATGTTTGTGGGACTAGAGTTAGAATATTAAATCTCACTCCCTCTAAATATATGCACTTGCAACACTGTTTATGGTAAATTTTACCATCTCCCTCCACCCCCAAACATATGCACTTTTCCTAATGTTTATATGATTGGACTTAATATTTAGGGGGCTATTATGATCCCGTTCGGAAGGGCTCCGAATTGGATTTGGGTTTGCTGAATCCGATTCGGAAACCCTTCTTTCCGACTTAATCATACCCAGTTCAGAACGACAGATTATGATGCCTGGAAACTGTTAGGGTTGTCCGAATTGGCTCCGAAAGGCATTCGGACAAGTCGAGCCTTTCGGAGCCGATCCATACAGATCTATGGAAATGGTTTCTGAGCGAGCAATTACAATGAACGATTCGGACAGCCGTTTCGATTCAGTTTGCCCGAAACTAAACGGCTGTTGGAATCTGTCTTTGCGGGCCCGTAGCAGGCCTCCCTTCACCCGAGGCCCTCCGAATCAGGCCAGTAGGGGTAACCATGGGTCCCCTCTTCCCAACCATGCACAGTGTGGCAGGCACCATGGGGTGCCCACCACAGGGTGCACGATTGCCCCAGCCACTCCTTTCTTCAATGCGAGCCTGTGTTCTCGTTCCTTTAAAGTCAATGGGAGTCTGACAGGATCGTATCCGGATGCATCCAAAACACTCGGTCAGAATCCCCCGATCCGAGTCGTCCGGAAAGCATTCCGGAACCGAATCGGTCAGAATGCTTTCCGGATGAGATCATAATCGGCCCCTAAGTCTGACCTCTATATCAAATATATACTTGGTAATACATATAGTTGTAAATATATGCATGTTCCCCAACATTTATGTGAATAGAATTAAAATAATAAATCAAACCCTCTCCCCCCTCAAATATATGCACTTACTCCAGTGTTTATGGGACTGGAATCAGAATAGTAAGTCTGATGCCCCTCCTGAATATATGCACTTTCCCCAATATTTTTGGGACTGGAGTTAAAGTAATAACTACCACTCAGCCTCCAACCCCCACCCCTAGTATTTGCACTTTCTCCAAAATGTATGGGATTGGAGTTAGAATATAAAATCTATACTCCTCCCAACCAAATGAAGGCACTTTCCCTATCATTTGTGGGACTGGAATTAGAACAGTAAACATGTGAAAGGGGTTAGAAACATAAATATATCCAGCCACTACCCAATATATAGCCTTTCTCTAATGTTTGTGGGGCTGGACATACAATATGTAGCCTGACTCCCCAGGTAAATGCACTTTGCCTATTTGTGGGCCTGAAGTTAGAGAGTTAACATAGTAAATCCACCCCCAATGCTGCCAAAAATATGCACTTTTCATTCATGAAAAAATACTTTTTTATATTGTGGTTATTTTTTTTAAATTGTATTATGGTTATGGTTAAATCTATTTACTTTTATTACAATATTATATGTACTTAACATTGGGACTTACTGACAATTCATTTATGAGTACAGGAAGCAATCTTACATGCTTTTGTGAGTCTACCCTGACCCAAACTTCCAACTCCTTGTTAGTAAACGTTCAAAGAGGGCACAGTCCTTTCTATTTATACTAATTGTAAATTAATATTTCCTTAATATTTACATTTTAGTCCCACTTTTGATGTTTAGGGCCAATTGACAAAGGCATGTAATAGTATGAAAAAACGGTAGAATTAAATTACAAAATGCGAATAATGCATCTGTAAATATGCCCTGATAATCTTGTAAATTCGATATTTTTACTGGCAATATTGTTGCTGTTGATATTATCATAATGAGTATACAAAATACTTTTGTTATCAATATTTTGGACACAATATTTTTGTGTCACGATATTCCAATATACAATATAGAATCCTGTGAAAAATATCATGGCATCGGATTTTTCTGACATATTGGATATTACATTGATTTCAAGCCTCCTATGCCTGACTTGCTTTAGAATAGTCTCCAACCAAGTATTGCCTAGTTTGACATTGCAACAGTTTCTGACCTCTGTCAAGAAATAATTTGTACTGAAACATTTGTTCACTCAATCCAAGCCTGAGCCTGGCTTTGTTGGTTTTGGTATCAAAATATTCAAAAACTGAAGTATTCAAATGAAATCACTGTAGGTTGTCATGTGCTGTATGTGGGTTCACTGATGTTCATAAGATTTTGCTTCCGCAAAAGTTCATCTTGGAGAGGGGTCACAATTTATGCTGGGTCTACAAATCTGGGCAGGGTCATTCGTAGAGGCTACATTTTGCCAGGCATTTGCATCTTGTTCATTCAAGCACGTAGTATATCCCCACAACTGACTACCCGCCCACAGGCATAGTCATCTTATGTTGCAACTCACCAATGTCATGGACAGATGTGGTCTGTACATATTCTTCATGTGGAAAGTACGCCTGCACCTGAAACGTAGCTGTGTTCTTGTTGGTCTCGTTGAAGTTGTTCTGCCCAAGTACAACAGTCATCTGAGAGGGGTCAGAGCTGAGGACAAAGACACAGTGTGCTGTTTACAATGCTTTGCTCATGCTATTCAGCCACAAACCATCTGTAGAGGTATAAGGCACTTCAGTGCTGAATGTGGGAAGCCAAAGGGAGGCCCCAGTGTACACTTGATTGAACCAGTCTCCGCTGGGGGGCAAGCCGAGCCATCCTCTGATGGTTCATCACTGGGCTGTGCCAGGAATGAACTATTCTGAATAGGTGTATTTGGAGAGTCAGAACTACTGTAGATAAAAGGTACAGCACTAGGAGATTACGAGATTGGAACATGCTTTGCAAGGAAGAAAGGCCAAATGCTCGCTAAAGCTTGTAAACTGGAGAATCAGGATAAAGGCTCAAGCTGTGGGATCGGTAATCTGGAGAACACAATTGTTGAAGGTGTGAAGCTAGGTGAAAGGAGGGCTGTAAATTTGCAAATTTAGGGCCTGATTACGAGTTTGGTAGTGCGGCACTGGGTCCACCCAGCCTCCACAATGCCAAACCCATAGTCGGGCCACCTACCAGATTATGAGTGTTTCTTGTGTCTGGCAGACTTTTTTTTATATTTGCACGCGGTGTTTCAGAAAATAGGCACCACCATGGGAACGCCCAAAAAAGTTCCAGCACAGCATGGACTGTAAAGTTCATGCCATGCAGGAATGAGGTGCATGCATACAGGGGGCACATGTTGTGTCCCTCTGTATGCACCCCATGGCCCACAGGCAACAGGGGGCCATGTAGGGCCTTCTTTATTTCCTCTCCTTTTCATGGTGGAGAACCCGCCATTACAACCATGGCGGAGAGGAAACTTGTAATATGCTTGGCGGGACCGTGGCAGTCCTACCACACATATTGTTGCCTCTATAGTGCAGCACCACCACCAGGGAATGGCAGTTCCTTGGCAGTTGCAGTGGAGCAATGGCGGTCAGACCGCCCTAATTGTATTTGGCCCCGTGAGTCTGTCGGTCGTAATCTAGCCCTATGGGATGTGGGAACTTTTGAAAAAAGGGTAGAAGATCAGGGAACCAATGCAAGCAGGACTGCGCATTCGGGAGAAATGGAGAATAGGTAAGTGGAGAGATTCACTGACAAAATATCGAACTTATAAATATAGTCACACAAAAATATGGTAACATGAATATCGATGTCAAAAATATCGTCATCCTATAGTTATCATGTACATAAAAAAAATATTGGGAAAAAACGTCATTAATATCATTGTCTAAAATATTGTTTTTTAAAATATAAATAAATATAAATAGTAAACATTAAGGGCCCTATTATGATGTCGGTCAGATATCCGCCGACCGCAGGTCAGAGGCTTTCCGACCGACATCTAAGGATTACAGTCCGAACACCTTATTACAATGAAGGCGGTCGGAGTGTAAACTGGCTGGTCTGACCGACTAGCCTCTGACAGGCAACAGAGCTGCAACCTAATCCCTTAAAGACGCAGTGTCCGCCGTCGGTATTACGATGCCAGCCTTTCTGACATTGAAAGCCTGTCGGAAAGTGACTTTGGGGGCCCCTGGCAAGGCCCCCTTGCCTCTGCATCCTACGGCTGTGGGCCTGGGGAGCGCAAGGTGTCCCCCTGTGAATACCTGCACCCTGTGGCAGGCACAGTGAGGTGCCTGCCACAGGGCACAGGGATTCACCCAAACCCGATTTCTCTATGGGAGCTTGTGCTGTGGTCGGTTTCTGATTGCCACACATGCTCTCATAGGGAAATGGGGGTCTGCAACCGCACCATGTGTGGTTGCATCGCAATATTGTGGTCAGGACCGCCAATCAGAGGTCAGTCGGAGGCAACTTTGACCGACATCGTAATGAGGTCCTTTATATATTAAACAATAATAGTAATATAATCAAAATTAAATGTATTCACTTGCTTTTAAATGAAATAGAACTATTAAACTTAGTTACAAAAATTAAACACACATAACTGAGTATATATTTTTATTTACCTATGTCTAATTAAAACATATTATTAGATTAATAATTTAAATCTATATAATAATTTAATAATGTATTTTAAATATAATACTATAACATATATATATATATATATATATATATATATATATATATATATATATATATATATATATATATATATATATATATATATATATATATATATATATATATATATAATCTACTGGCGGTCGCCGGTAGATAGTTATAGTTAGGACCGTGTTTCCATAGGAAATCTCGAAATTCTATTTTGAATAACTTTGGCGCCGGTTGACGAATCTTCGCAAAAGTTTCAAAACTAATGGGGCGCTCCGCTCAGCTCCTACCCTGAAGGTCTCGGGGTGATTCGTCAAGCGGGGGCCGAGAAAAAAGGGGGGTCCCAAAACGTGTTTTCCCCATGCATTTTTCCATAGGACCTTTAGTCGAAGGTACAGCCCGAACGGCTGAACAGAATTACTTGAAATTTGGCAGAGAGGTAGTCCTCAGGTCAGGGAAGTGCCTTTTGCAGGTTTGGTGTCAATCTGTTCAGTATTTCCTGAGAAAATAGCATTTAAAAGCATATAAATATCTATACGCGCACACGTGCGCCCACGGTGCCGTGCGCGAGCGAAATTCTGATTGGTTGTTAGATGTCAGTCAACATTCGAATCGGTCGAAATCAGGAAGTGTCGGCCGCCATTTTGTCTCTCACACTGAACAGCAAAGGGGGACAAAAGGTGGAAAACCTGAAAAGGGGGCAGGGAAGAGAGTTCCTGACCCCCTAGCCTTTGTCAGGGGTTCACCCCATGGGTGAAATAAACATTTTATTTATTTTTTATAAAAATCTCGGGGTGCGGGCACGGTGCGCGCACGGTGCTTGGTGCACGCAGCGCACCGTGCACCCAACGCGCGCGCACGGAGCGCGAGGCGCACCGTGCGCGCGCGGTGTGCGCACGATGAAAAACCTTTAAAAAAATATATATTAATAAATACATAACTTAGCATTTAAAAAACCGTACAAATTCACTTAAAAAACCATAGGTTTCACACACGTTATAGTTAGGAATTAGCATTTAAAAAACCTTGCAAATTCATTTAAAAAACCATAGGTTTCACACAGGTTATAGTTAGGTGGACATTTCACTCGTAAAAAACCAATGAAATTCCCCCGTTATAGTTAGTTCAGATAACTATAACTCACGCGACCGCCACTCTATCACAAGGATGATGTCATCAGTGATGTCATGAGTCATGCCACTGACCATGTCATGAGTGATGTAATATGTGACGTCATGAGCAGTGGATTGCGTGCGCGCGAGTTATAGTTATCTGAACTAACTATAACGGGGGAATTTCATTGGTTTTTTACGAGTGAAATGTCCACCTAACTATAACCTGTGTGAAACCTATGGTTTTTTAAGTGAATATATATATATATATATATATATATATATATATATATATATATATATATATATATATATATATATATATATACATATATTCTGCTCCAAAGGTTGTCCACCTGGAGAGTACCACTCGATCAGCAGCTTTATTTTTGATAGGCAGGGAGGAGGATCTGCTTGTAGAGGCCGCTCCGTAATGGAATTGCCTGACGCGTTTTGAAGCTCCATATGCTTCTCTTCAGAGGCTTGAACGGAGACAGTGTGTGCAAACGCTGAACCCACTTCGCCATTTTCATATTGCACACCCACCAATGGGAAGCTCGAATGAGACTGCGCATTGTGGGAAATGTGGTCCGGATAGCACACAAATCGTGTCCTGTATGGACCCTGCAAGGGAACTCGTCCTCAATCCTGTTTACCGCTGCTGGCCCACATTGCCGACATGATAGTTACCATGTCAGGTGGCCCCCATAACATTACGGGGTGGTGCACACTCCACGGCAGGACAGCCGCGTATTACATTCTGCTCCAAAGGTTGTCCATCTGGTGAGTAGCACTCGATCAGCAGCTTTATTTATGATAGGCAGGGACGAGGATCCGCTTGTAGAGGCCGCTCCATAATGGAATTGCCTGACGCGTTTTGAAGCTCCATATGCTTCTCTTCAGAGGCATGAACGGAGACAGTGTGTGCAAACGCTGAACCCACTTCGCCATTTTCATATTGCACACCCACCAATGGGAAGCTCGAATGAGACTGCGCATTGTGGGAAATGTGGTCCGGATAGCACACAAATCGTGTCCTGTATGGACCCTGCAAGTGAACTCGTCCTCAATCCTGTTTACCGCTGCTGGCCCACATTGCCGACATGATAGTTACCATGTCAGGTGGCCCCCATAACATTACGGGGTGGTGCACACTCCACGGCAGGACAGCCGCGTATTACATTCTGCTCCAAAGGTTGTCCATCTGGTGAGTAGCACTCGATCAGCAGCTTTATTTATGATAGGCAGGGACGAGGATCCGCTTGTAGAGGCCGCTCCATAATGGAATTGCCTGACGCGTTTTGAAGCTCCATATGCTTCTCTTCAGAGGCTTGAACGGAGACAGTGTGTGCAAACGCTGAACCCACTTCGCCATTTTCATATTGCACACCCACCAATGGGAAGCTCGAATGAGACTGTGCATTGTGGGAAATGTGGTCCGGATAGCACACAAATCGTGTCCTGTATGGACCCTGCAAGTGGACTCGTCCTCAATCCTGTTTACCGCTGCTGGCCCACATTGCCGACATGATAGTTACCATGTCAGGTGGCCCCCATAACTTTACGGGGTGGTGCACACTCCACGGCAGGACAGCCGCGTATTACATTCTGCTCCAAAGGTTGTCCACCTGGTGAGTAGCACTCGATCAGCAGCTTTATTTATGATAGGCAGGGACGAGGATCCGCTTGTAGAGGCCGCTCCATAATGGAATTGCCTGACGCGTTTTGAAGCTCCATATGCTTCTCTCCAGAGGCTTGAACGGAGACAGTGTGTGCAAACGCTGAACCCACTTCGCCATTTTCATATTGCACACCCACAAATGGGAAGCTCGAATGAGACTGTGCATTGTGGGAAATGTGGTCCGGAGAGCACACAAGTCTTGTCCTGTATGGACCTTGCAAGTGGACTCTTCCTCAATCCTGTTTGCCGCTGCTGGCTTACATTGCCGACATGATAGTTACCATGTCGGGTGGCCCCCATAACATTACAGGGTGGTGCACACTGGTGGGTGTGCAATATGAAAATGGTGAAGTGGGTTCAGCGTTTGCACACACCGTGTCCGTTCAAGCCTCTGAAGAGATGCATATGGAACGCGTTCGGCAATTCCATTACGGAGCGGCTTCTACAAGCGGATCCTGGTCCCTGCCTATCATAAATAAAGTTGCTGATTGAGTGCTACTCACCTGGTGGACAACCTTTGGAGCGGAATATATGAATATATATATATATATACATACATATACCCAATAACTTAAATTGAAAGCAAACCAATTTAATTTCAAATACAAAAGTAAACAAAATATGCAATTACAATTCACTAAAAATATGTTGCATATTAAAAACATTAATAATTATAAATATTGTAATTTTAAGTACACACAAACATAATAATATAAATTAAAACGATATAAAATAAAATATAAAACTTTACATATAATACATATACTATTCCCACTCCAATTTATACAACAGTATGCAAAGTGTTGGACTCAGGAGGAGTAACATTTGCTATGCCTTCTCCAGCTGTGCAACAGTAGGAAAACTTTTGAATTGGCAGGCGTAAAATGTACTATTCCGACTCCACTCAGTGCAACAGTAGGGAAATTGTTTGATTGCAGAGAGGTAAAATTTACTATTTCTATTCCAGTCAGTGCAACAATAGGGAAAGTGTTGGATTACAGAGGGGTAAAATGTACTATTTCCACCATGATAAATGCAACAGTAGGGAAATTGTTGCATTGAGGAAGGGTAAAATTTACAGTTTCCAATCCAGTCAGTACAACAGTAGTGAAAGTGCTGGATTGCCGAGGGGTAAAATTTACTATTCCCACTCCAGTCAGTGCAACAGTAGGGAAAGTGTTGGATTGCAAACGAGTAAAATGTACTGCTCTCACTGCACTCCCTGCAACATTAGAAACTAATTCACTTCAATACAATAAAATAATTCCAGAAACATACGAAATAATAAAAAATATAAATGCTTAAATATTTTTAAAAATCCATATATATTAGGGTTCTCCAGCAACCAGACAGTAGATACACAAGAATTCCTTAGGCAGCCTGTTTCCATTCCTTTCAAGTATGCCCCATAGTGTTATATGTAAAATCCAGCGGACCTGTCACATAGGATTGGACATTAAAGCACTATTTGACACTGTAATGACAAAAAGAATTCTCATAGCCCCCACTGTACATCATCTGGAAGGTTCAGAGGCGTCATCTCTGCCCATTTAGGTCAGGCTATTGTTTGCGCCTAGGAAGCTTTTCACACCTTTTTTACACCTACTCAAATGCTACTAAGTGGCAGGGACAGGTTTAAGAGCCAATTCAAAATGTACGCCCAGGAACTTCAGACAGGGAAAGGAAAACTTTCTAAAAGTTACATTTCCTTAATTGTTATCTCTTTTTAAACTATCAAGAGCCTGTATAGGAAGTATTTTAATTTACAGTACCTTTTATTCTGATTATTGTCATGCAAGACCTATGTGCTTTTTTCTTGTATGGTACTAAAACCGAAATAAAGACTTTTGATGATGTTACTTATTAAGAATCCAATTTCACCATTGAATTGGATTTCTGTGAACTATTAAAAATAGGTGTTTATTTATTTTACTAGTTAGTCTCATCTCCTATATACAGTGTTAACATTTTTAATATGTACTCTGGTTTTCTAAATGGGACAGATAGTCCTGCCTCAGTGAAAAATAGTGTTTAGGTACTAGTCACTGTAAGGACATATTAACATTCAATTTCTACATGTCCTACTTTTGAATACCATGCACCCTACCTTGTGGGTGAACAGGCCGACATTAGGATGACATATTAGCATGTAAAAAGTATGTTTGGCCTGTCAAAAGGATTTATTTTGGCAGTTAAAATTGCAGTTTTTACACTGCTACAGCCAGGCTACACTAGTAGGCCTGAAGCAATGTTTGCAATGCCACTGTATTGAATTGAACAAAATGTGCTGTAGTCCAATGGTATTTCTAAAGACAGTGGTCCCTAGACAATCAGAATACTGTTCATAAATATAGACTCAATCAGTGCTATATTCTTTGTCCGGCCGGACAGATTTTTAATATACAATGATTGTATGACATAAAATAGGAGAAGAATCCAAGTGGGACACAGCCTGCTTCTTACTAACATTAACAGACAAACAACATTTAGGGAAGGGTTCAGGCAAGGAAGGCGTGTCTGCATAAACGTTGGAAGGTATTACAGACTGATTATCGTGGGGACACCATTACACATTTGGCATTACAGTATAGTATATGTATATGGTGTACATTATGTCGACGGCGTTTTGATCCCTTGGGTTAATGGCGGGATCATCATCAGGACACTTTTAGTTATCATGCCTGTGTACATTTAGAAATGGCCAGTAGAGGCCAGGTGTGGGGGGCGCTTGTCGTGCTCCTGCAGAATGAAGGGAGTGCGCCAGATTGAATAATACGCCAGTTGATGAGGAAAGTACCAAGGGGCTTAAGGCAGTAATCTGCGTGCGGTAGGCGAATGCCGTGGGATAGCAAATTAGGTCAAGATGGGTGCCTGAATCACTATGCAGAGGAAATAATAATCCTGCTAAGGTATCAATCAGTAATCCAATAGGTTCAGCGGTCGCAGTCCTGGGCATGGAGAATTCCAATTGAGTCTCGGTTCCAGTCCGTGATGTGTGATTCCAGCAGAGAACAGCCCAGGTCGATGCTCGTGATTGTCCCACCACGAGCATCGACTCGTAGCCAATGGGTTACTTACCCTTGGGGTCACTAACCCCATATATGACCACTTACTGAGGGAAGTGGGCATAACGCTGTCTCAGAGTTCCTAATTCTGCCATCACCAAGATGGCAGAATCTTCCTAAAGGGGGCCACACCAGGCAGCTCACCTCAAGGGTGTGACTGGCTTAAGAAAGCAACACGCCTACCTACATATCTAATTTCCCGCCTGTTCTGGTGCCAAATGGGCCCAGGGAAGGTGGTTGGCATTTCCCCTGTCTGGGGAAGCCGTGGTCACATATCAAAGGTAAAAGAGGCCTTTGAAACCTCCTGCCTTTTTATGCTGATTACTTTGCCATCCTGCTTGGAGGAGGTGACAACACCTCAGTCCAGAGCAGGCATTGCTTATGCCCTCAGGGAGCATAGGCTCTCACCTGCAGAGGGTCAGAAAACTGTCTGTGGTGGCGGGCTGGTTGACACCAGTCAGCCAGCACACTAGAGGATGATAGGTTTTCAGGGGGCACCTCTAAGATGCCCTCTGGGTGCATGCATTAATAAATCTACCTCTGGAATCAGTGTGGGATTATTAATATAAGGTGTTCGATACCAAACACCATAGATTTCAGTGAAGCCATCATCTATCTGAGGAACTTGTTTTTCCCAGTGTCCGGCACACATACTTAAAATGGCTTCCCTGTTCACTTGTAATATCTAAGAATTGACTTAGACATCGCAGAGGCATATCTGCTCAGATATGTCCACACCTGTATATTGTCTGTAGGCATGGCACACATGTCGTGTTTTTACTTGTATCTGCACCAAGACACGCAGCCTGCAATGGCAGTTTGCATGTTGGTGCTGAGGGGTCCCTTGGGGTGGCACAATACATGGTGCAGCGCTTGGGGGACCCTCTTTAGCCTCCCTGCCCTAGGTACCTGGAGTACCACTTACTAGAGACTTAAAGGGGGTGCTAAAGCTATTGCCTATTGGGGGAACAAATGTACAGTTTAGGGAAAGAGGCCTGGCACTAGGGACCTGGATAACAGGAACTCAGTGCACGTCTGTCAAAATTGGATCAGATACCAGACAAAAAGTGGGGCGACCATGTCAAATAGGGGTACTTTCCTACAGTGACTCTCCTGAAAATCGTTTGCTTGCAATTCTTCAAGAAGAACTTCAAACAAACTTTTTGTGGATTAACGCAAGCATGCCACAGAAATTATCTACTGGACCTAGATAGGATCGATTTGGGTACTTAGCCAAAGTTAAGCACAAGACAATTACGTTGTATTCAAGTTATCAGGAGTCTCTGGTGGCTTATTTCCTCAAATGACATCATGAGGCCATCTCAGGCCATCCTTCACTTGCCAAGTATGACACTACCATCAATTGGACACAAAGAACCCTAAAGTTGTATTCAGCATTTTGTCTTGATAGCTGCCTACCAGAAACCAATGTGATGTTTGCAGAACACTGTTTATACTTCTCTGTTTTATAACTACTCTAAATAAAGCAGGTAAGTGGACTAGCTACTGAGTAGAGCAAATATGAAGAATTGTTACAAGAGAAAGAAGCTGGGGAATTGCAACCCATTTACTTTTATGACTGTTCACTAGATCAACAACCCAATGCAGTGATGCCATATGGCATGCTCTAAGAACCGATCAGTCCCCTAAAATATCTACTATGTATGTATATTGTTTTGCATTGTATAACTCAGATAGCGCTTCATACACTTGCTGCAGCAACAATGTGCTATGATTCATATCTGTTTCCAGATGAAAACATCAATTCCAATATGTGGAAAGGATTCAAACTTATTTCGCAGTCTGAAGCAGGAAGTCCCTATTTCTTTGTAATTAAAAGAAAAGAAGATCTTCAGCCCCATGCTAATTATAGGGAGATGAATAAAAATCACAGTAGCCTTCCATTACCCCAGATTCATACTGTTCTGCAGCACTTACGCAAAACCGTTTTGAGAAGTGGCATGAAAAACATTTTGGAAAAGCTAAAGGGCCTGATTATGTGTTTGGCAGTCCTGGAGTGAGACGCCACACCAGGGCCCAGCACCAGGACCCCCAAACTCGACTGCCGGCCGCCCACCAGATTACGAGTAATCTCGTAGTCTGGCTGGCGATCCGTTGGTGTTCCCACTGCAGTGTCTTATAAAAAGGCACCATAATGGGAATGCCAAAGCCCGTTCCTGCAAGGCATGGACTATATAGTTCATGCCATGCAAGAAAGGGGGTGACTGCACACAAGGGGGCACCACATGTGCCCTCCTGCTATCACAAACCCTTTGTTTCCTCACTGCCACAGTTTACACGGCGGCCTCATTGCCATTAAAACTGTGGCGGTGAGGAAATTCCTAATATGCTCTGCGGTGCCGCAGCGACACTGCCAGCATATTATAGCCTCTCACCGCTGTGCTACAGCCTCAGGATCTATGATCCTCAGCGGTTCGGCGGGCCTGTGGGGGTCCCACTGCCATATCCGCAAGACAACAGGCGGACCCCCAGTCTGGCAGTCCAAGGACCACCACCACATGTTAGGCGGTCCACTTAGTAATCAGGCTCTAAGACATTTGAGTCCCTTTATCTTGACATTGAGCAAATGACTGAAACTCTTGCTCCTTTCTCCCTTGTACTTTGTGCCTTTTTAGAAAAAAAAAAAATTATAAATCTTTTTATTGAACAATCTCGACATACATGCAAATATGCACAAAATCAATACTTGGGCCACAGTGAAATCAAGGTAAATAGAAATATAGCAGCATAAATGATTGAAAATCACGGGGATGGGGGATCAATATCATCTACATCACGGGGAGGGGTACATATATTGCCCCGGTATGCATTCCAGGGAGCCCACATCCTGGACCATTTGCGGGGGCAGCCACAGGCCATGTAAACTGTTTTTTCTCTTAACATACTCCAGTTAAGATCCCGCTCCCAATCAGTGATCGAGGGAGGTTTCAGGGCTCCCCAGAGTTGTGCAATATTTCTCTTGGCGATCGTGCAACCAAGTGTGACCCATTTCTCAGCATAAGCGTTTAGGTCGGTAGGTTCCCAGATATTAAGGAGACACCTGGGCGCTTCTGGCTTGATTTCTACCCCCAACACTTCACTCATGATTGTATGTATATTGTGCCAATATTCATGGATCTGCTCACAATGCCATAGTATATGTATGAATGTACCCAGTTGTGTGCATTCTCTCCTACAAGAGCCATCTGTCACTCCACCCATGTGTACCATCTGGGGCCCGGTTATGTAAATTCTATGGAGAATCTTCAGTTGCACCAGCCTTAGTTGCACCGGGATAGCAACCGTTCTGGGAGAGGAGACGGCTTCCTGACAGGTTTCGTCATCTAACTCTATGCTGTCCTCGGTCCATTTGTCTCGTAGTTTTGATAGGGGTTTTTCCATATTATTAATGAGTTTTCGATATGTCAGCAAAATGGCCCTGTCAGGTAGGTGGCCATCCAGCAGCCTATCCTCCAGTGGAGAGGCATCTGGCGGAGTAGCGCCTCCGGGAAATGCTGCTTGCAGCGAGTGTCTAATTTGTAAGTATCGATAGTGCTCAGAATCCGCAAGAGAAAACTGAGTTTGGAGAGTGTGAAAGGACTTCACCCCCTCCACGCACCACAGGTCCTTGGCTTGGGAGATGCCTATTAGGTCCCATTTGTCAAGCCCCTTTGAGTTTCCCATATATCCAAGTTTCTGTGAGTCCCATAGAGGCGTTGCAAGAGTTAACTTGTTATGCCAGCCGAGTGACTTATTTGCAGAATGCCAGATTTTGACTGTGTGGTCCGTAGGGCCGGTGAGTGGGAATTTACTAGGCGTTGAGTATAGCGCCCGGGAGAAAGTACCATTAAATGGAAGCCAACGATCCATAAGAAACCCCGGGTTATCAGGGCGCCCGTATGTGCAATGATTTATGGCTGTAAGATGCGCGGCCCAATAATATTTCCTAATATCCGGTAGACCAATTTCGCCATCATACCAACTGAGTGTCAGCTTTTTTAGAGCAATATGTGGTCGTCCTCCCCAAAGAAGGTCTCGTAGGAGCCCCTCGAGATCTTAATAAGAGTCTGGGACAGGGTTTGTTGAATTCTGCAGAGCGTACAAGAAACGGGGCAGCGACATCATTTTAAATAGCGCAGCTTTGCCCAGAAGCGAGAGCGACTTCCAGTTTAGTATATCACTTTTCAGCCCCTGCATTGGGGGGAGCAGATTACGGGCATATCGTACTGAGGAATCAAGAAAGACAAATATTCCTAGATATTTGAAGCCTTCTGAGACTACAGGTATTGGGCAGGTGTGGGGTAGAGGAGGGGAGTTCCCCCAGAGGACGTAGAGAAGCGATTTTTGCCAATTGACGCGAAACCCAGAGTACCTGCCAAAAATATCCAGTATGTCAAAGACTACGACCAATGATCTCTTCGGGTATGTGAGATACAGGAGAATATCGTCCGCATATAAAGATATACGGTCCTCCCAGTTCGCTGACCACCGTATGCCATGGATCATTACATCCTTGCGTATCCACGCCGCCAGAGTCTCAAGGGTCAAAGCGAACAGTAAAGGAGAAAGTGGGCATCCCTGACGGGTTCCCCGGCTGAGGGTAAAGGGTTCTGACTTCCTGTTGTTCACAACTATCTAAGCCATCGGTGCGCTATATAGCAGTTGCACCCACCGGGTGTAATTGGGTCCAAACCCAAATTTATTGAGTACTGCAAAGAGATACGGCCACTCCAGCGTATCAAAGGCCATCGTGGTATCCAGGGAGACTATAATGGCATCCTCGCGTATCGTCGGTACTCTACCCAAGACTCCATGCAGTCTGCGCAGATTAAGAGCAATGTTTCTTTTAGGCATGAATCCTGATTGATCTGGGTGGACTAGATCGCCTATCACCTTAATCAGCCTCGTAGCAAGTACTTTAGCTAGGATTTTGGGTTCCGCGTTTAGCAACGATATAGGGCGATAGGAAGAGCATTCCGTCTTTGGTTTCCCTTCTTTGTGGATTGTTACAATGGTAGCAATTCTCTGATCATACGGCAATGACCCCTGCTTAAGGCTATCTTCAAACATGGATTTTAGGTAGGGGGCCAATTTATCCGGACGGAGTTTGTAGAGTTCGATAGGAATGCCGTTTGGGCCTAGGGCCTTTCCCGGATGTAATGCTCTTATAGCTGCCGCTATTTCATCCGCAGAGAGGGCACTATCAATAAATGTTTGGTCTGATTCAGACAGTGTAGGAAGAGAAATATCTTTGATAAGATCCGAAAAATCAGTCTCAGGGTAAGGTGCCAGTGAGCTATACACCGTTTGGAAGTGAGCTGCAAAGTGGTTAGCTATGTCTTGAGGGTCAGTTACAGGGGACCCGTCAACACCAGTAAGTTCTGGCACGAGCTTGCTGGCTTTCTCTTTCTTGTCCAGCCAGGCGAGCAATTTGCCAGCCTTGTCACCCCAGTCATATATGCGGCCCAGCCTTTCCTGTCCCATTTGTTTGGCTCGATCAGTGACCAATGCTCGGTACTCCTCCTGCCGCAGCCGGAGGAAGTGAAGGGCTTCCGGTGTGGTGTCTGAGCTGACATCCTGCTCTAGTCGATAGATCTCCTGTTCTATGTCGGAGATGTCCTTCATCCTACCCTTCTTGGAGCCCTCAATCAGAGAAAGGGCCTGCCCTCGGATTACCATTTTGAACGCTTCCCATAATGTTTGGGGGGACTTAACTGCGTGTTCGTTCTCAAGAAAGGAATTGTCCATGGCTTTAGTGAGGTCTTTTCTAATTTTGGGATTCTTGAGGTACCAAGGATTTATTGGGGCAATTCGTCCCACCTGCGTGTGGTCTAGTACTATGTGGACCCACAGAGGGGAATGATCGGAAATACCTCCGGCCAGGTGACGGATTTCATGAATGTCTGTGATTTGTGGAGCCAGAACTATTATGTAGTCAAGGCGTGATAGGCTATTATGTGCCCCTGAATGAAAGGTGTGTTGGATCTTGTCTGGGTTGCATGCTCTAACTTTGTGCCTTTTACAGTATTACTAGCCCCATGCCTATAGGTGTGCCCCATTTAATCCTCTGCATTATCTTGTTCCTTAGTGCCCTGCACCCCATAAAGCTTAAT
Source organism: Triturus cristatus (assembly GCF_964204655.1). Lineage (NCBI taxonomy): Eukaryota > Metazoa > Chordata > Amphibia > Caudata > Salamandridae > Triturus > Triturus cristatus. The sequence continues at coordinate 1,145,494,907 of NC_140590.1, read as the reverse complement.
TTGAGCCAGTGTTTGATGGTGCTAACACCAGCATTACAATTTCAATGCCAGCTCATAAGACAGTTCACCACATGGTGGAGCTGTTTGTCTAAGATTGAAGTGAGCATAATCATCGGTGTATTTAACAATAAATATACATGGAAAATGAATAATATCAGCGTGTTCAGGCCAAATTGTTGCACATGTAGGAGAGTGATAATTGATAGTGGCATTGATGCTCGCACGACGAAGTGCTGGCAGCGATAGTAGGCGGTGCAAACTGCAATGGCATCTTGTGAAATCCAATAGCCCAGTCCTTCCATAGGAACAAAGTGGTGGCTAATCCACCGGGTACTTGTCCCTGGGGCCCATTTCTGCCCACCTCTCTCTGTCCTCCCTTCCTAGGCCTGTCACCCCTTTCTTCTCTGTTCCTTTCCTCATATCGCTGTTTCTTTGTCACTTTCATCTCTTTCCCTCTGGCAAACTCCTCACGAGTGAGCGTGCCTAACTGCTGGTTGCATTTCTGCCTTTTAGATCCGTCCACCTTGTTTTTTTGCCTAATTAATTGTTATTTTTACGCTGATTTTTTTTATTCTTGCCAGTAATTTACGCGTTCACAAGACCAACTGATATGAACAGATGCCCACAGAAGTTGGCGGAGTGGCAGTCAGTTGTTTTCTCACACCACCTCCCTCACACATATACACACACCCACAGCACCACCACACCACTGAACACACGCATCGACAACAGCAGTGCACACACAGAACCCGCAGCATAGACAGGAGCAGACAAATCATCTCAAACTGACAAGTAACATAAACTCCATACGCAGCAAAAGCAATCCTACACCCAACAGGCAGTGGCAGATGGTGGGGGTAGGGTCGACGGGGGAAGATGGGTGGGTGGGTCAGGAAATAAATAAAACAGAAAGCGTACCTGCTGGTCGCTATTGCCAGCCGTCACTTCTCCTCAGCAGGAACAGGAAGCACCCAGGCTTCCAGACTCCCCTAGCCAATCAAGACCTTGCAATAGCAGTGGTGTGATTGGTCTGAGAGCCGTGATTCTGCACTCAGAAAGGGAGTGAAAGCCTGGGCATGTTCTCCACCCAGGATGTATTACAGCCTGGGTGGAGAAGATGCAAAGTATGCGGAACTGTTTGGCGAGTCCGAGACGGCCGGCTAAACAGTCATGCTCACTTTAGGTACAGCAGTCTCTCCTCCTCCCTGTGACATGGGGAGCCCAGCCTCACCCGCCTTAAGCTGGTGAAACTGCAATACTAAAAATAAAATGATAATAATGTTCCATTACTATCATTTTATTTTTTCCTTTGTACTGCTTTAAAGCAGTAGGGCGACTCTCCTCCATCTTAACAGACGAGCCGCCACTGCCGACAGGTATAATGTGGCTATGTGTAGGGGACATGTGAAGAGGTGAGGACTCCATTTTAGGAGATGAAGCTCTCTTCCTGCTCAGTGTACCTGAAGTGGGATGGGGCCAAGCGGGCGGGAACTACATGAGCCGCAGTGGGACCATATAAATTGCAGTTGCAGAGATGGGCCTGTGGCATTGCAACAGTGGAACCGGGAGTGGCTTAGCCCAGTTGGCAAGCATCGCAGAAACCCACCATTCATGCGGGGGCTGCAGTTTGCCCATGTGGCTTTGTAGCCGTGGCACAGGTAGGAGGAGCAAGGCCCAGACATGGACGGGCAGCAAGAAGGGGTTGGTGGGCTGCAGAATGTAATGCATTATGTAGGCAGGCACAGGCCAAGACGAAAATAATTTGCCCAAATAATCTAACACTGGAGATGGGAGAAGTGAGTGGCATTGCCTAAAAGTACCCAACGAAACTCAAACCAAGCTCCCCTACGTAGTCAAGGACAGGATAATTACTATTAATAACTCCAGTGCTAGATGATTTGCTGGTTCTATCAGCTTCTGTATTCTGAGGAATCATGGAATGAATATAAATAGGTTTTTTAAACAAGTTTTATTTATTGATGTTACAAAATCAACACAGCACATATCATAAACATCAACAAACCAACTTGGTGTATAGTTGCCAAATGTACGACATTACATAAAATCAACACGACCTTCCATATCCTTATGTATCGAGCACAGCGATGTTCCCACAAACACAAAGCCAGGATTTAGATAAAAGTAAACATTAAGATCTAGTAATGCTAATTCTGACAGTGGTATACAATGTCCTTCCCATGATACCCAACCGATTCACACATCCATTCGCCCGTAGTATCCAATCGAAACACACATCGAATCTCCACAGTTAACGAGTCACACAGTCCCAATGCTAGTTACATTTACCCCCTCATCACCGGGTCCGCTTGTCCGCTCCTGAGCCCAGGTAATAAATGGTGCCCATATCTCCCGGGGCCTGGAGGTGGGTGGCATTAGTTCCCAGAACGTGGCCAGTTGAACTTGACCATACGTAATCACCTTAATCCATTCCGGGATCCCGGGTTTCCTCTTTGTCCCCCAGTGTATAGCTATTTGCCGTTTGGCGAATAGTACCAATAGCGCATGCAATTTGCGTTTGTTAACATGCGTGTCTCTAACATATCCTAACAGTCCCAATAATGGGGATGGGGACAGCGTCAGACCCAGAATCGGCATGTAATTTACGACAGGCAGCCCGGATTTTGTGATATAAGAATATCTCACCGAAGGACACCTTCTGCCTCTCCTCCGCCGTCAGAGGTTCTCTAAACATCCCCCCAGGTAGAGACTTGCAAAAGTCTGAAGTGACATCCTCTGCGCTACCTTGTTGTTAATCTCATCTCTAATGTTTGGTAACATAGGGTTTTGTACTAGAGGGATGAAAGGCGCATATAGTATCTTGGCTCCCGCCCGCCTTCGTAGTCCATCCCAAGCCCATCTTAGAGTTTCAGAGGTGTCAATGCCATCTGTAGGGCGTTTGTAGGCCTGGTACACTGCCACTCGAAGAGGAACATATCCTTATGTATCGAGCACAGCGATGTTCCCACAAACACAAAGCCAGGATTTAGATAAAAGTAAACATTAAGATCTAGTAATGCTAATTCTGACAGTGGTATACAATGTCCTTCCCATGATACCCAACCGATTCACACATCCATTCGCCCGTAGTATCCAATCGAAACACACATCGAATCTCCACAGTTAACGAGTCACACAGTCCCAATGCTAGTTACATTTACCCCCTCATCACCGGGTCCGCTTGTCCGCTCCTGAGCCCAGGTAATAAATGGTGCCCATATCTCCCGGGGCCTGGAGGTGGGTGGCATTAGTTCCCAGAACGTGGCCAGTTGAACTTGACCATACGTAATCACCTTAATCCATTCCGGGATCCCGGGTTTCCTCTTTGTCCCCCAGTGAATAGCTATTTGCCGTTTGGCGAATAGTACCAATAGCGCATGCAATTTGCGTTTGTTAACATGCGTGTCTCTAACATATCCTAACAGTCCCAATAATGGGGATGGGGACAGCGTCAGACCCAGAATCGGCATGTAATTTACGACAGGCAGCCCGGATTTTGTGATATAAGAATATCTCACCGAAGGACACCTTCTGCCTCTCCTCCGCCGTCAGAGGTTCTCTAAACATCCCCCCAGGTAGAGACTTGCAAAAGTCTGAAGTGACATCCTCTGCGCTACCTTGTTGTTAATCTCATCTCTAATGTTTGGTAACATAGGGTTTTGTACTAGAGGGATGAAAGGCGCATATAGTATCTTGGCTCCCGCCCGCCTTCGTAGTCCATCCCAAGCCCATCTTAGAGTTTCAGAGGTGTCAATGCCATCTGTAGGGCGTTTGTAGGCCTGGTACACTGCCACTCGAAGAGGAACATATCCTTATGTATCGAGCACAGCGATGTTCCCACAAACACAAAGCCAGGATTTAGATAAAAGTAAACATTAAGATCTAGTAATGCTAATTCTGACAGTGGTATACAATGTCCTTCCCATGATACCCAACCGATTCACACATCCATTCGCCCGTAGTATGCAATCGAAACACACATCGAATCTCCACAGTTAACGAGTCACACAGTCCCAATGCTAGTTACATTTACCCCCTCATCACCGGGTCCGCTTGTCCGCTCCTGAGCCCAGGTAATAAATGGTGCCCATATCTCCCGGGGCCTGGAGGTGGGTGGCATTAGTTCCCAGAACGTGGCCAGTTGAACTTGACCATACGTAATCACCTTAATCCATTCCGGGATCCCGGGTTTCCTCTTTGTCCCCCAGTGTATAGCTATTTGCCGTTTGGCGAATAGTACCAATAGCGCATGCAATTTGCGTTTGTTAACATGCGTGTCTCTAACATATCCTAACAGTCCCAATAATGGGGATGGGGACAGCGTCAGACCCAGAATCGGCATGTAATTTACGACAGGCAGCCCGGATTTTGTGATATAAGAATATCTCACAGAAGGACACCTTCTGCCTCTCCTCCGCCGTCAGAGGTTCTCTAAACATCCCCCCAGGTAGAGACTTGCAAAAGTCTGAAGTGACATCCTCTGCGCTACCTTGTTGTTAATCTCATCTCTAATGTTTGGTAACATAGGGTTTTGTACTAGAGGGATGAAAGGCGCATATAGTATCTTGGCTCCCGCCCGCCTTCGTAGTCCATCCCAAGCCCATCTTAGAGTTTCAGAGGTGTCAATGCCATCTGTAGGGCGTTTGTAGGCCTGGTACACTGCCACTCGAAGAGGAACAGGAGCCACCGTGTCTGTCTCCAAAGCCACGTGCGGTTGAAAGGGGGCTGGGTACACCCAATAATGCAGGAATTGTGCCTGTGCACAGAGTGCATATAACTTCATATCAGGTGCTCCCAGACCCCCTGTTTAAGTGGCAGGGACAATAGTTCCCACGACACCCGAGCCTGGGCACCTGCCCATGCCAAAGATATTAACAGTGAGCGCAAAATTCTGAAAAAAGACTGAGTAAGTATGATTGGCAGATTTACAAAAAGATATAGGAATTTAGGCAAAACAATAATTTTTGCTAACGCTATTCTTCCTGCTAGGGACAGCGGGAGTTTAGCCCACAGAGCCTCCTTTTCCTCCAACCAATTAATGGCTTTGCCATAATTTAGGTTCCACACTTCTTGTATATCCCGACTGACCCAGATTCCTAAATACTTCACTTTCTTTTCTTCCCATTGTAACAGGAATTCCGAAACCACCGCTTTTGGTGTTATCGGTGAGGGGAAATACCACCGATTTGGCCCGATTTATAGATATGCCTGAAAGGCCACCAAATTTAATGAATTCTCGTAATACTGTGTCCAGATGTTGCACAGGGTTCAAAATATATAAAGTGACATCATCTGCATAGAGTGATATTAAAAGACTCCAAGCATTGAAACCTATACCCTTGTCTGTGTGGTGTTGTCTAACGTGTGCAGCCAACGGCTCCATCGCAATGGCAAACAATGGGGGGACAGCGGGCACCCCTGTCGCGTGCCCCGCGTTATCGGAAATGGGTCAAATACAAGGCCATTCACTCATACACTAGCCATCGGTTCAGTATAGAACAATCTGATCCATCTAATAAAAAGGGGGCCAAATCCCATCCGTTCCAAAATCCTGACTAGATAGGGCCAGTCAAGCGAATAGAAGGCCTTTGTCACGTCTAAAAACACCGCTGCCGCCTGTTCATCAGGGTGTAAATAATGTTTGACCAAAAATACTGTTCTGAGGTTATGAGAAGTAGATCTGCCGGGTATGAAGCCTGGTTGATCTGGAAGGGCTATGAGTGGGAGCACGGGTTGCAACCTATTTGCTATTAATTTCGGCAATATTTTAACATCCACATTAATAAGTGACAATGAACGATATGAGTCTAAGTCAGTTTCCAATTTTCCAGGTTTTAACAAGGTGATAATAATAGTTTCCCGCATAGTTTGTGGCAGTATGCCAGTTTCATGGGCTTCTTCATACACCGCCAGTAGTTTGGGCGCTAGCTCCTCCACATACGTTTTATAAAAGACGGTCATCACACCGTCCGACCCAGGAGCCTTATCTAATGGCAAGCTTTTGATGGCTTGAGCTACGTCTTCCACCTTGAATGGTAGGTGCATATACTCCCTATGGCGGTCATTAAAGCAGACCAATGCCATGGAGTCTAGAAAACCCTGCATGCCCTCCGGACATTCAGTCTGTGTAGCCATATATAAGTGGGCATAGAAAGCCGAGAATTCCTGAAGTACAGCCAACGGCCCTCTGACGGTACCACCCTCCATGTCAATTATTTTGGGGTTGTAGGCTGTGGACCGTGTGACTCTAAGCATGCCTGCAAGCGTCCGTCCCGGTCTGTCACCCTCTCCATATCTGCGCGCTTCCGTATATTTTCCAAGAAATTTTACCTCCCTCTGCGCCTCCTCATCATACTCTAGCAATTTGGTTTTCAGTTCAGCCATTAAAGCAGGTTCGTCCTCAGAATATATTCGCGACTCTAGGTCTTTAATTTGAGCTTCAATATTACATGATGTGAGTCTAATGGCCTTAAGAACCCCTGCTTGTCTAGAAATACACTGTCCCCTAATTACCACCTTAAACGCCTCCCATAACGAGGCCATAGTATCAACAGACCCCGTATTGAGTGTAAAATAATCAGTCATATCAGTACGCATTTCTTCTTTAAACGCCTCATCTAATAGTGCGTGTGGAGGCAGCCTCCAGGAAAACGCCCGCTGTGTGGTGTTAGGAAGCGAAATTGTCAAGAGGCACGGGGAGTGATCCGATAGTGTTCTCGGAAGGTGCTGCACCCCCACCACCCAGCTGGCCACGTCTCTCGTCGTCAGCCAATAGTCCAGCCGAGAACAGGCTCTGTGATGTTCAGAAAAACAAGTGCCTTTCCTAGTTAACGGGTTGTGTAGGCGCCAAACGTCCACCATGTCTCCCTCCTCAAATAAAGCATTCAGGACCTTACCGGCTGCGGGGTGATGTGACCTCGCCGCGCCCTGTCTATCCAAGTCATCATTTAAAATGGCATTAAAATCCCCTCCCCATATAATTGTGGTACAACCAGTCACTTTAACTTTGGCCCATACATCCTAAAAAACACTAGGGGAGTCTGTGTTAGGTCCATACAGCGCAACCAAGGTTAATAAAATACCACCCAGCGTTCCCAGCAAAATAATAAACCGTCTATCAGGATCTATGTGTACCTCCCTCTCTCTCCAATCAAGGCCTTGCCGAACCAAGAGAGCCACCCCACGGGAGTAGTTGGAATATACCGACGTGTATGTGGATCCCCACCTCTTATTTTTCAATTTCAAAGATGATTGGGCGTGTAAGTGAGTTTCTTGTAACATGCATAAGTCAATATTGTGCCTTGTTAGGTATGGATGTACCAATTGGTATTTCCTACTGTCATTTAGCCCCCTTATGTTCCATGTCAAGCAGTGTGCTCTGGTCTCGTGGCGTATAGTAAGGTCCTGTGCATGGCACCACTGCGGCTCTCACGACATATGATAATCACACTCCTCCCTATGTGCTCCCTCCAACTGCATAACAACACACCAATAAAACAATGAAGAACTTTCCCCACCCTCTCCTCCACACCCACACCGACCCCCCAAACAGGCAGAACATGAACCAAGACAATAGCGGGAAAACTCCCATGGGGATGAATGAATACCGGCCAACTACCCTACCGCAGCAGGGTGGCCAAGAAACTTCAAGGAGACAATCCTGCAACAGAACAAATCAATAAATGTGCGGCTTCCAGATGAAAATACATGCCTCCATCTCACATCCTTCGGTTACGAGCATACACCCCACCTCCACAGCCACAGCAATTCGACCAACTATTGAAGAGAAATGAGACAATAGGTCACCAAGGCAAAATATAACCCTGTACTTCACCAATACTTATCCATATGCAATGAAACCCTCTGGTTACAATCCCAGCCAACTTGTCATCCAAAGTTGTCTATTCAAAGGTATAGAATGATGAATGTTCACAGAACCACAAATATTCTCTCCCACCCAATCTCAAACTATTATTCAAGAATTGTCATATATGTTATGCATAAGAATAACAAAGAGAGATAATCTCCTGCCGCTCAGTCATTATCACTTAGCTGGTGCTCAGTTGGATCATCTGTTCGAGGAATGGTCCTTGTCCGCCTACCACCTACGTGTTTCACAAACTTCAGAATAGACTTGGCATCCGTAAAGAAGTGGGCAGAGCCGTCATGAGACACTTTGCATTTAGCGGGATATAGCAATGAATATGGAATCTGCACCTGCAGCAGGATCCGCTTCGCCGGCAGGAATTCACGCCTGGCCGCCTGTACCGCCGGGGTGAAATCTGGGTAAAAGGTGATCTGGTTCCCCTGATGTGTTACTTTTCCTAATGTACGTGCCTGGCGCAGTACCACATCGCGGTCTTGATAATTCAATATTCTTGCCAGTATGGGCCGTGGAGGAGCTCCAACCGGGGGTCTGGGGCCTAACGCATGATGGGCCAGTTCCACTGCAAAAACCGGTGAAAGGTGCGCAGAAAACAGGTCTCGCAACAAATCCGTCACATACACCTCCATTTTGGTGATCGCCGTCGTCTCCGGAACTCCTGTGATGCGTAGATTATTGCGGCGTGATCTCGCCTCCAAATCCTCATTCTTGGCACGGATCACACCCAAGAGCTTATCCATTTGCGATATTTGATCTTTTGTCTCCACCTGAAACTCGTGAAAGTCGGACTATTTATTTTCAAACATGTCTAATCTGTGTTCATGGACTCCGACCTGGGTCTTCACAGATTCCATTTGGGCCATTAAGGTGTCCAATTTAGCGTCAATGGTGCGAAGGCTGGAGCGCATTTCAAGCATAAGCGTACAAATGTCCTCTCCCTGATCACCCACCGGTCCCTCCGAAGACCCTCCAGTGGCCGATTCTGAGTCCGATTCTGTCTGCCTAGTTGAACAACGTTGTTCAAAACTGATTTTAGGTTGTTTGGCATCTAGTTTGCCCATGCTTAGTCTGCAGTGAGTGCGTCTCAGCAGCGACCGAGGGGACCGGTGGTGTCTACCTCACTGATTGCGCCTCGCCCTCCACACACAGCTCACGGCCTCTGGCCACGCGACCTCAAGTGGCCTGTATATGACGGTCTCCTATTTATCACCAGCACCCACCTGGCCTCGTTGCTCGTGCTTAAGCGGGGGATAGGGAAGCAGCCCCCACAACACAGTACTGGAGAAAGCAATTAAAGCAGTGATTCAAGGCAGGCAGCGGACAGGTCTAGTAGAAATCACCTCCACAGCGCGCCACAACACACGGCTTGGCAACCACTCCTCTATGGACTCTGCTAGTATATCAGCAGGTCCATCGCACCATGTGCTCAGTCAGGATATCCGGGGACAAATCTGCCATCCACCGCAGACCAAATCATCACAGCGCATCAAAGACCCAAGATCTGCTACGTGTCTCGACTCACCAGCTGGTCTCCTGAAGGCAATGCGCAGGTAGGGCAGACAAAGCAGCGCCTTCTAACGATAACGTGCTCACCGTCCAAATGGCTTCAAATGCTCACAGATCTTGTTGTGCACTCCATAGTCCGCCCAGTGTCTAACACCCGCCACAGTAGCACGTCTGTACAAGCAGGATTGACAGCCAACACCCCTGCAGTGGCCCGGCTGGGATCTCAGTCTCCGCTTACAAAATGGCGGCGTCCGGCAGAGAGAATCTCGTCCCTCACTCCAAGGTCTGGCCGACGGCTTTATTTTCCCCTTACGAGGTTGCTGCAATGTCGAGAGGTCCGATCTCGCTCCTCCGTCGATCCGCCCTTCAGCGCTCCAGGGACTGCACGCAGTTCAGCACAGGCCCACCTCAAAGCCTCAGACTCAAGTGGACGAGGCTGCCACGTCCCGCTTCCGCCGCCTCCTCCCACACAACCACTCACAACGCTCCGGGGCACATAACTTGGCGATTAGGCAGCACCATCGGCAGAGAATCACACCATCCGTTGCCGCAGGTTTTCCCGCTTCCGAGGAAGCTATGAATGCAAAAGTTAGTCTCCTTTAGCTGTTCGGATCGAAGAAGGATTATGTCTTGGCCGGCAGAGCTCGCTCACAGAGCGGCCATTCCGCAGCACGGCAAGCCACGCCCCCGAATATAAATAGTTTTAACAGGGGTTTTAACAGGGCAAAATATAAACATGTCTTCCATCCCATACTTGCAACATTTAAAGAAAAGTTTTACATTTGTATACGTTTGTTTATTCCAGATGAAGGGAATCGGAATGGATTGAGGAGAGATGTGATCATCCAGTCACTTAAAATATGTTTCCTACCAGAAAGTGCTGGGACTGTCCCATGTGAAGTATTCCGATCCAGCAGAGAAGTGCTGCGACTATTTCAGATAAATGCATGCCAGTCTTGTGGAAAAGTGCCAGTGGAGTCCTATTAAAAGCATGCCAGCCCTGTGGAGAAGTGCTGGTACTGTCAATAACTTGTATGGAAGCAAAGCTGGAAGATGCTGACAGTACCTTTGTTAAATATAGCAACACAGCTAAGATGTGCTGGTATTGTCTTGCTGTAGATTGCTAGCCCTACTGAGAAGTGCTGGTACTGTTCATTGCTGGTGAGAAGTGCTGGTACGATCCACTGGGATCGCACCCTTGGTTGAGACGTGCTGGTGAGGTTTGAGCAGGAAGGTGAGATTAGGGTGTCCATACGGGTAAATGATTGCGGAGGGTGGCTGGCTGTACAATATGGTTGAAGGAATGAGTTCATGCAATGGCAACCAGATAATCAGAACAAGATATTGCTTACATTTGGAAAGGACTGAACTTACATGATCTGCAAGCAGTGGGCTGCTGTCACTACCCAACAGGGTGCGATGAGCGTGCCCCCGCAGAACTGCTTTCCTAGGTAGAGGGCTGCCATGTAGGGGTGGGAGCCGGGCAGTGCCACCAGACCTCCCACAATGCGTGATGTCATGCTTGGGCTCTTCCTGTTACGCTTTCCACAGTTCGGAAGTGACGTATCGCTTTTCACGAGTGGCTCAGGAGTCCCAGCAACAGTATCGCTCGTGCCAGGAGTGGTCTCTCTCGTCTCAGGAACAGATCCTTTCGATCCAGGAGGGGTCTCTTTGGTCACAGGTGTAGCTTCCTCTGGAGTGAAAGAGAAATCAGTCTGTTGTGCTTGGAAGCAAGAAAGAGGGGTCCTTTGACTCACACCCATCAATGTCAACATTCCCCTTTCCACTGAGACAACTGACCAATCTCTCTTCTAAATGAACAACAGGATCAATGTCCTTCCTGCTCACTCAAAGCTCTCCATTCCATTTCTCTGATGCCTACTCTGCACGTTTAGATGCTCACTTGTCTCCACCTGCCATGAAGCGAACTGCTCTTCTTTGGACCTCACATGATAGCAATAATTTCTTGGCAATCCTTCAAAGATGGAACCCACACTTCACTTCTCACGTGATGGGGTCTACCCTTCTAACCGCCAGATGCAATGAGCCCTAACCTCCTGCCGCACCATGGCACACACAGCTCTTTTCCCTCCATAGAAGGCACTCATCTTACCTTCTGTCACATTGCATTTTGGGATGCTGCAGTGCTCCCAGCTGATGCGATGGTCTTTAACCACATAGCACCATGGATGGACGTCATTTCCTGGATTCCTATGGAGGAAGAAGTGCCAGGGCGGTCAGTGATAGATGACAGAACGGGTCTAGGCCTTACTAATGCGGACCTCTTTCCCAAAATATGACAGCAGGTCAGACAGATAAGATGGCTTCTCATGTTCCTGCTATCACAGCTTTTACCCTCCTCACTTCATTTAGGAAGCTTCTACTAGAGTGCCAGGAGTAGATTTCGTGGTCAATGCCCTTTAAGGTTGGGGCAACTCTCGCTGTCTACAACCTATGAGGCTCTTTCTTTCCGGTGACATGAAGCACCCTCTGTGTTCTGATGCACGTACATAGATGTATGAGGGGCATTATAGTCCTTGAAAACCTCTTCTTGATATGTGTGTCCTCTTCCTTTGGATATCCCACCCTTTCTACCTCAGGTCGTTCCCCTTTATTCCTCTCCAAATCTCCTTTACAGTATCTCACCAGGAGTAAAGATGGTGCTGCCTACTCTATATGGATCATCTGAACTGTGATAGTGACGTCAATGCTTCCCTTCTGTGGATGACCTCACCTGCAGTACGGGTGAGCTCCACCACCCACACCCGCTGGTTCCCTGTGAGAGATGTCACTGGCAGTAGAGGTGAGCTCCACCACCCACACCCGCTGGTTCCCTGTGAGATATGTCACTGGCAGTAGAGGTGAGCTCCCACACCCGCTGGTTCCCTGTGAGAGATGTCACTGGCAGTAGAGGTGAGCTCCACCACCCACACCCGCTGGTTCCCTGTGAGAGATCTCACCGGCAGTAGAGGTGAGCTCCACCACCCACACCCGCTGGCTCTCTGTGAAATATCTCACCCGTGGTAGGGGAGGGTGATGTCCACCACCCACACCCACTGGTTCCCCATAAAAGATATCACCTGCAGTAGGGGTGAGCTCCACCACCCACACCCACTGGTTCCCTGTGAAAGATCTCACCAAACTCGCTGGTTCCCTGTGAAAGATCTCACCTGCAGTAGGGGTGTCCTCCCAGTCCGGAGTTGAGTGCCGCATCCATACTGTGGATGGAGAGCTCATGGAACATGATGTCTGAGTTCCATGGCAGACACACCAGGCCCGAGGCGGTGGTCTGTGCCGTACCCCTGTAGGATGCGCCGTTCCCTGAGTAACAAATCTCCCCGGGATCTGCGGAGTAAAATTCTGTTCAGTTATCATCATCATCAAAATTATCTTTATTTCGGCAATTTGCCTTAAAAAGTACCAAAATAAATATGTACAAAGACAGAGCATACACAACATGTAAATATATCATAACATTTCATTAAATGGTAATCAGACCCCTTCTCTTGGTCCACATTGCTAGTAAGAATTGGGAGACTGCAAAAACTATACATTCAGAGGTGTCTGTCTTGAGAATTCTAAAAGCATGGCTACACTGCCGAAAACCCATATTTTTGCAGATAGGCACTATCCAATATTTCCTTGCTTTGATGTATACAGGGCACAAAAACAATACATGGAGCTCATCCTCTTTGTCACAACTGCAACCAGGGCAAGCCTCTGTAGAGTTGTGTGCCCAATTGCTAGTGAAAGCTCTCAAGGGTAAAGTGCCATATCTCCATTGAAGGTATAATTTTCTAGATGCAATAGGGTAAATAATATCCAAAAAGTTCTCAAATTGATAAGAGTCCTTAGCACTTAAAAATAATTTAGTTAAAGCTCCAATCTTAGGAGCAGACTGTGCTCTAGTAAGTTGTTCAGCCACATAAATCTTGGTAAGTAGCTTCCGTGAGATCGCCTTACAGCTTTTTTCAGGATCATACCACATATCGTGTAAACCAAGTTTAATAAACTGGGATTTTAGGAACATAAGCCAAGGGATTTTTTGTGAACCATTACTAGCCAAGATTTCCTTCAGCTCTGCTCTGTAGTGCAATAGTTCCGGCGTAGTCCACAGCCTATGCCAGTATCTGAGGGGTCTCAGGGCTAGTTCATCGTCGATGGACCACAGGCCCAAATCCATCCTTAAAGGTTGCAACGGGGTGCTTTGTGGGAGTGACAGTAACTGTCTAATAAACTTATTTTCTATTTTAAGAAGTTCAGACCCTGTTAGATACCCCCAAAGCTCCGCTCCGTATAAAATTGCAGCTCTGGCCTGGCTCTTGTAGATCTCAAGCGGAGGTTTAATGGGTTTATAGGTAGACGTATTTGAGAGCCTGAGGATACCCCCTGCATACTGGGTTAATTTCAGCTGCGCTTTCGCTAATTGTGGGGCCCATGAAAGACTTTCACTGAGAGTTACTCCCAGGTACTCGAAGGTTTTTACCCTTTCCAGATTGGATGAATCTAATTTTGGATTCGGCCGTGTGGAATGCGAGGGATTAAAAACCATGTACTTTGTTTTGTTAACATTAATTTCCAGGCCACGACCTCTACAGAAGTCCTCGAAGCTATCGGGCACACGCTGAATTCCCATTGGTGACTTAGAAAGTAGCAGGGTGTCATCCGCGAACATAATCGCTGGCACCCTGCTACCTGCCAGAATTGGGGCATCATTGTTAGGGGCACTATTGAGATGGGAAATCACGCCATTGACATATAGGCAGAACAGGGTAGGCGCTAAAACGCACCCCTGCCTAACCCCTCTGTCAATGGGGAACTTGGATGTCAGAGCCCCATTTTTCCCATATCGGACCCGTGCAAAGTTCCCCTCGTGCAGCTTCATCAATATTGCCAGGATTGGAAGTGGCACACCCAAACTGAGCAACACAGTCCATAGTTTTCCCCGGGGCACTAAATCAAAAGCGGAGCGGAGGTCCACAAATACCATGTAGAGGCTGCCACCCTCAATCTTTGCCGTTTTCCAGAATAGTAATAGCTGGCGAAAGATTTGGTCCATGGTAGAAGTGTTCCTCCTAAACCCCGCTTGGTATTGACTCAGTATATCGTTCTCCTCCATCCAGTCCTGCAGTCGATCAAGGATGAGCCGCGCAAAGAGTTTTTGCGGGACATCTATAAGGCTGATGGGCCTATAATTTGCCGGTAGCAAAGGGGAACCCTTCTTGAAGATGGGAACAATTTCTGCCCCCAACCAAGTGGAGGGCACGTTCATTCCTCTCAAAATTGCGTTGAATAAAATACATAGATAAGGTCCCCAGATCCCCGTTTGATGTTTAAAGAGATCACCCGGCAATTTATCTAGCCCCGGAGCTTTTCTGGATGCAATTTTGGAGATGGCATTAATAACTTCCTCCACCGTAAACTCTATGGTATCATGAGAATCATTCAATGATACTAGAACCGGATGTGTGTCCGTATTAGCTTCAGCAGCGTATAAAGCTTTAAAGTGTTCTTCCCAGACATTTGCCTCTAAGTTGGGTTCGGTTGCGGGTTTAGGATCACCGCTTCCTGTATTAATTATAGCCCAAAATTTGCGGGCATCATTCTGTTCTAGGGCACAGGATAGATCGGTCCATTTTGCATAGTCCCAATCCTGTTTGGCCTGTTTCAACATAGCTTTATAGTGTGTTCTCTTGGCAGAGATAAGGGTCTTATCATTGCAAAGTTTTAGTGCCCGAATCAACTCTTTTTTTGCCAAGCGACATGCATTGTTAAACCAAGAGGAGAGAGGAATCCTTTTCTTTCTCTTGGTTGCCAATGGATTGAGCACAGTAAATAGGGTACCAACTAGACCCATGTGTAGAGCCTGCAATTTAATATTAAAATCAGGAGGAGGTTGGTGGGAGGTTAGGGCATCTACTTCAATGAACCAAGGCAAAATTGAATTATACAGTCTTGCCAGGTCCTCGCAAGATGCCGCCACCTTGTCCCATTTAACCCTGCGCCGGTCATTTGTTAGGACTACCCTATCTGTTAGATTATCCCGGTATCCTGGTCCCTTCACCTGTGGGTCCGGAAAGACCAACTCCAGCCTTAAAAGATTGTGATCGCTGTCATCCCTTGCTATAACCTCAAGGTCGATGACCTTCGACCACAGCTTTGTCCCCACCATAATATAATCTAAACGTGATTCATGGCCCTTTTTATTAAATGTACACCTAGAAGGTATATCCGAGCGGGTACGTCCATTACAGGCCCTAATTGAATAGGTTAATGTAAGGGCCGTGATTTGGATCGCTAAAGGAGACCATGACCTGGAGTGTGGGGATTGGGTTGGCGGAATAGATCAATAATCATCCTCAGACGCAAGTGCACCATAGTCCATTCCCGGAAGAGGTTCAAAGTGGCAGTTCAAATCTCCTGCTACTAATAAAAACATGTCCGTTGGAATAGAGTATAAAAAATTTGATAGCTCATCCACCGTAGCGGATTCGCCAGCTATACCAACAGGTCTCGAATAAACATTCACAGCAGCAAGCTTGAAGCTGTTAGGCCATTTCATGATCACACACTGTATATCATCCGAGTGGGTGCAAAGAGACTCAACAGTGCAACCCAAGTGAGTTGCTACCCATGTGGTAAGGCCCCCGGACGGTCGTCCCTTCCCCCCCATCGTGCAGGTATATGGAAGCCCGCAAATCCCACTCTCCTTTCCTCTTCCCTGGCCCACGTCTCTTGGAATAGACATATGTCCATTCCGTCGATAAAAGTGCCCCAGTCACCACACGATATTTTGCTGTGTAAACCTGCAACATTCCAGGACGCAATCACCAGAGATTTGATATTCGTTGTTGGCCTGGAGTTGCAGTCATTCCCAATTATGGTGCTAGTTTCACACAGTTGCTGCTCTGTAGCCGCTGTAGCTTCAGAAGCAATGCCATCAGATATAGTCTCCCGGAATTCAGAAGGGGGTTCAACTGTGGGGATACAGTGCTCTAAAACAGTATTAGTTATGCCGTCCATGCTCGGCATACACTCGGCCTCACCAATAGCCTTGCCCCTAGTGTTAATATGCATTTGAGTGTCACCCATTACCTGGCCAAGTCAATCCACTTGGTCCAAACAACTAAATCTATTTTGAATTGAAATTTTGGCAGCTGCTAACTGCTGATCATATGGAGCCCTTGCAGTCCTATCTCCTCGTCTGTGTTGTACCAGTAACCACCCATTCTCCAAACTATTCCAGGGAGTCGGGGGGTAAAAATAAGACAGTGAGTGTGTTTGAATCATCGCTCCCTGGTTAGAGTGCCTCCAATTGCAAATATGTTCAACAGTTCTGGGATCTTTGAAATTAACTAGAATGCAGTCACCCCTAATAGTTTTGGGGCTATGGCCCACCCACGATACTCTACGTGCCATCAAGATTTCACTAGTGATGTGGGGGGGAAGTAGCCGATTTTTATTAAGCCAATCTGTGACTTTATTTTTAAGAGACGGGAATGATTCTATAGTTGTGCTTGGGAGCTCAGGAACTCCAACCAAAATTGCCACATAAGGGCTACATTCGGGTGGCAGGTCTATAGTATGTTCCTTGGTCTCCGTTTGGCCCCCCTTTCTGACATCTGGATTGGCATCCCCCCTCGGCAGTGAAGTAGTTGACGCTCCGCTTAAAAGATGGCTTGTATTTGGTACTGTTAGTGGGGCAGCCGTGGTGTTGTTGGATATAACTGTAACAGGCTGGGGATGTCTAGTTTCAGATGGAACAGGACATGGATTTAAGGTGTCTGGCTTTAGATTACTCTGTATATCCAACGCTACATGTTCCATCCGCAAAAGCTGTTGCTCAATGCGAGACAATCTCATTTCCAGTGGCATGATAATAGCACTCAATAGAGCACTTATAGTAGCATGTGTCTCCGCTAAAGTATCACTGCTGCTAGATGTTCCTGTCTGGATTTCAATGGGTGCTGGTGGGACATGGACTGGAGCAACAATAGGTGGGGCTGTTACTAATGGATTGGTTATCATCTCACTGCTAGTGTTACCTTTAGCAAATTTCGCTTTTTTACCCCCATCCCTAGGAGCCATATTTCTCTTTCTTTTTGGCATGGCCCCTTCACGTTTTCCTCGCAGCTGGGGGAGACTTAATCTCTTGGGTGAACTAGGCATTGTTGATGCTATAGTGGAGTCTAGAGCTTGTTCGAATGGTAGGGCCTGAGCTGTATCTATTCTACAATACACATTATCACAATTTGGAAGTGCATTAACTAGGGATTCACTCCTACTAGGGTCCGGAGTGAGTGCGTTGGCGATGTGGCCCATAGAGGATCTTTTAGCAAGAGCTAGATCTTGTGAAACTCTTCGCTCCATTAATATTATCCCCTGGTCAATTACGGAATTTGCTCTTGTAATAAAATTGTCAAGGGTTCCTGTTAGACCAGCGGATTTCGGTGCGGTCCTGCTTCTAGTTTGTGAGGCAGCCATGATACAGAGGACAGTCTAGAACAATAACAGTACTTACAATCCTCCCCAATCCTCACCACGGTGTATAATTAAGAAGTGTTAGAGGGATGGCCCGGTCCGGTCTTGTCCGTGCTTGAACGGGCTTAAACGGGCCCGCCCTTGGCCCGGACTACGCCCCGCACGCGTCCCGCTGGCGCGAGAACAAGTGATGGTTAAATAGGCAGAGGGAGGAGTCGGGAAGAGGGCCAGGTGCGGGAGATCAGCAATAAGAAAGGCGCCCTGGTCCTCGCAGTCCCGTTAGGTAAAAAAATGAAAGTTCATGTAAAAGCCCCGTGCCGTTTAAAATTAGAGCTTGTTCAGTTATGATGTGCTGAGGATGGACCTTCCTCTTCCATGTTTTTGCCCAATTTCCGAAATTCTTTCCATTTCTCCCTTTGTATCCTATTTTCAGCCCTTAAGCCCATACATTGCGGCTGCTCCAATCTGATTTTCCAGTTCACGTTCCTTCTCTATTTAAGCCTGTTCTAGTGGTAGGTGACTCCTTGCCTTGGGGTCCTCTGGTCTCAGGCACCACTCTGGGCCCTCCCCTCTCCTGCAGCTCGGACTTCCCTCTCTCTGGACCGAGCACACAAGCAGCTATGGCCATGGGTGACACTGGCTCCAGACCAGCAAGAGGAGACTTTGATTCGGATACAAGGGATAAAGCAGTGACGTCACCGTCAGAGGGTGCTACTTGGTGCTTTCTGCGGCATTTGCTTTCTCTGTAGGTGACCTGTAGGAGCTCCGTGACCTCTAGAACTCCGCTAAGAGTGTTCATAAAGGATGACCCCCAGGGCTCAGCTGACCTTTCTGTTCTCGTCACTCGAGCGGCCCAGAGACATGGAGAGCGAGTCTAGGAAACAACAAGAACTCGACAGCTTCAAGTGCCCACTTTTCCTGGCTTCTCTCTCTTCTCTTGACTCCTTATCCCATCGAGACCTTCCACATTCTCTCCCTCTCTTGCCTCTCACGGAAAGTCACGTGCACAGTAGTACTGCTGCCCTGAGACCCAGTTAATGGAAGACGCTACCCACATGAGCTACTGCACAGTAACCACTCTCTGCCCAGGTTAAGGCCTCGCTCTATGTCACAGAATGTTCTTGTGTATCGTCCTATCTACATCCCCAACCTCCATTTGTTCACCACACCTGCCTCTCTTTCCACATTTCTCTCCACCATACCCAGGGACAATGGAATTATGCGGCAGGAGAGGGCTATATTTGGCAGAAGAGTTGAGTAACTTATGCAGCATTGGAATGCAAATTACACCAAAGTCTTACTTCATTATTGTGTCATTTTCAACTTGGTAACACTGTCTAGGCATTGGTTGCACGTCATTTGTACCAGTTTAATACCCAAATAGCGCAATAAGCAACAGAAAAGTGATAAGTCCAGCTGTGCGGCAACTTGTCGCTGCTTTTTCAGTAGCTTTTGAACTGTTTGAGCTAGAAACAAAAAAAATTGTATCTGCAGATTATGCGGCAGATGATGGACTATGTGGCAAATGCGGCAAATCTATCATTATTCGAAAATTCCCTAGGCCACACAATCGCATATTTCTGGTGGCCCTGACCATACCGCTCCGTCTCTACACCCTTCTGCCTACGTCAGAGTTTAAGCCCCTATTTATTCCTCACATCTTCCGCCTCTCTATCCATCCTACTCTTTCATCTCTATCCTCCCACTTTCGCTACGATTTCCTTTCTCAGGTCTCTTTTTAATTTTGTCACATTAAATTCTCATGTGCCCCTCTCCTCTCTCTCTAATAAGCATCCCCTCCTGTCACTTCTCCCACCTTCCTCCCTGCTTTCTTCCTCTCTCTCTTCAAGCTCTCTCTGCTATCCTCTCTGGCTGAGGTCATAGTTTGTGCTTGTCTTGCTCACTTTCGTCTTACTCTCTGTTCTCATTTCCTCTTTTCCTTCTCTCCCTTTGCTAGCTGCTCAACAGCCATCTCATTCGTCTTATTTTCCTTATATTTATTTTTTCCTTCTTTTTCTCTATCCCCTTCTCTCCTCTTTTCCTTCTCTTTTGCACTACTTCTTTTCTGTCCTCGCTCTTATTTTTTAGGTCGAGCCTACAGTCAGCGCGCAAGCGCTGCTCTAGGGATCTCTGGTAGTTCAGTATGTGAGGGAAGCCCCGCCCACTACCCCACCTATATTTTTCATTGGGTTGTGCCTTTGTCCTTCATAAATGCTGCCTTCGGATTCGTTTATAGGCTTGTTAGTCCCCCCCTTATTACGCCCATGTCGTCATTTGTATCCTCCCATGGCTACTGGCCCCTTTACTTCGAGTATTATATGGTACGTGTTATTTAGACTGTGAGCACTATTTTCTTTAATGAGGCTCTTCTACTGCCTTCTCTACTCTCCCCTCCCTTTCGTTGTCCGTGCCTTCTCACCCTCTTCCCCCGCCCGCACTTCCATTGTCCGTGCCTCTCCCCCTCCCATTGTCCGTAATAACTACTGTTTGCAATGCAATATGTCTTGCGTAAATGCAAGTCCTATTACATTGCAAATGCTTGTCTACCTTTGCCTTCTTACTCACCATGTCACTGTATTTGCTTCTGTACTCCACCCTCTCAATTTCCCTGCGTCTGCATCTTTCATTGTCATTGTCCCTCTCACTTTTTCAGCGGCCCATATTCACACCTACCTGTGTAACACTCAGTGTCACTGGAATTATTTAAGGCCATGTCCACTGGATTTCGAAATAAATAAGGAAACACCACACGTGTCACATAACACACCATCTGCTAAACAATTTACCGAGTTCAACAAGAAAATGTTTGCATCTAGCTCAAACGGATCAAAAATGAATCAAAAAGTGCTACATATAGTGCCCCTTAGTAGCAGGCCCTTTGCAAAGGTTAACTGGTCACCTCTCAGTTCCTGATTGTTGTATTTTTTTGTTGAAGTGGTACTAATGAGGAAAAATATTTGTTCAGACACTTTTACTATGTGTTAAAATGTCAAAATAGTGAAATAATTCTTCCACAAAATGTGCCACTTTACGCAGCCTGAAATGTATTTTAATGATACATAATGTATCTAAATCTATCGCATAGATAGTTTGATCTCCAGTTGCCACACATTCCATCGCGCTGGTTATTTGCTATATTTTTTGTCCCATCTCTTCTCCCCCCACTCTGCTTTCCCTTCTCGCCTGGCTCTCTCTTGACCCTCTTACCTATGTCACAAAATTTGCCTGTGTACTCTTTGGGGCAGCCGCAGACACGACTTTTCTTTGCTTCCCAACAGTGCCCTCCGTTCAAACAGGGATTCACATCACACGCTAGAAACAAGAAAACAGAAGTGAGGCTTACGTCCGATACAAATAAATGTAAATATTTCATATGTAAAACCAAGCCAAACATTTGCTTTGGAAGCGAAAGAAGTCGATGCCAGGAGCGTCAGAAGCGAAAGCGGGCGAGGGAGCAGGTCACTCGTCGCTGGTACAGCTCTTTCTGCGGCTGCCGCGCCGAGGGCTTCCTATATAGACTTCAGAGCAAGACGGCCCAATGTATTAAGAATGAATTAGCCATCAGGCGCCATCTGCTGGCTTTGGACCATACCACTAGATGGAGCCAGATTTCTTCCTGAACTTTCCTTTATGAACATTTTGGGCATGATTCATGAAGATTGTGCTATGAGCAGGGCCACTTGAATTTTGCGATTCTGCGACAGCAGCATTTTCTGCATACATACAGATGTGCCACATTGCCACACAACCCATCAGCTGCTGGGTCTCGTGGCTTAGTGGACTAATGGGTCCACTGTAGGGGCTTGCCTGTGTTCTACCTCATGGTCACTTGTTCAAATCCTGGCAGGTCCACTCAGCATTGTATTCTTCTGAGGTCGATAAAATGAGTACCATTGAGTTGGGTAACAATAAACATCTGTTATTTAGCGCCAAGATACCCTTGGGTGAACGTGTGCTTTACAAATACACGTTATGTTACCCGTGCGTAACATCTCCTTCATAATCTGTATATAGTAGAAAAAAAACCCCATCTATTTCAAACAGATCAAAAGTTACTAAAACAAACGCAGCAAAAGTTGCAACACAGCGGACGGCTCTTCACATAGGCTGTATGGTCACCTTTCTGTTTCTTATTGATGAGACTGGGGGCCAAATTGGTACTAATGAGGCAAAACCTTTGCCATACAGTCAACACTGCTGCATAATTCTAGTGGCCCTGGCTATGAGTAGGTGTGCCACAGTTTTAAAGTACCCCTGGCCTACTCCTGAATTCCAGAAATAAGCCAGGAGTACTTTTGACTTATCTCCAATTCCGGATCTCCAATTCCGAAGCCGGGATTCTGCAAGAGTAAATCATCACTAAATCTTTGTGAATCGGGCCCTCTGTTTTCAACACGGAAGCAGGTGCTTATCCATTTAGGACATCACTTCAGTTCCTTGAACCGAGCCTCACAACATCTTCTGACATGCCTAGTAGACACTCTGAATCCACAGCCAGACTTCCAATTGATTTTGATGCATTTAATTCCAGTATTGGTATGGACAGCGGCAGCCACCATAAACAAAGGGTGGTGAGGCAGGTGGGGTCGCGAGGGAGGTGTCACGCGTGGGTGTTATTACAATATAAAAAATATATAAAAGTATCTTTTGCTGCCACGGCCAGCCACCTCCAGCATCGTGTTCGCCCCCTTTTCTCTTCCTGGGTCCCAGCAGCCCCTGCGACCCAGAATCCCATCCAATGCCCGTGCTGCACAGCGTGGGGATTGGTCTAAGCAGGCAGGGAAGACCCTGCTCAGACCAGGGAGTCTGTGGGGGTTCTCCAGCTGAATGCAGCCGGGCTGTTGAAACCCAAGTGTGCATGTGTGTTTTGGTCAGCCTGAGAAGGCCGGCCAAACACGCAAGAGCACTTAGGGAGTAGAGAGCACATAGCACTCCTCCTCCCCCTCCCATGCCTAAGCCCCGCTCCTCCCAACACCGCTGGCAGAGCTGGCAAATGTAAAATAAAATGATGCAAGAGCATCGTTTTATTTGACATTTTCTGGCTCTTAGCCAGGCAGTGGGGCAACACTCCTCCACCACTGCAGAGTAGCCGCCACTGCTCTTAAAGTGTCCATGAACTAGATAGGATTGGGACAAAGGATTTGTGTGAGAAGTTGGCCTGGTATACGCTGTTCACTAGTTAAAGTGGACACCTTGCACCAGTACAATTCGACTCTCATGGTAGTAGGTTTAAGACAACCTTTTAAAGAAAGCGTTCCTAGTGGTAGCTGTGGAGAGCAGCCTTCAGGCTAAGTCTTTAGAGGAATGTAAAGCAGCTTGTTTTACCTCATAATCTCTTGAATTACTAAATGAAAGGATACCACACAGGTATATATATCAAATATATATGTATTTATTACTAGACACACTCTACTAATCTCTTTATGAGATTAGAAGTCAGGAACATATGCACAAATCAACGTTTCACAATAAATTAAGCACAAATATGGCTGGGGCCCTAGGGGCGTACCAGACCATATACTAAAAAAGAGACTTAAGAACAACGACTTGAGAGGGGACAAGGCCTAGGGCCTTCAGAAGTGCTGGGGCCTCACTAATCCACCCAAGGCAGGTAAGTAAAGGACCCACGGGAACACAGCCGCGGATCCCAATTGACTTCAATGGAGCAAGTCGCGGTTGGAATTTTAGAGTTTTAGGATACTTCGGGAGAGTCTACAAACAAGTCACTTACAGGGTAAGTAGTTCTAGAGCCAACACACACAGGAGCACTGTAGTGCTGGAGTTACTTCACCCAGGGAAGCCGGGTGCATAGGTGTCTTTTGGTGTTGGGTTGCGGCGTCGTTTTCAATGGGAGCCAAAGAAGACTTGCTGCTTGTGAAAACAGGAGAAGTGTCCGGTGGCTTCCAAGGCTGGATTCAGAAGAAGGAAGACCTGAAAGCAGAGGGGACAGTGTTCAAAGTCACTTGGCAGTGACCCAGGGCAAGGAAGATGGATGCCCACAGTCGTCGGGTGATTTCAGGTGATAACAGGTGTCTTGACTCTTCAGCCACGAGGTCCAGGAGGCGTCGATGACAACCAAGAGCTGGATTTGGCATGTCCCATAAAGTTTACAGCTTACAGCGGTGCCGGTGACCAGATTGGAGCCAACAAGCCTTGGTAACAGCAAGTCTTGTGGAAAGGACAAAAAGTCAGCGGTGAAGACCAGCAAGGTCTGAGGGACTCACCCAGCGAGGGTAAGTCAGGGCAGGCCTGGAGCAACTAGGGGAGCCCTTGGAACTGTAGAAAAGTCTTCAGGGGACCCACAAGCCAACTGGCAACGGATCATGAAGACGCCTTGGGAGGATTTACTCAACAGGGGCACTCAGGATGGAGTAGGCCTCTGATCTTCAGTGGAAGTCCTGCTGGAGGCTTGGACCACACGTGGTCCAATTCACAAGTTCATAGAACATCGTGAAGGGGTTGCACTCGAAAATAGTGCACGGTACCCAGGGATTGCGGTTCCTGATCACTCGTGGGGTCCACTTGCCTCAGCGTTGCTGGAGACTCACGATGGCCTTGGAGAAGTCAGGAAATCCTCTTTCTGGGCTGCAGGGACTTCAGACTCCGGCGGGAGCGGGAAAGTTTGCGACCGTTGATGTAAAGTTTTGGTGCCTGCCAAGCAGGGGAGTCACTCCTTGACTCCAAGGGAGATTCTTCCATCTTCCAGAGGTAGTGGAACGTCGAAGGTCCAGGTTTCTTCTTCAGAGCGTCGTCCAGGGATATCTAGTTTGCAATGGCAAGGGTTCCCTAACTTATACTAGAAGGAAGGGAGGGACTAGCTCTATGACCCCTCCTATGGGAGGGCCAGGGGAGTGGGTGGTTACACCCACTTCCCTTTGTCCAGTTTAGCACCAGAGCAGGGGCAGGTAGCCCCTGAGCCTGTTTGAACTGGCATATGCACAGAGGAGCCTACTGCTCCCCCAGTGCAGGACTTCAAAGCACTCTAGGAGTGCACCCACCCAGCCTCAATACACTAAATCCTGTCTGGGAGGTGGTCACACCTCCCTGTGACAGGATACCTATTGTTGGACCTCCTCCACTGCGAGTTTCGGTCATCAGCAGGAGGGCAGCCCAGTGTCTGTGACTGGTGGCATCCATTTTGTGATGACGGGGCTCTTCAAGATTCTACCGCGGTTCCACAGTAGGTACATGTCTATCCCTCTAGAAGGGTGGGATCATACTCCCAGACCAGTTACTGGTGTGGGGGTATGATTCCAAAGCGTTTGACACCAAACACAACATGTTTTGATGCAGCCATTCCAAAGTTAGCATTAACCACGAGTTTATAATACACTTAAGAGTATATGGTTTGACCGCATTCACAAACAGCCCCAGAGAATAGACTCTAAGAGCTGCAGAGGGGCCCTGCTCAGGCAGAGGCACCCCCCACATGGAAACCAAGCACCCTGCCCTCAGGATTGATAGGGCCTGCCTTAGGGGTGACTGATAGGTTTAACTGTGTGTGCAGGGAGAGATATAGTGAACCTATATCTCAGTGAGGAGTGCTAGCACTACCTCACCCAGGCTGCAGTAGCAGGCCTGTGGTGTCAGATTTAGTCTGCTTCCCAGGGGTGGCATAATACATGCTTCAGCCCCTGGTAGGCCTGTGAAGTACCTATGCCCTTGGTACCTAAGGTACCATATACTAGGGGCTCATAAGGTACCACAGTATCCAATCACTAGTGCACCTAATATGCACTCCAAGTTGTTTAGAGAGAACAGAGAGGCTGGGGCCGTGATTAGCAGGGTCCCAGCCAGACTCTAGCCAGAAAACAGTGTAAACATCAGAAAAAAAGTGGGGGCAACATAAGGTGCAGATCCTACTTTCCTACAATTTGCATGCACCAAATTCCAAGTTTTGTGCTATTCAAAAAATGTGTTAGGTTTTCCAGTTTATTTGCCTCTAACCCGGGCAATGTTTTTCTGAACATCCCACAATCATTTTAAATTGCATTTCGAGATCAATTTCTCCACATTGCAAAATCATTTTCACCACATTGCAAAACAATTTTCACAACCAGCAAAGACAGCCCAGATGGAAAATGCATGCAGACTTTTCCCCCAACAAGTTTTCTTTTTGCAAGGGGGTTTTGTGTACAATGGCAAATGTATGCATAATTTTACTTTATGCTACATAAGTGCTTGAAAAGTCCTTGATTTTCAGGCAAATGTGAGACAGTGTAAAACACTGTAACTCCAAGAAGGTGCAAATTGTTACCTAAAGCTTCACGAAGATGTCAAGACTTTGGATTTGTGCATACCCCTATTGAAGATGAACAGTTTCACATGTTTTTTAAAGATAATGATTGGTTCATCTTCTTTTATCTTGTCTATTAGTGTCCCACAGGGGTATTAGGTATTTATCGCACCCAATAAAATATCACCCCCAATAAAATCAGACACCCCTGGTTTTGGAATTTTTAGTGTCATAGATTTATTTCAGCCCCCTCCACGCCCCAAAAATGGGTCATATTATGCAATTTAGGTGCCTTATGCACCAAAACGCACCAAACTCTGCATGTCCCAGGATTTACGAGGTCTTTTCCCCCCAGTAAATTCTGCCAGGTTTGACTTGCCAAAATTTAACAGGGTGTGTGGACTAATTGCACAGGGTAAGGTACCCAAGTGATAAAGCATACGATTCATGAATCCGACCTAGGCACAAATATTGGTTTGTACAAAGTTCGAAATGTTCCAGCATGGCAGGAGCAGTTGACGGTTGGGTTGTTTGGGTCTACACAGGAGATACACGTCTCACTGGCAATACGTCCCTGGATTTGGGGATTTCTTGTCTCGGTTTGAAGGAAGACAACATATTTCTATGGGATGCTTATCTGTATACTAGTGGGCCAAGATACCTAAAAGCGTTGCCGCGGGCCGTAGTGCGAAGCGTGGATAAGAAATTGAATTCAGCTCTACCATCTTGGCCACTGTTGATGGACATGTCTGTTGATGAGATCTATTGTCGGTTTGGGACAACAGTGAAGATTTCGGAGTCCATGAGTGACTTTTCTTGGTGCTTGATCGGTGAGCAATCTCAGTAGCCCATGTTTCCTTCCAAAGTGGCTCTTGTTATTGTAGATATCTACTGTTTGCATAGAGATCACTGGACTTTCCTAAAACATTGTAAGGTAAATTATCCATGTTAAAAAAAACTTTGTAGCCTTGATCTTTCACAGATTTGGTGCTTCTGAATTTTCCCTATAGAATTCTGACTTTGTAGTATGTCTTGATGTACCAGGGTCCAGAACGAGAGCGGAGGATTCAAGCGATAAACCACTATTCTTTGTGTTTGGGACCGAGATCACAACCTCAGTTTTAGCCACGTTGAAGCCAAACCAATTGTTTGTTACTCAGGATTTGAAAAGGGTAAAGATGTTGTTGAAACCAGTAGTGGCTGAGGAGTGGTCTCCCGTGAGGTGGATGTACATTTGAGTATTA
The DNA here is from genome assembly GCF_964204655.1 of Triturus cristatus. Lineage (NCBI taxonomy): Eukaryota > Metazoa > Chordata > Amphibia > Caudata > Salamandridae > Triturus > Triturus cristatus. The sequence goes on along the minus strand of NC_140590.1, from coordinate 1,145,467,537 downwards.
TCGAAGAACTGTTGACTTGGCTGTTGTGGGACAGTTTGATATAGATACTAAAAGATATTGGGGATACCATAGGTCAGGAGTCTTCAAACTGGGGGACGGGCCCCCCTAGAGGGCCTCAAGTGATCCGGGGGCAGCACCAGGCTCTGGTCAAAAGAAGCATTATGCTGATAGCAGTGCTTTGCTTTAAGCTGTGGGGAACAATTAGCGGAAGTAAGCCACTCTGTAATGCGCCATCACTAGCTTATTTTGTCATTTATATCCAAGCTGGGACAAATGGTAACAGAATTTAACTGCAATGTTCAAATGTGTATCATGTTTAAATAAGTGGAGATATATTTAAAGACTACCAGTTTAACAGAATAATTGTGACAATTCTGAGGGGGCCCGATGCATTTTATTTCTTTACTGGGGGGGTGGGGGGGCTGCAGCATAAAAAGTTTGAAGACCACTGCCATAGGTTCTCGGGCTACACCCCATTATAAGCTGTTGAAGTAGGTAATGAAGCCAGCTTGTGTAACAAAGGCACACTTGCAGAAGAACTTTCAAAAATTGGAAATGTGCCCAGCTGGCAACATTTCTCGTCACTCGCGTGCGCTTCTCTGCTAACCATATACGACTCACTCACCTTTGGTCTAGTCCGTCTTGAAGCTGGCATGTTCTGCACGCTTGCCAATGAGTTACTTAGAAAGCTTAGCTGACACCACTGTGGGACAACTACTACCTGCTTTTCGGCTTCCGTGTTAGGCGTCATTATTATGTCTACAATATGCCTACAGGTCTTTAGACCAAACACACCATGAGAGAAAATAATAGGTATTGTTTGGCAAACCATCTCTACAATCTCCCCTCCAAATATCTTTCTGTAGTAGGGGATCTCTGTGTAAGTCATAATCATGTGAATAGTCCCACCCATGTGCGTGGACCCCGGAGCACTTCAATAGAAATAGTCTCTTAAGTTGTCCTCTTCTGCAATCCTGCATAGACACTTAAGAGAAAATAAAAGACAAATAATGCAGCCTGAAACCAACAAGGCTACACTGGCTAGTACTTCATCCTGAAGTGAAAAAGATAGCTAGATAACAATTAAATTTAATCATTTTGCTAAATTTAACACATAGAGAAACTCCCCTTCACAAAGATCCCTTTTTCATGATAGAGAGGAAGGGTTGGACAGCCAAGCCCCATAGGCTTCCATTATGTGTCTGTAAATGGATACCGTGCCTTTAAGGAGCCCTCCAGAGACCCTCGGTATCCCATGATGCACAGCCAAAGGCCAGTTACTTTCAGTTACTTTTTCCGGCTCCTGTTGCAGGACCCTGGAGCATTGAGCTCTACCTTTTGTGGTATATCTTCAAATGTTTGAGCTTTATTATTAGTTTGAGTGTTTCACTTGACGTCTTGGGCCTTTACCTTCCTTTTGCGGTCTTTTTGGGGCAGATATCTATCTGTTCTCCTTGCCCACATGTGATCTTCACGGATCATGTCATGAGCACGTTGTCACCTAATGGGGCGCTTCCACTAGCAAAAAGTTTTGTCTGCCTGTTCAAAGATGGCTGCTTCTTTTCACCTAAGCTGTCTGGTAAACAGTGCTATCACAGCAATGGTTTATGACAGTCTGGGACTCTCCCTAATCAAGCGTTCAGTTTGTTTGCATGCTTGCCTGTCTCACAGCAGTACCAATGCCAACTGTCGTCACTTTACCTACTCTGTGGTCAAGAACCTGCCTCTCTGTTTTACCTAACCACATATTTCAAGCACCTGTCAAAGGCAAATATTGAATTTCGCTGCAGTTCAGTTTGATAGAGAATATGCAAAGCCAAACCTGTACCTCACTTCCCTTTGAAGAACCAATCTATTCCCTCCCAAGAGGAGAAAAATCATCACCCATTTCACAGCTTGTTTCAGCACTCCGGCCATCTCACTTAACCTACCCATAGTTATCAGATGCCCAGTGCTTAACTTAAAAAGAACAGATGATGGAGGGAATTCTGAACAAATCAAACATTCACTCCCAGTCACAGATCTGGGTTAAATCCATTGTTTTTTTGCCTACCATGCCATTCCAGTTTGGACCCAGCCATATGCAAATCCGTCTTGATCCTGCTCCCCATAGGAACAGTCCAGCCCGAACTGCCAAGCCAGGTCCTCCCTGGACCAGGAACAAGCATCCTGGGACTAGATTCATGGTATAACCCTTCATCAGCCAAGTTATCATGAATCCAATGGCATAGCGCAGTGGTTCCCAAACTTTTGACTCCTGAGGACCCCCAGTAAGTCACTACTGGAAGCCAGGGACCCCCAAGCAATTTGTACTATTGAAATTTCAAACATTAAAACAGAAGTCCGTGATAAATACACAAACAAGTGCATACCAAACAAATACTCTACTAGCTAAAGATTTGATTATTTTACATTGAAAAAAACTTGCAAAAATCTAAAGATTTTAATGGGAAGGTTGGTGCTGCACCTCGGCAACTAACTTTTCAATCATTGCTTTTATTTTGCGGTATGAGGCTCCTGCTTCTGCCAGGGCCGTACTGGAAACCCAAGGCAGCCCTGACAAATGTTGTCTCTCCACTGTGCGCACCAAGTGTATCGATTGAGCCTGACCACTACAAAGGGAGCTTTGATGGGCTCTCTCCCCCCCAAATAAAATTTGGAAAAATGGTGCATTTCACATACGTTTGTCAATATATATTGAATTGTATTAGCTTTTAAAGCATAGTAAATGATGACCTTACCGTGTAGCAGGATACAACGATCTTTGTTGGGGCTCGTCAATTATTCCCTCACTATCACACTCCGTCACATGAATTGCTTTTTTTTCATAGCATCTCTCATATCAGTGTCGGGCAGAGACAATGAATCATACATGTGCAAATCAGTGTATAGAAAATGTTACACAAGGCAAAGAGGACTTCAAGGTGTGGGATTCATGTCATCTATACCTGTAGGCATGTTTTTAAGAGTGCTTGGTCTGGAGAAGCACAAACTCAGGATTCAGAACATAACAGTGGTTAGCACTGACGTTAATAATAAGAATTTATTTCTACCCAAATAAACCTTTATTGGCAGCATCAGGTTAATGAAAGACTGAGAGAAAACCTAACTTACTACCTTTCACCATGCAGTGTGAATGCAGCTCTTTGATGGCAGTTCATAGCTCACTGTGCTAGTTTACAATTGTAACTTATGAACTGCACAGTAACAACAGAAGTTCTGTGACAAAAGCCGTAACCCACTGAGCTATGCACATAAAATATTGTTTTTTTAAGTGCATGGTACATGTTCTTTGCAGCAGGCATATTAAACCTCTGTGCTTCCTTAGAGGAGTCAAAGCTGCCAATACACAAAACTCCCATCTCTCTCTCCAGCAGGTACATTAATCACCGGAGTTTTCTTGACGCTTTTATTGTAGCTTTGAAAACTGCTGATTATACAAGGAACTTTGCAGTGCTTTTAAAACTGCTGCCTGAGGACCCCCTGGGAATGTGTCACGGACCCCTAGGGGTCCAGGGACCCCAGTTTGGGAACCACTGGCATAGCGAACATGGGACCCACGTCTGGGCATACACCTCCCACTTTGGGTGACAAATGCAAAAAGAACAGATGATGGACAAAAGGCTGAACAAATCAAACATTCACCCCCAGTCACAAATCTAGGTTAAATCCATTGTTTGTTGGCTCGATATGCCATTCCAGTTTGAACCCAGCCATATGCAAATCCGTCTTGACCCTGTTCCTCATAGGAACAGTCAAGCACGAACTGCCAAGCCAGGTTCTCCCTGGACCAGAAACAAGCATCATGAGACTGGTTTCGAGGTATCACCCTCATCAGCCAGACTAGCTTGAATACGGTGCAATAGTGAGCCCGGGACCCACGTCTGGGCATACCCAGCGCACTTGGGGCGACAAATGCAAAAAGAACAGATAATGGTCGGAATGCTGAACAAATCAAGCATTCACCCCCGTCACAGATCGGGGTTAAATCAGGGTGAGACAAAAACTTGGGTAAATCTGTGCGCAGAGACGATTCCAGTGGTTGAGACTCAGAATGCTGTCTCTTGTAATATTGAGCCAGTAAATTCCATACACCACTATATCAGTAATTCCTTCTGAGATATTACAGAACTGGTTTTCACATGGAAGGACCGCATAAAGAATCCCTCAGTGTGGCTGTTCCTCAGCCAGAGTGCACTGTGGGTTGTAGGTCTTGCTCTAAAGTATATGTTTTGATGTGTCTTCTTTTTATCAAGGAGTTTTGTGAGGAAGCCAGGGACATATGTACAAGCCCCTATCGCCACCGGAGTGGCACTTTTTTTGATGCTCCGGTGACATAGCGCCATTTCCCGTTTTTAAATATTGCCATGCCATTTAACGTGGCTTAACGCCACCTTGTAAATATGCCCCTTTCCGTAGCAGTCCTAAGATTGAGGAAGCACCAAAAACAGCCCCATTCTAACACCATGGATTATCAGGCTTTAGAATGGAGATACGAGGAGAAATTATTAATTTCTCCACGTTTTTGCTCTTTCCATGTGTGCTGTATTCTGCAGCACACATGAAAAGTGCAAATCGCTATGAATGATTGTTTATGTGCAGGAAAGTGTCCCTTCCTCACCTAAACAATCGCCCTGCAGTGCAGACAGACACCCTAACAACATGGTTGCAGAGTGCCTGCGGTGGAGCTAGGCAGCTTTTTTTTTGCAACCGCGCTAGGGAAAACACAGGGGTGCGCGATATTCTTGTGAACACGGCGCATCCATGCTTTTTTAAAAAGTCAGAGAACGGCGCTGCTGAATATGGCACCACTCTGCGCTCCGTCGTTATTTTGTAAAGATGCCCCCCAGCGCTCGAGATATGACGTTAGTTTGACTGAGTGCCTGGGGTCAAAGGCTTGGAATTAGGAAGGGGTCACCTACGATAGTCTATAGGTCTTTGGGACTACAGTCTCTGATGGATGTTTTTATGGAAGAGGGAATGATGTCTCGCTGCTCGAGAAAACGCAGAAGTAGCAAACTTGAGTAAGAGACATTGCTTTACTCAACTCAATAGTACTGATTTTAGCCACCTCTCAAGGCTCAATGGTTAATTTAGCCCTGCCTAGATTCTAACCTATAACCTGCAGGCCTCATGGTGGACGCTCAGCCCAAAGAGCTATTTAAGATGCCTGAGACACCAGGCAGGCCGCTCTGAAGCCTGCATCTGAAGTTCCCCCTACATGCCCTTGAGGGGGGCTTCCATCTGTGGCTTCTAACACACAGAATGACATTGCATGGACAGAGAAGGCCCTCCATATAGACAATCGCAGCCTTTGTGAGAGGTCCCGCAGATACCTATAAGGGGACCACACCCGAATCTCCTGAAAGCCCCATTAGCCCACCAGGCATCACCCTGTCGGAGATACCCATGGCACGCTGGAGGAAGAGGGTCTCCCCGCCACACCGGACTCACCCTTGACGTTGGTGCGTTTGCAAGATGTCCCCTTCCGGGTGCAGTGGCACTCCTCCACATGCGGTGGCCTGGCCCTCATCCAGCGATCCTCCAGGTCAAAGTACTGCAGCAGCTGGGTGTCGAAGCACATCTCTGCAGAAAGGAGAGGGGATATGACAAAAACTGATCAGAGCCGGAAGCTTGGAACACACATGTCTGGTAAGGCTCTCTCTGTCACCCCTGCCACTCTGTGTGTCCTCGAAATGAGAGGGGAAGGGATTCACCCAAGAGCCCTGCACACACTGGGCCTTCCGGCCCGGCTTGGGATCTGCAAGTCTCACATCACCCTTCTGATTATAGTAGGGTTCTGTCTGTCCTAGTGCCTGAAGGAGAGTCCTGCTAAGCCCTGGTTCTGTCTCAGAAGAAAGGGTTATGGTCTAACCTCTAATGGGGCTTTGTTTGTAGCCCAAAATTCTATTCCGAACTCCAAATTGAGGCGTGGTTATGATCCAACCCCTTGTTCAAGCTATGTCCTAAATCCCAAATCCAGTGTCTCTCACCGGATAAATTCAGCTCACCAAAATGGAAATGTCTCCCTCTCTATCCTGACCTGCCTGGCACCTCACCTGTCGGGCAGTATCTAGCTCTGAATCCTTCTGTTTTTTAATCTCCCCTGTATGACAGTGTCTCCCCCTGTATCATTAGATTAGGTCACCTAACCAGTCAACGTCTTCCTCTGTATTTTTAGATTAGCTCACGTCACCCGTCAGGCTATGTCTCCCTCTGGATCACTGAATCAGTTCCCTTCACCCATCTGGCAATGTCTCGATTTGTATCATTCGATTAGTTCACCTCAGTCTCCCTCTCTATCACTAGATTAGTTCACCTCACCCATCCGGCAATGTCTCCCTCTGTATCACTGGATTAGTTCACCTCACCCATCCGGCAATGACTCCCTCTGTATCACTGGATTAGTTCACCTCACCCATCCGGCAATGACTCCCTCTGTATCACTGGATTAGTTCACCTCACCCATCCGGCAATGTCTCCCTCTGTATCACTGGATTAGTTCACCTCACCCATCCGGCAATGTCTCCCTCTGGATCAGTGGATTAGTTCACCTCACCCATCCGGCAATGTCTCCCTCTGTATCACTAGATTAGTTCACCTCACCCCTCAAGCATTGTCTCCCTCTATATCATTGGATTAGTTCACCTCACCCATCCGGCAATGTCTCCCTCTGTATCACTAGATTAGTTCACCTCACCCCTCAAGCATTGTCTCCCTCTATATCATTGGATTAGTTCACCTCACCCATCCGGCAATGTCTCCCTCTGTATCACTGGATTAGTTCACCTCACCCATCCGGCAATGTCTCCCTCTGGATCAGTGGATTAGTTCACCTCACCCATCCGGCAATGTCTCCCTCTGTATCACTAGATTAGTTCACCTCACCCCTCAAGCATTGTCTCCCTCTATATCATTGGATTAGTTCCCCTCATCCGTCAGGCAATGTCTCTCTCTGTATGATTGGATTAGTTCACCTCAAACTACTTCTGTGTCACTAGATTAGTACACCTCACCCGTCAGGCAATGTCTCTCTCTGTATCACTAAATTAGTTCACCTCACCCATCCGGTGATGTCTCCCTCTGTATCAGTGGAATAGTTCACCTCATGCATCAGGCAATGTCTCCCTCTGTATCGTTGGATTCGTTCACATCACCTGTCTGGCAATGTCTCCCTCTTTGTCATTGAATGAATTCCCCTCAATGTCTCCCTCTGCATCACTGGATGAGTTCCCCTCACCCATCAAGCATTGTCTCCCTCTGTATCATTGGATTAGTTCACATTGCCCGTCAGGCAATGTCTCCCTCTATATAATCTGGCAATGTCTCGATTTGTATCATTCGATTAGTTCACCTCAGTCTCCCTCTCTATCACTAGATTAGTTCACCTCACCCATCCGGCAATGTCTCTCTCTGTATCACTAGATTAGTTCACCTCACCCATCCAGTAATGTCTCTCTCTGTATCATTGGATTGGTTCACCTCATGCATCCGGCAATGTCTCCCTCTGTATCACTGGATTAGTTCACCTCACCCATCCGGCAATGTCTCCCTCTGTATCACTGGATTAGTTCACCTCACCCATCCGGCAATGTCTCCCTCTGTATCACTAGATTAATTCACCTCACCCCTCAAGCATTGTCTCCCTCTATATAATTGGATTAGTTCCCCTCATCCGTCAGGCAATGTCTCTTTCTGTATCACTAAATTAGTTCACTTCACCCATCCGGTGATGTCTCCCTCTGTATCAGTGGAATAGTTCACCTCACCCATCCAGTAATGTCTCTCTCTGTATCATTGGATTGGTTCACCTCATGCATCAGGCAATATCTCCCTCTGTATCAGTGGATTAGTTCACCTCAAACTACTTCTGTGTCACTAGATTAGTACATCTCACCCGTCAGGCAATGTCTCTCTCTGTATCACTAAATTAGTTCACCTCACCCATCCGGTGATGTCTCTCTCTGTATCATTGGATAAGCTCACCTCATGCATCAGGCAATGTCTCTCTCTGTATTATTGGATTAGTTCACCTCAAACTACTTCTGTGTCACTAGATTAGTACATCTCACCCGTCAGGCAATGTCTCTCTCTGTATCACTAAATTAGTTCACCTCACCCATCCGGTGATGTCTCCCTCTGTATCACTGGAATAGTTCACCCCATGCATCAGACAATGTATCCCTCTGTATCATTGGATTAGTTCACATTACCCCTCAGGCAATGTCTCCCGCTGTATCATTGGATTAGTTCACCTCACCTGTCTGACAATGTCTCCCTCTATATAACTGGATTGGTTCCCCTCATTCGTCAGGCAATGTCTCTTTCTGTATCACTAAATTAGTTCACCTCACCCATCCGGTGATGTCTCCCTCTGTATCAGTGGAATAGTTCACCTCATGCATCAGGCAATGTCTCCCTCTGTATCGTTGGATTCGTTCACCTCACCTGTCTGGCAATGTCTCCCTCTTTATCATTGAATGAATTCCCCTCAATGTCTCCCTCTGCATCACTGGATGAGTTCCCTTCACCCATCAAGCATTGTCTCCCTCTGTATCATTGGATTAGTTCACATTGCCCGTCAGGCAATGTCTCCCTCTATATAACTGGATTGGTTCCCCTCATTCGTCAGGCAATGTCTCTCTCTGTATCACTAGATTAGTTCACCTCACCCATCCAGTAATGTCTCTCTCTGTATCATTGGATTGGTTCACCTCATGCATCAGGCAATATCTCCCTCTGTATCAGTGGATTAGTTCACCTCTTCTGTTAGCAAATGTCTCTCTCTGTATCACTAGATTAGTTTACCTCACCCATCCAATAATGTCTCTCTCTGTATCATTGGATAAGCTCACCTCATGTATCAGGCAATGTCTCTCTCTGTATTATTGGATTAGTTCACCTCAAACTACTTCTGTGTCACTAGATTAGTACACCTCACCCGTCAGGCAATGTCTCTCTCTGTATCACTAAATTAGTTCACCTCACCCATCCGGTGATGTCTCCCTCTATATCACTAGAATAGTTCACCCCATGCATCAGACAATGTATCCCTCTGTATCATTGGATTAGTTCACATTACCCCTCAGGCAATGTCTCCCGCTGTATCATTGGATTAGTTCACCTCACCTGTCTGGCAATGTCTCCCTCTATATAACTGGATTGGTTCCCCTCATTCGTCAGGCAATGTCTCTCTCTGTATCACTAGATTAGTTCATCTCACTCATCCAGTAATGTCTCTCTCTGTAACATTGGATTGGTACACCTCATGCATCCGGCAATGTCTCCTTCTGTAACATTGGATTAGTTCACCTCACCTGTCTGGCAATGTCTCCCTCTTTGTCATTGAATGAATTCCCCTCAATGTCTCCCTCTTGATCATTGGATTAGTTCCCCTCACCCATCCAGTAATGTCTCTCTCTGCATCACTGGATTAGTTCCCCTCACCCATCAGGCAAAATCTCTCTCTGTATCATTGGATTAGCTCACCTCACCCATCAAGCATTGCTTCCCTCTGTATCACTGGATTGGTTCACCCCACGCATCAGGCAATGTCTCCCTCTGTATCACTGGATGAGTCCCCTCACCTGTCTGGCAGTCCCTCCCGGTGTATCCATCCGGACACTCGCAGCGGTAGTTGGTGAAGGTGCTCTGACAGGTGCCTCCATTTTCACAAGGGCTCTTGGCGCAGTGATCTGAGAGCAGGAGAGAGAGGGCCGAGATAAGACTGCTGGGAGATCAATAGGGCCCTAGGAGGATTTCCAATACAGTACTGATTATCTTCGATTGTGGGTTCCCAATTAGATACTGATTTGTACTGATTGTGGATTTGTAATCGAGCACTAAATCGCAGTAAGAATTTCCAACAGGACCAAGACATATTAATTATGCAATTCCAGTAGTGTACTGGTTTTTATTGATTATTAATTTCTTGTACCGTACTGACTTCTTTTGATTAAGGAATTCCAACAGGAAACTGACGCATAGTGACTACGGATTTGCGATCGAGCACCGATGAGCCTTGATTATGAATTTCCAAGAGTACTTTGATTGGTTATTGATCATTATTGTGAAATACTCCACCTTTCACCATCTTCTCCTCGGTGCAGTAGGACCACTTCTGGTCCTTGTCATAGTTCTTGGTGATGGCACACCTACATCATAAGAACACACAGATTTCAGGACAAATGATGGGCACACATTGAGGAAGGCGAGGATGTGTCTCAAGGTGCGCACTACTCCAGGGAGAGAGGGGGGATCCAAGCACAGTAGTCAAACAGCCCTGGTTCATAAAGTACCCACCGGGGACCAGAACCCAGCCATAGCCTGGACCCAGCGAGCGCGCCATTCGTGTACCACCAACAGCTCCTGTAATTCACTAATCCAGGCTCAGAGGAGGGAAGAGCAGAGCACACTGGACATCCATCACCAACCAGTGCCTGAAGCCACCCAGCACCTATATCCACGCTGGCTTGTTTCATTCCACCCGTTTCATGGTGGAAATGAGATAACGTCAAGAGCTTGTCATAGCCAGCCATTCTCTCCATGACAATCAGTCACAATTTATGCCCGACGATGAGCACTAAATCCACCCTGGACAATATAAAAGACACATATACCCAGAAAACACCTCTTTTACGCCTTCGCCTTTCGGCTGCTTGCAACATTGCTGAAACTATTTTGCTGAATGGCTGGAACAACGGTCAGGGGTATCCGTACCTATACAACAGTACTTAATGTGTGAATAAATAAGTGCCAGGGCTCTCGTCACAAGGCCACTCACAGTGCCACTGCCCATTACCACTGTCAGCCCTTCCAATTACAGTAACAACACAACTACTAAACATCACACCCCTACAAGTGGGACAGATCTGACTATTACAGGCTCCCAAAGGTACTGGTAATTTTTAATGTACATTGAATTAATAAGAAACTATTGTGCTTGGCTCTAAATTGGACAAACAGCGCCACTATATGGCATTCTGTCAAAAGTGCTGGTGCTGACAATTAAGTACTGATGCCGAGCTCCGGAAAACACTTGCTCAAATTAAGCACTGCATCCAATAATTTCTCAACAATGGCAGCCAGTCGCAGCCGAAGTTCATGATTGCGACAGTCACAATCACAGCCACAATTCATGATTTGCCAGTCAAGCCGTCCAATTACCCAGTGCTGTGTTGTGTTACAGATGGACCATGCCTCTCTTTTCTCCTTTGAGATATCTAAGTATATCTGCTGCCACAGACCCTTAAACAGTAGTAGGTGCACTTCCAAATGTACATGAATGACATACGAATCCACGTCTGGTTACATAACACACTAGGGAACTCACCTCAGGCAGCATTGGCTCATTCTTGGGTCACGTGTCACACTGGATATGGGAGGGCTTCCTCTGTAAAAATGGCGCCAACACAGAGAATATTGCAAAGAGCCTGATTCATTACTCTCGGTTGCTCCCGAGACCTGAGGACGCCTCCAATAACCACTTAGAAAGTAAGGAACCTGGAGGGCACTTTTTGACTCGAAACTTTCTTTCATTGTTCTAGTCAACACCGTGGCCAAAGTATGTAAATCACCAGTTCTCCTGTCACTGCTGGTAACAGACCACCAGGGGGAGCTCGCGAGATCCTGAGACATGGCACGTCTGAAAACGATCGTTCTACACTGAAGCCAGAGTACAAAGGCCTTAACCAAACAGCCCAAATGTGTATCAATCCGGGCCTCAGGACAACTGTAGGAAATGGCTCCACGCTAGGCCCCAACCAGAAAGCTATGCTCGGTGTCTGCACATTTGTTTTACCAATAATCTTTGAAGAGACAGAAACGTAACACAGAGGTAGATCTCTGCGCGTGCAAAGCCTCAGATCCTGGAACGCCCTAAACTGAATCTTACTCTCTCATCCTATCCTAACTGCTTCGGAAAAATAACTATTGAGACCTGCTTTCAACTAATGTTAGCACAAAAAAGGTTTACCACTAAATGGTTCAAACATATTCGGTTGGATTCTTAACTTCACCTCCAGGGTTGGATTGGGATAAAAAAAATCGTCCCGGGCACACCCAAAACAAGCATTGGCATAGCCAATAGGTCTCGCTTTTGGGACCTTATAAGTGTTTAGCCATGCAACAGTTGATGTTGTTGCACAAAGGATATTGTGCTGCATAACTAAATACTTATAAGGTCCCAAAAGCGAGACCTATTGGCTATGCCAATGCTTGTCTTGGTTATGGTGTGCTGGAATGATGTGCACACCGTCTATCACTGCATTTTAAGAAACTTGAATTAAAGGCACATCAGTACTAACATGTATTGCCTGTTGACGTGTTCTCTAGGACTCTAAGCAGTCTCAAACTGATGCATTATGTGTGATCTCTGAAGGCCATTCCACGCAGCACTAATCTGCTAAATCCAACGAGTGACACTCAACTTGTGACAACAGACTTCTGCGTTTTTGAACAGTAATGTGTTTTATTTATAAGCAGTAGTGTGGGTATTAAAGGGACCGTGCTCAATTAGTACATACAAACACACATACAGACACGCACGGAGTTACACGCGCAGACGCACGCATGCACACACTCATGCAGACACACATGCACACACTGGCTGAGACACAGACACAGACACACATACAAGAACACACAGATGCAAATTCAGACATGGGCACATACACAGACATCCCACATACAGATACACATTCAGTCTCGTAGAAAGGCACAAACACATGCAGACACACCCAGGAGAGCCCAAGGGGAGTTCTGAATGTGAAGGCTGTGTGTGAAGCAAAAGAAGGACATATCAAGGTGCAGTTCTAAGGGTGAAAAAATCATTGGGAAATAAAGATTCGAAGTGTAAGAGTGGGTATATTAGGGAGAAAATACAAGGGTGGGGATGTAAGTTGGGAAGTATTTAATGCGAAATACGAAGTTGGAGAAAACAGAGGCAATAAACATATGGAAATACAGCGGTGTAAACGTCGCTGAAGCCGAACGGGGCTCGGGTGTAAACGTCACTGAGGCCGAACGCGGCTCGGGTCGGAATGGCGGTCAGGAAAGAAATACAAGGATACAAATATAAACGAGGAAATCGAACGGGGCAAAGCCACAGGGAGAGCGAGAGGAAAGCCAGATGGCGCCTCTGCGCTGCGAAAGTGAAAGTGATCGCGATGCACTTAATGATCCGTGAAAGACAGATGGCGGCTGCGCGTGTGCACGCTCGCGTGAACGCAAGCGCTAGGCCAGCCAAAGCGTGGGGTAGCATTTTGAAAACCCACCTACTAAATGTCTCACAGGGCAGCCCATGCGCTGGCTCAGGCGAGACCTAAAAAGTGGCCCACATTTGTGTATTGCCTTCCCGCAGATTACTGCTTCAGCGAAGTTTTATGAAAAGGAAGGGGGTGAAGAACATTTTTTATTAACTTCACTTAGATAAAAAAATGCACAGATTAGTTCACACTGCTGAGCCACACATGAATGCGAGTGAGACCACCACTGCTCAGGCCCCCTGCCCCCGCTCAATCAGCATACATTAATGGGGCGGTGCAGCAAAACAAAGGGAGTGATACCTCCGCCAATTTGCCTCTAGAAAGGCCACTCAGGCACCCACGGGCTGCTGGCGGCATCCTAACAGCACAGACCGCCCCCAGGCTGCCTAAAACAGCAGCCCACAGCTGAAACTCAGCTACCAGCCCTTCAGCCATTTCTCGAGTGACCACGCTACCAATCCAACCCTGCCTTTCACCTTATGCAATGGTATCTTTGTCATCCCTCTCAACAGCCTGGCATAACTGAAAGATGATGCGCGGGGCATAGAGAGTTTAGCAGGCAGCTTTTGTTCTCATGGCTTCTAAGGGCACATAAAACATCAGGGAGATTTTGTAATGTGGAGGCTTTCTTCACCCTCAGAGTCCAACAAAAGTTGTTGTGACATCCTCTATCACACGTTATCTCTTCTACAGTGGCGGCTGCTAGGGACCAGAAGTAATGGGCCAACGGATGCAGGGAAGATTTTGTAAAAAAAATAAGTATAAGTTAACTTACCTGTGTACGGCAGCCGCCTCTCCGCCGTCCTCTCCTGCTCCTGACTCCTGGCAGTACGCAGGCTCCCAGACTCTCCTAAACCAATCATGATTCTGCTATCATGCTTGTAATACTATTATCAGAATGACAGCAGCGTTGTGATTGGGCTCAGTGGCCTGGTTTGCTGCTGAGACAGGGCGTGGGAGCCTGGGACTATTCTCCACCTATTTTTGCAACACAGCCAGGTGGAGAAATGCGAAGTGTGCATGTTGGTTTGGCTGTTCTAAGACGGCCGTCCAAACAGTCATGCGCGCTTATGGTGCCCACCACTCCTCTCCCTGCCGACTGCTGCTGCATGTCAGGATAGCACAGCACCGCCCTGGCTCCGTACTAAAAAATAAAATGATGATAACATTGTGTTATTATCATTTTACTTTACATTTTTGCACTGCTCAGAGAGCAGTGGGGCGATGCTCCTCTGCCTTAACGGAGGAGCCACCTCTACTCTCCTACCAGTCCTGCCCAACAGGCCCTCTTTGTCAATATTATCGCAGCTGCCTATCCAAGCAGCCTTTCCCAGTGGTGGCTGGCAACAAGAAAGAGTGTGGAGACGAGCAAATGGGTGGTGGGTGCATACATGCAAGGTGCGTGGCGACTGTAAATAAAAATAAATAGCCACTTACCTTTCTTACTGCGTGAAGTCCTCGCTCCGGTCCATGTTCAGCTCTGTCTCATCAAGACTCCGCGAGCTCCAGCAAATTCCCCTAACCAATCCTGTTGCCGCTCTTAAGCTGGTAACCATCAAAAGAAAGGCTTCGGGATTGGAGGGAGCAGCCTCTCTCAGTGCTCTCAAAAGCACTGGAGGCCTGTGCTTTCTCTAACCTAGCCAGGATAGAGAGGTTTAAAATGTGCATGTGTGGCTGGCCGTTGTAAGACAGCAGGCCAAAGAAACATGCACACTTTAAACCTAAGTGAACAGCCAGCCGACCACTCCTCCCTGCTGCAGTAATGGCCCTGCCCCGTCTTGACACTTCGTTCGGGGCAGGTTGGTGAAAAATAAAATGATAATAAATTAACTTTATTACCATTTCATTTTTCATCTCAGGGGCTTTTCTAGGGGGGCTTTTTTGTCAGTGGGGCAAGGCTCCTTCGCTGGTATGGAGAAGCCGCTCCTGGCCTTCCCTCACAATCACAACTTAGCAGCAACTGCTGCCAATAACAGTTCAACTGTCATTTCTGTCAATCACAACCTACCAACTCTCCTGCCAATCACAGCCCCAACTCTTCTGCCAATCACAGCCCACCAACTCTCCAGCCAATCACAGCCCATCAGCCAACAACACACCTCCCACTCATAACCAAACAAACCACGCAATGCATTATGCAAATAAAGGTCCAATATCCCCTCCTGCCACCCACAGATCAGTTCCTGTCAGTCACAGCCTGGCAACCCCTCATGCTTACATGAAGCACCCTCATATCCACTGTATACATCTTTTACTGCTCTCTTAAGTCTAAATAGGCATTCTTTTTTTGGTACTCCCTCCTCCCCCCTTCCCCAAAACTGCCCACTCATCCTATTCCTTCGTTTACCCCTCCGGGCGCCTTGAAACTAAATTGTTGTAGTATATGTTGCACATGATAAAATAAAATAAATAATTATACAAATATAAAATTAGTGAAACCGAGAAAAACCATTAAAAAAAATGATAAAAACTTTTATAAAAACGAAGCCATCTGTCCATAAATGGCATCTGTGGAAACAGGATCCAGGTCCCTGTCCTCCATCACCAGGAAGGACAGGTGACCTGAGATGTGTGTGGGAGCGTGCTATAATTGAGCCTTCAGCAGAGGGTTCCCCACCCTGTTGTGGGTTACACGTGTGTGTATCCACAATACTCTGGAAGATCTGAGGCTTTTATTACCACACTCTCTGTGCCGGCTGGTTGTCACAACAAACTTAGTATTTACACTTGCTAAGCATTAATAAAGTAACATTTACCTTCCAGAAAGAAAACAGTGATTTTACACCAGCAGCCAACATTTAATATCACTACATACAATACCAACAAAGTTTCTACCCTGGCCTGTTGTGCCATCCAGAAGGGCACTCCTTTGTATATCTTTGGTGATCCCTGAGTACCAGGGCCCATAGCTGAGGATGAAGGTAACAGCAGTGCTTAATTTGAGCCGGTGGTAGCAGGTGGGGCCCACCGGCAATCATGTATGGGGACCAGCACATATTTTTCCCATCATACTTTGACTCAGAGAAAAAGAGAGAAAACATAAAAGGGGGGAATAAGGAAGAGAAAGATGGAAAAACAGTGACAAAGTTAGTAAACAGGGATGGAAAATACCCTGAAATAAGGACATAAAGGGGTAGGGAATGTCTAGTAGTGGATTCGAAAGGTGTGATGTAGAATCAATGCTACGCAGCTTTAGTATTCCGCACCCCGACCACCAGTAGTGCCAGCCCCGAGCTTCTGGGCAAAACATTGGGCCCTGGCACATATTCTTCTACAAATTAAGCAATTGTAACATGCCCCAGTGCGTGCAATACAGGAAGATGGGTCACGATGAAGGTCGGTGAAAAAAAGGGAAACACAAAACGGAAATGAACAATGCACAAAGGAGTACGCCCACTTTGACCAAACCTCTTCTGCACCAAGTAAGAGAAGCGTGGATTTCAACCTGCTAACTTCTCAAGTGGGGGCGTTGGTTCTGAGGGGGGGTTTATTAATAAGGGCCAATTAGTGCATTTTCTAATTTAATTTTTTTAAGCATTTCCTAGTAAAGAAAAATGTTTTCCAGGTGGTACAAAAAGGGGCTCACATAAAATAACCCAGAAAAATAAAGTTCTACCAATAAGGATGCTCAACTTTTAGAGTGTTGGGGAGTTTTGTTCCTCCCCCCACCACCATCCTTTCTACCTTATCTTTTTTAGGTCGAGGACTACCGGTCTGCCGAAGGCAGAACCGGAAGTCGAGATTTAATGTTTCCTAGAGTGGCTCCTTAGCCCGCCTCTCTTTTTGCCTCTCCTCCATTGGCTGGCTTCCTAAACGGAGGCCCGCCATTGGAGGAGAGAGCCGTCCCTCCAAATAGGCTCCGTCTTTTTCAGATTCGGGGGCGTGTTCCTTGCTGTTCTTTCCACTTTTTAGCCACGCCCTTTTAGAACAGCAGGAACACGCCCCCGAATCCGAAAAAGTTTCGGAGCTTCCATCCGCCATTGTTTTGCTGTCCTCTGGCCGTGAGGATCTTCGTGCTGTTGTGAGTATAGTTGGCGGCGCTGCCCTTCGATGAGCAGGGATCCGCACCGTGCCTTGGACGCCTTTCCCCCTTGTTAGACTCTCTCTGTAGGTGGGGCCCCTTACAGCTAGTAATCACTCCCGACATGAGACATAGCGTGTGCGAACACCATGTCACTCGGACAGCACCACTGACTGAGCGGTGCCTTGCAGCTTTGCGCAAAAAGGTCGCGAATCCGAATTAACTCATTGGTTCGATTGGAGACTCACCCTGTGAACAGCCTTGAAGCACACACAATGGTCTGCACCGATTGTTTCACCGAAGTGTCACGCTTGGAGCATTAGTTGTTTTAATAGCCCCGTTGGCTTTAACGGAGGCTCGCACCGGGGAATCGCCGTCATTATGACAAAAATATCTGGCCTCTAAATTCATCTAGGGATATAGACAAAAGTTTCGAGGCGTGCGTATCCTTGCTATGTGTTTTAGCTACCCAAGGCCAGGGGGGAGGGGTGGGGGCTGGCTTGAGGAGGGAGGGGGCTGGTGAACCTGTTGAACTGCTGAGTTTGAAACCAGAGAGCACGAAAGCCGAGTCCGGCTCTCAATCCGGAACAAAGGTTGTTTTCGGGTAGAAACCCCTCTTCGGGACCACACAGAGGTAAGGACACTCGCGCCCGGGGCTCTTAATAATTGCACATGTATTCGGACCTGTACAGCCACGCTGTTAGGATGTTTTGCGTTCTCAGTGCTTGGCGTGGTTTATTCCATTCAGTAGGAATGTGGTTCTCTCTCTCTCCTTTTAGTAGTTTTTAATTATCGTATGTGTTTTTAAACTACCATGGACGTTGTTTGCTCGGTACAAATGGCGGTGGGCTGTGTTAACCTGTTGGGTAGCAGAGACATGAAAGATTTGGTTGGTGTAGTTGATAAGGTTCGAGTCTCGGCGATGACTCCACATCCTGTGATTTTGGGCAAATTATTTAATCTCCCCGTGCCTACCAAAAATGAATGTATCTGTGTGTAATGAGATTGCTGCTCGTGTAAAGCGCTCCAATACCTCCGGATCGAGTTCGCGCTATATAAAACTGAAGAAAAAACTCCCTTGCATGCATTAACTAAAACTCTCAATGAGTGCGCGCAGTTTTGGGTCGCTTTCTTGCCCTTTCGGTGATACTAGAACATACATGCCAACATCTTAAAACTAGCAAGAGGCACATTTTGGAGAAAAAAAATCGAGTTCAGCATTGTTTCTCGGCGCTTTGGCGGTATGTCAGAACACCGAGGCTAATAATATAGACATGTATTGACCCCCACGAGATCGACGACTATTATATGGTTCGGATCACCATACTTGTGGAGTGAAGAGTCACTATTTTACCTCTCCGGTGAGGGAGTGGCCGCCTGGCCATTGGAAGGATGACGTGCGTCAGCCTCTGCTCCCCAGAGAGTCTCTGTACCCCCAGCCAGCCTCTGTAGATGCAGTACCCAGCCAGTCAGCACGTCCCTGCACCCTCAGCCAATCTCAGCGCTACCAGTCTCTGTACCCAGCCAGTCTCTGTACCCTGCCAATCTTTGTATTCGAACCAGTGACCGCATTCCCGGCCAATTCTCGTAGCCACAGCCCTGCGATTCTTCAGCACAAATATAATGAAGTCCATGTTCTCCACTTTAGAACACAATTAAAAAGTAAATGTAAGTACTGTAACACTTATTTGTATTCGTGAATGAGCTCAGAGCAAATGCACTTTCAACTACTTCTCTCTCTAAAAAGATCACTACCTCACTCTCTCACTCCCTCACTCTCTATATCACAACTTCACTCTCTCTCTAACTCACTACATCACTCACTCACTCTCTATCTCTCTACCTCACTCTTTCTATCTCACTAACTCACTTTCACTGTCTCTTTCACTACCTCTCTCTATCTCACTACATCACAACACCACTCTGCTTACATCTCACTACCTCACAACATCCCTCTCCCTCACTACATCACTGTTTCACTACCTCACTCTCTCTCACTACATAACTCTCTCTACCTCACTACTCCACTCTATCTCACTACCTCACTATCTCACAACTTCTCTCTCTCAAAACATCACTACCTCACTCTCTAGCTCACACCCTCACAACTTCACTCTCTCACTCACTACCTCAATCACTCTCTATCTCACTACCTCACTCTTTCTATCTCACTAACTCACTTTCACTCTCTCTTTCACTACCTCTCTCTCTATCTCACTACATCACAACATCACTCTATGCTTATATATCACTACCTCACAACATCCCTCTCCCTCACTACCTCACTCTCTCTATCTCACTACCTCACTCTCTATCTACCTCACTCTCTATCTCACTACCTCACTCTCTATCTACCTCACTCTCTCTCACTACCTCACTCTCTATTTCAATACCTCACTCTCTCTCTCTATCTCACTACCTCACTCTCTCTCTGCTAATGCAATAGGTATCACATATGCAAAAAAAGCTAATGCCAATAGAAATGACAATGCCATTTATTTAGGGATACAAAAATGATAAAAAAATAATGAGCAATACCAATAGCTCTACCTATAATATTGCCGAGACCATTGCATTGTAAATGCTTGTTCTTTCTTCCCTCCCTGCTTCCTTTCCTTGTTTACACGTCCATACGTTTTTATTTCCTTTCTGTGTCTATCTCTTTCTGCTAGCCTCCCTCTCTTTGTCCCTCACTCTCTCTTTTCTTCCTTTTTCATAGTTTCTCTTTCCTTTAATCCATCACTGTTGCTTAATTTTCAGTCCTTGACCCACACCTATTAGCTCTGTTATAGAATTCTGATGACTTTTTATCCTTGAGTTTCTTCATAGACATCCAGTGGGGTGTGTGCAGAAATTAGCAAATATATTTTCACTCGAACTCCTCCTGCCGGGCTGTTGGTCTCAGTGGCAGTGCCCGCAGTAGGCGCTACAGTGGGAGTTTCCGTACACCACTAACGATACTTATGCAGTCCCACACATGGCATCCCATCCCCATAAACAAATACACACCGCGTAGTTAAGACAGAACTGTAGTTGCCAAAAGGTACCTTCCAGTGGCCCCTCCTGACACCATAGAAAGAGCTTTCACTACTCACAGCTAACCATGAAAGGTGGCCACACTGATCTCAGCAGGCCCCCCAGAATGACGATTGCACCTACAACAAGGCTCGATTTGAGCCGGTGGTTTCCTGTGCTCGGCACCGCCAATTCATCGTCTGTAACGGCACTAACAGCGCAAACTCAACCCAAAGGTTTTCACAAGCACCAGTTAAGGAAACCGGGGCTAACCCTCAGATTGCTGCCCCTGGGGGGGGGGGGGGGGTTGCTGGGGAAAAAGGACGGCAAGCACTTGAAAGAGGACCGAAAGACACGTAGTATCGCCACTAATATTTACCTCCATCATGCAAGTTACATGCACATACATGACACGGTCCAAAGCTACACAGTTGAATACACCGGTGACTGGCAGTGACTGGCAGTACAAAAGAGAACACACAGACTGCATGATCTAGCTGGGGACTCAGAAAAACCGCATGTGACATCCATCAGAGAGCTGCGTGAACAATTACCTGGTAATCCCCCCTCAGCACAATGCAAACATGCACATACATGACACTGTTCAGGGATCCATCATCTACAGCTGACATTAAATGACCATTCTTCATGGTCCCCCCATTAAAGCAGTGCACTTTGTGATCTGCCTGGTACAAGTTCTTTGCAGCAGGCACATTAACCCTCTGTGCTCGCTTTCCAGGAGTCAACCCTTCCACTAGACAAAACTCGGATCTCTCTCTAGGAAGAACATTAATCACCGAAGTTATCATGACATTTTTATTGTTTCTGAAAATTGCTGGAGGCCAGGAAGGAGGCAGCAAGTTTTTTTTAAACCATAATATTCTTGCAAACACTACTCACCCACCCGAAATAGGTACCAGTGCGGTCACACCGTTCGCATCGCCCTAACCTGCTCAAGGTTCATGTGACCTCAGTGACAGAGTCACAGTGACTGGATCACTGTTGCTCTAGGGTGTGCTGCTTTGTAGGCCTGCCCTCAAGACTGGAGATGAACTTCAGTATGGATTGTGGTGGACAGGCCTTCAAGGTTAACTCACAATTGACAGTACTAGGGTACACCTGCTTGTGCTAAGACATCAAGCCTTCTAAGGTCTAGTGGGGCCTTGTAAGGTCTAGCATGGGAATATGCTCCCTCAGTAGAGTGGTCTGGTGACTGGTCATGAAGGCTATACCCAGTTCCCCAGTTCCAAATTCGACAGCTCTGGCCATAGTGCCACATCCTCTCCCCACTGAACACCATACTGCCCCACTGAGAGAAACTCACACTGCCTTCAGCTACAACCTAATTGTGCCCGCTATAAACACTTGGATGTGGCTCAATTCAAATTATGCACTTGATAAGAGTAATATGCTGCCTAAAAAAAAAAGTAAAAGCAAACACTCATAGGGAATGCAAGATTAAGTAAAGCATGTGAAATGTAAGCAGAAATAACATGGTTACCTTAAACATCTCTCACTCACTATTCAGAAATCAGCGAATGGTTTTACCTGAAAAGTTAAGGACATGACTACAGGGCCCTGAAGGGAACCGTTTCAATGTCCATTGCTTATATCCTTAATAAACGTAAGCAGTATGGTTTAAAAAGACCACATCCATAAACAGAGCCATGGTACACATTTTGTTTTCCAATCCATCCATCAACCAGGTATTGCAGTACCTCCAGGAATGGTGCACTTTCCCACCTGAGGACAACAATGCTGTTCAAAGAAGGACGAGAAAACAAAAGTAGCGCTTCACTGCAAAGTCTGTAAAGTGAGGGTGATGTGTTTGGATGTGAATAAAACCAATCTGGCCACTTTGCAACCATTCTGTCTTGCTTTATTTAGTTATGTATTTATTTTTCATATTTAAAACCTTCTATTTCACTCCATCCCGCTTCACTTTGGAATAGAAAAATGTCAGAAAAAGGGCATTTCCCGAAAGAGTGTTTTTCTTTTTTGGATCCATTTCACAGGGAAGCAAATAAATGAAAGAAGGAAAGAGGTTGTGAACCGTTTCTTCAAGTAATGGTTTTCAGTAAGTGAGGAGCAAGACAGAAAGAAAGGGAATAATAGAAAGAGGGGGGGGGACAGCTGCCAGCACAAAAAAGAAGAGGACATTGCCCGAGTCCTATTCCTTCTCTGCCCGTCCCCGAACGTCCACGAAAGCAAGCCGAGCCTTATCTGAATGCCTTTGTCCGCCCCCAAAATAGTGCCGCCTGGGGTGGACTGCCCCCACCGCCCCCCCCAGCTACGCCACTGAAGGAAACGTTCATTTTTTTATAGGCACGGCGAGATTAAGTGATTTGGCCAGAATCACAGGATGTTGAGCCTAGGTCGAATCTCGAGTCTATTTTCCAGCTCCAAAAGTCGGCAGCTCTGGCCATTACGCCACATCCTCTCCCCACTTGAAAGGTTTCATGGTGAGTAGATAGTTCTGTTATAGGCGGTGCTAATAGAAGCAATGGGCTAGTGCAAGCTGCTTCCTGACGAGAGCCCCAGCACTTATTTTTTTCACAAATTAACCACTGCTTACAGGTATCTACAGTACTGGAGGACCCATGTAACTGGTGTCTTGATGCAGAGGGAGCAGGATACAGAAGTCTGTGGTCGCATTGAATACCCTCTCGGGTGATTAGTGCGCTCTACAAATCAATATAACATAACATACAATAACTTAAACCTGAGGGCATTCCTCACACCTGATCACATTGTAAGTAAGGTTTGCATGCAGATTCTACTCAGTGTGGTCATATGCTCTGATGCGCATCTCTACTTTCGCTCCTCACCTTCCTGGGTGGTCAGTTGCCAGACACGGAGATGCAGGTCAATGGTAACTGGTATTTACCCATGAGCAGATAAGTAGTGACAGAGGATATAAACACTTTTTGGTTACAAAACATTTGAGTGATCACAGAGAGAGTGAGCGTTAAATAACAAAATAGTCTGTTTAATGAGAGGTCCAACTGCCACAGTCATCAGATTGTGGCAGTTGCACCACTCTTTAAACAGACTCTTTTGTTTTTTTAGATGTACGCGATTCAAGCAGCGCAAGCAACAACAAAAATGCCACTGTTCCTTTGCCTATCTGTAATGCACACATTGCACCATCTTTTTTAATCCTCACTCACTGTGTGATCACTTGAGCACTGAGCATAATTGTACTCCACACAGAAACTCATCCAAAGAGCATGCAATCGTCTTTGTCCATGCTTGAAACAGGCCCAAGCCTCTACACTTCCTTTGTCATCCATGATGTACGTGCCTTGTGCATATCCTTAGATCAGCTCTGCGAATGACGCTACACCCTCCAAGATCCTATCTCAATTTAAGTAAGGAGAACTTAGGGCACACCTACTATATCCTGGCACTCAGTCCAGCTCCCATACCTCATTAACCCCTTAGGAAAAAAGAAGCTTCAGGAAAGGAAGGTGGGCTGGCTACAGTTCAAGAAGAGAAGCACCTTGAAGAGAATATAAATGTCTGTCAGTACTTGCAGAGGAGATCTTGTGGAGAGCTGGATGGCTAAACCCTTTGACAAAATCAGGAAGGCAAGCTATTGGGATGCCCCCTCCCCAACTCACAGATCCAGCCAGTACTTATCCCTAGAGAATGAGCCCCTCAAGTCAGACAGGCATGGGTGATGTCACTTTCAGGCCAGGAAGCATGGATGACATCACTTCAAAGTTAGGGGAAATGGGTGAAAGCCCTCACTCACCTGATAGGTGGTGCTGCAATGACTGACGGGCATGGGGGCTCTTTGTCAGAGATCTTTTGGTCTGTAGATGCCATTAAATGAGTGCATGTAAGGGTTTGTTTGAACAGTAAGGGTGGTGTCTCGGGTGAAAGTAAAATAATCTAAGGGAACCCAGTAAATCTTTTATCGAATGGTGGTCCCTTGATTCGTTAAAAAAAGAAAAGTGTGCTATCCACAGGTCATAATGTACCCAGATAGCTACAAATGTGAGGAATAAGGTGGGGTCGACATGTTTCATGCCTATGTTGCCAGGAGGGTCAATCGGCATTTCATCAGGACCAGCGTGAAATAAACCTACCCTATATGGGTTAGTAGGTCACCCTCAGAATCATGGAGGCCCACTACAACGTAAAATACTTCACCCGAGTCGATACAGTGGGGTAGATTCCTCCCAATAGTCTGGAGAGAATTACCCCTTAGGTAATGCAGAGAGTCCCGGAGTAGCTAGGGGAAAAAGGTGGTCTTCACGGGATGATCTTCCAGCACCTACCCTCCTCTGCCTGCCATTGCCTAACTGCACACAGAGCCAGCCTGTACATAACCTCGGTGATTAAAGGCCATTGCCCAACTGCACACAGACACAGCATGTACATAACCTCAGTGATTAAAGGCCATTGCCTAACAGCGTACAGAGCCACACTGCACTTGACCTTGGTGACTCACAGCACACAGACCACATCTGTTCTGAACCTCAGTGAGCAACCCTCCTCGCTCCCTTAACAGCACACTGTGGCTGCATGGCTTGGTCCATGATAGCACAAGCTCTCACCAGAGTCGTTTTCGGCCCTTGCTGATGCAGGAGTGGTACAGCCGGCGGTTGTGACGAAAAGGGAAGTGGCAAGGCTGCCCGCTCTCGGTCAGAACTGTAAGACATGAAAAGGAGCATGAAGACCATTGCGAGAGGAAAAGACATATCCCATAAGACCCTGCGCAAGCGAGGGAAGGAAGTGAGCACGAAGAGGCTGGCAGGGGCGCGGCAGGAATCCTGGCAGTGTCGGCCCTTGGTGGAAGTAGGGCTGCAGACCAGTCTTCCCCCGGGGTTCTTCACGCAATAAGCAGAAGGACATGCTGGAGAGGGGCTTAAAGGGTTGGGCAATGGGAGGGATTAAGGTGGGTATAAAGGTGCACCTGGCATCATCGGGGAGGGTTAAGAAAATATGAGTAAGTTGGGCCAGTGTAGTTGGTAGGGTGAGCGAGACCAGCTTAACAGTTGGGGGGCGTTTTGTGTTAGGACCATTAACTAATTGCAGAATTATACTCCCTGATCAGAGCGGACATGTCTGAGCTTGATTTTGAGGTGGTGCTGGCCGCACTGAGAGTGTTGGGCCAGGCAGGCCACTAGAACCTGCTGAGACCGGGTGTACTGGACCAAGCATGGGTCGGCATGGTCCGACCCCTGCGGTCCGCATCAGCGTGCGTTGCAGCGGCGGTGGCGGTATGTCAGGAGGAGCTGCCACTGTCCAAGAAGCCAACAGGAAACAAGGGGCGGGGCTAGCCCAAGCAGCAGCGGCATAAGCGCAGAGGATGGATACAGAGCCTACCCGAGCGGCTGCCAGAGGACACTCTTAACGTTGACACAGTGAACCGGGGGGCGGGCCTGAAATCTAATGAACCGGCCCAGCAACACGCTGGGGCCAGTATAAGGCCATAAGTAGCGCTTCAGGGGGATAGGCGGTACAGCCAGGGACCGGCCAAGCAGCACACATGAGCCGGTGCGAGGCCTAAAGAGGTTGTGCCCCAGGGGATGGGGCTGTATAGTTATGAACCGGCCCAGAAGCACGCTGGAGCTGGTATGAGACACAGAATAGATGCTCACCAGAGAGAGCAGGGCCCTATGGACCTCACATGAGGCCTCTCCCTAGGAGCAGGCAGGATAGTAAGGAGAGTTGGGTTCCCCTCCTACAGCAAAGGAATTAAAAAGGGTGGGAGTCCAAACAGTTCACCTCAATGTAGAATGGGGGGATGGGGAGGTGGACAACAGGGAGGGAAGCCCCCCTTATCCTTCCCAGGTGGGAAGGGTTAGACTTAGAGGCAAAGATCTGGGAACAACGTCGGATCATCCAGGAGACTGAAAGGAAGTGGGGAGCCTTGTGCGCATCCAGGAAGGGCAGTGGGTTGGGGACCATGGGCTGTGGGCCGCCTACCCCATTGTGAGATATAAAAGCAGCTCCGGAGAAGGACCTAGGTACAGAGGGAGAAAGGGGCAAGTGGGTGTGGGTTGAGGAGGCACAACATCGAGGGAGAGGAGCAGGGGCAGCCGTGACAGCAGAGAGACCCGGTGATGCTGGGGACGCCTCAGGTTGGAGCAACCTGAGGGGGGGGAACAAACTGACAGCTGAGGCTGGTAGAAGCGGGGTGGCGCTAATGGGGTGCAAAACAGCTCTGAGGCGCTAGCTAGAAGCAGCAGGGGGGTCCGCGGCGGCCTACCCTCCAACGAGGGATCGGGCGGCATGGACAGCGATGGATGAATGCACTGGTGTGCTTAGAAAGAACGTAAGGGGCAGGAGAGAGCGGTGCATGAAGTGATGCGGGCGCCTGCAGAAGATGAGACTGAGTTGCTGTTGGAATTTGGTGACGAGAGTGATGAGGTGGAGGAGGGTTAAGTGCGGGACGATGATGATATTAATGCGGGGGTTACTGGGGCACCGGAGAAGGCAACCAGAAACGTTGGTGTTTTGCAGGAGGCAAGTGCGACCAAGGACAAAACTAAGTCAACAGGCCAGAAGACAGCCGGCAAGAAGGGCAAAGACAAGGAGGCCCATGGAAGTCTATCAGGTGAGGCTGAATGGTAGGCATCTTGGGATGGGGGGCCAAAGGCAAGGAAGAAAAAAGCCTGCCGGTCGGTGGGTGGGGGGAGACGGGTCTGTTCGAGACTCGGTGATTCACGCAGGTGCAGCAGCGGCTCCAGCGTCAGGTGCAAAGGACAGTAGGGCAAAACAGTTAATTGGCACCAGTGTCCAGACGGACAAGGTAGAAGGGAGTGAAGGAGAAGAGGACAAAGGGGAGGACAAACACCACAAGAAGCTGCCGTACATGGGCCTTGCAATGCCTTTGGGGTCACACCTTTCGGACAAAACAAGAAATCGGATATGGAAGCACCTATATGTCGACGTATTTAGGTTGCTCCATAGGGAGATCCAGGTGAAGGAACGATCAAAGGAAGAAGAGTGCGAACTGACGAGGAGGTAAAGGGTTCCCATCAACATGGAGAACTGGACCTCAGCCTTCCTTATATACGCCAGTATTTACTGTGAGAAACATTTAGATAGGGCTATCACATTACTGAAATATATGGATATAATATGGAAGGTGCAGATGCACTTCGGAGTTTCGCATGGTTGAGTTGTGATGATGAGTTTAGGGCCAGAATCAGCATGAAGGGAGGTAGATCATGAACTGTGGATGCAGTGGATGTCATTCACGCAGTCATCGGCATCTACCCATATGGCTTGCGGCCTGCCAGTCACGTATCGATCCTTTCCAGCGCATCCCATCCTGTCAGGGGAGGGAGGGGCTAATTTTAGCACTGGAAGTGCAGGGCCAACACCAAAGCAAGGGGGAAGCACCATGGGGGCATGCTGGAATTTCAACTAGGGTTTCTGTTCAAGACACCCTTGCAAGTTTAAGCATGAGTCCTCCAAGTGTGGGGGGGTCGACACCCGCTCACACAATGTTTTACACTGTCCACCTCAGCCGAGCAATGGAGGGTCACTAAGGGCCGGGATAGTCTGGGCCAAAGGGCTCCTACCCCAGTTTGGATCGAAGCCATGGGACCATGGCTTTCGATTTACCCCGATAGAGAGGCTGTGTTGAGGATTCAATGGGGTTTTAGTGAAGGTTTTCAGGTCGGAGACCAAGCTCCCAGAGTACGAAGGTGGGCGGAGAATTTGAAATCAGCCAGAGAGTTGCCAGAGGTAGTAGCGGCGAAATTGAAAAAGGAAGTCAAAGAAGGGAAGATAGAGGGCGCATTTGAAGATTGGCCGGAGGAGGATCTAATTATATAATCTCTGGGGGGTGCCGAAGAAAGAACCAGGGGAGTACAGGATGATCCATCTTGGCCCGAAGGGAGGTCAGTCAATGACTTCAATGCGGAGGAGGATTCATGGGTGTTGTATGCATCAGTTGACAATGCGATCCGCCTAGTGAGGTTGTGTGGGCAGGGAGCGGAAATGGCAAAATGTGATGTAAAATCAGCCTTTTGCTTGCTACCTTCTTGTTGCTGAGGATGCAGTTTGAGGTCACCATCTTTGTGGACAAGATCCTGCCGATGGGTTGTGTGATTTCTTGTGCACTCTTTGAGGTGTTCAGCATATTCTTACAGTGGGTTTTGACAAAGAGTAGTGGTCACCGGGAAGTGTCTCATTACCTGGATGACTTTCTGTTCATAGGGAAGGGAAATTCAGGAGAGTGTGAGTAGGCACTGCAGCAATTCCAGGAATTGGCACAGTCATTTGGGGTCCCCTTAGCACCGGAAAAAACAGCTGGTCCCAGCTGTAGACTGACTTTGCAGGGCATTGAATTGGACTCGGTCCAATGGATGGCGAGACTGCCTAGTGAGAAAGTGACAACCACACAGGCTTTTCTGCTGTGGGTTAGGGGAGAAGAAGATTGACCTGAGAACGGTTCAACAATTGATGGGTTTCCTGAACTTTGCCTGCCGGGTAGTAAGAGCGGGGAGAACATTCTGCCGATGCCTCGGCATAGCCATGTCTGGAGCAGTGCTACCACACCACAGAATCAGGATTTCAATGGGAGTCAGGGCAGATTTGAGGATATGGCAGACCTTTTTAGCAGACTTCAACAGAGTGTCTTTCGACTTTGTGGACAGGAAGATCTGGAGGGTTCAAATTTTATCGGATGCAGCGGGGGCCTATGGTTTTGGACTGTTTTGGGATGGACGTTAGTGTGCATAACAAATGCCAGCACATTGGTTGAAACAACGACGGAGCATAGCTTTCCTGGAGTTTTTTTCCACTATTGTTAGCACTGGTGGTGTGGGGCACGGAAGTACAGATTAGGACAGTGTTGTTACATGTGGACAACATAACGGAGGTGGAGCTAGTGAACAGGCAGAAAGCAAGGGACTTGAGGGTCTTGCGGCTGTTGCAAAGGTTCATGTTGAAGTGCTTGAGAATGAATGTAGTATTTCATTCAAAACATGTTCCAGGAGCAAGTAACGACATTGCGGATGCTTTGTCTCGTTCGCAGTGGTGGTGATTCCGACGACTGGCACCTGGAGCAGACGCATGCAAGACAGAGCTGCTGGAAGGCATCTGGGCCTGGTGCAGTGAGAGTGCTAGGCCTGGTCGAAAAAGGCGGAGTTACAGATTGGCGTGGACTGAATTTGGAGGTTTCATGGGACAGACCATAGATGCATAGAACACGACAAGACAGGACACTGAGCAGGGAGTAATGCGTTTTGGTTTAAGTTGTATTGATAAGGTTTGTCACAGAAGACAATAGCGAGGAAACTGGCAGGGATCTCATTCTATAGAAAATTGTACCTAGGTTTTGATCCTGCAAAGGATGAGATTCTGATTAGGATGTTGAAAGGTTAGGGGCATCATCGGGGGATGGGAGGGAGGGAGCTCCGAAGGAGGCCATGAAGTTTGAATTGTTGCAAAGTTTACTGGGGGTGCTGCCAAATTGTTGTTATGACAATTTTGAGGTGTCGTTATTTCGTTTATGTATGGTCTGGATGTTTTTTGGGGCTTTCCGGTTTTCTGAATTGTTGGGTACGGGTCAACAGGCAGGAAGAACTTATGAGGAGGTGAGATTGGATCAAGGCCAACTGGGGATTTGGCTGGGTCATTCTAAGACAGATCAGGCTGGAGGGGTAGATGGGTTTGGCTGAATGAGAGCAGATGGAGTGGTGTGTGCCCGGTGCAGGAATGGCGGGATTTCTTAGCAAGAGCAGGAAGGCCGGCGAGAGGAATTTTTTGTCATGCATCAGGGGGTAGACTGACAGCGTTCCAGCTGCTGGCGGTGATGCGCATGGCTTTAAGGCGTTTGGCCAGGGATCCGGACAGATATGGCACACATTCTTTCCGCATTGGCACAGCTACGGCAGCAGTGTGTTTAGGTTGGTCCTGAGACAGAATATGCCAGATTGGGAGATGGAGGTCTAGGTGCTACGACAGATATGTGCGCAAGTAAACATTTTTTTGGGGGGGGAGCAGAAGTAGGAGAAGATAGGTTCATTGTGTGCACTAATATATTCTCTTTTGTCGCAGGTTGTGTTGGCAGCCCAGGAACCAAGACGGTTACCTGGATCGTGGGACATTCTTTCGTACACTGGGCAGCAAAATACGCAGGTGGGCAGGTCTATGGTCGTAACCTGGGTCTGAGGAGCAGCCACCACAAAGTGCACTGTTGGGGTATAGGAGGGATTTGTTGAGGGGCTTTATTGCCGTGGCTGATGAAGATGGTGGCACAAAGAGGCTGTTGATCCTACACTTGGGCGAAAATGACTTGATACTGCTCTCAGGATTGGCAATTTAGCAGCACATGCAGAAGGATCTGTAGCTGATAAAATGCAATTTGGTGGGACAGTGCTTAGTATGGACCAAATTTGTGCCGCGCAAAGTGTCAAAAGGGGCGGTTAAACAAGCATCCGTGGAAAAAGCCCGAAGAAAATTGAATAGGGCAATGAGGATGTTCTGCCAAACTAAAGACATTCAGGTGATTGCTCACAGTGAGGCTCAAATTAGGAGAGCCGTTGTTTTTCAGGGACGATGAAGTGCACCTTTTGCAGCCAGGGAATGCCTACTACATGATGGAGATGCAAGATGTGATCAGTAGGTTGTGGAACAAATCCATCTGGTGTCGCAGGGAAGAAAGGGGGTGAAGCGAAAGGAGCACAGGAGAGAGGGGAGACAGGTAACTACCCTACGGGGGTTCCCATGTTGGCAATACTTTGGAGGGGTGGTGGGTCACAGACAGGCGCATCCACCCCTCGGGCGGGAGAAACAGGTAAATGATGGTGGGGTGCGGTATGCAAGAGTGCGACAGCAACAAATCCAAGAGAGGATGTTGAAAGAAAAGTGAAGACGAGAGTGGAGAGATGGAGGAGTTAGCAGAGTGAAACGGGATGAGCGCAACAGGTGTGATGGCTGAGGATGGATAAGGTGAATGAGCGGGTTGATGATGGGAACAGTTTAGTTATTTAGGTTTTAGTTAATGCCATTTGTTACAACCATGTCCTAATAAAATGGCCTTCTACGCTTCAAGTAACAGCTTGGAGTGTAATTATTGCGCAAATGCTAGTAGGCGACCCTAGTACAAGTGGCCATGGGAGAATGGAATGGGCACAGACAGGAAGTGGAGTCCAGGGTTTGTAGAAGCCAGGGTAGTCATTATCTGCCAGAAGAGGGAATGGGAGCAGGACACAGAAGAAATGGGGTACCTTCTTATAAGGAAGAAGCCAGGCACATATGCAAAGGGAAGCTTCATGCAGGTGTTGCGAAGAAGCTGGCGCAGGTAGACAGGGTGTGTGTGTGTGTGTGTGTGCGCATGCACGCGTGCGTGTGTGTTTTTATATATATATATTTATATAGGACCCTCATTGCAGGTTATTGCCAATTAACAAACTCTTCCACCAGGAACAGGAGCTTATTGCATTTGATGCAGCCCAGGGGCCTTCACCCTTGAAAACCAATAGAAATTATCAGAAGCAAAACAGAATGAAGCAAGAGTCCTGTTCACGCAAAACAACAGGCACAGAAATACATCAAGGATAAATAAACAAACATTTAAGGCGTTTCAGGTTTAAAAAAATTGCGATTTCAAAGATGTTCAAACCATAGGCCAGCCCCTTCAAAGCAGGGCCTGTGATCGGTATAGAGGGAGCTAGATTAATCCATGGGATCAGCGGGTGTGTGGAGGTAGGTGAGGTGCGTTATGCACCATTTCTGGTGGGTCTGGAAGATGTTGGACCATATGTACCGAAAACACTGAGGTCGAAGGCTGCTGGTTTAAAGGAGACAGGTGAGTTAATATAGGTTGAACACAAACCTCCGCTCACTCTGAATAAGCAGACCCACCTGCTGGTTGGCTGCCTGGTCAGCGGTAGAAGGTCGGCCAACAGTGAGGGGTTGAGGCGGGATGCACCTATTGGTCATCAGAGGAAGAAACAATATCTCAAGGTTGGTGCTGGTCCTGTTATTGCTTTCTATAAGGAGTTTGATGGCAGCAGCCTCAGGGAGGAAAGTAGTACACTGTGGGTGTTTCTCCCTTGGAAGTGCAAGGAGGGGGTACAAGGTTGTGGAGTTGGGGCCTCTTGCATCAAGCATGAGCTTCAGATGTAGGGTGAATCTCAAAAAAGGAGGGTGCAGGAGTGTTGAATGGTACAAAATGAGCAACAAATTTGTTGGCAAAGTATGGGTTTTTATAAAAATGAACTGCATGACTCCCGTCTGAGCAGTGTCAGAGTTCTGTGGAAGCCAGAGCGTGCTTCTCAGGGATGAAATGTCTGTATTACTTACCGGCAATCTTTATTGCATGGAGTCCTGCTGTTCGTCCTTACTAATGCCCTTGCCCGCTGCCACTTGTCCGGCAGTTTAAATACACAACTTGAACTCCTCCTAATGACCTGTATAGAGGACTAAGCTCAATGCTCAGCATGTTTGCACCAAGTAGTAGTCTGAGGATGGACTTGCGAAGGTCTGATTAGGGAAGCAGTAGGGGCTGGGGTGGGGTCTGGGGGTGTAATGAGGAGCAGTAGGGGCAAGTGTAATGAAGACCTCACGTCTGTACTGTAGGCATTAGTCCTTTGTCTCCCAACCTCTTCAGAGCACATATCATGCAATGCTTTACAAAGTAAGACACATACATGTGTCTGCAACCGCAGGTGCTGATGCACTGAATACTGAACACAAACCCAGCCAGACACTGCACCCAGTAGAGGTTCCAAAAGCAGCAAAGTGATGCTTCCTTAGCAATCATCAACATGTAATTTAAACATATGTGCACAGCCCATACCCATGGATGTTGATGCAACAAAGTGCAGGGTGCAGAAGTGACATCACATGTCATTTGTCCCCCTATGACATCAAAGAGTTAACCTCTTGGTCCACCTTTAGCTTCTCTACAGCCTCCTATTGGCTGCAAAGATGTGAGGTAAAGTACTACAGAAAGTAAACAAGCCACTTGGAGCTCTGCCACTGCCTTCATGACCCCCAAGACCAGCAATTGCAAAGGCAGCAGCAGACGTATCAAACAGTGATAGTCGCTGATACTCCTGGACACATATAATTGACCTCCATGTGTATGATGCAACCCAACCAGTAGATCACCAGGAACATCCTGTGTGGCTTCGGCCACGGAGCGGCTAGATAGCCCAGCCGTCGATCACTCACAGAAGAGCAGCACCCATCTGAATACAACCGGTGGAGGATCTCAACCAGTTCCATACCCTTCAGGAAACTTAAGATGGCTGCACACCAGCCCGTAGGACCAAACCATAGGAAACCAAAACGACACGGACAGGACTAAAAGTTTACAACTCAGTATCACAAACCACTATATGATGCAAGATTATATTAATTTGAAAGATAGGAAAAGATTTCACCATGCCGAGGCATTTGGACCTCCTAGTTAATGTCCTTTCCTGGTGTAACACATGTTGCAATTATTTTACAGCAAGAAGCAGGGCCGTAGTATAGGGCACCACTGGATTTCTATAGGCATCGGAACTGTGATTTTAAAGTGTCAATGGTGTGTCCCACCAAAACCTTTGACCTGCAAAGTGCTGCGGTGAAGTGCTAGATTGCTAAAGTGAAGGTATTAGGAAAAAAAGAGAGAGAATGCTGTATGAGAACTTTCTGTAAGAAAATAAGTTATTTAAATTGGAAATTCAAAGTGTAATAAAATCATTACGTGAATAATTATAGGCATTTAAATGACCTTAATATTTTCTCCTTTTAATCGTAAAACATAACCTCTAAATCTTAAGTGTAACTGCATTGCTTTGAAGTAACTCTTAAATCCAATCCATCTAGTGATATCCCTCCTAATCCTAACAGTACCCCGAATTCAAGACTAACCCTAAGGTTCAACCTCTCCCTCACCCTGGCTGAAGGGGGTTTCCTTACTTAGCAAAACTAATTTAACCCCTAGCCTCATTTAATCCCAACCTTAAACCTCAACCATACTGTCACCGTCTTGCTATTCCTACGCATAACGCTGACCCCAAACCTAACCCTATCTTTAAGCCTAGCCGTATTCCATATTCCTAGCAACCACAAACCTTATCATAGATTCTAACCCTAAACCTAAATCGAGCCTTAACCTAACCCTACCCTATACCATGCCTACTATTAAACACTTTCCAAAACCCTCACTCTAACTCAGGGGTTCCCAACCTGGGGTGCCCACATCCCTATGGGGTGCAATATGGCATTTCAGGGGAGGGGTGACATTTTATGCACTGAGTTAAAAGCTTATTTTTATGAGTTCCATTTTTCACCCGCAGTACTGTATGTGGCTCACAAAATAAAAATATGACTATTCATCTTCAAATGTGATATTACTTTTGTAGGGGGTGCAAACATTAATCACACATTTCCTATGGGTGCGGGGCATAGAAAGGTTGGGAACCCCTGCTCTAACTTCAGGGCTAACCCACAACCTTACTCTAGATTGGAGTTTTTCCATTACCCCATCCTTAATGTTTTCCCAATCTCTACCTTTCCGTTATCCTAACCCTTGCCTTTCCAATTCCTTTTTATTATTTTCAAACTTGACTTCTCACTTTCTTTTCTTCTGTTTTGATTTTCTCACATTTTATTTCTCACAATATTAGTTTACCATGTTTTCTTGGTTCTGCACTAACAGGGCTGTCTATAGAAATGGTGACTGGGTTCACACATGCAAACCTTGTACTCTGTCACTTGTGCTAGTTTCAATAAAAGAATAGCCTTTTATAACTGTTAATGTTTATATATTTATTTATTGTATGTGATAAACACTTAGGGGCAGATTTACAAGTCCCTTGCGCCACTTTTGCGTCACTTTTAACATGGGAAATGTGACGCAAAAGTGGCGCAAGGGCCTTGTAAATCTGCCTCTTATTTTGGAACTATCCATCGGCAAGCCACTAAAAGGATATTTTGTAGCCATGTTTGTGATGGCGTGGATTGCCTTTGACGCTATCTTCCATGTTCAATGAGTGCTGACCCTTCCTGCTCCTGTAGATAGGCGCTATTGGTTGCACCATTACATTGGAGAAAAAGGTAAGAACAGATAAATCCTCCCTACTGCACTCTATCCGAAAACGGAAAACAGAAAATCATATTTGGTGTGTTCCCAGACTAGATGGGGTGGCCAATCCTTTTCCGTGACTACCGCCAAACTTTGGCACGCTCACCCCACCTATATCTCTGAAGAAGATTCTTTAATGTCCTTCAAAAAACATCTGAAAACCTGGCTTTTTTCATCTCAGAATCCTTGATTCTTGGCTGCTCTGCTCTTGTTGATCTATCTGTCCTCCTATAGCGCTTTGACACCTGCAGGTTTTAGTGTGCTCTATACATTTTACCCTATCCCCTTTATGTATGTATGGCCCTCATGAACTGATGCAGGGAATGTGATCCTGTACTTTGCGGAAAAAATAACTGCCCCGGCAACTGTGGATCGACAGCCCCAATGGCAATAGGTGAGAATGAAGTCAATGTATGCACATGGGTAGGAAGTGACCATTGGAGCACTGTATCATGGTCTCTTATGGGTCCTGCGCTCTGATGGGGCCACATTGTTTGTTTGTGGTGTAGTTAACTGCACTGAATTTTCCTCATCAGTCTGGCCAAATAGCATGACTGTTGCTATGTATCCTTTCAGTGTTCCTGAACTGTCCCTGGAAATTCTGTGCAGTCTGAACACACATTAGTGTCACACAAATGCTGGTATTCAGTGATGCCATTTTGGAGAATGCTGTGCATTGTGAGGTGCCATTTGCACGCCTGTCAGTAACTGCAAAGTTAGCCATTTTCAAAACTTTGTGCGTATGTGCTAACTTTGATCAATTCCCACATTGCGCACAGTGACTTTGCATATGACCAGTCACCATCTCACTATCAAAGACACTAAGGCTCTAATCTGCTAAATGACACTTTCATTTGCCTACATTGTAAGTTTCTATTCAGGTCGCTGTTGCACATTATGAAAAAGTTTGCAATTAACTCCTATTGACGCTCCAGCAGGTGTATAGCTACCATTAGTGCAGTAGGTGCAGTGGCGCCTGGGACCGGAGATGTAAAGGGTGCACTTATATTTTATAATTACAGGTGTTTCTCACTGCCAAACCAGGGGATGGTGGCCCTACTTTTCTTCTTCCTTCTTGGATTAAACCAGGGGTCCACTTGCTCTGCCACTGTGGTCCAGCGGCCATGTCACAGTTTCTGGAGGAAGAGTAATGACTGGATTTATCTCCAGATCCCGCGGCGTGGACAGGGCAACTAGCAGTCTCAGCGGTGATGCCGCATGATCTCCCAGCTGACCATGGGTGATGGGTACTACAGACCTGATTATAAACCTACTGCTACATACAGCAGTAATTGCAGTAGCATGAATAGCATTCCAGCTCTGCCTAACTTGTAACCAGAATGACCTGACTTATACCCAGAGCAAGAGAAGACAGAAAGAAGGGATAGGGTCACACTATACAAATACCACATTCATGCAAACATACAGATGAAGTCTGAAACAGAACCTGCAAGAGTGAGCTACTGGGTAAGGAAGTGTAGGGTGGTGGAAGAAAGCGGTATGAGGTGGAATCTAGACGAGGCAGGTTTGGTATTCAGCAACCCCAGCATTCGACAGTGCAGCATGCAAGCTTCTAAGGAAAACATAAGGCCCCACCTGCAGATTGATTACCCTAACCAAATCAGGGTCTCCTAAAGATCCCTGCCCCCCTTCAATCATGCATCTCGCTGCGGATGTGATTGCAGGCGAACTATTCCCTCTAATTAATCAAGTACTTGAGTCGGGCAGCAATCCTTCAAGTTGGAAGATAGCAACAATTAGACCATTGTTAAAAAAACCCGCACTGGACCTCCATATACCAAAGAACTACCGTCCTATCGCCGCACTGCTCATCGCAGCCAAAATTTTGGAGAGGGAGGTAAACAGATCACTAACAGAATACCTTAACTCCTATAATCTGCTGGACTCCACTCAGCACGGTTTCCGTGCTCAACACTCAACGGAATCAGCACTGCTTGTGGCAGCAGAGGAAATCCGCAGTACAGTGGACAAGGGAGGTAAGGCGATTCTTGTGATGTTAGATCTGTCGGCTGCCTTTGACACCGTAAATCATACGGTGTTGATTCAAAGGCTTCAGGAAACCGGTATTGAGGGCTCTGCGCTGTCCCTTCTCTCTTCTTTTTTGGAAGGAAGGGAGCAAAGCTTGCTGTGGGACGGTTTACAGTAGGACAGCTTCTCTCTGCCATGTGGGGTTCCGCAGGGTTCAGCGCTGTCACCTACGCTGTTTAATATCTATGTGACCGTCCTGGCCAGACTCATTAGGAAGCATGGCTTCACGATAGTCTCGTATGCTGATGATTCCCAGATCATAGTTTCCGCATGCAAACAATCTAACGACATGGCGTGTAAATTCCACAACTGCCTGTCCAAAATTATGGTCTGGATGCAGGAGAGCTTCTTGAAGATCAACACTGAGAAAACTGAGATTATTGAGTTTGGCCAGGGGAGTCCCCTGTGGAACAGATCATGGTGGCCGTTAGAGGCCGGGGAGTGCCCCTGCCCCGTGCCCAAGGTAAGAAACCTGGGCGTGCTGTTTGACAGTCAGCTAAATTTCTCAGCTCATGTCAACAGCCTCGCGTCATTCTGCTCCTTTTTAATAAGGACGCTCCGTAAGATTTTCCCTTTTATTAAACCAGAGTTGCGTAAAACTGTTGTAGTAGCGCTTCTGTTATCTAGATTGGATTACTGCAACGCCCTACTGTTAGGGATAAATAAGACCAAGACAATATGCCTACGAGGTATGTCAAAATGACTATCTATGTATAATAACCTTATGTCTCCCGCACCCAAAATATGGTGAAAAAGGAGTGAAAAGGAGTGTTGGTGCCTCACGGTAGCGCCACCAAAGAGGGTTAAGCAGGATGGTACTCGCCTGCTACCTCAATTTCTCATCATCAGCTACCAACACTCCAACAGCAAGAAATTGTGCATAATGCTGGTGATGAACTAAATAGGTGCTAGGGTGTGTGTTTAAGAAAGATGGGAAAGGAGAAGCTGTGCTAGAATGTGTGCACCGTCTCAGAAAACCCCTAAGTGATATATATTAATATCAATAAAAGAGCTAAATCACACTGGCTTGCGTACTTTATTCTAAGCTGCGTGATAGCTCGTATGTTAAAATGCCGACATGTTTCGTTACCATTGGACAACACTCACGGTAACTTCTTCAGGGCCCAGGAACAGGCCTGTTCCTGGGCTGAGTAAACGCCGGAAACGAACAGTTGCACGACTCACGTTTGGAGTGGAACAAGTGGTGCCTTGAACGCGCACACAGAGCCGCAAGGTCCCAAGGGTAAAGGTATGCCCAGGTTGGGCTACATCCTGAATTGTTTTTAAACGACAAATAGAGGTGCAGGGATAAAAGAACAGACCCCACGCCCTGAAGAAGTTACCGTGAGTGTTGTCCAATGGTAACGAAACATGTCGGCATTTTAACATACGAGCTATCACGCAGCTTAGAAAAAAGTACGCAAGCCAGTGTGATTTAGCTCTTTTATTGATATTAATATATATCACTTAGGGGTTTTCTGAGACGGTGCACACATTCTAGCACAGCTTCTCCTTTCCCATCTTTCTTAAACACACACCCTAGCACCTATTTAGTTCATCACCAGCATTATGCACAATTTCTTGCTGTTGGAGTGTTGGTAGCTGATGATGAGAAATTGAGGTAGCAGGCGAGTACCATCCTGCTTAACCCTCTTTGGTGGCGCTACCGTGAGGCACCAACACTCCTTTTCACTCCTTTTTCACCATATTTTGGGTGCGGGAGACATAAGGTTATTATACATAGATAGTCATTTTGACATACCTCGTAGGCATATTGTCTTTTTCTTCTTTTTAATGAACCACACCGTAGAATAGCTCAGACGACAGAATCGCAAGCTATAAATGAGGGTCTAACGTTTATGGCCATCAATACGGATGTATGAAATATCGGTTCATAGTGTGAACAGGTCTTTGTTGTATACAATGTATTGAGTGGGGGATGACCTGTTCTCTGCCCCTTTAGCTCCTTTCTGTAGACAGGGATAAATAAGACGCAGATAAAAAGGCTGCAGACTCTGCAGAACGCTGCGGCGAGCGCTATTACTGGACGTCCCTAGAGATCAATCTGTCTCAGGAGGAATCAAAACATTACATTGGCTCCCAGTTCAACAGCGTATAGACTTTAAGGCCATATGCTTAGTGCACAAGGCTGTTTTCGGAGGAGGAGCAAGGGATATTCAGAAATTATTTATTCCTTATACCTCTGGCCGTGTGCTAAGGTCTAGCACCCAGAGTCTTATCAAGATCAATCGGATTAAGAGAGTCAGATGAGGTGGTAGAGCTTTCTCAATCCGTGCTGCTGGACTCTGGAACAAGCTCCCCTGTTCCCTAAAACTAGTAGCAAATCATCAATCCTTTAGGAAACTGCTAAAGACATGGCTCTTCCAAGAGGATCGTATATGAGGAGCATGTCTCCACCTGTGCTTACCAGTGCCAAGACGCTTCGGCATTCGCGCGCTATACAAAACCATATCCTATCCTATCCTATCCTATATCCTATCCTTCACTTATTTCTAATTGAAGTTCTCAACTCAAGCCATCAGAGCTCTTACGTCTAATTATCACAAATGATAGCATCATTGCCAAACAAGGCTGCTGTATCCTAAAACAAAACAAAGAAGGTAGCGTCCATTTACCCACCTGCTGAGTAGTGATTTTATTTCTGCTATTTACACGGCAGCTGGCTAAGTAGTAGAAATGATTTACTATTTGGCAGGCGGCCTTGTAAACAGCAGAGAAATTTCATTATTTAATCAGCCGTTGGCTATATAATAAAGATTCTGCACTGTTTGGCCGTCAGGCGTGCTAATAGCATAACAAACGTCACTATTAACCTGGCCACTTGGTAAATAGTAGAGATTCTGCAGTGTCTGGCTGACAATCATACAAATAGCAGGAAACCCTACATATTTACCTGGCCGCTGGCTCAACAGTCAACTGTGTGGCTGGCAGCCATGCAAATAGCAGAAAAATGTCACTATTTACCCAACAATTGGTTAAATAATAGTGATTCTGCACTGTTCATCCGGCAGCCATGTAAACAGCATAATAACTTCACTATTTACCCGGTCATAGGCTAAACAGTAGAGATTCTGCACAGTTTGGCCAGCAGCCAACAGATATCAGTAAAACTTCCCTATTTAACTGGTCGCTGTCTGAATAGTAGAGATTCTGCAGTGTTTGGCGGCAGTTTTGGGAAATCTTCTCCCCTCCCCCCCCGAGAGTACCAACATCCTGCCTTATGGGGACCCCTTCCCCTTTTCAAATTAGTTACCACCAGGTAGGGGGTTATTTAACTCATCAATGGTTTGCGAAAGCAATTTCAGTCACAAACTGTCAACAAATTCCTTTCCAAATTAGAAAGGGGAGGGAGGAAATTTTTTTCATAAACCCTCTTATTTACTTTTCAGAAACAATCGCAAACCTTGTGATTTGGAGACATAAGGCTCTTAGAGCCAGATATGCGACCTGTTTTTGCATGCGCAACAGGTTTGCGAACCTGTTTGTGCATGCAAAAACCTATTTGGCCATGTACATAGCCTATT
The DNA here is from genome assembly GCF_964204655.1 of Triturus cristatus. Lineage (NCBI taxonomy): Eukaryota > Metazoa > Chordata > Amphibia > Caudata > Salamandridae > Triturus > Triturus cristatus. The sequence continues at coordinate 1,145,426,587 of NC_140590.1, read as the reverse complement.
TAGCGAGTCGCAATTTTTTTGTGACTCGCTAAATAGGTTTTGCGACTCACTATTTGGAAGGGGCGTTCCCTTCCAAATAGCGAGCCTCAAAATCATGTACAAATGTTTTGCGACCGCAATGAAAACGCTCGCAATTACCACCTACTTCAAGTAGGTGGTAATGCATTCGCAAATGGGAAGGGGACCCCTTCCCCTTTGCAAATGCATGCAAAATTAATTTTTAAGGGCAGGCAGCGGTCTCAGAGACCACTGTCTGCCCTTAAAAAATTAAATGAAAACGTTAAATCTTTTTTTTTTAATGCATCCCGTTTTCATTTAAGGAAAACGGGCTACACTAAAAAAACTGCTTTATTTAAAAGCAGTCCCAGACATGGTGGTCTGCTGAGCCCAGCAGGCCACCATTCCTGGGAGGGCTGGCATTCCCAGTGGGCTCGCAAATTGCGAGAGGCTCATTAATATCAATGAGCCTTGCAATTTACGACCACATTGGGAATCGCAAACAGTGTCAAACACGGGAAAATGTTTTCATACAAATGGCCCTTAATAAACAGAGACATTTTGCTACCTCCATTCTTGTAGCCTACGGATCGATCATTTCACTATTCCACTTTAATACTCCTTTTCCAGACAGGTGATGTGGATGAACTACTGAATTGATTTGGGGTGTTTCTCTTTTAAACATCATTTTCTGGCTGTCGCTCAGACACAGGTTCTGTGGTAGGTGATGGCTCTCACAGCAGTAGCAATAGTGCTGGCTCCAAGAAGAAGTATCCAAAACAAGGACTCAATGAAGCATGAGATCTCAGCACCTGGCTGTCATCAGCCTCTCTGAGTAGTCACCAGGCATAGACAAAAGGTCAGCCCTGCTTAGAAACTTTGACCTGTCCCTTACTTCTACCATCTACCCTGTGTAGTCACTCAGGAAGAACTCATCAGCAGCCCTTTGCTAAAGAGGACCTCACAGAATGTTTTTGGGTAGCCTTTTCTCCATTGTCCCTCAGTTCAGTTCTGGATCTTCACCCTCTACCCATAGGGATGCAGTCCATACACACCCACTGTGGAGGAAAGCTGTATGTACTCTCATGTCACGTCTTACAAAAGGCATTCCACTGGCCATTGCACTAATACTTTCATCTCATAAGGAGTCTTACTGCTACGCACATAGGGGCAGATCCTGCAAATCGACAAAAGGCAATGCAAGACCTTAAATGGGATTTACTAAGCTAAGCAAAGCCACCTTGTGTGGCTGTGCCTGGCTTAGTAAATCAAGAGTAACACAAGGCAGCGGAAATCGTTGCCTTGTCTTACCCTGTTTTGAAAAGGCATTCAATGGATAGAGCATGAACTTTCCCATGCATCCACCCATGGATTTTGACCCAATCCCAGATTTATTATGGTGAGTAAATCTGGGATTGCATCAAAACAGTACACCTTCCAAAGTGAAGTGCAATGAGGAGAAATATCTGTATTTGTCCCCGTTACTTCCTGCAGTCAACAACACAAACAGAAAGAGGAAAATGCCTCAAAGGATTGTTTTTGTGTATGAAGGTCCCCCTTTATTCACAAAAGCAATCCTCCTCATAATGCAGGCACCTTTGCACCATTTTGTAAGGGTGCCTGCGTTGACACTAGGCAGCATACAGGGTGCTAGCACAAGGAGAAAGCAGAAAGGCATCATATCTTAGTTACTATGGCTCACTTCTGCTCTCTCCCTTTCGTGCAAAGCAGCACAGCAAGTTGTCTTGCTGCCTTGTGTTGCATGACTTCTTAGTAAATCTGCAGCTTGCTACATACCCATCTCACTTACACACACATGGAATGTCAGCGCAGGGATCGGGAGGGGTCACACAGAATCCCTCTTTGGGCCACATGAGATGATCTAGCTGGAGCTTCCACCACCCCCTCTTCTGCTCATGAGAGCCTTCATAGGATCTTGAGCTTGCCTTTGCTGATTACCATATCCATTTGACCCCTTTGTTAGCCATTTACCATTTTCCTGGCTTCAGCCATCAGAGTTTCTCAAAAACTTTTAGCAAATCTTCATAGACCACACTCATTTTCACTACCCACCTTTACACTCCTCTGCAAAGTTCCAGTCCGTATACCCTCAGATCTACCTTCAGTCTACTGTGCCAGCAGTAGACCACGTCTTCTACTCTCAGAGGTCAGAGTAGAGCAGTCCTGACTTTTTATTTACTTTGCATGCTCTGATTTTTTAACAAGTGCTTACCAGTACTAGACGTGGGCTGAAGAGGGGGGTTTCTCGGGGTTGGCAGTATAAGAAGCATGAATAAGAACCATTTACAAAAGGGAAATCCTAATACATGTGGCCTAGACTCACATAGGTGTCCTCCTGCTCTTGGTCTTCTTCTTTCACTTTTCGGTCCATTTGTGCCTGTTGGTCCTCCTCCTAGTCGTATTCTAAGTCCTCCTTTTCTGGGTGGTTTGTGTTTTTCTGATCCTCATCCTGGCCCTGGTCTAACTAGTTCTGGTCACCCTGGTTTCCTGAATCTGGGGGTCTTGATTGTAGTCCTTCCTCACCCTGGTCTTCCTGACCCTGCTTCTGGCTCATCCTTGCTTCAGCCCTTCCTGGGCATCCTAATCCTAGTACTACTAATTCTCATCCTGATCCTGCTGGGCCCTTATACACCGTGTCCTGTTATCCTGGTTTTCCACAGGCTGGCATTCCTGGTCTTCCTGGTTTGGGTCATCCTGATTCTCCTTGTTCTGTTTGTTGTGCAGCCTCTACTGGTCCTGGTCCTCTTTATTAGGTCCACCTGGACTGGGCCTGGTCATTTTGGCCTTGGTCTCATCCCATTGGTCCTCGTGGCTCTAATTATCCGTGTTCCCCTGATCCTCGCCACCCTGGTCCTAATACCCCAGTTCCTAGTCCTCCTGCTACACTTGTAACTTCAGGTCCTGGTCCCTTGATTTTCACCTCTCTGGTCCTCCTAGCCCTGTTCCTGGCCCTGCTTATTCTGATACTTCAAGTCCACCTAATCCTCCTCAATCCGATCCCTGGTATTAAAGACCCTAATTCACCTCTTCCTGACTGACTAGTCCTCCGGGTCCAACTCCAACACCTGACCAATGACCTGAACAAGGAGGATCAGGATCAAATGAACAAGTTAGTCCAAGATGACAACGAGCAGGAGGACCATGGCCAAGAGTATCATATACTCTTGGCCATGGTCCTCTTGTTCATTGTCATGTTTGACTAACTCGTTCACTTGATCCTGATCCTCCTTGTTCAGGTCACCTCATTATTAGCTGTTTTTAGCCACCCAGCTTGGTCATCATGGTTCCTGTCATCCTGGCTTTCCTTCTCCTGGTTCTCCTTTTTCTCCTCATCCTGGTCCTGCCTCTCCTGGCATGCCAGGTCCTGATACTCTGGGCCACTGTGTATTGAGCCCCCCTTTGTTGTGGGGCCACTGGTCCTTATTGCCCTGGTCCTATTAGCTCTTATCCTATTGGCTCTGCTTGCTTGGCCATCTCCTCTTCTCTAGGTCCTATTTCCCTACTCCTCCTCACTCTCAGTCTGGTTTGCCTAGCAATGTTTTTTTTATTTCTGATCCTCACAGTCTGCCTGGTTTTGTGCTCGCTAGACTTGATCCTTTTGTTTCTGGTCCTCCTTGTTTGGGGGGTTTTATGACTAGTGTTCTTGGTTCTGCTCCTTCTGGGCATCCTGATACTTTCAGGCCCACTTCTCCTAGCTCTTTCTTTTCTTTCCTGATCCTCTTGACCCTCATCCTTTTAACATGGTCCTTCTGATCCTTCTCACCCTGCTCATCTGATTCCCAGTACATCAGTTCCTGGTCCTGCTGGTCCCCTCATTCTACCTGGCCTCTTGCTTCATTGTTCTCTTACACCTTGCCCTCTTAGCTCTTATCTTCCTGCTTTGGATCACCCTTGTCATTCTAGCCCTGTGCCTTGTTTTCATGATCCTTCTGGCACTGCTCCATATGGCCCTCTTAGTCCTGGTTCTCTTTATTTGGGTTCTTGTGAGCCTCATCATTTTGGTCCTGGCTTTCCTGGACATCCAGGTCCAGTCCCATTAGTCTTCCTGGCTCCGGTTGTTGTGGTCCTCCTGATCTTCCCCGGCCTGGTCCTGTTACCCCCAGGTTTTGGTCTTTCTGCTCCACTTGGAAATATGGGCCCAGGTCCTATGATTATGGTCCCTTTGGAACTCCTAAGCCTATTCCTGGTCCTATTACAGCTGATCCTTATAATACTCCATAATACTCCTGTCTCTCGTCCTGGTCCTCCTTGCTTTGGTCCTCTTGGTATTTTTGGTATTGACCCCCTCCTCTTCCTTGCTTATTCTGGCACCCAGTCCTATTGGCCTGGATCTTGTCTTCCTGCATCTGTTCCTGATCCTCTTGACCCTGATCTCCCTGTTGCTTGTCCTCATGCTGCAACACAAACTGATCATGGTCCTCCTTTATCTGGTCCTCCATGGCCTGGCCCTCCTGTTCCTAGCTCTGCTGCCTGGATCTCCAGGTTGTGAACATCCTGGTCGTCAAGTCCTGGTCCTGAGCATCCTGATCCTCATTTATCTCCTCACCCTGGCCTTCCTGGCCCTGATGCTCAAGGTCCCGATCCCATTTGCCCTAATCTTACTGGTGCCGTATTTTGCCTTCTGGACCTCTTAGAACTTTTCCTCTCGACCCTGGTTGCCTGTGTCCCTGGTTTCAGCTACCTACCACTCCTGATCAAAGTCAAGCTATTCTTGTTTTACATAATCCTCTTCCTTCTTGAGACTCTCTGCCTATTGTCCTTGATCCTCTTAGTCATGTTCGTATAGGTTGGGTTCTCCTGGACCTCATTCTCCTGGCCCACCTGCTAGCTTAGTCTTGGTCTCCATGGTCCTGCTCGTCCTGGTCCTTCTTGTCCTATTGTACTTGTTATCATAAACTTTGCCTTTTGGCAATCATGGCCATTCCTGGTCCTACAATCTTGGCCCGTCTGGGCCTTTTCCTTTGTGGTCTTCTTGGTCCAAGTCACCTTTTCTATTCTACGTTGTTCTGGACCATCTGACCATGGGGCACCCTATCATGGTGCTCATAGTACTAGTCCAATTGGGTCGGATCTTCCTCATCCCTCTGGTACTGGTCTTCCTAGTACCTATGTTGTGTGTCACCCTGGTTCATGTAGTACTTTTCACCCTGGTTTAGAATTGCCCTCAGTCTCATACTCCTGGACCTTCTGATCCTGCTCCCGCTGGGCCTAGACTTCCTTGTCCTTTATAACCCTGTTCATTCTAATCTAGGGTCTACAGGTCTTCAGAGACCTGGTAGTTCTGGCTGTGGTCTTCCTGGTCCTGGTCCTTTTGCTTCTGGCCCGTTAGTCCTCCTTGATCTAATGTCTGTGGTCTTTGCCCTCCTGTTGCAGGTCCTTCGCTCCATTGGTTCCCTGGTACTGGTCCTCTATGGTCAGTCTACTTGGGTCTGCTACTCCTGGCCCATGTTGTCCTCGTCCCTTTGGTATTGGTTGGTGCGCACAGGTCCTCATAGCCCTACGTGTCATTAAGGTCCAGGGCATTCTGTTCCTTCTACCTCTGGTCCCAATGTTCCTTCAGGCCCTTGTCCGCTGGATTCAGATTACCCCTGTTCAACATCCTCCTGATCCTTCTAAACCTGGCCCCGGTACCTCTAGTGCAGTTATTCATTGTCCTGTTCCTCATTGTTTATTTGTTCCTTGTTCCCTCTGGCATTGGTAACGCTGCTCCTCATCGGTTAAGTCTCCCTGGGCATGGTTCTTTTTGTCTTGGTCCTCATGGCTCTGGTCGTCCCAGCCCACCTAGTGGTTCACCTCTTGGCCCTTATTCTCTTACTTTTCATCATCTTCCTCCTACTGCTTCTTTCTTCTGCACCCCTCCACAATGACTTTAGTCAGGTGCAGCCTCCAAGCCTGTCATGCAGAGGGTTTTTTTTGGCTTCCATATTTATATTGCTGAGATGCCACTGTCAAGTACAGAAATGAGGGCCCAGCAGAGACAGGACCATACACTGCTCAACATGTTAAAAATCTAAATTACCATTCCCAAGATGCATTGTGCAGGTGAATAAAATGTCAGTGTGCCTGAAGGAGCCACTCATGACATGGACCAAGAAGCATCAATGCCATAAGACTACTTTGCTGAGTGAATGGTATGATTAAATGCGTTTATTCACAGGCAGCAGAGTGAACTCTTCCTGTGAATTACCCAGATGCATTACTTACCTATCAACTGCTTTCACTTTCCCTTTCCACAGAAACCCCATTACAGTGTCTCACCCAATTTACCTCCTGCAAGTGCCCCAAGCACCGTGTCTTCAAACACCAATTCGCTAATTTACATGTCTGTCCCTCTAGGGCCCACACACCACCTATCTGTCTGCATTCCCTATTTGCTGCTGCTTGATGACTGCTGCTGTGTTGCCAGATTTGAAATACTAGACAAGCACAATCCTCCTTAAACAGAAGCCTACAGCTAACACAAGGTCTTCCATAAGAAGCCCAAAAACAGCCCAACCCTCAAAAATCGTCAAAAGGAGCATCATGAACACTAAAGAACAAGGAATTCTCACTAGTAAATAAAATATTTAAGTAACATGCTTTAAAACCATATTGAGCATTCTTTGCTACAGCCAAATACTCCCTGTCTGAAGCACAAAAAATCTCTATACCATATCCTAAAGTTTCTGATTAATTTTGACGTCTTAGTTGAACATTAAAATAACATAAATGTTTTTATTTAAATTTAATTTTACTGATTGATTTTTTTATTCAAAATTAATTTTATGACTTTTTTCATCTGTAAGCAGCTTAGCTCAATTCCTGCACTTACCTTTTTATAAACGATTGTACATTTGTATATGCACATACTTTCAAATCCTTCACACGTGTTGCATCCCCATTACAAGATGACCACCGCACCACCATTGCCTGGAGTCCCTTTTTTCTTTATGGCCGGCTAAATAAAGGCCTCCTTCACACTATTTATCCTTCCTGCTGGTCAAATTCTACATCATCTCTACTAGTTAGTCTATGGCTGGCTAAACAGTGGAGATAAAGTACTATTTTGATGACCGGTGGGTAAATAGCAGAGATTTTGTATTATTTGCCCGGGGGCCAGGTTAATAGACACTTTCAACAAAGGAACGTTACTATGGTGTAACCAAACTCCGAAACTATTTAGGAAATGTTATCCTTAACCACTCCTACAGCAGGTTCTTGTGGGACCCTCCTGTTTCTAACGGAAACTATCATTAACTCCCACCTCCTTTCCTAGAAGTCTCTTGTTGGATTATCCTGTTGCTAGGGGAAACAATCGTTAACCACACCTCCTCTCCTGGCAGGCTCTTGTAGGATTCTTCTGTTCCTAGGGAAAACTATCATCAACCTCACCTCCTCTCCCAGAAGGCTCTAATGGGACTGCCCTGTTGCTAGGAGAAATTATCATTAACTCCACCTCCTCTAGGCTGTATGTAATACTGCCACCTAATGGTGGCAAAAGGAGCCTGCACACAGGGCACTCACTGCCGTGATTGGGGTACAGTTCTGGGACATCGTCACTGCAAGCATTCAATATTCACTCTGCAAGGTGTTAGCCTTACACTTGTTAATTTAAAGGTCAAGTTTCGTTGATGGCCTGATTGGGTTGTAGTAAAGACTGCAATGTGAACGACAGTCATGGCGGCAACAGCATGTATTGTGAGGTGGAGCGGCTCTTTAAAGGTGACACCCAGAAATAAACGTCTCTTCACATAAACCCATTTGTCAGTCAGTCAAAAGTACGTTATTCAACAGCCAAGAGCCGTAAAAGCATACAATATTATAAAAAATACATGTTTCATCAGAATGCATTATGTAATAAAATCATCCCGCATTGCTGTTACAGTAATCGTGTTAAAAAACCTTTAAAAGCTATATCATATAAAGTGCAACTGTGCTAGAATAGTGAGCCAAGTCCGTAGGTAATATCACATTTAAAAATGCAAGGCATTGTTTAAAAAAATATTTAAAATATATTTAAACCAGCTAATAACACAAGATTGCTATTGCAATGATAGTCTAGTCCTATGTCTAATGGCCCCAACTAAAATGCTTGCGACCCCAAAACAAACCATAGGTGAGGCTGGCATTTGTCGATAGAGGAGGGCCGGCCTCACTTGGACAAACTGTCATCAAATTGTTATTTGCCCATTAGTTTTTCACAAGTGAAGAAGTATAAAATATAAACACTCACCGAGACTGAATACCCTCGCCTACAAATAAGGAGATTCACACTCACCAACTACAACGTGTTCTTTTTTAGATTTGTGGGACGAAACCTAAAAATCAAGCATATGAAATATGTATGTTTGATAACAACACAGCATTCCATAATACATGAAGCAATGACTTCCAGTATAAACATTTGACAGAAAACACAGCTTCGCTGTACACGCGTAGCCTGGAGATCAGCCATGTCACTGGTTGATGCTCCATCCCATGATCCCCAACTAGGAGCACTGTTCCTTGATTTCTGCCAAGATGTGGCCACCCAAAATCCTAGTTAGATGTTCTTCCCCAGAATCCCCATTAGATGCTATCCCCCGTTTCCCTCGGTGAACACCCTTCTTGCTGAATACCTTGCAGAAGTTCTGCCTTACTACTCCCAGACAAAAGCTGCATCCTTCTCTTGCCATCATATCGCCATAGCTTGAGCTCTATCACCAGATTCGCAGGTAGTCTATTCCAAGATTCCAAGGTAGACACACTTTCCTAAGTTTGGCATTTAAGAAGCCCTGTTACAGGAGTTGCATCCTGCCCAGTGGTGGCTGCTTCCAGGCACTAGTAGTGAGGCGTGGAGTGAGGGCTTAAAAAAAAAAATAGATCACTTACCTGTCGGCCAGCTGGCCGACAGGCGCCTCTCCTACATTATTTCCTTCTGTGAACTGGAAGCACACAGGCTCCCAGACTCTCCTAGCCAATCACAACACTGCTGTCACCATCATGACAGCAGCTTCGTGATTGGTCTGAGCGCCGTGCTTCTGCGCTCAAACAGGCAGTGGGAGCCTTTGCATGTTCTCCGCCCAGGCTGTGCAATACAGGCGGGTGGATGTTCATGGTAAGTGTGCATGAATGTTTGGCTAGCCCAAGATGGTCAACCAAATCGTCATTCACACTTAAGTGCACTCACTACTCTTCCCCCTGCTGGCAGTGACGGCAGCCAAGCCCCTCCGCAAAACTGGCTTCAGCAGGGAAAAATACAATGATAATAAGTTTGCGTTATTATTATTTTATTATTCCTTATTTGCACTGCTAAAAACCAGTGAGGCGACGCTCCTCCGCCTTAGCGGTGGAGCTGCTTCTGATTCTGTTCTCCAGCACAGGCCCTGGCCTATCTACTCATTTCCTGGTAGGGAAATACCCATCACAGGGAAAACTGGTGTGCCTTACATACCAGGGATAACTACATTGTGGTAAACAGGGAATTGACAATTACATGGTTGAAAAAAATCCATCACAATGAAAAGGCCAAAGATAGGTGCTGTGGTAAAAACCATAATAATGGGAGAATTAGTGTGCAAACTGTATCCAGAGGGAGTAAGGCCAACACCCTCATCTCACATACTGCACCATTGCTTTAGAACTAAGTATGTGCTTTCTAAGTCATCATGCTCACGGGCCGCCATGTCCCACACACATACACACACATATATATATATATATATATATATATATATATATATATATATATATATATATATATATATATATATATATATATATTCACTTAAAAAACCATAGGTTTCACACATGTTATAGTTAGGTGGACATTTCACTCGTAAAAAACCAATGAAATTCACCCGTTATAGTTAGTTCAGATAACTATAACTCGCGCGCCCGCAATCCACTGCTCATGACATCACATATTACATCACTCATGACATGGTCAGTGGCATTACTCATGACATCACTGATGACATCATCCTTGTGATAGAGTTGCGGTCGGCGAGTTATAGTTATCTGAACTAACTATAACGGGGGAATTTCATTAGTTTTTTACGAGTGAAATGTCCACCTAACTATAAAATGTGTGAAACCTATGGTTTTTTAAGTGAATTTGCAAGGTTTTTTAAATGCTAATTCCTAACTATAACGTGTGTGAAAGCTATGGTTTTGTAAGTGAATTTGTACATTTTTTAAATGCTAAGTTATGTATGTATTATTTTTTTTTTTTTAAGTTTTTTCACTGTGCATGCACCGTGCGCGCACCTCGCGATATTTAAAAAAAAAAAAATTAAAATGTTTTTTCACTCTTCGGGGTCCTTTAGGGACCCCCTGACAAAGGCTAGGGGGTCAGGAACTCTCTACCCTGCCCCCTTTTTCACTCTCGCACCCAAAACAAACAAAATGGCGGCCGACACTTCCTGATTTAGACCGATCCGAACGTTGACTGACATGTAACCACCAATCAGAATTACGCTCGCGCACGTTAGGGTGCGCGCACGGTGTGCGGCTATAGATATTTATATGCTTTTAAATGCTATTTTCTTAGGAAATACTAAACAGATTGACTCCATGTATGCAAAAGGCACTTCCTTGACCTGAGGACTACCTCTTTGCCAAATTTCAAGTAATTCTGTTCAGCCATTTGGGCTGTACCTTCGACTAAAGGTCCTATGGGAAAAGGCATGGGGAAAATGCGTTTTGGGACCCCCCTTTTTTCTCGGCCCCCGCTTGACGAATCACCCCGAGACTTTCAGGGTAGGAGCTGAGCGGAGAGCCCCAATAGTTTTGAAAATTTTGCGAGGATTCGTCAACCAGCGCCAAAGTTATTCAAAATAGAATTTTCAGATTTCCTATGGAAACACGATCCTAACTATAACTATCTATTGGCGCCCGCCAGTAGATAATATATATATATATATATATACATATATATATATATATATATAGAGAGAGAGAGAGAGAGAGAGAGAGAGAGGGAGAGGGAGAGGGAGAGGGAGAGAGAGAGATAGATAGATAGATAGATAGATAGATAGATAGATAGATAGATAGATAGATAGATAGATAGATAGATAGATAGATAGATAGATAGATAGATAGATAGATAGATAGATAGATAGATAGATAGATAGATAGATAGATAGATAGATAGATAGACACAACGATACAGGCCGAATTACTTCAGAATGGGTAGATGGGGCCTGTGAGTAAAGACCTTGTAAAATATAAATTGTAAATCCAGTATTTGTAAAGTGCGCAGCTACCCGGAGGCATCCCAGCGCTGGGGGCCGTCGTGAAGATTAAGGGAGCTATTGCAGGGCTCCCCCGGGCCCATGCAGGGGCCCTCCTAAGAGGGCGGCCCCCCTTAGTGCCACAGGATGGCACACGTCGAGTCAGCCTCCCACTGTTTGGGACCCTCGTGGGTCCCCATGCCCGCGTCACTTCCGGGCAGGAGGGGGTGGGGGGGAGAGGTACATATACCTCTCCCGCCCACTAGTCGCCCTCTTTTCCCGCTGCCCTGATGCCGTTTGGACGTGTCCCAGGAGCTGCCGAGATCTGTGGCATGGTGAGTGCATACCCCCCTCTCACCCGAGTCCTCCCTTTATGGGGGTTGTATCAGGGCTGGGGGGGCATGGATGCAGGCCACCTTGGCGCGGGGGGGGGTTCGGCAGCTCCAGTTTGGTCATGGGCTTCCCCGCCGGGTCCCCCTGGCCCTGAGTGGGCGCGGGGAAGGGAGGTACGCGGGGGCAGCAATTTACAGTGCATCCCACTTTCCCCACACAGCAGGGGAGAGGACTTAGAGTGGTTACCGCCTGCGAGCCAGTCGTGGCCTGTGGAGTCTCAACCCACGTGGGCTGTGGGCTGTGGGCTGTGGGCTGTGGCCTGGGCCCGAGTGGGATAGCCACGGTGGGAGGGAGGAGCAGGCACTTAGACACATCCTCCCCCTGACATGTTTAGGTGGCTGCAGCAGGGAAATTGCCACACCGTCATGTCCCATCGAGCTCCGAATGAGTGGAGGGGGATGGTTTGTGGAGGGCTGAGGGGAGAAGCTATAGGGGCAGCTTGCCTTTCCGAAGAATTGGCACATTGAGTGCATGCCATTCGGACCCATCCCCAGCTCGGTCTCCCCAGCGGGGTTGCACCGAGGGCAGGGTGGCCCGGTCATGCCACGAGCCACTGGTGGGGGGGAGGTTTGGGCAGCTCTCTTGCAGTTCTCACAGGGTCTCCTACGGTTGTACTGTGGCCTTCCCCCATCCGTGCTTGGGGGGGGAGTCGGGGCCGGGGACCACGCGGTTCTGCCCTATTGGGCAGGCCGCAGCAGCAGGGTAGGGTGTCTAGCCGCCAGCTGCGCTGGGAAGATAGAGGTGGCCGAACACCTTTGCCTTGGTGCCATCTGGGTCCTGGGCCGGGGCATCTGGCGGCTGGGGGGCAGCGGATCCCGCGTGGCACCCTTGCCGGTGCCACAGTAGGTCTGCAGCCTTGGTAGGGCATGGCTTTGCCCCGCGCAGGGCATCGAGCAACCCTGCGGCTTGCGCCGCATATCGGGACATAAGTTTGTGTGGGACAACAGTGAGTGCGACACTGTTAGGCGGGTTCCCATTAGGGGATTCGACGGGGGGGGGGTCGCGTTGGGAGCCACGCTGCATGCGTCGCTTTTGTGGTAGCCTGCAGGGCATTTGACGGCGAGTCCCCCCCCCCCCCCCATTAAGGGTGCCACGGTGCCTGCTGCTCTACTTGGCATGCCACCCTTTGTTCCCCTCGGGGCATGCTGGCGGGCCCCGGGTCTGGCGCTGTTCCTTTTGCGGGCATTGTCTACCCCGTGGATTTCGGTGCGGCCGAGTGATTGCGTTGGCTGGCGATCAGGCATTGAGGGTGAGAGAGTTGTTTCAGGTTTCCTTTGTTAGTGGATGCACCGTGTCCGTGTTAGGCAGGCGGCACTGTGTGGTGGGAATTACTTCCTTTGTGTCTGCCCAGGCTTCAACAGCTGATCTGTCTTGCAAGTCCGCTCATCCACCAACAAATAGTTTTGACCCTCTGGGTCACAGTGGGGGTTGCTCACCCATGGCACCTGGCATGGTTTCTTCCACCTGTGGGCATTTAATTGGACACTGGGTGGGCGGGGCTTTGAAGTGAGTGGAGCGTTCTCACACACACCAGCACAGCCCCTCCCCTGCCCCCAGCACAGTATCATTCCCGGTCTAGGGTGGCGCGTAGCGGACGGGGGATACGGGGGGCAGGAGTTGTATTAGTATTATGCTGCCGCTGGGCCCCTCGTATGCAATATTGCTCCCTGCCTCAGAGAACAATACTGCCGAATCCCTACTCGGGCGGCGTTGTCCCTACTCGGGCAGGTGGTTGGCGTTGTTGCGGTCTCCTTTGCACCCGTGGTACACGCTGAGTTGGCAGCGCGCCTCAGGTGTTGTGTAACTGGTACCAGACGGGTGTCGTGCGTGGTGAGTCCCTGGGGCATGGAGGTCCTTGGGGGCCTTTTTCATTCTAAATTCTTTTTGCACATTTTAATAATTACATTAGGCGAATTTGGAATAGGGAGGCAGTAGAATATACTGGTAATCGTCTGAATACTCTGCTGAATCCTAAACATCCCCAATAAACCCCTTCCAATGCCCAGTTGGTATTGGCCTCTGTATGGACCGAGAAGAACAATGATATTGTGTGGCTCGCGTCCACATCCCTAGGGAGTCCTAGGAGTGGTCACGATTGGCAGCAGGTGAGGCCGCCCCGCCGTGTGGAGCCTCCACCGTGCTACGGGGTAGGTGGCCAGGCGGGAGTGGTCACGGGCGGCATGGTGCCCCGTCGTTAAGGCCACCTCTCACATGATGTCTTTTAGGGGTAATATTGTGGCGCTTGGGGGAAGGGTCGAACATAAGCAAAGGGTTATTATGTCTGGGGCGCATATTTTATTGCTAGCACCTAATTTGTGCCCTATATTCCAGTAGTTATGTTCCATGTTTACTTATATCCTTCAACGGATGTGCTCGTTCACAGTAAAGGTGGCCGCCTCGCACGGGATGTGCATTTATGGGGAATAGAACGTGGCGCTCTGCGGCAACCCAAGCAAAGGTATATGGCGTCGTGGTTGATAGTTTTATAGGAACGCTGCGATTTCACGGCTCACCTGTGTGCGGGGGGATCCGCTCTGTGCGTCTGTCCTTCCTAAACTGCAACCCTGCAGCAATAAGGGCCCTTCCGTTTCTGGTGCTCTGCACCAGGGGTACGATCTTTTGGGGTTTTGTTGCTCGAACTGGTGCAATTTCTGATATTTATGTTTTCGTCTCCTTGGCTTAATTATGCTCACGAAAAAAGTGTCACTTATAGTTGGTTAACTATCACTGATTACACAGTATCACGAAAATGTCACACATAGCAATCTAAACCTTTGGCAGTATTGTTCAATGTGTTTTGATTCCAGTCTTCTGCCATCCATAATCGAACCAGATCCTCTATGGGTATGTTGAAACACGTCAGTTACATCATGCAGCGAGTCTGGTGATTTGGGTCTCGGCCGCGTGCATGCGGTTATCACATAGCGCCTAATCTTCGCCTACCGGGCAGACAGCTGTGTAATTGTCCATTCAGCAGCAGTCTGTTGGGAATGTCTGAGAATCTTTCAGACATGGTGAGGGAGGCCAGGTTCGAGAACTGAACCCCTGGATATGGTTATGAACCATTATCGCATCAACGTTTTCTTATTTACGGGTATATTTCTACCTTGGGTACTGTCGCTACACGTGTCTCTGCTTTACAGCTCTATTTATTAAAGCACATATATTATGTGGTGTGCAGTTGATAGGCTGGATACATTAGTGTTATAGGGAAAGGTTTTGTCTGATATCCCCTTCCCTTCATAAGAGCATGGCTGTGTGTGTGACATACCGTCCAATTACCGTGACTGTAAAGTTATTTTCCAATCAATAGTAAAATTGTAGAGCAGGGATGAGCGTGCAAATGGATTTCTGCGGACGTTATTTGGTCACCTGCATGCAAGCGTCATATCAAATTACATACATGAATCGTGAGGTGTTGCTAGTTTTGATGACATCAGTAGGATTTATGAAAGGGAAGCCTGGCAAATAAATAAAATGTAAGAAGGCGCACGTCAGCGTTGGAATGCAATGGGCGGTGTTGGAACTGGGCAGGCGATGCAGTGCGATTATTAGAGGGTGCGGGGACGATCACGCCGTCAACCAGGTCTAGGGGTTACCACGTCGCAGTGTCGAATGCGCAACGGGGGTGATGAGGGAGGCTAGCCAGTCATTGTTTTATTTTGAGCTGTAGCGGACTTCACGTTATCGGGGCACTATGTTATACAAATTGCAGGAATCGTTGTTTGATTGATATTCTTGTCCCTTACATGTCTGCAAGCGGCAACATGGCTCAAGACAGGTTGAGGACTGGTGCCAGCAGGCATGGTGGTGGCGTTCTGTGACAGTACAGTAACTAGGTGAGAGGTGTATGCACTCTCCGCTGTGGGGTGCCTAGTTTGCTACTATGGGTGTGCGGTTTGAATATTATATTTACACTGCCTCTGGGATAAGCCCTAAGGCTCTGACTAGCTACCTAGGGGGTGAGTAGGAGTTAGCTGTAAGGTGTACTCTCTTCTCCTGACTAGTGGGGGGTTCGGCCAGGCTCAGGTGCAGACCTTAGCCAACCAGAACTCCACTTTTAACATTGGTAGAGAATGCCTAGGAGTTGTTTGCAGTCCATTTGCAACCGCCCCACAGGGTGAATGTTTTAGACCACATGGCTTGTGAAGGGCTCTTGTGGTGGAGCCTGGTTCTAGAGTTAACGTCGCACTAGTGTGTCTTGTGCTCTCATCGCACGGTTATGTCCCGGTCATGAGCTGATTTTATCAGGGTGAGCTGGCTGGGGGTCTGGGGATGCCGATGCATCAGAAGCACTGAGCAGCTTTCAGCCAAGAGGGTTTGGTTCATATCTGATGCAAGGGGCATTTGTTAGATTAGAGCTGTACTCCCTTGTACCGCCTTCGGTGCTTGGAGGTCTGTTGCCAACGCCGTTTCAAGGGAAGCCATTAGCTAGCGGGTTGCTCTGAGTGGAGTATTTGCAGGCTTTATTAACGTTATCCCCTACCAGTTCAAACGTGCATCTTTTACTAATTTATACAATGCAGAGCACAAGAACCAATTCCCAGGCTCCTGCAGTAGGTGCGTAAAAAGGTCGTAGCAACCTGGCAAGGGAACTGTGCCACATGTGGTTGGTAGCTTGTGTCGTTTGGTTTGGGCATGAGCACGGCTTGTCCTTTCGCTGTTGGTCGGCAAAGTTGGTGGCCTGTGCTCCTAGCAGTACTGTTTACTGAATTTGGGGTGACCATATTGGCAATTTTAAGTTGTTTGTGGTAGGTCACCTTGTTTGGGGTTAGAGGTCCGTTGGTCTAAGGGCTGGCCAGTGTGTCTTCCTGCACTCAGGTCGGTGAGCAATAACTTTGGGTGTTGTGGTGTCTGTGGTAAGTTCTGGGCAGGGAGACTCAGGTCAGTCCCCACACTTTGGTCGACCAGGACAGCCCGCACAAACTCCTTCAGCTGGGATCTTTTCAGGAATGGGTCATAGGGTTAAAAACTTGTCAGCAGGAACACAGCAACCCCCTAGTCACCCTGGGACTGCTATTCTAGCTTCCTGCAAGTTGAGTTTAGGGTTATGATATAGAATGTATCATGAGGAGGGGCCCAGTGCAGGCATGCCATGGTCTATTATTCGGTGACTGGAATTTTGGCCACGTCAGGGTGGGCTAGTGGTGCATAACAGCTACATGTAACATGTAAGTCTCTGTGGCGGGGCGAATAAGGGATACTTGGTCTGCACGCAGGGGCAGGCGATTTCTTTGTGGGCTTAGCTCTGCAGGCTACCTTGTGCCCTGGTTTTAACAGACTAGGATACGCAGTGAAATGTGTGGGAGGCATGCGCCTAGAGATGGGTCTTCCGAGACATCTATACCTGGTTTAGTTCCTGGCTATGGAGTGGCGGCGTGACACTCTGGCGTGGGAGGTGGTCAGCCGGTTGGCAGGCCTTCTTGATGTAGGTTTCTAGCTAGGGAATGTCCAAGTAAGGGTCAGGTGCCAGAAGTCGGCCCTGGGCTACAATTTCAGGCCTGTGGAGCAGCAGAAAAGTAAGGGGCTTGGGTTCGACCTCTTGTTTAGAAAGGGAAGGCGGCACCCACCAGTGCCTTGTTTTGGGCGCCGAGGTTTGCCCTTAGAGTGAGAAGGGGTTTAGGGCCACGGAAGTGATCTTGAGGGCCCGCACCTAAGCCAGTGCAACATGGGTTAGGTTCAGAGACAGGGATGGCCACTGATTAACAAAAAGTGGCAGGGCTACTCAGAACCAAGGTAAAGGGACACAGAGTTCTGGCAGGACTTCTTGTCTGGGTTATGCAGGTGGATCTGCTAACAGCTTGGGCTTTACATGTTTCCAGGCATTGTCTGTGCACACCCATAAGTCTTCCAGCTAGGGGACGCACCACACATTTCGAGGTAATAGGAGAAGTTAGTACCGGTGCATCTAAGCTTAAGAAGGATAGGACTTTTAACTCTGTATTTGACTTGCTTTGCTTCTAAGACTGGGGTTTGAATGTGAGGCTATGTCCCCGGATAAGTTCTGCTTGCATTTTAGTTTTAAAAATGTGATTGGTGCTTCCAATCTCTGGACGTTTTGCAGCTAAGTCCACTGGGAGTTTGAAAGAGGATTGGGGCGCACCACCCAGAGTGGGCATGGACTTATTTTGCTGGACATGGGAGAGGCCCTGGAATCAGCAAGAGGGAGGTGAAGGGGCCTACCTTGGTGGGGGGCCCTGGCTGTGACGGTGGCCACACCCAGAGCTGTGGCGGAGTTACAGGGTGTTCCAGAGGCTGTAAGGTACAGAAGAGTACCCTCTGCACGAGCACAGTAAGGGTGCTAAAGCCAAATATCCCCAGGGAGGTCCTCGCGTTGGACCCTGGAGGAGCGACGGCGCCCCGTTAGTCCTACGGGCAGTTGTGGACTTGAGCAACCGGGGGTTGCCTCAATGCTCCGCCCCTCTTAGGGGGGGCGTGAGTAAGGGGGTGGACTGGTGGTCCACCGGTGGGAGGGGCTATCCCCTACCCAAATCTAACAAACACCGGTTGGCTAGGACCACGGTGAATTTTGGCTCATCAGGTGGGCAGGCGGCGAGGGGCTGCCTGCCCTGGGATCGCCCATAAGATAACCCACCATGTTGGCATATTTGTTATGCAAGTAAACCTGCAGCAATTTTCTCCACTAAGAATGTGTCTTGTCTGATTATTTCCCTAAGATATTGCTGTGGGAGGGATGGGGAGTGTTGCCGATATTAGCACTATGCAGAGCTGCCCCGGGCCCACGCAGGGGGCCCTCCTAAGAGGGCGGCCCCCCTTAGTGCCACAGGATGGCACACGACGAGTCAACCTCCCAGTGTTTGGGACCCTCGTGGGTCCCCCATGCCCACGTCACTTCCGGGCTGGAGGGGGTGGGGGGGAGAGGTACATATACCTCTCCCGCCCACTGGTAGCCCTCTTTTCCCACTGCCCTGACGCCGTTTCCCTCCCTACCGCTTACCCGGCATTCAGGCAGGTGGTGAGGGGTGAGTTTGTCTAACTTATTATTTTGTGTTGCAGGCGGAGTTACAGGGCAATCCAGAGGCTGTAAGGTACAGAAGGGTACCCTCTGCACGAGCACAGTAAGGGTGCTAAAGCCAAATATCCCCAGGGAGGTCCTCGCGTTGGACCCTGGAGGAGCGACGGCGCCCCGTTAGTCCTACGGGCGGTTGTGGACCTGAGCAGCCGGGGGTTGCCTCAACGCTCCGCCCCTCTTAGGGGGGGCGTGAGTAAGTGGGTGGACTGGTGGTCCACCAGTGGGAGGGGCTATTCCCTCCCCCAAATCTAACAAACAGCGGTTGGCTAGGGCCACGGTGAATTTTGGCTTATCAGGTGGGCAGGCGGCGAGGGGCTGCCTGCCCTGGGATCACCCGTAAGATAACCCACCATGTTGGCATATTTGTTATGCAAGTAAACCTGCAGCAATTTTCTCCACTAAGAATGTGTCTTGTCTGATTATTTCTCTAAGATATTGCTGTGGGAGGGATGGGGAGTGTTGCCGATATTGGCACTATGCAAGGCTGCCCCGGGCCCACGCAGGGGGCCTCCTAAGAGGGCGGCCCCCCTTAGTGCCACAGGATGGCACACGACGAGTCAACCTCCCAGTGTTTGGGACCCTCGTGGGTCCCCCATGACCACGTCACTTCCGGGCTGGAGGGGGTGGGGGGGAGAGGTACATATACCTCTCCCGCCCACTGGTCGCCCTCTTTTCCCACTGCCCTGACGCCGTTTCCCTCCCTGACGCTTACCCGGCATTCAGGCAGGTGGTGGGAGGTGAGTTTGTCTAACTTATTATTTTGTGTTGCAGGCGGAGTTACAGGGCAATCCAGAGGCTGTAAGGTACAGAAGGGTACCCTCTGCACGAGCACAGTAAGGGTGCTAGAGCCAAATATCCCCAGGGAGGTCCTCGCGTTGGACCCAGGAGGAGCGACGGCACCCCGTTAGTCCTACGGGCAGTTGTGGACCTGAGCAGCCGGGGGTTGCCTCAACGCTCCGCCCCTCTTAGGGGGGGGGCGTGAGTAAGTGGGTGGACTGGTGGTCCACCAGTGGGAGGGGCTATTCCCTCCCCCAAATCTAACAAACAGCGGTTGGCTAGGGCCACGGTGAATTTTGGCTCATCAGGTGGGCAGGCGGCGAGGGGCTGCCTGCCCTGGGCTCGCCCGTAAGATAACCCACCATGTTGGCATATTTGTTTTGCAAATAAACCTGCAGTAATTTTCTCCACTAAGAATGTGTCTTGTCTGATTATTTCTCTAAGATATTGCTGTGGGAGGGATGGGGAGTGTTGCCGATATTGGCACTATGCCCAGAGTCACATGGTGCTGGGCTGTGACCTGCCACCGGTGCCGGAGATTTGTGCCAGACAGATAGGTACAGAGTGGCATTACATTTACTCTGAAAAGAGTTATTGAAACTCACTACATAGCTATTCAGTTGGACAAGCTATAGTTTTTATATCATCTTGCTACCGCTGTTCTTCTCTAGTTGTAGCGCTGTTTATAAAATAATATATTTAGCCAACTAAATGGTGCTACATTTATTGTAGAACGTAAAGCTGAGTCTGCAGTGCTGGAGTTCACATTCACTGCCTGCAGGTCACACACAAATGTCAACAAAGAACGCTTAACAAACTATTCCACTTTCTAAAATGGCGGATTGCCTCGACGGACGCGGCCATGAATTGAGGTGAACACTTCTACAAGATATTAGTTGCTGATTTGGTCCTAGGGTCAGCAAAATATTACTTTGCCCTGTGTGTGCCCCAGCAGATCCTAAGGATTGCCTTGTTACCGACCTCGAGATGAGGGCAACGGTACAGTCATTTAACAATCCCGACAAGCCTCTCTGCTTTGACCCCCAAAAACTGTACTCCACATTTTGTCCCGGCATGTTTACCTGTCTGGAGAGCTCCGGGTGCAGGACGATCGCGAACAGCAAGAGAAGCCGCAGGGACTCCATGGCGGCCGGTGACCCGTCCAGAGGCAAGGCCAAGACTAGGAAGAGAAGAGTAAACATGGCGCAATCGATGGACAGGAGGCAAAGTCCCTCCCCGAGGGGATGCGTCCTGGCCGAAACAAAACGTCCTGTGCTAGGAAATCCGAATTCCAACATGCAGAGAGAAGCCCTTTGGTTCAGCATTCCCTGTGTGCGAGTCCAGAGCAGATGAGCACTGAAAGTGTGCAGACACTGCCCTGGGTTGGGAATGAAATTCTTAACACTTAGGATAAAAGGAGGGCCTGACTATTTGTATCATAACATATTGCTTTCAGATTCAAGGATGCCGTTCTGGTCTCCATACCATCGCTAACTGGTCCTATTCTTTTCCTCCCTGAAGACCCAAAACTGGAAGCATGGGCAACTTTAGATTCGAACCCACAAGTTCCTACAGTGGGGTTGCCCCACCCTGACACTGCCATCTAAATCATACATATGCCCAGGCCCCCTTCCTGTTGCTTATCCCTGAGGTGGGGTGAGATTTGATTCATATGTGGATGACACTGGGCTCTACTAAGGATTCAAATGATATTACACCGTAATATGGGAGTAGATGTAAGATAATAAGCAAACAGCCCTTATTTAATTTCAATGGGAAGATAACCTTTATTCGTTTTAGGTCAGGTGTTAGCCAAGATCTTCTGATTACAAAAAATATATAAGTACAATATACGTATTTAAAGGTGCTTTCAGTCAGCTTTATTCATCCATTGGTCTGTTGGTGTGTCATTCACGTTTTGATTCAACCTACTACAGCATACATCTTACGCAGGGGATCAGCCCACTTCAGCCACTGGATGACTTCATTTTGAGTGACTGCATTTTGCTCTTTCACAAGCAGCACATCTGCAAACAAGCGAGTTCCTGGTCTGTGCCAATGGTTTGTTTTAACTTATTACTTTGATGTTGCCTTAGTGTTTAGAGGCTGATGTCACAGCAGGACACTATACCAGATGTGAGCAGAGGCCACAATCCACACTTTATCAGTTTCTGTCTCCTCCTGCCAGTGCTGTTGAAAATTACTTTTGGAGTGTCCTTTGTTAACTGTTTGATTGCTGGTATTTTATAGCATAACAGATTGCGTCCACTTAAAACTGTTCTGTATTAAGTTATAAAAAGCTTCAATATTACACATGTGAATTCATAAGAAGAAAATTCATCAGAACGCGTTTATTCGGGTATCAATTTCACCAATGGATCTTTAATAAACTTTGCCCAGGAAGGAAATCAGCCTTTATCGTGTTTAATTTGCATCACTTATAACACATTTTACATGGCCTTCTTTCTTTTCTTCTTTCTTTCTTTTCGTCATCCTTAATTCTTTCATCATTTAATTCCCCTCTTATTCTTTTCCTTGTTTCCTTTTTCATTCCTTCAATCCTTCTTTCTTTCCTTTCATTCTTTAAGTCTTTGTCTTTATTTCTTTATTCTTTCATTCTTTCTTGCTTACTATTTTTCATTCCTTCTAGCTTGGCTTTTTCTTTCATTCCTTTTTTCTTTCTTTCTATACTTTCAATACTTTCTTCTTTCATTTTTTTAATTTTTTTTATTTCATTCTTTCAGTCCTACTTGCATTCTTTCCTCTTTACTTAATTCCTTCTTTCTTGCTTTCCTTTTCTTCTTTCATCTAGTTATTGCATTCTTTTTTCTTCCATTCATTCATTCTTTCCTTCTTTCTTGCTTTTTTCTTTCATGCATTCTTTCCTACTTTCTTTCTCTTGTGCCTCCTTTCTTTCCTTCCTTCTGGCCTTCTTTCTCTCTCGCCTTCTTTTTTCCTTCCTTTTTCTGTCCTTCTTTACTGCCTTCTCGTCTTTCTTTCTTCCTTCCTTCTTTCTGGCTTTCTGGCTTTCTTTCACTTTCTTTTATTCTCTCCTTTCTGTCTTGCTTTCATTCCTTCTTCCTTGCTTTCACTTTCTATCCTTCTGTTTTCTTGTGTTCTTTCTTTCCTTATTGCTTGCCTTCCTATGTTCTTTCCTTCTTTTTTCCTTCCTCCTTTCTTTCCTGCCTTCTTTCTTTCTTATCTTCTCACCTTCTTTCTTTCCTTCTATCTTTCTTTCCTGCTTAATTTCCTTCTTTATTTCTCTCTCAAAGGCAAGAGGCTGAGAGCCAATGGCACAACAAATGGCTTTTTTTGGTCTGTGTTAGCCAAGACCATTTGATTTCACTAAAATTTTGTGTATGAGAGTTACTTATAGGGGTTTTCAGCCACACTTCATCCATTTGTCTGTGGTTGTGTCTCTCACATTTTGCTCCAACTCACGTCAGCATCAATCAAGGGGCAACGTGTCACCCCATTTTAGCCGTTGGCTGACTTCACCATGACTTATGGCATCTTTAGTCAATGGTTTTTTTTTTTAGATTGAAAAACACCCAGCAGTTTTCCAAATAATAAAGATTTACACAAGCCATGACAAAACACATCAAGAATTGCCAAAAGGCTAGTGGATGAGCCAGACCTATTTGGTTTGCCAAGCTCGTTTATATTGCGATCAATTTGTTGTTTTGCATTGCTACATCAGCGAGGTAAACAGTCTTTGGGCTTGTATTAACAAAATTGGATTTAAAATTTAAGTAGTGATTTTTAAGGTGCTTACTTGTTTACATGCTTTTGCATAGTTAATTTTAGGCATTTAATAGTGACGTGCTTGGACCTCCTTCAAAGAAGGCAACACGTATGCCTGAATGTTTTTGCATAACTTTATGTGGTTATACCAGTGGTGGCTCCTCCGCTGAGGTGGAGGAGCGCCAAATGGAAAAATAAAATGATAATAACACTATGTTATTCTTATTTGATTTTTCCGTTGTGAGGCAGGTTTATGGGCAGGGCAGAGCTGTTGTCAGAGCCAGCAGGAAGGAGTGGTTTGTGCACTTAAGTGTGCATGACAGTTTGACTGGCCGTCTTGGGCCAGCCAAACAATCACGCGCACTTTGCATGTTCTGCACCAGCTGTATTGTACAGCCTGGGTGGTGAACATGCACAGGCTCAAAGTCCCCATCTGAGCGTGGAACCACGGCGCTCAGACCAATCGCGATGCTGCTGTCATGGTGACAGTAGCGTCGTGATTGGCTTAGGGGAGTCTGTATGTGCTTCCTGCTTCCGGCAGGAACAGAAGAGTACGGAGGTGAGGCGGCATCCGGCAGCAGGGTAAGTTATTTCTAATTTATTCTTCTATCCCCCTGCCCCACGCGTAATACTCGGTAGCAGCCACCACTGGGTTAAACATTTGTAATGACAATTAAGTGATGAAAAAACATACATGTGGTTTATTGGATGCATAGATACCAGGTGCTGTAAAATCATATATGATATTAGCACATAGATGCACGGGCAGACAAATAAGAAACTAACGACAGAGATCCGAAGCAACCAAGTAGGTCGTAACAAGGGTCCGAGCCTGTGATGAAGACGCTACGCTGCTTGTGGGGCCCTTGGACTGCCTAACACAACGGGACTGCGAGGACCTGGGAGCATTGCGCTCCGTTAATCCAGCTCACCTGCTCCTCTTCCCGCTGGTCACTCCGACGCCACGCCTCGTGGCCCCCGCTGCGCGGGTGCCGCTCGCAGGCCCTACCACCACTATTTAAAAACTCGGCTGGCGTATTGAAGGTTGGGTCTTCCTTTTGCTCTCTCTGCCCAGGACGCTACGCTGCTTGTGGGGCCCTTGGACTGCCTAACACAACGGGACTGCGAGGACCTGGGAGCATTGCGCTCCGTTAATCCAGCTCACCTGCTCCTCTTCCCGCTGGTCACTCCGACGCCACGCCTCGCGGCCCCCGCTGCGCGGGAGCCGCTCGCAGGCCCTACCACCACTATTTAAAAACTCGGCTGGCGTATTGAAGGTTGGGTCTTCCTTTTGCTCTCTCTGCCCAGGACGCTACGCTGCTTGTGGGGCCCTTGGACTGCCTAACACAACGGGACTGCGAGGACCTGGGAGCATTGCGCTCCGTTAATCCAGCTCACCTGCTCCTCTTCCCGCTGGTCACTCCGACGCCACGCCTCGCGGCCCCCGCTGCGCGGGAGCCGCTCGCAGGCCCTACCACCTGCTCCTCTTCCTGAAGGCCCGCCCTCCTCACTACTTAGTCCCGTCCACGTGTATCCGCAGCGCGGATCGCAGCGCGGGCGAAGCCCGGGCCAAGGGCGGGCCCGTTGTAGCCCGTTCGAGCCCGCAAGAGTCCGGACCGGGCCACGTCCCTTTCATTCACGGACTTGGGTGCAGGTTTGATTTGGGCTTTACATCCATACTGTTGTATTGTACGCGGGTTGTTAGAGTTTAGTGGGCACAGTGGGTGTTAGGCATTGCTTGTCATAGCTGCGGGTACTTTAACGTTCCAACGTAATTGTTTCCCCCATACTCTGAGCTTAGCGCAATGGCCTCTAAAACGGGCAGGATTCCTGCTCGCAATGATAATCTCACGGGCACCCTAGATAACTTTATCATCAGAGCTAACTCAGTGATAGACCAGGGCATAGTCCTTATGGAACGAAGGGTTTCGCAAGAACTTGCTCAGGCCAGACGATCTTCCCTGGGTCCCTTAGCTTCTGTTTGTACTCCCCGAGCCATTGAGGGTATTCCTAATTGTACAGGCGCCAAATCATCTGCACTCCCACTGACCCAATTTATTGATGACACTCCACAAAGTGACACCATGAGTTGCGATGAACTAACAACTTCACCGAAAATTAGTTCCCCTCCACCGCCGTGCTCAGGCCCTATCCTGCGCAACAAGAAGGATAAAACTCGGATAGTGCCTTCGAAGAATAAATCTAAAGCTCCTAGTGGGAAAAGAATTCATTTTGGGGGTAAGAAAACTTCAAAGCGCCGGAATAATCCAACCACCGAAGTTCCAATCAGGTTAAGTGAAGATCTTGAGCTATGCTCCCCGCACTTAGTTCCCCCCACTGATATGGTCGATGCAAGCGCTTCATCTAACATCCCGCAACAAACTGAAGGGGTTGTAACATCGCTGCAACTTAACTCAATGTTGCACACCCTACTCGATCCTATTCTCACTAGGTTAGATAGGATAACAACTCACCTGGCACAGCTTGAGATTATTATCAATGGAGCACAGGGAAATGTCCATAATAATACACAATTGCAATGCTCCTGCAAATGCAACCACAATAACAGGCCGGATGGGATAACCCCAGCTGCACCCTTAAACAATTCAAATAATTTAAACACTCAGCAACTGTCTAACCACCCTACTACAGATCAGGCAGCTTCTGCCCATATTGTCAACCCAGCACCCCTCCAAACTGAAGCCAGGGCCATTAACATCCAACCTCCTGCTCCTATTATTCCAGCATCCGCTCTGGTGGCAAAAGGCAGTGTCAGTGGAAGTTTGACAAGAAGGGGAGATCTGGGAGAGGTACTTGGGCCTCTTTTGACAATTGATTTACCTCCCGAATCTTGCCCCCTTGTGGTCGTTCTCACTGGTGTCCCTGAAATAAGTGAAGCCACCACAGAAGATTACATCTCCTTAAAGAATAAGACGATGCAATGGCTGTGTACCCACAGGCCTTTGCCCCCCCATGTCAACAGCGAGATTATTATGGTTAGAAGGGTGGGCTGGATAGGGCATACCCGTAAAACTATACAAGGTGACTGTGTCTTAGTCAATTTTAGGGACCCCAAAACAGTGGAGTACATTTGCAGGGGTGGATTTTCCCACCATGAAACTAAAATTGCAACATGCCCTCTTTCTTCCTTCTACCCTAGTCAATCTGCAGATAGCCAAGAAACTGAATGGTCCCTCGTACCCCATTCCAGAAGGGGGCGTGCTGGGCAACCAAGGCAAGAAGCTCACACCTTGTCCCGCACTTTTATCCCCCTTTACAACCGATATAGCCAGTTAGATCAGGTGGACTGACTGATATGGTCGCTAGACGGGACTCAGGCTTCCGACCAGATTGAGTCAATTCATGAAGGCAACATGCTTCCCTGCAGCAGAGAGGTACTTTCTCCCCCAGGAGGGATTAGCTCTGGTCACTCCCTAGAGAGTATTGGTTGCAGTCTCAATGAGCAACACCCCACAGAAAATCTAGCCAATGACACCATTGCTCCTGAGGACCCCATCGAACACAACCCATTGCAGAGTCTACCCCATTCGACTGTCTTTCCATCTCTACCCAATAGCCACGTCCAGCACATGTCCATAATATCATGGAACGTGGCGGGAATTAGCACCAAACTTAAGTGCCCTACGATGTGATTTTATTTCAAGAGACTTGGGCTAGGGAGGGAGCCCACAGACTGGGGTTCGTGGCCTTAAATACCATGGCACGTTGGGGAGGCATTGGGAGGCCGTCTGGCGGCCTGTCCACTTGGGTTGGTATCCATCTGGGTTGCAAAGCAGAATTAATAGAGACCAATTCGGTTGACATTTTATGTGTCTTACTGACATGGCAACCCTCTTTTAAACTAGCCCTAATCAATGTTTATTCCCGCCCCACAGCACTGGCTAGGGAATCTCAAACCATCAGAGAACTTTCAGCTTTTCTCGACTCTTTGAATCGGGAGATTCAGTTTATAATTGCAGGTGATTTCAACTGCCATTATGAGCCCCTACCAGGGATGGATGAGGGAGCCCTGTTGGAAGAGGATGAGTTCTGGGGAATTCCTCCATGCAACTCTGCTCCTGCTAAGGCTTGGTCTCCACTAGCTACACAGATTACGTCTCTTACCCTTCACAATTCAGTTAGGGCGGTCAACGGTAGGAAACCCTCGGACATTCCGTCTAGATGCACGTACAATAAAAAAGATCACGCATCTCATCTAGACTACGTTATGGTCGAGACAAGGCTTTGGCCAAAGATCGTGGATCTGGAGGTACTGCCCAGGATTGATAGCGATCATAATGCTCTGGCGCTAAAGATGATATCTCCTCTTGTTTTAAAGCGACAACCCGAACTGCCATCTGACCCTGGCCTTGTTTTATCTAATAATAGGCGGCGTGTCAAATGGGCGAGACTGCAAGATAAGAGGGATGCCCTCCCTAGATTATATCTAACTATTCTCCCCTTCCTCACCAAGGCAAGGGACATCCTGATCGCGGAAGAGCATTCTGTTCCCTCTGTGAACATGCTCACTCTTCATCAGGATTTGGTGGACACATTATCCGATGTTTTTAATCCAGTTGTAACCTCCAATGAACCTATGGTGCCCCGCCCTTCCTCCTGGTATAATGCTGCGTGTAGGAAGTCAAAAACCAATTTGGTAAACGCAATTAAGGATGGTACGGATAGTTTAACTATTCGCGCCCTCAGACGCTCCTATAAGGAAGTAATGGAACAGGCAAAAATTGCCTGGGACTGGGAGCGCTGGCACGATCTTGCCTCTGCACTTACTAGTAAGGATTTGCGGAGATTCTGGGCAATTGTAAATAATGGGACTGCTGAACCCCGCAATGCTCTAGAAGTGAATCTAGACCCAGGGGTTTGGGAATCCCATTTTAAGTCTCTCTATGCAGGATCTTCAGACTTAGATGTTCTGCATTTTTATCCTCTTGTACCTGGAGATGATGAGGTTGAGACCTTGGCCTTCACCCACGATGATATTATCATTGCCCTGGGAAAAATGATGTGGGGCAAAGCCCCAGGTTTAGATAAACTACCAGGAGATATGTTTAAGGACCAGCCCCTGATTTGGGCACCGTATCTGTGCGCTCTATTTAATAACATCTTGCGAGGCGCAGAAGTCCCCGGGTCGTGGCTGGGAGCAGAGATTATACCTATCTACAAAAAGGGGTCACCTCTGCTCCCAGCAAATTACAGACCTATCAGTCTCATTGATGTCCCCCAAAAAATATTTGCGCAACTTATTTTAGATCGCCTGCAAGAGTGGATCAATGAGAATAATATTTTGTCACCCTATCAGGCTGGTTTTAGGAGTAAAACATCCACCACGGATCAGCTATTCCGCCTAGCTATGCTATACTGGAAGACCGTCACTATAGAGGGTGGCAGCCTCTATATGGTGTTCGTTGATCTCCGTTCAGCATTTGACACCGTGCCTAGGGGGAAATTGTGGGCTGTTCTTCGGGACCTGGGAGTACCTAATGCTCTGTTGAACATATTAGTGAGATTGCATACACAGAATTTTGCGCAGGTCAGGTGTGCGAGGGGAGGAGTTTTGTCCGCAAGGTTCCCGGTAGACAAGGGAGTTAGGCAAGGGTGTGTCCTTGCCCCCACCTTGTTCTGCCTGTACGTGAATGGGTTGATCTCTCGCCTGGATGCAGTCCTAAACAACGATGCACCCAGGCTGGCAGGTAAGAAAATCGCGGCAATAATGTTCGCCGACGATACTCTCTTATTAGCTAAGTCACCCATGGGGATACAGCGCACATTGGTTGGGTTTCATGAATTCTGTATTGATCATGGTCTACAAATCAACGTAGACAAAACTAAATTCATGATTTTTAATCCCCCACTACGCACCAGACCCCCTCCTATATTGGACACAGTTTCGCTTGAGAGAGTGCAGACCTTTCAATATCTAGGTGTCACGCTGAGCGAAAACTTCTCCTGGGTTCCTCATCTCTTAAAATCCCAGCTTAAACTGACTCAAACAGCGGGTGGAATTTTGAAAATGAACAATGCCTCATCATATAGGCCCATAAGCCCAGGTTTAGAAATTTATAAAACCAGGGCAAGATCAGCGGCCCTGTATGGGGGGGAACTATGGGGGTATGTTGTGAGTCCCGAATTAACTAAAGCGGAGAATAGATTCTTGAGGCAGCTGCTAATGCTCCCGCAGAGTACCCCCCTTATTCCTCTTCGGCTTGACCTGGGCCTTCTCCCAATCCAGGAGGAACTGTCTCTTAAACCCCTCAGATTCTGGAGGAGATTATGGCTAACCCCTGAACTCACACAATATAGAACTGAACTGCAGGAAGTATTAAATCTGAGCAAAGCTGTGCACATCCCCTGGCTCTCCTATGTCAAACAGGAATTAACGTTAATGGGTCTTGTGGATTTGTGGCATCAGCCAGCGATTGTCTGCAGTGAGATCTCAGGAAAACAGCTTACCCAGTCACATAGAGCTAGATGCACCAGTGCATGGCTGCATAACTCACGTATCGGTCCTATGGTAAATTCATTCCTAGAGTTTAAATCTGTATACTCCTTTGAGGACTATTTAAATGTAATTTATCCTGTACTGGCCAGAAAGTTATACATCCAATGGAGGTTTGGCTGCCTCCCCCTTGCATGCTTCACAAACAGGTGGTCTAGCTCCGGGGTTTCCAAATGCCCTGGCTGTAGCACGGATTTAGAGAATGAATGCCACATCCTTTTCTTCTGTCCCATGTACAGCAGAGCCCGGAAGCATTGGATTATACCTGTATGTAGGAACCTGGGTTTTCGTAAATATGCAGATGCACTTAGAGTCTTTAAATCTAATACAGCAGCTTACATCGTGTTTGCACTTTCTAAGTATCTCCATGCATTCTGGATAAAAAGGAGTTTTTTAATTCGAAACAGTGCCTAGACTAATCTGGGGTGTTAGCTGTAAAAAAAAATATTTTTCTTTTTTAACTGATGATGCTCTTATTGTGGATTTTATTGTATTGTGTTTTAACTGCTACTTTTATGGCCGAAATAGGTCGAAATAAAGTATTATTGAATTGAATTGAATAAGAAACTGGCAGTGGGCGAGAAAGGGCGACTATGTGCACCGGCACAGTACACTGCTGTCCCTTGCCATGCACACACCCATTTCCCCTACACATAGCAGGAGGACTTGAAGGCAAAAAACTTATCAAAACTCCTTGTGCAAATCCACCAAGCTGCTACTCAGCCTCCCCCACCCACTCATTAGGGAGAGACAGGCAGGATAAACTAAACTTATCCAACAAAAACCTGTATGTGCTTGCAGAAGAGGGAGTGACCCCAGGCTACAAGCCTGGGCAGCTTTAGATCTGGACCCACGAGATCTTAGTGGGGGAGGAGAAGCTAAGATCACTCTTGGGATTCACAATGCATTATTACACTTTGTGGAAGGCTTTGGTAGAAAGGTGAACCATTAGCAAATTGACAATAAATATATATGTTGACTTAGCTCATATATATGTATGGTCTATAGAGTGATGTTAGACTTTCAGTGTAATCAAAAGGCTATTTGCTCTGACCCACCTAGGGTTAGTTTGTGGTTAAGAAAAAGACACATTTAACCCTGTTCCTGAGAGTTGTAGGTTTAACGTTACCGAAAACTGCCTATTGCCATTACCCTCCTCAGACTGTAAGGAGTAGGATGTCGGAGAGGAGTAGACAGACGTAGTTATAGAGGGCCAGGTGTAGTAAACCGTAGCTGTCGTAAATCCTCTAATTCGCAATATTAGAGGTTTTGCACTTGCTAGAAAGGTCTTTGGATTGTGTCAAACCCATTAGAGGAGTCTGTAAAAATTTAGATTTCTAAAATGGGTTTAGGGATGGAAACCTAATTGCAATTTGGAAGAGGCTTGTTGTGGGTTTTCCTTTCAAATTGTAATTCGGTACTGTAAGTATCAATAGTTAGCTCCTGGAAGTCCAGTCACAAACCATTGATAAGCAACTGACTTCAAAGTTCTGTGGTAACTCATTCGCAAAAGGGAAGGGATCCCTTTTGGACCCCTTCCCCTTTCTAAATTAGGGTGGCAGCTTCAAGGGGAGTAGGCAGCGGTCCAGGGGACCACTACCAACTATCACTGAATTTTTTAAAAATTAAAAACGTTGCTTTTCAACGCAGCCTCGTTTCATTTTTAAAAAAGCTTTCAATTTTTAAAAGCAATCACAGGGATAGTGGTCTGCTGACCCCGAGGGCTCCATCCTTGTGATGTAGCAACTGCAGTTAGTCGCAAATTGTGCCCTGTCAAGTCAATATTCATTAGGCGCAGCCGAAATATAACTGAACTACTCATACAGAGGGGATTTGCAAGAAAGATACTGGTCACATTAAGCAAAATTGCAATTTGCATCAACCTTTGCGACCGGTATCATAGTACTTCCGGCCCGCAGTGAAGATTATTTTTTTTGTAGGAAAAGGTTTTGAGTTGTATGCAATTGACAGCGCAATCTTGGCTTGAGAAAATGGTGCAAATGTGGCCAATGAAAGAAGAGGTCAAAGAGGAATTGAAAGAATTTTTGAATGTGACAGAGGAATTGTTTCTGGTGGATGGGAAACTGGTCAGCAGGGTCTAAGTGTTTGCCTTAAGTTGACTTGAGCAGACTATTGAATACTGCCCATGAGCTGGTGGTCGGGCATGGATAGTGTTGTACAAGTATAAGAAACAGCACTGAAAGAGTGATAGGGCGAAGGTGAGAGTTCTTCACAACTACCACTGGACCCTGCCCCAGTTCTGTTAAAAGCCTTGGGAGAAACATATATTGTATGTAATTGATCCTATGGAGGTTTTGGAGCAATTGTACCCACGCTTGTGTCAGTGGATGCTCTTTCTAAGAGGATAGTGCTTATACACATAGAGGCGATGACCATAAGATTTATTTACATTTCCTCAAATGTGTGTTTGCTGAGGAGATGTTCCCTGAAATATTAGGTTCTGATCACTGCATACAGTTTGTATAAGTGGAGATGCAACATCTCTTTTGTTGCAACTTTGTGGAATTTCTTAGAGAAGCTTTCCTAAAATATTTCAGCATCACTGACCATCACCATAAACCACACTTACATTAATTCAAAATTCATCAATGTAGTCCACAAGGTAATGAGTTAGTCAAAAGGGGTAAAGGATTGCTTAGAATTGGCAGTCAATAATAAAGACATGGACAGATTCACTTGCAGATGTAGTCCAGCATCCCATGAGGAGACACGCATACTTAATGAGAGTGAGTTAGGCATGCCAGACTTCTAGGTCTAGATGGGCGTGTAAAAGCATACAAAAAAGTGTTATTAAAGCATCTGGGGGTAAATAGAATTGCTATGTGTGTAGGCCTGCTGATTGTCACCGGTGGGATAAGAGCAGAGGTGATCAGGCCATGATCCACAGTTCCCAGCCTTTAGCCTAGTGCCACAGTCTGTTCTTAAGTCTTAAGAAACCGATAGAGGTGAAGAGGAATGTGGCCACTCTTGAGAATGGGGAGTTGTGGAGTGGGACAACAGTGGGCAAAGTCAACAGTAAGAAGAGTGGAGTAGTGATGGAGTGTGTGCTGTTAAGGGAATGTGTGACCAGCTGAGTGTGGAATGCTGATGAAGTGTTGGGCAGTTGGAGTTTGGAGAGATAGGATGTTGATGGGCTTGTCTCTACCAATAAAGACAAACCGAAACGCACCTGCCCCTGCTCTTCTTTCAAATACTTTATTCTTTATGGAACTCTCTGGAATGACAAGCTTTAACGGAGGTTGGTGTACAAACTGTATGTAAATGCTACATGTAGTTCTTGCTCAGATGATAGTGAGGACGTAACATTTTCAGATCTCTTTCTGTTTATATTTATATTAGCAATTGCAAATGTGTTTTTAGACCTGCTTAAAGCACACTTAAGCCTTAGCAATATTGCACATTTACACATATTTTAAATGCACTGCCATTTTGTTATCCTGTGTTGTATAATGGGCATTTACCCTAACTATTCTTGTTAAGTGTAGCCTCATTCTAAAGTTGGCACAATAAAGCAAGATCGGCAGCTTTAGTGGGGGCAGTCTTTTTTTACTCTCTCTTACTGTAACTCCTTCGAGGTCTTGAATTCTTCCCACAGGAAGAGCCCTGCACCTGCTGAGTAGTGTCTATCTGTAGTTTCAGCAGCATCACCTGTTCTTTCCTCTAATCAACTGCATTGAGAAGTGTATAAAAGTGGTGTTGAAATGTATCGAATTTAGTAGTAAATGCTCCAAATGACCAGGGGGCAAAGCACTGGCCTGTTGATGTGGCAACCTGCACGCACAATATCTTTGTTGCTTGCTGGCTATTTTTGCGTTAAACGTGTTAGACTTGTTTGAGCTGTCTCGAGTGTTTGTTTT
The DNA here is from genome assembly GCF_964204655.1 of Triturus cristatus. NCBI lineage: Eukaryota > Metazoa > Chordata > Amphibia > Caudata > Salamandridae > Triturus > Triturus cristatus. The sequence goes on along the minus strand of NC_140590.1, from coordinate 1,145,393,038 downwards.
CTCTTACCACATCAATAGCTAAATACTTTCCACTCTGCATTGCTAGTGGCCCGCGTACATCCTCTTCCCCCAGGTGACAAAGCAAAAGAAAGAATAAGGAACTCCTCTGTCCTTTTGACCACCACCACCACCAATGGCAGCCATATATGCGTCAGCAGAAATAGAGGAGCAACTAAAACCTGACGACATCCTGTAGGTGGTCGAGGAGGAAGATAACCGGGAACTTGAGCAATGTGACTGCGCACTTGCAACGTACCAGTCTAATGACACTCAAGGTACCACTGATGAGGACAGTCTGGTCACCGCTCTTCAAGGTCCATTCCCAGTCCCTTCTTGCGTCATCTGGCTTCACCAAATAAATGGCAATGACTGCGACTCATGTAACCTCTCTGGAGGCAGGTCAGCCAGTGACCTCACACACTCTGTGGGATAGGTGCAGCCGAACCAGGGGAAGGATGCCTGCTTCACCAGATGGAGGAAACAACAGCCAAGAAAAGACAATAAGCCAATAGGCATAGAATGATGAAAAGCAGGGCCATGATGAACCAACTTATTGTCTCCAATCTGTCCATCTTCCATTAAATGGCAGACACGTCAAAGTGTATTGGCAAGTCCTATTACACACCAAGCAACTTCTCTAACAGTGCCAGGTGACACAAATGTGTTATATTGTACCCCTGACACGCAGTGTCAAGGGTACAATAGGGGCTCCCTACAAAGAACATAGAGAGGGGCCCCCACGCTCCAGAACCAGTCAGGAGCTCTCAGCCACCAATCATTCAAAGTGCTGGAGGAGGCCCCCTGGTGACTGCGGCCCCCTGCACCACGGCGGCTGTGGGTGCTATTGTTACACCACTGATGACACCACTTCCTTTTGCATAGTCCTGTCTACATCATTGCCCCACTAATCACTACCCCCCATGTTAGGAGGTACTCAGCCAACATGACAGGCCATACCAGTAACACCATGTGAGAGGCAGGCCTTGGATTGCTGTCCACTAATGTAAGTGGGCACCTCGTACCAGTCTAGACAACCCTTATGGGGATTTAAGAGGTCTCAGACAACCTTAGAAAGCTATCCAAGTGGTAGCTGTGGAGAGCAGCCTTCAAGCTTAGTCCTGAAGGAGTGTAAAACAGTGTGTTTTACCAGAATGCAATCTTATAGTATAGATTAAATGAAAGAGAACCACACAAGGTATTAATAAAAATATGTATTATAATACCCTCTATTAAGTTCCAGTATCTCCTACACGAAGGTATTCACAAAGCACACAATACTATAGCAAAGAAATCACTGTAAATAGCACTAATACACAGCGGACCCCAGTGGGGGACCGAACCATATACTAAAAAAGTGGTATAAGAACAACGACTCGAGCCAGGACAATGTCAAGTGGATGCAGAATTGCTGGGACCAGAGGAACCACCCAAGGTCAGTAGATAGGGACCCCACGGAGTGCGTGTGCAGTCTGGGAACAGAACTGCGTTGCTCCGTTCCGTACAGGTCTATGTGCAAGTCGCGGTTGGAATTTTAAGGATTAGGGACACTTCCCAGTGGACTACGAAGAAACCCAGTGGAAGACAGAACTTTAGAGAGCCACCCCACCCGTGGATACCAAAGCACCCAAGTTACCTAACCCAGGGAAGCCAGGTGCATAGGTGTGAAGTGGCGTCGGAAACCGCCATCGAACCCAATGGAGGACTTTGAAGAAGAGCCGCTGCTGGAAGGGGAGAAAGTGTCCATTGGAATCCAAATGTCGATACTTGTTGAAGAGTACCTGAAAGCAGAGGGGACAGAGTCTGGGTCACTTGAGAGTGATCAGGGGCTCGGTAGATGAATGCCCACCGATGTCAGTTGCTTCAGGATAGTTGACGGGGACCTTGACTCTGCAGCTGCAGGGACCAGGCGATATTGAGGACAACCAGAAGCCGGATGCGAGCTGTCCCATAAAGGATGTCGAGTGCTGTGGGTTTGGTGTCCGGCGGGAGCATCAACAATTCTTGGCAAAAGCAACCCACGCAGGAAGTCAAGGAAGTGCACGGTTCGGACCAGCAAGGTTCAGGAGACTCACCACAAGCTGGGGAGTCAGAGGATGCCTAGAGCAATCAGGGAATCCCAAGGAAAGTAAAGATGACCCTCAATTGGACCAGAGGCACAGGAGTCATGAGAGGACCTCAGACAGTTTCACAAAACAACAGGCCACGGAGCACACGGTGCGAGGTGGTTGAGGATCTTTGTAGGAAATGGTGCCAGAGGCTGGGGCTACTCGGAGCCCAATGCACTTGTCACAGGATTGCCCACAAGTACATGCACTTGCAAAAGTACACGATGCACAGAGGTTCGGGTATTGCAGCCCCCACGAGGGATTCTGACCTCAAATTCCGTGAAAGGCCAGCTCGGGCCTCGAGGGACGTAGAAACCCACCTCCTTTGTTGCTGAGCCTTTCGGAGTCCATAGGACCTCGGGATCAGCAGACCGGTCAGCAGTGTTGCTGTGCCGTTGAATGCAGAGGAGTGACTCCTTCACTCCAAGTGAGATTATCTTCAGGTGTCTTGGATGCTCCAGGGCTTACACGGATCCTGTATGGTGCACAGGCACAGATGATACAGTAGACTGAGAGGGAGACAAAGTCAGGCCCAAACGAAGTCCAGCGAAGTCCAGAGTGCCCAGACGGTCGAAGTGCAGTTGTTTCAGTTCTGAATCTTGTCCACAACAAATCTAAGGTCCTACAGCCAGGTAAGCCCTTAAGTACCCAAGGGAGAGGGTTGGAAAGATTCAGGATCAAGACGTCAATACCTCGGACGCAAATATCTCGAAATGGCTCTTGAAGGCGTGTAATACTCATGCCCCACTGACTAAATTCTCACGAGCGCGACACACAGAGGCTCATAAATGGTTCTCTGTCGAGCTGAAAAAGCAAAAGCTCGAGCTGCGCCAGAAAGAGAGGAAATGGAGGCTTAATTACTCCTTGGAGGACAAATTACAATTCTCTTTAGCCTGCAAGGACTTTAAAAGAGCGATCCGAGAGGCCAAAGCGGCTTATTTCTCGGCTAGAATTCTGGACGCACAAAACACACCCAAAGAAATCTTTTCAATAGTCAACGACCTCTGTAACACTGAAAGAACCCACCCCAACCAAACACCCACTCAGGCTTTATGCAACTCCCTCAACACCTATTTTCTGGACAAAATTGCCACTATCAAAGCCAGTATCTCTAATTCCCCAGACTGGGTCGACTCGACCATCACACTTATCAACCCCATTACCATGGATCATTTCCCCGCCATCTTCCCTCAGACTTTCTTAGATATACTGGCCCGGGTCAAATCCGGCTCCCCAAACAACTGCTGTCCCCCTCACATTCTCAAGGACGCCTTGTCCACCCTCCCTCACAGTGTGCTCCCCTTCCTCAACGAATCACTCTGTCAGGGTAAGGTCCCCAGCACCTTTAAGAACGCAATAGTGGTCCCTCTATTGAAAAAACCAGGGGCTGATCCTGCAAATACCTCAAACTACTGTCCTATTTCTCGTCTCCCCTATTTAGCAAAAATCCTCGAGGCTCATGTCGCTAAATCTCTCTCCAATTTTCTAGAACAGTCTGAATATTTAGAACCCAACCAAGCAGGCTTCCGACCTGCCCACTCCACTGAGTCAGTTATCCTTGCAGTCCTGGACACTCTGAGAGCAAACGCAGACAGGGGAACCCCTCAATCCTTGGTCCTCCTCGACCTGTCGGCCGCGTTTGACACGGTCGACCATAACATCTTGTTGACTCGTGTCAAGCAGGCTGGCCTCCAGGGTTCTGCATACAGCTGGATTGAATCCTTTCTCGAGGATCGAACCCAGGCAGTCCGTCTCGGGCCTTTCACAGCACCTAGGACCGCCACCTTTTGCGGGGTGCCTCAGGGTTCCTCCCTCTCACCTCACCTATTCAACCTTTACCTCAAACCTTTGGTAAACTCTTTAAAAAACAGGAAGGTAACTACCTTCAATTACGCGGATGACCTGCAACTCATTTTCACGCTGGACTCCCCGGACTCTGCCCTCGAATTCCAAGCCACCATGCTCCATATCCAACATTGGATGAACCTTAACCACCTCAAACTCAATCCCGGCAAGACAGAACTTGTTTTGCCGGGAAGGAGCGAGATCAATTGGGGCCCCCACTTCTGGCCTACGGCCCTCGGACCACCCCCAACTTCCTCTACCTCAGTGAAAAGCCTGGGCGTCACCCTCAACTCAGACCTCTCTCTCAGAGGTCAGGTGGGGTCAATGGTCTCTTCCTGCGTTTTCCAACTGAGGAAAATCAGGAAAATTAGCCACTTACTGACCCAATCGGCACTCATTCAGGTGGTGATCTCCTTGGTACTCTCGCGCCTTGATGTCTCCAACTCTATCTATCTCGGTCTGCCGTCGTACCTACTCAAGCGTCTACAAATAGTTCAAAACCAGGCAGCAAGACTGATATTCAAACACCCTAAATGGCTTTCGGCCACTCCCCTGATAGCCAAACTGCACTGGCTTTCCATCGGCAAACGTGCTGCTTTCAAGACCGGATGTCTGATCTTCAAGGCCTTGTACTGCAGGAGTCCCAAATTCATTAATCATCTGATCGTCAAACATGTCCCACGTCGCAACCTCCGATCTGCTCACCTTAAACTCCTCACCATCCCAGTTTTCAAACTTAAACGCCAAGGCGGTTGCAGGTTCTCCTATCTAGCTCCTACCCTCTGGAACTCCTTCCCTTTGAGCATTAGGATGCGGGACACCTTGATGGGTTTTAGAAAGGCCCTCAAGACCTGGTTGTACTCGTAAAGCTACGTTTAGTTCATTCCGCCACAACATTCACACAATTAGCGCCATGAAACCTTATGGTGACCGTGCGCTCTACAAATTTCGATTAACATAACATAACATAACATCCCAGGTGAGGGTCAGGACAGGCGGGAGGATACTCCCATGTCCTTCGTCCAGTTTCGTACCAGAGCAGGACTGGTTTGAACTGGACTGTGCCCCTCATGCAGACTTTCAGTTGCTGGCAAGTGCACCCACTCGTTCCCTCATGTAGACTTTCAGTCGCTGACAAGCGCACCCACCAAGCCCTAATACACTAAATCCTGTCTGGGAGGTGGTCACAACTCCCTGTCACAGGATGCCTATTGTTCTGCCTTCCCCTGCTCGAGCTTGGCTCAGCAGCAGGAGGGCAGAAATGTGTCTCTGGCAACCATTTTGTGCTGTCCGGAGCGAGAAGGCTGGTACCGGGAATACCAGGGACCTCATGAAGTTCGCTTCTGAGGGGTGGAATCATGCCCCTACACAAGTTACTGGTGTGTTACTGATGTGGGGGTCTGATTCCAACATGTCTGACACCAAACTCGATAGGGTTTGTTTCAGCCGTTTTAGAGTTGGTCATCACGCGGTCCCATAATGCCCCTCTATAGTAATATATGGCTGCTTCACTGACAACCCGGGAGAATGGGCTCCGTAGGCTGCAGGGGTGTCCTCCTCATACAGGGGCACCCTCTCACTTAGAACCACGCACCCTGCCCTCAGATTTGTAAAGGCCTGCTGTAGGGTGACATAGGTTTTAAGTGCAGTGACCCTTAGATATAGTAAACCTATATCTTAAGTAAGTGGTGCATGAACCAACTTGCACAGGCTGCAATGGCAGGCCTGTAGTTCAATTTTGTATGGCCTCTCATGGGTGGCATAATACATGTTTCAGCCCATGGGAGGCCTCTGGGGTACATATGCCCTGGGTACAAGTGTACCATATAATAGGGACTGACAAGGGTACCCCAGTATCCAATCTGGAGTGTACCTAAGTACATAACATAACAAGTTAGGGAGAAAGCAGATAGATGGGGTCCTGATTAGCAAGATCCCAGTAAGACTAGTCAAAAACAGCATAACACCCAGCAAAAAGTGGGGGTAACCATAAGAAGCAGATCTTACTTTCCTACACAACACTAGGACATTTTATTGAGTGCAATGAAGCTCAGGGGGTCTTTACCCAGTGAATACCATTACCCTAGGTAAGGTGTATTACCAGCTATGGAGGTAACACTGCATACATTTTTATATTTATTTTTTTATATTTATCACACTGAACCCCACATGTTGAGCCTCTCACAGGCATTTCAGCAGAAGTATTTTAAAAAGCTTCTTGCAGAGGAACTGTATTATATGCTGTGATGATTATGCTATGTATTTCACATGATGTGTTGTTTAACAAGTACGTGTTCTCTGTGGATCCTTTAGCTCTGGCATTGTTTCACAGGGGTTTCAGATTCCATATTAGTTGCTACTAGTTGGTTTCTGGGACCTTTGCCAGGAGACATTGGTGTGCTGTTTGGACTCCGGAATAAACATCCTTTTTTATTATTTATGCCTATGCATTCTTCATGTGTGTTCAGACACTACATGAATTTGGCAATGAGGCTGAACTTGGTCTTGTTCCTGAACAGCGCTTTTTAATGACTATGCCGGCAGCCATATTCCTTGAGGAGTTTCGAACTTGTAAGTCATTGCAGCACAAATCTTTTCAGTGCCTGAGGCAGTGCTGTTTCTTCACTATCGGGACTATTTTAGTGAGGATGTGTTCATTTTTATTTGTGATGGGGTTATCCATGTTTCCAGTTAATCTGCCCACCTCACACCTGACTGTTGTGTTCGGTCTTGCGGTAGGAATTAGTTTCCGCCCAATTATCTGCTCCTGGCTCTTCCCTGAATCTTTTGGAACATTAAATTCATGCCCCTTCCTGTTCTCCTTTGTGCCCATTGGATGAAGACTTGTTCTCATTCTTATTGGTTATTGCCATATGATATGTCCCTTTGCATCGGATGTGGTATTTGGTACACTGTTTAATTTTTAACAAGTTTCTGGCATCTTGTTTACCGTTCTGTACAATATGCAGTCAGCGAATATTCCAGTCTCTTTTCTTCCAGAACCCGGAGTGGCAGAAAATTAAATGGAAGGAATGGTTTAAAATGTTTGAAAGTTATTTAATTGCTACTGTTGTAGTTAAGTTTGACCACATTCCGAAACAAGCCATCTTGTACAACTGTTCAGGTGCAGAAGGTTTTTTGATTACCTCCCAATGGATAGCCATGAGGCTGGAGAGATGGAAATATAATTGGAAGCTGTTAATAGACTGCACACTCATGGGAGTGGCCTCGTCGAACAACAAGATGGTGGCTCGACTGCGAAGCTCCAGAGCGACCACGCTGTAGAGCTGCCCTGAGACGCACCAACGCAGTGATCCGTGCCCCCATGAGCTCTCTTGTAGGACTGAGTTTCTCAGGCATGCAAGGAGAGCGGCGGAGCCAGTATAGTATCGCCATTGGCACCCCTCAGTCCCCCCTCCAACAGGATACATTACCCAATAATAACACACACACAGACTGTTTGATTGGGTATAAAATGCTGCAGGTTTATTACATACACCATTATGTAATAGGTGGGTTATCTTACGGGCCATCCAAGGGCAGGCAACCAACTGGGCCGCCTGCCCCTGATGAGCCGGGCAGCACTGGGGCGAACCCCGCCTTTGCTGCCATCCAAGTGATTCTCTGACAGGATCACGTAACCGTTGGTAACTTCTACTTACGCCCCTTCCCGGGGCGGAGCGTCGCATAGCAAACCCTTGTTCAGGCCAACAACCGCCCGAAGGACTAGCGGGGCGCCGACGCGGCTTCCAGGACCCTCCCATGAGGCTCCTCGGATTTGGCTCTGGCACCCCCTATGGTGCCACGCAGAGGTACCCTTGGTACCGGCCTGCTTCCAGATCGCCCTGTAACTCCGCCACAGCTCTGGAGGTGGCCCCCGTCACCGCCAGGGCCCCCCACCACAGCTGTAGCCTACCTGCAACCTCTCATCTCTAACACCTCGCTCAGGTCTAAGAGAAATAGGTCCATGCCAACTGGTGACAAGTGCACCCCATCCTTGTCAAAGTACCCCTTCACATTCTCTTTGATCATCTCATGTCTTATAAAACCTAGGCCCCTCTGGTCAGCAAACTTGCTCATTGCCCCATTGAGACGCCTCCTGGAATGCTCTACTGACTCCACTGATTTGGCCCCCCGCTAAGTTCTGCGTGGAATCATCTCTGACCAGAGGACATCGCACTTCCCTACGCGCTTGCAGATCTCCCCTAGGTCCCTTTTCATGGCCTGCAGAAGAAGCCTTCTGCCCAGAGCAATGAGGTCATTCCCACCCAGGCGAATCACTAAGATTTGGGGGGGGGGGGGACCCCTGTGCGACCAGTCTCTGCTCCAGCTTGTTCCGGAGCCCACTCCATCTTATGCCAGGGAAACCCATCTACTCAAACTGTGTCTGTGGGAAGTGCCTCATCCATTTCTGGTGCGACGCCCATTGTGCCACCCTGGAGATAAATGAATGCCCGATCACCCACACCGGTACCCTAGTAAAACAAGAGACACGGTTTACACTCCTGGTCATTTAATAACTTTGTAAAATACACGCACAATAATCAATAACCACTACAAATCACTGCACACAAAGAATTTGCAAGATACCTCATGGGCGAATGTATCATTTATAGCAGTCTGACTCCCACCGCCCCACCTTCTTCACACTCGCGGGCTCCAAGCCTGCCATAAAATCAGCCGTGGCCACCCCAATCCTGACTGAATGGCTGGAGTATCTCTTCTCTGGCTGAGCCAAACCTGCCCTGGACAAGCTGGCCCTGATGATTCTTTCCATTTGATATCTGGTCAGGGGAGCCTGGTCCATATGCATCAGCAAATAGCCCGGGGCAGAGGGACGGCACACCAAGAATTCCTTAACCCAGTGGACCAGGCAAAACCTAGGGTCCCCGAGGGGCCTGAGGACCACGTCAATCCCGTGCCCCGCCTGGTCGGTCTTTGACCTCCGGAGTCGGATCGACAGAGAGTCTGTGATGGACACATCTAAAATGCCTAAGGCATCCCCTGAATTGTCTGTCTTGGACCTGGCCACCAGCTCACTAATTCGGAATGTGCCGAAAAAGGCCAAACAGAAAGCAGCCGCGAAGAGGGTAGCCTCGTACTTGGAATAGGTAACCCCCTCCAGAGCGCCCAGCATACCCATAAGGATGTTGAAATCAATGGGGACCCTATTGTCCGGAACCCTGGGCTCATCCCTAGCTCACCCCTTGAGAGCGGCCCTTATGGCGAAAGATTTCGTTGGGTCTATTCCCCCTGACAGCCTGGTGTCGTGGCTCTCCGTCGCCAGATGGCTACCCACCCATGAGTGGCTTTTGCCCTGCTCCCTTGCCCACACCACAAATGCTCTGACTCTACCCTCGATTGGTGCAGCCGAAATACCCAGTGAATGAGCCACAGTCCTGAAGGTAGCCACCATGTGGGCACCATAAAGCCTCCTGGTGCCTGCGGCTAATGAACTCTCCCCCATGGTTCTCAGTCGTTGGCCCACTGCAGGATCCTCCAAAGGTGCGCCGGGAATGGGGTCATCTGTGCTCTCGCCCGCGGCCAGGCCTCCCTGAAGCGGAGCCACTGAAAAAGAGAAAGAGCATCAGCTGCCACATTTTTCACACCTTCAGTGTGTCTTGCCCTGAATTCCACAATGGCGCGCAGGCAAATCCTAACTAGTTCCCTCAACAGGCATAGGACAAGGTGGCACCTGGCTGTCTGCCCATTGATGGCCTGGACTACCGCCATGTTGTCAGACCAGAATAGGACCTTTCTGTCCGACAGGGTTTCAGGCCAAAGGTGTAAAGCAATCACGATGGGAAACAGCTCAAGTACCGTGATGTTCTTGGTGATTTTGCGCCTGTGCCAGGCATTGGGCCATTCCTGGGCACACCAGTTCTCACCCAGGATTGCCCCAAAGCCCTTCATACCCTAGGCATAGCTCCTGACTGTCCACCCATGGTTTCAGCCATATAACCGTTCCATTGAAATGCGAGAGTTGAAGTCGTCCCACATGGCGAGGTCCTGCTTCAAACCTGTCCCTAGCTTGACCCAATGGTGCTTCTTTTTAACCCCTGCTGTAGCCCTTGCTAATCTCCGAGCAAAAACCCTCCCCATGGGGATGACCCTGGCTGCAAAGTTAAGTTTTCCTAAAAGGCATTGGATGTCACCCAGGGTAGCCTTGTCTTTCCCCAGCAAATTGTGAATCTCCTGACGCAGAGCCTGTACCTTGTCCACAGGGAGTCTGGACTAGCCCTTGACCGTGTCCAACTCAATGCCTAAAAATATCATGACTTGCGCCGGACCCTCGGTTTTGCCAGGTGCTAGCGGCACACCCAAGTGTTTTGCCAAGTCTTGGAAACACTGCAGTGCTCGGGCGCGCTCCTGCGTGTCAGCACCCCCGATGAACAAGAAGTCGTCAAGGTAATGGGTCACTCCCTCTACCCCGTACTTGCTCATTAGGGCCCATTGAAGGAAGGAGCTGAAAGCCTCGAAGTACGCGCAAGACACTGAGCAGCCCATGGGCATGCACCTGTCATAGAAAACTTTGCCCTGCCACTTGAAGCCCAGGAGGTGTTGGCTCTCAGGGTGGACCGGCAGCAGTCTGAACGCCGACTCTATGTCCGATTTGGCCAACCACGCTCCTTTGCCTGCTCTCCTGATCATGTTAACCCGGGTACGACAAGTGCTGGATCAACCTGAAAGATCCAGGCTCTTTCTTTGGCACTACCCCTAGGGGGAGATTACGAAATGCAGCAAGGGAGGGGTGCTGAACGGGCCCGCCACCCTACCCAGGGCCACTTCCTTCTTTAATTTAGCCAACACTATCTCAGGGTGGTCCCTCGCTAATTTGAGGTTCTCTGCATCCCTGCTCACTAGGGGGCCTAGGTATGGGATGAGAAAACCTTCCACAAAGCCTTCCGCAATGAGGGTGCCATCTTTGCTGTTGGGGTACCCATGGATCAGGGGAAGGAGGTTGGCAATGCTAATGGGGGAGGGACCTTTGCCCGGGGTGGGAGGGGCAGTGTCCAACTCGTGGGGCGCGAGGGGGCCTGTGTTACAGTTGGGAGGCTAAAAGGTACCGGGTGGTGTGGGAGGGACTTGGACAGGGCAGCGCTTACTTGTCCTGTCTTGCCGGTGGTTGGCCCGAGCTGTCTCGCTTGGAACAGGAGGAGGCAGGGTGGGGGGACCCACACTTACTGCAGTTGAACAGCCTGCAGGTGCCGTTGGACTGTGATCTATAGCCCGGCTTACGCCCCCCCCCAGGTCCCCCTGAAAGGGTTTCCTTGTCTGTCCCTTCCCTTCCTGCTTTGTCTCTTTGCTCTTGTCATTATTAGAGGTGCTTGGCTTAGCTGTCCCTTCCACTGAGCGCTTACCCATATGCATGACCCAAAGCCTAACCTCCAGTTGGTCCCACTCTAATTCCGGGCAGATTGCCATCTTTTTCTAAAGTCACAGTCATACCGGTACCAGCCCATACCCCGCCATTTGAGGCCTCTTCCGTGATAGTACTTGCATACTGAAATAGCCCTGGCCCTTGGTCCGGGAACCTTTCCATTATTACCGCCGCCAATATGGCGAAGGCTTGCCCCCATGTGACAATGTTCTTTTCGGGCCAATTTTGAAAGCGCACTTTCTTATCATCCTCCTTGGCGCCCATCTTCCTAGTGTCAACCCCCTCGGCCCCGTTCATGAGTAGGGTGAAGATGTCAATAAACTCCCTCCGCCAGATACCCTCTTTGGCAGCCAGGGGCACTTCCCACCCCAAAGTGCAGCAGCCGGATAATAGCGGTGCCTTAGTGACCAAGGGCTTAGGCACTACTGCGAGGGCTGACACTGCTGGTGGCACCGCCGGTGGGACCACCGTGGGTGAGTTGGGTGCGTTCACCGCCGTGGGTAAGGCTGGGTCGGCTGCGGGATAGGTCGTCTGCGGGGGGACCCCCACAACTGTAGGCTGTCCTCCCATGGGCAAGGGGATTGCGTGCGCCAGTCCTCCCACCTGAGCCAAGGGTGCACTGGACGGGCTGCCCGCCCCCCCAAACTTGAGTGAACTCTGCTGGCGCCGGGGCCCCCCCGGGGAGGGTGGGAACGACGGGCCCAGCACCAATGGGCGGTCTAGCCAGCATTAAGCCCGCTCTGACCTCAGACAGGAAGCTCCTCAAAGTGTCAGAGAGCTTACCGAGGTCTTCCAATGTAGCGATAGCCGCCGGGGGAGCGCAGCTGGCAGGTGCGAGCGATGGTCCAGATCCTAAAGCCGGGGACACCTGGAGGGGGGTGGCGGCCCGAGAGGGGGCCACAGCCCTGCCCCTCGCTGTCGTTTGCTACGCCGGAACGTCTTTGACCATGGGGCGATGTATCCTCTTGGACCTAGAGGGGCCTGCTTCATCACTGTGCTCCTGTTCTACGGGCGGGACCTCGCTGGCGATTCCTGAGTCCTCGGGGTTGTCGGTTTTCAAAAGTTCGGTGGTCCAAGCCAATCCCTTGGTCTTGGCTAGTTCGGGAAAGGCTGCGATCCGTGCATCCGCAGAGATGCCTGTCTGGGTCTCCTCGACTTGGGACCTCATCGTAAAAAGCGGTGGGGATCCCTGACTATCCATCAAATTTCGTGCGTGTGCCTCCCAATCTGGAAGGATAAGGAAAAGAGTTTAGACCACACGCATACCCCCCAGAGTACTCTTGGCCCAAGCCCTTGTCCGGGGAACCAGCTCTTGCCCCCCGTGGCTAAGCTGTACTTACTTAAGAAAATAAGGGACACGGGCGACCGTCGTGCTGTTCGGACAGGCGTTCCAGCGGCACTGCAGCGTGCAAGTGTCCCTTTGAACTCTGCATCCAAATTTCTACTCTTCCCACACTGCCCTGCTGCAAAGACAAAACATGTGTGAGGCAAGGAAGGAGTGTGCTGCACCCAGCCTCCTAGCGTGACCAGTGTCCCCCTCTCCCCTAGCTTGAGCGGTGTACAATCCTTAGAAAAAACAGCCGGGGAAACCCGCCCTTAATGGCACCCCAGCGCCCCCAAGGGCCGGCAGGTTCGGCCACACCACTTACACCCTGGGGCTGCTCTTCTGAACCTGTAGTACCACAGCGTCGGCCAGATGGAAAGGGGGGAACAAAACACCACGGCATGGTCCCACACCGCTCATCCATTGCGCCCCCGGGTGCTCGTAGGGGGAGTTTCGACCGGTGCTGCACTGCACTTCCAAGCGAAAGTCTTCTACCCACCAGGTCCGCCCACGCCTGCTATTCGCCTCTTAACCCTCTTGGCTACAAACATTAAATAAGCCCCTCTCAATTGAATTAATTTGGTCGCCTTACGCAAACGGGCCGTCTGTGCATGAGCGCAATTCGCCCCAAAATCATAAGCCAACAGTGGGGTTGTGGGGGGGGGGGGTTTGGGTGGGGTGGATGGGGGTTAATGCATTCAGTCCATTTGCGTGGAACAGATCTGGCCGCCCCTTCACCTCCTGTGGCCCGCAATTGTTATGCAGAAAACGCCACCCTTACCCCAGAAAACAGCATCCCCCCCCCCAGGATCCTATCGTGCGACTCCGCACAGCATGCATTTTTTTTATTTTTTATATATATAGCGCGAGCTCGAACAGAATGTAGTGGCGCGCCTACCATGAGAGCCATGTTTGCATCCCATTCTAAAAAAGACAAAATTAAGTAAAACCAGGGGGGGGGGTGAAATGCCCGCGCAACTTGCCCCCGCAAGATTTCTCTTTTTTTTTGTGCATATTTATATATAGCGCTGCTCGAACCCCCGGTATTGTGAGTGCCTACAACCTGGTATTCCCAGGCGGTCTCCCATCCAAGAACTAACCAGGCCCGACCCTGCTTAGCTAACGAGGTCGGCGAGATCGGGCGCATCAGAGAGACATCGCCCTGCTAAACGGAAGCTCCGAAGCGGAATAAATAAATAAATACCTCGACAAGGAGCTGGCGGTGTGTTGTGATCTGACTCCGCGTCCGGCTGTCCTATCTCGACTGTGCGTGGAGGGAGTCGGCCGTGCAGGGAGTGGGCGCGTAATATTGCAGGACGGGTTCATGCATGCTCGATGCTGGGGGCAGACGACACTCTTTTGCCAGTGAGGACACGTGCCGCAGTAACGTTATTGCCCCAGATCCGGCGAAGCCCTGTTTTCTGTGCCTGCTGCAGACATGTCTGAGCTATCCCCCGCGCTGGAGTGCAGCATGACCCTTCTCCGGAGCGCCAAAGGCCGTGCGCTCTACTGGCTGCCGTGCCTGATGCTCCTCGGTAAGTGAAAATCTCGCCGTGCTGCTGCTCAGCTGTCCAGTGTCCACGGCCGCCAATGCCCCGCACATTTAAAACGGGCGGTCTCGACCCGGAGGCACTGGAGCGCCAGCATGAGCACCGATGCCCCCGCAAGGAATATACCCCGCACCCACCACCCTACAGATGGTGCGAACCATAAACGAAGGCCCCCGCAGCGGCAACAAACCAGCCAGCGACCCTGCACTCTTATCCAGCGCAATCTCGATCCGAGAAGACCGGAGCGTGAAACATGAACACCGATGGTGTCTCAACGCGCTGCTATGCTGGCCTACACTCGGTCCAGCTCTGTGTCCAGTTGGTGGGGGGGCAGCTCTCTGCCCGAACACAGCTTTCACCACACCGAGCCCGCAGCACCCCTTCGCAGGCAGGCACCCTTTTTGGCCGCACAGCGCCCGCCCCCGCTGCAAAATGCGCACCTCACGCCCCGCATCTAGCCGGCCGACACCGCACCAAGCCTGTGCCACCATGACACAGTCCGCCAGGCCAAAACACGCTACCTGGGGCCACGTGCGAGGCTCGCGCCTCCCCTGCCTGTGGCAGTCCATGCCACAGGGCCCCGTACGACCTGGTACTGCCCAGGGACAGGGCCGGGGCGAGGGAGGGGTAGCAAGCAGGACTCACCGTTCTGAATGGAGACAACGACGAAACGACGACGAGCGACCCTCCGGCATGCGAGAAGGGATGCTGCGTGCGAGGCAAACAAGAGGTCGCCAGCATGGTGGGGGAAGGCTATATAGCCTCCCCCCTCGCCCAAAGGAGACCCAGAAGTGGCACCCCTCACGTCACTTCCGGGCAGGAAAGAGGAGGGGGACACCGGCCAGAATCCCTGCCCCCTGGAAAGGGGGCGGGGAGGGGTGACCGGTGCCCAGGCGACACTAGGGTGCCGACCGCTCTAGTGGCCCCATGTGGGGTCCGCGGTCGGCGGCAAAGATGCCCCTCGGAGGGCCCGCAACGTCAGGGGTCATGGACGAGCCTGAGGGCGGGGCCACCGTCGCCGAGAGCGGCCGAGGGGACAAATCGAGCCCGGGAGCTGCGGCCTACAACAATGAGGTCGTGAGATGCAATCTCTCCTCCGGTCCAGCACCAGGAGGTGGCGGTGAGTCTGGCGGCTAAACGCAGGAACCCTCCCTTCCCCATAGCATGATTAGGCACTTCGAATGAGACTGGCGGGTCGCATGGGTTGCGGCTAGGACCAATTGCTTGTGCATTTCCCCTGGGAATGCTTGGTGGTCTGAGGCGCCCCAGCAAGTTGCCGGCTCATCTGATTGTTTCCATTGCCCCTAATAGTATGTAGCGGAGGAGTGAGAAACATGTTACCTGGAGGCATGATCAAGGCAGGAGGAGAGTGGCCTCACTTGTTCATGGCGCAATTGATGCTACGGTGAAATGGATATTTTTGCTGCCCATACCCAGGCTCTCGATCGGTGAGGCGGTGGAGTGGGTGTCGACCCCCGCCCCATTTTTTTCACTCTTCACATTATTGACAGTCTGGTAAACCTTGCATTTTACCATGTCTTGGCACATAGCTGATCAATATGGGTCAGGAGGACCCCAAACAACGGCAGCTCACCTTTGAGACCATCAGGACCACCAGAAAGAAGGGTGGAGATGATGCGCCACATGGTGACCCTCCTGAGCACACGGATCGCCTGGAGTCTGCCGGTTCGGCAATGGGGGGTGCTGCCGCCATCATTGGGGAGCTGTGGGCTGGCTTCAAGGCCATAGATGTTCGCTTCGATGAACTGGGCGCGGGGATGGATGTCATGCATGGCCGGCTGGAGCAGCACAAGACCCGCATAGAAGCTGCTGAGAAGCACATTTCTGACACTGAGGATTTATAGTTCTCAATGGCCAAGTGCATAGATCGTACGGAGCTCCTTCTGAAAACAACAGCAGCAAAGGCGGAGGATCTAGAGGCGCAATCGCGCCGCAATAACCTGCGGATCGCTGGGATCGCCGAGACCAGCAACACAGGCCACACGGAGGCATATGTGGAACGGTTATTATCAGACCTCTTTGGCAGAGATTGTTTTTCTACCACTTTTGCGGTGGAGCGGGCTCACAGATCCCTGGCCCCCAGATCAGCTCCCGGCGCACCTCCGTGTCTTATCATTGTACGATTATTTAACTATCATGACAGAGATGTTGCCCTGCGCAAAGCCCGGGAGTTGGGAAACCTGCAGTTTCAGGAAAGGACACTTTCGCTCTACAGAGACTTCATGCCAATGGTACAGGAGGCCTGGCTCCAGTTTCAAGATATCAAGCGGACCCTGAGAAATCAGAATATCCGCTACACCATGTTATATCCGGCATGCCTTTGGGTTCAGATTAACAGTAAAACTACTATCTTTGACACACCAGCAGAGGCAGCGGACTTTTGGAAACGCCACAAATCGGGCAGAGCTGCCTCCCCTGGAAAGTAATGCTTCATGGTTTGCGGATATGTAATTGTTAATGAGACGCTTACCGGACACCCGAGCTCACTGGTTAGAGGAGGCATACCCGTAAGCAGAGGTTAGACCCGGGACCAGGGTTCGATTCCCGACGCGGCAGGGTCTGGAGCCCAATTGTCCACGGACTTGATAATTCTCGCTTCGGTGCCCACTCTAAGCACGAGTTCACACTATGCAGCTCTGGGCAACAAGCTTGCTTAATCTCCACAACGCCCCCCCCGCGGCGGGATGCCTGGCTTTCACCTTGGGGATGCCCAGTACGGGTTATCTCACAGGGAAAAACCAGGACGGGTTCCCAATGCAAGCGCCGAGATGCCCAAGGGTAAGTCGAGCCCTATATAAGAACTCACATACATACATACATACATACATACACCCAGATGAACACTAGCTTTGGCATGGAATCAGGAATACTTAAAAGACGATGTGTCATGATGCTCTCCTTTTTCTTTCTTACCAGAGGCACTCTCATCATCGTGTTACTCTATGAGTGTAGCTACATGTATATTATGCCTTAGTATTATCATATTTCGCGGTTTGCTCGGGCCGTTGCTGCACCCCTAGGAGATCTCCTACTATTCCCATTTAGTGTGGGGTTGTTTCTTTTCTTTCTCCTTTCTGTTAAGTTAAAATGTGCTGGGATTCACCGGATATAGGTTGGGTGGATATCCGATGTGTGAGGGGGTTGGGGGGGAGCTCCGGTTGAGTAAGTTTGATTTTGGTTTTTGTTTATAGGCCTTGAAGGATCACAACGGTTGGCTATCCAAATACGATCATATTGGCAAACCAGACGGCATACTATTGCACTCACTGTAGTGGGGACGGGGGCCAGGTCGGGGGACTTGAGCTGCGATGCGTAACATGGAATGTTAGAGGACTGTCAAACCCACATAAAGGACGGCAGGTGCTTGCCTACCTGACAAGATACATGTGGCATTACTGCAGGAGACCCATTACGCCCCTAAATTAGATAACAGATTTGCTGCTGCCTGGGACGGTAATCGATTTTTTGCTAGTTACATCACTTATTTCCGTGAAGTTTGTATCTTGATTCGTAACTCACTCCCTTTCACGACCCAGACTGTTATTAAGGATCCAGAAGGCCGCTACTTACATAGGTACGCAGCGCCTAGTTTTTATTAATGTTTACGCTCCTAATGTGGACGCCAGGGGCTTTTTTGCTAACATCTCAACACACATCACTGGCATTCCAATTGAAACTCGGGTCAGACACCACGGGCACTGGGCACAACAACAAGCCTTGCTCCACAAGGAAACTTGAGACACTGCTACACACACACACCTTCTGGCGGATGCCTGGCGACACCGGCACCCATCTGCTCAGGTATATTCATTTTACTCAGCACCGCATGGCAGCTGGTCCCGTATTGACCAATGGTACGTTACCCCTGATCTACTTCTCAACTTACAGGAAGTGGATCACCTTCCGGGCACCCTATCGGACCACTCACCGGTGCTGCTGGCACTCGTTCTACCCATTGTCATGCGTCCCTCTATGTCTTGGCGTTTCCCAGCTGAAGCGTTACTAGATGCCGTTTTAAAAGCTTGAGGTGCAGGACGTGATTGAAGAGTACTTTCAGATGAACACTGGCTCTGTACCCCACTATGCTACCCTGTGGGAGGCCTTCAAGGTGTTTATCTAGGGCATCTCCATGGCCAGGCAGGCTGGTGTGCTCCGCACAATTCGCTGGGATCTTCATGCCACTGAGCGGGAGCTATGAGATCTGGATGCTCAGTCATTGACGGGTGCGGCCCCTTCTCCGTTGCATCAACATGCTAAACTATTGGGAGAATTTCAGGAGTTGGCGCATTGAAGCCAGCTTATTTGTGGAAGTATGCGTGCGCCTGGGTGTATGGCGATAGAGAGCTACCGGGACACACTTTGGCACGCTTACTTACTCCTAGGCACCAGGTTACATATGTTACACAGCTCCAGGCTACATACGACACTCATGTCACGGATGGTGCTGATATTCAGTCGATTTTCTTGTCCTATTACACTCGCCTCTATACCACATGTTTGCCACCGACGGGTGAGGCACTGACAGATTACTTAAATGAAATAGCGATGGTGTGGATAGAGAAGGCAACAACAACAGTTACTTGACTCGCCTACTGGTGCAGACGAGATTATAGGGGCCATAGATAGCCTGAATGGTTCGCGAGCCGCATGCATGGATGGCCTCACTGGCACGTTTTACAAAGCTTATAAAGTGCAACTTGTCCCGAAATTATTGGAGGTTTATGCATAGGCGTTAGAATCGGGCGAATTGCCCCCCACCATGCGCGAGGCGATTGTAACACTGCTCCTTAAGGCGGGCAAGCCTTCGACAATAGTGCCTCTTACAGCCATTGTCACTTTTAAATCAGGATTACGAAATATTAGCTAAGGTATTGGCCATGCATATATCGCTTATAATTGGTCAGATCATATCCCCTTTACAGTCGGTATTCATGCAGAACCGATCAACCTCAGTAAACTTGCTATACAAAGTAAGAACTACGACTGACTACTAGTTTAGCACTTATAATCCCAAAGTCTCATAGTTAGTATTCGGATCCTGTGCACAATGCTTCCGGAGTGCGTCGTAGAGCAACCCCACTGAAGGTCAGATACAGATGAAACAAACAAAAGTGGAAGGTGCACCAGTCAGGAGAAGTCCAAAACTAATCGGTATCTTTAGTTATATCCTTTATTTTCTTACAGATACTCAGCCAACGCGTTTCATTCCACACTGGAACTTCTTCAAGGCAAATTCAAATCTTAGTGACCAGCGGATAAAGCGATGCAATGTGTCATAATCCCACATACATCGATAAAGTTCAGAGTAAGTAATCCTCAAAAGTGGATGACATATGACTTGTAATGAGGTGATCTTGGGTTGCCAGCGCTGTACGTATAAGTTTAACTTGCGCTCCACACAAAGAACCAAAATTAAGCGACCAATCCAATTGGTCGCTTATTTCTGCCTTTCGAACCATGGGACTTCCTAGATTATTGGAACCCATTTAATTTTGGTTCTTTGTGTGGAGCGCAAGTTAAACTTATACGTACAGCGCTGGCAACCCAAGATCCACTTTTGAGGATTACTTACTCGATGTATGTGGGATTATGACACATTGCATCGCTTTATCCGCTGGTCACTAAGATTTGAATTTGCCTTGAAGTTCCAGTGTGGAACGAAACACGTTGGCTGAGTATCTGTAAGAAAATAAAGGATATAACTAAAGATACCGATTTGTTTTGGACTTCTCCTGACTGGTGCACCTTCCACTTTTGTTTGTTTAACCTCAGTAAACTTACGTGCACTGTTTGCGGCCATCAATCAGATCAACCCTGCGCTTACTGCTGCGGCAATATTATTAGATGCGGAAAAAGCATTTGATTCCCTAGAGTGGGATTTCTTGCAAGCAGCGCTTAGTAAACTTGGCTTCCCCCAAAATTTTCTCTCCTTAGTTCACATTCTATATACTAACCCAGTTGCACAGCTTCGCATAAACAGGGCATTGTCCAATAAATTTGCATTGTTGCGGGGCACCCGGCAGGGCTGCCCACTTTCGCATCTGGTTTTTATTATTGCGATGGACCCACTGTTGCGGCATCTGCAAGAATGGCACCTCCAGCGGGGAATAGGCTTCCATCAGGGCCCCCTTCTGGCGTTCTTATATGCAGACGATATCCTTTTGTTCATTCGAGAGCCGGCTTTAAATCTCCCTCCAATTAGGAGGGAAGTGGTGCGGTTTGGCGTTTTCTCTTAGCTGGTCATCAATTGGAACAAATCTGAAATATTCCTCCTAATGGATGCCACCACACCATTTACGTTGGATTTCCCACTGCATTGGTGCAACGAGCCCCCAAATATCTCGGGGTAACTATGCACCACACGGCCTCGGAGGTTGTCCGGCTTAATTATGGACCAGCCATTGATCGTCTATCTGGGCAGATAGACCGCTGGATTACACTGCCTTCATCGATGGCAGGTCGCATTGTGATTGTTAAGATGGTTGTGCTACCCAGGTTTTGATATTTGTTTTTAAATATCCCTATTCCACTCACAGTTTCCTTTCTTAGCACTCTCAGGGGGATGCTGACGCAACTGATTTGGGCAGGGGGACAGGCATGGGTGGGTTGGCAGACACTCATTCAACCCTTCGAAAGAGGAGGGTTTGGAGTACCCAACTTTTACTTGTACTATCTGGTGGCACAGGCGCATTATGCTCATTTTTGGTATCACCCGGACGCGCGCCTACAATTCCTGAAGCCTGAGTACACACAGGCCCGTCCCTATCCTCTCTCTACTATCCTCCCTCTCAGGTTTAGAAGAACACCGGCTGAGATCCATACACTACAATCCACAAGTTGGGCTTGGGGGCGTTTACACAGATACCTGGGGTCTGGCTGCCTGTACTTCCTGCGTTTGCCGGTTCTGAATAATCCCTGGAAACCTCCCAAGACTAAAACACTGACGCAAAGTGCACTCACCCGCTGTCAGATACAAAATATGTTCAGAGATGATCACTTGCGCACAGTGGCAGACTTGACAGGTGATCGGGACGCAACCACACTAGACTGTTTTTTCGTGCACATAACGCGAATGGCACTGGTCACTGCACTGCGCCCTGAGACAGGAACCTCCTGTACTCCCCCCATTTACAACAATTATTACTGCACCTGATGGTGAACACTTAGTCTCCAGAATATATCATCAGGCGCAGGCACTCCGACCAATGAAGGGTAGTGGCGCTCGCTCTGCCTGGGAGGGAAACCTAGTGCAGCCCATGACAGACAAGATGTGGGTCTAGTGTTATGAGCAGACACGCTTAGTGTCAAATAATTATAAACATAAGCTTCTGCACTTTAAGTACCTGCATAGAATCTATGTCATCCCTGTGTTGCTCGTAAAGATGGATCGTACCAGGCCAGATAGCTGTCAGAGATGTGCGACGGTGCATGCTGACTTTATTCACTTGGCATGGAACTGCCCTACTGTTCTGGCATTTTGGGAGACAGTGTTTGGGCATCTAGAACAAATGGTCGAGACGGAGCTCCCCCACACACCCTTGCTGGCCTTGCTGGGGTATGTACTCCCTTTGTGCCCGGGGGTTAGGCGCTTCTCGGCAATTGCATTGTTTCTAGCAAAGCGGCATGTTTCCCTAAATTGAGGTGGAGCCGCAGCACCGCTGGTGGGACCCT
Source organism: Triturus cristatus (assembly GCF_964204655.1). NCBI lineage: Eukaryota > Metazoa > Chordata > Amphibia > Caudata > Salamandridae > Triturus > Triturus cristatus. The sequence goes on along the minus strand of NC_140590.1, from coordinate 1,145,371,141 downwards.
GGCTGTGGGATTTGATGTATTGTGACATGACTAGCGATGTATATGCGTCTTTGCTGCCTCTCGCTTCCCACCCCAAAAACCTCTGGCAACCACTCCGTTCTTATTTGTTACTCCACCCTTAACTCACTGACTGAAAAGTATTTCATGATGACGATTTGTGGATTAGCCGATTGGTCCTGTGGATCAGGAGTGGCAAAATATCTTTGCTACAGGCGCCTATGTTGTTGTTTCATTGTTGATGATTATGGAGCTATTGCTGCTATGCAGGACTTTTCTATCTATCCGTCAACAATTGGTTCATATGCTCCGCATTGTATGTGCAGTGACTTTTTTGTATGATCTTTTGAAAAATCGCAATTAAAACAAGTTAAAAAAAAATAGACTGCACACTCATGTTAAGGATGATGCCAGCTTTATAGTGGAATGTCACAGATTTTTCATTTGTCATCAATTGGAACATGAACCTATTGACAGGTTTCTTGCAGAACTCCTTATTCTAATTTCCACATGTGACTTTGATGGTAATCTCGATAATTATGTACAGGACCAAATTATAGTCCACTACTGCGATAGGAGGGTCCAGAAGTTATTATGCTGCAGGAACCCCAGCCTTACCGAGACTCTTAAAGTTGCTTGAGGCATTGAAAGAGCCATCATGGCTTCCAAACAATTAAGAAAACTCAAGCATGTTTTTGAAGTTGGAACGGTGAATGCTATGTTAACTAAAAACAAGACTGATGTTTCGTCATCTGTTGGAAAGAAGAAAATGGACAAGAGTGGTGTTCTTGCTAATGACGTGCTACAGATGTGGTTCCAAAACTCACCTACCTATCGCCGACATCCTGCCTGCTTTAGGGAAAGTTATTTAAAATGTTAAAAGGTTGGCCATTTTGCAAGAGTATGGAACGCTTCCCTAAAAGTGGTGTTAGTCAATGAGCAAACATCCAGTTATGGTCTGGAGGTCAAAAAGGATGCTAGCACGGTTAACAGAGTTGTATAATCTATCAAGATAATTTTGTCTTCAAGTTGTAATAATAGGGATGATCCGGTGTGCACTATAAAGATTAGGGACATCAAAGTTGAAGTCACTGTTGATTTAGGGTCACATGTAAATTTGTTAATGATGACTTATACTTAAAGGAGTGGAGCTATGTTAATTTATCTCCACACTGTTGCTTTCGGAGGGTTCTTTATTGACATGTTTGGATATTTCCTGGAGAAAGTCGTGTACAAGGACAAAGAGATCTTCACTTAGGGTCATGTAGCTAAGAGAGGCTGCAATATGTTAGGATGGAGAGATCAAGGAGAATTGTTCTGAGACTGGGTACAGCATGCTCCATTTCTTTGGTTTATGTGATGTATTGTCAGGACAAGTCCTTAGGTGTGTCTTTGGATAGACACAAGCTTTGTTGGAGGACAAATTGGGCACAGTGAAGGGTTTTGTACACAGAATAATGTTGAATGATCAAGCTATTTCAGTGGCACAAAAAGTCAGAAATGTCCCTCTGAGCATTAGGAAGGAAGTGAGGGGTGGTCATAGAACCTGTTGACTCATCACAGTGGATTTCACCCATAGTGGTAGTAAAGAAAAGGACAGGGGAATTATGGTTGAGTGTGGACCTTAGGTCCTTTAATAAGAATATCTCCCTCCTGAACATTTAGAATATGCTGGCACAGATAGGTAAGGCAAAAGTGTTTTCAAAGTTAGATTTGAGATCTGCTTATCACCAAGTAGCACTCAGTGATTACTCTAAATCTTGTACCACCTTTTCATACTCATGTTGGTGCATTTAAATTCTTCCAGAAGTTCATATACAAATTGTTTTGTGACATAGATTGTGTTGTAGCTTATGAAAATTAGATCATTACATATACTGAGACAGGACAGGACAGGAACATTTGATTGTGCTGGCGAAAGTACTGAGTCCTTACTTGACAGAGGTTTACTGTTAAGAAGAGCAAATGCCAATTTTTGGTGAGAGAAGGGGAGTACTTGAGACAACACATTTCAGACGCTGGCTTCAAACTGAAGTCAGGTTTGCTGGAGGCCATTAAAGACTGTGCTCTTCCCAAGGATAAGGATCAATTGCAATCTTTTCTGGAGGGTTATGTGAGTATTACTCCCATTTTGTGGACAATTTTGTTCTCCAAACTGAGCTATTAAGGAAGCTGTTAAGAAGTGGTACCAGGTTCAAGTAGGAAAAGGAAGAGCATATGTCTTTCGACATTTTTTAAAAATTGATTCCCAGTGATCTAGCTCTTCAACCATTTAAAGATGATGTCCTTTTCACAGTGACAATTGAAACCAGTGCAGTGGGTTTGGGTGCCGTTCTAAGTCAATTTGAAGGGGGTAAAGAATACACCACTGCTTTTTTGTCAAGGTCTCTCTCTCAGTCCAAACAATGTTAAAGTACAATTGAAAGAGAGATGCTGGTGGGTGTATGGGCTACCAATCACTGTGCCACGTATTTGTGGGGCAGTAAATTCTCGTAAGTGACAGATCTGTAGTGATTTACTCCAGGTAGCCGTGATGAGTTTCATGAAGATTTATTGAGGAAGGTCACAGGATACATAGATGAGAAGTACAGAATCACAGAAAACCCCACCAGGAGCAGCCAGCTTGCTGCTCAGCCCACTCAACTGTGACTCAACTGTGACTGCTGTAACAGATTCCCAACATTCTGAAAAGCATCATCACAGCAACATTCCACTAGTGGTAAAATGGCATTACATTTACAAAAGCGGGATTCAACATATCCCCCTTTCTGATACAGAAAAACAAAATAGATAGAAAACGAAAGAGGAGAACCTGAGATAGAGAAGGCAACAAGAGAGAATATGAAAAATTCAAAGAAGAGAGAACAAGCGAGATGGAGAAACAGACAGGAATAACCCATCCGCCCTTCTACAAGGAAAAAGGAAGAACGCGAAGACACCAATGACAAATTCCAAAGCACACCAGCTGGCAAGCAAGCACGCGAGGATGCAAGAAATAGCAAAGAAACAACACTGAAGTGAACCCAGACACGGACAAGAAAGGACATACAAAAGAACAAACACACAGTAGAATAGAGAAAGAAAACAGAAGACCGAAAAAGAACTGGGAATAAGGTAAAGACCAGAAACATGATTTGACAAAAGTAACAGAAAATAAAAAAAATGAAAACATGAGAATCAGATGAGAGATGAGAAAAAATACAACAAAGTGAAATAATCAGAACATAACATTACGTTGCAAAATTTAATAATGCAATAATGAGAAAACATGACGTCGGGAAAACAATAGAAACAGAAGCGAAACTAGGGTAACACACCCATTGCAAGAGTAAAGATGTTCCCAACGCATGTGAACATGGGACAAAAACCATGCAACGACCATGTTCAGGCAACGTAATATGGAGTTGACACTAAGAGCAATGCTGTAATAGGACTTGGACCCATACAACACACATGTAAGGAAACATGTGACTAAAAACCCAGAGCAGGTTAGCCAATAACAACAGTATATGGGTCAGAACCCATGATATCTCCAATTTCGAGAGAGGGATTGGAAACGTTAACGTTAACCATATTATATGGGTCTGAACCCATGACTTATACCTAGGAATATAAATGGTTGACAAATGCAAAAAGGATGTAAATCCATGCATAAATGAGCAGATGGGACTACAGCTCATTGCGATACCCCCAAAAAGTAACATGTAAACTTAATGGTGTATACTGAGGGTCCATATACGTACAATGTAGATCAAACTGTACTCATTGTACCATCCTAAGAAGGATTGAAAATTGAAATAATAGACTGTTAGCGGTGAGTACCTAGGGTCCATGAACGCACAAAGTAGATCCAACTGAATTGAAATAATGGTCTCATAGCGCTGAGAACCTAGGGTCCATTAACGCACAAAGTAGATCCAACTGAACACATTATACAATCCTATGAAGGATAAAATAAAACAGTATGTAAAAATTGAAATAATGGACTCTTAGCGGTGAGTACCTAGGGTCCATGAACGAAAAATGTAGATCCAACTGAACTCATTGTATAATCCTATGAAGGATAAAAGAAATTAAACAACAGAAACTGGATAAAATGTGCAATTAGCCAACACATTAATGCACGTGGTAAAACACAACCACTCTTACATCAGGCTAAATTACAGTGTACATAAACATTACAATTGCAGATAGTTACAGATAAGTGTGTACATGTTTCATGTCCATGTGACACACATCAGTGTATGAACAAACACAATTAGTAAGCATAGATCGGAGCACACAAGCTAATAAGTTTGCTCACTTTACGAAACAGATGTAAAGCCCCATAAATAAACGTAGCAGGCAGCCAACATAGCAACACAAATAAGTTTAACGCATTAAAGAATAAGTATAAGGCGAAAGAAGCATAAGTGCTTGTGAAAAATGTGACTACAGTGTGAATGTTAATCAGTTCTTCAAAACGCAGTACTTGGGTTGAGGAATGCAATATCAAAGTCACTGGTGTGCCTGTCACCACGATGAATGATGGAGAGGCGTACCACAAGATCTCAAACAGTGTTTAACGTTTGAACCAGAGAAAATTCACTCACCACCAAGCATTGAAGTTGTCAACGGTTCTCCTATGAGTAAAGCGATGCCACGATAACGACGCTGTGACGTTTGCGGTCATCAGAAATCTGAATAGTGCTTTATTAACAAAAGTAGTGCGTGGTTGACAAGCACACTGCAGAGCAATCTCCTGTGTAAACTGATGAGGACTCCAGTCCAAAGATGGCGGCAGGAAAGAGAGGCCGCGCCTGGTGGCTACAGGCACGCTTCTGCTGCTATGCGTCTGACAGCAGAAATGAAGAATGGCAAGAGATCATGAAGGGTTCTTGAGCAGCTCCGCGCGACACTGAACTAGGTAAGTGTCATGGGGCGGGCGACCCCTCCCCCGTATCATTACCCATGGAATACAAAGCCCAAGAAGAGTGGTGGTCCCCCCCCCCTCCTTGACTGCCATCGTGTCCTTACTTTTCAGCCCGAGAACAGGAGCCCAGCCGAAAACACATTGTGGTTTGAGGAAACCCCTGACCCGGGGAGCTGTGCCTTTAACATGTGGGAAGACTCAGCAAGCCACACCCAGAGAGAGGACGTCACCTGGAGTGAGCAAATCGCTTCGCCGACCCGGGACAGAAGAAGCAGGGAGGAACCCAAAAGAGAGGAGGATGCGGAGATCGAGGGAGAGACGGCGAGCGAGGACGAGCGGATCAAGAGGAGCAGAGCCGAGGACGCCTGGAGCGGACTGCGTAGCCGTGAAGACTGGAGGACCGAAAGAGTGCCCGGAGGCCACCGTCCCTGCTCACCGTCCAGCCACACTCCCGGAGGGGTGTGGCTCTCACAGGTATGGAGCCGAGTGGCGGGCTGGGTCGGGAGAGAAGAGAAGAAGGGGGAGAGAGCGTAAAACCTGTTACCGAGACTAGTCGGAAAAAACAACCTGGTTCCTTCCCCTCACGAGCACTCCCATACCTTCAAGTGTGCCTGAGATCATACACCGGTGTACCCTCACTCCCCCTTCCCGATTTAGATACCGAGCAAAACAAACCGGCTTACTCCTGTCCTTTTGTTTTTGTTTGCATAACGACCTTCCCGATTGGAAGCCACAAGTCGATCCCACGGAGTCAACGCCAGTACACCCATAGAAGTCGCTTTCCACAGCTGAGAGAGACGCCCTGGGGACAAGAAAGGTGTATTATCCATTGAGGCCCCAGAACATTTTCTTTTGCCCTGATTCTGTTCACTTTCTTTTGCCTTCTTATGCTGGCCAGAACAAAAAGACATATATACAGTGGAATAAAATCTGGTTTAAGTCACTCTGGAGTCAACCTCTTTTCTGACGAGCGCCCCCGTTAACCCTACCCGTTACAGTAAGATGCGCAAGGCTTTTTGAATTTAAAAAGAAAACAAAGCACAACTGTTTTCTTTTACATGGCTCAAAGTAGTGAAGAAAACCCTCATCAAAACATAATTAAAACTGCACAATTGTTCACCATGACAATCCCCAAATGCAGCAAGCAGGAAAACATGGCAATCAAAGTATAATCCCGACGTATTACTTTAAAAACATCAGTAGTAGAAACCAAACTGACACAAGTAGAGTTCACTCCGGTGCAGCGCTGGCACTGAGAAGAGCTGAGTTGTGATCACACATTAAAATCCACACAAAGGAAAGTCTTGAAGTGGAATAGAGTCAATGATGATGAACGTGCAGAAAAACAGCCTTATGTAAAATGAATGCACTACACTTCACATAGGAAGCAAAAACTCAGACTGCCACTGATTACCTTAGTACTGTAGAAGTTTGTTGTAGCGTAAGGTGTCCAAATGGAGGAGAGCAAAACAAGCTTGAGCAGAAGCTGTCCGAATTAAAGTACATGTCAAATTGTTGAACCTCTCCCTCCACATCGTTATTGTCAGGGACAGGAGCTCATGTTCCGCTGAAGCAGCAACAACTGGAACTGGCACAATAGAGTTGTGGGCGACTGATGGAAAGGTCACTGGTGGGGTTCAGGATGCCAGTTAATAATAAACACGCAAGTTAGATACACAGAAATACTTTCAGCTTGATTGAGGCTTGTCAGGTTCAGCAAGTCCTTCAAGAACAGGAGATACCTCACGTTTGAAAATGAAGGTCTTGACAGAAAACACACGCAGGTTCTTTGCTTCAAATCGTCGCCATAAATTTGTAGTGATTTACTCCAGGTTGCCTTAATGAGTTTCATGAAGATTTATTGAGGAAGGTTACAGGATACATAGATGAGAAGTACAGAATCACAAAACACCCCACCAGGAGCAGCCAGCATGCTGCTCAGCCCACTCAACTGTGACTCAACTGTGACTGCTCTAACAGATTCCCAACATTCTGAAAAGCATCATCACAGCAACATTCCACTGGTGGTAAAATAGCATTACATTTACAAAAAGAGGATACAACAAGATCACAAAAACCTTGTTTATCTCTCTAATAAAAAAAAATGTCAGCCATGCTAATTGTAGACTAATCAGATTATTGTCAAAATGTATGACTTCAATCTTCAGATTAAAAAACAAAAAAACAATTATAGAGTTTTATATAGCACGAACTTGACCCGAATCGGGTATCAGGGCGCTTTACATAGCACCAGTTGCATTACATTAGGACACATTCATTTTTGTTAGGCACGGGGTGATTAGGCGATATGCCCAGAATCACAGGATGTTAAGCGTCATTGCCAAGACTCAAACCCAGTTCCCCAGATTCGAGGTTGACCGCCCTAGCCGTTAGGCCAACTCCTCTCCCCAAATTAAACACATACCAGATAGACAGATACATTTAATTGTTTCAAGGTATTGAAAAAGTCACAGTGTAGCAAAAATAGTAGAATAATGAGACATTATAAAAACTACAGGTAAAAAGTCTGACAAGTGACTCAAAAAAAGACCGATTTCCATAAAGTGCCATAAGACAGAGTAGAGTAATGAGACATTGTAAAAACAACAAGTAAAAAGTCTGACAAGTGACTCGAAAAAGACCAGTTTCCGTAAAGTGCCAGTGCTTCGATTGTGAATAAATTAAAACCAATTCTAAAAAAAGGTTCTTAAGCACTCCCACAATTAAAAAACGTACCAGGTGGAAAGAATGTCATAGAAGGTTTTCTCTGCAGATGCCCATTAGACACTGCTCTAGTTGCTAGCAGTATGGCTGATGTGTGTGTGTCTGATTGAGAGTACAGGTGTTTGAGAAACTGTGGGATCACTCAATGAATGGACAACATGTTATGAACAGGATATGTGTTTGAATACATTGAAGAAGTACATTTCTGTGGGTTGTCAGAGAAGGTAATTTGGAGGGTGAACTGAAATGTAATTCAAAATTAAAAAAATGAGGACTCTTAAAGGTGATTTGGTTTTGAAAGGGAACTGTTTGATTCCTCTGGTTGTGTTGAACTCACGGTTGAGTGGGTTGGCTCATAGAGGGCACGCCGGTACGACCGGTGGGAAACAGCCTTTACAACGTAAGCTTTACAATGCATGCGATTACAACGCATGTCGCTACAACACGAAAGGCTTGTTGCAGGGGGTAGAAGGTGTTGGAGTTAACTCCAACACCTTCCCTACTGTTGCACACACTGGAGCTGGAATAGTAAATTATACTATTTCAACTTTCAGCGCACCCCGACAGCAAGTCGGGGTAAAGGTATGCGTTGTAGCGGCATGCGTTGTAATGGCATGTATTATAATGTCATACATTCATGACAGGTACTAAGAAAAGGCTTTGTCAGTACTAATGGTGGCCAGGTATGGATGTGGAGGTTGAATCTTTCATAAACTCTTGTAAAGAATGCGTGGGGGTGGGAAATTATCTTTGCGCATGCAACACTCCATTGTTCCCAGTGGATTTTCCCAAAAGACCTTGGGAGAAATTGGGGATTGATTTCATTGGGACTTTGAGCAGCCTGAAGGAAAACTTGAGGTATCTGATAATGGAATTCAATTTAAGTCAAATTACATGTAAGTGTTGTGTTTGCTGGGCATAAAACATTTATTAGTAGCTCTATATAGCCCTCAAGGAAATGGTATGGTGGGGAGAGAGAGTCGAATGGTGAAGCAGACTATCCAGTTGGCTTTAGCCTCAGGTATGTTTTTTCCAGAGTAAGTGAGCAAGAGATTGTGGAATTATCACAATACTCCTCATTCTACCACAGGTATTGCTCTACTTGTGTTGCTGAAAGGTAGATGTGCTTCTAATGAGCTGTGTCCGAGGCCAGTTCCGGATAGTATTTTGATAGATGGTGAGACAAATGATTTGAATGATATACGGGACAGAGTGAAATTGATGCAAGCTAAGAGCAAATGCAATTATGATCATCTGGAACTGTTGAAGGGTGTGTGTTTTCAGGTTGGGGATTTGGTGATATTTAAAAGGCCTCCTGGCTCCAGGAAGGTCAGATCGAAATTTTACCCAACTACACATGTAGTCAAGGTCTCGAAACATGCCATTCTGATGGAAAATGGTGGAGCAAGAGGGAAGCAGTTTTGATTAAGGGGGAGAGTAAGGTTTTGTTCCTAGGCCAACCTCTCAAGCCCAATATCTCTGGTGATCATTCCTCTGAATCAGTGGTTGAGCTTTTGTAGGTTCAGATTGGTGGCTGGGAGGTGATTGTGATGGCAATAGCCGTAAGGTGGTGGATGGTGTTTCTGATGGGTTTTTGCTGGATAGCGGGAACCTTAGTGGAGAATCTCTGGATGTCCAAAAGTATTATGTTTTGAGGTCAGCCGTGAGCAGACCTAAGAGATGGGTTGGTATGCCTAGTTATATAACTTACTTTTTGTCTTAAATTTTTTTGTGTTTTGGGGTTTTGTTTAGGGGTAGATGTGTTATATACTGTGATGATTATATTATGCATTTAACATGAGCTGTTTCATGATGTGTTGTGTTTTCTTTGTCGTTTGACGGGGATTGCAGATGAGTTGTTGGCTGGTTCTGGGATCTTCGCCAGGAGAAGCTGGTGTGCTGTTTGAACTGCAAAATAAACTTCTTTTTGATTCAAGCCTATGCATCCCTCATGCATCCCTCATGCATCCCTCATGTTAATTCAGAGACACTACAAACATGACAAGAGAAACAGCTACGGTGTGATAATGATCACATAACTCATATTTCTGATCCCTAACCAATTCACTGTTGTGCAGGGATAGGAATTTACAGTGTGACTCGTAACCAGTGAAGTAATAATTAAATAAATAAGTAAGTGTACTCCCTACAACAAACAATTTCATTTTATATGATTTCAGCGAGAGAGCAGGGCTGGGACGGTTGATGATGGCATCTGTTGGAGGTTGTGCGGGTATGTTTGAGAACAGATATGTTGGTGTTAGGGAGGTGGAATGTTTGTGATTGACTGTAACACTTTCAAGTGTGACTGCGCAATGCATGGGCTGCTCCTGCTCCTCTGAGTCACTTGGACGCCCACAAATGGCACATGCAGTGAAGATGTGGAAGTTGCTAATGTTTACGCGCAAAGCTGCACAACGCTGTGCGAACACATGCTTGTTGTGCCATATACACTAGGATGACATAATGTGTGGTAACTGACATTTTCTCAGAATCAATGCATCACAGGTGAAGCTGGGAACACAGTAGTACACACAGTGCAGTAATCACAGAGGAGTGCATAGAGAGTGGAGGAATCAGCCCATCACCATCCCCTGTGCAGTAATCACACCACAGACCAGCATTACTTAGAAATTAACCCATCCTCCTATTTGTGCTGTGCCGTGATAGCCATAGTAGTCACCAATATTGTCTCATAATAACCCCACATTTAATCATTGGGCCTGTGTCATCCTATTGACCTGCCACCCTGTAGAGTTACCACCCAATGAGCTATTATTGTGCGGTGGTAACCACACGCCTCAGTCACTAATGTGCAACACTCACCACATGAAGCCGTATCATGAACATTTGTGCTGGCTCAGCATTATACCTGTTTTTAGGTATTTGCAGTGTTGAAAAAACATACATATAACTGAATTTCTCAAGAGTTTATTCATGAATTGTAGATAGCACAAGTCTGAAAAGTGAGCAATTATTGTCTTTCTCTGTTTCCAAGCTTTTCTGTCTGCAGTCCATACAGTAATTGGGAGTTATATGCTACTGCAAATGCATAACAAGCATTGGCAAAGCCAATAGGTCTCACATTTTGTCTGTCAAAGCAGACCCACTGGCTGTCCCAATGGTTTTTGCTATTGATGTTTAGTATGGCAAAAAGAACAAGACCTATTGGTGTTGGCAAAGCTTGTTTTCTACTGGGGCTCTAAAGTGTTCAATCCCTGGTAGAGGAAGACATGTAAACAATTTGCTGCAAGTGGAAACCCTGTTCTGTCATTTCAGCTTGCCCTGAAATTTAAAAGCTTGTAAGGCATTGTTTCTGTTAGCTACCAGAGTGGGATCCTTCTATGGCTATGCAACAGTTAAAACATCTAAGTGAGTTCAAGGGGCAGAGAGATGGGCAGAGTCGCAACAATTAAAAACAAACAGAAACATATGCTTTGCGGCATGGAATCGCTTGTTATTGCCCCCTCATTCCTCATTAGAGTCCGCTTTATGGACCTTCCGCGGCTATGCCGCTGACCGCGGCCCCCGCAGGGGGCCAATTGGCGGTCGGCGCCTTAGTGCCCCCAGGGCACCGGTCACCCCTCCCCACCCCCTCCCACGGGGGGGGGGGCGGGGACGCCGACCGGAGCCCCCCTCCTCGGGCTGGCCGGAAGTGACGCGCAAGGCGGGTGACTTCCAGGCCCTGGTGTGAGGGGGAGGCTATTTAGCCTTCCCCCACCCTCCTGGCGACCTCTTTGTCGCCCACCTCGCCATTTGATCGGTCGCAGTCTCCGGCATCATCGGTCGTCGTCCTCGCAGCGTCGCTGCGAACTTTTGGTTCTCAGGAACAACGGTGAGTCTTGCCCTACCCACCCCGCCCCGGCCCTGTCCCTGGGCAGTACCAGGTCGACCGGGCCCTGTGGCTCGGATGGCCATGGGCGGGGGGGGGGCGCAAGTTGGGCCATGGTGGCTCAATAGGACGCTGCGTCCTGTCGTAATGAGCGTTAGTGTCGGTTGAGTAGGGACGTGGCGCGATTAAGGGGGCCCTTGGCACGCTGGAAAGGGCGCAAAATTTGTGGCGTGTTTTGAATGTGGGAGCTTCAAAGCTACGGTGGCTTGCAAGTTATGGGAATGGAACTCTTGCCAGCCGGGGCCATCCCTTCATCCCACCCCCGCCACATCGATCTGGGCTTCGGGGGGTTTCGCGGGCTCGGTCTAAGCTATCCCCTGCCCACCGCAGCATGATTCAGTGTGGGGTAAAGCTCCATTAAGGTCCTGTCGGGCACACACTAAATCAATCGGGTGTCCGTCGGCCTTTCGTCCCCTGGGGTGTATTTAGCGGCGCACTTCGCGCAAGTAAGTGTATATGGGAGCGGCCGGCCAATAAGCCGCAAACCCGGCGCCCGGTGGGAGCGTGCGTGAGTACTCGGACCCTTCCCTCCCCCCCTCCCCCCCCACCAGCACTACAGGTTGGGAGCTGCCTGGGTTCCCGCGGATCGCGGGCGGTGCAAACCCGTGGCGCTCCCGGGATCAGTCGCCCCCCCTCCGGTGGCTTCGATGCAGTGAGGGCGTTGGGGGGGCATGCATTGGGCTGCGTGCTCAGGGGCAGCGAGTGCGTTGTCGTGGGGTGCTGAGAGGAACGGGGCGAGGCGGTGTAACCTGCGAGCGGGACGCGGGTTTGGAGGAATCAGGTACCGGCCCGCGAGGTCGCGTCCACATTCGCAGGTGCAGAGCTCGCGGGATCTGGGACATTCGAGCATGTAATGTTGTACTTAAGCTCCTCGTGCCTGATGTGTAATGTAAATACGGTGCTCAAGATCTGGGACAGTCTAGCATGTAATATTGTACTAAGCACCCCGTGCCTGGATGTGTAATGTAAATACGGTGCTCATGTAGAGCGCTCCAATACCTTCGGGTCGATTTCGCGCTATATAATATGCAACATGCATTGGCTGGCTGCCTATATGGGCAGATGCTGATGCAGGGATTGCATTGTTCACAAGAATTTTGCGCCAATACCTTCGAGTCGAATTTGCGCTATATAAATATGCAAGCTGTAATTGCTGGCTGCCGAAGAATGCGGATACATGATACATGTGTATGCATTGTTCACAAGATTTCGCTCGTGCCCATATTTGCGCGCATTAGACGATTCCGGACATTACGACACCCCCCTGCACCTCAATGTGATTTTGGCACGGCGCTCCAATACGTTAGCGTGCATTAATGTTTTAATGTCGTGGCCGAGCGGTTAAGGCGATAGACTAGAAATCTATTGGGGTTTCCCCGTGCAGTTTCGGATCCTGCCGACTACGAAAATCTTTAAAGCCAGTGCGCTCCCACATATGCGGGTCTGACTCCGCCCCTCGCCTTTGCGCCGCGTAACCTGCTCTCCTCGAGTATGTGTCTCTGATGTCAACGGCGCCGGGGACGGATTGGGCGGCTAGCACCACATCGCCCCACCCAGCCAGGTCTGGTCCTTACGGCTGGGTCTGGCTGGCGTAGGGCTGACTGGCGTAGGGCTGAACAAATCTCTCTGTTCCACATCTTGAGTCCGAGTCCCCGACTACGAATGGCTGGGGGGCGCTCTCTGCCACGCGAGGCGGACAGACACGTGCTGGGACAGATCGGGCTCAGCTTCGTCGCGGAAAGGACACCGGTGGCTGCGTGGGTCTGTTCACGTCCTGCAAGCTGGCAGGAAGAGCCCCAGTGCATGGTTCCTTGGTTGATTGGTTGGTATCACGGCGATGCACACACTGACAGCCCGTGCCCAGTTAGCGAACTGGGCCTGATAAATGAGGTTGCGTTGTAGTGAAGGGTGTCCATTCGCGCGCATTATGTGATTCTGGGCATTACGGCACCCCTTACACCTGAATGGGTTATTTGGTCGGTGCTCGTGTACGGTGCTCTAATACTTTCGCGCGCATTACGGTTTAAAGGAATTTCGACATTCCACGCGCATGAAAGTGTGACACGTTGCTCGTGTCCGGCGCTCAAATGCATGCGCGCTCATTACGTGATCCCGGGCATGACTACATCTCCCGCACCTGAACTGATTAATGTGGTACGGTGCTCGTGTCCGGTGCTCAGTTACTTTGGCGCGCAGTTGCGCTATGGACAGATGCTTCTTCCCCCCTCAACCGGTGTCTCAAGAAGGCATCGCCGGTGTGCGAACACGGGTTCCCGAGGGTCGCGGACCTGGCGGCTCATGATCTCACTCCCGTGCCCGAATATGTGTGTAAATATGGTGCTCATGCACAGCGCTGCTATACCTTTGGGTCGAGTTCGCGCGATATAAAAGTGCTATTTACAGCAATGGTCGCGCAGTCCGATCCAGACCACACGTGACGCTTTGTAACCTGCATCTCGATCCCCCCCACCACAGGAACTGCACGCGGTGAGTGTGTGCATGCATAGTTTCTGCCTTTTCAGCTCATGCCACCATTGACAATCATTGACAATCCAAGAGTGCTAATTGACGTAGGTCCGACGTTACGTTTTTCATATGGCTGGATGCAATGTCAGAAACAGCATTATGCAAGGCGGCCGGCTCCCTATGGTTTGGGGCCTAATGGGGTAGTGGGAAAAGCACGTAGGCATGTTACTGGTTCTATCCGGAGGTCGGAAGGAACAGCGACATACAGGTCAGGAGGCCCACCACTCTAAACTAAGTAAGCAAGCACATGTGTTAAGCCTCGTCCTTATTTATTTTGCCCTCGCCCCCCCCTCGCTCAGCCGACTCGAGGCCCGGGGCGGCGCGCCTTCATGTCTCCTCGAGTGGCATGTGCAGGCAGAGCCCGAGGATGCTTGGCGGCCAGGAGATAATTATGTGGGAGTAATTGAACTGGTGCTTATGTGGAATATCCCGGCCGATTGTGCGCCAAGCAAATAACAAATATATATTCATTATATATTCGCGCCACCGCCACATCTTTGCCTAGCAAGCGCAGCTTTGGTGCTGGTAACCAGGGTAGAGCCTCGGGGTTGCGTCCTGTGATTTTGCGAAAATCGCTTAATCTCCCCGTGCCTGGATAGGAAATGAAAATACTGACCATGTGCAGTCGCCGACTTTAGTGCAGGAAACCAGGGTTAGGGCCTCGAGGTCGCATCCTGTGATCCTGGGGAAATCTCTTATCTTCCCGTGCCTGCATATGTATAAATACGGTACTCATGTGCAGCCGTCTACTCTGGCGCAAGAAACCAGGGTTCGAGCCTCGAGGTTGTGTCCTGTGATTTTGGGCAAATCACTTAATCTCCCCCTGTGCCTGAGTATGCAATGTAAAGGCAGTTCTCATGTACAGCTCTCCAATACCTTCGGGTCGATTCCGCATGCTTTGCGGACTGAATGTCGAATCTAGAAGGTGTCGCTCCTAGTACACATGACAGACACTAGTTTCAGGATTGCCCATGTTGCAAATGGTACGCCACCGGTTGGCACCGTGGCGATGCTGTACCAGCACTAAGCCTGAAAGTAGTGGTAAACACCACGTAGAGCCTCATGGCGTCAGGGCATTATTGACCATGCAGCATTCGCAACATTCAGAATAGGGCCGGTAGTTGCACCAAAGTTTACGGTTGGTTCCCACAGACTTGTCTGCCCCCAAGGTTATCCTCAAGGGGTTAGAACTCGAGACTAAGGGGGCATCTCCTGCTTCGGCGTCACAAATAAGCGACAGCTACGCTGGGGTGGAGTTACCATGCAGGTCCTGCCACCACTGGGTTCCCCCCAGGCGATGGGATCAATCTAAGTGGGAACACGAAGTCTACGGTCTTGGGAAACTTCCAGCGATAGGGCATTTAGCAACAGATAAAGTATCAGCGTGTAGGTAACAGACATCTGCTCTCCAGCAGCACCGTGCCCTGGGAGCACGCGCGTTGCCCTAACTCTGAGGCCTACCCATAGGGGGGCCGAGTAGCAAAACAAGTAAATAGGTTCCATAGCTGGGTGAAACCACCATCATTTGGAGATAGGCCCAGGTAAAATAGGGTTTCTTCATGTCTAGAGGACCATTGCGGTTGGGGGTATCCCCCAACGGAATCACTGGTCGCGTACTGCAGCTGCAGGAGACTGGGATCCTGGTTTACGGACACATTTACCGCGCTCAGGGAGTGCTGCCAGCCTACATATGGTGCTGCTGTCCCAATAACTGGGGTGTCAGCGGGGCAAACACAAGGGGACATTATGTCAAGAGAACATTTGTCACGCCCAGGGTGCACTAAATCTCTACTTCAACGGAGCAGGAATTTGACACCGCTGGGGATGCTCTGGGTTTGTGTGGGGGGGGGGCACCCCCCTGCCACCCTAGTACAAGGGAGCATGATGGGAGGGGCGAAGTAAGACTTAATCAATCCTCAATGCTTGAACTTTACAGACAGCGCGCAATGCTTAAGCCAGACAGATTCCCGAAGCTGGTATGCCTAGCCCAATGCTTAAGCCAGACAGATTCCTGAAGCTGGTATGCCTAGGGGGTTTCATCACTGAGGGATCTGTAGGGGCATAACTCCCATAAGGAATAAGGGATGGTGGGCAGGGGCAAGAGTCGCCCCTTGCCCATGGTCACGCGTGGGCAGCTAGGAGCACTCCTGTGCTCCAGGTTTAGCAATCAGAGGGGACTGGCCAAAGGTTAAGTAAAACCCTTCTCGCCTTAATAGCCAAAGAGGGCAGGCCCAGAATTGTGAAGAGGTGTAAACTTCCCGCAGGGGGGCAAATAGTTCTTGGCACATCTTCGCAGGCCCAACGGGTCCTTTATTTCAGCAGACCCTATCCGATTGGGATGGCGTCTCGGGCTTTGGGGACATAGATAGGGCCATCTACAACACCAGGAGCTATAGCTCACTGGTAAGTCTTGGGCCTGTGGATATAAGGGATCTCACAGGGTTTGAGTCCCGCTAGCGCTGTCACACTGTCATGAGGTGGCAGAATTTCAAACTCTTCTTTCTGCTAGGATGGTTCCCTTCCAGCTAGTTGCAGGAAGCCCTAGATAGGAGAGGTTGCAGGTAAGACTATAGCGGGTTGGTGGGGGGCCCTGGCTGCGACGGTGTGCCGCCTCCAGGGCTGTGGCGGAGTTACAGGGCGATCTGGAAGCAGGCCGGTACAAAGGGTACCTCTGCGCGGCACCATAGGGGGTGCCTGAGCCAAAACCGAGGAGCCTCAGGGGAGGGTCCCGGAAGCCGTGTCGGCGCCCCGCTAGTCCTGCGGGCGGTTGTGGGCCTGAACAACCGGGGGCTTGCTAAGCGACGCTCCGCCCCGAGAGGGGGGGCGTGAGTAGAAGTTACCAACGGCACGTGATCGTAGAAAGAATCACCTGGATGGCAGCAACGGCGGGCATCGCTCCCGCGCTGCCCGGCTCATCAGGCGGGCAGGCGACCCAGTTGGTTGCCTGCCCTTGGATCGCCCGTAAGATAACCCACCCATTACATATTCTGGAATTATGTAATAAACCTGCAGCATTGTTACCCAACACCAACTGTCTTGTGTGTGTCATTTGGGTAACCTACTATGGGGGAGGGGGGACAGCGGGGTGCCCCTGGGGGTACTATGCCGCTGACCGCGGCCCCCACAGGGGGCCAATTGGCGGTCGGCGCCTTAGTGCCCCCGGGGCACCGGTCACCCCTCCCCACCCCCTCCCACAGGGGGGGCGGGGACGCCGACCGGAGCCCCCCTCCTCGGGCTGGCCGGAAGTGACGCGCAAGGCGTGTCACTTCCTGGCCCTGGTGTGAGGGGGAGGCTATTTAGCCTTCCCCCACCCTCCTGGCGACATCTTTGTCGCCCACCTCGCCATTTCCCTCCCTACCGCTTACCCGGCGTAGGCGTTGGGTGGGGGGGGTTTCTGAGCATTGTAATGTTTTCTTTTTTCGTTGCAGGCGGAGTTACAGGGCGATCTGGAAGCAGGCCGGTACAATGGGTACCTCTGCGCGGCACCATAGGGGATGCCTGAGCCAAAACCGAGGAGCCTCAGGGGAGGGTCCCGGAAGCCGTGTCGGCGCCCTGCTAGTCCTGCGGGCGGTTGTGGGCCTGAACAACCGGGGGCTTGCTAAGCGACGCTCCGCCCCGAGAGGGGGGGCGTGAGTAGAAGTTACCAACGGCACGTGATCGTAGAAAGAATCACCTGGATGGCAGCCACGGCGGGCATCGCTCCCGCGCTGCCCGGCACATCAGGGGGGGAGGCGACCCAGTTGGTAGCCTGCCCTTGGATCGCTCGTAAGATAACCCACCCATTACATGTTCTGGAATTATGTAATAAACCTGCAGCATTGTTACCCAACACCAACTGTCTTGTGTGTGTCATTTGGGTGACCTACTATGGGGGAGGGGGGACAGCGGGGTGCCCCTGGGGGTACTATGCAACAATTAATAGTCACAGTCGCGGCTCTGGAGGGAGTGTCGCATGCGGTGGAGCGGGGTGAAGGAGGGGCAGGTTGGGAAGTAATAAACTTCGGCTCACGGCCGACCGGAGTAATGTAAATAAATAAATAAGTAAAACAAATTTCCTTGCGCGCACTGAAACGCCAAATGCGTTTCAACGAGCACAATGAAATTCGTTTTATTCATGTATTTCTTTACATTACTCCGGTCGGCCGTGAGCCGGAGTTTATTACCCCCGCTCTGCCCCTCCACCACCCCGCCCCACCGCCCCGCGGCACTCCCTCCACGAGCTGCTACTGCATTGTCACCACAATTACAAACTGAAGGAAAACCATATGCCACGTGGCAAAAAGTGTGCTCGGGGACCATAGCTCACATGCCATACTTATAAAACCCCATGTACTGATCAATCAGCGCACTCGGGGAATCCACATTTCACATTTGATCTCGGTCTTTGCATGAACAGCAAATGCAACGGCATAAGAATTTACAGCCATATTTACACAAAAGCTCAGCGGAGTGAAAACACATAGCGCTCATTTCCAAAAAACACGCGCTAGGGGAGTCGGGCTGGGTTGAAAGCAACAAAAAAAGAAGTGTGCCTACACAAATAGAAATAGCGAAAAATGCAAGGATACAAGTACTAGGTCACTGCTCTGTGGGCGTGAGCAAGACACCAAAAGGAGAGACAAAAAGTACAGATTAGCCATGCACGCTTTTCGAAAGAACATGCAGACGAATCAAAAACGATGGGAGGGCCTACACTGTTGATACATCATATCTGGAAATGCTGCCTAGGCGATACCTAAAAATAGGCACTCGGCTCTGCTTTGCAAATGTTTGTGGTGCAGTACATGGGCTTGAACTGTACATATGGGGCTGTTTTGTGGCCCAGAGGCACGTCTGGCATTTGCTCTCGTCTTTGGCACACCCAGGGCATAAAATAACAAACCTAATTGTAAAGTGCATGTTGACCCTTTGGGGTATCTTGGCGCCTTATAACAGTTGTTAATTGTTCTCCATCACAGTGGTACTTATTTTATGGACCTTCGGAGGATCAAAGGTAAAGACCATGTGAACCTGCTGGGTTTTGGACATGTGGCCATGTGGTAAACAAAGATACATGTGCGGCGCCTTCTGTAATATGGATCGTGCCGGTGCACATATTGTGTGGTGCATTCCCTCATCGGCCTGAAGGTGTAGACCAATGGAAATTTTAAAAAACTTTGCACCAGCTCCATAGTACAGATCGGGATGCAGGGTCGGAAAAGCTGTCAGGAGATGCATGTCTGAGGTGGCGTACAAACATTTGCCCAATGAGGATAGTTTTGAGGGGAGACACAGGGTACCTAGGTTTTCCCCTGGGCATCGCATTACAGGTGGGTGCAGTCATACATTGCATCCACCTGCAAGTGAATCCCTGTTCCACTTTCAAAACGAGGCTGGGTTGCCACTTTAGGGGAAAGGCACACCATTTCTTCAAACAGTCTGTCCGCTTTTCAGTAACGGGCTGTCAACAGCAGAAGCATGAATTTACCCAGCACTGTGACCAGTGCATTGTTTGTAACAGGCGCACAGTCTCGGTCTGCCCAGCGCACTCATGCAAGCAGAGACACTGGGCCCAAACCATAATTAGGGCCCAAGACAGCAGCCTATATGTCCAGAGATAGAAGTCTTGTTTTGCAACCAATTACTTCAGATAACAAAACAGGCAATCAACATGGGTTCATATGGAGGGTTGTCAACCGCCACCTAGAACTGGCCGCAGAGTTCTTGGAAACTGACCGTAATTTGTTCTCTGTGGCTCCTTGACGATGCTTGGCATTGAATTCAGCCTTTTAACATTCTGATTTGAGGCCTACGGCCCACCGTTTTCATTATTCACTACTCGCCATTTTGCTGTTTTTAATAATTTTTTATGTTGAATAGATGTGTTCAATTTTATAATATCATCTGTGCCAAATATTGAGAAATGTTGCCCTCATTTACACATGCCTCATATCTGCTCTATGGTATCTAAAATATCATAAAAATGCTTGAAGATATTTTTGGCCACTTGATTGGTGTATGTTAAATGGATTACAGGAACCCAGTGTTCTCCTTCTTGTTATTTCTTGAAGGCCCGGGATACAGGGAGTTTTTAGAGGGCATGCTCCTATTGCCAGTGCCAAGCCACTGATTAAATGAATAAGGGAACTCGTGACATCATTATCTCCCCATATTTCGTTATGGGAGGGGAATGTGATGTTTAACAGTAACAAGCATTGACAAAGTCAGTACATTTGGTTTTGTATAGTACATGCACAGAACACATGGCTACACATTCACACACACCAACCAACACACATATAAACATCTATTTGCATAAAGGAAACAAGTGGCAGCCTTGCACGTGGATTAACAAACACACAGGCACTTAGGTTCACCAACAAACAAACATAAAGCTTTGAATGCAAACTGATCAACAGTCTGCATAATCATGTGCAGCAGATGGCACAGGGGAACAAGCATGAAGTGCAGCAAGGGCATAAGGCAAAGGCAAGCAGGGGGTACAGGATGATGTCCATCAGGGAAACACTCAGTGCTGTGCATCAGTGGAACATTGGGTGTTGTACAGTTCAAGGACACAGTACTGTGAGCATCTAGGGCAGAGGTCTTCAAACTTTTTGATGCTGGCACCCCCTTGTCCAAACTTTTTAGGCGTAAGGACAACCATGAACGCCCTCAATTCCTACAGCAAATTATTTTTACGTTGGGGAAATAATATTAAACAGTGTTTAGTAAAGCAAAGGTCAGTGAGCGTGGGGGCGTGGTCAAAGGTGCAGCTAAAAACAAAGGGCCTCATTTATGAGGAATTGGCGTAGGGCAGCGCTGCAAGTCTTCTTGCTGCGCTGTCCTATGCCAGTGTGAAAGGGCAGGAATGCACTGTATTTATGAAATACGGTGCATTCTGTCCTTTTCCCTAGTGTTGGCGCACACATTGCTGCCTAGCATGAATATAGGCAGGATTATTTTTGTGTAGGAAGGGGCACCTTCCTTCACAAAACTATCCCAACAGGTGTTTTCCTTTTTCAATGAGAGCTGCAGAATGCAGCAAAAATGGAAAGAGGAAAAACCAAGGAGAAATGAAAACATTTCTTCTCATTCTTCTCATTATGCCTACGCTGGGGAGGCGTACATTTTTGGCGCTGCCCCAGGTTCAGGTGATTTTGTAAATATGGAGTAGCAGAGCGTCACAAAAAGTGATGCTTTGGTGGCGCAAGCGCCTCATAAATAAGTTCCACAATATTCTGTATGTTTGTTAGGTCTTTCACCATCAAGTACTTGCATATAAAATAATGAGCATCATAAATTAAAAATATTTTTAGTGGTATGAGGTCGCAGCCTGTGGCAGAAAGCACTGTGAATCTGTAAGTCATTGTTTTATACTTGCATTGCATTACACACAGTATAAGACAGACTGATACAAAATGTGTAAATAGCTTTACGATAAAATGGTGCTTCCAAAATGTAGAGTTTAGTAATACCAGGGCATATGTACTGCTTTGTTTTTTTTACATAACTGTCCCATCAACACCTTCTTAGGGGTACTAAGGGCTGTGTAAATACAGTTAGGATGAAAAGCAAGCACTTCACAGCCTCGTTTTTAACTCTTTACAGTACCATTAAAAAAAAAAAATCATTGTCATCACAAAGCTTGGAGTGGTTCCCGGGTCCTAAGCACCCTTTGCACATGCAGACTAGCTAATAGGGCACATTTGCATTTCTTTCACTCGAAAACCTTTACACAGCACAGGAGACTCAGATGAAGCATTTTACCAATCAAAATTAGCCATATTAGGAGGGCTGTCTTTTTCCAAAACAAAAACGTTTTGGAATCCAGCCACAACTTACGTTGACCAAATGGCAATGGTGCAAATTCAGGACGGTGAGTGTAAAAATTCAGAACAAAGGGTCAAAATTCAGGACAAAAATTCAGGACAGAAGGTCAAAATTCAGGACAAAACTTCGGGACAAAAGTTACGTTTTACAGACACCTGTGTGCCATTGGGAGATGTAAAGAGTCACACACAGGATGTAGCTAATTGGGACCTGCAGTGCTGGACTAGAGTGCAGTCCTCCGAGTGGCCAGCTTTATGTGACAGTTCGCTTCAGGTATTCCATGTCTGTTCAGCTGGTGATGACTGGTTTAGGAGCTGGTACAGTCCTGAGTAATAAATAAGACCCATAGCGGACAGGTCTTGTGTGAGAGTAAGAGCATTAAGCAGGAAAAGGGAATTATTAACCAGCCTGCATGAGCTGTAATTGGCTGCACACTGCTGAGTGCTATGGTATTATTGTGGGTCAGAGTGGTTAGATAGGAGTTGACATTACTATATAATGACCTGGCTAGTGGCTAGCCATATATCAGCCCTCCTTATTTTAACTGTATATTGGAAATAGTATACTGCTTGGGCTGTTTAATTTCTGTAAGCTGTTAACTGCAGATTCTCATTGATGCACAGAATTGTGCTACATACTAGAAACTATATACACTGTTAAGGCATAATTGTAGTGCAGAAGAAGGCACTGTTTTTTCATACAGAACATTTTCTATTGAATGGAATTAAAATGCCAACATGCAGTTTTACTGATAAAACTATGTAGCGCACAAATTTTTATGTGTGGAAACGTGGTTTCGGCAAATATGTATCATTTGAACATCACCAAGTAAAGTGTCTTGACTGTTTTAATCCTATTAAAACTCTGTTTACAGCACACTTCTGAATTACAAATAAGGGGTCCATTTGTGGTTTCCTAACAGCTGATATGTTTTGAAACATTTGCCCAGTTCATTTGCAGATATTTAAAAGTTGTGTGTTACAAACAAACTAACAGCTTACAGCCTTTGTCTTCCCACCCCCAAGAAAATGTGGGAAAACATGGTGCATTCTACAACACATTTGTCATTATATATCAATTGTATTAGCTTCTAAAGCATAGTAAATGATGACTTTACTGTGCACCAGGATACAACAATCTTTGATGGGGCTCTTCAATGATTCCCTCACTACCACCAACAGTGCCTCTCTCTCACGTGTATTTCATTTGTTTTATAGTACCTCTAATACCAGTGTAGGGTGCCCGAGCACTTTACATCACACACACATACAGAGACAATGAGTCATACATGTGCAAATCAGTGTATAGAAAATGTTACATAAGACAGAGGGGACTAAAAGGTGTAGGATTCACATGACATCCACACTGGTAGGCATTTTATAAGAGTGCTTGGTCTGAAGAAGCTCAAACTCAGGATTCAGAACATAACACAGTATTTAGCATTGACTTTAATTATAAAAATGTATTACTAACCAGACAAACCTTTTTTAGCAACATCAGGATAATGAAAAACTGGGAAGAAAACATCACTTTCTAACCTGTATCATGCAGCTTGCATGCGGCTCTTGATGGCAGTTTATAGCTCACTGTGCTAGATTACGTATGTAACTTATGAACTGCACAGTAACAAAAGAATCTCAGTGACAAAAGCAGTAATCCAGTGAGCTCTGCACATAAAATACTGTTCTTTGATATTCATGGTACACGTTCTTTGCAGCAGGCATATTAACCCTCTGTGCTACCTTAAATGAATCAAAACTGCTACAAGACAAAACTCTCATCTCTCTCCAGCAGGTGCATTAGTCACCAGAGTTATTGTGACAATGTTTTTGTTGCCTGATAACTCCTAGATATTCAAGGAACTTTGCAGTGCCAGCCCCCAGTAACAAAGCCAGCCTCCCAGTGAAACGCCCAACGCCCTATACAGCCAGTCCGGCCTTGCTACCACCTTCCAATGGTGCCTCTCATCTTCACATAGACCCTCTATCATATGTATTTAATTTCTTTTATAGTGCTACTCATCTGAAGTATGAATGGCAGGGTGTCGGACTGGTTACATCATACACGTACTATATAGAGACAATGACTCATAAATGTGAAAGTCAATGTATAGGAAATGTTACTTAAGACAATGAGGGCTACAAGGTGTAAGAGTCAGATATCATCCATACTGGTAGGCAGTGGCGTAGCATGGGCGGGGCCACAGGGGCGGTTGCCCCGGGTGCAATATTCTTAGGGGTACAACATTTTAAATGAAAAATCATTTTTGGTGGAAGGGACTTGAGTCATGTCGGTGCTGTTGTCTCCAAGTGCCGATTATGTTGTCTTGCCCGCCTTTCTGCGCAGAATTGCTGCACGGAGCCGTGCCATCACGCATCTCTCATGGCCTCGGAGCAGAAGGAGGATTGCTCGCGCTGCTTCCCGGTGGCATGGGAGCAGCGCCGCCCAGTGGCATAACAGCAGAACATCTCTTGTGGTACCACGGCACTGTACAAGGAATTAGTTTCTGCTTTTTGGGAGGCAGAAGGAGCATTTCAAGCCTGAGTTCCGCTCTTGCTGCCTGACGTCATGTGTCAGTTTGGGATGGTGGGTTGAGTCACCCGGGGGAGTGGCATCCATACATTCTTTCATCCATCATTCAGTCTTTCACCATTCATTCTTTCTTCAATCATTGTGCCCATCCATATCTAAACCTATTCAATGATTTCCAAACCTATCAATCATCTATCCTTCCATCCATCATTTCACTCATCCATCCCTCCATCCACCCTTTCCCTCATCCATTCATCATCCATCCTTTCACCCCATCCATACTTTCACTCATCCATCCACACCTCCACCCATCATCTATCCATTCACTCATCAATCATCCCCATTTACCCTTTCACCCATCCAGCCATCCTTTCACCCATCTAGCCATCCTTTCACTTTCTCATCCCTCCAACCATTCACCCAGTCACTCATCAGTCTATCCATTTACCATTTCACTCATCCAGCCATCCTTTATTCCAGCTCTTCACCCTCCTTTTCACTCATGTATGCATTCTTTCACTGATCCACCCTTACATCAGTCTTTTCACTCATATATAAACACCCTTTCGCACATCCATCCTGTCAATCATCCAACCATCCTTTCACCTATCCATTCACCAACCCATCCATCCACTCATCCACTTATGAATCCACCAATTGACCCTATCCATCTTTTCACTCATCCATCCATCCTTTCTCTCATCCATCCATCCACCTTTCACTCATCCATTCTTCCTTTTGCCCATCTACCTTCCCTTTCAATCACTCATCCATCCTTACATCCACCCTTTCACTCATCCGTCCATCCATGCACCCTTTCACTTATCAATTCATCAATCCATCCATCATTTCACTCATCCATCCACCCATTCACTCGCCCATCATCTACCCTTTCACTCATCCATCCATCCTTTCATTCACCCATTCACCCTTTCCCTCACCCATGCACCCTTTTACCCATACATCCACCATTCCACGCATACATTCACTATTCCAGCCATACATCTATTTATTTACCTTTTCCAACATCCATCCTTCCACTCACTTATCCATCCATCCATCCATCCTATCTCTAATTATCCATCCATTCACCCTTTCACTCATCCATTCATCCTTTCACTAATCCATCCAGTCATCCACCCATCCCTTACTCACTCACCCACCTTTTCACATTAATTTTGAGCTGAATCTTTGTCTGCAGAGTTGCAGAAAGAAGAGGCCCATCAAGAACTCCACCCTGCTGTAGTTCCTACAGCCAAGGGTGGGGTGGGGGAGGGTTCACTATGCCGCTGCACATAGGCAATCTGAAAACTTGGAAGTCATGAGTCATGCATGATGCACAGTGCCGGGTGTGAGGTGACTGTTACATGGTGTTGTTTCCACTGCTTTAAGTGGGTTGAAAAAACTTGGGGGTCTCTCCATAGGGTGTGTACGATGTAATTAAGGGCTGGCTTAAAACATATAAGCTAAAAATCTGTGCTTAGTATAGTGTGCTGCCCGACTGGTATTCTGCTACTTCTGTTATTGCATCCAGATATATAATACATTTCACCTACAACCGGCCGGGACTATTGGCTTTGTCAATGGTTGTTAGTTGATTAAATTTAAAAAACACAACTATGGCTTCATTGTATATAATATTGAAAATGCTTCAGTTCTAAAAGGATGAGACTGTGAAAAAACTATAACCCCTTATTTTTAACTTATTTCATTGGCTTCTTTTCATGAACTTGATTCTGTGGATTTCTTCCATCTCGTGAGGGGCAATATTTTTCTTTCTGTACGTTTTAAAACAGAATGCGCTGCCCTACACCGAGGCTGGAGGAGGCCTACCACATACTTTAACAGCCCAAACTGGACCCTTCTCATTCTGTATGTGACAATCAGCCACATACGGAATGACAATGGGTGGGGTGGGGCTGCTCTTGTGCTCAGAGAAGGAGAAGGAGTACGAGGCGGTCCCATCAGGAGCTGAGGCTTCTCGCAGGGGAACAGTGCTGCTCCCCGCAATGCCCAAAATTACGGGCAAAAGGCGTCCGTAAAAGGTATCATCATGGTCAACAGATGTGAGATCCAAATCACGGATGGTCCATGAAATTTACAGGTGGTTGGTCACCCTTCTGCCCAAGTGAGGCTGGGGAATGCGCGACCCACTTCTCCGGACTCCACGGCCCCCCTGGGGGTCACGCCCCACACATTGAAGACCTCTGATCTAGGGTGATGTGTTGCATAGGGAGGAAGCTGTTGGATAATGAGTGAAACCATGCTTGACATCTTCAGCAAGTCCTGTGTCTTTTGCACAGTAACATTTTGCACGATGCGATTTAAGAGTGTATACTTTTAATGATAAAAAATTAACAGGAGGAGGTATGATCTAGTGGCTAAGCTTCCGCCTTTGGAGCCTGTGGAAATGTGTTGTAAGAAAAGTCTTGGCTCTTCACGAAAATCGTGTTATTCTGCTCAAATCACTTAAAATGCCATTGCCTAAAAAAAATTAAAACGATCAGGGCTGGACTGGGAACTACAACCGGCCCTGGCAAAGTGCTCGGCCGCCCTCCCTGGGGAGAGGAGAGTGCCGCCGAGCTCTTTGCCAGGGACGGTTTTCGGACGATTTTGTTACAGGGCCGATGCTGCAAAATCGGCCCTGCAACAAAAACGGCCCCCACCCGTGCGGTGCACCGGGGGATTGCCCGGTGCCCGCTACGGCCAGTCCGGCCCTGAAAACGATCATACCACAGGAGGTTACCCATAAACCCAGTTGAGACCTGGGTAGTCAGTGTATATAACAAATACCAGCATCTCAACAGGTAATACTTAAAGACAGTTTCATGAAAACATGCACAGCAGTGGCAAGAAGACAAAAACAGGGAGGCATTAATGTTTGTGGCAATAAATGTGAAGAGCAGTCTGTATCCAAACAAAGTGAGATGGCGGCACTATATTACATTGAATGTACGTGTAACCTGTACAAACTTGTGCATGTGTGCTCGTGAAAAAAGGTGAACGCCGCAAAGTAACAAGTGAAACACCAAAAACAGCACAAGGAAACAATAAAGTCAATATAGACAGAAAAACACTTTTAGTGGTTCAGATTCATTAACAAGGGTTTAGGGAAAGCAGGTTATTTGATGAACCACAGAGGTTGCGCCAAAAAATTGCACTAGATGGTCGACGGAGTTTCGACCTGTTGTCAGTTCAGGTCATCTTCAGGACCAGGTTACAGATTTGTTCGTGCTGCGTAATGGCTGGAGGGCAAATCCAAAGGGGCCATCGAGAGTAGCACCCAGAGTTGGTGCTAGGGGAAGAGGTGAGTAAAATGCCTGCGAGGGGGGCCGCAAGGAGCCCGGAGTGCTCCTAGACATGTGATTTCTTGCAGGCAATTTGGTTCCGAAGAGACAGGAATAAACGTCGGATAGTCTGGGACAATTAGGGGTGAGCTGATGAAAGTGGACCACAGATGTCCTGGGACCAGCATCAGGGGTAGAAGATGCCCGGTGTTGGAGACTATTAAGCAGTCTGTGGGGGTCTAGATATTCGGAACAGAGGTCAGCCGGGGCGGCAGGATCCTCTGAGTGCCTCAGTTGCTTCGGCATTAGTCCGGCGGACCCCCACAGACCGCTTAATTGTCTCCAACACCGGACATTTTTTACCCCTGAGTCTGGTCTCAAGACATCTGAGCTCCACTTTCATCGGTCCACCCCTTATTCCCGTCTCTTCGGAACCAAATTGCCTGCAAGAGATCACATATCTAGGAGCAGTATGGTCTCCTCATGGGCCCCCTCATAGGCGTTTTGCTCGCCCCCTCCCCTAGCACCAACTTTGGGTGCTACTCTCGATGCCCCCTTTGGATTTGCCCTTCAGCCATTACGCGGTACGTTCAAATCTGTAACCTGGTCCTGAAGATGACCTGAACTGACAACAGGTTGAAACGCTGTCGACCACCCAGTGAAATTTTTTGGCGCAACCTCTGTGTGGTTCATCAAATAACCTGCCTTCCTTAAACCCTTGTTAATTAATCTGAACAACTAAAAGAGTTTTTCTGTCTATATTGACTTTATTGTTTCCCTGCACCGTTTTTCACTGTTCCACTTGTCACTTAGTGCCGTTCACTTTTTTTCACGAACACACGTGCACAAGTTTGTACAGGCTACATGTACATTCAATGTAATATAGTGCCGCCATCTCACTTTGTTTGAATACAGACTGCTCTTCGAATTTATTGCAACAAACATTAATGCCTCCCTGTTTTTTCTTCTTGCAACTGCTGTCTTTTCCACCAGTGCCAAACCAATGAAAGCTGCAAATGCTGTTGAAAGAATTCAGTAAAGAAGCAGTCATTCATTCCTGAAGCATGCTGGCAGCTCAACCAATTGCAATAGGGCTTTAAGTGGGATGAAAAAAAGTGGGGGTTCCTAATTGGGTGTGGCTTGTGTAATTAAAGGCATGGCTTAAACAAGATTTTTGTGATTCCCATAGCATACCACCTGTCCAGTATTTTGGTTCCTCTCTAAGCTTTCTCTTATTGCATCCAGATATGTAACACAACAACTGACATACACCTAAAACCAGCCAGGACTATTAGCTTTAACAATGGGTGTTAACTATTTAAGATGAATGACTAACAACCAGGAGTCGCCCGTGTAGGTAAGAGTGGTGGGGTGACGTGGGGGGAGTCAACAGACGATGATGAGGTAAAGTTACATTTTAAAAAAGAAAAACACTAACCTTGCGTTCGCCGCATCGCCAAGTCGGCAATGCGGCAAGAGCAAGGTAAGTGGTTTCCTTTTTTTAAATTTACCTTTACCTTGTCGTCATCTGTCAACTCCGCCTTCACCATCCCCCCACCCACACCTCTTACCTGCATGGGCCGCGCCCGCTAACAATAATTTTTTGCTGTAAATAATACTGAAAATGTTTCAATTCTGAAATTGAAAGTATGAATTTAATATTGCTGATCCCAGTGAAAGAGGCAGTGGTCTTCAGAGCGTTATGTTTACTCTATGTTGGACCTATACGCCCTTTTTTGCTCCACTTCTAAACCCATCTGTATATTTTAAGGCCTCATTTCTTTCCTCTTCAGCACCCTCTTTTGTCTCTCTCCTGAATGCACTTCCTCACATCAACTTCACTACCCTCAAACACACAGCACACTCACTCACCTGTAAGCACTGCATTGTCTTTTACTTATGCTCTGTCATTACTTTAACAATTGTGTACCTCCTTCACACAGAATAACAATCGCAACTGGAATACGTGACCACTGCTATGTGCTCTCTGCAGAGAGGCCAAGGAGTGGATGGCCATGTATTCTGAACACCTTTATGACCCAGTGACAGTCATTGCGAGAATCTCGCACTTCCTTCAGCCTTAACTCCAGAGCTCTCAATTGTGACCCTTAATAAACACCCACAGTCAACCTCGTTCAAAGTACGCAATACGCTACACTAAAAAATACTGGAACACAACACCCTGGAAAAGGCGTCCTTAATCTTGCATTCCCTAAGAGTGTTAAACATGTGAAACATATCCAGAAACTAAATCGCTGCCAAGGATTACTTTAACGATTTTTACATTCATTGTTCAGAAATGTATCAGAGTTTTGTGCCAGTGAGGTGAAGAAAATAAACATAGGCCCGAGATGGACACGTTTCAGTGGGTTTTTGATTACTACCAGAGGTGAGACCCGGCCCACTTAAAGCCCTGAACTGCAAAACCACCAATTCCACATCTCACAGCACAGCACGTATTACACATGACCCCCCTCCCCCCCCCCCCCACTGGGCTCTGCTGTGTACTTTGCAGAAGTACATCTTTAAGTTATGACGTGACCTTAATGAAAGTGACCCACAGTGACAGAATAACCACGCTCTCCAGAATATATCCAGAAACATACCTCAGAGTCGTACAAAAACGCTGGGGGGGCAGCAGACCACAGAAGCCTAACTTAGGAAACCACTGTAGGAAGAGAGCTGCCAGAATGGCTCAACAGAGGTACTAAAAAGCGATACTTCTGCTATTGTGGAAAGAAACAGTAAAACAGAATTAGCTAGAATATAACGTCACTAGGTCAAAATGTTAAACTTGCAGATTACCCCCCTGTGGCCAAAAACCAGCCACAAAACAAACACAAAACACAGACCAAGGCTCCAGTGCTGACCCTCTACCCTTAACCGCTCAACAGCCTTTCACTTCCTGTTGAGGAGCCTGGGAAACGGAAGTGAATGGAAACCACTTGAGCAGGGCTGCCCGTTTACTCTTCATTCCAGTCTTATGGACTCTAACACCCAGGGTGAAACAGTAGTGGCAAAGGTATCAGAGGGCAATGCCCAGGTGGAATATTTGCCCCTGGCTATCCTCACTTAAATCCAAGTCTCACACCTTTGAGAGAAAGAAATACCAGCAGCACATGTGAAAACTCTCCAAGTGCCAAACATGCAACGCATCAGCGACTAATGTAAACAAAGAGGACAACATGGCAGATTGAAAAGGAAACAAGCATTTGCAATGCATTAGGTCTCGCATTTATGAGAGTTTGACATATAATTAAAAGGAGTTGTCATTTACAATGCCAATAGCTTAAACTCGTGTTAATGCAAGACCTATTGCATTGCCGATGCGTGCTTTAAAAATAAATAAAAAAGTGTTAGGAGAGAGCGTGTCCTGTCTGCAATAGCAGGCAGGACAAAGCTATTTGAGAAAATAGTGCTCGGAGGCTGGAATTAAAGCCTACCAAGCAACAACACACGTAACAGGGGCTGTCTCCATGGGAGGTTACAAAATGAGACAGTGGTACTAAGCACGGACTACTAAGCCTTTTGACAATGAACAGCCACAGTTTACAGTGGACAATGACACAAGCCAATGAAAAATGTGGGTGGAGATAGGGCGGAGCTTCAAGTCCCTGCCTCAATACAACATGTCTCGCAGAGCAGTGCATGCGCTGCCCAGGCTCGACCTAAAAACAAATATGGGTGCAGAATTGTACGATAATAGTACCAACTCGATATAAAATTCTATAGGATTGCACTGGACCCACAACACCTCCCAAACCACAAACGCACTATATTGTTCGTCATTGCATTTGCTGTGTAGACCTTGCAGTTTCCCACAACCCTTAATCAAGCAGTCTGTACACATGTAGGGCGAACACAAGTAAGATGAAACAGCACTTTTACCCCACAGGCTGCATACCACTCTAGGTCATGATGACCGGGGCCTGTGGAAGCCCCGGCTGCACCGAGAGAGTGGCCAACACAAAGGTATCACACACCCGGGGCACCATTCACAAACTGTGAGGAGGTGTGATATACTCCGCAGTACTCCTGGATCTTCTGAACTTAGGTCATACCTACTCATGGAAAAAATCTTTCAGACTCAGACGTGGGAAGAGGAAAGAACTGGCAAATGACCCGAACTGAGATGAAAAGAGACAGAGGCAGACATTTACAGTAGGCTGACGGTCCTCCAGGCCCTCAGCTCGGCAAAGGCCCTTGCACCTGCCTCCCAGCAGAGATGCCTGCCATACACAGAGAAGTGGAGCCTCTATTGAAGGCAGTCAACATCTGCCGACAGCCCCATGTTTGATGTGCTTGATCGGCAAAGAATACTTCTAACAATAAACTCCCACAGCAAGAGTTTGTTCTTGAACAACAGAAATCAAGACTCTAATGTTTTCTCCCTGCACGTGGGGACCATTGAAAGACTTACGTAGATGCTCCCACTCCACCAAACTCTAAATGACGCCCCGAGTGTCTCCTTCATTCAAGGCCCCAATTACAAAGACAATCAAGACACTCACTTCCCTGCGAGGGAAAGTACATTTTAACTCATGAAACTGAAGACCAAAAATTGCGCTGCCTATGAGATACAACATAATCACCAACGATGCTCTGATCTATGCAGGCCCTCAGAGGATTTACTATGAGTGGTACATGGACTTCAAAACTGCATGGAAACTGAAGAAACACCACTACTGGTCAGGATGTAGTATTTAATGGATGACCCCATGTTTATTCTGGCAACGCCTGTCTGATATGTCATGCCAATAAAGTGCCTTGGAATATTTTTGTATTATTATTGAGGAGTTACTTCTTATTACAACATGGAAGGTGGGAATTCAATTCCAATTACATAATGGAAGGGGAGTGGCTTGTCCCTGATCACATCGTGGTAAGTCGGGGTTAGTCTGAGATTACACCATGGGTGGTGAGGGGTCAGTACCGGATTACACCATGGTGTATGAGGGTTATGTCCCAAAATACACCGCAAGAGTTGAGGGATTTGTCGCTGATTTCACGATCTGTTCTTGGGTACACTTTAGGAAATTACAGAAAGTCCCCGATTAATCAGTGGGATTTAAGAGGTTCATCCTAGTAACGCTGTGG